>NC_136429.1:143683991-144918991 GCF_052849685.1 Lactuca virosa | reverse complement strand
GGTTTCTTCGAGAAAGATCATCTATAGAAACGAAATGCTGCCCAAATTACCACTTATCAAAGTGAGTTCATACCCCTATAATTTACCTTTTTAATGGTTTTTAAATGCTTTTAGGGGGGGGGGGAGGAATACAAGTTGAACACAATTTAAAATTGTGTTAATAATTGTATGTGATAATAATCACACAAAGGGTTTCCTTATGCTTTTAAGGATTACCAAATATTTCCAAAATGACTTAAAGTCATGTTAAATATTTAAAGTCATGTAAACTCTGTTAAATTCTTTGAAAAATGTTTTATAAACTATTTCAAAATATAATTGCCAAAATCATGTTTATATATGTATAAATATATAAATAAGATTTGAAGGGCTTAGGACTAATGAATTATCTTATTTCCTTTTCCTTGTTTGGATGTGGAATTAAGGTGGTGTTATTTGTCCGAAGGTCGTTTCGTTCTTAATTATATATATATATATATATATATATATATATATATATATATATATATATATATATATATATATATTATACATGTATGAATATAAAAGGTTACTTCATTCGGTATCATTACCTTTGTATCATGTTGAGTAAAGGTGTTCATCCATGAGAAATCATGCTAATCAGATAGAACATATAAATTGAAATAGGTATAATTTTTTATTCAAAACTAAATATACAAGTATGATTCACGATTGTATACTTTCCAATGAAATTACCAACAATTCATTTATCTATACCAAGATATGTATAATACTTTTAATATAAGGATAATATATTAAAGAAGTAATAATACATCATACCGGGTTTGCATTAACAAGGGTACGATACAGAGTACCAGGGTTAGCAATCATGGGATAATAATACATCATACCGAGTTCGCATTAACAAGGGTACGATACAGAGTACCAGGGTTAGCAATCACGGGGTAATAATACATCATACCGAGTTTGCATTAACAAGGGTACGATACAGAGTACCAAGGTTAGCAATCACGGGGTAATAATACATCGTAAATCTCGTTGAAACAATAAATTTGTGAGACTCTTCATGGTGTACTTATCTAAGTATCACCTGAAATCCCGACTTATTAACCAGAATCTCCTGTAGGGAGGGCGTGAATTTGTGTATAGATCTATATGGGACTGACAATCCCGCACCTTTACTGTTCGCTACCGTTTGGCCGGCAGGCCAAGGGTGTCAAATATCATATCGTTTCCGACGCCTGAAGAACGTCGCAACAGGCACATCAGTCATATCAGTATGGTTAATAGAACTCACATGGATAAAACAACGAGTAAATTACTAAGTAATATATTTCTCTTAAAACAGTAAGAAAAGATAATTACATCCTGACCAAATATACCTTCTGTTAGTTTTTACTTATAGTAAAAACTACGTATTATGAAATCAAGTATGGCAAATATACTTGTACTTCTGGTTTTGGAACATTTAAAACCATAAGGCAGTATTATGGATAATATAATATTTTCCAGGATTAATACTAAGGTTTTACTGTAGAACGGATATAACTAAGAATACTTTTACAAATGAAACGGTTTATGAGATTAAACCACTTTTACAAATGAAATGGTTTATGGGATTAAACCACTTTTACAAATAAAACGGTTTATGGGATTAAACCACTTTTACAAATGAAACGGTTTATTGGATTAAACTACTTTTACAATTGGAACTTAGTCAACTGGTATAACATAAAGGACCTTTAGTGGTTAATTCTATAATTCCTTAGTTATTACATCAGAGTTATACATAAGTAATATCTGATTGACAGTGAAATGTGTGACTTCCGCCTTACTTCCTGTTCCTTGTTTGGTTGTGGGCTTAGGGCAGATACACCCATTTAACTGTCCGTTCGATATTAGGTTATATATAATTAGTATAAACTAAGTAATTACAGAGGGAAACTATTAAGGTTATCAGTTTATCACTTCAGGAAATATAGGATTTTCTGGAGGAACCAGTGAACTTTTCCAAAGAACTTAGAGTATACTTAATAGAACTAAAATACTTATGAACTCACCAGCTTAAATGTTGATCTACTCTTTCCAAATTACTTGTATTCTCAAGAATCCAGTAGAGAGGTACACTCCCAAAGCTTTTGAGAAGGCTACCTAGTACCGTACCGCGACTCTTGTCTTCTACAGTACCTACTTTGGTGTTTGGAATATGTAATGTTTAAACACTTATGTAAAACTTATACTTATTAATGCAATGGTTGTTTGTACTTTGATTACTATATTGCATGTGTTGTGATACTTACCTGAAGTCATCCGCCCCCGAACGTT
This sequence comes from Lactuca virosa, assembly GCF_052849685.1. Lineage (NCBI taxonomy): Eukaryota > Viridiplantae > Streptophyta > Magnoliopsida > Asterales > Asteraceae > Lactuca > Lactuca virosa. Next base: position 144,916,684 of record NC_136429.1, on the reverse strand, counting down.
TCTGCCATTCTGGTTTGGGGGTGTGACATATTGGTATCAAAGCAGTGTTTATAGTGAACTCAGTGTAGCAGTCATAAAAGATATACAACTATAAACCCATTGGCATAAAAACACTCTGACCAAGAGTTATACTTTAAAAATATAACAATATTTTTGTAAAAGTATAAGTACATGCAGAATATATATACTGGAATGAGTATCACAAGAAGAACAAAACAAAAGTATTTGGATGTTGGACATTACAGTTAAACCTAGACAGTGATGTAATCATATCTGGGATCAATATAGCCTGATCAACTATATTCATTTAAGATATGACCAACATGTGTTTGGGGAGTGATTGTAGTGTTGCAACAGGTATAAAACTTACCTAAGTACCAGAAGAATTCTAGAACCAAACATAAAGATTAAAATACTATAGGAGTATTTTAGGATGCTATAACAAGAAAACTGAAAACTGATCAACTTCTTATATTTAGTAGTCTAAACTCATAACTAAAATAACATGGAGGTATTTTAGATACCTTTGGGGAAATGTTAAAAAGATCTTTTCTGATAAGTCTATAATTACTAAGTGGATACGTTAAGGTTATATATAGCCGAGATTTTATAGACTTAGAATATGTGATTTTCACTCTACTTCCTTTTCCTTGTTTGGATGTGGTTTTAGAGTAGGATTACTTATTCGAAGGTCTATTTGATCTGGATTATATATAATCGGTACACACCATGTGATTATAGAAGGACCAGAAAGAATCACCTTCATAAAAATTTAAATTTTCTCATAGATTCTTTAGACATTCCTATTCGCGTATAAACCCCTTAGATAGATGTAGTCACTCCAGCAATCAATAGAAGAGTCAAGGAGGATCCAAAATAACTTCATTAGGAGAATTCTGAGAAAGAAACAGATGATAAGTAAATGTTGGTGCATGGAAATGCTCCACAAATAATGAGTGTTTATTAGGTTGTATTTTCCCTTTATTGTATTTTAGGTGTAAATACTCTCCCTGCTATATAAAGGGAGAGTTGGTCATTTATTTAAAAAAGCTAGCTTATCTTTTCCTTAGGGTTACTTTTCTCACAATGTAATCTCTAGAGAGAGAAAGTGGTGGGTTCTCCCACCCAGGGAGAGTTTCTCTCCCACCATGTTCTTCATGTAATATGAATATTCTCTATTTGTTCTTAGTCTCTTTTCTTATGAACTCATAATATGTTCTTCGTGTTCATACTTCCAAAAACACGATTAATCTCGAGATATCCTTCTTCCGCACTCACCGTTCGTTGTAAAAATGGGTCTCTACAATTGGTATCAGAGCCGTACTTTGAAGATCTCACGATTAGTTCAAGGGAACGACTCTCGTTCGGTGATTATCTTCTGATTTTTCCGTGTTTCTGCAAGAAAAAAAATTTCAGGTTGCAAACCGGATTTTTTTTTATGATGTTCTTTCTTATTTCTATCTTCCGGGTGATTCTATCTTAGCAAAAATAAAAGTTGTTGCTGCTGATCGTTCTATTATTGCTGGAAAAAGATGTTCTTACAAGTTTATTATTTTGCTGTTGAAGAAATGAAGAAAAATGGGAAGAGAAATTAATTTTGTGGTCTCTTAAAAGTTGAAGATTTGCTCAAGGAGTTTCTTTTTCTTGGATGAGAAGACACAAAAATTATGGGCTTAATTATTGATAAAGTTGAAGCATTCTTTTTTGAAGACATTTCCCAGCAACTTTTGTCATCCAAAAGGTATGAAGTTCTCTTGTTCATAAACAAATTGTTGCTGTAGATCTTTATGAAGAATGTATGGACGTAATTTTTTGGTTTGCAAAAAGCCACTTGTCCTTGTTACTCTTTTTGGTAAAGAGTATTCAACTTTTATTTTCCTTCCCAAGATAAAACCATGTGACTATGACAAATCCCATCACATTTTGTCCCCTAAAACCCCCTGCACACTCTTCCTTTTTGCCTTCCCAAGACCACATGTTGAATTAAAATGCTTTATAAAAAGATTCCCTCATTAAAATATGAATAAATGACCTTTGCGGTACCATTTTTCATGAAAAAATAGCATTTTTCGTCACCTGTTCAGCCCTTTTCGGACCCCAGAACCGCAGTCAAAAACTGCCTACCGGAGTCTCCTTAGAAGCCTACCCGCAGCCACTTCTTAGCCATGATCCGCGGTCCTCTCAGGTCTCATTCGCAGCCTCGGTCAGCAGCCCAAGAGACCGCAGCCTTCCCTCTTATACTGAACCGCAACTTCGGATCTCTGATAGCTTGGACCGCAGCCTCAGACCGAGGTTCTTGCACCGCAGTCTTCTATCTTGGTTCGGACCGCAGGCGCTCCACTGTAGTCTCGAACCGCGGCTAGCTTACCTCCCTTGCACCGCATCGCCTACTGCAGCCAGCCCCATCCGCACCTAGCTCACCATCCGCGCCCAACCCTTCTTCGACCGCAACCACCTCCCACCCTAGCCACCCTCTTCCATCCGCACCCAAGAACCCCACCTTCCCCTCTGATCCGCATTCACCTACACCCGCAAGCCTCCTCCCTCCAGCGCCCCCCCCCCCCCCTCCTCCATCAGCAGCCTTCGACCTCCCTTCTCCACCCTCCTTCAGCCCCTCCCTTCCTCCTTCCTCCTTTTCCTTCTTCCTCCTTATTCCCCCCCCCCCCCCCATATTCCTCCCCCTTTCTTTTTAACCCTCTTATTTTTTTAAGCCTTTTTTTATTTATTCAGTTTTTTTTCTTTGTTTTGTATTATTATTATTTTTTTCAGTTATTTTTTTTTAACGACAATTATTTTTTTTAACACCAATTATTTAATTTAACCAATTTTTTTTTTTTAAAAAAAAAAAAAACCAATTTTTTTTATTACGCCAATTATTTTTTAACACCAATTTTTGCCACAACCGCACCCTTGGATTGTCACATTGGTTCATTTCATGCCGGTTATTATTGGAAGAATACTCCTACCGCAGTCGGACTTCATATTATTTTTTGTGATGCTTGCACCGCAACGGCGATTGATCAACAAAGTTGTTTCGCATTCTTCACATTATGGGATTTTATGACTTGTCGCTCTTGATTTTTGGTTGACGAATCATGTATCTTGAGCATGTGGACTTTATTCTCTATTGAAGACCACTTCAAGTGTTCCGGCACCGCAGTTTGGATATTTGGATATATTTTTGGCACAACAGATTATTCTCAGCACAGTTTCAACAACTATGTCACCCGCCTCCTCATGACCGCAAGAGTATCTCTTTTACTCTGTCTCGTTTCTTATCGAGACCCTTCATACATCTAGGGAGAGCTTCTCTATTAGCTCTTGGTATCCGACACTCTCCATCCGATGATTTGTTGATTTTTGATATCCGGTCATTGGTTATCAAAAATAGGGAGAGAATATCATCCGGATTTGGTTATTATGATTGTTTGAGTTTGGATTTTGAAGACTTCTGAAGGCGATTATTTATTTAGTGATGCGATGTGGCACTTCTTTTTGGTCTTTACAGATCAAATTTTTGGCATTACTCGATGTTTTCCGATTCAGATTATTTATTATTCGGACTCTACCACAGGATGATTTTGTGTTCGCATCCGGTTCAGATCTTATGGTTTCACGAGTTTGGATTTGTGATATGTTGAAGACGAAGATTATTTTGGCAATGTGACGTGACACTTATTTTTGGTCCTTGGATCAAATTTTCGACATTGCTGGACCATGTTTTTGGACTCACATTATTGTTATCCGGACTTCATTTTATGGATGCTTCACATTTTTAGCAGGTTATTCTTTGAAGAATTTCGGTGTATTATGATTCGAGAACTCGAGATGTTTTTCAGACTTTTGAAGTCGAAGTGTTTCTTTTATTGGATCTTCTACTTGGTTATGGTGACCTTCTTCTTCCAGTGATTATGACTGGTTTGAAGATTTGGATCTTATTTTTTCTACTTCATTGGTTGTGCTTTGAAGCCGAAGACCTTCATTTCAGAGATTCATGACCAGTTTCAGACTTCACAGACCCTCAGAGTTTTAGAGACATTTCAGCACTTGATTTCATTTTATTACCACACTTGCTAGTCGGATTACTGTATTATAGCCTTGTATCACTTATTGGATCTCTCATCATTTGTAAGCATTTAGGGAGAGAATGTTGGTGCATGGAAATGCTCCAAAAATAATGAGTGTTTATTAGGTTGTATTTTCCCTTTATTGTATTTTAGGTGTAAATACTCTCCCTCCTATATAAAGGGAGAGTTGGTCATTTATTTAAAAAAGCTAGCTTATCTTTTCCTTAGTAAGAGTTACTTTTCTCACAATGTAATTCTAGAGAGAGAGAAAGTTGGTGGGTTCTCCCACCCAGGGAGAGTCTCTCTCCCACCATGTTCTTCATGAATATTATTATTATTCTCTCTTGTTCTTGGTCTCTTTTTATGAACTCATAATATGTTCTTGGTGTTCATACTTCCAAAAACACGATTAATCTCGAGATATCTTTCTTCCGCATTCACCGTTCGTTATAAAAATGGGTCTCTACAGTAAATAAACTATAGAAATCATTTAGTGCCCTTACCCTATTAAGGACACCAATGAGAGATTCGCATGAACTTCAAAGATTCAAAATCTTCATTACGAAGTAATGGGGATCAGTGTCAGAATCGGAAGTAAGACAGCTCGGGAATTCAATATACCTATAGTGGAGAAGGACACCCTATAGATACCAGGAGGAAACAAATCATTACCAGCCAGAATAGAACAGAGAACAAAGGAAAACCACGTGTAATTCATGTGAAGTGTTTGAGCACCTTTTCATCTAAGTAATAACTAGTAAATCGATTCAACCTAGTGAGTTAGTGATTACATTACTCACATTAGGTTTTGAGCTTATCCTCTTTTCCTGTCACGGCTAATAACAATAAATCAGATCACGAAATCTTAATTGATAGTTATTACTTCTCAAATTCATAAGTCTATTTTATGTAGACACTGTTATGAATTGTTTTCGAATATTTTTGAAAGTTGGAAAACGATATCCACCATTCGAAGGTAACTTAGTTCGGATGATACTCAGTTCATAACCATTCTAGAAACTTATTTTTGTACCTTACCAGGGCTGCATCATAGGGATGCAGGTCGAATCATTGAGAACAATATAACAAAATGAAAGATGTATACATAGATACAAATGGTTAGAATACATCTAGAGACAGCTATAGTCGCTCACGAGCTCATTTTCTTATCATGAAACAGAATCATGCCTCCGAAGAAACATAACCCACCCACCGGCAAAACACCAATCCTTCAAATAGATGCGGCTACGTTTCAAGCTGCGGTCACAGCAGCTGTAGCAGCTGTCATGGCACACCTTAATGCTAACAATGCAATTGTTAGTAGTAATGATATCGGTAACCCCGATAGTGGTCATGACCAAGTACAGCAACGAGTACCTATTTGTAAGGACATTTCGAACCTTAAGCCTAATATCATGAAACGAAAGTTCGAAAACAAGAAAGGGAGTTGTTCAACTCAAGAATCTAACAAAGGGCAACGAACTGGGGCAGTCAATACACCTATCAGCCATGTTATTCTAGCACCGACCACGCCGTACTTAGGCAACCTCCCACACTGCAGCAAGTGCAACTACCATCATCATGGAGTCTGTCGAATAATCGTGATTGGTATAAAATTGTGACACCAGTCAAATTTAGGTGAAAAATAAATTGATCAATAATCATGATTGGGATAAACTAAGTGGTAGAGATTGTAACAAGGTTTCCAAAAATATAAAGAACACTGAAATCCGAGTTATAACGAAGGAGTTATGACCAATCGAAGATCCGCGACAAAACCGGCAAAACACTGTTCAATGTAAAAAGTGAATTTTAGATAAAAGGCTTTTTAGCCTTAACAATCTAAACGAAAGTTGTAGAATATGTTAAACCGAGAACTTTCGTAAAAAGAACGTAAAAATCTGACTTCGTATGAGGAAGTTATGATTTTTCTAAGTTTCGGTTTAGCAGTAGACAGCCAAAAATTCGAAATATAAATCGATCGATATTTAACCGACACAACTTAAACGAGAATCGAAGGTCTCGTCAAAAATAGTACAACGGTAAAAAGACAGACGAAAACGGATGTCAGATGAAGAAGTTATGAATTTTTAACGGATTTCCTGTCCCGGTTTGTTAAAATAATAATATTAAAAATAAATTCAAAATTAGCCGACGAAGGCTAAACGAAAGTCGTAGAATATAATTTTTACCTACGCTTGCATATAAAGAACGTCACAAACGGAGCCCGTATGCAAAAGTTATGAATTTCACAAGTTTTTAGCACGAAAATCAAAAAAATATAGAAAACCGGGAAAATTCGCATCGACCCTCTTCGGCCACGTCACCCTCGCATGCGAGGCTTCCACGTGTCCGCTACGTGTCGTCTGCTGATTGGACCGAAGTCTCGCGTGGCATCTCTTGATTGGACCGAAGCTCGGTCCACTCCTGATCCGACACCACCGAGGAAGCTTCCGAGACCGCCTCCAGCTTCGCTTCTCCTACTGACGCGTGGCTGCTGAGTCCTCCTCCCCCTCGCATGCGAAGCTGTCGTGTGTCCTGCTGACTCCTTCCTCACCCTCGCCACCTGTCTGATGACTCACCCTTCGGCCGAACCCTCGCACCCCTATATAAAGGGTGCGAGACTTCTCGGATTTGAGAGGTTTTTCACCCCAAAATTCACCCTTTTTCACCTTTTCACCCCTTAAACTTTCTTACGACCCCCAAGGCCCCGATATCGTATCTAAAACCGAAGCAAGCCCCGAAGCCCCATAATTCTCTAGAAGATAACCTCTTTCCAGTCAAAGTGCTGCCCGCGTAAAGCCCGGTTTTTACTCAAAAACTCGCGGTTGCTTCGAGAAAGATCATCTATGAAAAAACGAAACGCTGCCCAAATCACCACTTATCAAAGTGAGTTCATACCCCTATAATTTACCTTTTTAATGGTTTTTAAATGCTTTTAGGGGTGGGAATACAAGTTGAACACAATTTAAAATTGTGTTAATAATTGTATGTGATAATAATCACACAAAGGGTTTCCTTATGCTTTTAAGAATTACCAAATATTTCCAAAATGACTTAAAGCCATGTTAAAGCTTTAAAGTCATGTAAAATCCGTTAAATTCTTTGAAAAAGGTTTTATAAACTATTTCAAAATATAATTTCCAAAATCATGTTTATATATGTATAAATATATAAATAAGATTTGAAGGGCTTAGGACTTATGAATTAACTTATTTCCTTTTCCTTGTTTGGATGTGGAATTAAGGTGGTGTTATTTGTCCGAAGGTCGTTTCGTTCTTAATTATATATATATATATATATATATATATATATATATATATATATATATATATATATATATATATATATATATATATATATATATTATATATGTATGAATATAAAAGGTTACTTCATTCGGTATCATTACCTTTGTATCATGCTGAGTAAAAGTGTTCATCCATGAGAAATCATGCTAATCAGATAGAACATATAAATTGAAATAGGTATAATTTTTTATTCAAAACTAAATATACAAGTATGATTCACGATTGTATACTTTCCAATGAAATTACCAACAATTCATTTATCTATACCAAGATATGTATAATACTTTTAATATAAGGATAATATATTAAAGAAATAATAATACATCATACCGGGTTTGCATTAACAAGGGTACGATACAGAGTACCAGGGTTAGCAATCACGGGATAATAATACATCATACCGAGTTCGCATTAACAAGGGTACGATACAGAGTACCAGGGTTAGCAATCACGGGGTAATAATACATCATACCGAGTTTGCATTAACAAAGGTACGATACAGAGTACCAAGGTTAGCAATCACGGGGTAATAATACATCGTAAATCTCGTTGAAACAATAAATTTGTGAGACTCTTCATGGTGTACTTATCTAAGTACGACCTTAAGTCCTGACTTATTAACCAGAATCTCCAGTAGGGAGGGCGTGAATTTGTGTATAGATCTATATGGGACTGACAATCCCGCACCTTTACTGTTCGCTACAGTTTGGCCGGCAGGCCTAGGGTGTCAAATACCATATCGTTTCCGACGCCTGAAGAACGTCGCAACAGGCACATCAGTCATATCAGTATGGTTAATAGAACTCACATGGATAAAACAACGAGTAAATTACTAAGTAATATATTTCTCTTAAAACAGTAAGAAAAGATAATTACATCCTGACCAAATATACCTTCTGTTAGTTTTTACTTATAGTAAAAACTACGTACTATGAAATCAAGTATGGCAAATATACTTGTACTTCTGGTTTTGGAACATTTAAAACCACAAGGCAGTATTATGGATAATATAATATTTTCCAGGATTAATACTAAGGTTTTACTATAGAACGGATATAACTAAGAATACTTTTACAAATGAAACGGTTTATGAGATTAAACCACTTTTACAAATAAAACGGTTTATGGGATTAAACCACTTTTACAAATGAAACGGTTCATGGGATTAAACTACTTTTACAATTGGAACTTAGTCAACTGGTATAACATAAAGGACCTTTAGTGGTTAATTCTATAATTCCTTAGTTATTACATCAGAGTTATACATAAGTAATATATGATTGACAGTGAAATGTGTGACTTCCGCCTTACTTCCTGTTCCTTGTTTGGTTGTGGGCTTAGGGCAGATACACCCATTTAACTGTCCGTTCGATATTAGGTTATATATAATTAGTATAAACTAAGTAATTACAGAGGGAAACTATTAAGGTTATCAGTTTATCACCTCAGGAAATATAGGATTTTCTGGAGGAACCAGTGAACTTTTCCAAAGAACTTAGAGTATACTTAACAGAACTAAAATACTTATGAACTCACCAGCTTAAATGTTGATCTACTCTTTCCAAATAACTTGTATTCTCAAGAATCCAGTAGACAGGTACACTCCCAAAGCTTTTGAGAAGGCTACCTAGTACCGTACCGCGACTCTTGTCTTCTACTGTACCTACTTTGGTGTTTGGAATATGTAATGTTTAAACACTTATGTAAAACTTATACTTATTAATGCAATGGTTGTTTGTACTTTGATTACTATATTGCATGTGTTGTGATACTTACCTGAAGTCATCCGCCCCCGAACGTTTCCGCCATTCTGGTTTGGGGGTGTGACAGATTGGTATCAAAGCAGTGTTTATAGTGAACTCAGTGTAGCAGTCATAAAAGATATACAACTATAAACCCATTGGCATAAAAACACTCTGACCAAGAGTTATACTTTAAAAATATAACAATATTTTATAAAAGTATAAGTACATGCAGAATATATATACTAGATTGAGTATCACAAGAAGAACAAAACAAAAGTATTTGGATGTTGGACATTACAGTTAAACCTAGACAGTGATGTAATCATATCTGGGATCAATATAGCCTGATCAACTATATTCATTTGAGATATGACCAACATGTGTTTGGGGAGTGATTGTAGTGTTGCAACAGGTCTAAAACTTACCTAAGTACCAGAAGAATTCTAGAACCAAACATAAAGATTAAAATACTATAGGAGTATTTTAGGATGCTATAACAAGAAAACTGAAAACTGATCAACTTCTTATATTTAGTAGTCTAAACTCATAACTAAAATAACATTGAGGTATTTTAGATACCTTTGGGGAAATGTTAAAAAGATCTTTTCTGATAAGTCTATAATTACTAAGTGGATACGTTAAGGTTATATATAGCCGAGATTTTATAGACTTAGAATATGTGATTTTCACTCTACTTCCTTTTCCTTGTTTGGATGTGTTTTAGAGTAGGATTACTTATTCGAAGGTCTATTTGATCTGGATTATATATAATCGGTACACACCATGTGATTATAGAAGGACTTGAAAGAATCACCTTCATAAAAATTTAAATTTTCTCATAGATTCTTTAGACATTCCTATTCGCGTATAAACCCCTTAGATAGATGTAGTCACTCCAGCAATTAATAGAAGAGTCAAGGAGGATCCAAAATAATTTCATTAGGAGAATTCTGAGAAAGAAACAGATGATAAGTAAATAAACTATAGAAATCATTTAGTGCCCTTACCCTATTAAGGACACCAATGAGAGATTCGCATGAACTTCCGAGATTTAAAATCTTCATTACGAAGTAATGGGGATCAGTGTTAGAATCGGAAGTAAGACAGCTCGGGAATTCAATATACCTACAGAGGAGAAGGACACCCTATAGATACCAGGAGGAAACAAATCATTACCAGCCAGAATAGAACAAAGAACAAAGGAAAACCACGTGTAATTCATGTGAAGAAAACGAAAGTTCGAAAACAAGAAAGGGAGTTGTTCAACTCAAGAATCTAACAAAGGGCAACGAACTGAGGCAGTAAATACCCCCATCAGCCCTGTTATTCTAGCACCGACCACGCCGTACTTAAGAAACCTCCCACACTGCAGCAAGTGCAACTACCATCATCATGGAGTCTGCCGAGAGCTGCATTGCAATAGATGCAACCTGAAGGGGCATACCGCCCGCATTTGTAGAACTCCAATTGAGTTCATCACTTCAACTACCAATGTTGGAACCATTCCCATATGTCACCTTTGTGGGAAATAGGACATTACAAGAGGGACTGTCCAACAGAGAAGAACGACAGGGGAGCAGGAGGGGTTTGACCCCAATGTATGGGAAGGCATCAAAGAACCCTGCTATATTTTGGTACGCTTCCAAACCCCGATAATTATCTATAATTATGATTACTCTCCCGTTCAAATTAAATCACAACATTCATATAAATTTTGAAACCCTAACAGGTAAGCTATGATGACTTAGTGTATACATAAGGGTCATTTATAATTAAGATTTGTAGAGAGACCTAGTAAGGATCGTTTCATGAAAGTTCATAATTTCAAATTATCAGAACCTTCGTATTGGTAGTACCCGCCAATTTCGAATCAAAAGGGGTTCATAGCGATAATAACAGAAAAAAACCAGAAGTGCTGAAAACTTAGGTACATAGGATATCATCCCAGTAATCATTCCTCCCAGAACGACTTAATATCTATTTTGTCGAGAAAATTCCGACATCCTCATTCGACATGGTTTGGCATGGCCCTTACCATGTGAAAATTCTTATGATGTATAAGAGAACTTTTTCCTTAATTAGCCGTAAGATGAAATTCTTCCAATCCATAACGCAAAACCCTTAGGTTGTCTCTCATTTCAAAACTTCAGAAGTACCCATGTGAAGGGTACCACGCCATTCTAGCCTACTCAGTAGACAGGAAACTTCAAACGAAAAACACCAAAGTAGTCTTAGAAGTCAGTAATCACCGAAGTACCCCAATAGATCTCATAGGAAAATCATTGTACCGCAGGTCAAGTTCAAGAATAGAGACTAAGAACTCATTAAGTTAATCTATCGCTGCTAAGTGTATACACGAGAGTAGTATATAATTTAGACTTAACAAGATTTAGGATGTGTAATTCCGCCTTATCTCCTGTTCCTTGTTTGGTTGTGGACCTGGGGCAGAGTCACCCATCCGAACGTTTTGTGAAATCTAAATTATATACGACTTGTATACACGAGGTGATGGTGAATGAGCCAAGTATGAGCCTTATCCTAAACTTCGGAGCAACAGCCTTCATCATATATTCTATCAGGAGGAATTCAACGTGAGACCACGACAGTGGGTCGAGCTACTAAATGACTACGAATTCGAAATTCGTTATCATCCCGACAAAGCCAATATAGTACCTGACACCCTAAGTCGGAAAGAGTACTCAGGTCATAGAGCCAATCATTGACTATGATAATCCATTCAACTCTGTCCACACAAAGTAAGGAGGTTTAACAGGAAACCTTGAAACCTGAAAATGTGACAGGTGAAACCTTGGTAAGAATGGATAAGAACGTATGTGATCGACCTTGGTAAAGCATGGGATACCCATTTACTAATTAGTCGAGTCCTTTATCATGCTAGCAATTAAGTTGCTCCATTCGAAACCTTCTGTGGTCGCAAGTACAGATCCTATCTGCACTGGACTAAAGTTGGTGACACCCAACTAGCCAGAGGTCAAATTTCCACACAGCACCTTCGTTGGTCTAGAATTCATCTGAGAAACTACCAAAAAGAAAATATGAATCGGGAAGTGACATAAAGCTTCCAGAGTTAATCAGAGAAGCTACAACTTCAATAAAAGAAAACCCTTGGAATTTCAGGTTGATGACCTTGTCATATGAAGGTCTCACCCCGGAAGGACAAGATACGCTTGAGAAAGCGTGGAATACAAAATTCAAGGTACATAGGACCATTTGAGATTCTTACCAGAATCGGTCTTGTACTTATAAACTTAAACTACCACAAAAACTTAATAACATTCATCCCACCTTTCACATATCTAATCTAAAGAGGTGTCTATCCGATAAAACACTTGTTATTTCACTCGATGAAATCAAGTTAAATAAAAGTCTACACTTTGTAGAAGAACCAATGGAAATCATGGACAGGGAAATCAAAAGAACCAAGCAAAGTCTTATCCCGTTAGTGTAGGTTCGCCGGATTACAAACCGGGGACTTGAATTCACTTGGGAAAGGGAAGATTAGATAAAACAAAAATATCCACATCTTTCCCCTAGTCCATGAGTATCACTTTAGACTTAATTTCGGGACGAAATTCCCTCTAACGGGGGGATAATGTGACACCAGTCAAATTTAGGTCAAAAATAAATTGATCAATAATCGTGATTGGGATGAACCAAGTGGTAGAGATTGTAACAAGGTTTCCAAAAATATAAAGAACACTGAAATCCGAGTTATAACGAAGAAGTTATGACCTATCAAAGATCCGTGACAAAACCGGCAAAACACTATTCAGTGTAAAAAGTGAATTTTCGATAAAAGGCGTTTTAGCCTTAACAATCTAAATGAAAGTTGTAGAATATGTTAAACCGAGAACTTTCATAAAAAGAACGTAAAAATCTGACTTCGTATGAGGAAGTTATGATTTTTCTAAGTTTCAGTTTAGCAGTAGACAGCTAAAAATTCGAAATATAAATCGATTGATATTTAACCGATACAACTTAAACGAGAATTTCGCAAGTTTTTGGCACGAACATAAAAAAATTCTAGAAAACCGGGAAAATTCGCATGGACCCTCTTCGGCCACGTCACCCTCGCATGTGAGGCTTTCACGTGTCCGCTACGTGTCGTCTGCTGATTGGATCGAAGTCTCGCGTGGCATATCCGGATTGGACCGAAGCTCGGTCCACTCATGATCCGACACCACCGAGGAAGCTTTCGAGACCGCCTCCAGCTTCTCTTCTCCTTCTGACGCGTTGCTGCTGAGTCCTCCTCCCCCTCGCATGCGAAGCTACCGCGTGTCCTGCTGACTCCTTCCTCGCCCTCGCCACCTGTCTGATGACTCACCCCTCGGCCGAACCCTCGCACCCCTATATAAAGGGTGCGAGACTTCTCGGATTTGAGAGGTTTTTCACCCCAAAATTCACCATTTTTCACCTTTTCACCCCCTAAACTTTCTTACGACCCCCAAGGCCCCGGTATCGTATCTAAAACCCGAAGCAAGCCCCGAAGCCCCGGAATTCTCGAGAAGATAACCTCTTTCCAGTCGAAGTGCTGCCCGCATAAAGCCCGCTTTTTACTCAAAAACTCGCGGTTTCTTCGAGAAATATCATCTATAGAAACGAAACGCTGCCCAAATTACCACTTATCAAAGTGAGTTCATACCCCTATAATTTACCTTTTTAATGGTTTTTAAATGCTTTTAGGGGGGGGGGGGGGGGAGGGAGGGGAATACAAGTTGAACACAATTTAAAATTGTGTTAATAATTGTATGTGATAATAATCACACAAAGGGTTTCCTTATGCTTTTAAGGATTACCAAATATTTCCAAAATGACTTAATGTCATGTTAAATATTTAAAGTCATGTAAACTCCGTTAAATTCTTTGAAAAAGGTTTTATAAACTATTTCAAAATATAATTGCCAAAATCATGTTTATATATTTATAAATATATAAATAATATTTGAAGGGCTTAGGACTAATGAATTATCTTATTTCCTTTTCCTTGTTTGGATGTGGAATTAAAGTGGTGTTATTTGTCCGAAGGTCGTTTCCTTCTTAATTATATATATATATATATATATATATATATATATATATATATATGTAAAAGGTTACTTCATTCGGTATCATTACCTTTGTATCATGCTGAGAAAAGGTGTTCATCCATGAGAAATAATGCTAATCAGATAGAACATATAAATTATAATAGGTATAATTTATTATTCAAAACTAAATATACAAGTATGATTCACGATTGTATACTTTCCAAGGAAATTACCAACAATTCATTTATCTATACCAAGATATGTATAATACTTTTAATATAAGCATAATATATTGAAGAAGTAATAATACATCATACCGGGTTTGCATTAACAAGGGTACGATACAGAGTACCAGGGTTAGCAATCACGGGGTAATAATACATCATACCGTGAAGGGCCACTATATATGGTTTGGGCTAGGCATGAAATGTATAGATGAGTTAGGGCATTTGTCTTTGTATTTTGGAGTCTTTTGTGTATGTTTGCCGTTTTCGGTCTAGGCAAGTTCTCGGTTAAGGTGTGACCGAAAACCAGTTTTCGGTCTGCTTACAGAAAACTGTTTTCGGTCCTTGTGGGTATATATAGGTTGTCAGGCTGTCAGATCGAGAGAGTTGTACTTTGCTAGTTTTCGGTCCCTGAGTTGTATCAGATGGTTTCAAGTGTTTAATCGTATGCAAGCTCAGTTTCATTCATCTTCTACTCCATTTCTTCTTTGTTTTCTTATGCTTGATTGATCATTGGTGAAGATCCTTCCATCAAGGACCTTACAATTGGTATCAGAGCGCAAACCGGTGTCAATCAAGTGAGTTTATTCAGTTCTCTGTTTCACAGTCGTATTCTTCACGTTCTCAGTCAATAGAAGTCTATTTTTGCTCGCTTTTGAAGATCAGATCACAATTTGCATCGTGTGGAATCGAGATCTGCTTGGATTTCAGCTTTTCAGTTGAAATCTTATTGTTTTCGGTTTGATCTTCATCAACCAAAAACATATCTTCAATTGATTTATGTCCAGATCTAAGCTGTTTGGAAGCTGTGTTTGAAGTTTCAGTGTGTGGAAATCAAAATCGGATCGAAAATCTAAGTTTTTCATTGAAAACTGTTAGTTTTCGGTTCAATCTTCAGAAACCGAAAATTGTTCTTCAACCGAAATCCTTTGAATCTTCAGAAAACGAAAACTGTTCTTCAACCGAAATCCTTTGAATCTTCAGAAACCGGAAACTGTTAATCAACCGAAAACCTTTGAATCTTCATCAACCGAAAACTATTCATCAACCGAAAACCTCTCAACCTTCAGAAACCGAACACCACTCATAAACCGAAATCTCTTAATCTTCATAAACCGAAAACCCTCTTTCAACCGAATTCATTGTTTTCGGTCATCATCTCTCAACCGAAAACCTTATCCTTTCATCATACCGAATTCCTTGATTTTCGGTCATCACTCCTCAACCGAAAACTCATTTTATTTGATTTGTTTTTTCAAGTTGTTAGAAATTATAATATCAGATCTAATCACCACGAATAACGGCTCGGATACAGTTACTGTGTGACAGATATTTATATTAATTAGATATAAAATGCGGAATATAAACAATAATAGTTGCGGAAATAAATATGGGATTATTAGTCACCACTAGAAAGCAGTAAATGACTGAAAGCTATAAATAAAGTAAATAACTGTATTTAAATAACGTTAAGCTGTAAATAATATAAATGACTGTATATAAATGTTAGAAGTTAAATAATATGTATAAATATATATAACGGGTTTAGAACTGGACGGATGAAGCGACTGGTCTTTCAAGTAAGTTCGCCAATAAATTGACTGAACAGGCTTAGGGTTGGACTGGTAACCTAAAAGACTTTGTCACTATTTGTTCAATAGTTCAATCCGGAATATGATAAGTAACACAAAATTCTTTTTGTTTCAAATTTTATGTAAAACAATTTGTTTACATAAGGGTTTGAAGGTTTTCTTAATTTTTGGATATATTTCTCTGGATACCCGATTTTCTCTGGCCTCTCTCTGGAGTTTCCCTTGGTCAAAATCGACCACGAAACTTCCTAGATGTAGGTAAGGTTCTGAATAATTTGTGGTAAAAATCTCTCCAGGGTTTGTTGGATGTATTGTACCCAGTTAGCTTTGTTTCTGACTTGAAGATTCTGATCTGGTGAACCGAAATCTATCTGGATACCCAATTTTATATATCGTCTCTCTGGGGTTTCCCTTGGTCAAAATCGTCCAGAAAACTTCCTAGATGTAGGTAAGGTTCTGAATAATTTGTGGTAAAAATCTCTCCAGGGTTTGTTGGATGTATTGTACCCAGTTAGCTTTGTTTCTGACTTGAAGATTCTGATCTGGTGAACCGAAATCTATCTGGATATCCAATTTTGTATATCGTCTCTCTGGGGTTTCCCTTGGTCAAAATCGTCCAGAAAACTTCCTAGATGTAGGTAAGGTTCTGAATAATTTGTGGTAAAAATCTCTCCAGGGTTTGTTGGATGTATTGTACCCAGTTAGCTTTGTTTCTGACTTGAAGATTCTGATCTGGTGAACCGAAATCTATCTGGATACCCGATTTTGTATATCGTCTCTCTGGGGTTTCCCTTGGTCAAAATCGTCCAGAAAACTTCCTAGATGTAGGTAAGGTTCTGAATAATTTGTGGTAAAAATCTCTCCCGTATTATCTTGTTGAGTTGTGCTCGGTGATTTTTTTCTTAACTTCGAAATTCTGATGTCGAAAAAACAGCAAGGTGGAGATTTTGTGGTGGTTTAAAGGATGTTTGGAGGAGGTTTAAGGAGGGTATTTGGAGGATGTTTGGAGGGTATTTGTAGGATGTTTGGAGGGTATTTGTAGGTTGTTTGGAGTTGTTCTTGGTGTTCTTGGTGTTCTTGGTGTTCTTGATGTTCTTGGTGTTCTTGGTGTTCTTGGTGTTCTTGATTCAAGGATGAAGATGAAGATGATGTTGAAGAACTTCTTGAAGATGCAGGAGATGTTCTTGGTTGAGAGGTTTTGTTGTATGGAGAGGTTTTTCAAAGTTTATAAGAGGTTATGAATGAAAGAGCACACAACTCTCTTATATACTAACTTACATATACATACACTTTCCATACATACATACAAGTATACATACACACACATAAATATCTAAGATGTATGGATTATTGGCTGTCAAATAAAGAGGTGGAGTAGTAGAAGTCAATTTGGCTTTTGCTTCTTTGATTTGCAAGAGAAGTATTTGGTATAAATACTAGGTATTTGGTATAAATACTTGTATTTTGGAGATGTATCTTTTCTTCACTAGGTATTTGCAAATGAAATACAAATAAATTAATATACATAAATTCAATTAAGATTAATTGAATTTACATAATTAATCCAAATTGTTTTGAAGTTTGACACTTTTAGCCCTTGATTGGTTTTTGTCTTCAAACGTGGTTGATTTTCCGTCTTTGCGTATTTCGCCTTTGCGTATTTTTGTTTAATTACGAATCCATGAAACCTGAAATAACTGATAATATTTGTCAGATTAAATAAATACAGTTCATCTTATTTCAGTGATGGTCACATACAAAAACATTTTTCAACAATTTCCCCCTATGTGATCATTGCTGGAATAAGGACATGTATGTTTTTAAAAGACCGATTATCAATTAACAATTTATCTTTAAGATTTTGGATAAAAGTTTTGTCAATTGATAAGATATATATAAAACCATAGTGATCGATTTGAAAGTTTATGACTTGGTTTGACATATCTTATGTAAAAGATTTTTAGAAATTTGATTCCGAATCAAAGTCTCGGGTTCGGTTATCAAAGAGTAGCCATATATGTATCTAAAGAAATTTCCTTAGATTTTATAGCATTATTAACGACGACAAGTGGTCTAACAGGTCGATTTATCTTTAAGATTTTGGATAAAAGTTTTGTCAATCGATAAGATATATATAAAACCATAGAGATCGATTTGAAAGTTTATGACTTGGTTTGACATATCTTATGTAAAAGATTTTTAGAAATTTGATTCCGAATCAAAGTCTCGGGTTCGGTTATCAAAGAGTAGCCATATATGTATCTAAAGAAATTTCCTTAGATTTTATAGCATTATTAACGACGACAAGTGGTCTAACAGGTCGATTCAGATGAACGCTCATAGGTATAGCTCACACTTCACTTGGGTGTTTGGTTGTTCTGGCAGCAGAACAAGTTAATGATCACTAAAAATGAGTGATATCTCTCTCTGACGACTCACACTCATATTGGAGGTGTTCAGCTATGCTTTTCCTGAAAGGTCACTTAGTCTCATTATTAGATAATCAATCACGTAAGACTGGTTTCGGCATTACTCAGCGGGTTTCTTCATTCATGCCATTAAAGTTCACTCTCTCTCCGTCGGGAAATACATGTAGAGGGGTTTAGCAATTTTCATAGTGCAGTTTGCAACTAAGAATCTTCAATGATGATTGCTACAGTATCCCGGGAAATCCTTTGTTGCAACTTCTTCTTTGATGGTATCCTTTTTGTTGATCAATATCAATTTATTGTAAAAAGATATTTTCTTTTAGCATCGAGAGTTAGCTACTTTTGAGAAAATTTGTTTTTGAGAGTATTTGTCTTGAGGGATTGAGATATCTTCTTTTGTGAAAAATGGTTAAAACAAATCGCGGGATTTTATGATTTTTGTTTTGAAATAACCATTTGGTTGAAAGTTTGTTTGAAAATACCAAATATAGAATATTTTTTTTGTTTTGTTTGGTATATCTTTATTGAATCCATTTGTTTTCTTGTTGATTTGTCTTTGAGGATTAGATGTTGATAGATATTTGTTTCTCCTTTGGTTTTCTTGTAAGGATATGTCGTTGTTTGCTTGATGGATCATGGGATCGCAAGTCTTCATTTTTGGTTGGCTTTTATCTAGGTAGGGATAGGTGGCATAAAAGACAGTTTGTCTAGTATGTAAGAAATGAATGTATCGTCCCTGGTCATTTTGATATCTAAGCAAAAATGAGACCGTGACAAGGTATAATTGGGTATACCTTATAAGCAATAGTGACACACCTAAGCTCACAAGAAATGATTTCCACAATGATTTAGATCGACGAGGCACAAATTCTCACATGGGTTTTTGTTTTCATCTGAACCTCCTAACCTTATGTCCCTTGATTGTTTAAAATCGTCAATAATGAAATAAAATCGAAGGAAATAAAGTTATATACATTATGAAAAGTAGGATATTTGAACCTTCACTCCAATTGAGAATCAATATGACTTAAAATCTTCATCGAGCATAAGCATCTGAAAATTAAGTCAAGAGAAGATTAATCACAAGGTTCTATAAAAGCTTATTATGGCAAGTCTTTTATTAATTTTTTTGAAGATTTGTTTTTCTGAATGTTTTTATAAATATTGGTTATTTGAATGTTTTTGGTAATTTTTAAAAGGAAAGCAATTTTCAATTGTTTTTGAATTTTCCTTTTGAATGAAAGTAAACACACTTTTGTACAAACAAAAGGTAAAAGTTTAAGGATAGATGTTATCTGGATTTAACATTCCTAGACGACCTAGGAAGTATTGAAACTTTGTTTCATCGAGAGCCTTAGTGAAGACATCGGCAATTTGTTCTTCGGTGTTGATGAAGTGCAATTCGATATGACCCTTTTGAATGTTGTCTTTGATGAAATGATATCGAATATCGATGTGCTTTGTCATGGAATGGTGAACGGGATTGTGAGAAATGGCAATTGCACTAGTTGAGTCACAAAATATGGGAATTTGTGAAATTTTGAAGCCATAGTCTCGCAGTTGAGTTTGCATCCATATGACTTGCGAACAACAGCTGGCGGCAGCGATGTATTCAGCTTCTGCTGTTGATGTGGATACACAAGTCTGTTTCTTTGAACTCCAACTCACTAGTCTACCTCCTAGGAATTGACTGCTACCAGATGTACTCTTTCTATCTAACTTGCATCCCCCATAGTCTGAGTCGGTGAAAGCGTTCAGCTGAAAATCGGATTTAGCTGGATACCAAAGGCCAAGTTTGGGAGTGCCTTTTAGGTATTTGAAGATGCGTTTCACAGCAACTACATGGGATTCCATAGGATTTGCTTGGTATCTGGCACAGACACATGTAGAAAACATGATGTCAGGTCTGCTGGCAGTGAGGTATAAGAGTGATCCGATCATTCCATGATATCTTTTCTGATCAACAGGTTTGCCATTTAAGTCTGCATCGATTTTGTATCTAAAAGCCATTGGGGTTTTTGCGGTATTGGATTTGTCCATTGAAAAGCGAGTGAGTAGGTTTTTGACATAATTCTCTTGGTTGATGAAAATGCCATCAGTTGACTGTTTGATTTGAAGTCCGAGAAAAGTAGTCATCTCCCCAATCATGCTCATTTCAAATTTGCTCTTCATTAGATCTGCAAACTTAATACTCAAAGATTCATCAGTAGAACCGAAAATAATGTCATCAACATATATTTGTACGATTAAAAGATGTTTATTATAGATTTTACGAAAGAGGGTTTGATCGATTGAACCTCTTTTAAAACCTGATTCTTCGAGAAAGGTTGTCAATGTGGCATACCAGGCTCGGGGTGCTTGTTTCAAGCCATAGACAGCTTTCTGCAATTTGAAGCTGTGATCAGGAAATTTGGGATCTTCGAAACCTGGTGGTTGTTGGATGTATACATCGCGATCTAACTCTCCATGTAGGAATGCACATTTAACATCCATTTGGAATACTTTGAAGTTCTTATGTGCAGCATATGCAAGAAAGATGCGAATTGCTTCAATTCTGGCAACTGGAGCATATGTTTCATCGTAGTCGATTCCTTCTTGTTGTGAATATCCTTTGACTACGAGACGTGCCTTGTTTCGACAAACGATTCCTTGATCGTCAGTTTTGTTTCTGAACACCCATCTTGAACCTATAACAGAAACATCGGGTGGGGTAGGGACAAGATTCCATACGTCATTTCTTTCAAATTCTTCTAGCTCTTCTTGCATAGCTTTTACCCAGTCTGGATCTTTGAGAGCAGAATGTATGGTTTTGGGTTCAGTCATGGATAAGAAGGCTCCAAATAAACAATCATTAGAAGTTGCGGCTCTAGTTTGGATGCCTGAGTTTGGATCTCCGATGATTTGGTCAGTTGGGTGGTTTCTGGTCCATTTTATTAAGCGATTCTCTTCCGCTATAATAATTGGAATTTCAGTATCCCATTGTTCTTCTCCGGGAGTTTCATCTTGGAATAGGTTTGAAGGTTCCCCCATAAATGATGCATCGGGATTGTTTTGGATATTTGGGGATGGGGTATTTAAAGGAGGATTTGGTGTTTGTTCCAATGAAGAAGTATGTGTAGGTGGTTCCCCCTCGAATTGATCTGCATCATTTCGGTTTGTTTGTGGAGTTCCTTCAGTGGTTGTTCCTGTAGAATCAATAGAAGTAGTTAGAAGTTCAGAATTGTAAGCGGTTTTGGGTTGTTCAAAAAGTAAATCAAGATCGATTTCAATATCTCTGTCAGGAGAAGGTGTTTGTTGAATTGGATTTTGAAAAATATTATCGATCATTTTTGAACCAAAATGTTCACGATCCAATTTCCTGACATAAAATTCATCGAAATGAACATTGGTACTTTCTTCAATTACTCTGGTACGTTTGTTCAGTACTCGATAAGCAGCTGAAGAAAATGAGTAACCAAGGAAAATTCCTTCGTCCGACCTTGATTCAAATTTTGAGAGGTGATCTTTTGTTGTTCTTTATGAAACATCGACAACCAAAAATATGGAAAAATTTGATGTTTGGTTTTCGGTTGTTAATGACTTCATATGGTGTTTTATGAAGATGTTTATGGATTAAGGAACGATTTTGAGTGTAGCAAGCTGTGGCTATTGCTTCTGCCCAGAAGTATTGTGGCAGATCAGCGAAGATAAGCATTGATCTTGCAGCTTCACATAGAGTTCTGTTCCTTCTTTCGACAACTCCGTTCTGTTGTGGAGTGTATGGGGCTGAGAAGTTGTGTTCAATTCCCTTGTTTTTGAGAAATGAATCTAGAGTCTTGTTTTTGAACTCTAAACCATTGTCACTTCTGATTCTTCGAATAGGTCGTTTGAGTTTCAGTTCGATCTGTTTGATGAAGTTGATCATCTCTTCAGGTGCTTCAGATTTTAGTCTTAAGAAAAAGACCCATGTAAAGCGTGAGAATCCATCAACGACAACGAGAATGTACTTCTTCCCTTGTATGGTTTGGGTTTTGGCAGGGCCACAAAGGTCTATGTGCAACAATTCTAGTGGTTCAGATACACTAGAATTTGGGATGCTTTTGTGAGTTGATTTGGAAAGTTTTCCTCCTTCACAAGCAGCACAAAGAGTTTCGTTGTCAAGTTTTAGAAGTGGTAGCCCTCGAACAAGATCATCGCCTATGAGTTTGTTGATGTACCCAAAGTTTAGATGGGAAAGGCGGCGGTGCCATAACCAACTAATATCTGTTGGGGCTTTGGATAGCAGACAAATATCGGGTTTACCATAAATAAGATCCATGTCAAGTGGATACATATTTCCGGCACGGTCACAGTCAACAATAACATCTTTGGTTTTGGCGTCCATGATCAAGCTTCATTGTTTTGTGAACATAACTTCAAGATTGTTGTCACACAACTGAGAAACACTGATGAGGTTGTGTTTCAGGTCATCAACATAAGAAACTTTCTTGATGGTAAAGTTACCATTTGTTATGTTTCCATAACCCATGATTTTTGCTGTCATGTTGTTGCCAAAGGTAACATCTTGATTGGTGTCGGTTGGTTTGAAGTCACGTAAGAAATTCCTCTTTCCTGTCATATGCTTAGAGCAGCCGCTATCGATATACCATGTATCATCCTTGGGCTCTCCAACATTAAGTACCTGCAATTAGACAGAAGGTTTAGGTACCCAAATCTGAATGGGTCCTGGTTTGTCAGTTGTTAACTTAGGTACTTTGTTTGATGAATTTCTTTTGTTGTAGGGTCCTGGTTTATTATGACTGAATTGTTGTGGTTTGATCTGACTTATCAAGTTTTCCCAAAAAGTGATTTGTTTTTGAAAACCCGTGGGTTGATAAGATCTGTGTTTTGGTGTAGGATATCCTAGATGTGATGTTTTGTTAGAAATTGTTTTCTCATATCTAGGATGTGAAGTATGGTTTTGAAAAGCATTATAATGATGTTTTGAACTTTCTGATATGATGGTTTTTGAAAGTTCCCTGACTGTTTGAAATTGATATCCTGAAAGTAATTTTCAACAGTCTTTCGCAAAGGTTTTGGTTTAGAGTTGAAAACTTGTTTTTGTGGCACAAAGTCAGGTTTCAAAAGTTTCCTTGGTTTTGTGGACTGAGCGTGGACAGCCTGAATGGGTTGCTTATTTTTTTGTTGTTTCTTTGAATACTTTTGTCCCAAACTGTTTTTTCCAACTATGGTAGAATTCAAAGAAGGGAAGACATTTGGAGCAGAAGTATTTCCATGCTCATGAGTAGATTTTTGTCCATTTAGGAAAATCTCAGGTTTGATTGTGCCATCATTCTTTGTTAGTTCATTAGATCTCAATTGATGAGTTATTGAACTAACAGAGTCTGATTCAGAATTCACAACTCTTTTGTATGACTTTTTGGAAATAAAGAAATCAGTATCATCTGGGCTACAGTTGATAACTGTTTCGTCATCTGAATCTTCCTCGTTGGCAGATGTGAAAAGATCTGGTAGAGTGGATTCAGAGTTTTCACAAAATGTCATGTTTTCATTTTGTTCCTTTTCAAATGCTTCTCTACCAATTCCTGGTTTATAACTTGTATTAACTGTGCCAGATCCTAAGGTTTTTGCCTTAGTGAAAATATCATCACTTAATTTTCTAGCAATATTAATAGAATCCAATTTTCCTAGGAGTCTTTTGTTTTCGGATTCAAGAAATATGATTTTGTTTGAAAAATCAGTCAGTTTTTTGAGTTAAAACATAATTTTCATCAGTTGAAGATTGAAATTTTTGTTTCAACTTAATGATTTCCATTTCTAAAATATCTTGAATTTCAGAAGAAATAACTGACTGGTTTTTCAATTCCAAATCCCTCTTTTGAATTAGGGCTTGATTTAATTGTTCCAAGACGTGAACATTATCTTCAGATTTTCGTTCAACGTCTCTTTCCAATTTCAAAATCGTTCTTGTATTTTCTCCGAGTTTGAATTGCATCGTTTGTGATTCAGACTTGACAATGTCCATTTTAACCATGTTGTTATGATATGTATTGAGATCAACTTGCAGGCTATTCTCAATCTTGGTTATATGGGATTCAAAAATTGTTTTAGAATAACCAAGTTCTACAACCATGTTCCATACCTGTTCAATGACGTTTGGAGCCCTTGAAGGTATTTCTTCACCAGCCATGAAGCAGAAATTTGACTGTGCCGGTTCAGAGTCTGCTTCATCATCTGAAGTTGGCCAGTATTCGACGTTGGGTTCGTGGATTGCCATTAAAGCTTTATCTTTCTTTTCTTGTTTCTTCAGTTCTTCAGCTTTTTGAACGTAGTATGCTGAGTCCTTGACTTTGGATTTGCTTTTAGCACGACATTCTCGAGCATAGTGATTTGTTCCTTTACAATTGTGACAAATGATCACATCATCATTATCACTGTCAGCCTTTTGACTTTGAATTGGTGGTCTTTCAGGTGCCTGGGCTTGGTTCTTTTGTTGAGATTGCTGAAATCCAAAATTTTGATTGTTGTTAGAACCTTGATTTGAGTTGTTATTAAAAATTGGATTGGGATTGTTTTGAAATCCCCGGTTTTGGAAACCTTGGTTTGGGTAGTTTTGGAAAGATGGTCTTTGAGAACTTTGTCCAAAAGATGGTCTTTGTTGAAAACCTGGATTGTTTTGTCCAAAGTATGGTCTTGGTTGAAAACCTGAATTGTTTGGTCCAAAAGATGGCCTGTTTTGATAATTTGGTCTGAAATTTGATTGACCATAATTTGGCAAAAATCTTTGTAGGTTTGTG
The DNA here is from genome assembly GCF_052849685.1 of Lactuca virosa. Taxonomy (NCBI): domain Eukaryota; kingdom Viridiplantae; phylum Streptophyta; class Magnoliopsida; order Asterales; family Asteraceae; genus Lactuca; species Lactuca virosa. The sequence goes on along the minus strand of NC_136429.1, from coordinate 144,891,492 downwards.
TTTGCTACCAAGGCGCATAGTTGTTGATAATCCGCTTCATCATTTGAATCAAAAGAATTATAACAATTTCCCAAAAATGCTTGGTTTTGATTTTGATCGAAAAAGGGTGTTTGGTGTTGAGAAGATGTGGACAAAAGAGCTAATGGTCCACCAAAAGTTGTAGTGGTAGGTGATTCAATAGAGGATTCATACGATTGAAGTTCTCCATACAAATTGTATAAAGATTCAGTATGAATTGCTGGATTTCCCTGAATAATGAGTTTTACCATTTTCCAGCTTTCAAAAAGATTATTCAAAAATTTGAGATTTATCTCATGTTGTGACTTTTTGATACCCCAATTGTTCATTTTAATAACAATAAAATTGAACCTGTCGTGAGCATCATGAATGGTTTCTGATGAAAACATTTTGAAATTGTCAAATTCATTCAAAATGGATGTTTTCTTGTTTCCGATTATTCTTTCGTTTCCACAAAAACGATTTTTTAAACTTTCCCAAATTTGATTTGCGGTTAACAGTATAATGTCATCCATTTGACTTAGAATACTGTGTGGGATTCCAGAAACTAGTTCCTTTTTAGCTTGGAGTTCAAGCTTTCTGTTGTTTTCGGCTATTGTGATTGGATTTGTAGCAAGAGTGGCCATATCTTCTGTAGAGATTCCAGTATACGTTCCTTCCACGCATTTCCAGACATTTTCACCTAAAGTATTTAGATGAAGGTTCATACGGCCAACCCACGAATTATACTCTTCAGGTATAAGTATGGGTGCCCGTGAACCTGAACCCAAACTGTTAGCAATAGAAACAGAATTCATGTTTGAGTAATTTGTTGAAGACATAAAATAATTCTTTTTAAATTTTTGATTAAGGATTTGAACAAGTGATATTAAAATGAAACTTTTAAAGAAAATCTTATGGAAGGTTTATATAAACGCTAACCAAAAGTTTTCGACAAAAATTTCAGAATGAATCACACGAGCTCTGATACCAATTGTTAGAAATTATAATATCAGATCTAATCACCACGAATAACGGCTCGGATACAGTTACTGTGTGACAGATATTTATATTAATTAGATATAAAATGCGGAATATAAACAATAATAGTTGCGGAAATAAATATGGGATTATTAGTCACCACTAGAAAGCAGTAAATGACTGAAAGCTATAAATAAAGTAAATAACTGTATTTAAATAACGTTAAGCTGTAAATAATATAAATGACTGTATATAAATGTTAGAAGTTAAATAATATGTATAAATATATATAACGGGTTTAGAACTGGACGGATGAAGCGACTGGTCTTTCAAGTAAGTTCGCCAATAAATTGACTGAACAAGCTTAGGGTTGGACTGGTAACCTAAAAGACTTTGTCACTATTTGTTCAATAGTTCAATCCGGAATATGATAAGTAACACAAAATTCTTTTTGTTTCAAATTTTATGTAAAACAATTTGTTTACATAAGGGTTTGAAGGTTTTCTTAATTTTTGGATATATTTCTCTGGATACCCGATTTTCTCTGGCCTCTCTCTGGAGTTTCCCTTGGTCAAAATCGACCACGAAACTTCCTAGATGTAGGTAAGGTTCTGAATAATTTGTGGTAAAAATCTCTCCAGGGTTTGTTGGATGTATTGTACCCAGTTAGCTTTGTTTCTGACTTGAAGATTCTGATCTGGTGAACCGAAATCTATCTGGATACCCAATTTTGTATATCGTCTCTCTGGGGTTTCCCTTGGTCAAAATCGTCCAGAAAACTTCCCAGATGTAGGTAAGGTTCTGAATAATTTGTGGTAAAAATCTCTCCAGGGTTTGTTGGATGTATTGTACCCAGTTAGCTTTGTTTCTGACTTGAAGATTCTGATCTGGTGAACCAAAATCTATCTGGATACCCAATTTTGTATATCGTCTCTCTGGGGTTTCCCTTGGTCAAAGTTTATAAGAGGTTATGAATGCAAGAGCACACAACTCTCTTATATACTAACTTACATATACATACACTTTCCATACATACATACAAGTATACATACACACACATAAATATCTAAGATGTATGGATTATTGGCTGTCAAATAAAGAGGTGGAGTAGTAGAAGTCAATTTGGCTTTTGCTTCTTTGATTTGCAAGAGAAGTATTTGGTATAAATACTAGGTATTTGGTATAAATACTTGTATTTTGGAGATGTATCTTTTCTTCACTAGGTATTTGCAAATGAAATACAAATAAATTAATATACATAAATTCAATTAAGATTAATTGAATTTACATAATTAATCCAAATTGTTTTGAAGTTTGACACTTTTAGCCCTTGATTGGTTTTTGTCTTCAAACGTGGTTGACTTTCCGTCTTTGCGTATTTCGCCTTTGCGTATTTTTGTTTAATTACGAATCCATGAAACCTGAAATAACTGATAATATTTGCCAGATTAAATAAATACAGTTCATCTTATTTCAGTGATGGTCACATACAAAAACATTTTTCAACACAAGTTAATTTTTTTTTAAAAAAAAACAAAACAAAAACAACAAAAATTAAAAAAATGGAATCTCAAAGCATGTCAGCTCTCCATGAATTGGATGCAATTATGGGAACCACTTCTCGAATTCCCCGACTGTTATCCGCAGAAGGATTTCCAGAATGGAAATATCGGATTGAATAGTACATCAAAATGAAAGATTTCAAGATTTGGCGAAGCATTATGAGAGGTCCAATCCGCATCACAACAACATTGGAAGATGGCACAGTAATGGATAAGCAAATTGAGAATTACACTGACGATGATTTCGAAAGAGTCGAGGAACCAGAAAAGGCTCTTACTACACTTACCATGGCATTATCTACGGAAATTGCTCAAGGTTTCCGTGAGTATACATCAGCAAAGGCATTATGGGAAGCACTGATTGAAGTCTGTGAAGGCAACGAAGACATGAAACAGAGTCGCCAAGACATGCTGCGACAAAAATTCAATATGTTTAACCATGTCTTGGGAGAAACACTTGAGAATCAGTTGCAAAGGTTTATCACACTTACCACAGAAATGAGCTCTGCTGGTGTTATGGTTACAAGATCTGAGATTAACAAGAAGCTGCTAAACTCTCTGCCAAAATCTTGGGATATGAATGTCTCAGTGATTAAAAGACCAAAGATTTGAACCGTTTGAGATTGGCAGAAACAATGGCGATCATTAAGGCTTGTGATCTCGATGATAAGCAAAGGGAGATTAATCATGTTAATTCATACTCCACAGCAAATCTTGGGATCCAAACCACCAACAACACTGCTTTTTCAAGTTTCTCTACTCCTCAAGCTCCTCAAGCTCATGTTCCTCAAGCTCAACCCTATGTGACTAATCAGCCTACCTCATATGTGATCCCTCAAATGCAACATCTTCAAATTCCTCAACCTCAAACTTTACCACAACAAGTTGGTTCTAGTGTTGGTTCATCCACAGCTGCACCCGTTCAATCTCATGGATTTAGTTCTCAAGCTTCATGATTGAAAGAGAAGGAAGAAAATTTGTCCCTCGCCACTGGTCTGGTGAACTGCTACAATGCTTTTGTGGCTGGAGAACTCTCCCCACAACTCTCATTTGCTGATCTAGACCAGATACATCCTGAGGAGTGTCCAACAAAGGGAAGTTGCGATGTTACAACTGCCATGAGCCTGGTCATTTTGCAAGGGAGTGTCCAAAGCCAGACCGAAGAGAGAATTCTGAGCGAACCATGGTGCCGGTGACCTATGCCAACAAGGGATCTTCTTCAAGCAATCAGACTGCTAACTTGGCGATGGTAGCCCAATCCTTTGATTGGGAAGACCAAATTCAGGCTCTGAATATTTCAGGACCTGAAAGTGCACATCTTGCCCATATCAAGGATGGTGTGGAAGAAGAAACAGAGAAGGATCCTAAAGAAGAGATGATGAATCTTCAGTTTGCATTCATGGTGCAAACCACTCCAGAGCCTACCAAACCCGAGGTTAGTGAATTTGGTTGCTCTTAGTCTTGTATTAAAACTGTTAAATTTTTGCGAGACCAAATTGAATTAATCAAGAGAGAGAACGAGGACCTTAAGTATGAGGGTTACACACTTAGGAAAAATCAAAAGCCTTTAAAGACACAGTTAGAGAATAAAACAAAGGACTTTAAGAACATGCAAGAGGATTACAGCAACAAATGCGAGAACTATGATCATCTCAAAAGAAAATTTGCTGTTGTGACCGTTGAACTTGATTCATTGAAAAATCGTCTTGAAAATACTGAATTTATTTTTAACAAATTCGATGAGTCAAGTGAAGTAGTTGCAAAAATGAGAGAGGGACATATGCAGTGGAAGAACATTACTTGTGGAAACCAAAAGAAAGTAGGATTAGGTTTTGAGAGTGTCCCTCCTCCATTCAATCATACCTATACTGTCATTCCTCTATCTCAAGAAGAGATTGATAGAGAACCTTTTTTAGTTTATGGAAAGCCTGCTTCTGAACAAGCAACATGCTCAACTGATAAAATTTTGGATACTAACATTTCTACCTTAAGTTCAGATGTGTCAGTAGTTCAGGGGGAGCATGAAGATGAAAAGTCCGAGTCGAATAATTCAGTGTCAAAATTTGGTGTTGAGTTTTGTGATGAGTCTGTTTTAAATTCTAAAACTGATGTTTTTGTTTCTGGTGGTGCGTTATTTCAGAATGATAAAATTGAAAATAATGATGTTGTTTATGATAAAGTTGCTAAATCCGATTCAAGTGCTTCTACATCTTCCACGTTTGCTACACAATCTAGTGCTTGTTCTTGCAAATGTGAAAATGCTAGAAAAGATAATAAACGCAAGAAATCTGACGAGAGCAGTACCCAGTCCACTGATAATAAACAAATTTGCTTCAATTGTGGTACTGCTGGTCATATTGCCTGAAATTGTCTAAACCGGATGTTTGTGCATCACATGTCAAAAAGGGGAGAGAATGAGTCTAGAGGACGATCTTTAATTAGAAAACCCTCCAGAACTCGCTCTCGAGATGATGACTGGAAAACAAATCAAAACAAGAAAATGGCAGGTTTTCAAAAGAACAAACAGGTTTTCAATAAATTCACAAACAGTTTGCCAAAATCGACCCAAGCTAAGCCAAAGTCGATTTCGTCAAAGAGTCGGTCTGGATCTTCAAGCTCTTCAAGTAGAAAATCCACCTGCTCAAAGCAAACTGAAAAGAAAGCTATTTCAAAACCTAAATATCAATGGATGCCAAAATTAAAATCTGATCAGTCATCATCCTCCTCTGTATCTGTTGAAAAAGAAAAATCAAAAGAGAAATTAAAAGATGAATCTATGAAAGTTAAGGGTCAACCCAGGACTGTAATGACCTGGGTCCCCAAATCTAAATAATTTCGCTCATCGTGCAGGGACAGTTGCGGAGGAATGTCGTCAGACTGTGGTATGTCGACAGCAGCTGCTCCCGGCACATGACTGGAGATATCTCCTAACTGCACGACATTCAGACATTTAATGGGGGATATGTCTCCTTCGCAGGCGGAGAAGGCGGAAAGATAACGCATAAAGGAACAGTGCCGAACGAAGTGCTCAGTTTTGAGAATGTCAACTATGCTCCTGAGTTGAAGCACAGTCTGCTGAACGTTTCTCAAATCTGTGACAAGGGTTTCTCAACACACTTCACCGATAAAGAATGTCTAATCTTAAAGTCGGGCATTGTCATCCCGGAGGAATGGATTCTCGTAAAATCAAAGCGGGATGGGAATGCCTATATTATCGACATGAACAGTAATGTACCCGAAGAAGTCACTTGTCTCTTTTCCAGAGTCTCAGAACAAAACACAATGTTGTGGCATCGTCGACTTGGCCATGCAAATGCAAAGAACCTAAACCGGCTTGCTAAGAACGAAATGGTCCGCGGTCTGACTGTCAGAGATTTTATTACTTTTGAAAAATGTATTTCCTGCGCTCAAGGCAAACACCATCGGAAACCAAATCTGCCAAAGCAGGTCAACTCCATCAATCAGGTGCTCCAGTTGTTGCACATTGACTTGTTTGGTCCGGTCAACGTCCTCAGTATCAACCGATATTCATATTGTCTTGTTGTGATAAACGATTTCTCTCGTTTCACGTGGGTCTTCTTTCTATCCAACAAAGCTGGGATTGCTGACCTCATCAAGAAGTTCATTGTAATGATCAAGAACCAAACCAACCACCAAGTGAAAGCCCTACGCACAGATAATAGAACAGAGTTCAAGAACGCTGTTCTTGATCATTTTTGCGCTGAGAAAGGGATCGTGCGTCAATTTAGCTCTGTTCGGACACCACAACAAAATGGTGTTGCTGAGCGGAGGAATCAGACGCTACAAGACGCCGTGAGGACGATGCTTTGTGATTCTAAACTTCCAGTTTTCTTTTGGGTGGAGGCGATCAACACAGCTTGTTACGTTCAAAATCGTGTTCTGATCAACAAAGCCCAGATGAAAACCCCATATGCGATTCTCTATGGACACAAGCCATCTGTCAGCCACTTCCGAGTATTTGGCTGCCCTTGCACCCTTCTCCACTTGGAATCCAACCCAAAATTCAATGCAAAAGCCGATGATTGTTATTTTGTCAGATACGCTGCTCGTACTTCTTACCGGGTATACAACAAGAAGACGAAGCAAATCGTGGAGTCTTTCGATGTTCGCTGGCTTGAAGAGAATGAAACGGACGCTAGGGTAGGTCCTGATTGGCTATTTGATTACACATATCTATTCAAATCCTTTAGAGTGTCGTCTGATAACCAAGCTAGGTCTACCTCTGGCTCGAAGACTATCATTGAAGACGAAGATGAAGAGGTTGTCTACAGACCACCATTGGTTTCTGCTATTGATCCTCCGTTGGTGTCTACTGTTCCAATCATTTCTTCTGTGTCATCAACACAACAATATGCGCCAGATGCTGATGCTACTCCTCTAACTCCGGTCGAAAGAGAGTTCATGAACCAAGATGCTTCCGCTGTCACTCAAAATCTGATGGAACTTCTCTTTCCCGAACACATCGCTGATGAGTTTGTAGCAAATTCACCAAACGAAGCTGGTACATCTACTGTGGATTCTTCAGCACATGACGGAGCTATTAATATCCATAATCTTCCCGTTTCAATCATGACATCAGTCACGAAATTCCCTCTCGCATACAGCGTGATCATCCGATAGAAAACGTTATTGGCCAGCTGGGCGACAGAGTTCAAACGAGAAGTCAGAGTGGAGACGTCAACACATGTCTTTATTCTTGCTTCATCTCTCAAATAGAGCCCAAAAACGTCGAAATGGCTTTGAATGAGCCCAGCTGGGTGGATGCCATGTATGACGAGCTGAATCAGTTCGAAAAGCTCGGGGTTTGGAAGTTGGTGGAGCTGCCTAAAGGCAAGAAATCTCTCGACACCAGATGGGTGTTTCGGAATAAGCAAGACGATTCGGGTGTCATTTTCCGTAATAAGGCGAGATTGGTGGTCCGTGGGTTCAGGCAAATTGAGGGTCTTGATTATACAGAAGTCTATGCTCCGGTGGCGCGCTTGGAGGCTATCCGTATCTTCCTCGCCTATGCTTCCTACATGAACTTCACCGTATACCAAATGGACGTCAAGACGGCTTTCTTGTACGACAAGGTGAAGGAGGAGATTTATGTTGACCAACCTCCTGGGTTTGGTAACTCAAAACTTCCCAACCATGTCTACAAGTTAGACAAGGCTTTATATGGGCTGCATCAAGCTCCTAGAGCCTGGTATGCTACCCTCACACAACACTTGCTCAATCATGTCTACTCACGCGGTACTATCGATCAGACCCTATTCATCAAGCATGTCGGAGTAGACCAAATTTTTGTCCAAATCTATGTGGACGATATCATTTTCGGGTCGACGAGTCCTCAGCTATGCACGAAGTTCGAGGACGTCATGAAAAAGCAGTTCGAGATGAGTTCTTTGGGGGAAATGACCACGTTTTTGGGGCTTCAGGTCAAACAATCTTCAGCCGGAATCCTGATTCATCAAGCCAAATATGTGGATGATATGCTCGAGAAGTTCGGGTTTAGAGACGCCAAACCTGCTTTGACGCCCATGGCGGAGAGTGATGGGTTTTAGGTAAAACAAATAAACTAGAAAAACAATTCCTAAGTTCACATGCAACCTACTTTGGATCTATGTTTTAACTATTGAACATATAACTTTGAATTGCAAACAAGAACCCTAGAGGAGAGAGGCTAATTTCGAAATTAACAAACTAGGGTTTTAGAATTACATACCTTTCAATTGTTATAGCAAACAATTGTTAATCCTCTTGAACTTGATATTCTTGGAAGCCTAGCACCACAAATGTAATGCCTCTAATGGAATCACACCCAAGAACTAGCTAGAAGGAAACTTGAAGGAGAGAGGGTAGGGTATTCAAAAATCGGCCGAGGGTTTCTTCCAAGGTAGGAGTGGCCGATTTTAGGAGCTGGGAGGCTCTTTATATAGTTGAGGGATCTAGGGTTTAGGGAAAACCCTAATACTCCTTTGCTTGGGGCCTAAGCTAATCCAAAGGCCTTATCCAAAGCCCCTTGGACGAAATTCTTAGGGTTTCCCCTATATATTTTGTCCACCTCCTTCCAAGGAGGTTCTGGAGCCTTCCACTCAAGTATTAGATAATTGCAAACTAGTCCCTGCACTTTATAATTAATACTTTTAACCCCAAAATTAATTCTGATTAATTTCTGGCTAACTATTAATTAAACATAATGATTTCTAATTAATATATTAATCTTTTAACATATTAATAAATCATTTATATTAATTTATTAGAAATTAATATCTCTCCTTTCATAATTTCCTTGTCCAGTTGCTAGGTTGAGGGCAACCCAAAAGGACTGTGCTGCTATCAATTCAAATACATATCAATTATAGTTATGGGCTTAGACACCTAATCCAACAGTCTCCCACTTGGATAAGTCTGTAACTATAATTGCTAGTATGACTTCTAAATTTGACCAGCAAATTGTAGCTTCCAAAAGCTGCTGCTGAACTCTGACCCAGTCAGTTACGTGTCCTTAGATAAGTGATCATATAATCCTTCGTTCTGCAAGATATCCCCAGACATAAGACATGGAATGTAATCAATCTCTTTGTCCAGAATCTATGTTTCCCGATTTCTAATTTGTGTGGATGTAGGACTTCTAACTGAACACATCAATTTAGTCCTGGCTGGGCCCAGCACATAAGTCAACACCAAATCATCGAGGGGCCCACATATATCGCTTTTCCGGTTAGGGCAAAAGGAACGAATAAACGTTGACTCATATGCTTGTATCTTTTACTCATCAAATTATACATGACAATACGTTTTATAACAGCAAGTTACTGATGCGTTTTCGTATCACCAATGTATAACCGACTTTGTAAATTACAACTCATATATCTTCGTTTCAAGATTATAAGATATTATCGTCTCAGTATTACTCGTGATGAATTCCATGAAGTGATACTCGGAGCGAGGGTTTATCCAATACTCAAATCTCAATTTCTGAGTACTCATGAACATTGCAGCAATTCTATTACAATGTCTATCCTCAGACAATCTGCAATCCAATTCATGACAGTCTTAATTCACTACTTACTTCCAAAAGTACGAGCGACTGTGGAGTTTGAATAATCTTATTATTCGGAAAGTAAAACATGCAAAAATGAAACACAATAAACAATTGACAAAAGGCAGCAAACAAACTCATAAATAATACTTTATTATTTAATCACCAAAAGTCAATTACATTTACTTTGTTACAAGTTTCAGAACTAATCTAACTACTAAAACTAATATCATCTTTCAGTCCTATGCTCCGAGCATGCTGAATATGCTTAGCCCTACTCAGACCCTTTGTGAGGGGGTCTGTTGGGTTATCTTCAGATGACACCCTCTTTACTACAAGATGGCCTTCTTCTACTCTATGTCTGATAAAATGGTACTTTCTGTCGATATGTCTAGTTTTACCATGATCTCTCGGTTCCTTTGTTAAGGCAACCGGTCCTTCATTATCGCATAACAGTTCCATAGGCTCCTGGATGGTTGGAACAACTCCGAGATCTCCGATGAAGTTCCTTAACCAAGCTACTTCTTTCGACGCTTCACTTGCTACTATGTACTCTGATTCACAAGTAGAATCAGCCACTTTATCTTGCTTGGAACTTTTCCAAGTAACCGCTCCTCCATTCAGTAAAAATACCCAGCCAGATTGAGAACGGAAGTTATCTCTATCCGTTTGAAAACTGGCATCACTGTAACCATCTACTCTCAAAGTATCATTGCCACCAAGCACAAGGACCCAGTCCTTTGTCCTTCGCAAATACTTGAGTATATTCTTAACCGCTATCCAATGAGCTCTACCCGGGTTTCCCTGATAGCGACTGACCATGCTCAAAGCAAATGCCACATCAGGGCGAGTACATGTCATAGCGTACATGATCGATCCGACAGCGGAAGCATAAGGTACATGACTCATGTCTGCTATTTCCTCATCTGTACTCGGGCATTGAGTCTTACTCAATTTGGTATTTCTTTGGATAGGTAGCTCTCCCTTCTTGGAATTTTCCATACTAAACCTCTTTAGTACCTTATCCAAGTATGTGCTCTGACTAAGTCCAATTAGTCTCTTCTTTCTATCTCTCAATATTCTAATCCCAAGAATATAGGCAGCTTCTCCAAGGTCTTTTATGGCAAAACACTTTCCAAGCCAAGACTTAACTGTTGGATTAATGTCTAAGTCCATAACTATATTTGGTATGTACTTGACCCGACCCGACATGGTCCATTTGGGTTGCACTTCACCGACACAATTTATATGGATAGTCTTTTGAGAATAGTATATTTATGATTTATATTAATATATTATAAGTTCTAATATATTAATATGGAATCATATTATTTAATTAGTATTGATCAAGAATTAATTTAGAATTAATTAAGTGATCAAAAAGAACTAATTAAATATGGACTCTTATATATATGGAATGGGCCAAGTTCATTTAGGTTGGCTAAGCTTTCATGGATGGTCCATGGAGCTTTTAACCCATGGATCCTATGTAAATGAAAGGTCATGGGTATTAGGGTTTACATGGATGTAACCCTAATCCTCCATAATATATAAAGGGGTCCTTGGCTCACAAAATTGGCACAAGTGTGTGAAAATAAGAGTGGGCCGATTTTAGTGTGCATACATATTCTCTCAAGTTATTCCAAGGTGTTTTGGTGATTTCTGATTCCATTTGAGGCATCCACACTATTGGGGCTGAGCTCTTAAAGCTTGAAGACATCAAGCTACATCAAAAGGTATGTCATCTAACTAGAACTTTGTAGCATAGGTGCTTCATAATATGCTAGTTAGGATGAAACCTTGGAATAGTTAATATTTGCATGTATAATAGAGAAAACATAGATCCAAAGTTTATAGGGTTGCATGTACACCATAGGAGTGTTAGAATGCTCAAAACCCAACAGTGGTATCAGAGCCATGGGTTGTTTTCTGTTATATTGATGCAAATGTTTTATTTCCAAGTTGAAAAAAATGGAAAAAAAAAACATGACGTTTATCAAATTTTAAAATAATTACTTGTTTTGTGAAAAACAAATTATTTGTAAAATTTGAATCATTTGTTATATGAGTTGAGTTAGGTCAAATTTAGTAAAAGATAAAATGATATGATTATTTTATTAGTTTTAAAAGTTTGATCTAAATGTTTTAAGGAGTTACATATTTTGTCATAAAATTTTGGAGCTCAAAAGTTTTTTTTAAAGTTGTGATCTTAAGGGTTTTTGAAAATTCCATAAGTTATGGATATGAAAGTTTTTTTTTAAAAGAAAAAAAAAATTTGATTCAAAGTTTTTATGGAGTTACAAAATTTGGTGTTAATATTTTAAAGAATTCCATAACTTGTTCTTAAGTTATGGAACATGGAAAGTTTCATCATAAAACACCATTATTCCATAAGTTATGGATTCCAAAGGTTTTCAAGAATTACAAAAACTTGCCCTCAAGTTTTGGAATTTGAGAAAAGTTTTTTATGAAAAAAAGAATTGAATTCTAAAACTCTTGGGTTCATAACTTAAACAATTAATTAAATGGTTTTAATTTTGAGTTTAATAATTGGAATTATGATGTTTTGTTGAATAGTTCAAATTAACTCTTATGGACTTTATTAATAGTTAATTAAAACGTTTAATTAAAAGAGTATTATTAATCCATAAATATATGGTTTGAGTTTAATTAAATTAAAAGTATAGTTTAATTAATAGATTAAACCACCAAGTATTTTAAATGTCTAAAATACACCCTTATACTATTATAATATTAAAAGTTTAATATATTATATGTATAAGAGCAAGTCGTGTTACCATTAGTAGGCCTCATTCACGAAGCCGGTCTATAAGGGGGGTATAAGGTTACTGCCTATAAAATGATAGTTTAATGGGTGTCCACTCTCACTCACCGCTTCCTTGACCGGTGGAGGGTCGTTAGCCGAACAGGTAGAACAAGGACTATAATTCTCCCTTCATTATAAGTATAATGATAAATACTAAGTAACTAAACACTTATAAATTCCCAATCTTAGTTACTTAGGAAAATGTGAATAAGGTGCTAATCCATGAAATTACACTTTGCACTTTGTTTAAGCTGTTAGTGGAGCGTGTGTAGTTAACTGGCACACTAACATGGACTTAACAAGGTAGGCAAAGGGTAACTTAATGTTTATCATAGTATCGTTGGAGCGTGTGTGGTTAACCGGCACATCGATTGAGGGGTAAATATTAAGGGTACCAAGTATATTTGCATGGTTACTTCACACCTTGTTTTGTGATCCTCGGCATCCCAGTCACAAAACCTGAAGGGCACACTCGAGATTGAAACATGCCATTGAAAAGTTCAATGAATCTCAAAAGATCTAGGAGTTTCAAATCCAAGTAAAAAACCTAATTAAATTATTTCGTTTTTCATGGTGGAAATTGGTAAATCGTCATTTACCTACCTTCAACTATTTTATAACTCGGATTACGGCATCCCTCTTCCAGTTATAAATAGGTTGTTGGATCCTAGCATTAATATTTCATATTGGGTGTTATATTAAGGACTTTAGATCAACTATCTTGAATATCTTCCAAAAGATGTCGAGTTCAGACATCTATGATCTTCCCAAATCTCTTGGAACTTTACTTCCTCCACCTCCTCCAATTATTCTCCCTCACCCACAAGTTCAAGGTCACTCAAGCCCTAATGGCAAGCAAGGTCTATGTGTGATCACATCTTAGAGATGAAGTCACATATTGACAAGCCGGGAGAGTTGGGTTTCAAAGTCTTGAGAAAGTTGGATGTTCAATCACTTTCTAAGTCACATAGTGAGTTCCTTTGGGACTATTATGAAATAGACTATGACATGAACCTTAATGATCATATCTATTTGCTTGGTGTTGCTGAATCAGCAATGATTTGGAACGATAGTAATGCAAATTTGATTAGAAGATCAACTTCCCAAAAACTTTATGGACAGTGACAATGGTGACATTGGAAATCCAGAAAAAGCATTCTCTTCCCAATGGAAAGGGATTGGCCATAGTCAACCCAGTTGACCAAATGGTAAAGAGAAAGGCTAAGTCTGAGATAGTCCAATTACCAAAGGGTCCATATGTTTATTTTGCCAAAGGAAGGGGCGTTGATTGCAAAGCTGCCAAATTTACCTAAGGATGTTAAAGTCAATAAGTTTGACTCTACATCAGGTAGAGCCCATTATCTAACTCTGTTAAGTTCTATTCTGAGATCCTCATTACATGATGTGACTGGGTCACATGTTGATGTTTTAAGAATCAAAGAATAGAGAGAAATCTTAAAGGAAGTATATGCTGATTCTGATCGCGAAGGTGGATTTCGATCGCATCAGAATTTTGAGCAGTTGCTTAAGAAGTTATGATATATTGCTAAGGAATAGATAACAACAATTTTCCATGTGGATTGTAAGGATAAGTTTTTCCGCAAAGTTTTAAAATAAAAGAAAATTGTTTAATTTTGTTTATTTGAAGTATCCTTACAATGACATTTGTGGAAAATTGTGCTTATATGATTCCACTGACAGCAATATTGGAAATGGATTTGATTCTTTCATTTGTGGTAGTGTCTAAATTTACCAAATCAGGAAAGTTCCTCATCGCCCAAGTTTCAATTGGACCGAAACTTGGAATCATGCAAGTTGAATAGTATGATGAATGAGAACTTTCAAGCATTGGAAAATCAAGACTAATTACTTGTTCACATGGATGTGTGAGTCAAGTGAAGGACTAAAGGAATCGAGTACACATTCTTGTGCACTGGTCATGTCCACCACAAAGCTCGTTAAGACTATTTGATTTACTAAAGTTTAGTAAATATGGTTATACTTACAAGTTTAAGTATAATTCTGAAACATTGGAAAAGTCTCAATGTATGGCAGAACGAATAGGAAGAATCAAATTAGGCAGAAAGATAAAAGTTTCTCAAATCTGAAAAGATGGGAGAGTACTTTAGTATCATGTTTGTGATCATCTTAATGATTTAGAAATCATATCACAATTAGTCCTCTAAAGGTCATCTTAGTGCATTCTTATGACTAAGAAGAGGAGTCATGAATTGTTGAAATGGTTAGATCAGGAAGATGAGTCATACTTCGTTCCAAAACAATTCTTAGAGTCATACTCCAAGATTGTAACTTGAGTGACATATCTTAAAGAAAGGTTTAAAACACTTGTCAAATGTAAGAGTAAAAGTGTCCTACTCTTTTACATTTGAAATTGGTAAGTTGTGATGTTTTGGATAAAACAAAGACCAACTAAGGCCAATTGTGTGAAGTGTTTGTCTTGATAAAGAATCTGCACTATCTCTTGAATATTTGGCAAGATAGTCTTATATGTCAAGAGGATAGTGGGAGTCTTAAAGATCCTAAAAAGAATTTCAAGAACTAATCAAGAATAAAACCTGAGGTTCTTCACTAGCACACGACTTGAGGTTTATAACCTATCGTGTTGACATATTCTGTGCCCATTCCAGTTAAAGTTGGCTTTGCATAGGAGTTTTGAAAGTTCTCAATTGGTTGCATAACAACTTGGAAGAAATGGCAGGCCCTGTACTGCCAGGTGGCAAGAAGTTAAGATTGCATAAGTTCAGTCCATATGAGTTGGGATTTGTCATTATCCTTGTCTTGTGACTATGGTTTTGACGATTCACATGGATAAGAACACATACACCATAAAATCTAAGGGTCATAAGGTTTCTCTCCGATTCATGAAAATGATGGTGAGGAAACACTTCCACCAAGTAGATTTGAAGCAGATGGCAAAAGGTCTAAACAATTGAGACTATGATTACGACATCCCTTTTCATAGTTCTGAAATTGTTTAGACACACATGCATGCTATCTAAGGAAAGGTGTATGATTTTGATAAAGTTTTATCAAAGCATCTAGTATCAGAAATCTGAACTTTGGTAAGAAAGTCAATAAAGTATTGATTTCTAGAAGTCCAGCTGATTTCTGAGTACATGTCAAAGCTAGTGGGAGCATAAGTGTTATGCTAATAATCATCATGTTAGTGGGAGCATGATAATTATTGTTAGTGTTGCAAGTTATCAATGTTAATTATAGAAAACAAAAGTTTCAATTCGTGAGGATGCAGGGATTGAAAAAGTTGTTTTGCTATAATTAAGGGAGAGGATATACTTCATTTCAGTTCTAAAGGCTTAGATTGAGACCTTAATCATCTTTAGTCAAGAATATATATATGAATTTCATGTTGGATTGGTTCAACTTAAGGAAATTCTATATATTGCGTTCTCAAAATTCGATTATGATTATGGCATCCCTCTTCATAGTCAAATTTTGAAAACATGGAAAATAAAAATATTGTAGCAAAAGACTAGTCTAGAATCATGTCTTTATGTGAGACATCATGAATCGTGTACCATTTGCTTTAGGTACAGGATCGATTGCATGTGCTATAATATTTGTCATTTCTAAATTTTTCAAATGCCCAGAGGCATTAAGAAGGGAAAAGGTCTAGAATTGGATATGACAAAAATGATTAAGCAATTGTCGAGGACAATCTGAGGTTTACCAAAGATTGGTTGCTCAGGGACAGTTGGAAGTATAGTGCTAATTTTGGAAGGACCATATTGACATATTCTGAAAAGAGGCATCTCTTATTCAGAAGTGATAGTCAAAATGAGAATATGGAGTTGTCTCCATAGGTGGAAGTTATTTGTGTAAGATTAGAAAACTTAATGCAAGAAGCATGTCCAAAGCAATCTACTTTGAATATGAGACTTAGTTTCCATGGAGTTGATCTCCATTGGAATACCTTATAATGATTGTTGACAAGTCTTTGTGACTTTGTACATATTCATTACAGGAGGGTCAGTGCATATAAGTTTAAAATCTAAACAGATTTCGATAAATGATAGGAATTTGAAATTCTCACATTTTTCGATAAGGATTTGGGAGTGTGAAATTAGAATCATTGAAATTATGTTCAATTGGTTTATTTCACAAAGTAAGGATCATAGACAAACATAGAGTGCATACTTGGTGTATGGCAAAGCTATTGTTTAAGAAAAACATAGTGTACATGCTTGGAGCATAGGACAACTAGTGTTTTTAATTCAAGTATAAAGTAGATAAAACCGAAACAATGAATAATGAGTAATCAGTATGGTGATAAATAAAAGTGTTTATTTATATTCATAGGGTTTGATACCATATTTGATTCATTTATTCTTGTGTTTCACTTTGCATGTTTTGACTTCCAGAATAACTAAGTCGCTCTTCCTGAATGATTAAGTTATTCAAACCATCCACAGTCGGTCATATGTTGGAAGTAGATATGAATCAAGACTGTCATGGGTTGGTTTGTAGAGGTCCAAGTTGGTGGACAAAGTGGTGCTACAACACTCATGAGTGCTCATAAGTTCTGAGTATTGGATTCAACCCACGCTCATTTGAATCACTTCATGGATTTTATCACGAGTGATCATGAGACGATAATATCTTATATTCTTAAAACCTAGAGATATGAGTTGTTACTATGAGTTGGTTATACATTGATTGCACGAAAACGCATTGGTAACTCGATGTTATAAAACGTGTCTTTGTGTATGATTCAACAAGTAGTAGAACAAGCCATATGAGTCGAAGTTTATACATTCCTTTTACCTTCGGGATAAAAGCGATATCTGTGGGCCCCTCGATGATTTAGCGATGACACATGTGAGTGCTTGGCCAAGCCAGGACTGATTTGATTTGTTCAATCAGTCAGTCATCATAAATCGAAAATCGGAAAACAACAAATGGACAGAGAGAATGATTATAATCCATGTCTCAGTCCATATGATATCTAGAATGGAGGAATATATGATCCCTTATCTAATGGACAAGTCATTGACAAGGTCAGAGTTCGACAGCGGCTTTAAGAGTTACGATTGCCAGTTAGGTTTTGAAGTCATACTCAATAATAGTTTTAGACTTATCCAAGTGGGAGACTGTTGGATTAATGTCTAAGTCCATAACTATATTTGGTATGTACTTGACCCGACCCGGCATGGTCCATTTGGGTTGCACTTCACCGGCATAATTTATATGGATAGTCTTTTGAGAATAGTATATTTATGATTTATATTAATATATTATAAGTTCTAATATATTAATATGGAATCATATTATTTAATTAGTATTGATCAAGAATTAATTTAGAATTAATTAAGTGATCAAAAAGAACTAATTAAATATGGACTCTTATATATATGGAATGGGCCAAGTTCATTTAGGTTGGGCTAAGCTTTCATGGATGGTCCATGGAGCTTTTAACCCATGGATCCTATGTAAATGAAAGGTCATGGGTATTAGGGTTTACATGGATGTAACCCTAATCCTCCATAATATATAAAGGGGTCCTTGGCGCACAAAATTGGCACAAGTGTGTGAAAATAAGAGTGGGCCGATTTTAATGTGCATACATATTCTCTCAAGTTCTTCCAAGGTGTTTTGGTGATTTGTGATTCCATTTGAGGCTTCCACACTATTGGGGCTAAGCTCTTAAAGCTTGAAGACATCAAGCTACATCAAAAGGTATGTCATCTAACTAGAACTTTGTAGTATAGGTGCTTCATAATATGCTAGTTAGGATAAAACCTTGGAATAGTTAATATTTGCATGTATAATAGAGAAAACATAGATCCAAGGTTTATAGGGTTGCATGTACACCATAGGAGTGTTAGAATGCTCAAAACCCAACATTAACGTCTTTCAAGGTTGGAACGTCGTTACCAATGAGTAATATGTCATCGACATATAACACCAGAAAAGTTACTATACTCCCACTAGCCTTGATATACACACAAAACTCATCTTCACTTCTAGAGAAACCAAACTCTTTGACTTTCTCATGGAAGCAAAGATTCCAGCTGCGAGATGCTTGTTTCAATCCATAAATGGATTTCTCAAGCTTGCACACTCTATTGGGAAACTTTGCATCAACAAAACCCTCTGGCTGATTCATGTAAACATCCTCAGCCAACTTCCCGTTAAGGAAAGCAGTCTTGACATCCATCTGCCAGATTTCATAGTCATGAAAGGCAGCTATGGCGAGCAATATCCTAATAGATTTAATCTTAGCTACTGGCGAAAAGGTCTCATCATAGTCAACCCCTGGGGTTTGAGTGAAACCTTTTGCAACCAGTCGAGCCTTGAATGTGTGCACATTTCCATCCATGTCTGTCTTTTTCTTGAAGATCCATTTCCACCCAACTGTCTTACGACCTGGTGCACTATCAACCAAATTCCAAACTTGGTTGTCATACATGGACTTAATCTCGCTGTCCATTGCCTCTTTCCACTTGGAAGCCTCTGTGCCTTCCATTGCTTCCTTATAAGTGACTGGTTCATCTAAACTTACCAGTGTCCTATCACTGATGAATGTGTCACCGTCTGAAGTAATATGAAAACCATACAATTCAGGTGGCACACTCACCCTAGTGGATCTTCGAAGAGGTAATGAGTTATCAACTGGTTCAACAGGAACTGTTTCCTCTGGTTGAGTGCTAGTGTCATGTAAGGTTCCTTCATTGGCTAACTCTTGAATTTCTTCAAGGTCAATGGTGCTCCCACTGTCCTCTTTGAATATGAGCTCTCTTTCTAGAAAGACTCCTCTTCGTGCTACAAAGACCACGTTTTCACTAGGTCTGTAGAACAAATATCCAAAAGACTGTTTTGGGTAACCAATGAAAACACATTTCTCACTTCTAGCTGCTAGCTTGTCGTGAGTCTCCCATCTTATGAAAGCTTCACAACCCCAGACTTTAATATGTGCTAACGAGGGAACTTTCCCCGTCCACATTTCGTGAGGTGTTTTGGCAACCTTCTTTGTAGGGACAAGATTGAGGATGTGGGCGGCTGTCTCTAAGGAATACCCCCAGAAATGAATAGGAAGCGAAGCACAACTCATCATAGAACGAACCATGTCTAACAAGGTTCGATTACGCCTCTCAGCTACACCATTTAACTGTGGTGTCCTAGGAGGAGTTAATTGTGAGACTATCCCACATTCTTTCAGATAGTCGTTAAACTCGATACTAAGATACTCCCCGCCTCTATCGGATCTAAGTACCTTTATCTTCCTGCCCAATTGATTTTCGACCTCATGCTTAAACTCTTTGAACTTTTCAAAGGTTTCTGACTTATGTTTGATTAAGTAGATATAGCCATATCTGCTATAATCATCGGTGAAAGTCACATAGAATCGATTAGCATCCCTTGTAGTTGATCTGAAGGGCCCACACACATCTGTGTGTATGAGATCCAACAGACCTTCACTTCTTTCACATGACCCTGTGAATGGTGATTTTGTCATCTTTCCCAAAAGACAAGATTTACACATATCATCTGATTTTAGGTCAAATGATTCCAACACTCCATCCTTTTGGAGTTGGGCTATGCGTTTCTTGTTAATGTGTCCAAGACGACAATGCCACAAGCATGCCTTGTCTACACTATTAGACAAGTCAATATTAAATACACTATTTCCTAAGCTATCAACACAAGTCACTGTTTCATACACACCATCACAAGGCAAAGCTTCAAATACAAAAACACCATTCTTATAAACAGAAATTGAACCATTCAAATCATTAAAAGAATATTTAAAACCTTGTCTGAACAATGCATGAAATGAAATAGTGTTTCTCGTCATCTCAAACGAATAGCAACAATTTAATAAATCTAATCTAACATCATTACTAAGCAAAAGTTGATAAACTCCGATCTTGGTCACTGGTGAAGACTTCTTGTTTCCCATGATCAAGTTTATCCTTCCTCGCTCTATCTCCTCACTTTCTTTTAGCCCCTGTAAATCAGAACATATGTGAAAACCACATCCTGTATCAAGGACCCATGAACGAGAAGATAATGAGTTATTAGAAGAAATAGTGTAAATACCTGCTGAAGATGGCTTCACTTTGCCATCTTTGATATCCTGCAGATATTTTGGGCAGCTTCTCTTCCAGTGCCCTTTGTCATTGCAATAAAAGCAATCTGCATCTTTTGGATCAGAAACATGGGGAATGGTAGCATTGGGCTTAGCCTTTGTGCCATTACTAGATGACCCAGCTTGAGCCTTGTTCTTCCAGTTTTGCTTAGGAGGACCTTTCCTCTTTTTCCCCTTTCCCTGTCCAATAGCCAAGACAGGGGCACTTGCAGGAGTGGAGGCTATACTTTTACCCTTCATCCCTGCTTCAGCTGTCTGCAACAAGTTGTGCAATTGGGCCAGTGTCTGCTCAGTGTTTTTCAAATGGTAAGTTAGAATAAACTGACCATAACAATCAGGTAATGAGTTCAAGACCATGTCAATGGCCAATTCCTCATCAAAGTGAATGTTGAGCTTGACCAAACGCTCTATGTAGCGTTGCATTCTTTGCACATGAGACACAACCGACTCCCCTTCTTTCATCTTGCAAGCCATGAGTGACTTGACTACTTCAAACTTTTCTTGACGAGCTCGCTTATGGTACTTCTCCATAAGGTCCTTTTTCATCTCAAAGGGCCAGTAGTCCTCATAGTACCTCTGCAGTTCTGGGGACATGGTTGCGACCATGATGCATGACACTTTGGTAGCATCATCATAATGTTTCTTGTAGGAAGCATATTCTTCAGGAGTAGCTTTAGACTCATCAAGCTCTTTGAGCTCCTTTTCAAGGACATATTCTTTGTCCTCAAATCGAAGCGCCATCTTGATGTTACGCATCCAATCGTTATAGTTAGAGCCATCCATAACGACTTTGGAGCAAATGTTGAGCAAAAAGAAGTTGTGGTTGGAGGATGATGAAGCAGAAGTGTTTCCAGGAGTAGACATCTGAAAGGAAAGAAAGTTTTAGTTAGATTTCAAGATACCTCAATATAATAACCCAAAGATATAATATTAAGGTTAGGATCCAACTATGAAGACTCACAACTTAGAAATGGGATGCCGATATCCAAGTGTAAATTTCATAAAGGTAGGTGAATGATGATTCACCAATTCCACCATTAGACGAAATAAACGAAGTGAAATTCCTAATTCTTTTGAGATACATTGAAACTACTCAATGGCATGTTTTAATCTCAGATTATGCTCTTCTATTTGTGACTGGGATGCCGAGGATCACAAACAAGATGTGAATAACCATGCAAATGTGCTTGGTAACCTCATTGTCTTTATCATTAACTATTGATGTGCTGGTAAACCACACACGATCCATCAAAATGACAATTATGAGATACCCATTACTACTCTTTATTAGTGCCTTTTAGTATGCTGGTTAACCACACACGCTCCACTAACGACCAATATAGCATAATGTGCAATTTCATGGATTAGCATACTTTTCACATTTTTCCTAAAGTAACTAGAGTTGGGATTTTGTAAAATAATGTTCTAATACTTTCTTTAATAACATTATACTTTTAATGAGATGTAGTTGTCCTATCAAACCCGTTCTGCTAACGACCCTCCACTAATCAAGGAAGCGGTGGGTGAGAGTGGACACCCATTGAACTACCATTTTATAGGCAGTTTCCTTATACCCCCTTATAGACTAGCTTCGTGAATGAGGCATACTAGTGATTTGACTGACCATATTCTTATACATATATAATATTAAACTTTTAATTATAATACATATATAAGGTGTGTTTTAAACTTTTTAAAACTTTGAGGTTTATATAAATTTCGAAAAATTAAACTATTAATTTAAATTTAAAATAAACCAAATAACTAGATTTAATAATTATCTATTAATTAACTTTTAATTAATTATTAAATCTTGTAAGGATTATCTAATCAAATTAAACAATTAATTTAATCCTAATCCTTATCCCTCTAGATTTCGAAAATTAGGGTAAAGGATAATTTCCTTATTTTTGTCAATTATCCAATTAGGCAATAATTATCCAATCAAGTAATAATTATCCAAAATAAGATAAAACCCTAAAATAACAAGCAAATTTCGAAATTCAAGGGAGGAGGCTAGGGATTTCCAAAACCCTAACCCTAATTTCGATTAGGGTTCATGGAGGCTAGGGTTTTTCGAAAAACCCTTTGAACCAAAAACCCTAAAAACGGAAATTTTGGCCTTTAGGGTTTAATGGCTATAAACCCTAATTTGCAATTCAACTATTATAGATATTCAATTTAAAACAAACAATGGCTCTGATACCACTGATGGGTTTTAGATAAAACAAATAAACTAGAAAAACAATTCCTAAGTTCACATGCAACCTACTTTGGATCTATGTTTTAACTATTGAACATATAACTTTGAATTGCAAACAAGAACCCTAGAGGAGAGAGGCTAATTTCGAAATTAACAAACTAGGGTTTTAGAATTACATACCTTTCAATTGTTATAGCAAACAATTGTTAATCCTCTTGAACTTGATATTCTTGGAAGCCTAGCACCACAAATGTAATGCCTCTAATGGAATCACACCCAAGAACTAGCAAGAAGGAAACTTGAAGGAGAGAGGGTAGGGTATGCAAAAATCGGCCGAGGGTTTCTTCCAAGGTAGGAGTGACCGATTTTAGGAGCTGGGAGGCTCTTTATATAGTTGAGGGATCTAGGGTTTAGGGAAAACCCTAATACTCCTTTGCTTGGGGCCTAAGCTAATCCAAAGGCCTTATCCAAAGCCCCTTGGACGAAATCCTTAGGGTTTCCCCTATATATTTTGTCCACCTCCTTCCAAGGAGGTTCTGGAGCCTTCCACTCAAGTATTAGATAATTGCAAACTAGTCCCTGCACTTTATAATTAATACTTTTAACCCCAAAATTAATTCTGATTAATTTCTGGCTAACTATTAATTAAACATAATGATTTCTAATTAATATATTAATCTTTTAACATATTAATAAATCATTTATATTAATTTATTAATCTTATAAATTAATATCTCTCCTTTCATAATTTCCTTGTCCAATTGCTAGGTTGAGGGCAACCCAAAAGGACTGTGCTGCTATCAATTCAAGTACATACCAATTATAGTTATGGGCTTAGACACCTAATCCAACAGAGAGACCACTGCTGACTCCTGATCTTGAAGGCGAATTTGTAGATCAAACGGACAACAGATCGATGATCGTATCGCTGATGTATCTGACTGCCAGTCGCCCAGACACTATGTTTGCGGTCTGTCAATGCGCGCGCTACCAGGCTAATCCTAAACTGTCTTATTTTATTGTTGTTAAAAGAATTTTTCGGTACCTCAAAGGCAGCCCAAAACTGGGTCTTTGGTATCCGAAAAATTCCGAATTTGATCTTTATGCTTTTGCAGACATCAATTATGGCGGCTGCGAGCTTGATAGGAAATCGACTTCAGGCGGATGTCAATTTCACGGAGATAGGCTGGTGTCTTGGCAATGTAAGAAGCAACATACTGTCTCGACCTCAATAGCAGAAGCAGAATACGTAGCTGCGTCTTCTTGTTGTTCTCAAGTCATATGGATCCAACATCAGCTGTTGGATTATGGTTTGAATTTTAAAAAAACCCCTATATTCTGTGATAACGAGGCTGCGATCCAAATTGCTAAAAATCCGGTCCAGCACTCAAAAACCAAGCACATCGACATCAAAGTTCATTTTATCCGAGATTGTTATGAGCGCTCGCTCATTAGGCTAGAACAGGTTCACACTGCTAATAATATGGTGGATCTGTTCACCAAGCTGTTTAACAAAGCTCGATTCGATGTGCTGGTAAACTTT
Organism: Lactuca virosa; assembly: GCF_052849685.1. Taxonomy (NCBI): domain Eukaryota; kingdom Viridiplantae; phylum Streptophyta; class Magnoliopsida; order Asterales; family Asteraceae; genus Lactuca; species Lactuca virosa. The sequence goes on along the minus strand of NC_136429.1, from coordinate 144,867,203 downwards.
TTGAAAATGATTCGCTTTGAGGATTAATTTTTGTTTAGGTTAGTTTAAATTTGCGCATTTTAATTTCATTCTCACCCATGCACAAATTTAGGGGGAGAAATAATCAAAAACCAAACAAAAATTAGAAAAACAGAAAATCTAAAAACATTAGAAAAACAGAAAAATCAAAAATATTTCTGTGAAGTGATGTGATGGGAAGAGATATCAGCTTGTGATAACAGACAATCTGGATCTGTGTAAAGTACTAAAGCTGAATTATCTAGGCTCTGTGTTCGATGCGCTGGTAGGCACGAACAATTTAATGGACTTGACTAGATGTAGATGAACTTAAGGAATCTAGAGACTTGATAAACTCTGACCTAGATAGTTCCATTTAGCCTGACAATACGACGCTTGGATAGGTTGAGCAGGGAGATATACATGAGAATCCACCAGTCACATTAAAGAACTCGTATCTAGAACTGTGGTTTAACTTTTCCTCGATGTACGGATTATGTCCTTAATTCCGGTATTGACGGGGCGACTGGGGAATTCCGATAAAGTAGGTCTGTACGAAATTATCTTCTTTCACTCCTTCTGTTAGTCATATGTTGCCTCTTCTGTGTGATCGAAAGATCCGACCTGGACTGCAGCATATGCAACTCTAGTTCTCTGCATCTTCTATCTATGCAATTCTTCCTATCTGTTAGCCATATGTTGTCTCCTTTGCGTGATTAACAATCCAACCTGGTATACAGCATATGCAACCTTCTACTTCTCAATCCCTCTAAAATTCTAGTGAGTCATATGTTTCACTCTCTGCGTGATTGAAAGATCCGACCTGAGTGTACAGCATATGCATTCCAAATCTATCCTTTATATGAATAATAGTCTGCTCACCTAAAGTAAGGAGTATCTCGGAAGTTCTTGATTATTGGGGTATGTCAGGAAGCGGAAAACATGTTCTAGTACACTTAAAATTGAACAATTCTAGATTGTCTGTAGATCTCGCTGCTCAATTTAGGTGGACAACAATATCCTTGGTTGTCGTCAGATGAATGGTCCTTAGGTATTTTTATCTAGTAGCTTAGGATCAATCTGTCCTGTCACTGATAGAATTCCTAAAACTTGTCACAATTTTTCGTGCTTAAGTGGACCACAATACTGGCGATCGACCAGATCTATTCATTAAAGGAGAGGGACTGATAAATGGAAAATGATTGTCTAACAACTTTGATCCCATTTCGCAAAAAGTTAATCAATTTCAAGGTAGAGGATTAAATTTAGGTTGAATCAAAATTTTAGTATTTTTATTTTATTTTATTTTCATTTTTAGGATTGATAAATTTTAGAAAATGTTTTTATTTTATTTTTATTTTTATTTTATTTGTTTGAATTGGTAAAACTTAGAAAGTTTTTTATTCTATTTTATTCTATGTTATTTTAATCCTCCAAGAGTTTTGTTTTTAAAATTGTTTTGAGTATTGGGCCTCACACATTTTCGGGTGCAGCCCACTAAATTCGGATCAGGTATATAAAGGAAAAGGGACCCCGAAAATCAGTTCCTTCCCTCTTTTTCCTCTGCAAACCGAAAACCCTCTAAATCCTCTCTAAAATCTCGAAAACTTTTTGTGTTATTTTCTCGAATCAACTTGATTTTCTTGAAGATATGAAGATTCCGACCCCAACTATGTAGTTTTTATTGAGAATCGACTGTGAAATCATGGCTAAATCGCGAAAAACAAGATCTGTCGGTGAGCTTTCGGTCCATCGGCTAACCGGCTTTCGGTCAAGCCGGCTTAGACGGCTTTCGGTCGAAGCCGTGTTCGGTTAAACCGGCTCATTTAAGCCTTTTCGGTTATAATTGGCTTTCGGTCAACATTAGTGTTCGGTCCATGAGTTTTCGGTCTAACTCTCTTGACCGAGAACCCATGTTTGACTAATAAAATTCAATTAAAATGGCCAAAATTAATTGATATAATTGAGAAAATAATTTTAATTTGTTTTAATCAAATGTTTTCTCACCTGGCTTGTTTTGTGCAGATAAAATGGCAAGTCTCAAAGTTGCTGAAAGTCACAATGTGTCTATTCTTCTTGATGATCCTCCAGTAGAACACAGTGAATTCAAATCAATGATGCACGGGCTAAGGGAATGTTGCATCTTCACTGCACTAACCTGGAATCCAGTCATTTATCTGAACCTGATCAACGAATTTTGGAGATCTGCAAATGTCAAGAATGAAGATAATGGATCAACGACAATTGAAGCTTCTGTCAGGGGTCGCAAAGTTGTTATCTCTGAGCAATTCATCAGAGATATCTTGAAGATTGATGATCAAGCTGCTTACCCGACTGACATCGATCTGAGAATTGTTGATGAGTATCTCGAGAAGATGGGATACGAAGGAGTCTTTTCACCAACCCTAAAGAAGTTGTTACCTCCTTACTGGAGGTTTCTAGCCCATGTTTTTGTCAACTGTATATCTGGGAGAAAGGGTGGTTCAGACGAAATATCATCGAGAAATACTCAGGTGATCGTTGCATTGGCTGCCGGGATTGACTTCAATTTCTCAAGGTTTATCTTGGAGGAGATGGTTTCTAATGCTAACAAGAAGTCGAAGGATCAATTCCTGCTCTATCCAAGATTTATTCAAATCTTCATCAACAGCCTATTTCCCGATCTGGTCAAGACAGGAGAAACACTTAACTTGAAAGCTTTCGGACCAAACACCGTGAGCCTAATCAAGCAGAATCGAAAGGGGAAAATAATGTTCCAAGGGAAGTACCCTCTCGTGAAATTTGGAAAGTTTGCTGAGCTGTCAGACTCTTCAGAATCCCATGGATCGTCTGAACAAATGTCAACTGATCAAGCATCGTCAAAACATGCAAATGTGAATGACGATGTTATCGATACGTTAGACAATGAGATTGAAACTTTTGTTCCAACTGCCATTGTTGCTTCAGAGCATGATCTCACAAACGTGGCGGTTCAGAGTGACTTTAGTGAGGGAACTACAGAAGAATTCACTGAGATTGAAGGAGGAGAAGAGGATGAGTATGAGAATCTTGATTTGTCTGGTTACGACAAAGATGATGTTTCGATGCAGTTTACTGGACTTGAGCACCCTTTGTCAAATGAAAACCTCGATGACTTCCTCAACGATATCGATGATGGTGCCAATCAAACACCGGAGATAAGGGAGAAAGCTGACGATCAAGAAGTTGAGCCTCTGGTTACCGTTCAAGCGGCTGATTCTTCAACTCATATGGACACATCATCAGGGATTCCTCCTCTTGATAATGTGGTTCCTACATCAGAGCCAATTACAAGTGATACCTAGACAGTCCTGACCTCCCAGCCCCCGATGAAAAGACGCAGAATTGATCCAAGGGTGGGAGTAGTTTTTCCGGACCCAACTCAAACCACAGAGACTCTTCCATCTACAACAGTTGCCCCTTCCTCATCTGTGCCCATTCAAGAAGCCCGCAGCTCAACCCATGAAGTTGGTGGTTCGTCAGCTGGCCAGGGATCATCTCCTACTAGGCCTTTTCATGATGCTGCCTCAGAGAGGCTAGCCATGCATTTGGCTCAGAATTTAAGTCCAATACACTCCTCTCGTGGAAAAGGTATATCCTTTGAGGAAGGTATATCTGGAGATGATGATGCCTCAATGCCTAAGCTAAGAAAGTAGATTAGTGTGTTGAACCAGAAAAATATCGAGCTTGATATCAAGGTTGCAGACCTTCAAACTGAGAACACCAAGCTCAATATTCAAGTTGCTGATCTCCTTGAAGATAAAGCTCTGAAGACGAAGCAGATCACTGATCTTCAGACGCATTTTGGTTTGTTAACCGCAAGCTATTATGATTTAAAGAAGAAGCTGGAAGAAGAATTTGGTGAAAAATTCAAATCATCTGTCGATGAGCCAAGGTTCTATCTTCCCAATCAAGACGCTCCCGTAGTTCCACCTCCTACAAGAACAAACACAGTTGTATTTGACAAAGAACCAGCGCAGGCTCTAAATGTCGTGGTGTTAAAACGTGCTAAACTAGCCAAGTCTGCTGAGAAGGGTCAATTTTTGTTCAAGAGGAGCATTGATCAGAATGCTCCCGGGGATCAACCAAACATCAACTTTACGGATCTTTGAGAAAATCGCTTCAGAGACGTTTATGGTGACAGGTCTGGGATCATCTCATGGGGATTCCACGACACGCTGAACATGTGGATCGTGAGAAGGAAGAGTGGAAATACTGAATTGTACAAAGATGCTCACGACTTCCACTCTTGGACCAGGGTTGATCTTGCGGAGTTGTCCAAGGCTCCTTTTGCAAATCCATCAATTGATCCCAAGGTGACTCAGTTCAAGTTATTTTTGGAAAGTCAAGTGGCAAAGAGCTTTCCCTCAATGAAGACTGTAGAGTCTATCATCAAGGTATACCCGAGTGTCATTGATCCCAAAACCAATCAGCCACTTAGGTCTGTGATGTGGCCAGCTACTACTCAAGTAAAGCAGATTCCTATCCTTCAGAACCATCCAGATGGATCTCTAAAATCCATGCAATACTGGGTGTTTGATGAAACCACAGCTTCCGCTGTCATCAAACTTGAACATGGATGTATTCGTCTATATGACAAGAGGGATCTGCTACAATTTGGAAGGTGGGATATACATGAGCTTTCTCATTATCAGATCAAGGTGGCTGAAGACCTTTTTGAGTCTGCTGCTAAGGAGTACACTGCCATGGTTGTTGCTATCATTCAAAAGGAGATGTGGAATGGAGCTATGGGAAAGTCAGATGTGCTGGTGGTTGACAAAGACTGAATTATGCTAGCCCCAAACCAACGGGGAGATTGAAGGGCCAATATATATGGTTTGGGCTAAGCATCAAATGTAAAGATGAGTTAGGGCATTTGTCTTTGTATTTTGGAGTCTTTTGTGTATGTTTTCCGTTTTCGGTCTAGGCAAGTTCTCGGTTAAGGTGTGACCGAAAACCAGTTTTCGGTCCTTGTGGGTATATATAGGTTGTCAGGCTGTTAGATCGAGAGAGTTGTACTTTGCTAGTTTTCGGTTCCGGAGTTGTATCAGATGGTTTCGAGCGTTTAATCCTATGCAAGCTCAGTTTCATTCATCTTCTACTCCATTTCTTCTTTGTTTTCTTATGCTTGATTGATCATTGGTGAAGATCCTTCCATCAAGGACCTTACATACCGAGTTTGCATTAACAAGGGTAAGATACAGAGTACCAGGGTTAGCAATCACGGGGTAATAATATATCATATCGAGTTTGCATTAACAAGGGTACGATACATAGTACCAGGGTTAGCAATCACGGGGTAATAATACATCGTAAATCTCGTTGAAACAATAAATTTGTGAGACTCTTCATGGTGTACTTATCTAAGTACGACCTTAAGTCATGACTTATTAACCAGAATCTCCTGTAGGGAGGGCGTGAATTTGTGTATAGATCTATATGGGACTGACAATCCCGCACCTTTACTGTTCGCTACAGTTTGGCCGGCATGCCTAGGGTGTCAAATATCATATCGTTTTCGACGCCTGAAGAACGTCGCAATAGGCACATCAGTCATATCAGTATGGTTAATAGAACTCACATGGATAAAACAACGAGTAAATTACTAAGTAATATACTTCTCTTAAAACAGTAAGAAAAGATAATTACATCCTGACCAAATATACCTTCTGTTAGTTTTTACTTACAGTAAAAACTACGTATCATGAAATCAAGTATGGCAAATATACTTGTACTTCTGGTTTTGGAACATTTAAAACCACAAGGCAGTATTATGGATAATATAATATTTTCCAGGATTAATACTAAGGTTTTACTGTAGAACGAATATAACTAAGAATACTTTTACAAATGAAACGGTTTATGGGATTAAACCACTTTTACAAATGAAACGATTTATGGGATTAAACTACTTTTACAAATGAAACGGTTTATGGGATTAAACCACTTTTACAAATAAAACAGTTTACAGGATTAAACCACTTTTACAAATGAAACGGTTTATGGGATTAAACTACTTTTACAATTGGAACTTAGTCAACTAGTAGAACATAAAGGACCTTTAGTGGTTAATTCTATAATTCCTTAGTTATTACATCAGAGTTATACATAAGTAATATCCGATTGACAGTGAAATGTGTGACTTCCGCCTTACTTCCTGTTCCTTGTTTGGTTGTGGGCTTCGGGCAGATACACCCATTTAACTGTCCGTTCGATATTAGGTTATATATAATTATTATAAACTAAGTAATTACAGAGGGAAACTATTAAGGTTATCAGTTTATTACCTCAGGAAATATAGGATTTTCTGGAGGAACCAGTGAACTTTTCCAAAGAACTTAGAGTATACTTAACAGAACTAAAATACTTATGAACTCACTAGCTTAAATGCTGATCTACTCTTTCCAAATAACTTTTATTCTCAGGAATCCAGTAGACAGGTACACTCCCGAAGCTTTTGAGAAGCCTACCTAGTACCGTACTGCGACTCTTGTTTTCTACTGTACCTACTTTGGTGTTTGGAATATGTAATGTTTAAACACTTATGTAAAACTTATACTTATTAATGCAATGGTTGTTTGTACTTTGATTACTATATTGCATGTGTTGTGATACTTACCTGAAGTCCTCCGCTCCCAGACGTTTCCGCCGTTCTGGTTTGGGAGTGTGACAAAAATGGAATAGGGTTGGAGATGAAACACTATTTACTCCATTTTTTACTCCATTTATGGGGTAAAAAATGGAGATGGGTTGGAGATGGTCTAAGGGAGAATGGTGAGACTGGAGTGAAGGGTCGGGGAAAGGGATAGTCCCTATGAATCTAAATGCGTATCTTTTTTCCCCACCACATTACATGCTGGCAATCCATGTGGTTATCCGTGTGATTGTTCAGATATTGACGGCTAGATCCCAAGTTAACATAAAACACAACGGATCAACAGACACTTGTTTAGATATGCTTTAGTTATGCATTAGATGATGATACTTTAAGAAAGATTATTTGTGCCTCTTAATTTAAGACTTTGAGCTTCACTTTGTTGTACATCAAGCTTCATAAATTGTTCTTAAGACTTTGAAGATGTATGTATTATAATATATATATATATATATATATATATATATATATATATATATATATATATGTGTGTGTGTGTGTGTGTGTGTGTGTGTTGTAAATTATTGTGAATAACACCAATAATTGGTGAATTGGTGAAAGCTATCATATCATACTATTTACATGACATATGATAGGTAATTTATATAGTATAAATAACATGCTCTTGCAAAGATATGACGACACAATTTCACAAAATATAAAATATCTCATATATTTTCTAAATCTCCTTGTCCATCAAATTTCTTTATCTATGTTGTTAGTTTATTTTGTTTAAAATTATCTTAATCACGTTGAATTTATAACACGTTATCAGCACGAAAGCTCAAACCAATGTTATTTAGAAGTGGAAATCACATCTATCTTAATCAAGGTATGTATTACTCAGTAAAAACATTATTAATTATAAAAACCTTCATCATATTAAAATAATAATAATACTAATGAATTAATAAAACTTATACATTATGGACTACTAACGATTTTTATTTCTTATACTAACATTTATTTATGTATTCTAATTTTTATGCATACTAACATTTACATTATGCAACTAACTTTTATTTATGCATACTAACATTTAAATTTTGCAACTAATTTTTATTTATATATACTAACGTTTATTTATACATGTCAATGTTTATTCATATTTTAGATACTATTCATAATTTTATTTAAACATTTACTAATATTTATTTATGTTTCTAATTAGTAAAATTATACGAAGTAAAGTTATGTATTAGTTATAAATCTTATTAAATGATTTATAAATATACACAACGAATATATATATATATATATATATATATATATATATATATATATATATATATATATATATATATATATATATATATATATATATATACAACGGTTATAAACAGCAAAAACAACGGCTATATTTTTTTACTATAAATAAACATCTTTACCCTGCTTATTTACCTACAATAAATATTTCTCTCTTCTATCAAACAAATCAATTTCAAGAAATCAAGCTTCGGGATGATTCACCCGTTTGTGATAATCATGACTATAATAGTTATGTTACTTTTCATCCCAATTCTTAACATCGAAGATAATATGAAATTTCATCTACTTTTAGGCTTGTACGCAATGCTAGCTTTACCGCTTCTTTTTTTGTGTAATATTTATTGAAATAAATGGATTTTAATTTTTGTTTTTATTTTGTTTAAAATTAATAGTTACAATATGTCCAACATTACGAAGCTCGAGTTTGCAGCACTTGAAGTTAGTGGGAAAAACTATGTCTTATGGATGATAGATGTAAAAATGCATCTTGAGTCTATGGGAATCTCAAATGCTATAAATGAATTTAATAATTTTTTGGCACAAGACAAAACAAAAGCACAAGTTTTCCTTCGTAAGCATATTGATGAATGGAAAGGAACCATGAAATTCTATCCTTAGCTGAAAGACAATGTTTTGATGTGATTGTCGACACGGGAATGTGAGCTAATGACCTAATTGGTGAAAAGGCGATATGATGATGAAAGCGATATAGTACAAGAAAGCACGGCTGTTACAACTTAGGAAGGAGCTTGATGCGTTTGATTCAATGAGATCTTTTTGGGATCCTAAAGAGTTGGCGACTAGGCGACAACAATATCATGTATCGAGTGTGATGGTAAATATGGAAGAATACTGTTCTTGTGATCTCGAGACACTAATAAAAGTAGAGAAATTATGCATTAACCTAATGCACTGGACAGACGAGTGAAGTCACTACAAGGAAAGAAGAGTAGTGTGAGATGAATGAAGGTAATCCTTGAGACGGAAAGAAGATGGTGATGAGTAAAGGAAAATTTTGAATTTTCCATGGATGAGTCAGAGGGAAGAACTAATACTATGTGAAGATCATAGGGTAATTTGGACCTTAAAAGAAATGTCATCATTTCTTTTAAGGGGTAGATGGTAAAATGGAAACGAAAGTGTGATGATGTGATGCTACAAGATATCACACTACACTAGGGGTTGAGTAAGAACAACACGTGGTGCTTGAAATTATAAGTAACAAAAACAAACCAAGGATACAAGATTTAGAGCTTCCAAGTTATGCAACCTAATGATGTGGACCAAGCACACTCAAGTAAAATTTGTTACTAAGTTTGAGTATTGCTGCTAATTGGAATCGACGACTAGGCAAAGAGCGGATAGATTTATGATAATGGGAGCTTTTATTATGAGTAAATATAGAAAACATGACTTTTCCTTAGAGCACTATGGGTCACTCGAACTGTGACCAAAGGAGTCGAAAATCAATTGATATAAAGGTTGGTGGTGTATTCATAAAAAGGGACAAGAAATAGAAAGAAGTAAAGTATCATGATGCTTAGAAGCTAAACTGACAAAGTGCAAAATGAAAGAGCCGAGTACTCAAGAAAAAATGTTAAAGGACATATGAATGATGAAATTATGATAGAATCCATACACGATCAATGGTACAAGGAAAAAGGTGGAATTCGAGGTCCACGAGAAGTAAATGTGAGGCGACGACTTTTCGTGAAGAAATAAACGAAACATCTTGCTACATGGTCAGGATCATCTTGTGTATTAACCTTAAAAGAAATGCCCTTATTTCTTTTAAGGGGTAGATAGTTGGGAACGATCAAGTTACAAGGGATGAGATAATTTGGACCCAACAAGATTTTGAAAGTTTGGTTGAAGCAACGACATGTGCTTTAGATATTCTTGTCATGGTATGCTTAGGCTTGTAGACCTAAGAAATGTGTTAAGTCATGAAATGAGATTTTTTTTGACACATCAGGTAAATTGAATGAAGAAGGATAGAGACAATCTTCGAGAAGTATATATAGACTTGGATAGTATAGAACATGTTGTTACAAAGGTACTATACAAGGAATGATATACATGATTGGATTATCTTGATGAATACTATAAATTGACTTGCAAACCTGGTTGAGGGTAAATTGTCATTCTTATGACCTTAAAGTAAGGCTTTTGGGAAGAAAGGTAGAAGTATTAGTAGGAGCTGAAGTGATAAAACATAACGGAATGGAAGTTAAAAGTGAACTAAATTTGAATGTGTAATGCACCATAGTGTAAATATCATGTTTATGCTTAAGGGTATAATCAAGTGCAATGAATGGAGAATGATAAGTATGAAAAGAATCTTGGACTTGGGGGTGAATAGACCCTAAGGAAACATAGACTTGGGGATGTATAGACCCTAAGTATAGAAAACAAAGTATAAAATTAAGGTTAGTTTAGACCTTATGTACAAGAATGAGGGATTATGAAGAGTGATTAGACTCTAAGTATGAAATCCAATAATAGATTAATTATGATTTTAGAAATAGAATTGAAATGGTATATGTACCATAGTGTGTTACAAAATGTAGGCCATATGAGATGGGAGTATAACGACCTTACAAATCATGATTTAGTAGGCATTCAATCCATGTTGAAGATACTATGTTATGTTTGAGACTTTAATACCAGTGAAAGTAAAAAAGAGCAAGTTGAAAAGATATTTTGGAAGCAAAGTTTGAGAAATGATTTACTAATGGAATTCGTAAAGATTGGAATATTGGTGACATGCTTGAGCATGAAGGGACATATTTAGGAAAAGTAGGACCTAAGTATAGAAATAGACAAATGTTGACTTAAGGTTGGATAACCTTATTGCACGATGTGTTAAAAGTTCAAAAAACGGACAAAAGGGTAAAAGTGTCCAAGAGGGTTAATAACCCCTAATTATGTAATAATAATTATTATAAGGGGTTAAAATTGTGATAAGACGACCAAGGTGACGTGGACATCGAAGAAATTAGAAAGTGATAGGACGAAAATCTAATGAGATGGCTCGCGATATGATTCCGAGAACGAAATCCTTTTAAGGGGTAGATAATTGTAACATCCTAAAATTTAAGATAAGGTTATTAAATTAATTAAGTAATTAAATAAAACATGATTTACGTAATTAAGTCATTTAAATGATAATTATATCATTAATTGATATAAAGCTTAGAAAGTTAACGGTTGAAATGTTAACATTTCAAAGTCAAGGGACCAAAAGTGCCAATTTGGCAAAGTGTGTTTGACCAAGGGTTGACTCGACTAATGGAAGTGATTACAAAAGTTATGTAATGGATGGAGAGGGACTTAGGATGTCTATTCTCAAAGAAAATTCACTTATATTGGAAGAATGAACTATATTTGACAAAAACGAGAAATTAGAGGGACTAAATGTGAACAAGTGGGAAATAAGATGAACACTCCCTTCTTTCTCTTCCAGTTACGTATTGAGCATGCTAGAGAGCTTCAAATGGAGATTTTCTTCTCCTTTCAATCTAGGGTTCGATCCAAGTGAAGAATGAAACAATCAAACAAAGGAGAGAAGGAATCAAGGCTTGAAAGCTAAAAATCTTCTCATCCTTTAGCTTAGAATTCGAATTTGTGAAGTGGGTATAATCCCCAATGTCGAATTTGATTGGGTTTAATGATTAGGGTTTTGGTTTCTAACCTCTCTTGAGTTTTTTTTATGATCATAATCTCAATCCAATCATCCCATTGATGGATTTGAGGATTTAGGTAAAAAGCTTCATGAATCCTAGAAAACCCAAATTGGGGATATTGCAATTGATGATGAAATGAGATTGGATTCTATGACCTAGATGAGATTTGATAGCAATAAAACCAATTGTAATGCTCAAATTCATCCATGTTGGTAGAATCAAGCATAAAGATGGGTTTTAGATGGTTATGTGAGAAATTGTGATGAATACAATGAAATTGTTGGAATGTGAGCATTTGATGAGTATATGATACTCATAATCATGAGTTGATACTAACAATATGATTTGAATGCAATAACATGAAGGCTTGAGTGATATATAGTTGAATTTATGGAATAATTGGCCATAAGGGCATTTTGGAAAATCTAGGGATAATTATATGTTGATTGACATATAAGAAGTGAATGACATTCATGAACATGAATTGACACTCCAGAGTATTCAAACATAAACATGAAGGATCTCTTGATCTATAAGTGGTTCTAGTGATTGTTTGGCTATAAGGGGCAAATTGGAAACAATGAATGGAATTGAGGATTCCATTGTTAGTTTATGTATTTACAATGAGATTAATGAGGGTTTATGTGCTTGACAACATTTATTTGAGTGTTCAATAGGTTAGGAACAAGCCTTGTGAGCTTTGGAATGTTCAAGTGAAAAATGGACTAGTTTACCCTTCTTTTAAACACTTTAGGGTCATCATGATCTAAAGGTTTCAATGAACACTTAATGGATTAAGTGGAGTGTTTTAAGATGATAAAACACCTCCTAAACATGTGTGAGAACCTAAATAAATGGTACAAAGTGAACGGGAAAAGGGTCTTCAAGAACTATGAAAAGTAGGGTGTTATTATGAGAAAAATAGAGTTTTGGATGTGTCCAGACATGAAAACACGGCCCGTGTAAATGCAAGCTTTAATTTACACGGCCCGTGTATATCTCTGATTTGGAGATTTTCTTGTTTTCTTCATAACTTTTGCATACGAACTCGGATTTACGCACGGTTTTCGCCTACATTCATATTTTGGATGATGAATGATTGGAAACAATAAAATTTAGTATTTGAACCTTTTAGGGGTATTTTGGTCATTTTAATGACTTATGTCCATATATGGCGTATGTAGTGTTTGAAGAGGATTGCTATAGGGAAAGGAACTAGAAGAGCACTAGGTAACCTATGTGTGATTAAGGTGAGTACGTGTTGGCATTTTTCCCACTTTGGGGTACATGGGAAAATGGTTTTATGATAATGAAATGCAATGCTTTGATATATGAAATGTTTTGAAACGAAAGTGTCAAATGTTTTTGGAAATGGTGTTTTGAAAGAGTGCCTCAAAGGCAATAATGTTTTTGAAAGAAAAGAACGTTTTGGAAGATCGAATGTTTTGAAAATATGATTGAAATGTTTTGAAATATAGATGCTTTACTTTTGAAATGATTTTATGATACTAATGTATGAAATATGTAAAGCATGGGAAGTAATGAAAACAAATGTAAAGTAATGAAAAGGAATGGAAAGTAATGAAAGGAATTGGCAAGTAATGAAATGAAAACTGCCCGGGCCATGATACCTCGTAAGAGGCACTGGAGGAATCTATCGGGGTGGCGCCTCCCCTTCGCGAGATAGATGTCCTATTATGATACCTTGGTGGATTGATTTGTTCTTTCCAGCTTGGCCTTGGAAATGATGCGTTGGTGAATTGATTTGTTTTTCCACCTTGGTCTAGACTTGGGAGTGGTTCCTTTATTGGACGTAGACCCTACGTATAAAAATGGCAACGGTTTAATACCGGAATTAGCCCTTAATGATAAAAGGAAATGGAATATGGAAATATGTCTTTTGAAATGAAATGATAAGATATGAAATGAGATGAAATGATATTTATGATGTGTACGAAACGCGTTTTCCTTGAAAATGCTTGAAACGGATTTATGGTCTAAAACTATGTTTTGCAAAGATTAAACGTTTTTGATGAAAAGTGATAAATGTTTTGGGTCACAAACCCACGTAGCTCACGAGACATTTTTGTCTTGTGTATCTCTTTTTAATCCCATGTATTCCAGGTTGCAATTAAGGAGAAAATTGATAGATGGAAGTTAGAAGATTAAGAGATAGAGAATGGAGTGGAACTTGTTAAGTTCCTTATTTAATGTTATTGATGTAATTCGTATTTGCTGGCTATGGTTGTATGATGCTTAATCGTAACACCCAAGGTTTTAATTGTAATTATTTTTGTGGGACCGGTTTTATGTTAAATGGGAGTTAATACCCAAATGTTTTTATAACCATAGCATTTGAAAAAGTTTTGAAAAGTTGGGGTGTTACATCTGCAGGACCTGGTATTGTATGTATGACTGTTTTTGTTGGTACTAATTTTGTAAAATATTTCTTTGATTTCAGAATAGTATGCGTACTACCACTATCTGCTATACAAAGATCTCCAACCGTTTCTTGATGTTGTGCTCCAGTTGGACTCATATTAAACTTCACATATGAAAGAAATAATAAGTGGATAAACATAATCATAATAATTATTATAAAGAAAGTTCATTTATTGTAGGAAATACATTACATGAGAAACAAATAAGGGAAAAACAAGTTTATTAGAACAATAATAGAAATTTTTAGTTTATGTCTTCCATGTCATTGCAGAAATCATCAAAAGTTAGCAGAGTGAATTCAACATTATCAACGAGGTTTGCTTCTTTTACTTTTCCTTTAATGGACTCTTGATAAAGTTGATAAAGATGTGCAGGTGTGCGACAGGTCCTTGACCAATGGCCTGTGCTACCACATCTATAACATGAACCATCAAATTTTTGTGATGTCCCAGTATCATGCCTTGCCACTTTGGCCTTATGTTGTGTATAGACATTGTTTCTTTGTGAAAATTTGTAATTATTCCTTTTCTGGCCACGACCACGATTATTACCTTGTCCACGACCAAAATTATGGTTCTAATTATGGCTTTGGTTTAGATTAAAATAGCCACTACCTCGTCCTCGGCCACGACCACACCCTCGTCCACGTGTATTGTTTCGATGACCATCAGTATTTGTAGCATTTGCTTCAGGAAGTGCTACTGATCCTGTTGGACGATATTCATGGTTTTTCATCAAGAGCTCTTTGTTTTTCTCTACAACAAGCAGACATGCATTTAGTTCAGAATATCTTGTGAACTTTTTCATCGTATATTGTTGCATCAAGGTAATATTTGTTGCATGAAATGTGGAGTAAGTTTTCTCCAACATATCTTCATCAGTAACTTCATGTCCACAATACTTGAGTTGTGAACATATTCTGAACAAAGCTGAGTTGTATTCATTTACTTTCTTGAAGTCTTGAAACCTCATTGTTCTCCATTCATCTCTAGCATTTGGAAGTATAACTTCCTTTTGATGATCAAATCTTTCTTTCAAAAGATTCCAGAGAATACTTGGATCATTAACATCATGATATTCAAATCATAACATTTCATCAATATGCTTACAAAGGAAAACCTGTGCTTTTTCTTTGTCTTGTGCCAAACAATTATTAAATTCATTTATGGCATTTGAGATTCCCATAAACTCAAGATGCATTTTTACATCTATCATCCATGGCACGTAGTTTTTCCCACTAACTTCAAGTGCTGCAAACTCGAGCTTTGCAATGTTGGACATATTGTAACTATAAATTTTAAACAAAATAAAAACAAAACTTAAAATCCATTTATTTCAATAACTATTACACAAAAAAGAAGCGGTAAAGCTAACATTGCATACAAGCCTAAAAGTAGATGAAATTCCATATTATCTTCGATGTTAAGAATTGGGATGAAAAGTAACATGACTATTATAGTCATGATTATCACAAAGGGGTGAATCATCCTGAAGCTTGATTTCTTGAAATTGATTTGTTTGACAGAAGAGAGAAATATTTATTGTCGGTAAAATAAGCAGGGTAAAGATGTTTATTTATAGTAAAAAAATATAGTCGTTGTTTTTGCTGTTTATAACCGTTGCATATATATATATATATATATATATATATATATATATATATATATATATATATATATATATATATATATATATATATATATATATATATATATATATATATATATATATATATATATATATATATATATATATATCTGTTGTGTATATTTATGAATCATTTAATAAGATTTATAACTAATACATAACTTTACTTGGTATAATTTTATTAATTAGAAACATAAATAAATATTAGTAAATGCTTAAATAAAATTATGAATAGTATCTAAAATATGAATAAACATTGACATGTATAAATAAACGTTAGTATATATAAATAAAAAATAGTTGCATAATTTAGATGTTAGTATGCATAAATAAAAGTTAGTTGCATAATGTAAATGTTAGTATGCATAAATAAAAGTTAGTTGCATAATGTAAATGTTAGTATGCATAAAAATTAGAATACATAAAGAAATGTTAGTATAATGAATAAAAATCGTTAGTAGTCCATAATGTATAATTTTTATTAATTCATTAGTATTATTATTATTTTAATATGATGAAGGTTTTTATAATTAATAATGTTTTTACTGAGTAATACATACATTGATTAAGATAGATGTGATTTCCACTTCTAAATAATCTTGGTTTGAGCTTTCGTGCTGATAACGTGTTATAAATTCAACGTGGTTAAGATAATTTAAAACAAACTAAACTAACAACATAGATAAAAAAATTTGATGGAGAAGGAGATTTAGAAAAGATATGAGATATTTTATATCTTGTGAAATTGTATCGTCATATCTTTGCAAGAGCATGTTATTTATATTATAAAAATTACCTATCATATGTCATGTAAATGGTATGATATGATAGCTTTCACCAATTCACCAATTATTGGTGTCATTCATAATAATTTACAACAATATATATATATATATATATATATATATATATATATATATATATATATATATATATATATATATATATATATATATATATATATATATAGGGTCCAGTGTCGGTGATGACTCAAAAAATGGTGAGTACGACGACGACTAACCATGACCAATCGAGCTCATTAAGGATATTTATGTCCAATAACAAAATAAATGGGCTGCTACTACTGGGCGGGCTATTTTAAATGAGAAAAATATTGGCCTAATATTATTCCGACGACGTCACGTAAACTTCTTTCTGCTTGTCACAGTCTTCTCTGATTCACGCAAATACAAAGAACACCGATGAAATCCAGATTCTTTCTACTAAAATCGTCATTATTGGATTAAATTCATATGATATCAGGTTAGATTCGGATCACAAACTTATATTTTACTATTAATGATGAATTTTTGTTTCGAAAAACGTAAAATTTGCTTCGATCATCAATAAACATAGAAAATAACTAAAGCATATTGAAATTTGCTTCGATCATCAGTAAAACTGAAAAAAAAATGTGCAATTACAATTCAAAGAACTCAAAATTAGGTTAGATTAGAACTCAAAAAGGATACTTTACTGTCAATTTTCATGCTCTGTATCAAATCATGTTAAATCAGTTACAATTTTAATGAAATCATTTTCGAAATTGACAGGTCTAACTCTAATTTATGTTAAAAACTTCGATTTAAATCTATATTCATCGTTATTCAAATACATTACGATTGAAAAAACATGATTTATAACATTTGTTCATATACATCTATGTTTTAGAATTAGGTTAAAAATCGAATTTTTATTCTTAAAAAAACTTTAAATCATCAAAATTAGTGTATGAAAAACATTTGTTTTCAATATTTTATAGATAAAATGTTGATTGACATCGAAATTGACTAATACTAGACGCTAATCAAAAATCAATAATGTGATATATTAGAAACAAGTTAATAGCATTTTCAATGTTAATATCTAGTACAAAAACATGTTATAATTGTTGATTTCATAACATAAATATCAATTATGGATCAACATTCAGTGAATACAGAATCTACAATGCATATTGATGATGTAGAAAGTGCAATCATGAAAACAACAGATTAATGATCAAGGTAAATTTATTATTAAAAATATTGTTTTTTTTTTGTAGATCATATATTATGATACAATGTTTTTTTAACTGAAAACAATGGTTCTATGACAGCAAATATTGGATCTTCTTCAAGAAATTTTGAATCTTCATCATCCTCTAAACTAAACGTGATCCAATTGTAAGTATAATTGATGGAAAAATTTATTGGACTCTAGATGTAGATATCAGACCTTATAAGGGACAAACTTTTCCAACATTTAAAGATGGTTTAGCATTTTATCAACAATATTCTAGGAAAAGTGGTTTTTAAACAAGAACAGCATCTACAAAGAAAATAAAAGGAGTACAAGGTTATGGAATAAGATACATAGTATGCAATAGGCAATGATCCAAAAAGAATGATGCATATGATATTCGAAACGATCCAAACAACAAAAAACGTAAACGACCTTCTATTAGAGTAAACCGTGAAGCATATGTGAGAATGAAGGTCAATAATGATAAAGTATGGCATATATATGAGCTTAAAGAAGAACACACACATATATTTGTACATGAAGAAGATAAAAGTTTTCTAAATTCTGAAAGAATACTCACTTTTTCACAAAAGAAAAATGATATATGATTTGTCAAATGTGAACACCGGACCAAGCACTACATATAAATACATGAAATAGTCTAGGGGTAGTTTTGAAAATAATGGAGCTACAGGAACAAATACAAAAAATTTCAAAAGGGATTGGATTGAATTTATTGGAGAAAGAGATGCAGATTTTGTGATAAACAAGTTGATGAATAAAAAATATTATTTGCAAGATTTTTCGGTTGACTTTAGTGTTTGAAGTGATCGAGAATTGACTGGATTGTTTTGGGCGGATGAAGAAGCAAAACGAAACTATATTTCCTGTGGAGATGTTCCTTTTGATGCAACTTACAGAACAAACAAGTAAGTGACTATATAATTTACTTATAGTTTTGAAATATTGTATTTACAAATATTAGAATAGTGAATCATTATTTTTAATTAGAGCAATTTTGTACCATTAATTTTTGAATCAATAGTAAAATAAGAATTATATTTTTAAATTTATATAAAAATATAATAAGAATCCTATTATTTTTTAATCTAAAATTTAAATTAAAAGATTCAAAAAGTAAGTGAATCTTTAATGTACTTATAATTTTGAATCATTTTCTACATTTTGAATATTAATAATTTTTTTATTAAATCACTTAATGATTATTATTAATTAGGCAAAATTTAAATCATTAGTATGTGAACCATTAATATGTTTTTGAATCATTGTATTTAAAATCATTAATTTGATGAATTTTAATCTGTCAACAATAATAATTATATTTGAATCAATAAGAATATGAGTTGCATAATTTAATAATATTAAAATGTTAAATACATATATTTGCATCATTACTAAATTTTTTTCTTTGTTTTACAGATATAGGATGATTTTTGTACCATTTACTAGTATAGATAATCATAAACGATGCATAACTTTTGGAGTCGGGTTACTTTCAAGTGAAAGCATCGAATCTTATTCATGGCTATTACATGCTTTCACAAAAGCATTTGTCAAAGAGCAAAATGTAATTGTAACAGATCAAGACGCTGCAATTTTACAAGCAATACCGGTGGTATTCAAGAGTGCAACACATACATTGTATATGTGGCACATATCTCAAAAATTTACAGACAAGGTTAGTATAATATCATAAAATGTCTTTCTATTTAGTATATATGTTTTTATATATATATATATATATATATATATATATATATATATATATATATATATATATATATATATATATGCAGTTGGGAAGTCATATGCCCAAGACAGATGTTTTGAAAAAGTTGAGTGATCTCATTTGGAATGAAACAATATTCAAAGAAAATTTTGAATCAACATCGAAAAACATAATGGACGAGTTTCACTTAAATGAAAACAATTGGTTTAACGAGATGTACAAAATGAGAGATCTCTGTATTCCCGCTTATTTCAAAGAATGCTCCTCCTCTGGATTGATGAGGACTACATCAAGATCTGTAGCTGAAAATTATCTTTACGAGCTACTCTCTAACTCAGATTCGCATTTGATTGAATTTTCAACTCATTTTAAGACTGCATTAGAAGGACAAAGATGCGTTCAAAGAAAAAATGATCATGACTCAAGATACACAAAACCGGATTTTAAAATTGGATTAAAGCTTGAAGTTGAAGCAACTGAATTCTTCACAAGAAATGTTTTCTTTGATATTCAATCAGAGATTCTTGCATCAATGGTTAGTTGCATGTCAATAAGATGAGAAGAATCATAAGTGTTCAAAAGATTTATTATAAAAGTTACAGAAAAACATCCAAAACATCATGGATAATTTGAGGTACATTATAAATTACAATTATATTACTCTTATTAAAATAACTTATGTTAACTATTTACTAATTTTTTACAGGTTAAACTTTTTAAATCGGATCAAAAACTTCTTTGTTCTTGCTTCAGATTTCAATTGACGGCAATTTTATGCAGACATTGTTTCTATGTTTTATGAATGGAAGGTGTGGAAATTTATCCAAAAGCATATTTGACAATGAGATGGGAAAAAAGATGTGGTACCACGATAAACACATACTTATAATATAACAAATGTCCATACAAGCGAAAAAAAATCCAATCTGTTATACGGGAATTAGAATTTGCAATGGAGTTCTGCATCGATAGACTGGTGAATGATGTTCTAAATGGTGAGTTCTTTTTGATTCTTTCTATATTTATATTTTTGATGCAAAAAATTTGATCCGAAAATATAATTTATGAGGGTAGTCGACACTTTGGAGAAATACTTAAGCGAACGTTTTGTTGGAGTTTCTTCACAAGGCAATTCCATTCCATTTTCCCCTTCACAACGAAATTGAGAGCAATTCTGTAATTTTTGTTTTCAAGTTTCTTATTTGATGCAAAAATTTTGATGTGAAAATATACTTTATAATTTTTTTAATCAAATTTGTAATTGGATAAACAAAATAAACAATTCTGGTTCAATAATTTATGCATCAATGCTTTTAATAAATGCTTTTAATAAAAATGTTTGATAATTTAATTAAAATTATGTTCTATTGGTAAGTTCTTTTTGATTATTTATAAATATATATATATTTTTGATGTAAAACATTTGATCCAAAAAAATTAATTAGTACACTTAAGATAAAATTTATTAAAGATTAAAAAATATTGGTGGAATTTTTTATAGAATGTAATTTTTTATACATGAAACTTTTTATATAATATACGTAATTCAATTTATAAAATCAAATAAAAGTTTGGAATAATAAAATTTCATCATTAAACTATGAATAAAATATGGTTCAAAAAAATATATAATTTTAAATTAACGATTCATTAAAAACCCATTGGGCCACAAACTAAACTTAGATACCCTGTCACTTTTAAACTTGGACAAGGTATAAAAACCTATTGGGTCACATAGTAAAATACATAACATTTATCTATTTTAATTTTCTTTAACTAAGAAAACATTTGTCTTTTTTGTGAATAATTTTAATGAAAAACATTATAAACAATCATTTGTATCATAATATAAGTAGATCATAGTTTACCATATAATTGGTGATCCTCCAAAAAAAAAAAAAACATACATATAACTTCTAAACACAAAAACAAACAAGGATATTTAATTTTCCTTAGAAAATTACATTATAAACCACCATTAGTATCATAGAATAAGTGGATCATAGTTTACCATATATTGGTGATCATCCAAAAAAAAGGAAAAAAAAAACATACATAAGAATTCTAAACACAAAAGAAACAAGGATACTTATATAGTCTTCCTTAGCGAATCACAAATAACTAAAATAGTTTGAAAACGAGAAACAACCAATGATCAAAGAACACCAAATGATTGAACTCTCACTTCAACTTCATGCAAATGACCTTTAGTGGAAATCTTCTTACTCTTGTAGATTGTCAGTTTATCATAATCTTACCAACATATTTATTCCTTATGTCCACCAATTGCATCTTTTCACTGGTACACTCAGGAAATATATCAATATCAATCTTCTCCACTCCACCACCACGATATACTTGCATGTGTCTTATGAGAAATAACCTATAGTCAACATCATTGGTTTTTATCTGCCACTCCATCTCAAATCTTTCCATCTTTATTATTTTGAATGAATTGACTCGAGGATGACCCGTAATCGTCAAATACAGTTTAAACATTGTTTTCTACATAAAAATTTTATTTTATTAGTTTAAAAAACAGAACTAAAAAAGTAAATATTTGATAAAAAAATAATTACCAAATTAGCAAGAAAAACCCGATATTATAAGTGATCCCTCCTTTAGTCATGTCATTATCAATCATTCCCATCTTTCCATTGACTAAATCAAAAACAACCAAAAAGTAACGTTCTTTCCTGAGAATAGGAAAGAATACCCGTTGAAAAAATAAAATATTAAAAAGTAATATATATATATATATATATATATATATATATATATATATATATATATATATATATAAATTAATCAACAAAATAGAAATATAAATAATTAAAATACCAAGTTAACACATAAATTTTTAACATGGGAAAACTTTTCCACATGACTTTGAATTCTATCGACAAGTCATGCATTAATACTATCGGTGTTCTTGAAAACAATATTTGACTAAAAAAATGAAAAGAGTTAGAAAATATAAAATATAAATTAAAAATAAAACATAATAATATGGATCATACTATAAGTGAATAAGGAATGGAAAACCTTAAAGGTGTAGTGTGATCTTTATATTTGTCAAGATCATTCAGAAAAGCAGACCATAAATCAATTACATCTTTGCAAGGTTGTAAAAATCGTTCGACGGTAGCTCGACGGTAGACTGATGTTAAAGGATTAATTGGTTTTGGCGTGGATTAATCGGGGACCGTAGATTATTAATAAAGTATTAAAATTAATCAAATATTAATATATATTAAGAAAAACAAGTACTTCAAAATTAGAAAATAAGAAATTTTGTAATTTGAAAATTTGAAAATTTGAAAACTTTGGAGTAAAAACAAAAGTTGATTTTAAATTTTTTTTTTTAAGTTTTTATTTTTTTATTTTTTTTTTTACTTTTTTTGACTTTTTTGACTTTTGTTGACCGATTAATCCCGCCAAGACCGGTTAATCCCGCCAAACCCGATTAATCCTAAATTTCCGATTAATACCCTAATCCTTGACGGTTGGAGAACGCGAAACGATTAATCCACGATTAATCGCCGATTAATCCCGATTTATGCATCCTTGCATATTTGTGAATGCTAACCCTAGTATGAGAGACTCCATCACATATCTTATACCAAAAAATCCATTGGCAGATTCATAAACCTTTTCCCAAAAAAAAATTAACATTCTAAAAAATGTATACTAGTTTTTTTTAAAAAAACATCAATAAGGAAATACTTGGGATTACGAATAGCCAAAAACAGAGAACCCGCAACCCTTACTTCCAAGCATGAAATGCACTCAGTTGAATCTACTTCTTTTTTATAATAAGGTGAACACAGTGCTAGAGAAGGTTGTAAATCTCTTTTTGCTCTACTTGGCTTAGCATTGATGTTATAAGACTGTATTGGTATTAGAGAAAAAATGATCAATTCCTTAATCTTATCAGCAGAACTATTAAGATGAATTAAATCATCTGGAGTTTTAAAACCTTTATCTAAACAATGTCTGAATCCAACAAATTCCCCTTAGTCAAGTTTTCAAGTACCCCTACATTTTTGAATCCAATAACTTGACCTAATTTGCTTGTAAAAGATTCACCAATAACCAAGGCAAGATCTGAAAAAACAGGAGAAGACTTTCTTGAAGGGTTTGAAATAATAGCATCAAGATCATGAAACTAATTTGAAACAATTGGATGGCTCAACATTTTATTTTGCTAAATACTATCATCTTCCAAAGCTTCATTTGTTTTCATTAACACCTCCAACTACTCCTGAACAATAGGATGATTAAAAAATTATGTCATTAACAGTTGATCAAGTTGAACATCTCTTAGTTCCTCAGAAACATGAACATCTTCATTTGGGGTTTCAACATTTGACAACTCCTTAGAAACTTCAACATGTTGATTTACTTCTGGACCAGAAAATAACACAAGATTTTGATGAAATTGTTTAAATTCAACATTACGTCTTGCATCATACTTCAAAATATCTTGGTTGCATGGGAATTGATTCCAAGCACGATTGATCCAATCATCAATAGTAGGCTTCAAACAACTATAACTTTTAAACAAAAAATCTATCTTCTCCTTAAAATCCTGAAAATAACAATAAATTCAAAAAATGATTAAAAAAATGATACAAAAAGAATATGATTCAAAACAATGATGCAAAAACATATATACCTCTAAAGACTTTGAACCAATAAGAATAATATCAAATCGAGGAACAGAAGGACCGATATCCATCCAATCTTCATTGACAGTATCAAATCAATCAAAATAAGTTAAATTAAAATTAAAAATTAGATATTAAAAAATTATTAAAAAAATACAACTTACCATCATCTCTTGTTTCATTATCATTTATGTTATCTTGAACAAATTTCTTTCCTTTATCAACATACTCCACAAAAATAGGAACTATTTCAGAATAAAAAAGTTAATAAGCATAAAAATCAACTTTCAAAAAAATATAAAAAAAACTTACCATCATTTCTCACTTGCTCCTCATTTATGTTCTCCTCAACAAATTTTTCTCCTTTGTCAGCATGATCTAAAAGATTAACAATTGTTTTAAATTATAAAGGTCAATAAAAATAAAAATCAATTTAAAAAAAAACGAAAAGAAAAAAACTTACCATCATCTCTAACTTCATTCTCAATTGCTTTCTCTTGAACAATATTATTTCTTTTAACATAATGATCCAAAATAATAGAAAATGTTATAAATTATAAAGGTAAATGAACATGAAAATTAATTACAAAAATAAAAATTTATCTTCAACTTGTTCAACTTCACCTTTTGTTTTAAAATTTTATTCTTTTTTTCAAAGGAATATTCTTTTTAATATTTTTCTTATCCATTTTTTCCGCATAATAATAGAAAGAGATATGTTTTCTTCATTCTCTTTCATCTTCTTCTTTTGCATTTTGCTTCTCATAACATAAGCAAGAGTAATGTGTTCTTCATCTAAAAATTAAATTATTAAAAAAACAATTAAATAAGATTATAAAAAATTAAATATTTCACAAAAAAAGAAAAAAAAAAGATAAACCTGTTTCTGTTTCTGTTTCTGAATCTTGAGCTTTTGCGTCATCAACAAATTCTTCATATTTTTTTATGACTTCAACATTTTCATAACCTTCATTACTAAAATCTTCTTTCAATTTATCTTTAACATTTGTTGGAGAGCATTAAGACGAGACATGATATATCATATCCAATGATTATGAAGATGTATTTGTGCAAGGAAGATACAAGAACTCCATAACATGAATATATATATATATATATATATATATATATATATATATATATATATATATATATATATATATATATATATATATATAATAACTAATTTTAAAAAAATAATTGGAAAAAGCATAAAATTTAAACTTACCACTAGAAATGCAACACGTCTTTAATGCAACAAGTCTTGCATTTGAGTTAGATTTTAACAACTTTTTGCTCTGATTTAAACAATCAATCAGAAAGTCACACCAATCAAGGTCTTTAATGGACACTTCTTCTTAAAAAAATTTCCAAATTGGTTGCATGTACCCATACTTGGACCATTAAACATGATAGTGAAATATGCAACCAAAAAGTTCAATCTAAACATAAAACCTGAATCAGTACTTTTTTCTAAAAATTTTGTGGGATTAAAAAGTCTAATCCTAGTCATAGAAAACTGATTCCTCCAGTTTCTAATAACAAGAATCGTAGAACGACTTTTCTTAGGTAAATTCATAGGAATATCACCCATTGGAAGACCATACATGTGATGAACACCTCTCCTACTAATATGAATATCCTTGTTCTTGATACGAATAACATTTCTCTTTTCATCATATCTCTCAAGAACCCATGAACAAATTTCCCTACTAAACTTTTTAACCATAAATTCTTCAAGAAATCCAAACCATATTTCCTTAACTGCAGCTTAATGATTATCATTAAGGCTTCTATAGATAGTATAGATTAAACCTGATGGATTCCTATATGTAATTTCAGCCTTCTTAACATTTACATGACCAACAACAGGAGAAAAAACAAAATCGTCATCATCATTGATACTTGTAACGACTTTGGCAGCTGTAACACCCTATTCTAAATCGTTTCCTTGCTAGCTTGGGGATGTGGCCCAAATATCGATTATCATAAGGCTTAGGTACTGTATAAAAGAAGGATTTAGACCCGTTTGGGTGCGGGTAATGTAATCTGGATGATCCGGGAGTTCGGTTTGTGTTTTGAAGCCAAGGGGGGATATCGGTAAAGTGTCAGTTCGGGCTTTTTATAAATTTTGGATTTTAGATCGGGAAGTTTTAAGGCAAGGATGAATTGATAGAAATGTGGAATTCTTTTTACCTTTCCGTGGATATAAGGATCGTCGAAATAGGACTCAGAACGAAGAAGTTATGGCCTCTGGAAGTTGGTGAATTAAAAGGCTAAGTCTTGTACGCAGGGAGTACAAGAGAGTACGTTGAACGTACTAGGCTGAGAGGATCTTAGACCATCATTGAGTATGCAGGGCATACTGGGAGTACGAGGGGCGTACTCCATCCAGATGAAAACCCTAATTTTTAGGGTTTACTCCCTATTAAGCACCATTATATCATATTTTGGACATTTTAGGTCAGCCTCCATACCCCATTACCATGAAATCGAAACCCTAGAGTGATTTGGTGTGTTTTGAGCTTGTAAGAGTGTTTGTTGATGGTTTGTGGAGAAGAAGAAGAAGAGGAGCACTTGAGGGGATAGCTTGAGCTTGTAGATCCAGGGTCTTCTACTCATTTGCAAGCATTTTGAGGTAAAAAGCTATTACCTTGTTGACTTTGGTGTTAGATCTAGTTATGGTGTATTTTATGAACTTTTAGATACTTTTGAGGTGAGCTTTTAGTCCCCATGTTCATAAAAATGTCAACTTTATGGAAGATGTTGGCCCATGAAAGCATTAAGACCTTTATTAAGCTCTCTTTGAACCTTTGAGTCCCTTTAAGCCCTGCATGAGTGTAAAGTTGCCAACTTTAACCGGATGAGTGCTTAAAGGAGTGCTTTTGGGATCTGGGAGTATTCTAGGCGTACTGGCCCCGGAGGGAGTACGCTCAGCGTACAAGCTGAGTAAGCCCAACATACTCAGCAGATGGGCTTTTGGGCTTGGTGATTCTCGGTATTGAGCCATGCTTTTACTTTTGAAGATTGGGCATTGTTGGGCCATTAGACTTCTGATTTTGGGCTTTTTTTTAGTATTTTGGACTCCTTTAGTCTTAAGCCCATGATGGGTTGGGGTCCAATTTTGAAGATTGGGTCATATTGGACTTTTGTGGTTATTGGTTTGGACTTCGGATTTTTAGGCCAAGTGAGGAAAAGGGTATAATGGACTTTTTCCTGAGTACTGGGCAATCGGACAAGGTTTCCAACTATGGGTTGAGAACCAATTATTTATTTGGAATTATTTTGATGATGTCAGCACAGGGATTTTCTGGATCGGCATCCCGAGTTGTTATCGGTGATTTTAGCAGCCTGAGGTGAGTTTCCGGATCGGGAGTCCGAGCAGGTATCAGAGCCTTACTTTGAGGGATTTGGGTATACTCTCGGGTGTGTATGAACTCAAACTGAGGGTCTGGTGAAATTTTTGTAAAATAAAAGTTTTATTAAAAGATTCTCTAATAAAAGAGAGGGGTGTGGTGTGTGTGATCAGGCGAGCTCAAGTAAGTGATTCCCAGAATACCCAAACATGTTTATTATGATATATGTTATGAAAATTACATGATAGATTAGGGATATGGATCTACTCAGGATTTCAATCTAGGAGAGATGCCTTTATATGCCTGATTGTTTGAGCTCTTAGAATTGCATGCTAGTATGGTTTTCAGATAATTGGATAGAATGGCTTGATTAGTTGGTACACTGGTTAGATTTTCCGTTGCTCAAATTTTGCTTGCTTTTTGCTCTGTGTGACTCTTAGTGTTGTGGGTTAACTATCGGGTGAATATATCAATTCACATGCTTC
Source organism: Lactuca virosa (assembly GCF_052849685.1). Taxonomy (NCBI): domain Eukaryota; kingdom Viridiplantae; phylum Streptophyta; class Magnoliopsida; order Asterales; family Asteraceae; genus Lactuca; species Lactuca virosa. Next base: position 144,839,224 of record NC_136429.1, on the reverse strand, counting down.
ATAGGTTAAATAATCTGCGAGTGATGGATTTGACCCTATTGCGCAACTCTTGTCTGAGTCTAACCATTGTAGGGATGAGTATTTTACTCGAAGTATTATCTAAGATTTGTTTCATGTGACTGTATTCATGCGGTAGTTAATTGACACTATTGGGAGTTCTTCAGCAGCTGATGGCAAGGTGAGTTTGGGAACCTAGGAGAGCCTAGGGTGTGCTGCAGTGGTTTGTTTGTGCTGCTTAGCGAGTGTCTGGGGTATTAGTTTGAGAAGATGACTTCGAGGATTCGGTATGATTCTTGAGGAAAGTATGGATAGGTGTGGAAGGTAGTATTGGGCCCGTACTACTGAAAGCACATGATCCATACTCGAATTGAGGAGAGTCTTGGAGAATCTAGGAAACATGTGGGATGTGTATTCTTGGGTATTTTCTGATTATTGGTATGATTGTTTTGTCTCGATGTGGCGATGGGCACACTAGGAGGAGGTTCTGGTTCTGGTTCAGGCTCAGGTGCAGGTACTTGGCCGATCGATGAGCGGATGTGGGGGTTTATCTAGTCAGATATTACCCGTGGTATTTTGGAGAAGACTCCTGTGATCTTTGGTACGGTCAAGGAGGGGATTTTGGAGATTGTGGATGACCGTCTGGGCACATTCCGTACTGAGGTTAAGGCTATTGTTGGAGCTCGCACTATTTCTTTCCGTGAGATCTGTGCTGAGGGAGCTCTTGAGTTCTTTGGGGAGAAGGACACCATTTCCAGTAGGAGATGGTTAGCGGATACGGCTAACGCTTTCCGGATGAGTTTCTGCACTGAGGGGTCGAAGGTCAGATTTTCTTCCTATCTTCTGAAAGACAGAGCTCGAGATTGGCGGGAGGAGGTAGACTTTGCCTTAGGAGGCGAAGCCCTGTAGACGATGACTTGGGATGAGTTGTGACCCGGATAAGGGCCGAGTTTTCCCCAGCCTTTGAGGTGCAGCAGTTGGTGAGGGAGTTTTAGGACCTTCACTAGATGACTGAGAATGTGGAAACGATCAATGCCAAGTTCTGCAGACAATGAGATGAAGAAGGTAAGGTATCATGACATGTTGAGAGATGACATCAGGGAGTTTATGAGTCTATCAGGGTGCAAGGCACTGAACGATATGATTGTTAGAGCCCGAGAGCATGAGAATGATATGGAGGAACTCAGGAAGAGGAAGCCAGAGCAGACTCATATTTTTGTGGTCCAGGTGAAGAGGCCCAAGACACGGGATTCACGTTCAAGAGGACAACAGGGCCGGGGCCCTTGTGCCAAGTGTAGGAGGACCCATGAGGGAGGATGTCGGGAGACAGGCCGAGGATGTTTCAGTTATGGTCATATGGGTCTTTTTAGTAGGGATTGACCTCGTGGATTGTTTCCAATGTGATTTCACTGCAACCAGGTGGGCCATAAGAAGGCCAATTGTTCGATATTGAGGGGTGGAGAAGTGAGTGTACATACTCCAGTTACTTTAAGGATCAATCACGGTCGTGAGGGTAGGGAAGGAGCCCCAGAAGCGAGGAGCCGAGCATTGCAGTGTCAGTCAGGGGTGTATAGGGTTTCATCAGAAGCTATTGTGGGTATTTTATCTTTTGCTTTCTTCTCGATTATTATCAGTATTTTTATTGCCTTGGAATATTGTTTTGGTATGAGTAAGCATTATATTTGGTTTAGTTCTCTGTTATTTCCTGGGTTATATTATCAATAATAGTTATATGCCATTTTTGCATGCCAAGAGTTATTAGTGGGTCGTATCTTGCTGAGCGGGACTCAGTCTGTTCGGTTGTTTTTCTGGTTCTTTAGTGGGGTCAATTCAGGGCTATCATTTGGAAGGTCTATGGTCGGATTTGTTGGATTAGGTGTCTAAGCCCATAACTATTTTGGTATGTACTTGACCCGATTATGAGTATAGTCCTTTTGGGTTGCCTTCACCATAGCAACTGACATGATGAATTAAGGAGAAAGAGGATTAATTATGATTTATTAATATATTATAAGAATAATATATTAAAAGGAAAATCATATTTTTTAATTAATATTAGTCAAGAAATAATTAAGAATTAATTTTGTGGCTAAAAGAGACTAATAAAATAAAGGGGACTGATGTTGTAATTATAAGATAGTTACAAAGTTGGGCTTAGGATCCATAAAGGAAGCATGGACGAATTCTATATGGGGATCCATATTGAAATCGTCCAAGGGCCTTCTGGAAGGGTCTTTGGGCTGTTTAAGGACTAAGCAACTGGATTAGGGTTTCCTAGTTCAAAACCCTAGAAGCCTAACTATAAAAGGAACCCCTTATGCCTCCAAAAACGTCCCTAACCTTCTAAGAGAAACCCTAGGACGTTTTTTGGTGCCTCCTCCCTCTCTCCTTGTTCATATTGTTGCTTATGGTGTTTGTGACTCCATTAGAGGTGCAACACTTGAGGCACTAAGCTTTCAGAAAGCCAAGATCAAGAAGGATTGTGACTGTTATTGCTACATAACAATCAAAGTAATGTTTCTAACCCTAATCTTATGTCAATTTCAATAATAGCATGTTAGATCTAGCGTTTATGCTTTGGTATTCAATGTTGTTGTGTTCATAGTAGAAAACCTAGATAAAAGTAATTAGGGTTGCATGTACACCAAATGAATGATGTAATGCTCATAACCCATCAGTGGTATCAGAGCCTAGGTCATTTTTCTAGTGAATAGATGCAAAAGTGAACTGCCAAAGGATCAAAAAGTCGAATTTTTGCTGTCTGCGACGCTGACTCGGCGATTCCGTCAGTGGACTCCGCGAGTAGCCTGAAGTCGGCGAGTCCATCAGTGGACTCGGTGAGTCCAGGGTGCTGTTGACGGGATTTTCGATTTTTTGAGCAGATTTTGTTAAGGATAATTACCAAAACTCGTTTTTCTTGCCAAAATCCGATTTTTTAAGTTTGGAATGATTATCCTCATCAAAATTGATGGAGTTGGTTAAATATGGATAATATAGGATTCTTATTAGTCAAATATTTAACCTAGTAATTTGTAAAAGTTTCAAATTGCACCCTATAGGTTTTATAGTTTAAATTTGAACTTAAAAGTTTTAGTTTTGGAAATTTAAATAGTTAAATCCTAATGTTTTGAAAGGTTTCAAAACTTGCCCTCAAGTTTTGGAATTTAATATTAATTAAAAGGTATTAATTTTGAAATATTAAATTCTAAAACCCTAAAGTTTTGAAAAAGTTCAATTTACACCCTTATGGTTTATTAATTTAATTAAGAGTTTAATTAAAAGAGATAATTAATAAATCATATTTATATGGTTTAAGATTAATCAAATTAAAGGTCTAATTTATTAATAAGTTCAAACCACTTAGTATTTTAAAAGTATAAAATATACCTTATACTATATAACATTTAAAGGTTTAACATATTATATATGTATAAGTAAAGTGTCAGTCTTACCGTTAGTAGGCCTCATTCACGAAGCTGGTCTCTAAGGGGTGTTTAAGGAATTTGCCTATAAAATGGCGATTGAATGGGTATTCACTCTTACCCACCGCACTCTTGACTAGTGGAGGGTCGTTAGCCGAACGAGTATGATAGGATACAACCTTCCATTATAAGTATAATGTAATCCAAGTAACTAAACCTTTTATAAATTCCCAAATCTTAGTTACTTTAGGAAAAAATGTGGAATTGATGGTATTCCATGAAATTACACTTTGTACCCTTCACAAGACGTTAGGGGAGTGTTTGTGGTTAACCGGCACACTAATTTGAGTCTGGCGAAGGGGGCAAAGGGTAACTCGATGTTTGTCATAGATCAATGGAGCGTGTGTGGCTAACTGACACATTGATTAGGTGACGTAACATTGAGAGTACCAAGTATATTTGCATGGTTATCCACACCTTGTTTGTGATCCTCGGCATCCCAGTCACAAAATTGAAGGGCATAATCGAGATTAAACATGCCATTGAAAAGTTCAATGAATCTCAAAAGATCTAGGAGTTTCAATTCATTTGAAACCTAATTTTCAATTTTCTTTTTTCATGGTGGAAATAGGTAAATCGTCATTTACCTACCTTCAAATGTTCTACAATTTGGATTACGGCATCCCTCTTCCATTTTGTAGAATATTGTGTTGGATCCTAGCCTCAATATTTCATTTGGTTGCTATATTGAGGATTTTATCAACTAACTTGAATTTCTCCCGTTTTGTAGATGTCAAAATCTAACCACTATGGTCTTCCTGAATTCTCTAGAAAAGGTTTTCCATATGAAGATGATGTTCCACGATTGGATTGTGGAAATGGAAATCATGCTTCACTTCCTCCACCTCCTCCAATAATTCTCCCTGACCCACGTGTTCGAAGACTTGAAAAGTTCAAGGTCACTCAAGCCCTATTGGCAAACAAACACGAAGATGGAAAGTCTGTATGTGCTCATGTCTTGGATATGAAGTTGCATATTGACAGATTGGGAATGTTGGGTGTCGAAGTCTCTAGGAAGCTGGCTGTTGACTTGGTTCTTCAGTCACTTCCTGACTCATATAGTGAGTTCATTAGAGAGTACTATATGATGGACCGATATGTGACCCTCATTGATTTGACTTATTTGCTTATTGCTGCTGAATCAGAAATGATTTGGCGGACTGGTCAAGCAAATTTATCTGGTAAATCAATGTCCCAACCTTCTATGGACAATGGCAACATTGGAAGTCCAAAAAAGTTTTATCTACGCAAGAGAAAGGCTAACCTTCAGATAGTCCCTTGTGCCATTCCCAAAGAATCTGTGTGTTTCTACTGTCAAGAGAAGGGGCATTGGTTGCGAAGCTGTCCTGACTACCTGAGAGATCTAAGAAATGGGATAGTCAAGATGTATGACTCTACTTCAGGTAAAACACACTATCTAACTCTAGTAAGTTCCTATTTGTAGATTCTTGATACATGATGTGATATGATTACATTTTGATATTTTGTAGGATCGAAGAAAAGAAAGGAAGCTTAAAGGAAGAGTGAGCTGAGTCTGATCACGAAGAAATGGATTTCGATCGCACAATTCGAAGATCAGATTTTTGAGCTGCTGTTTAAGAGTTAGGATATATTGCTTAGGAATATGTAATAAACATAGTTTTCATTTGAATTGCGTTGTAAGGACAAGTTTTTCCGCGTTTTATAAATAAATGAAATTTTGAGTTTTATCTTATTTATTTATCCTTGCAATCTTATATGTGAAAATTGATGTTTGTATGTTTCTATTATAAGCAATAATAGTGGATGTGATTCTTAGTTATGTTATTTGTGGTAATGTCAGAAATTTACCAAATAAGGAAAGATTCTCATCGCCCAAGTTTCAATTGGACAGAAGCTTGGAATCATGCAACTGGTATTGTATGATGAATGAGAACCTTCGTATTGGGGAAATTAAGACTAATTCCTTGTTCACATAAGTATGTGAGTCGAGTAAAGGACTAAAGGATCTAGTACGCATTGTTGTGCACTAGGTCGAGTCCACCACAAGGAACGATAAAATATTCGTCATGATTTGCTAAAAGATTAGTAAATGTGGTTATACTTAAAAGATTAAGTATGATTCTGAATCATTGGAAAAGTTTCAATGAATAGCAGAACGAATAATAAGAATCAATTAGGCAGAAAGATATAAGTTTCTCCAATATGAAAAGATAGGAGAGGACTTAAGTATCGTGTTTTATGATTAACTTAGTGATTATGAAACCGTGTCACAATTGATCCGCTAAGGACACCTTAGTACACTAGTATGGCTAAGAAGGGAAATCAGAAATTGTTGAAATGGTTAAATCAAAAAGTATATCATACTTCGTTCCAAAATCGAGTCTTAGAGTCATACTCTAAGATTGTGACTTGAGTGACACATCTTAAGAAGTTTTATCACAATATGGAGTACGAAAATGTTTTTATTACTCTTGCACGTTTGAAATTGGTAAGTTGTGATGGCTTGGATAAGACAAAGACCAACTAAGACCAATTGTGTGTAGTGTTTGCCTTGATAAGGACCCACACTAACTCTTGAATATTTGTTTTGTCAAGGAATGTTTCTTGACAAGAGAATCTTATATGTCAAGAGGTCAGTGGGAGTCTTAATGATATTGAAAGTTTTCAAGAACTAATCAACAATAAACCTATTGTTTAACACTAGCACACGACTTGAGGTTTGTAACCTATCATGTTGACATAGTTTTGTTTCTGTGTCGTTCCAGTTTAAGTCAACTATGCATATTAGTTCTATGAGTTATCAATTGATTGCATAGAGGCAAGGCACCCTGATCAATGGAAAGTACATTGATAGGTAGGGGTGAGCCGCTCAAAGACTTGGAAGCAATGGTGGGACCCTTGATGGCAAGAAATTAAGAATGAACAAATTCTGTCCATAAGAGTTTGGATTTGTCACAAACATTATCTTATGATTATGGTTATGACAAATTCACATGGATAGGAACACATACACCATAAAATCTAAGCGTCATAAGGTTTCTCTCCTTCATGAAAATGATTGTGAGGAGACGCTTTCACTAGGAAGATTTTATGGAGATAGCGATTGTGTAAATTGCATTCTCAAATTCGATTATGATTAGGGCATCCATCTTCATAGTTCGAATTGTGAGATTTGGCAATTACTTTGAACAATTAAGACTTATTGTTTTAAGTTTTGAAATTGTTTAGACACACATATGATATATCTAAGGAAATGTGTATGAGTTTGAGAAGCTTAGATAAAGGCTTATCATAGCATCTCGTATCAGAAATATGAACTTTCGTTAAGGAAATCAATAATATTGATTTCTAGAAGTCCAACTATTTTCTGAGTACATGTCAAAGCTAGTGGGAGCATAAGTGTTATGATAGTAAAGTAATAATTATAATGTTAGTGGGAGCATGATTACTATGTTGCAAGTTAGCAATATTTATTATAGAAAACAAAGGTTTCACTTTGCAAAGTTGCAGGGGTTGAAAGGTTGTTTTGCTATAATTAAAGGAGAGAATATTATACTTCATTTCAAATCTAAAAGTTTAGATCGAGAAATTTTAATCAAATTTAGTCAAAAGATATATATGTATGTTATGTTGAAAAGATTCAATATATGGGAATCCTATATATGGCAATATTATAGCAAGAAACTGGTAAAGTGTCTCGTTTTTCATGAAATGTATCCCATACGCTTTTGGTATAGGATCGATTGCATATGTTGTAATATTCGACCGTTCTATTTTTCCAAATGCCTAGGGCATTAAGAGGGGAAAAGGACCAGAACCAAATATGGCTGAAATTAATTAAACAACTGTCAATAACAATCTGAGGTTCGCCAAGGATTGGTCACTTGTGGGCAGTTGGAAGTAGAGTATTGGATGGAACATATCGACATTATTATGAATAGATATGATTCTATTTAGAATGAGTTGTCATATGGAAAATATGGAAATGTTTCCATAAAAAGGAGTTGGATATCAATAATCTATGACTAGATTAGAAACTTTTATGCAAGCTGGAACGCTACATGTACTGCCGCCGGAGGGAGTACGCTAAGCGTATGAGCTGAGTACGGCCCGCGTACTCCACAAATGGGCTTTTGTGGCGATTCTTAGTAGTGGGACATGTTTGGACTTTTGAAGATTGGGCCTTGTTGGGACATTAGACTTCTTATTTGGGCTTTTGCTAGTATTTTGGGATCCTTTTGTCTTAGGCCCATGATGGGTTGGGGCTAAATTTGGAAGATAAGACCATACTGGACTATTAAGGTTATTGGTTTGGACTTCAGATTTTTGGGGCAAGTGAGGAAAAGAGTATAATGGACTTTTTCCTGAGTATTGGGCAATCAGAATAGGTTTCTAGCTATTGGTTGAGAACCACTTATTTATTTGGAACTATTTTGTTGATGTTTGCGCAGGGATTTTCCGGATCGGAAGTCCGAGCTGTTATAGGTGATTCAGCTACGGGAGGTGAGTTTCCTCACTGTGTTTAGTGTGTCGAAGGCACCAATGTCGGCCCCTGGTTTATTATGTTAGGATGCTAGATGTATGCGTGACTCTTGCATGTGTTATGTGCTTGTATGCTTAACGGGAAAGGCCTGATGCCAGGCGGGGCCCGATGACTGTACTGTATGCTATTATCTTTGTGATTATCTCTTGTGTTTGTATGATTATATGCTTACATGTATACCGGGAGGGGCCCGGTGCCAGGCGGGGCCTAATAACTGAAAGATCTGTATACTGAGCGGGGCTCGATGCCGGGCAAGGCTTGATGCCGGGCGGGGCCCGATGACGGGCATGACCCATTATGTATTTGATATGTGTGGTAGTGGTAGGGGTTAAATAGACCTGGTATGTGGTTGAAATAGACCGAAGGCGATTGAAATCACCCCTATATATGCTTGGTTGTATGTTTGTATGGTATGTGGTATTTTAGGAAACTCACTAAGCTCTGTGCTTACGGTTTTATGGTTATGTTTTCAGGTACTTCCGGTTTGAAAGGGAAGGGACCGGCTTGATTGCAGTGCATCCACCCATGTTTCCGCATTATGATGATTTTGGGATTGTACTCTGATAACTGTTTTCTCATGAAATACTTTTGAAAAGTTAGAAAATGTATAATGAATGTTTGGCTAAAAGATAATTAATGTTTTGATCCAATTAAAAATGAAATTTTTACCCCATAATTTTGGGACGTTACATGATTTTTGGGACGTTACAAGTTGGTATCAGAGCCTTAGTCTGAGGGATTCAAGCATACTCTTTGGTGTGTCTAAACCCAAACTGAGGGTTTCGTGAATTTATCATTAAATAAAAGTGTTATTAAAGGATTTCTAATAAAAGAGAGGGTGTGATTCGTGCAATCGGCCGAGCTCAAGTAAGTGATTCCCAGAATACCCAAACATGTTTATTATGTTATATGTTATGAGAATTCCATGCTAGATTAGGGCTACGGATCTGCTCAGGATTTCATGCTAGGAGAGATGCGTTTATATGCCTGCTTGTTTGAGCTCTTAGAACTACATGCTAGTATGGTTTTCAGATAATTGGATAGAATGGCTTGATTAGTTGGTACGGTGGTTAGATTTTCCATTGCCCGAATGATGCTTTCTTTGTGCTTTGTGGAACTCTTAGTGATGTGGGTTAGCTACCAAGCGAATATGTCAAGTCACATGTTACATAGGTTACATAATCTCAGAGAGATGGATTTGACCCAATTGTGCACCTCTTGTCCGAGTCTAACCGTTGTAGGGATGAGTCTTTTACTCGAATGATTATCTAAGCTTTGTTACATGTGATTGTATTCATGAGGTGGTTGATTGACACTATTGGGAGTTCTTCAGGACCTGATGGCAATGTGAGGTCGGGAACCTGGGAGAGCCTAGGTTGTGTTGTAGTGGTTTGTTCACGCTGCTTAGTGAGTATCTGGGGTATCAATTTGAGATGGTGATTTAGAGGATTCAGTATGATTCTTGAGGAAAGTATGGATAAGTGTGGAAGGTAGTATTGGGCCCGTACTACTGAAAGCACAAGATCCATACTCGAATTGAGGACAATTTTGGAGAATCTAGGAAACCTGCAGGATTTGGATTCTTGGGCATGTTCTGATTATTTGTGTGATTGTTTGGTATCGATGTGGCGATGAGCACACTAGGAGGGGGTTCAGGTTCTGGTTCAGGCTCAGGTGCAGGTACTGAGTCGATCGATGAGCAGATGTGGGGGTTCATCTAGTTAGAGATTACCCCACAGTATTTTGGAGCAGACTCCTATGATCTATGGTACGGTCAAGGAGGGGATTTTGGAGAGTTTGGATGAGCATCTGGGCACATTCCATACTGAGGTTAAGGCTATTGTTGGAGCTCGTACTCTTTCTTTCCATGAGTTTCGTGCTTTTGGAGCTCCAGAGTTCTTTGGGAGAAGGATCCCATTGCCAGTTGCAGATAGTTAGCAAATATGGCTAATGCTTTCCGGACGAGTTTCTACCCCGAGGGGTTGAAGGTCAGATTTGCTTTATGTCTTCTGAAAAATAGAGCTCGAGATTGGTGGGAGGTAGATTTTTTCTTGGGAGGCGAAGCCCTAGAGACGATGACTTGGGATGAGTTACGACCCGGATTGCGGCCAAGTTTTCACCAGTCTTTGAGGTGCAACAGTTGGCGAGGGAGTTTCAGGACCTTTCCCAGACAACTGAGACTGTGACAGAGATCACTGCCAAGTTCCAGGAGAGAGCTTTGTTGGTGCCGATGTATGCTACGGACAAGGAGATGAAGAAGGTAGGGTATCATGACATGTTGAAAGATGACATCAGGGATTTTGTGCGCCAGTCAAAGTGCAAGACCCTTAATGATATGATTGCTAGATCTCGAGAGAGTAAGATTGATTTGGAGCACCTCGGGAAGAGGAAGCCAAACCAGACTCAAATTTTAGTGGGCCAGGTGAAGAGGCCCAAGACTCAGGATTCACGTTCAAGAGGATATCAGGTCCAGGGCCGTTGTGCCAAGTGTGGGAGGACCCATGAGAGAGGATGTCGGGGGACAGGCCAAGGTTGTTTCAGTTGTGGTCAGATGGGTCATTTTAGTAGGGATTGCACTCGTGGGTCGTTTCCAATGTGATTTCACTACAACCAGGTGGGCCATAAGAAGGCTAATTGTCCGATGTTGAGGGATGGAGCAGTGAGTGCACCTGCTCAAGTTACTTTGAGGATGACTGACAGTCGTGAGGGTAGGTCAGGAGCCCCAACAGCGAGGAGCTCAGCATTGCAGTGTCAGTCAAGGGAGGCCAAGGTTTCATCAGATGCTATTGCGGGTATGTTATCTTTTGCTTTCTTTTCAATTATCACCAGTATTTGTATTGCCTTGGAATCTTGTTTTGGTATGAGTAAGCATTATCTTTCGTTTAGTTCTCTGTTATTTCCTTGGTTATATTATCAAGGATTGTTATATGCCAATATTTGCATGCCAAGAGTTATTAGTGGGTCCTATCTTGCTGAGCAGGACTCTGTCTGTTCGGTTATAGTTCAAGTTCTTTGATGGGGTCAATTTAGGGGTATCGTTTCGAAGGTCTGTGGTCGGATTAGCTGGATTAGTGTGAGAACAAGATCTATATGATGCGTAGGGACAAGGTTTGAGAACTCAAACCTTGAGTGAATGCTTAAGATCAATGTGTGCTTGCTAATAAATGTTCAAGTCGAGTCTGGAAAGACCAGTCAAGTCTTAGGTAAAAAATTCAGCAAATGATCAAGTCATTTAATGAACAATGAGAATAACTGATCAAAGTAAAGCTAATAAATGAAGAACAAGAAGAATGTTTGAAGTAAACTTAATGAGAGATGACAAAGTCAGTAAAAAGATCCGTAGTTGACTTGTATTGAATACTCCTATAAATAGGAGTGAATATTACATCGAATTAACTGAAGTGCTTACATAGGACCGGACAAAAGACATGATTCTGACATTCTGATTGTCCAAATACAACTATAGACTAAGTCCTATGAAACGTTACATCAATACAAAGACAAATACAATAAATGCACAAAGGACAACAACTTCATTTCGAATCAGCATCATTCCGGACATGAGAGTCAGCTCCGGAATGTCTTCAGTCTTCACATCTTCTTACCTGGTCCGGACAAATTCCGGACCACTCTTCACTTCGGAACATATACTTCGGAATTTGTACTTAGGATTGCTAGAGGTTCACTTTCAGGTTCTAACAATCTCCCCCTAAGTGAATTTAGCAATCCAACAAGCTTAGTTCATTTCTTCGTTGATGAAGGTGTAGGCTCTGAACAACCATTCTCAGGCCGCAATGTACCACGCCAACTGACTTACAAACTTTGCCTTGACCTGTTTCGGAGCATCAGACTTGGACGCCCGGGATATGAACTTCTTCAGAGCTTTGGTCGAAACTAGGTGTTTGTCAAGGACTCAGAAGAAGTCCTTCTTGTTTGTCCTTCTGGTCGTGTAGACAAACCCTAGAACCAGTTCTTCAATGGGACCATCTGCAAGAGTTTCAGCTTCCGGAAGAACGAATTCGATTTTGGCAACGAATTGTTCCATTCCGAAGAGGTGTGCAAGCTCATAATCATATCGGCAGAAATCAGCAACATAATCTTTTAGAAAGCTCAAAGTTGCGTGGGAAGCTCCCATACTGATGTCATCCTTTTGATTTTCTCTGAAGTAAGCAACTAGAGTGAGGATGCAATTGGGATTCATAGAAGGAAAATCCGCATCAGTAACGGTCTGGGGTGTTGGCTTGTTCTGGAGGAGGTGAAAACGGAATAGAGGACAGTTCAGTTCAAATTTCACCCAAAATTTTCTTCCGAAGCCCTAAACTTTGGTAATCCTATTCCTCGTCCATACTTCCTTGAAAGGTTAAGCGTGCATAGAGTAGAAGGTTTTAAGCCTTTCTCGCTCAGTCCGGATGATCACTTCCGGATTGTATGATGGATGAAGAGGGGAAAATTTGGTATAAAATTTGATGTACGGAGAGAGAGAGGAAGAACCAGCTGATCGGAGTCATTGGTGGGAAGGTCGTAGTAGAGACACATAATGATTTATTGAGCCTTAAGAATGCCTTCACGGCAAGAGGAGAGATGTCACACATCGGATCAGGATTATCTTTTAGAGCTTGGATCCGGATGCTGTCCTCTAATGCCTGATTGATTTCTTCCTGAGACCATCCATGTTTTTGTTTGAGAGGAGGTCCGGAATGAAAGGCTTGTTGTTCGGCAGTCATTGGTTTCTTCCCTTTGTCTCTTTGAAGTGCAGATATAACCAGTTTCATATTTTCATCAATCGTGAATTCCGGAGTGGGAATTGGAAGTGGTTCTTCCGGAATTTTATCAGGGATCCGGAGGGGAGAGCCCTGGTCGATTGGAGCGATTTTTGGTTCCGGAATGAGGGGCTGCATGGAAGGCGTGGCTCGGAAAGCTTGAGCAGTTACAAAGGATTTTGCTTTAGCCATTTGAATGCCCATCCGGATAGCATCAGGAAGAGAGGATGGCCAAGAAACAGCGGACAAGATTCTCCTTTGCTCTTCTGTCATTTCCTTCGGAAGGTAGGATTTAGGAGCTTGAAGACCAAGAACTCCCTTAGGAGCTTTATCCGGAATATATTCGTCTTCCTCTTCACTTCCTTCTTCTTCTTTTCCGGAGTTTCCTAGCATTCCAGAGACGACATGAACTTCATCTTCGAAAGTTAGGTCTTCATCTCCGAGTGTAAATTCCGAGGCGGGTTTCCAAGGTTGGCTTGGGCCTTCTCCCCCTCTTGCAACGGTGGATCTTGGAACCGGTACAAGTACCAAAGTGTTCTGTAGATCATCAAACTTTGTGAAGACTTTCTGAAGCCCTGTGTTGAGTTGAAGAGTGAGGGTGTCGTATGCTTCGGATGTGGGAGCTTGTGCAGCAAGGTGATCGAACAGATGCCCTAGGATGGATAACATCTCATCAAACATCCGATTCAAAACATCAACGATGTTCCAAGTGGAGCGAAGGAGTTTGATGAGGACTTGTTGAATTATCATGTTCATTTCATCCTTCTTCTTGATCTCCTTCTCCATTCTTTGAATCTGTTTCTCATGACGAACGTGTGTCTTCTAAATCAGGTCGTTGGTAGCAGCCACCAAGTCATCATGGACTTTGAGCATGGAAGTAATGGTTTTGAGATAGTGATAAACCAGAATGTTGTATTTGGTGTCAACTTCTTCCATTGTGTGCTTGAGCCGGAGAGAGATTAATTGATCCAGTTGAGCTTCTCTTTCAGCAAAAGATGGTCCGGACTGCTTCGATATTGACTGAAGAATGGCATCAAGTTTGGCGTCAAGTCCGGAGACTTTTTGATCCATTTTATTATGGAGCTCGGTGACAGAGGTTTCAATGGAGGAAACCTTCTTCATGGTATCCGAGACATTTGTTTGCATCTCAAGGAGAGCAAAGGGATCAACATAGTTGCCAGCGAAAGATCCGGATTCGGAGTTGGAGGGAGGAGATTTAGCTTGATGAGAAGAGGGATCAATGGATAGACCAGGCTTTGTTGTAATATCATCTTCCTGTATCTTGAGATTGTAGTTCGAGGCACCATCTAGAGTCGTTGAGGAGGAGGATCCGAAGTCATAGGCAGACTTGCATATGGATGCCCTTGATTGAAAGCGGACTGAAGGCATGAAAGTTATGTCCGGAACAGTTTTTGCTTCATCATCCAGCATGACTTCTTCGGAGAGTTCTTCATCCCGATTGGTTATAAAGATGCTTTGGTGAGTTGTAATGGGCGGTAGTTCGGAAGTGAGCTCATTGACAACATCAGCATCAGTGGGAGGAACATAAGGCAAGTTGCTTTGGATGGCCCTGTTCCTCATGGAGATGAGCGTGGAATCCACTTGAGCTCGGGTGACATCTGGACGTTTGGATGCGGCCCTATTGACAAAATCTTCCCATTAGGGATCGTTAACACCTAGTCGTCCTGTACGCCTTCCGGGTATCAGACCAGTTGAGGCTTCCTTTGTCGGAGAGACTGCTCCATCTCCGGAAGGCTTAGTGTCCGGAACAGGGGTTCCGGAGTGTGTGCGTGTAGAAGAAATAATGGGATCATAAAAAAAATTTCTCGTAGGTGTGTCCTGGGGGCTGCAAGGAACTATTATCAACACCGGCATCACCTTTTTGGGAAGGTGAGGGTGGATTTTGAAACATCGAGGGGTACCTCGGATGAGTGGGTAGGTGGGGTGTGCGGACGGCCAGAATCAGCCGGAATGTCATGGGTGCCTTCCTGTTGAGAGGAGGCACTGACTTTGACTTTCTTTTTCGTTTTTGGCTTTGTGGGAGAAGCCTTTCACTTGGCTGGTTTCTTAACCTTAGGTCTGGACTTAGTAAGTTTGGCCTCTTCCCAAATGGGCTTAACAGAGACTGGGGCAGGTTGTGTTGGGTCGAACACAACCGAAGTCTCTAAGTGTTGTTTTAAATAAAGGGAATCGGAAGGAATGAGGGCCAACATGTGGTCCGGAAGACGTCTGACCGGACCAAAAGAGGATTGGTCCGGAATCCTATAGGCCTTAACTACTTTGAATGAGACACATACCTCCGGAGGAATGATGTTAACCGGAAGTGGTTCGGAAAGATCCTTGAAGATTTATTGAAGTGTCAGAGCCCAGAACCTAGGGCCCAGACTTCCGGAAGATCCACGACATTTTCGCGTCTGGAGTAGATGCTGAAGACGACGTTGAGCCAGTCCTTGCTTAAGGTATCAGTTCCTCCATGCTTTCCGGACAGCCCTCTGATGATGAGGTGCATGAGTACGGTCCAAAGTCCGGAGACATCAGACTTCTTGAAATCTTTGGCCCTGTAATCTTGAGTGTACCCTATGTAATTCAGAAACGTCTGAAACTCTTCAGACGTTGGTTCTTCGACTTTGAAATCCCTTGGGTTTGCTGTTACACCAATCGCATTAAGGAAGGTCGATTTGAAGATAGGAACTGTTCTGTCACCGATGATTGTGGTCTCTAAATCTCTGTCTTTGAATTTGATACTAGTGAATGCATGGTGAAGATGATGAAGTGGTAGTGGAGGTTTAAGGATTTTGGTGAGGGGAATGGGGATAGGGTGATTTGCGAATAAACTCGATCATTACCCTGATTGATTCATCATAATCCAGTGGATTTAGGAAGAACAGTTGGGTAGTGTCTCTGAGAAAGGGTTCTTGATCGGCAGATGAGGATGAACCCTTGGATCCTTTGGATGATTTCTTCCTTGCAATCGATTTCTTTGGGATTGAGGCAGTTTGAGTGGGTTTCTGTGGAGACGCCATTGTTGCAGGTGGATAAATGCTTGAAGAACACAAAGAACACAGAGAGAAATAAGGGTTTGGAGGTATTTGGCGCGTAAAGTGGTGAAAGGGGGGTTTGAAAGGTATTTATAGGTGAGGGAGTAGGACGGGTTGGAGAGTGTAATGATGAGGATCCGAAGGAGAAACGGGTCGCATTTAATGAAAGAGAGGATTTAGAGAGGCTGATTTGACTTGGGAGGTGAAAGGTGAGAGTATTTGTGGTTAAAAATGGAAAACTCAACCGGCGATTCGATGGCTACTTTTATGGGGACGTGCAGACGTGTCACACAAATCGAGGAAGATAGGATAAGGATCTTCCTTGAGAGTAACCGTTGAGAAAATGTTTCACCTTATTGTCCTTTAGTATTCCAGATGAGCTGTTCCGGACAGAGTATGATCCGGAGGGTAAAGAGTTGTGTTTCGGAACATACTTGTTTTGAAAAGAGGTCCGGAAAGCAAAAATAATTCGGAGTGAGTTTTGATTCTGGGGCAAAGATTCAGTTTGTTTTTGGAAATTCCGGAACAGAAATTCAGTTTATTTTTGGAAATTCTGGAATGGTGATTTTCAAGAGATTCCTGAGGGAATTTGAAAAAGCTTCCGGAACATGATTGTGAAAGCATTCCGGAGTGAGATTTTGTTTAAGAAAATTCCGGAGCAAGATTTGTAAAACATTCTGGGTTGAAATTTGAGAAACCTTCCGGAGTGAATTTTGAAATTCCGGAGTGCATTTTGAAATTCCGGAGCGCATTTAGAAATTCTAGAGCGCAGAATGTAATACCTTTTCCGGAGTGGAATTCTGGGATGCTATTATGAAGTATATTTTGAGATAACAATTCGAGCACTATGACAAAGTGGACTTAAAATAGCAAACAATCAGGATGAACTGTACAGCTTAAAAACTCAAGTGAAGGTCAGAAATAAAGACAAGTAAAATGATCCTATGTATTCCGAGAGAAAGTAGTTCCAAAATGAAAAGAGTTTGAGACCAGAACTAGATTTCTTTCAAATACATCTATCAAAGAGAACAAGTCTCTTCAAAGAACTGAGGATCTGGTATCATCATACCCATCTTGTTCAGAAAACCATTGAATTTGGTTTTGTCTAATGCCTTGGTAAAGACATCAGCAATCTCATCGTCAGATGGAACAAAAATGAGTTCAATGTTACCGTTAAGTACATGATCTTTTATGAAATGGTACCTTATATCGATGTGCTTGGTCATTGAGTGCTGAATTGGATTGTGAGAAATCGCAATGGCACTTTGAGAGTCACAATAGATAGGAATGAGTTGAAAGCGGTAACCATAATCCAAGAGTTGAGATTTCATCCACAGAACCTGAGAAGTACAGCTGGCAGCAGCGATGTATTCGGCTTCGGCTGTAGAGAGTGCAATGCAGTTCTGTTTCTTGGATGAGCAGCTGACCAAACGACCACCTAAGAATTGACAGCCACCTGAAGTGCTTTTTCTATCAAGTTGAAGACCACCATAGTTTGAATCTGAATAGGCTTGAAGAAGGAAGCTCTCATTTGCTGGGTACCAGATCCTGAGGCTCTTGGTACCTTTAAGGTATCGGAAAATTTGTTTCACAGCCAAAAGATGAGACATCTTTGGGTTGACTTGAAATCTGGCACATAGGCATGTAGAGAACATAATATCCGGACAACTTGCTGTGAGATAGAGCAGGGATCCAATCATTCCACGGTACTTCTTTTCGTCAACAGAAACACCTGAAGGGTCGTCAAAAATCTTGTGTCCGAAGCCCATTGGTACCTTGGCAGAGGCACATGTATCCATTGAGTATTTCTTGAGGAGTTCTGAAATGTACTTCTCTTGGTGAATGAAGATTCCTCTGTTAGTCTGTTTGACTTGAAGGCCAAGAAAGAAGCTTAACTCCGATTCATGCTCATTTGGAATCGACTGACCATGAGTTTAGCAAAGTCAGCAACCATGGATGAATCCGTAGATCCAAAAATGATGTCATCCACATAAATTTGTACCAGCATGAGATGCTTTTGCATTTGATCTTCGGAATAAAGTGGGATCTAGAATTCCTCTTTGAAAACCGGAGCGTTTGAGAAAATCAGTGAGGGTCTCGTACCATGCCCGAGGAGCTTGCTTAAGTCCGTAGACAGCCTTCCGTAGTTTGTAACAGTAGATCGGAAAGGAGAGATTAATAAATCTGTGGGGCTGTTGAAGGTATACTTCAGTGTCAAGTTCACCGTTAAGAAATGCACTCTTAACATCCATTTGGTAAACTTTGAAGCCTTTATGAGCAACATAAGCAAGAAAGATTCTGATGGCTTCAAGACGTGAAACAGGAGCAAAGGTCTCATCGTAGTCGAGCCCTTCAATCAGAGTGAATCCTTTTGCCACCAGCCTTGCTTTATTTCGAATAATAACTCCTGCGTCATCTATCTTGTTGCGAAATACCCATCTCGTACCGACAATGGGATGATTCTGAGGAGGAGGCATGAGAGTCCAAACTTCATTTTGGTCAAATTCTGCCAGTTCTTCTTGCATGGCTGTAATCCAGTCAGCATGTTCCAATGCGTCCTTAATGGATTTGGGTTTAACCATGGATATAAATGTTGAGAAATGACATTCATTTTGGACACTTGTAGCAGAACGAGTCTGTACACCAGCATTTGAGTTTCTGATTACTTGGTTCGGAGGATGATCCTTTGTCCAAACATGTAATCGTGGGAGTTCTTGTGCTGCCGTCAATCTGATATCAATAGTGGAACTGATTTGCTCCCCCTGAATGATTTGAATGTTGGGATGATGCTCCCCCTGAACTTCTGAACCAGAGATATTGACATCATCATCAGAAGGGAACTCAAATAAATTTTCATTTTCATCATTGTTGAGAGGATTGGAATCATCGAAATCAGCAGCTGCATCTTGGAAGCCATCCACATTTGATTCAAAAGAGGGATTAGCATTCTCCCCCTCAACCTGAGAAGGTTGAAATGGTTCGGAATCAAATAGAGGAAGGCTAGGGATCGGACCGGAAACATTTTGTGAGACTGGGGCTTCCGAAGTAGGGATTGGAATGAGAGTTGGTTTTGATCGAGATTTCGAATCAAGAGCGGTTTCGGAAGGACCAAAGAGAGTTTCAAAATCAACTTCAAGAATTGTTTGGGGATTCGGACATCCTGGCGGAGGAGCATCGGACTCCATAATGTGAGTTGTAATGTGAGTGGGGCCAGAAATCCGAACGAAGTTGTCATTGAAAGTAATGTCAAAGCTTTCTTGCAGAACACGAGTTCTCCGGTTAAGAACTCTGTAAGCTTTCGATTTTGAGGAGTACCCAAGGAATATGGCTTCATCAGCTTTAGGTTGGAACTTGGTAAGCTGATCAAGGTTGTTCTTGATGAAGCATCTGCATCGTAATACATGTAGAAACGAGATTGTTGGCTTCCAACCATTCATTGCTTCGTACGGTGTCATGTTGAGACGTCGATTGATGATACTCCGATTTTGAGTGAAGCACGCAGTGGATACGGCTTCAGCCCAAAGATAGAGTGGTAGATTTGCGAAGTTCAGCATCGATCAAGCAGCTTCAACGAGAGTTCTATTGCGTCTTTCGACTACACCATTTTGGTGTGGACTAGGGAGCTGAGAAGTTGTGGTCGATTCTTTTTTCAGTGAGAAATTTCTCAGTGGTGGAATTAGTAAATTCCGATCCATTATCACTTCGGATTCTCCTAACTGGGATTTTGATAAGAACTTCTATTCCTTTGATAAAATTTATGAGCTCTGAGGCTGTTTCGGATTTCAGCCTTAGGAAGAAGACCCAAGTGAACCTTGTAAAATCATCAACAATCACAAGAATGTATTTCTTATAACGAAGACTTTCTACAGTGGATGGTCCACAAAGATCAATGTGTAGAAGCTCCAATGCTTCCGAAATGGACTTTTCGATGATAACAGGATGACCCTTCTTCGATTGCCTACCACACTCACAGGCAGCACACAAATGATCATTTTCGAATTTGAGAAGAGGTAATCCTCTCACCATTTCGCCGGATACTAGATCATTCATGTACCGAAAGTTTAGATGAGCGAGCCTTCGGTGCCATAACCAACTGACGTCAGGAACAACTTTGGCGAGAAGGCAGAGTTGCGGTTTGCCAATAATCATGTTGATGTTGAGCGGGTACATGTTCTTGTTGTGAAGCGACTTGATTAAGCACTCTTTCTGGTCTTCAGTCATTACATATCTATACTTTTTGCAAAATTCCACACATCGATTTGAATCAGTGAGCTGAGCAACACTTATCAAGTTATGTTTTAGATCAACTACATAAGCCACATGTGAAATAGAAAAGTTTCCATTGGTGACAGTCCCATAACCACGGATTTAAGAGTTGGAGTTGTTGCCATACGTCACGTAACCAGCATTTGGTGAAAGCTTTAAATCTCGCAGAAAATCTTTCTGCCCCATCATGTGCATGGAGCAAGCACTATCAATATACCATATTGTTTCTTGCTGCGAAGCACAAAGTGCCTGCAAAATTAGTGAGTAATGGAGTTTTTAGGCTCCGGATTAGACTTTGGGACATAGGCATGGGCTTTAGACTTTGATTGTGACTTAGGAACAACTTTATGTTTCTGGGTGATATTCTCGGAATTCTTTGGAAACAGACAGAATGCTAATGTCTTTTCATCTATCCAGTAGTCATATTCAATGACTTGAAGGTTCCGAACTGGCTTCTTCGGACCTTTGACATCCGGAGTGTTGGTAACAATTGTTACCTCCGGAATTGTTGTTTCAGCAATGGGAGTTTTGACTTTCCACACAAGATTTTTCTTTGAATATTTTGAAAAATATGATTTCTTTGCATTTGTGGATTTTCTTGATGACACATTGGTTTGTGAAAGATTTGGTTTTAAAATTATGCCATCAGATTTTGCAACAAAAACGGATGAAACAGTCCGAGGATCTGGTGAAGTGTTTCGGATGGTCTTGGCAGTTTTGTGAGATTGAGGTTGAGTAGAGCTGATGACTTTCTTAGGTTCAACATGACTACGAGGTTTGGAAGGTCTTTTGAGGATCTTAGTGGGAGAAAAGGAGTTTTGACTGTGAGTTGATGCATGAGAATTCCGGGATGAACTTGGTTTGGAGTTAGCAAGAAACCTGGAATTTTGTCTAGTCTTAACTTCCTATTTATGTGCATTTCGAGCTTCTGCTTTGGGATCTACAATATCCTTCCTATTCAGCATTGGTTTTCTCTTACGATGAGACGAGGATTTTGAGGTTTGTCCTACGGATGGATTCTTAAACTCAGGAGTAATTGGAACCAATTTAGTTTTTGAGATGACTAAGGAATCCGATTCACAAGAATCAGAGGACACACAACTTGAGACTTCAACTTTATCATCTAAGGATGCCTATGCAAACTCAGAAGCAGTAGTTTCAGTTGTCACCGGATTAGTTTCTTCAATCACACAATTGTTCACGTGATTACTTTTAGGAACATAGGCTACACAATTTGTAAGACTATGATGAAAATCTGTGGTCCGATTCGGGTCCAAGTTTATCAGAGGCGGAAGAGGCGTGGAATCAGGACACTTGACAACTATTGGTTTGAACTCAGGAATTACATACTCAAAATGGTCTGTAGTCTCAGGAAGTGGAGACAAAGGAGAAACAGGGGTGTCCGAATGTTTGATGTTCGGAACCTCTCCCATGAATGTCAAATTTTGCAATTCCTTCAAGGGACTAACAATTGGTTTCAGAAACTCGCTTCCGAGACCAGGTGCTTTAGACCATGGATGAAAAAAATTATGAGTCATCCGTATGTCCGCTTCAAGCATGTCTACTGAATTATGCAAAGCATCTATTTTTGCATTGAGACGTTTGTTATCAGCAATTAAAACATTTCGTTCAGAATAGGTGATTTCACATTTATCTTTCAAAATGATACATTCATCGTTTGAAATTACAAGCTCATGCTCTAAAGACTCGATTTTTAATTTCTTATCCTCAAAACGTAACCTAAGACGATTTAGTTCACAATCCTTCTTCTCACTGGCTTCTATGGCTGACTCATAGGCTTTATAAATGGTGCTCATATCTGTTTGGATTCGGGTCAGATAAGGTTCACAAAGAGACAAATCAAAATTATTATCAGAGATCATAGATTTTACCTGCTGAACAATGCTTCGACCGGGTGGATCATTGGTGGCCATGTAGCAGTAGTGAGGTTCAACAACATCGTCTTGATCTTCTGACCTAGAAGAGTAGTATCCTTCGTCACATTCAACTGTTTGTCTTGCCATCAGACATATGTTCCTTCCAGTTATCATGTCATCATCATCTCCGGATGACCAATACCCTTCAACATCTCACGAAACCGTTGTTACAAAGGCTTTTTCGCTTTAAGCCATTTCTTGTGCTCTTCGGACGTAGTAAGCAGAATCCTTGATTTTTGGTTTCTGCGGAGCATCAGCCAGACGATCTTTAGCAAAATGGTTTGCATGTGCACACTTATGACACACAATTTTTGGTTTGTCCGATTTGGAATTATGAGAGGGTTCCAGAGTAGAGTTTGGTTTAGTGATGTTTGGTTTGTATGCAAGAGGGTTTTCGGAAGTTGGTTTAGGTTCCGGAGCTGAGTAAGGTTGAGGATTATTATGGTGAGGAGCATTGAATCAGTTTTGGTATGGTTTGTAAGAAGGATTGAAAGGACGTTTGTACTTCATTGAGAGTAGAGCGAACTCCTGTTGGAAACGGAGTTCAGAGTCCATGGCTTCAGAATCATCAGCAGGATAGATTTGTGTGGGTAAAATAGGTGCGGATGATTGAACAGATGGAATAATGGGTTTGAATGGATCCAAAGTAGATGAGTTCGGAATAGTTGATTCGAAGGAACTGACAAGAGCAAGAGGACCTCCAGAGAGTTCGCTTATGGTTTGAGCAACATTGGACTCATGTCCTTGAAGTTCATCAAAAAGTTGATAAAGCTTCAACTTTTTCAAGGAGCCATTGCTTTGGAGACAAGATTTTACATTTCCCCATCCTTTGCCTAGACTGTTTATTAATTTGAGATTGTACTCCAAAGGGGTTCGGACAATCCCATGAGCACTCATGTTATTGACAACGATTCGGTAACGGTTGGAGGCAGATGCCACTGATTCACCGGGAGTGGTAGTGAAGGTTTCAAAGTCGTTGACAACAGAGGTGAGGCGCTTGTCTTTCATATTTTCTGAGCCTTCAATTAGGTCCTGAAGAGTGTCCCAAATCTCTTTGGCTGATTTGCACAACTTGATGTGCTCGAAGAGTGAAGGAGGAATACCAAACACCATGTCTGAGAAAGCAACTTGATCAGCATGAAGCTTCTCGATATCATCTGCAGTAAGAGGAGCTGGGCGAGTTTCATCTTCTCTCATGAGCTAAGCAGTTGCATCTCTTACAATTGTTCTTACAAGAACATGTGGGCCTTTTGTGACGGATCTCCAGATTTCTTCACCTTTATCTTTGGCAAGTAAAAACCTTTCCATTCTAACTTTCCAGTGATCATATTCTTCCACAACTAGTAATGGGGCACGAGTAGGGCCACCCACACTATTTGCGATTTGCATTGAAATCATTTGCTGA
The DNA here is from genome assembly GCF_052849685.1 of Lactuca virosa. Classification (NCBI taxonomy): domain Eukaryota; kingdom Viridiplantae; phylum Streptophyta; class Magnoliopsida; order Asterales; family Asteraceae; genus Lactuca; species Lactuca virosa. Next base: position 144,815,814 of record NC_136429.1, on the reverse strand, counting down.
AGATTAGAAGCAGCCATTGAAGTTAAGATATCTTCAAGCTAAAGTGGTATATAGAATAACTTTTATCCTCAACACAGAAATGGTTGAAATACCAAAGTAATTTCAAACCAACTATAATCTGATCTTTATGGATTCAAAGGACAACCAATCAAGCTCTGATACCAATTGTGAGAACAAGATCTATATGATGCGCATGGACAAGGTTTGAGATCTCAAACCTTGAGTGAATGCTTAAGATCAATGTATGCTTGCTAATAAATGTTCAAGTCGAGTCTGGAAAGCCAGTCAAGTCTTAGATAACGAATTCAACAAATGATCAAGTCATTTAATGAACAATGAGAATAACTGATCAAAGTAAAGCTAATAAATGAAGAACAAGAAGAATGTTTGAAGTAAACTTAATGAGAGATGACAAAGTCAGTAAAAAGATCCGTAGTTGACTTGTATTGAATACTCCTATAAATAGGAGTGAATATTACACTGAATTAACTGAAGTGCTTACATAGGATCGGACAAAAGACATTATTCTGACATTCTGATTGTCCAAATACAACTATAGACTAAGTCCTATGAAACGTTACATCAATACACAGACAGATACAATAAATGCACAAAAGAAAAAACAACTTCATTCCGAATCAGCATCATTCCGGACATGAGAGTCAGCTCCAGAATGTCTTCAGTCTTCACATCTTCTTACCTGGTCCGGACAGATTCCGGACCACTCTTCACTTCGGAACATACACTTCGGAATTAGTACTTAGGATTGCTAGAGGTTCACTTTCAGGTTCTAACAATTAGTTCTTCAACGAAGTCGAAGTTCGGATGTGATAGCATTTTTTCAAGTAGGAACGACAATCGTCTATGGAAAGGCCTTTGGGTCCAATCACTACCATTGCTAGGGAAGGAGCGGTAGCAAGAAGATGAATATGGTAGCCGCATGGGCTTTTTTGGATAATGGAGGTGCCAGGGTAATTTTATAGTCGCAAAGGTTGAAGATGGTTAGAATTCAGAGATCCTTCTAAGGATAGGAAGTTGGAGTGAAGATTCTCCAGTTCAAAGCAAGGATCATAGTCTTTGTCATCAGCATAAAGTACTTAAGGATTTGGTGCTGTATCATGGAAAGAGTTTTGGGTTATTGGAGTTGCTTAGATTTCGGGGAGTATTTATCTGGATTTCAAGAGTGGTGCGATCATCGAGATTGGCTAGTAATGGAACGCAATCATTTATAAGCTCAGGTTGTCGACAGTTGGAATTGCAAGGTTGCGAGATGGATTGGAAATCCATCGAATCTTGTGGATAGGAAGGGTGTAGTCAACCCAAGTGGGGGAGAATCTTTGGCCGAATGGATTGCACAAGGATATTCGGAACCTCCCCAACTTTATTCCAAACTCGTCCCGAGATTGGCCTGAAATAATCAGTGTAGTCTTACTCTCTTATCCTATGAAAAACTGAATGGAATCACGAATTTCGTACACCTTATCAAAACATATGCAATAAGTACAATATATTGATTTTGGGGATTATTAGTTGTTTATCCGGACTTTTAAACAAGATATATGTTATGCTTATTTTACTTTGTTGTTTCAAAACCCTTCACTTTTTGAACCCTTTCCAATAATCAACCTCATGAGTAATTAGTTGAACTCATAGCCAAAGTCACGTTTTCAAGGTTCACTAACATGGTTAGCACGATCAGTAACACTTAATGGACAAACCCATACACTCCCGCTATCAAGGGGTCACATATTGTTTCACACAATGTCTTCCACTTGAACTTTTCTTCATATTTATCTTGATTGTGCATTCTTCAAGTTCTTTGATGTCTTATTTGGATTCGATCATCTTTGTATTTGACTTGAGCTTGAATATAGCTACTTGGAAGTTCTTCAATGCTTTCTGATGCTTTTTGGTTGTGTGAAAACAATAATAGTCCCCTCCTAACCCCAAAGGTGCAAGAATAAGTAAGACCAAGTACTCAAAGCATGATGACACATATTGTTCGGTCGGGTCCTCAATTGAAAGATCGTAGGATCCTGCATTCTTGATATCCTTTGCCAACTTTATTTTTTCTTCCCAAACCACCTCAGCGGCACTGCTCTTGGCTTCAACGATCACCTCTGAGATCTCTGCTATATGCTCCTCTTATTTTACTGCTTTCTCCTTGACCAACTCCTCCACCCTCTATAGAAGATCCTTGTTGACCGCCTCTTTCTCCCTCAATGCTCGCTCTGTCTGGTGGAGCTTAGCCTTGAGATCCTCGAAAGAATGAGAGATGTGATCAGCCACTTGTAAGAAACGATAGGGAGAACACTAAGAACATATGTGAAAATGAAAAAAGAGAAAAAAAATACAAGGGTGCTTACAAATTTCGAGAAGGAGAGCAAATTTTTCAACGCTTCATCCACCTCAAGGTTCTCTAGGTTGAAGACTTCGGTTGATTTCCTTTTTTGGGATCCTGGAGTCTAGAAGGATAAATCTATAGGAGCCTTCTTGGAAAGGTGTGAGGATTTTTTTTCTTGACCACCAATCGGTCACTGGACATGGCAGAATCAAGGTCGGCAAGAGTAAAACATGCGCCAGAACTGTTAGATTTGGATCCTAAGGCATAGTAGGAAATTCTTGTAGCAGTTCAGGATCCTTCTTATGGAATGAACTAAAGTCAAGGATCCTTATCGGTAGCCATAGGGATAATAGCAGTTCAACTTTCTTGGTGACTGAAAGGATCAAGCTTGAATGTCCTTTCAATCTCGGGCAGAGTAAGGAAGTTCTCGATCCTATCTTCAGTATCTTCAGCACGAGGGATTAGCTCATCGAACTTGAAAGCTGCAAAAAATCAAACAAAATAAGAAGTGTGAATATCGAGATCCTTAATATAGAAATTAGAAACCTTACCCTTTTTGACCCAGGATTGAGGTAAAAGATTTCCACTAAGAATCGAGTCATGTTTCATGAAAAGGTATATTCCTTTCCAAGAACCATCGTCATGCTTGGACTTCAAGATAAAGGGTGATTTTTCAGTTCCCGGAAGTTGAAAGATTGTAGACATAGTCTAACTCGTTTAACCCAATGTTAAGGCCCATGGAACGACTCAGACGATCAGTCCAGTAAAGGATCCTCCAAAGCGCTGGCATGGCCTGTATATACGAGATTTTGGTAATTTCAAAGAATTCAGAGATAATCCTAGAAAAGGGATAAGAAAGGCCAATGGTGAAAGGGTACTCAGGAAAGCAAACCCAAAAGGGAGAAATGAAATATGGTTGAATCCTTGCATCAAAAGGTTTAAAAAACAGTACCAACGGGAAAAGTTCCAAACAAATTCAAAGTTTCGATGTTGTCGTCATCGAAGGTAAAAGTTTCCTCGTAGGAAATCATCATCGGGTATAGCAATGATGTTTGTGCGAGAGTGAGATCCTTTTTTGACCATATTTAAAAGACAACGAAGGGGAAAAAGAGACAAATTTAGTACTGTCGATGATATTCAGTGAACATCTGAGATAAAAGAGTGAGACAAGACTGAAAGACTGAATAACCTATTTATACAAGAATCACGGAAAGGTATAAGGGTGATTTGACCTATTCCAACGACTAGAAATATATCCGTTCAAAATTTTTACCTCTTTTTTTACTTTAAAAATATAGCTCTAAATATCTCGAAACTAACATTAATTTTTCGCAGGTATAATTTGGAGGCAATTGTTAGGGGCACGATCCCATAATCGTATTCAGGATCATTAATATCCCTGAAGTCACATGATCCTAAAATATATCGCATGATCCTAAAATATATCGCATGATCCTGATTATCATTACTAATATTTCCTAACACTTATAACAATTATATTCTTTTTTCTTTTTCTCACATATGCGAAATTATTCAACGTGAGACTCATTCTCAACGAAGAGTCATCAAGGCAGGTGATCATTATCACCTCCCAAAGTTTTATATCGGAGATCCTGTAAAGGATCAAGTGCTTTTCTCGAAACTCTCTTCCCTCACTTTGATAATTATTCTATACTTACATTATACAAACACCACAACCTCTCATACAACTTGGTCGAATTGCACTTGATCGATTTTTGACCAAAAGACATTGATGTTAAAAACAAATAGATAAACATACAAATTTGGTAAAATTACGTTTATATAAACAAAAAAACGATATCTAAAAGTGATAATATCAACTAATCTAATAATTTATGCAACAAAAACCAAGAAAAAAAAACATAAAATACTTCAATTAACACAAAATAGAACCAAAGAAAACAAAAAAGCGTGAATATCAAATATACAACGAACAAGGGTTTCATAAATAATAAAAACAAAAAATAGAACAATGAGAAGAAATCGAACAATCTGAACAACAATGAGAGCCAAACGAAGCATTAACAACTTGATTAAGAAAAAATATAGCAAATACGAACTTAAAAACATAAAAAACAGAAAATTACATGATTCCATAACAGCAAGAAGACAATGACGAAGATTAACAACGAAGATTTGAACAATATTCTGAGCTCGAACGAACGATTAAACGATCAATATCGATCGTAAGCTTATTGAAAGAGTAAGAAATGACGAAGAAGAAAATGAATAACAGGGGAAATTGAGTGAGGGTTTTCTTCAAAAGTAGAAACGATAGCTGTTTTCTGCAAGACATAGCGGAAACTTTTCCTAACCTAAGAGTCGCAAATATGAAGTTGAACCCTCAAAAGTTTATCTTTGGGACAGAGGAAGGAAAATTCCTAGGGCATGTCATCATAAAGGATGGAATAAAGGCGAACCCCAAAAAAGTAGACATGCTGCTAGAAATGCAATCCCCAAGGAAAATGAAAAAAGTACAAGCACTAAATGGAAAACTAGCAGCATTAGGGTGGCTCTTGGCAAAGTCTGAGAAAACATACCCTTTCTACAAAATGTTAAAAAAAGTATTGAACAAAAAGACTTTCCGTTGGACGGAAGAAGCTGAGAGGGCATTCTAAAATCAAGATGGTGCTAACCGAGCTACCCACTTTGACATCGTTGATCCCAGGTGAGGTTTTAACCATGTATTTAGCAACATCCAAAACATCAACCAATATAGTACTAGTGGAAAATAGAGAGGACAAACAAGTACCCATATATTTTGTAAGTCGTATACTACAAGGAGCAGAGAAACTGGCATTATGGCTAGTCAATGCAACAAGAAGACTAAGAAGATATTTCTTAGCACATACCATCGAAGTAATGACAAATATCCCATTGCGTAAAGTGCTATTGAACTAGAGAAGTCGGGAAGAGTGGCTAAATGGGAAATGGAACTAGGAGAGAACGAAATCATTTTCAAACCATGAACCAGCATAAAAGCACAAGTATTGGTAGATTTTATCACCGAAATAGCAGGCCAGAGGGAAGTGTCATCATTACTTGAATCAGATAGCAACATTAAATACATGAACGCAACATAATAAAATCAATGGAGATTATTATCTGATGGATCCTCTTGTACAGAAGACTCGGGATCTAGCTTGATATTAACAAGCCGAGCGGGGGGAAGAAATGACTTACGCATTATGATTCGACTTTTAAGTATCAACAACGAATCGGAATATAAAGCACTCATCGCATGATTGCAATTGGCCATTAAGACGGCGTGTGAAAACATACATGCCTATATAGATTTGATGGTCATCGCCAACCAGACAAATGAGTTTTATGAAATTTGAGGAAGGAATTTAGCACAATATGTAGACAAAGTAAAAAGATCAACAAAGCACTTTAAGAGCTTTAGGCTAGAACATGTTTCGAGATCGAAAAACAAACTTGCATACGTGTTAAGTAAGCTTGCATCATCGACTTTTCCCCATCTAATGAAAAAAGTATTGGTAGAAATAGTACAAGTAAAAGCAATAGAGGAGAAGCTGGTAATGTCAGTAATAGCATAAACAAGCGACTGAAGGAAACCAATAATGGAATACCTAACGGAAGGAAAGTTACCTATGGATGACAAAGAAGCTAAGAAGCTAAGGGTTAAGGCACCATCCTTCGTAGTAAAGAACGACATATTGTACAAAAAAAGGCTATTTGACACCTCACTTATGATGTGTAAACGACAAGGAATCAGAATACCTCATACAAGAGATGCATGAGGGAGTGGCAGGAGCACATGAGGGAGCATGGAAAATAGTACGCAAAATATCACGGATAAGGTGCTATTGGTCGACTATGTATCAAGACACAAAAGGACTGATCTACAGTTGTGAAAAGTTCCAGAAACATGCACCAATCCCACGAAATTCGGAAAGACCAATTATAAGCATTAGCAACCCATGGCATTTCATTCAATAGGGAATAAACATAGTCGGACCGTTCCCAGAAGCACCTGGGAAGGTCAATTTCTTAGTGGTGGCAATAGACTATTTCACCAAATGGGTTGAGGAAACACCATTGGCCACAATAACATGCCAAAACAATATCATATTCTTTTGGAAGCAAATCATTTTCCATTTTTGAGTACCGCACACATTAATTTCAGATAACAGAGCACAATTTGTGAATAAACCCTTCCGGGAGTGGTGTGAAAAGCTCCAAATAAATCAAAGGTTCACTTCAGTAGCACACCCAAAAGAAAATGGGCAAACTGAAATCACCAATCGGACAATCGTACACGGCCTAACAACAAGACTAAACGAGACCAAAGGACAATGGGTTGATGAACACCAAAGAGTTTTATGGGCATACCGGACAACAACGCGAACGGAAAAAAAGAATCACCCTATAGCTTAGTCTACGGATCAGAAGAAGTGCTGCCATTAGAATTGATTATCCTCACAAATCGAACAGAAAATTTCGATATGGATAGTGTTAACGTTACCATGAACGGTCAAGTTAAATGTAACGGAAGTACAAATGAGATGTTATCTTGTCGGAACCTTGGCCAAGGCCCGGCCTTGGCCCAAGTAATCCAACACCGGGGCAACAGTTCGCTTCCCTCCACGAGAGATGAATATTCCCCATGATCTTCTCATTTACTCACTACCAATCAGGACGTAAAAAGAAGCCTTGGTGATGCCTAGAACTAACATCACCAGACAGTGAGTTAACGTGGGCATAATTCTCCTTGTTAGAGGAGGTCACGTATCACACTCATTGGACGAGGTCCCCACGATACATTAGTAACAGGTATAAAAGGATCTCTTCCGCCTCAAGGAAGGGATCCATCTTCTCTCTCTCTGAATTTACTCTAATTCTCTCTCTGCGAAAACTAACTTGATGGTCGGAGTGACGTCCGGGAGAGCACTTGGTCATCCTCTAATGGTTCTTTTGTGATTGTGTTCTCAGGAAAGCTTCCAAGGCCGTTACATCATCAAGCATCCAAACCCCATGTAGAGCCTGTTACAACATTTGGTGCCATCCGGACGTATCCTCAGAGTGATATAACCAATTAACGACACTGGTTCTTCACAAAACAATGATCTACACCCAACAACACCTACACCTACAGTAGGAGATCTGTTTCAAATACCGGTAGCGATAGCCATAGGACACCACCGTGAGTATACGTCACAGACCCTAATCCAGGTGCTCATGGCACACATCTCACTGGCTACCGGGCCAGTACTCCAGAGCAGTTTTTGGCAGTTGTCATCGGACGGTTCATCACCTCAGACGGCGATATTGCATCCCGATCTGCTGCAAGGACCTCTGCATGACGTCATCGAAGTACTTACTATCTCTAATCCTCGTAAGAGAAACACAAATCATCAAGCAGGGGACAAAATAGATGTATTGTGGAGAAATCTACTCAATATCAGGTTTTTCGAGCAACGATCCCAAACCATTGAACTGGGATCAACGAGATCCGATCCTCATATTTGGATTCATTCGTAACACGGAAGTCCATCGAATATACATCGACAATGGTAGTCTCTCTGATATACTCTATGAGCACTGTTTTAGGCAACTACCAGATGGATGGAAGGAGGGGATACAACCCCCAACTGGTGGACCATTGGTAGGATTCACCGGGCATAGTTTGTGGCCACTGGGCACTATCCGGCTGCCCTAAACGTTGGTCAGTCACGATGAGAGGGACTGAATCACCAGGACAATAGAATTGTCTAGAACGATACATCCACGCAACAAATTCAATGAGCAACAATCGCAGGTGAAATCCCAATAGTGTCTGGAACACTAGAAAAAAGCCCGCTGCGTCTGATGCAGTCACTAGAAGGAGGGAAAACTTCCGTTCAGGAAGGGCACACATCAAATCGCACTCCAGTTTCATAAATGCCATCTAGTTCTACAGTGCGGACGGAAGCAACTCTCACGGCCAGCCTCTGGCACCCAACAGTCAACACAATTCCATAAGTGGCGATCGTAACCACAACTCCACAAATCATCACAACGCAACAAACAGAGATCCCTCCTTCATAACAACAGTCTCTCCCACTTACCTCTGACACCGGGACGTGGATCCCGCACACCATTCAACCACAACCACAATATTCCCTAATGGTATACCAGCAAGCCAGCATGGCAGGTTTGCCCCACATGCCGATATATGTACAATAACCACCGATCCTCTACACGTTTGTACAACACACCCCAGGTCCAATCCCTGCACTGTCCCAGCCGCACACCACGGGCGGCCAGATCTCGACAAGCCAGGGATCCGGCTCCTATGGACCCAACGTTAAGTTCCCAATACAATCTGAGTTTAATCCCTTAATGGAAACGGCTCAACCGTTTACTCCATACACACATCAGTATACAGGAGCAAGCCGACATATGGCTCCTCCGACAGGGAAATATGTAATCCAACAATTTGGACCGGTGCGAAATCTACCGCAGTATCATCTGTACATCTCGCCAGCGGCCATGCATAACCATATGTATGCAAGCCCGTACCAAATGCAGCAGCACATGGCTTATGGCAGGATGTCATACTCACACATGGAAAACCCCATGCGAAGCGCCAACTCTGATTTCAGCCACGAGCTGCTGCGGTACGAGATTCCGCACATAGCGATGATCCCAAACATTCCCAAATACGACGGTACTAAAAACCCAGACGACCACATTGATAATTATGAATGGACGATGACATCCCTTAAGATGGATCGTCGCTTCACCAACACTTATTTTCCTTGCACCCTAACCGGAAATGCAGGCAAGTAGCTCAAGTCTCTGAGGCCGGGCAGCAACTCCAGTTTTGAGGAGTTGAAATACCTTTTCCTCAACAATTTCATGCAGTTGAGTAAAGGCAAGGGGGACGGTAATTTTGTAATGGCATGCAAGCAGAGAGAGGGGGAATCAATTCGTGAGTATTATGATTAATTCACGCTGTCCACCTTGAATGTTCCAGGACATGAAGAGTTCCTGGTAACAGGCACTTTCACATAAGGTTTGCTCCCGGGGCCCCTATCGAAGAAGATGAAGGGAACTGTCCCTAGGTCCCGAGACGAACTCAAGTTCTGTGTTGAAAAGTATCTGAGGTAAATCGAAGGGGAAGAGTTAAACGAGGCCAATATCAAAGCTATAGCCAATGCATATTTTGGGTTATGAGCATTACATCATGTCACACCCCCGAAACCAAACGGCGGAAACGTCCGGGGGCTCGCGTGACGTAAATTGAATACCATCACAATGAATATACATGAATCATAACATAAACATCACCATGCATCAATACATTACAACTGATATTGTTTACATCCCGTACATTGTTTCAAATATTACACATTCATAACACAAATTGTTTCGGAGTTTTCAAAACAAAACTTTCTAACATACTTGGTATTACCCTTCCGCTTATCTGTTACCTGAGAATACAAGTTATTTTGGAAAAACGTCAACATATGAAATGTTGGTGAGTTCATAAGCAAGGTTGTGAATAAAATGATTTGTATAGTTTGTAAAACCCAGAAAATCCGATATTTTCTGAAAAGACAATAGTTTAACAAAGTGTGAAGATCCATAAGTTGATGCATGAATGATTTCAAAACATATATATATAAAAAGGATGTTTTGTATTATAGTTATAGAAATCCCGAGCGAGTAGTATTGATTTCCTCGGAAAACCCGATGTTTTCCGATGTCGAAAAATATACGTGATTACAAATTGTTATACCGCCACAACGAATGGCTTTTGATTACTCATCCTTGAATACTCGGATGGTGTCGGATAAACCAAGTGAGTCGTCGTAACGATGTCCGGTGAAGACAAGTTTTAACAGCCAACTACGAACGTCCCATAGAGGTGTCGCCCGTTGTTACTCACTTAATCCAAACCACCTTGATTACTGTTGAATAACGTCCTAATTCCGTCTACCATGATTACTCATGAGCCTTAGCGAAAGAAGAGAAGAGGAGTACGAAGTCCCGCTACTATCGTAAGTACCTTAGGCTGTCGGGGATGCGAAAGACACGTTGGCCCAACTCGCATTCGATTACTCTGACCTTACTAGCAGTACTAATGGACCACTAGGGCCCAATAGCACATAAAAGCCATTGAAAGTCCTTTTATATGGAATTGAGCCATAGGAGGCCCAATAACATATAAGCGTTATCCCTTTGGGCCCAAAGATCATGTTATTGGACTTGCAAGGTCCAACAAGCATGATTTGAAACTTTCAAGCCCAAAGTTTGAATATTTACTCGTCTTAGGTATCGCGTATTTATTGAAGGGTTCGATTGAATGATCATTGTTTTTATATCGATTCGAGACCGATCGATTCGTTTATAACGATATTTGGAATTAAACGTGTATTCATCTTTCGATTTTTTATAAGTCGTGGTTTTGTATTTTGACTCAATGAAATGATTTGCTTAAAAATAGTGGTTTGACCTTTTCAACACCTTTCTTTTTATAAAAATAACAGTTTTAGTCCTTTATATAAATGGAAAGACATTTTTAGTCCTTAAAACATTTTCTTGGCATTTTTGCATCATAAATTTGTTGAAATGATAGTTTTAACTCAAAACGTTTTTTGTTAACAGTTTCAGCCCTTTTAGAATAGTATTTTCCGGTTGGAACCCAATTTTTCGCAATTTTTACAATTTTGGCCCAAAATCCAAAAACTTTACATTTTTGATCCTTTTTGGAAATGAAAAGCATTATTAACCCTTGAAATAGTTTTGTTACACTTTTTATCCCCTGTTTTGAAGAAAGTATCATTTCAGCCCCTTTAAATGTCATTTTTCGTAATTTTGGGCTTATTGGGCCGAAAAGCCCAAAATTAGCCCATTAAGCTAAAAATTTACATTTCAAGTCCTTTGAAAATTTTAATATTCAGAAAAACAATTATTGTAACTGTTTTGACTCTTTTGACCCTTAAGAAACCGTGAATTGGCAACCTTTAACCCAAATTTTGTATATTTGACAATTTAAGCCCAAAAATGGGTTTTATGTAGAAATATGTTTATCATAATCTTATAAGTTATTATTCTTGACTTGTTTAGTGTAAAATAACTTAGATCATGTTTGTTTCCTTTCTCATGCCATAGATCTCGAGTTATCATCCCTTTTTGGTTACATGTTCATCACAAAAACACATAAAATCATACATACATGCATAAAATCACACATAGCATACACATACACATAGATCTACACATTTTTCTTGTATTATCCCCCATAGAACATATAAAAACCAAAAAGAGAGGGGTATGAAGCTCACCTTGAGTTGTGGGTTCGGTTTTTGAAGAGAGAAATGAAGAAGATTCGATCCTAGCAAGTGTTCTTGGAAGATTTTTGACTTAGATGTGTTCTAAGAGACAAGATCACAAATTTTGTATGAGATAAGGGAGATTGTTGATGAAATGAAGAAGATATGTTATGAATCAAAGAAATAACTTACCAAGGATGTGAATTACTTGATGAAAATCCTTAAACTTCAAGCCAAATTTTCGAGATCTTCAAAGAAGAAGGGGATGATCTTGAGAGTGATTTAGAGAGAATTTTTGGTGAGGTGTGTGTGTTTGTGTTGTTTCGGCCGAGAGAAAAAGAGAGAGGAGAAAGAGAGAGAATTGAAAAGATGTATACTTGGAAACATGGGATATTTGCATGGATGTCCCATGTATAATGGTGAGGTGGCAAGTACAAAAGTCAACCCTTCCTCCTATTGTGTAGTTTGGGCCGAGAAGAGGAGAGGGGAAAGAAAGAATATTGGGATTTTTGCTCTTAAGCCCATCTTATGATTCACTTAGATGATTTTTGGCCCAATTAAATCAAAGAATGATTTTTTTTATGACCCATTAGGACTATTTTAAATTGGTCGTGTCCCAATAAGGCCCATGAAAGTTAACCTAGTTTATTTTAGGCTTATAAGGCCCAAAATATTAAGTTTCATGTATATGGGTCCAATTAGGGCCCAATTGAGAGTTCTATGTTCAAGATAGTTAAATTGGAAACTTATTGGTCCATTAGGCCCAATAAGGAAATCCTAGTCCAAAATGGACTTAAACCGGGATTCTAGGGTTTCCAATTCTTTGTTGACTATTTGTAGTGCTTGAATAAAGTATTTGATGAAGTGTTGTTGTTATTGAATAAGCATCATACATGCTTTCACATTGTTGGTTCATAATTGATATAATTGTTGTAGTTACAAGGCATCAAAATTCCTAGCTGTGACATCATCCCCCCGTTAGAGGGAATTTCGTCCCGAAATTCTTTTGAAAGCTAGATTTGAGAAGGCGAGAATAGGTGAGGGTACTTCTGCTTCATTTGATCTTCGCGTTCCCATGTGAATTATGGTCCGTGTCTCGCGTTCCATCGAACCATCACAATCGGAATGCGGCTCTGCTTAGTACGCTTCACCTCTCTATCCATGATTTCAACTGGTTCCTCGATGAACAGAAGATTCTCGTTGATTTCGATTTCCTCTAATGGAATGACGAGAGTCTCGTCGGATAAGCACTTTTTCAAATTGGAAACGTTGAACACAGGGTGTACACTGCTGAGCTCAGCGGGTAGCTGCAGTCTGTAAGCCACTGGACCGATTCGGGCAAGAATCTCGAAGGGTCCAATGTATCGTGGGTTCAGCTTTCCCCGCTTTCCAAACGAATCACTCCTTTCCAAGGAGAGACTTTTAGTAACACCCTATCTCCGACTCTGAATTCCAAGGGCTTCCGTCGTTTATCGGCGTAGCTCTTTTGTCTATCTCGTGATGATTGCAGTCGGGCCCTGATCTGAACTATCTTCTCGGTCGTCTCGCGTATGATTTCCGGTCCCGTTAAGGCATTGTTTGGCGTTTGCCCTCTTGCTAGCTGGGTGTCTCCTACCTCAGCCCAACACAACGGTGATCTACATTTACGCCCATACAATGCTTCGAAAGGAGCGACTTTGATACTCGAGTGATAACTGTTGTTGTATGAGAACTCGATCAACGGCAAGTGGGTATCCCACGATTTTCCAAAGTCTATCACACACGCGCGAAGCATATCTTCTAGCGTTTGAATGGTTCGCTCGCTTTGACCATCCGTCTGTGGGTGGTAGGCAGTGCTCATGTCAAGTTGTGTTCCCATAGCTTTCTGAAGCGATTGCCAAAAGCGTGAAGTAAATCTACTATCTCTATCTGAGATTATAGATACGGGCACTCCATGGAGTCTCACGATTTCTTTGATGTAGATTCTTGTCAGGCGCTCCATCTTGTATGATTCTTTTATTGGTAGGAAATGAGCGGATTTTGTTAATCTATCAACTATTACCCATATGGTATCCAAACCATCCGTCGACTTGGGTAGTTTGGTCACAAAATCCATGGTAATCCTTTCCCATTTCCACTCGGGAATTACTGGTTGGTGTAGTAATCCGGAGGGCTTCTGATATTCCACCTTTACTTTAGCACATGTAAGGCACTTGCTACCGTAAGTGGCAATCTCTGCCTTCATGTTAGGCCACCAATAATGTTGCTTAACATCCAAGTACATTTTGTCTGAACCTGGATGGATGGAGTATCGCGTCTTGTGGGCTTCGTTCATGACTACTTCTCTGAATCCTCCAAGTTTAGGGACCCAAATGCGATTCATGAAGTAATATGTTCCGTCTTCCTTCACTTCAAAGTTCTTCTCCATTCCGTGTAACGCTTCGCTGGTTTTGTTTTCTGCCTTCATGGCATCGAACTGGGCTGCCATGATTTGAGAGGTTAGGTGGGATCGAATGGTTATGGAGAGAGTCTTCAAACGACGATTCGAGTATTCTTTCCGACTCAAGGCATCGGCTACCACGTTAGCCTTTCCTGGGTGGTACTTGATTTCGCACTCGTAGTCGTTCAGCAGTTCGACCCATCTTCGTTGTATCATGTTCAACTCTTTTTGGTTCAGAATGTGCTGGAGACTCTTGTGGTCGGTGAAGATGGTGCACTTGGTACCATAAAGGTAGTGCCTCCAAATCTTCAGGGCGAAGACCACTGCTCCGAGTTCCAGGTCATGAGTGGTGTAATTCACCTCGTGCGTCTTTAGTTGTCGGGACGCGTAAGCTATCACCTTTCCACGCTGCATGAGTACACAGCCTAAACCCTGATTTGACGCATCGCAATAAACTATAAAGTCTTCTGTTCCTTCGGGTAGCGATAGCACTGGCGCACTGCAGAGTGCTTGCTTCAGAGTCCGGAATGCAGCTTCTTGCTTATTCGTCCATTCGAAGGGTACACCCTTTTGTGTAAGCGAGGTAAGTGACTTTGCTGTTTTGGAGAAGTTTTGAATGAATCTCCTGTAGTAGCCTGCGAGGCCTAAAAATTGGCGAATTTCGGTAGGTGTTGTTGGGATTGCCCATCCTTCGATGGCTTGGATTTTAGAAGGATCCACATGAATTCCTTCCTGACTAACAACATGTCCCAAAAAGTTCACACTACGGAGCCAAAACTCGCACTTAGAGAGTTTTGCGTATAACTTTTCGATTCGCAGGGTTTCCAGGATTTTTCGGAGATGTCGGTCGTGTTCTTCCTCGCTTCGAGAATAGACGAGGATGTCGTCGATGGAAACGATGACAAAGTTATCGAGGAATGGTCGGAAGATTCGATTCATTAAGTCCATGAATGCGGCAGGAGCATTCGTTAGACCGAAGGGCATTACGACAAATTCATAATGTCCGTAACGAATTCGGAAGGCGGTTTTAGGAATATCCTTCTCCCGGACATTGAGTTGGTGGTATCCAGATCGTAGAGCTATCTTTGAGAAGTGACTAGCTCCTTGGAGCTGGTCGAATAGATTGTCAATTCGCGGAAGTGGATAGCGGTTTTTGATGGTAAGCTTGTTAAGTTCTCTGTAGTCGATACACATCCTGAAGGTACCGTCTTTCTTCTTAACAAAGAGAACCGGAGCTCCCTAAGGTGAGAAACTGGGTCGGATGAATCCTTTGTCCAAAAGCTCGCTGAGTTGACTGGACAACTCTTGCATCTCCGCAGGAGCCAATTTGTAGGGCGATTTGGCGATGGGAGTAGCTCCTGGCACTAGATCAATTCGGAACTCGACTTGTCTTTCTGGGGGTATCCCCGAAAGATCCTCCGAAAAGACATCCGGGAAATCACAAGCCACAGGGA
This sequence comes from Lactuca virosa, assembly GCF_052849685.1. Lineage (NCBI taxonomy): Eukaryota > Viridiplantae > Streptophyta > Magnoliopsida > Asterales > Asteraceae > Lactuca > Lactuca virosa. The sequence continues at coordinate 144,800,292 of NC_136429.1, read as the reverse complement.
TGTTTCAAATATTGATCTCTTCTTTAGACTTATCCACTATATGAGCTAGAAACGTCAAGTCCTTCTTTCGTAGGTACTTTTGTGCCTTAATGCACGAGATGAGACGAAGGTTCGTGTTGGGTTTGTCTCCATAAATAACTAGGGTTTTGTGATTTGGGAGATGAAGGCGAACGGCCTTCTCGTGACACATAATTTCAGCATGGTGGGGGCTTAACCAATCCATGCCGATAATCACATCAAAACTCCTAATGGAAAAAGGCATTAAGTTTATTGGAAAGACGTGATGATTGAAGGTCAGGGTACATCCGATGTAGATTTCCCCGGTGGATTCTGTTTTCCCATTAACCATTTCCACCGTGAAGGTTTAATTAAGCTTCCGGGGTTGTTGTTTTAATAAGTTTTTGAATTTATAGCTCACAAAACTTCGTTCTGCCCCGGTATCAAATAGGATGCATGCATAAGTGTGGTTTAGGAGAAACGTACCGGTAACAACAGCGGAATCCTGAACCGCTTCTCCCTGACCCATAGCTAGCACCCTTCCTGTTCCTCCGTTCCCAGGGTTGTTGGTGTTGGGGCAGTTTCGACGGATATGCCCAGTCTTTCCACATCCATAGCAGGTGGGGCTTGATCCTGTGTTATTGCCGCTATTGTTGGTGTTGTTGTTGTTGTTGTTGTTGCGGTTATTGTTGTTGTTGTTTCCTTGTGGTTGGTTCTGGGGTGGATAGGTCCTGCAATACCTTGCCGTGTGACCCTTCCGATTGCAACTGGTGCATTGCATTTCCTTGCATTCGCCATTATGATGGAAATTGCACTTGTTGCACTTTGGGAGATTCCCAGAATACTGCCTGGGAGTGCTTGGATTAGCTGAGGCTGGAGCATGTGGTGTGAAGGGTACTTGGGTGGTTGCAGCATTGACTGTCACTGTTTGTTGTTTCTTTGTCAATTCCGAGCCTTGTCACCCTTTTCTCTTGTTTTTCTTTCCTTTCTTGTTGTCACTCTCTTTCTTTCCTTCAATTTCCGCTGGCTTCTCGCCCTTCTTGTTGTTGTGGTCGTACAGCCTCTTGGCCAATCTCTTGGCACTGTCGAAGGTTTCAGGATTTGCAGCGATTACATTTCCTTGAATTGGGGAGGTTAATCCCCAGATGAATCGTTCGATTTTCTTTCCTTCTGACGTAATCATGCCAGGGCACAACAATGACAGGTCGCTAAACCTTGATATGTATGCATCTATATCAGAGTTTCGGACGGTGAGATTCCACAGCTCTTGCTCCATCTTCTGAATTTCGCCACGTGGGCAGTACTCAGCCATCAGCATTTCCTTCAGCTCCGTCCATGGCATAGCGTTGGCTACGGGGAGAGTCATGGCTTCTACATGTCCATTCCACCAGGTGAGAGCCTGGTCGACAAATGTGCACACGACAAACTTCACTTTCACCTCCTCGGGGCATTCACATATTTCGAACATCGATTCCACCTTTTCCACCCATCTCTTTAGGGTTATCATTCCACCCGTGCCATTAAAGGTTCGAGGTTTGGCGTTGGTGAAGTGCTTGTAGGAACATGTCCTGGTAGATCCGTGATTTGTTCCATTGTTCGAACTCCCATCCCCTTGTCCATTGACTCCACCGTTGTTTCCTTGCTGGATTTGTGCCATGGCTGCAGTAACTGCAGCAGATACAACTGCCTGGAATGCAACTGAGTTGACTTCGGGTGGGGTAGGGCCAGGGTTTCCACGAGTTGTTCGTCGAGGCATCTTTCTGTCATGGAACGGAAAGATGTTGAGTGCCTATAGTTTTTGTGAGATTGTGGTCCTATAGACTAGGTGTTTCGCATGAACTTAAGTGGTTTCGCAATTTAGCATATAATCATGTATATATAACACATAGCAGATCACAACATCACAATAGAACACATAAAGTTTTTCATTAATATTATCCGCATTTTTGATACATGAAAACTTTGCTCAGAAGAGCATACATAAGTGGTGCAAGTTCGGCAGCGTAACGGCTCTATGAGTAGTGTAATCACTTAAACATAGAGTCGATGGTACATAGTATAGATCACATAAGTCTAATACTAAAGATAGATATGACTAGTCCTAGTCATGGTGGGATGCGCTAGGGGGTGGTGCTGAAGAAGTGGACGCTCCCTGAAGGTGAGCCACCTGTCGTTCCGCATCTCGGAGGCGAGTCTCCCATCTCACCTGCCTCATGTGGGAAAAACCTCTCGCGTCTCCTATTCTGCACGCTCAACCCTAGTCCGCATCTGGTGTATCTGATCAGCGGTGCTCTGCGCCAGGTCGCCAGTGTTCCGCAGTCGTCTCACCATGACCGGAAGTGCGCGATCAGCTGGTCCTCCCTCCCTCAAGTCGTAGAATTCGCGTGACATGCCGAATGGAGGTCGCTGTCCCTGCTGCCTGCTCCATCTCCAAAGGTCGATACCCAAGGGGGGTGTAGGGCCGGTCGGGCCCATCCGGTGAGCGGGCACCCTAGTCGGGTAAGGGGGGTTGATGACTTCGGACTCTGTGTCCGAATCATCATCATCGCCAGGTTCTTCCTCAGAGTCCTCTCTGGCTTCTTCTTCTTCCAGGACCTCCACCGGCTCGGCAGGTCCACCCTCGACTTCCTCCTCAGGTTCCTCTTCAGACTCTTCCTCGGGGTCTTCTTCGGGTTCCTCTTCCAGCCATCCGTTATTTCCCTGGTTAGGGAAATACGGATCTCCGGGGTGATGGAAGCCGGCCATACTGTCTGCGAGAGTATATAAATGTACTATTCATTATTTCTAAGATGTTTTAGTTACTAAGTAATTTGAGTTAATGTTCTTTTCTTGGTAATCAAGGGTATGTTTTTAGGTTTACTGACCATCGGGTTTTCCCGGAGCATGTGATAATTGCACTTCGGAGGAAATGTAGTTGATCAGGCTACATTCACCCTTTACTACAACCATGCACAGTCCCGACTTAACCGAGATGTTAGTGTTATTTTGTTTGATTTGGTATTATGTTCTTTTTCCAATATCACACAAGTAAGGATGTTTTATCGTTATGTTTTATTTGTTTTGTTCATAGTTGTTTTAGTCCCTCTTTGGTTTATAGTTGCATATCAATGTGTGGTTAGATATGCCAGTTCACTATAAACAGAGCTCTGATACCAACCTGTCACACCCCCGAAACCAGACGGCGGAAACGTCCGGGGGCTCGCGTGACTTAAATTGAATACCATCACAATGAATCTACATGAATCATAACATAAACATCACCATGCATCAATACATTACAACTGATATTGTTTACATCCCGTACATTGTTTCAAATATTACACATTCATAACACAAATTGTTTCGGAGTTTTCAAAACAAAACTTTCTAACATACTTGGTATTACCCTTCCGCTTATCTGTTACCTGAGAATACAAGTTATTTTGGAAAAACGTCAACATATGAAATGTTGGTGAGTTCATAAGCAAGGTTGTGAATAAAATGATTTGTATAGTTTGTAAAACCCAGAAAATCCGATATTTTCTGAAAAGACAGTAGTTTAACAAAGTGTGAAGATCCATAAGTTGATGCATGAATGATTTCAAAACATATATATATAAAAAGGATGTTTTGTATTATAGTTATAGAAATCCCGAGCGAGTAGTATTGATTTCCTCGGAAAACCCGATGTTTTCCGATGTCGAAAAATATATGTGATTACAAATTGTTATACCGCCACAACGAATGGCTTTTGATTACTCATCCTTGAATACTCGGATGGTGTCGGATAAACCAAGTGAGTCGTCGTAACGATGTCCGGTGAAGACAAGTTATAACAGCCAACTACGAACGTCCCATAGAGGTGTCGCCCGTTGTTACTCACTTAATCCAAACCACCTTGATTACTGTTGAATAACGTCCTAATTACGTCTACCTTGATTACTCATGAGCCTTAGCGAACGAAGAGAAGAGGAGTACGAAGTCCTGCTACTATCGTAAGTACCTTAGGCTGTCGGGGATGCGAAAGACACGTTGCCCCAACTCGCATTTGATTACTCTGACCTTACTAGCAATACTAATGGACCACTAGGGCCCAATAGCACATAAAAGCCATTGAAAGTCCTTTTATATGGAATTGAGCCATAGGAGGCCCAATAACATATAAGCGTTATCCCTTTGGGCCCAAAGATCATGTTATTGGACTTGCAAGGTCCAACAAGCATGATTTGAAACTTTCAAGCCCAAAGTTTGAATATTTACTCGTCTTAGGTATCGCGTATCTATTGAAGGGTTCGATTGAATGATCATTGTTTTTATATCGATTCAAGACCGATCGATTCGTTTATAACGATATTTGGAGTTAAACGTGTATTCATCTTTCGATTTTTCATAAGTCGTGGTTTTGTATTTTGACTCAATGAAATGATTTGCTTAAAAATAGTGGTTTGACCTTTTCAACACCTTTCTTTTTATAAAAATAACAGTTTTAGTCCTTTATATAAAAGGAAAGACATTTTTAGTCCTTAAAACATTTTCTTGGCATTTTTGCATCATAAATTTGTTGAAATGATAGTTTTAACTCAAAACTTATTTTGTTAACAGTTTCAGCCCTTTTAGAATAGTATTTTCCGGTTGGAACCCAATTTTTCGCAATTTTTACAGTTTTGGCCCAAAATCCAAAAACTTTACATTTTTGATCCTTTTTGGAAATGAAAAGCATTATTAATCCTTGAAATAGTTTTGTTACACTTTTTATTCCCTGTTTTGAATAAAGTATCATTTCAGCCCCTTTAAATGTCATTTTTCGCAATTTTGGGCTTATTGGGCCGAAAAGCCCAAAATTAGCCCATTAAGCTAAAAATTTACATTTCAAGTCCTTTGAAAATTTTAATATTCAGAAAAACAATTATTGTAACTGTTTTGACTCTTTTGACCCTTAAGAAACCGTGAATTGGCAACCTTTAACCCAAATTTTGTATATTTGACAATTTAAGCCCAAAAATGGGTTTTATGTAGAAATATGTTTATCATAATCTTATAAGTTATTATTCTTGACTTGTTTAGTGTAAAATAACTTAGATCGTGTTTGTTTCCTTTCTCATGCCATAGATCTCGAGTTATCATCCCTTTTTGGTTACATGTTCATCACAAAAACACATAAAATCATACATACATGCATAAAATCACCCATAGCATACACATACACATAGATCTACACATTTTTCTTGTATTCTCCCCCATAAAACATATAAAAACCGAAAAGAAGGGGTATGAAGCTCACCTTGAGTTGTGGGTTCGGTTTTTGAAGAGAGAAATGAAGAAGATTCGATCCTAGCAAGTGTTCTTGGAAGATTTTTGACTTAGATAAGAGAGATTGTTGATGAAATGAAGAAGATATGTTATGAATCAAAGAAATAACTTACCAAGGATGTGAATTACTTGATGAAAATCCTTAGACTTCAAGCCAAATTTTCGAGATCTTCAAAGAAGAAGGGGATGATCTTGAGAGTGATTTAGAGAGAATTTTTGGTGAGGTGTGTGTGTTTGTGTTGTTTCGGCCGAGAGAAAAAGAGAGAGGAGAAAGAGAGAGAATTGAAAAGATGTATACTTGGAAACATGGGATATTTGCATGGATGTCCCATGTATAATGGTGAGGTGGCAAGTACAAAAGTCAACCCTTCCTCCTATTGTGTAGTTTGGGCCGAGAAGAGGAGAGGGGAAAGAAAGAATATTGGGCTTTTTGCTCTTAAGCCCATCTTATGATTCAATTAGATGATTTTCGGCCCAATTAAATCAAAGAATGATTTTTTTTATGACCCATTAGGACTATTTTAAATTGGTCGTGTCCCAATAAGGCCATAAAAGTTAACCTAGTTTATTTTAGGCTTATAAGGCACAAAATATTAAGTTTCATGTATATGGGTCCAATTAGGGCCCAATTGAGAGTTCTATGTTCAAGATATTTAAATTGGAAGCTTATTGGTCCATTAGGCCCAATAAGGAAATCCTAGTCCAAAATGGACTTAAACCGGGATTCTAGGGTTTCCAATTCTTTGTTGACTATTTGTAGTGCTTGATCAAAGTATTTGATGAAGTCTTGTTGTTATTGAATAAGCATCATACATGCTTTCACATTGTTGGTTCATAATTGATATAATTGTTGTAGTTACAAGGCATCAAAATTCCTAGTTGTGACACATCAATCATATGGTGCACGTGCAAACCCTAATGCTTTGATCTAGTTTTTCTAATTGTACATGCAATAATTGTCCAAGACTTGCAAACCCTAACCTAGCATACTATAAAAATCGAAATCAACATAAATAAGAATAAGAATGTTACCTTTCAATTGAAGCTTGATGATCTTGAGCTTTTGAGAACCTAGCACCTCAAATGCGATGCCTTTAATAACTATACAAACACCAAAGCCATTAGATGATCTTGGAGAGTGAGGGGGAAGGGTCAAAATCGGCTCTATGATCTCCAGGGTTCAAGTGGTAGCCGAAATTATGAAGCCTAGGGTTCTTTATATAGGTGAGGAATTAGGTTTTCAGTCAAAGACCTCATCCGGTTGCTTACGCTCTAAGCAACCCACAAGAATCTTCCAGAACCAAGCCCCTTGGACGAAATCCTTATGGGCTCCCATAAGATTTCGTCCATTCCCTTCCAAAGGGTTCCTCGGCACATTTTGCAATTATCTTATAATTACAACCCAAGTCCCCTTAGTTCAATTAATACCTTTTGACCACAAAATTTATTCTAAATTAATTCTTGACCTATATTAATTAAATAATATGATTTCTCTTTTAATATATTATTCAAGTAATATATTAATAAACCATAATAACCTCTTTCTCCATTATTCATCCAGTCAAGTTGCTCTGGTGAAGGCAACCCAAAAGGACAATGCTACAACCGGGTCAAGTACATACCAAATATAGTTATGGGCTTAGACACCTAATCCAATAGTCTCCCACTTGGATAAGTCTAATAATTATAAATGCAAGTATGACTTAAAAATCCGATTAGCAATCGTAGCTCTCAAAATCCGTTGTCGAACTCTAACACGTCCTTTAGATAAGGGATCATATAGTCCTCCGTTCTCAAGATATCATGTGGACAATCACATGGAACATAGTCATACTTATTATCCAACAGTTTTTTTCTCGATCTCTGATTTGTCTGACATAGAACTTAATTGAACACATCAATTTAGTCCTGACCGGGCCCTGCACATAAGTCAGAACAAAATCATCGAGGGGCCCAGATATCGCTTTCAACCTCGTAGGATAAAAGGAATAGATAAACTTCATCTTATATGCTTGTACTATTTACTCATCAAAACATACACAATACTGCGTTTTATAACATTATGTTACTGATGCATTTATGCATTTTCAATGCATAACCGACTCGTAAACAACAACTCATATGTCTAGGTTTAAAGACTTATATGACATTATCATCTCTCAATCACTTGTGATTAATTCCATGAAGTGATTCATGTGAGTGCGAGTTTAATCCAATACTCAAATCATATTTCATAAGCACTCATGAACGTTGCAGCAAACTTTTTCTATGTCTAAACGCTTAGACGATCTACAAACCAATTCATGATAGTCTTCTTTCATACTTAATTCCAACGTATGATCGACTGTGGATAGTTTAAATAATCTTATTATTTAGGAAGTCAAAACATGCAAAGTGCTTAACCCTACTCAGTCCCTTCGTAACATGCAAACATGCAAAGTCCCTTCGTAACTCGACTGTGGATAGTTTAAATAATCTTTAAATAATCTTAATTACAATTTATCTATTACAAGTTTCTAAGGCTATCTAATTACAAAAACTAATATCGTCCTTCAGCCCAATGCTCCTAGCGTGCTGCAAGGGCTTAACCCTACTCAGTCCCTTCGTAAGGGGATCTGGTGGGTTATCCTCTGACGATACCCTCTCTACTACAAGGAGTCCCTCTTCTACCCGATGTCTAATAAAATGATATTTTCTATCGATATGCCTAGATCTGCCATGATCCCTTGGTTCCTTGGTTAAGGCAACCGCACCTTCGTTATTGCAGAAAATCTCTATTGGCTCCTTTATGGCAGGTAGAACTCCAAGGTCTCCGATGAAGTTCTTTAGTCATATTGCCTCCTTCGAAGCTTCGCTCCTTGCTATGTACTCTGATTCACACGTTGAATCAGCTACGGTCTCCTGCTTGGAATTTTTCCATGTCACTGCTCCTCCATTCAGGGTAAAGACCCAGCCCGACTGAGAGCGGAAATTATCTCGGTCAGTCTGAAAACTAGCGTCACTATACCCTCGCACTCTCAAGTCATCACTCCCACCAAGGATAAAAAACCAATCCTTAGCCCTCCACAGGAACTTAAGAATGTTCTTTATTGCGGTCCAATGAGCTCTACCAGGATTCCCTTGATATTTGCTGACCATACATGATTGAGCCAACTGCGGAAGCATGAGGTACTATACTATCTCGGCATCGGTACTCGGGCTCTCAGTCTTACTCAGTTTGGTATTGCTTTGGATTGGTAACTCCCTTTCTTGGAATTTTCCATGCTAAAACGTTTTAACACTTTACCCAAGTAAGTACTATGACTAAGTCCTATTAGTCTCTTACTCCTATTTCTCATTATCCTTATCCCTAGAATATAAGCAGCTTCTCCGAGGTCCTTCATAGCGAAGCACTTCCCAAGCCAGGACTTAACTCCCTGCAAGGTTGGGATGTCATTTCCTGTGAGTAGTATGTCATCCACATACAAAATGAGAAAGCTAACTATACTCCCACTGGCTTTTACATATACATAGGACTCATCCTCGTTTCTTAAGAAACCAAACTCTTTGATTTTCTCATCGAAGCAAAGATTGCATCTGCGAGATGCTTGTTTCAATCCATAGATGGATTTCTCAAGCTTACACACTCTATTAGGGTGCTTCGCATCGATAAAACCCTCTGGCTGACTCATGTAAAATCTTCAGCCAACTTCCCATTAAGGAAAGCGGTTTTGTCATCCATTTGCCATATTTCATAGTCATGAAATGCAGCTATGGCTAGCATAACCCTTATAGATTTAATCTTCACTACTGGTGAGAAGGTCTCATCATAGTCAACTCCAGGAGTTTGAGTAAAGCCCTTTGCAACCAATCACGCCTTATACGTGTGCACTTTCCCATCCATGTCGGTCTTCTTCTTGAAGATCCATTTGCACCCGACCGTCTTACGACCTGGCACATTGTCAACCAAGTTCCAAACTTGATTATCATACATGGATTGAATCTCGTTGTCCATAGCCTCTTTCCATTTTGCAGACTTCGGGCCTGCCATGGCTTCCTTGTAGTTGTTAGGTTCATCCAAATTTATTAGCGTACTATCACTAATAAACGTATCATCTTCAGTTGTTATATGGAAACCATACAACACAGGTGGAACACTAACTCTACTGAAACGTCTAAGAGGTAGGGACTCGTCAATCGGTTCAACAGGAGTTTCCTCCTCGGGTTGAGTGCCAGTGTTAGAGGTTCCTTCATCGCTTGACTCTGGAAGCTCTTCAAGATCAATTTGCCTCCCACTTTCCTCTTGGCATATGAGTTCTCGCTCTCGGAAAACCCCTCTCCTCGCAACGAAGACAACATTCTCACTCGGTCTATAGAAGAGATATCCAAAGGACTTCTGCGAATAGCCGATGAAAATACATCGCTCACTATGAGGCTCGATTTTGTCGTGACTCTCTCATCTTACGAAAGCCTCGCAACCCCAAACCTTGATATGTGTCAACGAGGGAACTTTCCCTGTCCACGTCTCGTGAGGTGTTTTGGAAACCTTCTTAGTTGGGACAAGATTAAGGATATGGGCGGCAGTCTCTAAGGCATACCCCCAGAAAGAGATAGGTAACAAAGCTCAACTCATCATGGAACGAACCATGTCCAACAAGTTTCGATTACGCCTCTCAGCCACACCATTCAACTGCGGTGTCCTAGGTGGCGTCAATTGCGAAACAATTCCGCATTCCTTGAGGTAGTCGTGGAATTCTATACTAAGGAAGTCACCACCTCGATCAGATTGGAGCATCTTAATTTTCCTGCCCAGCTGATTCTCCACTTCTTGCTTAAACTCTTTGAACTTTTCAAAAGTTTCTGACTTGTGCTTCATTAAGTAGATATATCCATATCTGCTATAATCATCGGTAAAAGTCACATAGAAGCGGGTCGCATCCATTGTGGTGGATCTAAAAGGTCCACATACATCCATATGTATGAGATCCGATAAACCCTCACCCCTTTCACAAGTGCCAGTGAAGGGTGACTTGGTCATCTTTCCAAAAAAACAAGACTCACACGTGTCATCGTCCCTAAGGTCGAATGACTCCAACACTCCACCCTTTTGGAGTTGGGCTATGTGTTTCTTGTTGACATGTCCAAGACGACAATGCCACAAGCATGCTTTGTCCAAACCTTTGGACGAGTCGATGTGCAACACATTATTTCCTAAGTTATCTACAACATTCAAAGTTTCATATACTCCATTACAAGGCAATGCTTCAAAATTGAAAGTACCATTCAAGAAAGAATTAATAGAACCAATTTCATTATTAAACGAAAATCTAAAACCTTGTTTGTACAAACCTTGAAAAGAAATAATGTTTCTCGCCATTTCTGATGAGTAGCAACATTAATTTAAATCTAATCCGAACCCACTACTAAGCACTAAAGAGTAAACCCCAATCTTCGTGACAGGCGATGCTTTCCTATTCCCCGTGATCAGGTTCATCTTCCCATGCTCCACATCCCTACTTCTTCTTAGACCCTGCAAATCATAACAAATGTGAAAACCACATCCTATATCAAGGACCCAAGAAATAGCATGTGATGAGTTGTTAGATTGAATGGTGTAAATACCTGCGAAGGATAGCTTTTGTTGAATCATAAAAGTGACCCTCTTTAACTTGATCTACCGCAGTCATTGAAGATCCGCAGTCAACTCGGTCAGCAACCCCATCCGAAGTCATCATCATCACCAGCTTTAGCTTTCTTAGTTTAACTTTTTATCTACTTTATTAGAATACTCTCTATTGTCCAGTATGCCTTGCATGGCTACGCTTAGAGAATTGATCCAATGTAATTCTTGAGTCTCTATATATAGAGCTCAATCTTTCTTATTCAAACACTTCCATGACATAAATTACATCTCTTACATCTATCTGATTACGCATCGTGAATCTTATACTTTCTCCTTTTTACTCTCAAAGTTCACTTGAATATAACTGAATATTATTTCTCTTCGGAGCAAGTCATTCGTGACTTAATCACTAAGTTTGATCTCACTTACTAACTTGGTCTGAATGCATTCCTTGTTAAGAATCAACTTATGTGTATACTTGATATAACAGCTGCTGTCATTTATATTTCCTTACATTTACGCAACTAACTCTCTAATTACCTAACTCGTTAACTTATTATTATTGTTGAGCTTTTAGATCCTTTGAGATAAACTATTCCGCAACTATACTTGTTCTAACGTTTGTTCAAGTGTGTCTCAAGTTTTTCTCTCAACAATTGGAATCAGAGCCATAGTGGTTGCTTTTTGAAAAACAAAACTCTGATTTTCAAAAGGCCTTCTATACCATTGAAGCTCATTTCTTAAAAAAAAACTTTTCAAAAAAAAAAAATGAAAAATGGCACAAGTGTTATCTCTGAATGTTTCCAACAGTGTTGGTGGTTCAAATCGAGCCCCAATATTGGTGGCAAATGAATATCATCACTGGTCTCAGAGAATGGAAAGATACTTAAGGAGACTTGGTAGAGATGTATGGCGGTCCGTAGAAGAAGGACCACATGTCCCTGTTCTTACACCAATTCAAACTGATGGCGCCACAACCAGACTAGGAGGAGGTCAACCAGTCATGAACCGTCCCACTAAAGATGACCTCGATAAAATGGAAAATGATGTTGTTGCTCTTTATGAAATCTCTTGTGGAGTTGCTCCTGACAACTTCGACATTATCATATACTGCAAATCAGAAAAAGAGATCTGGGAAGTTCTCAAGAATTTGTACCAAGGCTCAGAACAAACTCAAGATAAGAAGCTCACAACTGCTCTCAATGAGTTCAACAATTTCAAAGCTCATACTGGCGAAAGTTTGGAAGACTCCTTCAAAAGGTTCAACCTGATAGTCACCAAGTTATCGAATGCTGGCACCATCCGTAGTAACCATGAAACAAACCTTCAGTTTCTCAATGGTTTGGGAAGACATTGGACTACTGTTAAGATGATAGTTCAAGGGGATAGAAAGATTCATTCTTTGTCTCTCTACAAGCTCTACGGGGAACTGCAAGCACAAGAATCCACCGTACTCAAAGACTGTGCTGACTTCGGAGGACCACTTGCTCTTATAGCACAAGCTCCACATAATCAATCCTACTCTCCCTCGTATGACACTACTCCGCAGTCATATGAAGTCGACTCAGAGTATGATGATGAAGAAGAATTTTAGAAGGCTATTGTTCTTGTTACTCAACAGTTCAACCGGCTACCACCTCCTTCTTTTCGTAAGAATCAACAGTTCAAGAAACCTCCATTCAACTGTAACTTCAACCCGCAGAATAACCATTCTCGATATCCCAAAAGTTCTCATCCACCACCGCAATCTCAAAATACTCAACCAAAGGAGGCACCACAGTCCATCCAAACCACTGACTCCGGTACTCCCTCAGAAGACAAAAGTGATGTTGTGATTTGTCACAAGTGCAACAAAGAGAATCATTTTGCAAAAGATTGCAAGGCAAATGTAGTGAAAGACAAAGCATTCTACCTAAGAATGGCTCAAGAATTGGTAGAAAAGGAAAAGGCTAGGGCATACGTAGCCCATGTCAAAAGAGACCATCAAGTTTGGTCATCCGGAGATGAAGAAGAAGCCATCAGCAATGTCAAAGGAAAAGGCAAACTTTGCATGCTGGCAACTGCGGATGCTGATGGGTCTACAAAGCTAGAAAAGAACTACTGCTACATGGCAAAGGATGGAACTCTAAGCATCGTCGAACAGGTAAAACTCATGATTCAAACTCTAAACTATAGCATGCATGACTGTCAACCCTTCATAGACAATCTTAATGACACATGTGTTGCCGTCCTTACAGACTATAACAAAGCTTTAGATGAGACGAACATAGCGTCCCAAGAGATGTTTCATGTAAGAGGACGACTGGACAACAAAAGAATCAAAATGGCTATGTTAGAAAAGGACTTAGAGTTAGAAAAATATGCAAGAATGTTGAGTGAAACACAACTAGAGATAGCTTTGAACCAAAGAGATTTAGCTCAAAGTGAGATTGTACGCTTAAATCTATTAATAGAAAAACTGTTCAATGAAAGTGAAGCTATTGAAAATTTGGTGAATAATGGAACTGTGGACAATACCTACAATTGGGGTTGGTCCAGTGGATATCCTACCGCAAAGGATTCCTCACCCCGGTTTAACAAAGATCGACTGTATGTCCCTTCGGACCGAGAATTTCATTTCCCAATCAATGACAAAACTTTTCCCGAAGACATCAGAACACACTTCGGTAGACTTCATAATTTAAGTAATAACTATGTCATAGAGCAAATTGTGCCGAAGGTTTCGGGTCACACAAGTGATCAAACTCCTATCTGTGGCACAATCTATCCAAATTCTCAGACTTCACCAGTGGTTGATGAAGAAATTATCATAGAGAATCCCGCAGTCTCACAGGACTTCCCATCTCTTCCCTCAGACCGCAGTGTCTCTCACTGTAGTCATGAGCCGCAGAAGTCCCACAAAAGTCCCACTGAAGTCCCAACTCAGTCTTACTCTGCGATAGTCAAATCATCCTTACCGCAGTCGTCAATAAAAAGCTCTGTGACTCTTCAGCCAATTCATCATGAATTACCCATATAAAACTTTGAAGTGGGTCAATGCTCTCAAAACCCTGAATCTTCAAGTTCAGATGAATCAAGCCCTCGTTTTCAAAAATTTTCAAAGGTTTCCAGGAAACCGCATCTGAACACCAATGACTGCGGTACTCCAAAAACCTTAGCTAAAAAGGCCTTGAAAGAGGAAATTCGATCCCGAGGCACAAATCGACAAATCTTTTCTAAAAACAAAAGACATATCAGATTTCCAAAATCTAATAATCCAGAAAAGTTTGTTTTCTCGCACTATTTTTCAAAAAACTCTCCCATCAAGAAAACATACAAAAAAGAATGTATAGTATCAAGAGTCATTCCAAACTCATCTGACACAACCCAAAAGAAAGAAAGGTCTTTTCGAAGCAATGGTTTTCAAATCTATTCCTCACATGATCCAAAATGGAAGGGTATCTTACCCACTCCAACACTTTTAAAATCACATCAAAATTTTAACAAGTGGAAGGGTATTTTACCAAACCCAAAAAAAAAGGTTCAAAAAATCTACACGTTCTAAATCTTTTTCGAAACAAACTTTTTCAAATTCCAACAGCACCAATGTCAGATCTTACCACCCTCGGACCGGTCACAAGCCTACCTCATCATTTAGACCGCTGACCAAACAAAGTGTCAGAGCAAAAGACAAAATTTCAGCACGTCAATGTCAATGTAGTTGTCAAAATGGTTCATCTCATGTCAAATCTGGTCCTTTTCAGAAACCTCGTAACTTTTCTAAAAATCGCAACACTCCAAAAACTCACAAACACCCAGGACTAGGATTAAAAGTTGACACGAAACCAGTCCTTGCAACCTCGGTTCATGCATCAATCAGAAACTCATCTTTTGTCCCAGGCTCCAAACTAGTTTGGATGCCTAAACTAACCGTGTAATTCTCAGGCCTTGTGCAAGGAGGAACAAGAAGAAGAATGGTTAATCGACAGTGTCTGCTCCTTGCAAATGACCGGAAGGTTAGAATACCTTCGGGATTTCAGGCCAATTTGCAACGGTGGAAATATCACATTCGGAAACAATGCGAATGGGATAATCCGAGGTTATGGTGTTCTTACTACGAGAAACTTCTCTATTCAAAAGTTTGCTTATGTAGAAAGCCTTAAACACAATCTCATCAGTGTTGGTGAACTATGTAAGGCAGGCCATCGAGTTGAATTTGATGACCAGTTTTGCTATGTAATGACAAGCGATAGGAGCACGTGTTTGATCAAGTCCCGATCCGAAGGTACTATGTATCCTCTGGACGTGTCTCTGATCATAGGCAAACCGCAGTTATGCTTCCTATCCAAAGCAGTATCCGAAGTCAGCTGGCTATGGCACCGCAAGCTAGCTCATCGCAACTTCAGATACATCAACAATTTGGTCACCGGAGAACTAGTCAGAGGTCTTCCAATCCTCAAGTTCAGCAATGATACTCTCTGTCCTGCATATGAATGTGGAAATCAATCCAAAGCAAGTCACCCCATGGTAATTGACTCCTCAATTTCTGAACCACTGGAACTCTTGCACATTGATCTCTGCGGTCCATCTACCGTAGCCAGTCTTCATCACATGAAATACATACTGGTTATAGTTGATGACTTCACACGGTTCACATGGGTTTCTTTCTTAAGACTCAAGTCAGAAACTCCACAGATGCTGATCAATTTCATCAAGGAAATTGAACTTCAGATCAAGTTACCAGTACGACGCATCCGAAGTGATAATGGAACCGAGTTTACTAACCATCTCTTAAATAGTTTCTTGGTTTCAAAGGGCATCACTCACAACTTCTCAGCTCCCTACACACCGTAACAAAATGGGGTAGTAGAGCGAAGGAACCGCACTCTGGTAGAAGCAGCCAGATCTATGCTCAACTTCGACCACCTTCCTCTCTACTTTTAGGCTGAAGCAGTGGTCACCGCATGCTTTCTGCAGAACTGAAGCATTGTATGCAAGCGTCTCAGTAAAACTCCTTATTAGGGCCTTAATAACCGCAAGCCAAATGTCCGATTCTTCCATATATTTGGGTGTAGATGTTTCGTAATCAACAACAGAGACTACCTTAATAAATTCGCACTGGAGTCTGATGAAGGCATCTTCCTTGGATACTCCACAAAAAAAGTTGCTTATAGGGTTCTCATTAGACGCACAAGGCTAATAATTGAAAGCTTCGATGTGAAATTTGATGACTATCACATCCGCAACACTGCTCCATCAACCGAAACCACATCAATCCTAGAAAGTGATATTCCTGCTTCTTCGGGTCCACTAAACCTAGTTGAAGTAAACTATGACGATCTCTTTGACCCTGTAGAAACAGCCAAGTTATCTGAAGTTCTTGTGTCCCCGGAAGTTCTACAGCAGCATGCTGACGTATCTGGTCCTACACCATCCGATGAGGTATCACTAAATACTTCCACCTCGCCGGTTGAGGGGGAAAACTCAACTCCGAACCATACAACAACCATCGAGGTTCCAGTACTAGAAGATGCAGCTCCAATCCCTATCCGCAGAGGATTTCAACCATCAAACGTCTCTTCGGACTCGGATGATGAAAACATAGAGAAATTTGACACAAGAACAGACTCGAGGATTATCACACTCCCATCCGCAATCCAGGGGGAACCTTCTCAGGTTCAAGGGGAACTCCCGTCTGCAATCCAGCGGGAACCTTCACCATCTGCCCAAGAAAACTCTGATCCCACCTTTCGAGTTCAAGACAATTCAGCAGGATGTTCTCAAGTCCAGGGGGAACTGCCATCTCCAACCGCAGAGTCTTCTAATATTGAAGACATTCCCTCTACCGCAGCTGATGATCATCTGCAACCCCGTCTACACGTATGGACGAAGGACCACCCACCAGGTCAAATCATCGGCAACCCATCCGCAAGTATCCAAACTCGATCTTCCAAGGATTTATCTGATCACTGTCACTACGCAGCGTTTATGTCCTCGGTCGAGCCCCGAACGATCAGATAAGTATTACTAGAACCAGACTGGATATCCGCAATGCAAAAAGAGCTAAAAGAATTCAAAAGAAACAAAGTATGGCAGCTCGTTCTGAAGCCGCAAGGTCACACTATTGTTGGTACTAGATGGGTGTACAAGAATACGTTGGATGAATCTGGTGCGGTCGTTAGAAACAAGGCAAGGCTAGTTGCCAAGGGATATAGTCAAATTGAAGGTATTGACGATGATGAAACGTATGCTCCGGTGGCACGAATGGAAGCCATCCGAATCTTCTTAGCATACGCAGCTCACAAGAACATCAAGGTACATCAAATGGATGTGAAAAGTGCTTTTCTCAACGGTGAATTAAAAGATGAGGTTTATCTTCAGCAACCTCCAGGCTTTGAAAGTCTTGAATTCCCAGACTACTGCTACAAGCTTGAAAAAGCAGTCTACAGTCTAAAGCAAGCCCCAAGAGTGTGGTACGAGACTCTCTCTGAATTTCTTGTCTCGTCAGGATACAAAAGAGGAGTGATTGATCCCACTTTATTTAGAAAAGCAAATGGTAATCACCTTATGCTTGTACACATATATGTGGATGATATCATCTTCGGATAAACTGATCAAAAAATGGTGGATGAATTTGCTAAGCTCATGACCAACAAGTTCCAAATGAGCATGAATAGAGAGATTAACTTCTTTCTAGGACTTCAAGTGAAACAAGTCCCTCAAGGGATATTCATCGATAAGGAGAAATACACCACTGAACTGTTAAAGAAATATTCAATGGACAACTATTCTTCGGCTAAGGTCCCCATGGCCTTCGGATATAAGATATCTGCTGATCCCTCAGGCGAATCAGTGGATCACAAGACTTATAGAGGTATAATTAGCTCATTGATGTAACTCACCGCAAGCCGACCAGACATTGTCTTTGCAACAGGTGTATGCGCAAGGTACCAGGCTGATCAAAAAATGTCACACATGACCGCAGCCAAGCAGATTCTAAGATACTTAAAGGGTAGCAAGACTCTTGGTTTATGGTACCCCGCAGGGAATGACTTTAGCCTACAAGCATTCACTGATGCGGATCATGCCAGATGCAGACTAGATCGAAAAAGCACCTCCGGTGGATGTCAATTTCTGGGTGGAAGACTCGTCAGTTGGTCATCAAGAAAACAAAATTGTGTATCACTGTCTACCGCAGAAGCTGAATATGTGGGCGCAGCCAACTGTTGTTCACAAGTCTTATGGATGAAAATACAACTTATGGACTACGGATACAAAATGCTGCGGATACCAATTTATTGTGACTCTGAGAGTGCTATAGCGATTTCTCACAATCCAATTCAGCACTCTAAGACAAAGCATATTGACTTACGGTATCACTTCATCAAAGACCACATCCTGAAAGGTAACACTGAACTAGTTTTTGTCCATACTCATGAAGAGATTGCTGATGTATTCAAAAAGGCACTTGACTCTACAAAACTCAACAGTTTCTTACAAATGTTAGGAATGATGAATCCGGACCCACAATTCTTTTTGAATTGATAGGTACTGCAGACCACCCTTGGTCTCTGGTGCGGTCCTAATTGAAGTTATTTATGATAGATAGTTTTGGTATATCCTGTGTACCGCAGTATACTCTATGTACCGCAACTATATATCATATTTATCTTTCAATGGTCCTTATTGTTTGTTGTTACTAATTTTTGTTCAAGTGTTCTCCTCAGTTCTTCTACTGCATTCATCTAACCATCCATCCGCAATGTCAAAAGATCCATCCGCAATGACAAAAGATCCATCCGCAATCACATTGATTAATTTCTCAACGGTTTCATAAATTCTTGAAACGTGATGTGCTATTTAATGATCCTTCATTAAATAAAAAAATATTCAAAAAGCATTCCTTGTGTACCATATCACTGTCTCATTTCCACTTTTTGAATAAACCTTGTGTCAGACCTATTTTGGGTATGATGACAAAAAGAACGGTTTTCCATAAAAAAATCCCTTTTTAAACTGTCTCTTCCTATTACCCCAAAACGTCAAATCCGTTACATCTTCCCCTTTTATACACGGATTAACCCCCCCCCCCTTCACCACACGTTCTTCAGACGTGATGTTTTAGGGACTGACATTTCATTAAATGCTAACCCCTTTTGGAAAATCTCAAATAAAAAAAATTAAACCTTTTCTTATCGGTGGCTGAGATTTACTTTCCTAGTCAAAGAAAACAACCCAAACGTTTTTACCTTATTCAATTTCACTTAGGGTAAAAACAATAATTGTTTCAAATCCGCCACTATAAAACCCCCTTCTTCTTCCCCAAGAAAGTTTTACGCTTTCTGAAAACTCGACGAACTTCTTCTCCTTCATCTTCTTGCACTCTGTTTTCCTGCAAGTTCTTCAACTCCTCAAAAATGGTGAAATCCGGTATCTTGAAGAAACATTCCAAGGCATCTGCCTCAGCACACCCAACTGGTTCAGACTCTGCCTCAAGAAACCAAATGCCATCAATTGCTTCAAGCAATTTAAGGGTTGTGTTCGAAGAGCATTCCTCTGATAATGCTCCGATCAAGTTGATGATCAAGTTCCTGTCCAATCACCCACTGTTTGGTCCCTTCGACTCCTTCACAGATGTGGTTCCTCTATCAACCCTCTTCAAATTTGCCTTCTCTGCATATCGACCCCTCGAAAATCTTCAAGAAGTGCATCTGAATCTGGTGAACGATTCTTTGGTTATTCTGACCAAAGAAAAATTCCTCAATGCCATCAACCTGTTAGTTCATCCTTCAACCAAGGTCTTCACTCCAAGCATGGCAGACATTCTTTCTGCACTCTACCAAATAGGTTACCAAAAGAAGGTTAAAGGCATAGGCGAGTTCAAGAAAAATCAGTTGCCTGCGGTGTGGCAGTTCGTTTGCCACTTTGTGATCCGCAGCCTGTCAGGCAGAACCGGAGACACTGATAACATGGGCCTCAAGCTGTTAGAGTTAGTATGGAGTATTTTCACTGGCCACGATGTCAACTACGGTCAGATCTTGTGGGATGAATTCTTGCAGTACATTCCCAAGGAAAGTCCAAGAGAAAACCCTACCGAGCTCACCTTTGCTAGATTCTGGTCTCTATTCGTCTCAGATCTTCATGTGGATGCAGGACTTAGCATGGGCAACGATGTCAACCTCTTCATCACCAAAGATCTAAAAAGGTACAATCCCTCTACGGATCAATCTGTTTTTGGACCCATTACACGGCTACCAGTCCACATTCTGTCTACCCTTGGACTTGAAACCATTGATGTCACAGACCATATAGAGGCTACGAAAGGTATTGACCCATACCTTCCTACCCCGCCTCTACCTAAACAAGCCACATCCGCACTCACCATCCCTGCTAGTACCGCAGTCCCATCCTCCACCACTCTATCCAACTTGTCTTTATCAAAAAGACGCAAGCAGTTAGCCTCAGCCCACCAAGGCCCCCGCAACATCATCAAGAAACATGGAACCCAGAAGAAGAAAGATGCTCCTAAACAAACTGAACCATCAAAGAAACGGAAACTCAAACAAACTGTGTCCTCAGATGACGAATCAACCGAAAATCGATCTCACTCTCCCTCTATGAGTGATTCTGATGAGGATGCACAACCCATCTCTATCCTCAAGAAAAGAAAGACCAATCCCAAAGAACAAATGCATGATTGGACTGATGCCGCAGCCTCTCAAAAGGCTCCGGTAGTCCTTGGGGTGGCCGCAGACCCATTCAATACCACCATCGAATTCCACTCAACTGAACGTGGAAACTCACCCCCAGCTCACTCCCAAGGGGATGGAACTGGTTCTCGCCTTAAGGTCTCCAGGGCTTCCCGTCTACATTTCTTTTCTCCTGAGGATTTGAACTCCATCCTTTTGTCTGTAACCAAAACACTGCAAACACCTTCCCAACCGCAGGGCAATTCTTCCGCCCTTGCCAGAACTGAGCCTAGGCCAGACTTGACCACGGGTCAAGGAGACCGAGGAAGCTCAGGAAATCCTACTCTACTTACATCTTTTACAGGTGGTTTAGGCACGGTGAGCATCATTGTGCAAGGATCCGTGGACCCGAGGGACACCTCGGTGCGATTCCAAGGATTTGACGGTGACGAATCAAATGATTCATGGTTACACTACAATCCGGTCTCTGAATCTGATATCAAGATATATGCCGCTTTCCATAGGGCATTTCCAGCAAGGAAGGACCAGCAAATCAAGCAACTTCAACAAAAACAACAAGAGATTCAATCCGTAGCCAAGTATTGGGCGGACGCCATCAATAACGCCAATACCGTAGCCACCATTCTGAAAGTAGAAGAGTGGATGTCCACACTGGCTGAAACAATCCGCAATGCTCAGTCCACTCGTGGTGGTGAAGGTACATCTAAACTCCCTCCAGCTCCAGCTCCAACTCCAACTGTAAGAGATTCTCAAGACGATGACACCGCAATAGAAATTAGCTCCGCTCCTACCTTCGGATTCGATGACTTTGATCTCAATGAGGTAAATCAGCCTAACCCTTCTGATGACGATTTAATGATTTTTGATGAGGAAGATGCTTCGAGTAGCTCTCAACACTCAATCTCCAAGCCGAAAGAGAAAAAGAAGAAAAAGAAGATCGTTGTGTCTAGAAAAGAATTTCTGAGTCTACAAGCCAAAGTAGATTAGATTCTTGCTGCGGTTAAGCCCACTCAACCGCAACCTGAAGACTTACCAGGACCGCAATCACTCATTGAAAGAATCGAACGACTGGAAACTCGTGAACGCCTAGCTGCTGAGCGAATTTCTTTAAAAGTTGAAATGAGAATTCGATCCCTAGATACAAGTCGCCAGGCTGATCATAAGCAGTTTATGGCTGCTGCGGAGCGCCTCATCTCTGAGGTATTCGCAATCAATGCAGATTTACAAACAGCCATTGCGGACCAGTCAACTCACTCACAGAATCTGATAGGTGAAACTCACACTGCCTATGAGTCCACCATCTCGGTTCTTCAATCTACCATCAACAGACTTCAACGCTCCATGTCTTCAAACTTTCATAGTCCTGAGATTCTTCAACTTACCAATGAGATTCATTGACTGCTCTTCAACACCGCCATCCCAGACAATCAGCAACTGGCTGATGCTCTCAAAGCTCAATTCCAGGAGGTGTGTGCCAAAGTCGATGGTCTTAAGCAATGGCTTAAGGATGCTCCGGTTTTGCATTCCTCAAGAGGGGGAAGTGATGAAGACCATCATTCAAACAGCGTCTCTCAACATTGGAGCCCCCTGTCATCAATGAAAATTTTCCCTCTCTGCAACCATCTCCTCACAAGAATCCAAGTCATCAAACACCACCGCAACATCAGTCTCCACCGCAACAGAACATCATTCAAGAAACTTCTCCTGAGCGACCGGAGACTCCTCCCCACTTCAAGAATCTAGCATCCAACATGTCATCCGAACATTCCAATGACTCTACCGCAACGAAACAGAAGAAAGCAGATTGGAAAGCAGCCAAATTTGCTGAACTCATCTGGAGAGAAAACGGATTCGACTATAAACCCTATCTTTCCTTTGCTGAACCCCCTTCTGATGGTTACTGGGATGTTCCAATCTCCCCAAATGCTAAATACTTCACTGTATTTGAGCAGTTTGACCGCAGCCTACCTGATCACAAGAGACTGCCCATGGAATTCGAAAGACTCAATTGATTCTATGCCAAACATCCTTCTTCCATAGAAAAAATATGGTCTAATGATAGACCATCCGCAGTCAAGAACTTTAAGCCCCGGAAATTCATGAAAGATGACTTCATCCAGTATACTCTTACAAGAAGGAATCAGGACTACGTCCGCACCCAAGTTGACTTCGCATGCATGAATCCAGAAGAAGTCTTCCTGATAGCTAGGGTGTTCGAAAACAAATCTGAGAAGTATCCTAAGATGAAGATAGCATTTGAAAGGGCAAGCGCATTCCTAAGGGAAACTGTCTGTGACTTCGCAAAGATTGATGCAGATATTCACCCTGTCCTTGCCAAAAAGTTCGATCCACCACCACTTAATCATGCACCGATGCTTACTGAAGGTTATCAAGAAAGATCTTTGGGTGCAAAAAACTTCCCTGATCTTGGAGTCATCTTTAAGCGAAAGCTCAATGAAACCAAATACTTCATTCCTATGACTGCCATGAATCGTCTCACAAGGAATCAAATTGAAATTTGTCGAACCACAGTTCAAAAGTCAAAACGCACAACTGCCAAAGTCAAGTTCGAAATTTTAAGGAGGATCACCTGGTTGGAGAATGTCAGAAAGTTTTGGTGGATTATCATCATGTTCCTAAAACTTGATAACTGAAGAGAAGTTAAAGAGGTCACTTAGGGGGAAATTGTTGAATCATAAAAGTGACCGACTTTAACTTGATCTACCGCAATCATTGAAGATCTGTAGTCAACTCGGTCAGCAACCCCATCCGAAGTCATCATCATCAGCAGCTTTAGCTTTCTTAGTTTAACTTTTTATCTACTTTATTAGAATACTCTTTATTGTCCAGTATGCCTTGCATGGCTACGCTTAGAGAATTGATCCAATGTAATTCTTGAGTCTCTATATATAAAGCTCAATCTTTCTTATTCAAACACTTCCATGACATAAATTACATCTCTTACATCTATCTGATTACGCATCTTGAATCTTATACTCTCTCCTTCTTACTCTCAAAGTTCACTTGAATATAACTGAATATTATTTCTCGTCGGAGCAAGTCATTCGTGACTTAATCACTAAGTTTGATCTCACTTACTAACTTGGTCTGAATGCATTCCTTGTTAAGAATCAACTTATGTGTATACTTGATATAACACCTGCTGTCATTTATATTTCCTTACATTTCCACAACTAACTCTCTAATTATCTAACTCGTTAACTTATTATTATTGTTGAGCTTTTAAATCCTCTGAGATAAACTATTCTGCAACTATACTTGTTCTAACGTTTGTTCAAGTGTGTCTCAAGTTTTTCTCTCAACAGCTTTATCTTCCCATCCTTGATGTCCTGCAAATACTTCGGGAAACTTCGTTTCCAATGCCCTTTGTCGTGACAGTAGAAGCACTCTACTTCCTTAGGGTTGGAAGAGGGGGTAGCAGAACCAGCTTTGGTCCCACTAGAAGAGGATCCATCATGGGGTTTACCCTTGTGTCTCTTAGAAGGAGCCTTCCTCTTCTTTCCCTTTCCTTGCCCAATAGCCAATACAGGGGCAAAAACAGTAGGAGTAGATGCAGTATATTTGCCTTTCAGACTACTCTCAGCAGTCCTTAGCAGTTAGCAGGCCTTGAAGGTTGCTCAGAGTGACCTCTTCCTTGTTCATATGATAGGTCATACGAAACTGGTCGTAACAAGGAGGCAACTAATGTAGCATGATATCTATGGCCAGCTCCTCGTTGAAGTTCGCGTTCAACTTTAGCAGACGTTCCACAAACATTTGCATTTTCTGCAACTGGGCTGTAACGGACTCTCCGTCCTTCATTTGGTAGTGATCATCGAGGCGATGATCTCGTACCTCTCCTGCCTAGCACTTTGATGGTAACGTTCCATCAAATCTTGGTGCATCTCGTAGGGATAGTAGTCCTCGTAGGACTTTTGGAGTACAACGATTATTGTTACGAGCATGATGCAATGTACCTTCGTTGCATCCCTTTCATGAGTTTCGAACGCAACAATTTCCTCGAGAGTAGCAGTGTTTAGGTCGACCTCTTTCAGCTCCTTGTCGAGAACATACTATTTGTCCTCGTAGCGGGTAACCATGCGAATGTTGTGGATCTAATCATTGGAATTGGTCCCATCAAATATCACCCTCCCATACAAGTTCATGAGTAAGAATGAGCCAGAACGGGTCGAGCCAGAAGCGTTGTTATTTTGAGTAGACATCTGAAATAGAAAAGGATCAAAGATTAGATTAGATAATAATCCCAAATTAAACACCCAAATGAGAAATTGGGGTTAGGATCCAACATAATTATTTACAATTCAGAAGAGGGATATCGTAATCTAATTGCAAATAATATGAAGGTAGGTAAATGACGATTTACTAATTTCCACCATGAAAAACGAAAAGGACTTAACTTTAAAATGAATTGAAATTCGTAGACTCTTTTGAGATTCATTGAACTTTTCAATGGCATGTTTAAATCTCGATTACGCCCTTCAAGTTTGTGACTGGGATACCGAGGATCACAAACAAGGTGTGAATAACCATGCAAATGTACTTGCCACTCTCAATGTCATTTACCACCAAATTGATGTGATGGTTAGCCATGCATGCTCCATCAATCTATGATAAACATCAAGCCACCCTTTGCCACCTTTGCTAGTACCAAATTTGTGTGCCGGTTAACCACACACACTCCACTAACGACTTGGCAAGGTGCAAAGTGTACTTTCATGGAATAGCATACATTTTCACATTTTTCCTAAAGTAACTAAGATTGGGAATTTATAAAAACATTTAGTTACTTTATATAATCATTATACTTATTAATGAGGAACTGGTTGCCCTATCCTACCCGTTCGGCTAACGACCATCCACCAATCATGGAAGCGGTGGGTGAGAGTGGACACCCATTAAACTGCCATTTTATAGGCAGCAATCTTATACCCCCCTTATAAATCGGCTTCGTGAATGAGGCCTACTAACGATAAGACTAGCTTTATCTTATATATATATATATATATATATATATATATATATATATATATATATATATATATTACTAATCTTTTAATATTATAATAGTATAAGGGTTGAATTTTAACTTTTAAAACTCTAGGGTTTAGAATTTTTAAATATTTCAAAATTAAAACTATTAATCAGAAATTTAAATTCCAAAACATGAGGGAAAGTTTTGAAACTTTTCAAAACATCTTTTAGATCAAATTTGAAAAATAATTAATTAATCATATTATTAATCTTTATCACATAATTTGACCTAATCTATTTACTTGACAAGATAATTCAAATCAAAATACAAATAATCGGATTTTATCTTATTTATGACAATTATCTTGGAATTGCATTAGGATAATCAATACCTTATTGAAAAAATCGGATTTTATCAGTCAAAAACGTTTTTGGTAATTATCCTAATTCAGCTTCAGTCAAAAACCCGAAAAATCAACCACCAGACGACCCGACTCGTCGAGTCACTAATTAGACTCGTCGAGTTCACCTGACTTGTCGAGTTCATCAGGTAACTCGACGAGTTCATCAGTCAGAGGCACAAATTTTTCGATTTTCAAGCATTAAACAAATTAGCAATATATCAAATACAAAGAAAAACGATCTAGTCTCTGATACCATTATTGGGTTATGAGCATTACATCAATCCTATGGTGCATATTAAAACCCTAATGCTTGGATCTAGTTTTTCTAATTGTACATGCAATAATTGTCCAAGACATGCAAACCCTAATCTAGCATACTATAAAAATCGAAATCAACATAAATAAGAATAAGAATGTTACCTTTCAATTGAAGCTATATGATCTTGAGCTTTTGAGAACCAAGCACCTCAAATGCGATGCCTCTAATGAATCACAAACACCAAAGCAATTGGATGATCTTGGAGAGAGATGGGGAAGGCTCAAAATCGGCTCTATGATTTCTAGGGTTCAAGTGGTAGCCAAAATTGTGAAGCCTAGGGTTCTTTATATATGTATTAGGGTTTCAGTCAAAGACCTCATCCGGTTGCTTACGCTCTAAGAAGCCCACAAGAATCTTCCAGAACCAAGCCCCTTGGACGAAATCCTTATGGGCTCCCATAAGATTTCGTCCAATCCCTTCCAAAGGGTTCCTCAGCCCATTATGCAATTATCTTATAATTACAACTCCAGTCCCCTTAGTTCAATTAATATCTTTTGACTACAAAATTAATTCTAAATTAATTCTTGACCAATATTAATTAAATAATATGATTTCTCTTTTAATATATTATTTAAATAATATATTAATAAACCATAATAACCTCTTTCTCCATTATTCATCTAGTCAAGTTGCTCTGGTGAAGGAAACCCAAAAGGACCATGCTACAACTCGGTCAAGTACATTCAAAATATAGTTATGGGCTTCGACACCTAATCCAACAACATATGCCAGGCAGGAGGAGGCGGTGTCGCGACCAATCTCGGCCCAGCAAGGAAGGGAAGATGGCGACCAGCAGCGACACAATCGTCACTCCTGGCACATGTCTAGCAGGTATAGACCGTTCAACATGGAGGGTAGCAAAAGCGGTCATACCGATGTTCATGCAATCAATAAGGCACCAACCAAGTAGAACAAAGACAAGCCCAAGTTCTGTGAGTATCATAAAAGCAAAACTCACGATACCAACGAGTGTACAATGCTGAATAGGGAGATTGATGAGAAACAACTAGTTGGAAACATAGTTGATATAGCAAAAGACCTCAGGGCAAAATTCGACGAGGATAAACACTAGCCCAAAATTCAAAAGGATGGAGGAAAAGACCGCGAAAAAGGGCAGAGATACTTACCATCATCGGGCCCCGCCCATGCAGCAATCACCAACATCGATATACAGATACATGGCCATACCACCAAAACATCCTCAACATAGCATTCTCAGTAAATGACCCCATGCCAGAACATTGGGACCCTAAAGATCCATTGCACATCACCAAATTTGTTAGTCAACACCGTGTAGAACAATTTTACATCTACAACGGAAGCAAAGTCAACGTGATCTACGAGCACTGCCTTCGGTAACTGCTAATCGAATGGAAAGAGTACCTCCAGCCACCGCACCAGGGCCCGCTAGTTGGCTTCACTGGTCACCGCATTTGGCCAACGTGAACAGTCAGACTCCTGTTCACATTGGTTAGTCATGACGGGGCAAAGGAGATAACAAGGGTGCTCGAATTCTCGGTTGTCGATCGCCTGGAAGAGCACAACATTCTCTTAGGTCGACCTGTGCTTTTCCAATTGCAAGCAATTCCATCTACTCTCCACGGTGTTCTCAAATTCAGCACGAGTGAAGGGTCAGCAACGGTAGTAGCGACCAAGCCGGCAATTGGGCGTGATGCTCAATGAGGAGCAAAGCAAGAAACCCAATCGCGTCAAAACGAAGGTCGCCAAAAAAGAGAGGGCCAACAAAAGAGATCTGCCGTGGCACAAGTGCCGGTCCACGAGACCAGGAAAAGACGGCGAGATATGTTCAGTCGACTCACAACATCTCTCCAACAGGAGGGAACTAACGCCGACACAAGGAGCAAAGGCACCTTCCTGGCCCATAATTGACAACCACGCAATGCCCAATAAAAGAACAATTCGGGTTCCAAAGCAAATCTTAGCCGATGTTGTACATGAACCAACGCTACCCAGAATAGAGGGCGCAAGTGCAAGAAACAACAAAAATGGAGGTGGAATGTTGTTCTTTTTAACACACAGGTTTTCCTGTAGAAGAGCGCCAGCAAGGGCCCCCGGTAAGCAAAACAACATCTCCAGTGACAGCGGGAAATGCAAGGAGGATAGGTGCGCAGAAACACACAGGAGGTACTCTCACCCGTCCAAGGGGAGGAGCTTCCCATGGTTGCAACACACATCGGGTCGCAAAGAAAGACAGGCGACAGCACCCCCAGGGAACGAGAAACGAAACATAACTCCCCCACGCCGGTTCCCACTAGGAGAAATAAGAGGAAGCCCCAACCTATGAAGACCTACCTACATCATGTGTAGAAAAGACATCACCGCCAAACAAGAAGTATGGCCCAACTCCGCATAGGATAGCCATACTTTAGGCGCCAAAGAGAAGACCGGGCACATGCCCTGACACTTAGACATTCAGAGTCTATTGTCTCATGTCTTTCTTTTTTCCTTCCAGAAATAATATAATTTGCATTCTGAAAAAACTTTCCAAAATTATGTATTGCACAAACATAAAGTATAGAGGTTGTGCATATTTTCCAAGTAGCAACAACGACTGATCACCTACGCTAATTGAGCAAAATCTATGCAAGAATGCAGTCGTAGGTCTTAAAAGAGTCATAATCTTTACATACAATATGCCATTAACATCTTAGAGTTGAGAATGTGTAAATGGCACATAACGAGGGGTTGTAAAAGATTCATAACCTTTCCCCATGAGAATTGATCAACAAAGGTCTTGAGATAACGATCTCAGCCAATGTATTGGTAGCTACACCATACATCATAGTCAACAACATTAACTACAATTTCACGGCTTAATATCATAAGCCTAATTGAACATACAAGTCAGAGTAACATAGCTCAGTAGTAGCAGCTATGCGACATCTGAAGCACATATTATCAGATTAACATAAACCCTAGAACAAGGGAATGTGCAAAAACGAATTACAGTAGAATAACCTGTCCTTAGAGATACCATAGGACAATTCAAAGCATGTACATACATACAAAAAAAGAGGGAAAGAGAACACTTCCATGCCAAATACAAAACAGAAAACACAGTTTATGGTTATTAACAACTAGTGTTTTACACTATACACATAGTACATAGAAAAGCAGCTACATTACAGAACGAACAAAAGGGGCAAACACAAATTAGCCCTCAGAGTCTGAGGAAGAACCTCCCGGGCTCAGGTTGCCACAAAACCGACGGAAGCCATCATAATATAACTCCCCTAAATGGAAGAGGCCGACAAAATCTGTCTCGGCAAAGGATGTAAGGGCAGTGTCGACCTCCTTGGCCATGCTCGCCACTTGGCTAGAACCCGGGGCTTCGAATTTATCGGAAGATGTGGAGAAACCACTCAGTTGCCTCCCCTTCTCAAACCCAAGGGCTTCACAAGCCTCGCGAACATCCTGGAGGGTCTCCATATCACCACCGGTATTTGAAACAGATCTCCTACTGCAGACTGGAGGGTCTCCATATCGCAAATGCGTTCAACGGCTGTGACCAAGTAAGATGACACTTAGGCGGCGACGTAACGCAAGCCGTCAGCCATATGCTCGTCTGACAGGACAGATAGGGCCTCAGTGGTAGCAGGAGGAAAAGCATGCTAACACCACTCGAGAGCGGTGTCGTGATCGGAGACAAGGTCTTGGGAAGTTAGCCTCCAAGCAGGCTTGTAGGCATCCGAATGAGAACCTGCAATAAGGGGGACAATAGTGGCTTTACCAAAAGAAGTCGATCCGAGGCACTAGGAAGGCGAAGACCCGGTCTTCGCCTTAGCCCTTTCAATGGTAGAAACAAGCCTGGTCTTCTTGGTGCTTCCTTCTCCTGTATGACAAGGCGGTTCAATTGCCCTGGTTTGTGCCCCCTCCAATAGTTTCGGAGGACTTTCATCGAGGGCACGGTTGGAACTCTTGGTTCCCTCTAGTAAGAAACTCATATTACATTTCTTACAAAGGGGGGGCTCGGTGCTGCCGTCTCAGATTGACCACCGGAAGAGGCTTCCAAGAGAGCAAAACGCCTCTTGACACGGCGAAGACTCTTCGGCAATCCTGAAGGCGTAGGATCATTCTGAGAAGTGCCGGTGACAACAACATCTTGAAGCTCCAAATCCTCGTCGGCGCCAGCGACAAAGTCGGAACCGACAGTGGCCCCGATTCCTTGACCATAAACATGGGTGGAAGAGCCTCCACAAGATCAATGTCACGACACTGAAGCTCACCGTCGAACAGACCCTGGAGAGCTTTCTCTAAAGAAACAACTTCCTCCACACCTGACAACAAAACAAAAGAAGGGGGGAGGAGGAGCAAGAGAGATACCCTCTTTCTCAACGAAGAACTCAGGCATCTTCCCGCGAGCCCTCCAAGCGGCGCTCATTCCATCGGCGGCCAAGAAGCAGTCAAGCCAATCGTCACCGTTGATGCTGATCTTCTCTAAGACATCAGTCGGTTCTTGGTCAGCACCAAACAGTGTGGGAGCACGGTCGACGTACACCTTAGCCCTCGGGTAACTGAGCACCACGAGATTGCTGTTCACCCACAAGAACTTCTCCTGCCAGTTTTTCTTTGACTTCTTATCATGGATAAGAGTAGGGACTCCCCGTCGGTGGGAAAAGGTTCGAGTCCCCGACTGAGTAGAGGCATTGAAGAAGTGCTTGAAAGCTGGAACAGTCGGTAGGCGGCCTAGGGCACGAATGAGGAGTTCGAAACCCACTATCTTGTTTATAGCGATAGGGGTCAACTCTCTCCCTGAAAACCCGCATTCCTAGATGATCAGGTTGAAGAAATTCGTGGTAGGAAAGCACAGACATGCCTAGAACAAGGCGATTGGAATTCTGAATTTGCCCTCAGGAGGACTGTAAATTGATGCATCGAGTAGGGGGATTTGCACTCTGTGTTCGGGAACGAACCCGAATCGGAACACGAAAGACTCCCAATCTTTAGTGATAAGATCTCTCTAAAGCGCGAGCAGTAGCCATGAAAAAAATATGAAGGAAAGGTTGAAAGGGTTTTTCTCAAGAACGAGAAGGTAAAGAGAAACAAGTAGAAGGTAATGAGGAAACGCCAGGAGGAATGAGGGTCTTAATGCCATCAATGGGGCAGCGAACCGTTTTCATGATGAAACCGCCGAAAAACGGCGATTTCGCCCTGCCAACTACACAAGCTGCCAGTAGTTGCCCACCACGTTTCTGTGAGTAGGCCAGAACAACTCCACTACGTCACGAACACAAGAGTGTAATGGCCTAAAGGACTTGTTAAGTTACCATGAACGGTCACGTTAAATGTAACGAAAGTACAAAGGAAACGTTATCTCTTCGGAACCTTGGCCAAGGCCCGACCTTGGCCCAAGTAATACAAAACCGAGGCAACAGTTCTCTTCCCTCCACAAGGGATGAAAATACCCCGTGATCTTCTCATTCACTCACGACCAATGAGGACATGACAAGAAGCCTTGGTGACGCCCAAAACTGATGTCACCAGGCAATTAGTTAACATGGGCATAATTCTCCCAGTTAGAGGAGGCCACGTATCACACTCATTGGACGAGGTCCCCATGATCCATTAGTAACAGGTATAAAAGGATCTATTCCGCCTCAAAGAAGGGATCCATCTTCTCTCTCACTGAATTTACCCTAATTCTCTATCTGAGAAAACTAACTTGATCGTCGGAGTGACATCCCGGGAGAGCACCCGGTCGTCCTCTAACGGTTCTTCCGTGATTGTGTTCTCTGGAATGCTTCCAAGGCCGTTACATCATCAAGCATCCAAACCCCCTGTAGAGCCTGTCACAAAAGATAGTAATGATGACAACATAAGAAAAAATGTGGATGTTTCCATGGAGCGAAGATAGATAGCAGCAATACGACAGGAAAATTTTAAAAAGCAAATGGACAGTTATTATAGCCAGTGGGTCAAATGTCGTTGTTTCAAAGTAGGAGAGAAGGTATTACGAAACAATGAAGCTAGTAGGCAAGAGCCACACGGAAACCTACGCCGGTCATTGGAAGGCCGATACATAATAAACGAAGCAAACATAGACCGATCATAAGTCCTAAAGACAATGGAGGGAGAGATAATACCACGAACGTGGCATGTCAAAAACCTTCGGAAGTACTATGTTTGACTACAAAAGGTTTGGTACAATAATTGGCACGAGAACGGCAGAAGAAGAAAATATTATCATTTGACCCTATTTGTATCATGTCGACAACATCACAGATTGCGGCAAGACCGGTTGCATTATGACAAATATAAAAAATTGGCTACCCGCTTTGCCCAAGAATACACTTATTCTTAAAAACATGTAGGTCGGTCCGCCGACTACACTTATGTATACATCGAGTATCACCACTCGACAAAAATGCTACCCGCTTAGCCCAAGAATACACTTATTCTTCCAAGCATGTAGTTTGGTCCGCCGACTACACTTATGTATACATCGAGCATCATTACTCGACAAAAAGGCTACCCGCTTAGCCTAAGAATACACTTATTCTTCAAAGCATGTAGTTTTGTTCGCCGACTACACTTATGTATACATCGACTATCACTACTCGACAAAAAGGCTACTAGCTTAGCCCAAGAATACACTTATTCTTCAAAACATGTAGCTCGGTCCGCCGACTACACTTATGTATACATCGAGTATCACTACTCAAC
This sequence comes from Lactuca virosa, assembly GCF_052849685.1. Taxonomy (NCBI): domain Eukaryota; kingdom Viridiplantae; phylum Streptophyta; class Magnoliopsida; order Asterales; family Asteraceae; genus Lactuca; species Lactuca virosa. The sequence goes on along the minus strand of NC_136429.1, from coordinate 144,767,316 downwards.
AAAAAGGCTACCCGCTTAGCCCAAAAATACACTTATTCTTCAAAGCATGTAGTTCTGTCTACCGACTACACTTATGTATACATCGAATATCACTACTCGACAAAAAGGCTACCCGCTTAGCCTAAGAATACACTTATTCTTCAAAACATGTAGCTCGGTCCGCCGACTACACTTATGTATACATCGAGTATCACTACTCGACAAAAAGGCTACCTACTTAGCCTAACAATACACTTATTCTTCGAATCATATAGTTTGGTCCGCCGACTACACTGATGTATATATCGAGTATCACTACTCGAAAAAAAGGCTACCTGCTTAGCCCAAGAATACACTTATTCTTCAAAGCATGTAGTTCGGTCCATCGACTCCACTTATATATACATCAAGTATCACTACTCGACAAAAAGGCTACCCGCTTATCCCAAGAATACACTTATTCTTCAAAAGAATGTAGTTCGGTCCGCCGACTACACTTATGTATACATCGAGTATCACTAATCGACCAAAAGGCTACCCGCGTAGCCCAAGAATACACTTATTCTTCAATATGGATAGCTTGGTCCGCCGACTACACCAATATATCCATTACACATCAAATACCCAAGAAACATATTAGTTGTTCATGACACCTAGTATCAACCCATATATCTACCTAACATTTGTCGGACGGAGAAAATGTGTTACCAGACGCATAAATCAATTTCCAACTACCTAAATTCATTAGAAAATCAACGATTCCAACAACAAAACAATCCCCACCAACAAAAATCAATGTACCAAAACAGACCATCCACAAAATCAGAGTGTGTTAGGCACACTAGCAAAACACCAAGTTCACGCTTGCCTACAAAAACAAGAGCATAACCGACACACATAACCCACTCTATCAAGACTTGTTGAGAAGTTGAGAACACAACACACCATTCTCATGGAGACAAATTTCATACTTCACCTGCACGAGCATACATCTTTCCATCTTTCACCAGCATTTCCTCGCTTGCAAGCTTCATGCCTTCGGTAACACGTACATTCACCTCCGCGGCTAAAAACCGGTCTCGCAAGTTTAACAACCCATCAAAAAATTTGAGATCTCGCCCGAGTGCAGTGGGGATAATTTTTTCAGCACGAGCTATAAACCGGCATGCTTCGTACAACTCTTCCTCAAACAACACACACAAGGACACCCGCCTACAACGTTGGGAAAACGACATTAACATAACAAAATAATCATGAACAAAACACAACATATATGTAAATATGTAACACACACCAAACTATTTACATACCAACTAGTTTGGGGGCCACATGACCAAAGGACAAGGGAGAGACGCGTCGTGGGCTTACATGGGAAATCTCCTGGAGAAACTGTACAAATTCATCAGGCGAAAGCCCCCCCCCCCCTACGTTTTCGGCTAGAAGAAACACTTCATAGGGGCACAACCCCCGCAGAGCTAGAAGAACCGACATGCACTGAACCAATCATATGTAAAGATACGTCCAACAACTGATCGATAGAGAAACCGTTCGGCCCAAAACCTTGGAGCATAAGGGGCGATTCGGGTGTCACATTCATATGGTCCACATTTTGGTCAGGAACCACGTCATCCACCATAAGGGACTCGGGTGAGATATCACCGGCCAAATAAGATGTCAGCTGGAAGGAGCATTTACTCCCATCTGCAATAATAAATTAGTAAGGAGAAAAAACCAGGAGGTAGCATTTATATCAGGAGATTACCCACAACTGGGGAAAGAAAAGACAAAGGAACTAATGCTAAATCGATTAAAAAGGTTAGACAAACTTGTATGATGTTGGTAGTTGACAGCGGGCTTTCCAGCATGGGCTCACATGACACATGGAAAGTACAACTTCCGAGAAAAACACCCTCTTTACACAAAAATGCGAAATTAAAGGAACAAATCCAAGAAGATCGAAAGACAAAGACACCAAGTCATCACCGAGTGAAATATAACATGGGACAAATGGAGAACACAAGCTATGTATGTCCACTCAGTAAAACCTACTTTTCCAGTTCCCATTCGAATGAGTTAAATCTGGAGCTAGAGGAAAGTGACGACTACTAACAGAAAACTAGTCACCATACTTCTTCAAGCGATAAAAATAACAAAACAAGGAGACATCAAGTGGTATCTTATGAACAAAGGAAAAAACTTCGAAAGTAACAATCTTTGATACTGCATTCGGACATAGTTGGACAAGATGGACTTTGTAATAACAAAGAACTTCTAAGAAGAAGCGAGACGGGGGAACCCACATACAAGATGTCGAAGATAAAAACCAACCTTACCAGGAGGGGAATCAAGAACAGACGAAGATGAAGACGGAACTAGGAAACCAAGTATAGCAAAAAGGTGATATTCGTGACTATACCGCTCCAACATGCAGTCGTACACTTCGGACGCCACTGCAGACATGTCATCACCCATACCAATCACAGTGATGGTAAATTCAAAGGGAAAGCATGTAAGGAAGTTTCGACAAGAATAATCAGGATTACCCGATAAATAATCAGAGGGACCGGTTAAAGCATTTAATACATGAAATCTAATCAAAGCAAGCAAGATGTCTTGTGATGGCGTAAGCATTTAATGCGCAACATGCGAAGGATTTTACAGTACCCAGTATGGATGTAAAATTCTGAACGGCAAAAATATTTTGGCAATATTCTTTTACCCTTCAGACTGGGGGGCTTAATGGTGTACCTGGCAGGTAGTTCGAGGAAACCCACTACCAGACCGGTACTCACCAGGTTGGCTTTACAAGCATTGCCACTTGTTTTGGACAAATATGTATTTGAATATATCGTACGCGAGCATCATAATCGTATCCCAGAAAATATTCCAAATAGTACAAAACAAATAAAATAAGCAAGGAAAGGACAGGAAGTACGACCGCTCACAGTCCGGGTAATGAGTGGAGGACCGGTCTAAGAAGTGGGCTTCACTAATCACGGAGAACCGATAAATATCCATGGGAAACATGCTAACCAGGTAAGTAAGAAGAACACATATTCCTTGACACAAAAGCAATACCAAAAGGTCACAATCTAACTTAGTCATCAGAGAGTTATTCCAGGGTCCAACCCTCAGCATGGCTGTCTCACCTAGTTCGTGTTATTCTTATGCATAGTGAATTCTCGGACGCCTATAGGACGAAACCCTCCAGGGTGAAAGAGCTCATCATGCGCCTGGAGTTCGTTGTATCGACATATATCACTATCATTAAGAATCCGCATAACTGTATTTTGATCCAAGACATTGAAAAGACGTATGCATTTAATTGGTATGTAACCTGGACTTGGAAGCAACCAACGTAATCAACTCATAAAAGTTGATATAACTACTTATATATACACCAAAACATATGTAGTCTAGAGAAATATATTGTATAGATCCCTGGATTCGCTTCCATTGTCCTCCAATAGAAACTGGTAATTTAAAAATATTCTTTGTACAAACCAATTTTTTCGTATCCAAAAGCTTTAGGGGTTTATTCTAATAGAAAGAAAATAATTGAAATAGAAATACCCTAATATTACATGTCCGGAACATTGGTTCGGAAGGTCCATACATTCTAGACTAGTCTCCGGAATACTCTTACCTAGTTTGGAATGTATGGGTGTCAGCTTCTGAAGTTTACATGAAACAAGCAGAAGGTTCCGTTTTGCCCGGTAAAGTGCATATGGTATGTAAACTCATAAAATCTATGTATGGGTTGAAACAAGCACCCAAAGAATGGCATCAATAGTTTTATGAGGATATTTTGTCCTCTGGTTTCAAGTTAAACCAATGTGAAAAATGTGTTGACAGTAGATTTAATGATGTTATTGGTGCATAAGTGATTATTTGTCTATATGTAGATGTCATGTTCATTTTTGGTACCGACCAAGATCAAATAGATGAAACAAAGCAATTGTTATCTTCTAAATTCTCCATGAAAGACTTAGGAGAAGATGATGTCATTCTTGGTATAAGGATTAAGAGGATGAACAAGGTATTAGGAATGACTCAAAGTCATTATGTTGAGAAATTTCTCAAATGGTTCAATTTAAGTAATTTTTCTCATGTGAGCACTCCTATGGATTCAAGTGTGAAATTAATGCCTAACACTGGCATTCCTCTTTCACAATTGGAATACTCTAACGCTATCGATAGCTTGATGTATGCAATGACATGTACCAGGCCTGATATTGCTTATGTAGTGGGAAACTTAAACATGTACACTACTAATTATAGTGCTCAACATTGGCAAGTAGTCAATAGCGTGTTTAAGTATCTCAAGGGAACCAAAGATTACGGGTTGAGTTACTTGGGAAGTCCTTCGGTAAATTACAAAGCTACATGCAAGCTATTCATCAAGCAGTCATGTAAATTACAAGGCATGGAGAGAGCACATTACAACAAAAAGATACAACTTCCCTATTGAAAGACAAAAACTACATGCCTACACCAGTTGGATGTTCTTCTCAACACGTTAGAGACTTGATTATTTCATAACACAATGTCTAGAAGGGAAATCAAATTTCTCATATGTATTTAGGAGCAACTACATGCTAAGCCAACTATTAAGATACTAAGATTACCAAAAACAGAAAAATGGCATCCCATGGTATTAGACACAAATAGCTATGATTTTCACAAACCATAAGATAGATCAAATCTATCGTGCTTAATTAAACATACACCTAACAATTTTAGTTTGTAATGGCCAGTTGTGATCATCAAATACATGAAAAATGGTCTTTGTAAATGGAGTCCGATTACCAAATTTGTTGCCTTTAAACATTTGTTAGCACACACCAATTTCAACCCTTCACAGATTCAATCATCAGCCAAAAGTTTTTAATAGATAATTTAAAAACATAAACAATTAGCAAGAAAAGATGAGTATCATTTAGGTACTTACTCGTAGCCTCATAGTGGAAGATGTCGAAGAAATTAAAAGGAAGGGAACTATCATTACTTACAAAATCTCAACTAAGGGAAACTTCAAAATCCATGGTAGAAACTTAAGTAACATAACAAAAAATACCAACAAACCAAACACAATTAACTCATTTTCCTGTGAAATATATCAATCATTTCATTAAACACTTGGCGTGTATAAAAACCACAAACAAAAATATAAAAAAGTTTAAACAAACGGAGGTTTTCCTGTGCCTTTTAGGCTATCTGTTAAAAATGAAGTCGGTGTGTAGCGTGAAAGAGAGGCGACACTTTTTCTTCATCTTTCTGTTCCTTTCTTGAACGCTACACATAATATAAAATAAATACATAATGTTAGTAATTATAGTAAATAAACAAAATCAATCTTTTTCATGAAGTACAAGAAAAGAGACATACATCGTTTTAAATCACTGAAAGGATAATAGTAAAAAATCAACTCCTCTTTCATCTATAAATAAACCTGGAATGCTGAAAAGCTCTTTGACTATTAATAAAAGAATCACGATCTTATTTTTGTGTAATAGCCTAAGATGGTGCAAACGTCCACAATACATAAACGAGCCGACGCTCATTGAGGCAAAGCTAATGTTTAGGAGACTTCGAATGCAAGGCATGGAACAAACTTAATGTTTTGTGCACATACATTAAGCATATTGGGGATAATCAAGAAATGAGATTAGACAAGGAAGAAAAGGAGCATGGTACTTTGGAAGAGGACAAATGTTCACGAACAAACACGGAGCTTGGGGCTGAGAGCGACATTGGAGGACAAATTTTCATTGGACAACAATCTAACGATAAATATGGGTTTCCCTTATTTAAATGATTGAAAATTACGAGATTACATTAATTATCGTAATTCAGTTTTATTTTATTATTCGTTTTTAATTTAATTTAATTTTAATTCCGTTTTAAATATACAAGAGGTGCATTAGAATGACACGTGACAAAAATTAAATACGGTGTTGTATTAGAATGACGTGTATATAGGTGAAACTATTAGTTTATTAAGTATGATGATGATAGATAGATAAATTATATGACTTTAAATACTGTTTAATATTATTTCCCAGAGAACATGCCTTCTATAGTTGATGGATTTGAGAAAGTGGCACACAAAGAGGTCGAAATCTTGAATGAAGCAGTTTACTTTTATACATTGTTTAACATTATTTTAATTCCTTTTCTTTCTCTTCTTTTGAATTTTAAAGATAAATGAACGATATACCTTACGAGAAAAAAAAACAATTGATATAAGAGAGTCGTTGAACAAACATCGTTGCCTAACTACACACTCAAAACAAACAATTAAATACAGACAAATTGGGTTGAAAACAAAGGGTCCAAGGGTAATTTGGTCCTTTACACACTCTAATTTCACTCACATTACTCTGGCTTAAAGAAATTAAACTTGATCCCATTGTCAATAATGACATAAACCCCAGCTGCAATCAAAAGCCCACTTAAGCATGTTCCAAGAATACCAAGTCCCCAATTTAGCCACCATTGGAAGCTATAGAACTTTGGTTTTTTAACCTTTATCCACATGAAGCATGGATACACCAATGTCACAGGTAAAGCGATACCACCAACCAAACCAGCCAGACTTGCAAGAAATGGGATTGCCACAGCCACAAAGAAACAAGTGAATCCGAATGATGTTCTTATGATCACCCTAAGCCACCATGAACAAGGCTTCTTGAACCTTGTTACATATATTGACTCCAACTCATCAAAGGTTGGCATTCCGTAGATCTGAAATGAGCTAAGAGCGTTGATGATCACTAGTACGCATGTTAATGCTTGAACTGATTTCGCCAGGTCTTGTGAGTGGTAAACGAATAGAGCTGGCAACATGCCACTAGGCGGAATCTGTAAAATAAAGATGAAAAATTTAAGGTTCTTCGTCTATAAATGAGCACATCTATGTTGCTTAATTTAGATACACCGATTTAATAGAGGAAGTTATGTAACGTTTTTTGTACTACTATTTATAAATTTTTCTTCAATTACTTTTCATTAATATCACCAAATGTATAGTTGTTTGGAAAATAAATCTTGAAGATTTTGAAAGGATTAAAAGCACGTAATCAAAAAAGTTAAAACCGGTAAAAGTTGTTGAATATAGTTAAACACTGTTTTTTTATCCAACCATATCATACCCGGTGTTGTCTTTCTCTATTTAAGGTTTAAAAGTTCAAGTCCCCTCTAATATATTCTCTAATATATTGATGGAATTAATAGCAGCTTAAAAGTAATTAGATTTGTTCTTAAATGAACGTAGCCACCCAAGCCGAGCTACAAAAACTTGAATGTACGAGCAAAACGAGCGAAGGATGGCCCACAGAGGTACTACTATGGATTAATCTTTTAGAGAAATAAAAGCTTACCAAATGCCCGTAAGCCCAATAACCTCCAATTGCAAGTGGGAATAAACACATGGCAATAATCGTATACGAAACTTTCACACCTTTCCACATTGGTACTGTTGATGGATGCTTTTCACTCGACGGCATGGTTGCCTGTACTCCAGAAAAAACAAATTCATAATATAGCTGTTAATAGTTTACATATCCGCACATAAAAACAAATGATTAATTGATTATAGTTTACTTAATTTGATATACAGGTTCATTTTGTTCAACCATTTACAATCTTACGAGTAAGTATGATGATAAAACGTAAGACTTTTACTCAAAAAAATATAATTATTAAACGAAGAACATAGATTAGGAGGTGTTTAAACATCATTTATTCTCATCATAAATAATACTCTATATTTTACGTAATTAAACAGCCTACTTTGACTTTTATACGCTCTGCACATCTAACCTCGTTAATTCGTCATTCTATGTAAAAAACTACACAAATATTTTTAGTTTTGTTGTTTTTGAAAATAACGGCAACGTTATCAAAAGTAAATATAAATTACACAGTTTTAAAGAAAAAAAAAGCCAAAACCTCACAAAATGCTAAATATATTATATTTAATAATAATAATAATAATAATAATAATAATAATATTATTATTATTATTATTATTATTATTATTTACATCAAAAGTTTTTTAATTGATATAAGTGTCATGGAATTCAAATATTATTATTATTATTATTATTATTATTATTATTATTATTATTATTAGTAGTAGTCGTCGTCGTAGTAGTATAAGGCTGAAAGGAGTCGGCAGCTAAGAACGCTCGCCAGGAGCTCGCTAAGCACGCTACAAACCGGCCCCTAGCGCACGTTATGGAGCTTGCTACCGGTGAGTCCCTAGGAGTATAGCGAGAGGAGAGAGAGAGAATTGGGCTTGCAGTGATTGATGATCCTATTTCACATTTGGCAAATTCATAAAAAAAATCCCTCCGTTTTTGGCAAATTAGAGGTGTCGAAGCGTTCAATTTTTGTTGCTAAAACTTGTTGCGTTTAAAACTGCTCCCTTTAAACCCGGTATTGGGGAAGAGAATCGGGGAAGAAGATGAATAATTTACATATTTGGTCCCCAAAGTTTTGCTAGTTTAGTATTTTTTGTCCCAAAGTTTAAGCAATTTGGTATTTTTTGTCCAAAGACAGAATCCTTCTTATTTAGTATTATGTTTTAAATTAGTGTAATAATTTTTATTTAAATATTAAGTGTTTGTATTTAAAAAAATAGAATTTTTGTAATATTAAATGTTTGTGTATTAAAAAATATAATTAATTAAATTTAAAAAAAAAAAAAAGAAATGAAATGCTAGGAATGTTACCACTCCCTATAAAATACTAATAATTAGGTGTTAACACAAAAAAAATGAAATAACACTAACAAAAATGACATGACAAGGTGCTAAGATTGTTAGCTATAGCCTCATACTTACATGTAGTTTCTTTTAAGTGCCATGGAATTCCGCCCACCAAATTGGAACGGTCAAAACCCGGTCAACAAATTGGAATAAAAGTTTGCGAATATGTGACGATAAGATTGACACAAGCATACGCCAAAAACCATAATACATACAAAATATTCTATTCAGTTATTATATTTGCAACATGAATGATTAACTCATGCTATTTATATATATTTTACTGCAAGGAGGATAAAAATATTAATTATAAGTAAGCTCAACTAATAAATTAATACTTAGGAATATTTCCTTGCATCATTTTTAAAAAAAAAAAATACTGAATATGGTATTAATTAAGTAAAATATAAAACAATAAAAGATAGTGTATATATTAACATTTACCTGAATTTCAAGTATAAGATTGTGGCCTCTGAATGCAAAAGAAATAATTCCAAGAGCATTTAGGACATCGAAAATCTTGGATACTTCGCTACCAATCCTAATGGGATTATAAGACACATTCGGAAGTCTGCCTTTTGTTACTGACACCAGCCATATAGTGGTACAATATCCGACGGCTGTGATTGCTCCGACGAGTGAGATGCCAGCAATGGAGTTGAGATTGGGGAGTTGCGATAGGAGCACTGCGCCAGAAGTGAACACCAAATACCATTCGACCACCGTCAGTGTTTGTGCTTTGCAATCAGTCGACGCACACACAACTTGAAAGAATATCTTGGACGTTGACCCCCCAATGATGATCAACGCTATACATGTACCGGCTGATAAGTAGATAGTCGGAAATAGGGCTAAAATCTTTCCTAACCTTTCACCTGAAAGAGATCAACAAAATTTGATCTTAGAATACTTTAGAGTTACTATAAGTATTTATAATAATGTATCATACTACAGATCTATAATCCGTGTATTAGGGTCGTTTTCATGTTTCGGATGTAAATTTGACATAACACGAATACGCAAAAAAGGTTTTATCTTATTTTTCAAGATGTATTCGTATCATGTCGTGTCATATACTGATTCGTGTATTCGTGTATCGAATTGCATTCATTAAAGTTAGACAATATGTAAAATTACATCTTAATTGTGACCAAATAATGAAAATTTAGGGGTGTAATCGTCGTCAAGTACTAGCAAACTAAAACTCGACTCAATTAAAAACTAGGATTTGAGCATGATAAAATAATGACAATTTCGAGTTCGGTTCGACTAGATTTGATTAGTTACTAAAAAAATAAAATTATTTAAATTACAATAAAAAATACGATTATATTCGCAAACTCGATTGAGATTGCCTCGAATATGTAAAATTTGAATAAATGAAGGGTAAAAGTAAAAATATAATTAAGCTCGAGCATGCATTAAACCAAGTGACAATTAAAGATCTTGTGTAAACGACGTCAAATATTATACATCAAAAATAAGTAACAAAAATAAACTTGGTGTAAATTTCTTACCAAAGGTTGCATTTGCCAGTTGCATGTATCTACTGTATCGCACTCCAGTTTCATGGTCTTCATGGAGATTTACAAGCAAATACAAAGTGTAAAGTTGCCATATGAATGCCAAAGTCAACAATATAACTCCCCAAGCCCTGTCATAAACCAGAAATCAAACGGGTTGTTATGAGATTTAAACTTCCTTACATTAATATGATTATATATATTGACTAATCCAAGATCTCATTTATGGTATTCATCTTTTCATTACCGTACCATCTTGTCCAGTCATAATGTAAAAGGTGATTCGTATCCAATATCATTTTTTTACACAAAATATAAAATTTCAAGTATATTATATGTTTCAAATTTATATAGATTTAAGAAAATGATATTTTTTATTTATAATTAAATTTTTAGCTAGGTTTTTTTTTTCGAATTTGTCTCATATCTTTTAATTAGAAACACTAAGTTTAGGATTGATCTACATTATTAAGCAAATATAATAAAATAAACAATTCATGTATTATAAATTGGAATTAGTTGTTAGATTATTAAACAAACATCCATTGGAAAATTAAACATATATTTTAAAACATTTATCACACTTAAAATAAAAGTCACAACTAAGATTAAATCGAAATATATAAATTAAAACTTGAAACAATTAAAACAGACTACATATATGTATAAACTAAGATCCAACAACCAAAAATTACAAATTAGTTACAGATTAAAGCCAAATTGGCTGTTATAGTATTTTGAGTTTGTCGTTATATTATATATTAATTGATCATAACACCAAACTAATGTAGAAAATGATGTTCTGTTAGAGTAGGCAAGTAGGTTTTAGTCGTTGTTTTTTAAGTACAAGTAGTGTTGAGTTGAAGATGCTGAAAAAAAAAATCTGAACAAAAAACACATGTACAATATTTTATCAGTTTATTAACCTATCTAAATTTTTAGTTTTAGGCCATTTAAAAAAACATTTTATTTTTTATTTATATTTTGTATTGAAATAATAGTTCAATAGATAAATCCACAAAATCATAAAAAAAATTTGTTATTGTGTATTTTTCCCTTACACTAAAAAGGGTAACAGGAAAAATAAATTTTAATGATAGTTAAAAAAAAAAGTAATTTGTTTAATAAAATACACAAGATAAGTAGATTTGTAAATCAATAAAAGGATAAAATAGAATAAATTTTTCGCATGTTCTCAAATATATAACATGATTTTCGCAAAATTTTGAGTCAAACCGCCACCTTTGCGTTACTTATGCTTTAGTCTCGAACCCGACAACAAATGAATCATAAGAACATTAAAAAAAAAGTAAATTACCAGCCAAGGATGGTGAAAGCAACAGGAAGAATGAGTGCTTGAATCCCAATCCCAGAACACAGCGTATGAAAAGCTGCATAATAAGCATTTCCATTTCTCGACTCAGTGATCGGAAGCCATGCATCTGTGGGATCTAATTTAGTGATCCGAAGAGCTTTTCTCAAAGGACTACCCAAAGGTGTTAGAAACCGCGGTGTCAAATTCCTAGACCTTATATAAGCCATGGGAGTCCTAGCCCCACTAGGAGGCATCGTCATCGGCCTATCTGGTGTACCGGGTACATATGGAGTTTGTGACATGAACGGCGAGTGGCTTGGTGGTGGGATGCTTATAAAAGAGATCTTGGGGCCGGTTTTTGGCTTCGGGGCTGCTGGGTGGTCCGGCGACTGCTGGTCTGGTGACTGGAGGAGCGGTGAACGAGCTAGAGATGGAGAGTGGATTAGTGAAGAAGGGCTGGAGGTTGGTGGTGAGTCTACGGATGACTGGGTTGGTGGTTTGGATCTTGCATGATCCTTGATTTCTTCCATGTCTAGTTCGAGTGCAAGTTCGCGCCCGATGTTTTAGGTTTGGTGAGCAGTTGGATTGTGAAGTCTTGTGGAGGTTATAGTGTATAAATAGAGATAAGAAGGTAATAATGCATGAGGTCAAAATGGGAATACGATTAAATAAAATATAAGTTGATTATGGTGTGTGTATGCTGACCGAAAATTGGGAATAGGAAATGGTGGCTATATGACATGTGGAATAAGTTCAATGTGGTCGTTGATAATTATTAAAATTTATATTTTTTCAATAATAATGCTGGATAAAAGAGCCAATAAGATGGTGATAAAAAAAATACTAGTTTAAAATGGTTTGCACGATTCGGTAAACCCAAGATTTTAAAAAGTTCGTCATGACTCTAAGGCTTGCACATACCGCCAAACTTTACAACACCGCCGCCTTAACTCATATATATGTATAAAAATGAAAAAATAGTTGAAAATACATATAAAAATATTAGTTATATAGAAAATTGTCACTTTAAGTCACGTCTTACAAACGCCGTGACTCGCCAAGGCTCGGAAAAGCTTGAGGCTTGACATTGCCGCCAAGTCATGTCTTACGTTATTTAGAACATTGGGTAAACCTATTTAAGACGTATAATCAATTAAGATTACAAAAATAATAGCTAATCTTTATAAGGCTTTTCCAAAAAAATAGTCAAAAATCATGGTGGCCTGTAAAATTTTAAGGTTTTCTAAGGTGTTGTTTGTTTTGGAAGTGGTTAAATATCTTTTGTGGTTTTCCATGTTTGCGGACGAAGACGTGCATTTGAAAAATGTCTACTCATCAGAGAGGAAAAATGCTCAAAAAATATTTTTTTAGAAAAACAAACGAGGCCTAAGGCTTCCTAAATTGTCATAATTTTAAATTTTAAGTTATTATTTGCCAAAATCATGGTGGTCTACGACATTGATTTTTTGTCAAAATGACTTCGTTACGACACTTGTTGCAATGATTTCCAACAAAAAAAATTGGTTGCAAAATCTTTTTCCCCCAATTTTGAACCTACATAACTATTTCACACAAAGTTAGTTTGATTTAATTTTTTTCATTGTGTTTAGTATAACAAAGTCTATTCATTAACATATCACATTTCAAATTTAGAGGTTAAAAGTATTTTTCAGCTCCAAATAGGCTATTCAGTAAAATATGTGAAGAAAGACAAAATTTTGTACCTTCATAACTTTGGCATAATAATTTTATTTGAGATGGACTGTTTTTTATTGTACTTGTTGTAACATGTGCTATCCATGAACATATTACACTCAATATTTTGATATCAGGAAATCGTACATTGTAAGCTTCAAAATAGGACAGTTGGTATTTTTTAATGTTTCATATATATATATATATATATATATATATATATGGTTATCACGATTTCATCAGAATAAACTTATAACATGCATCCCATAAAAGTGTACATTAAACTTGATTTATTAAAATTATTCCGTACCTCGTTTGGTAGGTACGTCGTTTGGTAATTCCCATTGTAGAGTAGGCAACGTAGGATTCATCGTATCAATGCGATATGTAGCTCAATACATTGCAGTAGTCAAATTAAATTTAAGCAGTTGGTGAATGTCAAGTACGTGAAACGATCTATTTGTCACTACCACATACACACAACGTACGCCACTTTTTTTTTCTTTTCTTTTCCATTTCTTGCATTTATAAATCATGTGATCAAGATGTAAAACTACAATTTGCAAAAAAAAAAAAATGTGACCTTAAATATGAAGCTGCAAGCGTGTCTTGCTTGATATGCTTGACACTTTTGCATCCTCCTATATGAAGCATCGTCTCAGCATACGGTGTGATATCACGATAGATTTCCCTTGTGTAAAAAATGACATTATTGTCGTTCAATTCTTAAACGTAGTTATATATCCTGAAATGTATTTACCTCTACTAAATCCATTCTCGAATACCTATTGCGTTGCTTCACGGAAAACCTCAATGATTGTTGTTATCGATAAATGTTGTGTACTCATGGATAACCTTATCACGACCTCTGGAATATTATTTGTCAATAGATTGAAATTGACTGTAACATCCTAAAATTTAAATAAAAAAACAAAGATGTTAGTGTTTAAAATGTGTGAAATAACATGATAAAGTTGGGAAAATGCAAATAATGGTAAAAATTAGAAAAATGCTCAAACAAGAGGGACCTTAGGTGAAAATTTAAAGAAATAAGATACAAACACATTCCTCTCATTCATTCTAGTCGTCTTTTTTCAAGAAAGAAGGAGCACTAATGGAGATTTCATCAAATCGTAACATGTAGGGTTTGATTCAAGTGAGAAATTGAGCATTCAAGCAAAGAAAGGGAAGAACGAAGGCTTGCAAGGTAGAATCTCTTCTCTTCTAACCTTGAAATTTGAATTTAAGAATTGGGTGAAACCCCAAATTCAATTTTTATGAGAATTAATGATTAGGGTTTTGGTTTCTAACCTTACTTGGGTGATTTCAATGGTTTCATTCTCAAACCAATTATTCCATTGATGGTTTTGATGATTTGGGTGAAAAAAAGGTCAACCATGAACCCTAGAATCCCAAATTGGGGGATCTTGTATTTATATGCTATGTTTTGATGAATTCAATGACCTAGATCAAGTTTGACAACAATAAACACTATGGGATTGCTCAAACTCATTCGTGATGGTAGAATCATGTTTTGAACTTGGATTGGAATGGATTAGGGGACTTTATGATGAAAACAATGAAATCCTTAGTAATTGATCAATTGATGAGTAAAGGAAGTTCATAATCATGAATTGATACGCTTGGAATGGATTAAACCAAAAAAATAAGGTGTTACATGATTCTTAGATTGAAATATGGAGTTATTGACCAAAAGGGCAATTTGGGAACATTAGATGCAATTGAGGATTCGATAGCTAGATTTAAATATTTACAATGAGTTTAGTCACGCTTTCAAGTACCTAGAAACATAAAAATGAGTGTACAATAAGTTCGGTTCAAGCTTTGTGAACTTTGGAATGTCCAATTCTATTGTAGCCTAGCTAACCATTCTTTTAGAAAAAATGGGAATCACAATGATCTTAAAAGGGGTTTCTGTCATAACCCGAAAATTTTTATTGGATTAGGTCAAACACTTCAACTTAGGGTCAAACTTACAGGCTTCTAAAGCCAAGTATACGTAAGGGTTGCGTGTTAGGAAGTGAACCACGTAAGAACCAAGAGCTTAGAACAACATTTGAGCCATAAAACCTCAACAAGTGAGGTTCACGGCGAAGGACCATGTTCACGGCCGTGAACCCCTCTTAGGCCGTGAACTCATGGTATATAGATGAGTTTTAGCCACTTTTCCTTCACTTCTTCTCTTGGCCGCAATCACTCCATTCTCTCTCAAGTATCATAGTTCAAGAACACCATCGTTCACTCTTAAACATCCCCTTTCCTTTGATACTTCATAGAAGCTTACTAGGATCTTCAAACACTCACCAAAACACCAAGATCTTCAAGTGTTCGTCATCAACTTGGGCCGTGAACCACTCAAATGGGCCGTGAACCACTCATCAAGTGGGCCGTGAACTCCATTGGGTCGTGAACCATCCTTCCTTTGGGCCGTGAACACTCCTTCAACCTCCTAACTTGCTTCTAACACTTCTTTGGTGAGTTATTCTTGCATCCTAGGTTGTTTCCCAATGACCTTTGTAGTTATATTCAATAATTACATGCCAATATGTACCATTATATGTCATTTAGGACTCGTTTGTGTCTCGGGAATTCATTCGTGGAACTTCTCATTCTTACTCGAACCTTCAATTGAATCACCCACATAAGGTGAGTTCATACCCATATAATCTATCTTTTAAATGTTTTTAAATGCTTTTAAAGGTGGCGGGGGGGGGGGGTAGGGGGAATACAAGTTGAACACAATATTATTGTGTTAATATTTACCTGTGATAACCATCACATTAAAAAATTTCTTATGCTTTTGTAAGTGATAAAAACAATTCAAAAAATCTTTTTAAATATATTAGTTTCTTGTTTATAAAACTCCATTTTAAAGTACGTGTTTAACTCAGTAGCTAGTTGAGTCTTTTCTACATGCCAGTAACAGTTCAAACAAACATAATAGTAAACTATAATAGGTATAGTTTAGGGTTCAATACATACTATTACTAGAACAGGGATGAACATACTATAACTAGAATAAGAAGGAACATACTATATTCTAGAATAGAGGAACAAATCATGATTCACATACTTATACTTTACACTCCCAGTAACCTAGGAAGGGAACGTATCATTAACTCATTGTTTAAAACAAAATATGATAATAAACATGGTATAAGGTTATATATATGTGGTACATCTACAACGTACCAGGTTATATATGGGGTACATCTACAAAGTGCCAAGTTATATATGGGGTACATCTACAACGTACCGAAGTTTACTTAAAAAGGGTACATCTACAAAGTACCGTACAATAGTAAATAGCAATATATAAAACTCACAACAGTATCGACTGAGGCGTTTAGAGTACAGGATTTCATTACTTCTAGTAGTCTTCATAACCAATAGAACAACGCCACATAACTTACTAGTAACATGAACATTCAGTTAGAAGGGGGCCTATAATGCTAACTTTATGATTCCTTGTTGGATACATTAGGGATATATATTAATGATATCCGACAGACAGTAAGATGTGTGCTTTTCGCTTTATTTCCTGTTCCTTGTTTGGTTGCGGGCTTAGAGCAGATTCACACAGTCTACTATCTATTCGATTTTGATATATATATATATATATATATATATATATATATATATATCCTGTATACACCAAGTAATCATAGAGAGTAACAGGTATGGGTCAGGTCACATCATACAAATTCAATATGCCGTTTTCTAGTACAAAAACATACTTTTTGGATAGAACATTAAGTAGGTAAAACTAGCAACTTATCTATAAAAGGTTTGATATGCATTATTAAACGAGTATAACTTAAAGGACCTTAGGTGGTTAATTTTATAATACCTTAGTTCATACATCAGGGTTATATATAATTAATATCCGATAGGCAGTTGAATGTCTGTTTTCCGCCTCATTTCCTGTTCCTTGTTTGGTTGTGGGCTTACGGCAGATTCATACATTTAACTGTCCGTTCGATATTAGATTATATATAGCTAGTATAAATTAAGTGATTATAGAAGGAACTATTGTGGTTACCATTTTTACTAAAGGAAATATATGATTTTCTTAAAGAATATTTTCAACAAATATATAAGAACTATTACAGTTAACTCCGCCAATACCAAATGAATACGCCAGGGTTATATACAATGAAGATGTAACAAATAATGGGATGTGTGACTTCCGCCTCATTTCCTGTTCCTTGTTTTGTTGTGGGTTTAGGGCAGATTCACACAATCGATTGTCTGTTTACTCTAAATTGTATATAAATTGTATCCATTTAGTACTCTTATAAGGGATTGTAGAGTCATTTTTACTTATCACTCATCACATCAGAAAATATAGGATTTTATGGAGGAACAGGTGTACTTTTCTAAAAAGAACTTATAGTATACATGTTATAACTAAAATACTTATGAACTCACCAGCTTAAATGCTGATCTACTCTTCCAAAATAACTTGTATTCTCAGGAAATTAGTAGACAGGTACGCGCACTGGGATTCAGAAGATGGAGTATATAGCTTCATGTCTTGTTTTGGTATTTACTTTGGAGTCAATATTTTGTGAATCTAATACATTATAAATACTTTATTATTTATACAATGGTCGTTGTTACTTTGATTACTATGATGCATGTGTTGTGATATTGAACATGACGTCCTCCGCCCCGAATGTTTCCGCCGTTCCGGTTTGGGGTGTGGCAGTTTCAATGAGCACTTAATGAGTTAAGAGGAGTGTTTTAGGATGATACAACACTTCCTAACCATGTGTGAGAACTCATATAATTACTATAAATTGAATTGGAAATGGCATTGAAGAACTATACAAAGTACCTAACCTTAATGAGAAAAAAATTGCACATTTGGGAGCATAGCAGGGTTCACGTAGAGTTCCGGTAAAAACCCTTGACCATTACGGTAAACTCAATTATTGGTACGGTGAACTTTGTTCCAAAAATCCTTGTTTTTCACCTTTATGTTCTGAAGCCTTCCGGAAACCTTTTTAAACATATATCTTTAGCATATTAAAGCTTAGGAAAAATTGAGAACCCTTGTAAAGGTATTTACCTATACTTATATTTTATAGGACGTACTTAAGGGGAGTGTTGCTTGTGGAAAGGAGCTTGAAGGAGATTAGTAACCTACATTGGAGAACTAGGTGAGTGCGTGTGAACTTTTCCCATCTTGGGTACATGGAAGAATGAACTTTTTGTTAACATGATAATGCGTTTAAAGTATTTAAAAATGAAGTTGCTATACTTTTGAATTGAGTACGTTTGAAACTAATGTGAGGAATGAGCGAAGTATGAAAAGTAATGATAAGAATAATTTGCTCGAGCCATGATATCCCCATAACGGGATATAGAGGGATCTATCGGGGTGACACCACCCCTTTGCGAGATAGATTACCTAACACATATGATGCTAGAGTTGACTAATTATGTTCTTTCCACTTTAGTGTAGACTTGGGGGTATTGCTAGACCCTAAGCATAAAAATGGCAACGGTTCAATACCAGAATTAGCCTTTAATGTTAAAAAGGAATCGAATGTGACAAGATATTTCTTAAAATATGTTATGTTTAATAAAAATGCTTTTGATGGAATGTAAAAAGAAATGTCTTTGAAATTATGTCACGAATAATGAAATGTTTGACAAATTGTGAGAAATGTTTTGGCTCTCAAACCCACATATAAATTAGATTTCGTCCTCAAAATCACTCCTTACTATGCACCTCAAAACCACACACTCCGAACCGAGACAAATACTGATCCTTTTTACTGACGAACCAAAATGTTACTACTATAATTCTGAAGCCCCAAAACTTGCCTAACCTCCACACATGTGGAATCTATACGAACCATAATCACAAGAGTCTCCTTCTACCAATAGAACTAAAAACATCCTTTTGAATCTAAACCCTCCGACTAATAACCCGGGATAGAGATTCCTTAACCATAACTTGCTGATGAAAACATACAGTTCAAAAATATCATGACGACTCTCAATGTGAGTCTCAACTATATAACCAATGTAGAAGTACACGTGCAACAACAACATATTCTACAACTTCCAACTATAAGACCGAATCATATCAATCAATATGATCCCCTAGACTGGGAGCCCAATGTGACAACCCAAAAATTTCTACCTTGTAAGTCAATCCAATCAACCAAAAGTCAGACTCGTTTCTATTGCCTTTTAGCCTTGTTAAGGGTCATTCTAATGGGTTCAAAGCCTAGTACATTCAAGGATTGTGTGTTAGGATGTGTTGACTAAAGTTAATCGTGTTGCATTCAAGCCAGAAACTCCATCACAAGGAGTTTACGGCCGCAAACTAGAGTTTACGGCCGTAAACTCTTGGCAGTCGTGAACCCTTCCCCATATCATATACTTGCTTCATTATTTCTTTATTTATCACATCTTCAAGTCGAGAAAACTCATTCTCTCTCAAGTATCATCAAGAACACTTCCATTTCTCTTCAATATTGTAAGTTATTCTTCCATTGTTTCTTGATATCTTTCTTGATCTTGTTAAACCCTTTGATTTCATCCATGAATTCAACTCTTTTGGGTTAGATCTTCAAATCATCATCCTTTCACCAAGAACACATACGAGTTTCTTGGGCCGTAAACACCCTAAAGACCTCCAAAGTGTGAGTATCTCTTCTATTATCTAGTTATCCATAAGAAACACTTGATTCCTAGCCATGAAACAAACAATAAGTGCATAATCTTCAAGAGTTTACGGCCGTAAACTCTTCCTTTGTCCGTAAACCCTTCATAAGATCATAGTTTGGCCGTAAACACACCCTTTTTGTGGCCGTAAACTCCTTTCAATTAATCACATGTGATTGTAACACTTCATTACAAGTGTTTCTGTTAGGTATATAAATTGCACCTTTTCATAAGCTAATTTCATGTTTATTTTACAGCATTGCATTGCATTTTTAGTGTAATATTCATTCATTTTGCATTTAAGGACATTATCGAGGATCTATCGATATTTCACCATTTTTTGTGGATGTTTCAGGTTGATTTGAAGATTGGAGCATGCTTAGGATGGTCGAGGGAAGCTCTCGGTGAAATTTATGAACTTTCAGAGCTAAATTGAAGAAATGAAGAAAATCAGGAATTGACTTTTATGAACTGCATTACACGGCCCGCGCTTTGGCAAGCCATACGTTACACGGCCGTGCTTTGGAAGTATTTCAGCACATCAGATTCATTACACGGTCGTGTAATGGCAAGGCATACGTTACATGGGCCGTGTAACGTGATCTGATCAAAATTTGAATTCTTAACTTCCGATTTATCATGTTCTTCTGTCATATTCAAACATAACTTCGACTTGGAACTTCAAAGAGGGATTTTGGGTATATCATATCATCATTTAGCATCTTGGAAACACTTTATTTTATATTTTGTAAGTCAATTTGAAGATCAAACTTGTTGAATTTGTAGTTTAACTTAGACATGTGTGGCTGATTTCCTTATCATTTCCGAATATGAATTCTTAAGTATTTGTTGTTAGGTTGTAATTTGCACTTGACATATGTTTAATATCTAGTAATCTTTGATTTGATCTTAATTATGTGTTTGATTGGTTCTCTTTTTCACTTGATCAATGAATTAGGGTTCTTAACAATCTAATTAATCAAATTGTGAAATTCGTAATTGTTTTATGATTTGATGTTAGTAACACACACTTATTTGGTTGTAATTAGATCAAAATTAGTGTAATCAAAGATTAAATGTTTATATTCCCAAGCTTAAGAGGATTTTTAAACATTGTTGGTAATTATTGCAAGAACTTAATGTCATTTAATGATTTGATGCAAGAACTTATTTGAACTGAATCAATTAAATGAAGTTTTATTTGAAGAACTTGTTTTGAATAAAATACTTTTGTCAATTTGGATATTAGAGTTTATTAATATCTAAATTACCAACTTAGATTGAACATGATTTATAATCATATTACATCTTTCAACATAATACATGTATAGGAATCAAAATCGGAAATGTATTTCTTTTATTGAGTTTTGTTATTAATCTTGCTTATTTATGAAGTTTAATTCGAGTTCAAACACAGTCCCCCATTTTAATTTTTGTTTGTATGATGTGTGAGAATATGGCTAAATAAGAAGTCCCGTATTCCTGTGGACCGAGCTTTCTTATTCTATACTACCTCTAGTGTATGAAGTAGCAGTGAATTGAGTTTTCTTGTTATTATTTTATCCCATTATTTGTTGGTTTGGCAGCCAAACAAATTGGCGTCGTTGCCGGGGATACGGTAGTACTAATTGTTTATGCCAAGATCTTTTCGCACATGTACACATTTACCACTTGATTTGGAGATAGAGAAATCTGCAAAACAAAGAAGGAAGCAAGCCGGACTTTTAAAGAAACAACAACAATCCGGAGCTTCTTCATCAAATCCATCAAACACATCTTCACCATCATCCAAAAGTACCACCCCACCATCCTCACCTATTCCTACCATGGCAGACAACCATGGAGGAAACCAAAATCCTCCAAACCTACCACCTAAACAAACCTTTAGATAATGGGCCACTCAAGATGTTACCCAACAACCTTTGTGCATTAATTACCCTGCAGCAATAAACTTTGAACTGAAGTCTGGACTCATTCATCTGCTACCTTCATTCCGTGGTCTTGAGAATGAGGACCCACATAAATTCCTTAAGGAATTTCATGTTGTATGTGTGGGTATGAAGCCACATGAAGTCACAGAAGATCAAATCAAATTAATGGCATTCCCCTTTGCTTTACTAGATTCAGCTAAAGAGTGGTTATATATATTACTTACCACCGGGGTCAGTCACAACATGGAATGAACTTGCAAGGATGTTTTTGGACAAATATTTTCCAGAGATGAGGGCTTCAGCTTTACGCAGGGAAATCATTGGTATCAAGCAACAAAAGAGAGAAGCTTTGCATTCTTATTGGGAACGGTTCAAGAAATTGTGTTCAAGATGTCCAAAACAAGGGATTTTAGAGTATCAGTTGTTGCAATATTTCTGTGAGGGAATGTCATCTTGGGATAGAAGATTACTCAATGCTTCAAGTAGTGGATCAATAGCTGATAAAACTCCAACAAAAATCAGAGCTCTTATCAAAACATGGCAGAAGAGTCCAAGCATACAACTCAAGAAGAAGAATGGTACAGTGATGCACCAAGAGGAGTGAAGGAAATTTCTACTCCAAAATTTGAGAGCCAATTGTCTGAGTTGACTAAAGTAGTGATGATGCTTGCTAAGGACAAGGGTGTGTAACCACCAGCAGTTAGACCTTGTGGTATTTGTACCTAAGTTGGACACCCCACTGATATGTGTCCGATGTTACAAGAAGATGTGGAGCCGGTTCAAGCTATGGGATTCTCAAGTCAACAACAAGGAAACTTTCAGCCAAGAAGCAATCCAAATTGGCATCAACCCAATGCCAATTTTCAGCCAAGGCCACCTTATCAACCAAGACCTCCATTTAAAAATCAAATGCATCATCAACAAAATTATCAACCACATTTCCAGTCAAATCAACCTCCTCATCAATCTCAATTCCAACCTCAAAACATGCAACAAAGAAGCAGTTCAAGCGGATCAGGAATGTCTTTGGAAGACATTGTTAAGAGTTTAGCCACAAGTACTCAAACGTTTCAAAATGAGACCAAGGCGAGTATCAAGACTTTGGAGCTACAAATGACTCAACTCACCACTTCTGTGAGTAAATTGGAGTCACAAGGCAAACTACCCGCACAAACCGAAAGGAATCCAAACCATAGTGCATGTGCCATCACTTTGAGAAATGGCAAAGAATATGAAGGTCCTAAGATGATTGAAGAAGAAGAGAAGATGGAGTTTGAGAAAGAGGAAGAGAAGTAAAAAACACCCTCAAAGCAAATTCCCATTGAAGCAAAAGTCACTCCTCCTCCATTTCCCATAAGGCTAAGCAAGTCAAAGCGTGAAAGAGAGGACAATGAAATCATGGAGGTGTTCATAAAGGTTGAGGTAAATATTCCTCTTATTGATGCCATCAAACAAGTCCCTAGGTATGCTAAGTTCCTTAAGGAATTATGCACATCTAAAAAAAGTTAAAAAGGAATGAAACTATCAAAGTGGGTGAAAATGTATCTGCAGTGTTACAGAAAAGACTACCTAAAAAATGTAAGGATCCGGGTGTTTTCACGGTTCCTTGCAAGTTAGGTAATCTTCATGTTCCACGAGCTATGCTAGACTTTGGAGTTTCTATCAATGTTTTGCCATATTCTATTTTCAAAACTTTAAATATTGGCATATTGAAGAAGACCGGGGTGATCATTCAGTTGGCTGATAGATCTTTAGTACATCCAAAAGGTGTGCTAGAAGATGTGTTAGTCCAAGTAAATGAGTTAGAAGATATGGATGATGATGACTCACCAAATTTGAGTTCAATTCTTCTAGGAAGGCCCTTTTTGAAAACATCCAGGACAAAAATTGATGTTTATGATGGTACATTGTCCATGGAATTTGATGGAGAAGTGATAAATTTCAACATCTATGATGCTATGAGATATCCAAGTGATATTTCATGTTTGAATTTTGTGGATATCATAGAACCATTGACAGAGGAGTGTTTTGATTTGTCTAATCATGATGTGTTAGTTCTCATTTTAGACAGGAATCTTCAAAAGGAAAAAGTGGAAAAACTTGCCAAGCAATTTAAAATTGATGAAGAGATTATGGAAGTTGTATCTTGCATGGATGAAAAGAAGAAAATGAGGTTTGACGTTCCGAAACTGAAGTTATCGATGCCTAATGAGAAACTTGTTCCTTCTATTGTGCAGGCACCGGAATTGGAGCTCAAGACTTTAGCCGAGCACCTCAAGTATACGTATCTTGGAGAGAAAGAGACTTTCCCAGTGACCATTTCCACAAAGTTGTCAACAAATAAAGAAGAAGAGCTTGTCACCACCTTGAAAGAGTATAAGGAAGCTATTGGGTGGACTATAGCCGACATCAAAGGGCTAAGTCCTTCACTTTGCATGCATAAAATCCTTATGGAAGAAGATTACAAGCCTTCCAGAGAAGCTCAAAGGCGTTTGATTCCTCCAATGATGGAGGTTGTGAAAAAAGAGATTTTAAAGTTGTTGAATGCGGGGGTGATCTATCCTATATCGGACAGCAAGTGGGTAAGTCCAGTCCAAGTTGTACCCAGGAAGACAGTATTACTGTTACAAAAAATGACCAAGGTGAATTAGTCCCCACCCGTGTGCAAAAAGGGTGGAGAGTTTGCATTGATTATAAAAGACTCAATTCCTCATCCCGGAAAGACCATTTCCTACTTCCCTTCATTGATCAAATGTTGGAAAGATTAGCGGGAAAAACACACTATGGTTGCTTGGATGGGTATTCCGGTTTTCATCAAATACCCGTTGCACCCGAGGATCAAGAAAAAACCACTTTCACATGTCCCTTCGGAACATTTGCATATAGGCGGATGCCTTTTGGACTTTGCAATGATCCCGCCACTTTTCAAAGGTGCATGGTAACTATTTTTTCAGAGTATGGTGAGGAGATTATTGAAGTTTTTATGGACGATTTCACAGTTTATGGTAATTCTTTTCATGAGTGTTTAGGCAATTTGAAATTTTTTTTGCGAAGATGTATTGAGACCAACCTTGTTTTGAATTATGAAAAGTGTCATTTTATGGTTGACAAAGGTCTCATACTTGGTCATATTGTGTCTTCTAAGGGTCTAGAGGTAGACAAAGTGAAAATAGATGTCATAAAGTCTTTACCTTACCCCACTTGTGTCCATGAGGTACGCTCGTTTCTTGGTCATGCAGGTTTTTATAGAAGATCCATCAAAGATTTTTCCAAGATATCCTGTCCTATGTGTGAGCTTCTACAAAAGGATGCAGAGTTCGAATTTTCCAAAGAGTGCAAGCAAGTTTTTGATCAGTTGAATGAGTTGTTAATCTCAACACCAATACTTCAATCACCGGATTGGAGCTTGCCCTTTGAAATCATGTGTGATGCTAGCAATCATGCGATTGGTGCAGTATTGGGGCAAAGAAAAGACCGAGTTCCTCATGTCATTTATTAAGCCTCAAAGACACTTGATAGTGCACAAACCAACTATTCGACAACTGAGAAAGAATTGCTATCTATTGTCTTTGCTTTAGAGAAATTCCGTCAATATTTGTTAGGTTCTAAAGTGATTGTTTATTCTGATCATGCAGCTATTAGGTACCTACTTGCAAAGAAGGATTCGAAGCCTAGACTCATTCGATGGGTATTACTCTTACAAGAGTTTGATATTGAAATCAAGGACAAGAGCGGAAAGTCAAACCTTGTGGCTGATCATCTTAGCAGGATTGTTTCTCCCGATGATTCAACTCCCATTCATGATGCATTTCCCGATGAGAACCTATTTTCAGCAAAAGTTGCCCCATGGTATGCCGATATTGTGAACTACATTGTCACAAATCAATTTCCACCAGATTTGACACGATGGCAAAAAGATAAAATCAAGAAAGAAGCCAAGAGGTATGTATGGGATGAGCCATATCTGTGGAAATATTGTGCGATCAAATGATTAGATGATGTGTGCAAGAGGTATGTATGGGATGAGGTATCTTCTATCTTAGCGTTTTGTCACTCTTATGCTTGTGGAGGGAATTTTGGTCCTCAAAGAACTACAAGAAAAGTATTAGAGAGTGGATTTTACTGGCCAAGTATTTTCCATGACTCTTATGTATTTTGTGCAAGCTGTGATAAGTGTCAAAAGATGGGTTCTTTAAATTCAAAGAATCAAATGCCCCTAAGTCCCATTTTAGTTTGTGAAATTTTTGATGTTTGGGGCATTGATTTCATGGGACCTTTTCCATCATCTTCAGGTTTTACTTATATCCTTTTTGCTGTAGATTATGTTTCCAAGTGGGTAGAAGCAAAAGATACCCGTACTAACGATTCAAAAGTTGTGATAGAATTCTTGAAGGCTAACATATTTTCCAGATTTGGTGTTCCAAAGGCCTTAATCAGTGATCGTGGTACACATTTTTGCAATCGTATGCTCGGGAGTGTTTTGAAGAAATATGGTGTTACTCATACAGTTTCCACAGCATACCACTCACAAACAAATGGACAAGCCGAAGTGAGCATTCGACAAATCAAGGGTATTTTGGAGAAAACCGTGAATACAACAAGGAAAGATTGGAGTACACGCCTTGATGATGCTTTATGGGCGTACCACACTGCATACAAAACTCCAATTGGAATGTCTCCATACCGCACTATTTTTGGAAAGCCATGTCGATTACCCGTTGAGTTGGAGCATAGCGCCTATTGGGCAGTCAAGTAATTCAATATGGATTTAAATGAGTCGGGAAAGAAGAGGAAGCTTGACATACAAGAGCTTGAGGAGATTCGCAATGAAGCATATGAGAATGAAGTTCTTTACAAAGAAAGAACAAAAGCATACCATGACAAGATGATTTCACGTAAGGTATTTCAAAAAGGTCAAAAGGTATTACTTTACCAATCTCGTTTTAAATTAATTCCTGGTAAATTAAGGTCCCATTGGGTGGGACCATTCGTTGTCACTAATGTTTTTGAGCATGGTGCAATAGAGATCACAAGTGAGAAAACCGGGAAGATCTTTAAAGTAAACGGTCATCGTTTGAAGCCTTATTATGAAGGATTTCAAGTCAAAAATGAAGAAGTGGAGGAAGTAACGGATCCAAAGTACCAAGATTGACAAATAGTTGGGGTCCATGTCGAGCTATCGAGTTCAAACAAGAGCAGCTACCCGAGAGGCAACTCGGGGGTATTTTGTGACAACCCGAAATTTCTATCTTGTACAACACTTAAACTCAAATCAAAGTCTGACTCATATCTGCTATCTTCTAGCACTATTTTGAGTCTGTTTGAGCATTCTGAGCCTAGTACATCCAAAAAATGAGTGATAGGAAGTGTTAGTTGAAGATCAAAGCCAACAAACAAGCCATAAACCCCTTCCATGAGGAGTTTACGGCCAGGACACATGAGTTTACGACCGTAAACTCATGGTGGCCGTAAACTCTTGGCTATATATGTGATACTTGGCCATTTTTTTCTATCACTTTTACCACTTCCAACTCAAGAACTCTGATTTTGCTCTCAACTATCATCAAGGATCTTCAATTTTCTTCCAAAAATGTAAGTGATTTATCCCTTGATTAGTTACTACATCTTATTATCTAGCATAACCCCTTTGATTTCATCCATTAACATCATCTTTTGGGTTAGATCTTCAAGACCTCCAAGAACACCAAGAACACTCTAGTGTTTTTGGACCTTAAACACCCTTTCAAGCTTCTATTACGTAAGTACTCTCTCCTTAGCTTGTTACATACTAGGAACACTTGATTAACACCTTGAAAACATCAAGAATTCAAGAACAAAAGGTGTTTACGGCCAAGAGCATCTCCCTTGGCCGTAAACCCTTAAAATGGTGCCATATTGACCTTAAACTCTTCTAGGAGCTAAGCTAGTGGACTAGAACACTTCTTGGAAGACCATTAGACCTTAACACACACTTTGGTACAAAAATACCATGAGTTTACGGCCGTAAACTCATAGGGCCGCAAACCCATGGGCCGTGAACTCATGGGAGTCTTACCATTTGGGTCGTAAACTCCAATGAGAGGCCCTAGACTCCTTATATGCAACCCTAAGTGGTTTAACACTTCATGTCAAGTGTTTCCTAGTCCCTAAGGTTGTTTCATTTCATGATTAGTTGTTATAAACACTAATCTTATACATATATGTGTCATTATATGCTAAATAGGATCCGTGTGTGTGCTCAAGTCTTCACTTGACACCTAGCATCCTATACCACACTTTCGTCCAAAACACTCACTGCAGGTGAGTTCATACCCCTTAACTTATATTTTAAATGATTTTAAATGCTTTTATGGGGGGATACAAGTTGAATTATTATAGTTATTATATCAATCACATGTGATAATAACTATCAAACATATGAATTTTATTACATTTCAAACTGTTTGATCAATCAAACTTCTTCGAATCGTTTTATAAACTCTTTTACATGTTAAATACTTTCTATTAAACTCTTTTAAACTTATATTTTGTCAAATGCATATCTATATAGATATAATTATATAAGTAGGATTGAAAGGACTTAGGACTGATAGCTCGCCTTACTTCCTGTTCCTTGTTTGGTTGTGGACTTAGGGTATCGGTTGTCTGTCCGAAGGTCGTTTGAATCTTAGTTATATATTATGTATATGTATATAGATATAAAAGTTCTTCATTCAGTTCAATACCTTTTGGGTAGCAAAGGTATACAAACATGTTCATACATACAAACAACATTGCTAGTAAACTATAATAGGTATAGTTTAGGAAGTTACTAATGCTATTACTAGAACAATGAAACATACTAAGGGTCAGTTCATTCATGAGTCAATACATACTTACTATGATGAGAAACTAAGAGAACATACTATGATGAGAAACTAAGAGAACATACTATAATGAGAAACTAAGAGAACATACTATAATGAGAAATGAAGAGAACATACTACACACTATACAGAGAGAGCATACTATACATATACAAGAATACTATAACCTTAATGTGAGATACTACTTCGGGGCATGGCATCACTGTTGCAACTCGTTTTGTAACCAGAGCCTCCTGGAGGGAGAGCGTGAATTTGTGTATAGATCTATACGGGATTGACCATCCCACACCTTGCTGCTAGCTACAGTGGGACCTGCAGGTCTACGGGTGACGAATGTCATTACTGTTCGACGTATTCCAGCGTCGTTTTTCCATTAGTCAATTAGTATGGTTACAACATATCACATTTTACCTTAAATTAAAAATTGATTAAAGGTAGTTAGTAAAACAGTAGTCACTATATACAATACTACAGTAATACATTATTTTCCTATTTCATTCACTTTGTGATCTTCGTACATAAATGATAATGTAAACCATATTTTGACAATGATAGTCATATTTGGGAAAATACACACTTTTACAAAGAACAAACATACAGAACAGTCAGGTCTTGGTAGAAGACTGCATTTTAGTAGAAAATATAGGTTTTTCCAGGAAGTTCAAACATTTACAAATACTTACAAACTTTCAGATTACACTGTTACAAACATTGCTTCAAACCTGTACCAACAAATGACACTAAAATACTTATGAACTCACCAAATTTAATGCTGATAGACTCTTTCAAAATAACTTGTATCCTCAGGTCATCAGTAGACAGGTACCAATGGCAGGTTTTGAGAAGACGGAGCAGCTTCCAGACTCGTGTTTGTTTTGTTTATTCATTTTTGGTGTCTTCAAAAGTATTCAGAGAACACTTGTATTAAAACTATTACTATTAATGCAATGGATGATGTTGTTGCTTGTTTACTATTATACATTGTGGTGATACTATACATGATGTCCTCCGCCCCAGAACGTTTCCGCCGTTCCGGTTTTGGGGTGTGACAGATTGGTATCAGAGCATTGTTTATAGTGAATTGAGTATATCAAACCATAAAAGATATACAACTATAAACACATCGGGATTTAAAATACTCTGACCAAGAGTTTATACTTTTAAATAATAAAATAATTAACCTAAGTATACATACCTACATTCATACTAAAATCAGTGTCACTAGGACATAACATAAGTATTACGATTGTTGGACAAGACGAGTAGTCTTGGGGGCATATAATCAGATCTGGGAGTGATATAGCCTGATCAACTATATCTTTCCGAGAAGTGATTAGCATGTGTCCAGGATTGTTTGTGATGTTGCAGCAAGTCTAAAAACTTACCAACACTACTACAACGAAAACATTAGAATAAAACGTAAACTTAAAATACTATAGGAGTATTTTGTGTTACTATAAATTCCTTATGTGAAAACTAAAAAGGTCTTTATTAGTATGTAAATAGTTGCGCAGTGGATACGCTAAGGTTACATGTGACTACGATGTTATAGACTTAGAATCTGTGACCTTTGCCTTACTTCCTGTTCCTTGTTTGGTTGTGGATTTAGAGTTAGGGTCACTTATTCGAAGGTCTATCCTGTCTTGGTTACATATGACTGGTATGCACTACGCAAATGTTGGAGTAACTGATAAGGATCACCTTATAATTATCTTAATTAGTACGGTTATTAATTATTTCTTTTACCCCTTTCTCGCCTAGATAACATGGCTGGATTCCATCTCCCCGGAGACCCGTACTTCCCAAACCAAGGCAATGCTGGGTGGCTGGAAGCAGAGCCGGAAGAGGATCATCCAATCCCTTTGGATGATCACCTCGCAGAAGGCTTTTCGGATAGTTCTTACCCCAAACCCGAAGTCAACAAACTACCCCCAGTGGCTCAAATCCCAAATCCAAACCCACGTCCGGCTTTTCAAGGCCCGGCGCCTCTTTGGGTGGAAAGTCTGGAGACCTGGAGTCAGGAACAGGGCCAACCTATCCCGTACAATGGAGACCGAAGTTTTTACAATGTGAGCGACGGAGGCTCAGCGGACAGGGTCCGGCCTATCCTGGTCCGCAGGGTTGCTCGTAACGAAATCCAGGGAAGGACAACCCTCTAACGCATTGCGGAACTTGATGCCACTACAGTGATCAACACTATCCGCATTTGTTGGCTGGAAGACGCTTGTGAGAGAGCTGAAAGAGACCGTGAGTCTCTACTTCAAGCACTAGCTGAGACTAGGGCTGAAATCATAGAGCATCGCGTACGCCAGCGAGTGTACGAGCGACGCCTTCTTGAAATGGAGCGTCTGATGGATGAGCTAAGGATTCGCCCAAGGGGTTCCCGACGTCGATAGGGAATGCTCTACTCATCCCTTCTCTTTTGGATTAAGGATTAGCCTTCTTATCTATGCTCTAAGTAGCACTTTTCCCTATAAATTCCTGCTACTGTAAGACCTTGAACTTTCGGTCGTTTAGGTCTTAATTCTGTCAAATTTTCTTATCTTGGTTTGATGTAAGCCCTACTTTTAGGTCGTTTTTCCCAAACTAATTGCATCTGTAATACCAGTATTATTGACAGATATTAATCTTGTGAAAATTATATCCTAATGCCTTCATCTTTCTACTACTAGAGTTCTAACGAATCATACTCTCATTTGTGTTGTTGGGCTATGGAGAGTTAGTCCATGAGTCACTTTCATCATTCTCTTTATTAACTTCTTAGCAACATCTTCATCTTCGTGATTTTGTAGCTTCAAGATGCCTCCACGCAGACTAACGAGGCGCGCTGCTCGTAATCAAACTCCACCTCCTCCTCCACAATTCAACCCAGTAGCTGTTCAAGCTGCCGTGAATGCGGCTGTCATGGCGGCCCTAGCTGAATTCAACACCGTCGGTACCAGCGGGAGCGGGATTAATGTACCTCCCACTGTTGCTGAAACTCTTGTGCGCTCTAGAGAGTGCTCGTATAAAGACTTCACCAGCTGCAAACCCAGATCCTTCAATGGAACTGGTGAAGTCATTGCCCTCTCGCAATGGTTCGAGAAGATGGAGTCGATCTTCGAGATCTGCTCCTGTCCGGAGGGGAGCAAGGTAAAAGTTTCCGCTTGCACTTTCGCGGACCGAGCTCTGACGTGGTGGAATAGCCACGTAAAGTCACTGTCTCTTACATTGGCAAATGCTATGGGCTGGGAAGCTCTGAAGGAGATTATGATCGAAGAGTACTGCCCGAGGGGCGAAGTCCAGAAGTTGGAGCAGGAGCTCTGGAGCCTAACCATGAAGGGCTCCGACATAGTTTCTTACACTGCCAGATTCAGCGATTTGGTGGTGCTATGTTCATCAATGGTCCCCACCAAAGCGAATAAGGTGGAGAGGTATATTTGGGGGCTGGTGCCTCCATTTCACGGGAACGTTTTAGCTTCCAACCCCACTACCTTCGACAGTGCTAAGCAATTAGCACAAAGAATCATCGACCATGGGGTTTGTGCCCCGTCAGCAACAACAACCCTAGCCATCTCAGAACCCTCCAAACCTGCTGCCAACAAGCAGAAGTTCTGGGATGACAAGAAGAAGAAGAGAACTACCAAAAAGCGACAGGTCGTAGCTGTTCATGCTGCGGTGGCACCTACCACTGCTGTGCCAGTGAATCAGTACGCGGGCAATTTGCCCAAGTGCAATAAATGCAGCTTCCATCATAATGGACCCTGCCGAGAGATGCAGTGCTCTAACTGCAACAGGAAGGGGCACACTGCCCGTTTCTGCAAGGCTCCGGCGAGGCCAATTGCTCAAGTCCCCAGCGCTGGTGTGGGCCAGGCTTGCTACGGTTGTGGCGAGGTGGGCCACTAGAAGAGGAACTGCCCGAAGGCAGGGAATGCTGGCGGAGTGGGAAGAGTTTTGGCTATAGGACACGAGGAAGCAGTTGTTGACCCCATAATGGTCACTGGTACGTTTCTCCTCGATAACTCATATGCATGCATTCTGTTTGATAGTGGAGCGGAGATGAGTTTCGTGAACTAGAAATTTGCTCACCTGCTTAAAAATAAATCGCATGCACTTAAAGAACCGTTCACTGTAGAAATGGATAACGGGAAAACAGAAAGTGCAAACTGCATATACATAGGTTGTACACTAACGCTAGATAGCCATTCATTCCCTATCGACCTCATGCCGGTTTCAATTAAAAGTTTCGACGTCATAATCAGCATGGATTGGTTGAGTTCTCATCATGCCGACATCATGTGTTATGAAAAGGTTGTTCGCCTTAATCTGCCCTCCAGCGAAACTATAGTAATCTACGACGAATAACCCGGCACAAACCTTCGGCTCATCTCGCGCATCCAAGCCCAGAAATTCTTGCGCAAGGAGTGTCGCACATTTCTTGCTCATGTTGTTGATGTGAGCCAAAAGACGATGGACATAAAGAACATTCCAGTAGTACGCGATTTTCCTGACATCTTTCCAGAAGAACTCCCAGGATTACCCCCGCAACGTCAAGTCGAGTTTAGAATCGACTTAGTTCTAGGGGCTACCCCCGTAGCTAAATCGCCCTATCGTCTAGCACCAGCCGAGATGCAGGAGCTATCCGGTCAACTTAACGAATTGCTCAGCAAGGTCTTCATTAGGCCAAGCTTCTCACCCTAGGGAGCACCGGTCTTGTTCGTCAAGAAGAAAGATTGATCGTTCCGTATGTGCATCGAGTACAGAGAACTTAACAAGCTAACCATCAAAAATCGTTACCCTCTACCTCACATTGACGATTTGTTTGACCAACTTCAAGGGCCGAACTTCTTTTCAAAAATAGACCTGAGATCCGGGTATCACCAATTACGAGTGCTAGGGGGGGATGTTCCGAAGACAGCCTTCCGAACTCGTTATGGACACTACGAGTTTGTAGTGATGCCGTTCGGATTGACCAACGCGCCCGCAGTATTCATGGATTTAATGAATAGGGTGTGCCGTCCTTACTTGGATCAGTTCGTGATCATCTTCATCGATGACATACTTGTCTACTCTCGTAGTAAGGAGGAGCATAGTCAACATATCCGACAGGTCTTGGAAACATACGATCAGAGAATCTTTATGCGAAGTTCTCGAAATGCGAATTTTAGATCCGAAGAGTCGAATTCCTAGGGCACGTGGTTAGCGAAGAGGGAATACACGTGGACCCTTCCAAAATCAAAGCCATTGAGAACTGGTCAGCACCGAAGACGCCTACAGAAATTCGTCAATTTCTAGGCCTCGCTGGCTACTATCGCAGGTTCATTCAGAACTTCTCTAGGATTGCAAAACCGCTTACGACATTGACCCAGAAGGGCATGGCCTTTGACTGGGAAGACAAGCAAGAGAAAGCGTTCCAAACGCTAAAACGAGCCTTATGCATCACACCGATACTGTCCCTCCCCGAAGGTACAGAAGACTTCGTAGTTTACTGCGATGCATCAAATCAAGGGATCGGTTGTGTTATGATGCAACGAGGTAAGGTCATCGCCTATGCCTCAAGACAGCTGAAGACACACGAGGTCAACTACACCACACACGATCTTGAGTTAGGAGCAGTGGTGTTTGATTTGAAGATCTGGAGACACTACCTGTATGGTACAAAAAGCACTATCTTTACAGACCACAAAAGCCTACAACACATATTCGACCAGAAGGAGCTCAACATGAGACAACGACGGTGGGTCGAGCTACTCAGTGATTACGAATGCGAAATTCGTTATCATCCCGACAAGGACAACGTAGTAGCTGACGCCCTACGTCGGAAAGAATACTCTGGTCGTAGAGTCAAATCATTGACTATGATGATCCATTCACACTTGTCCACACAAATTAAGGAGGCTCAGGTCGAAGCTTTGAAACCTGAAAATGTGGCGGGTGAATCCTTAAGAGGGATGGATAAGAACATGGTAGTCAATGGTGGCGGAGCCCTATATCTCATGGAACGGATCTGGACACCGAAGCACAGTGGTTTCAGAGACTTGGTCATGACCGAAGCTCACAACACTCGATATTCCATCCACCCAGGTTCGGATAAGATGTATCTGGATCTTAAAAAGTTATACTGGTGGCCTAACATGAAAGCAGAGATTGCTACCTTCATGAATAAATGCCTTACTTGCGCCAAGGTTAAGGTCGAATACTAGAAGCCATCAGGGTTACTTCAGCAACCGGAGATACCTGAATGGAAGTGTAAGCGGATCACGATGGACTTCATAACCAAGTTGCCCAAGACAACTGGTGGTCTCGATACCATTTGGGTGATCGTGGACATGTTAACTAAGTCCGCACACTTCCTGCCAATCAAAGAAACTGACAAGATGGAGAAGATAACAAGAACATACATCAGGGAGATCATACGACTACATGGTGTTCCCATATCCATTATATATGATAGAGATAGTAGATTCACTTCGAGGTTCTGGCAGTCGTTACAAAGTTCCCTAGGAACTAGGCTGGACATGATTACAACCTACCATCCACAGACCGGCGGACAAAGTGAGGGAACTATCCAAACTTTAGAGGATATGTTGCGAGCCTGTGTGATCGACTTAGGGAAGGCATGGGATACTCACTTACCCGTTGTCGAGTTCTCCTACAACAATAGTTATCACACGAGCATAAAGGCTGCTCCATTTGAAACTCTTTATGGCCGTAAGTGCAGATCCACTCTGTGCTGGGCTGAGGTGGGTGACAGTCAGTTAGCTAAAGGACGAATTCTTGACAGCACGCTCGCAGGTCCGGAAATCATTCGGGAAACGAAAGAGAAGATCGTTCAGATTCGTGAACGATTGAAAGCCTCTAGAGACCGACAGAAAAGCTACGCAGACAAACGAAGGAAACCGTTGGAATTCCAGGTAGGCGACCATGTTCTATTGAAAGTCTCACCCTGGAAGGGCTTGATACGCTTCAGAAAGCGTGGAAAGCTAAATCTAAGATACGTAGGGCCTTTCGAGATTCTTGCCAGAATCGGCCCTGTAGCTTAGAAACTCAAACTGCCTCGCGAACTTAGTAACGTACATTCTACTTTCCACGTATTGAACATGAAAAAGTGTCTGTCCGACGAGACTCTTGTAATCCCACTCCACGAGATCGAGATCAATGAGAGTCTCAACTTCGTGGAAGAACCTGTAGAGATCATGGACCGAGAGGTCAAGCAAACGAAGCAAAGCCGTATCCCGATAGTGAAGGTTCGCTGGAACGCCAAGCGAGGACCTGAATTCACTTGGGAACGCGAGGATTAAATGAAACTGAAATATCCTCATGTGTTCGTTCAGTTATTTGTAATAGCTTATTTGTTAAACTCTAATTTCGGGACGAAATTCTCTCTAACGGGGGGATGATGTGACAACCCGAAATTTCTATCTTGTACAATACTTAAACTCAAATCAAAGTCTGACTCATATCTACTATCTTCTAGCACTATTTTGAGTCTGTTTGAGCATTCTGAGCCTAGTACATCCAAAGAATGAGTGATAGGAAGTGTTAGTTGAAGATCAAAGCCAACAAACAAGCCATAAACCCCTTTCATGAGGACTTTACAGTCAGGACACATGAGTTTACGGCCGTAAACTCATGGTGGCCGTAAACTCTTGGCTATATATGTGATACTTGGCCATGTTTTTTCCATCACTTTTACCACTTCCAACTCAAGAACTCGGATTTTGCTCTCAACTATCATCAAGGATCTTCACTTTTCTTCCAAAAATGTAAGTGATTTATCCCTTGATTAGTTACTACATCTTCTTATCTAGCATAACCCCTTTGATTTCATCCATTAACATCCTCTTTTGGGTTAGACCTTCAAGATCTCCAAGAACACCAAGAACACTCTGGTGTTTTTGTACCTTAAACACCATTTCAAGCTTCTATTACGTAACTACACTCCCCTTAGCTTGTTACATACTAGGAACACTTGATTAACACCTTGAAAACATCAAGAATTCAAGAACAAAAGGTGTTTACGGCCAAGAGCATCTCCCTTGGCCGTAAACCCTTAAAATGGTGCCATATTGACCTTAAACTCTTCTAGGAGCTAAGCTAGTGGACTAGAACACTTCTTGCAAGACCATTAGACCTTAACACACACTTTGGTACAAAATACCATGAGTTTATGGCCGTAAATTCATAGGGCCGCAAACCCATGGGCCGTGAACTCATTGGAGTCTTACCATTTGGGCCGTAAACTCCAATGAGATGCCCTACACTCCTTATATCCAACCCTAAGTGGTTTAACACTTCATGGAAAGTGTTTCCTAGTCCCTAAGGTTGTTCCATTGCATTATTAGTTGTTATAAACACTAATCTTATACATATATGTGTCATTATATACTAAATAGGATCCGTGTGTGTGCTCAAGTCTTCACTTGACACCTAGCATCCTATACCACACTTTCGTCCAAAACACTCACTGCAGGTGAGTTCATACCCCTTAACTTATATTTTAAATGATTTTAAATGCTTTTATGGGGGGAAACAAGTTGAACTATTATAGTTATTATATCAATCACATGTGATAATAACTATCAAACATATGAATTTTCTTACATTTCAAACTGTTTGATCAATCAAACTGCTTCGAATCGTTTTATAAGCTCTTTTACATGTTAAATACTTTCTATTAAACTCTTTTAAACTTATATTTTGTCAAATGCATATATGTATAGATATAGTTATATAAGTAGGATTGAAAGGACTTAGGACTGATAGCTCGTCTTACTTCCTGTTCCTTGTTTGGTTGTGGACTTAAGGTATCTGTTGTCTGTCCGAAGGTCGTTTGAATCTTAGTATATATTATGTATATGTATATAGATATAAAAGTTCTTCATTTATTTCAACACCTTTTGGGTAATAAAGGTATACAAACATGTTCATACATACAAACAATGTTGCTAGTAAACTATAATAGGTATAGTTTAGGAAGTTACTAATGCTATTACTAGAACAATGAAACATACTAAGGGTCAGTTCATTCATGAGTCAATACATACTTACTATGATGAGAAACTAAGAGAACAGACTATGATGAGAAACTAAAAGAACATACTATAATGAGAAACTAAGAGAACATACTATAATGAGAAACGAAGAGAACATACTACACGCTATACATAGAGAGCATACTATACATATACAAGAATACTATAACCTTAATGTGAGATACTACTTCGGGGCATGGCATCACTGTTGCAACTCATTTTGTAACTAGATCCTCATGGAGGGAGAGCGTGAATTTGTGTATAGATCTATACGGGATTGACCATCCCACACCTTGCTGCTAGCTACAGTGGGACCTGCAGGTCTACGGGTGACGAAGGTCATTACTGTTCGACGTATTCCAGTGTCGTGTTTCGATTAGTCAATTAGTATGGTTACAACATATCACATTTTACCTTAAATTAACAATTGATTAAAGGTAGTTAGTACAACAGTAGTCACTATATACAGTACTACAGTACTACATTATTTTCCTATTTCATTCACTTTGTGATCTTCGTACATAAACGATAATGTAAACCATATTTTGACAATGATAGTCATATTTGGGAAAATACACACTTTTACAAAGAATAAACATACAGAACAGTCGGGTCTTTGTAGAAGATTGCATTTTAGTAGAAAATATAGGATTTTCTAGGAAGTTCAAACATTTACAAATACTTACAAACTTTCACATTACACTGTTACAAACATTGCTTCAAACCTGTACCAACAAATGAAACTAAAATACTTATGAACTCACCATCTTTAGTGCTAATAGACTCTTTCAAAATAACTTGTATCCTTAGGTCATCAGTAGACAGGTACCAATGACAGGTTTGGAGAAGACGGAGCAGCTTCCAGACTCGTCTTTGTTTTGTTTATTCATTTTTGGTGTCTTCAAAACTATACACAGAACAATTGTATTAAAACTATTACTATTAATGCAATGGATGATGTTGTTTCTTGTTTACTATTATACATTGTTGTGATACTATACATGACGTCCTCCGCCCCAGAACGTTTCCGCCGTTCCGGTTTTGGGGTGTGACATATTTTGGTCATTTTTGTAACATTTTCGTATGTACATTTTCTTTTAAGTTTTTGTGTTCCAAGGTTCTTAGAATAATTAAGGGAGTCTAAAAATAGTTTTTATGAAGATTGGAAGTGAGCGGGTGCGAAATCAAGAAAATTTTCCGTGTCCTTCTCAGAACATTACACGGACCGTGTAATGCATGCCTTTGCAAAACACGGCCGTGTAATGAAGATAGATTCTAGATTTTTGGTGTTACACGGCCGTGTAACATTACTCTTGCCATTACACGACCGTGTAACGAGGCATGTACATTAAAAAAACGAGATTTCTTTAAGAATGTGCAGCTCCTTCTTTTCCTCATTCCAGTCGTGACTTCACTCTTACTACCCTTCATCGCACACGACCGAACACACACACATACACCTAAAATCTTCGATTTTCTATGGATTTAATCAAGCAAGGTATGATTTTTCATTCCCCTTTCTTCTTCCTTACACTCAGCACCTTCAAAACACCATTTTAATGGTGATTTTCGGATTTTTGGAAGAACGCTAGAAATTGGGTTCCGAAAATTTTGTTTTAATTTCTTCAAATTGTTTGTAGGATAATCTTGGGGAAGCATTGTGGAAGGGATTACAAGTGATTTCAAGTACCAATTTCATGTTTCAAGTTCTAAATCGAGTATTCTCTTTTCAATTCTTTGACTTTTCATGGTTAGTCAAAAAGCTTTAATCTTTGTGCTTACACTGTCAAATTGAGTGTTCATCGTGTGTTGGTCATTTAAAGTGGTTGTGCATTGTGCTTAAGAATCAAATTTTTGTGCTTAAATTGTTTCTCTCATGGCTTCATCATCTCGTGGGGGTAGTAAAAAGAGTAATGCCAAGCGTTGTAGAGTTGTTGACTCTAGTGTTAGTCAACGTGACCCAAACCCTCCACGCCAAAATTAGGGTGCATTGGCATTCTTAGACTCTCAACAAGAAACTAGGTATCATAATTTTCTTAGTCATGGGCGAGCAGCACAGAAATTCGCGGACATGCCCACTCTTGAGTCCCTTCATATACATGACCAAGTCCGTGTTTTGTTCAGAAATATGGGATGGGAAGGGTTGTTATCATTGCATGATGTTGGGTATGTCCAACCTACTCTTGAATTTCTGTCATCTGTTTCCTTCAATCATCAAACCGAATATCTCTCATTCCGTGCTTTTAGTCGTAATTATCAGTTGCATAAAAATCAATTATGTGAACTCATTGGTGCTCCAATTGCTAACACTTACAGCCCATTTCACATTTTTAATTTTCCATTTCAAGAGGATGCTAATGCTTTTTGGGAGAGAATTTCAGGATTGAGATATTTTCCTAGTGCTGTCAAAGCATCAAGTATCATTCATCATGTTCTTAAGGCCACTCATCGCATCCTTGCCTCTATTGTATTTCCACAAAATGAGATAAGCAAGGCTGGCCAAAAAGAATTAGAGCTTATGTGGTGTATGATCCACAACCCAAATCAACTTCCTGATTTTGGATTATGGATTATTTTCAAATTGTTGAAAATATCCCGCAGCAGCAGTGGTAAGTTACTTTGTGGGGGTATGATCACAATTATCCTTAAACACCCCGCTCGTGCCATTCGCTTTCCACCCGGTCTCAATGTCATTGAAGGAGAAACTCGCCTTACAACAAACATCTTGCAAAACATGCATTTGTTCCATGCAGATTATGAAACGGGGTCCATTCATTGGGTTGTTGATAGCCGTGATTATCTCAGCATCGATCATCATAATGCTGAACTTCTTCGATTGTCAAACCCCATACACAACACTGTTTGGCACCTTAGTTCCAATTTGGGTGTCCCGATGCCCGAGCCTGGTCCTGATGAGGATGAACTCATTCCTAATGCAACCATACCTAATGTTGCTGCTCCAATGCAGCAAGAGCCTGTCATGCATCCCCATCATGACATGTATATGCAAGAGTTCCGTAGGTTGCATGATGACAATCGGCGTTTGCATCGTGACTATTCTGAACTTTATGATAGTATTTGTGAGATAAATACTGAGATGGTGGAGTTTAGGGAAGAGTTTTATACCTTTAGAGACAATCAACAAGCACACAACCAACATATTGATTCCCTTGTGAACGACATGCATAGGTTACTTTGTTTAGGTGGTCAGCCTACACAACCACCTTATTACCCTCAATATCCACATTACCCCCCACCGTACAATCCACAATTTCCACATCAATATCCTGCTCCATTCCCACCTCATGATCATCCTCAATAATTTTTCCCGCTCTCTTCCCAAGCATCGAGGATGATGCACATTTTTAAGCTTGGGGAGGAGTGTATTATGCATATTCATAAAAAAAATTGCATATTCATTCATCGCATTAATAAAAATAAAAATAAAAATACAAAAATATTTTTCCTTTTCATTTAGGTTTTTAAGTTCATTTCATAAATTTTTCTCTCCTCTTTCTTCTCATCTTTAGAATGCCTTTAACTTTTTATCACAATACATGGTCAAGTTCAAGGTTTTGTCTGCTTATACCCCCTTATACATGTGGTGTCAGTAATTTGTGAAACTTTAGAACTATTGAGAACACACTTATTTGCTATTCACTTAGTGGCGGTGCATTGAGGTGTTTTATGACAAGCAACTCTTAAATAATTCGGTCACAGCAGGTGATAATCAAATGTAGGGCGCTTTTAAATACCTGTGAGTACGTTACTGTGTGAATCGGTAAGGCATAAGGAGGCATAAAAGTTCATTTTGTTGTCTAGTTTCATTTTTAGTTTATTTTGTTAATCGTTTGTATATATGCTTGTTTTATTTTGTTTTGTTTTGTAATATTTAGTTCAGACTAATTGACTTTTTGTTGGATTATACATGATCTTCGCTTGGTTCAAAAAGATTGGTTCAAAAAAAAAATTAAAATTAAAATTAAAAAAAAAATAATAATAATAAAATAAAAATAAAAATAAATAAATAGGATTTATGCAGCTTTTTCAACGTTAGTCTTTATGCATTTTAAAGTCAAATCAATGTCTAAAGAATAGTTGTTAAAGTTGTTTATTATTTTCATTCTAGTTTTCTAGTTGTAAATATTAGAAGTTTATTGTTATTTTAAACTAATTTGTTTTCCAAAGTCAAAACCGCGAGATCATCAAAATGGTGGATTTCAAAGTCAAATCTCTACAAGTGTTTGTCATTTATAAAAGAGTTCTTCAAAAGTCAATTTATCAAGTTTTGTGTTCAAGTTAAAAACAAAGTTTTAGTTTATGTTTGTTCTTTTGTAATATTTAAGTTGAGTCTTTGTACATATACATGATGCTTTCTAGTAATTAAAAAAAATTAAAAAAAAATAACCGAACCAAGCCTGTCCAGATTTTTCATGATGATATTTTCACAGAAAATTCGTTTGTGTTTGATTTTGTTGGCTTGTTTAGCGTTAGAAGTTTATTTCGAAGCCAACAATTATGATTATATGGTTC
The DNA here is from genome assembly GCF_052849685.1 of Lactuca virosa. Lineage (NCBI taxonomy): Eukaryota > Viridiplantae > Streptophyta > Magnoliopsida > Asterales > Asteraceae > Lactuca > Lactuca virosa. The sequence goes on along the minus strand of NC_136429.1, from coordinate 144,724,981 downwards.
TATTTTGTATATTTGTTGTTGTATATTTCTTTTGCGCTCCTGATATGGTTATGGATTTATCTCCTATTATGGATTACCGAGAGTTGACACAGATTTTGGAAGAAGATATGAAGATTGTGCAAGCGCAAGCTATTGAAGAGCATGGAGAGAAAACTAAGAAGAATGGGATATGCCTTACCGACGCCGAGAGCCATCCACCTTAAATAACGAGTGTAGATTCTTTTATAGGAGTGAGTTCAGACATCTTGTGAAATGAGTGCATACACGAGTTGAGTGTTTCAGTGAGCACACCCTATAGATTGACATGCACCTGCCTTGACAGTAAAAGTTACTAGGAGCTGCCTTATACTATGGTTCTATGCAATTTAACCAAGTGCTTGGCAAATCTTTGTGTTCCAAGTCTTCTACTATCCTGATTTGGAATGCAATACATTAGTATGCGTATGGGGTATAGGCTGACAACTCTTTAATCATGATTATGTTGTCGGGATAAATAACTTGAGGCATTCTTTCTTTTTATTTCTATGTTTGCATTTCTTCATTTGCATTTGCATTCATCTCTTCCAAGGTTATTTTTTTTTGTTTTCTTGAGGACAAGAAAAGGTTAAAGCTTGGGGAGATTTGTTAGGTGCATAAATTGCACCTTTTCATAAGCTAATTTCATGTTTATTTATAACATTGCATTGCATTTTTAGTGTAATATTCATTCATTTTGCATTTAAGGACCTTATCGAGGATCTATCGATATTTCACCATTTTTTGTGGATGTTTTAGGGTGATGTGAAGATTGGAGCATGCTTAGGATGGTCAAGAGAAGCTCTCGGTGAAATTTCGGAACTTTCGGAGCTAAATTGAAGAAATGAAGAAAATCAGGAATTGACTTTTATGAACTGCATTACACGGCCCGCGCTTTGGCAAGGCATACGTCACACGGTCGTGCTTTGGAAGTATTTCAGCACATCAGAGTCATTACACGACCGTGTAATGGCAAGGCATACGTTACACGGGCCGTGTAACGTGATCTGATCAAAATTTGAATTCTTAACTTCCGATTTATCATGTTCTTCTGTCATATTCAAATATAACTTCGACTTGGAACTTCAAAGAGGGATTTTGGGTGTATCATATCATCATCTAGCATCTTGGAAACACTTTATTTTATATTTTGTAAGTCAATTTGAAGATCAAACTTGTTGAATTTGTAGTTTAACTTAGACATGTGTGTCTGATTTCCTTATCATTTCCGAATCTGAATTCGTAAGTATTTGTTGTTAGGTTGTAATTTGCACTTGACTTATGTTTAACATCTAGTAATGTTTGATTTGATCTTAATTATGTGTTTGATTGGTTCTCTTTTTCACTTGATCAATGAATTAGGGTTCTTATCAATCTAGTTAATGAAATTGTGAAATTCGTAATTGTTTTATGATTTGATGTTAGTAACACACACTTATTTGGTTGTAATTAGATCAAAATTAGTGTAATCAAAGATTAAATGTTTATATTCGCAAGCTTAAGAGGATTGTTAAACATTGTTGGTAATTATTGCAAGAACTTAATGTCATTTAATGATTTGATGCATGAGCTTATTTGAATTGAATCAATTAAATGAAGTTTTATTTGAAGAACTTGTTTTGAATAAACTACTTTTGTCAATTTGGATATTAGAGTTTATTAATATCTAAATTACCAACTTAGATTGAGCATGAGTTATAATCATATTACATCTTTCAACATAATACATGTATAGGAATCAGAATCGGAAATTTATTTCTTTTACTGAGTTTTGTTATTAATCTTGCTTATTTATGAAGTTTAATTCGAGTTCAAACACAGTCCCCCATTTTAATTTTCGTTTGTATGATGTGTGAGAATATGGCTAAATAAGAAGTCTCGTATTCCTGTGGACCGACCCTGCTTATTCTATACTACCTCTAGTGTATGAAGTAGCAGTGAATTGAGTTTTCTTGTTATTATTTTATCCCATTATTTGTTGGTTTGACAGCCAAACAGTTTCCTAGTCTCTAAGGTTGTTTCCTTGCATGTTAGTTATTTTAAACACTAATTACATGCCTATATATGCCATTATATGTCATTTAGGACTCGTTTGTGTCTCAGGAATTGATTCGTGGAACTTCTCATCCTTACACGAATCTTTAATTGAATCACCCACATAAGGTGAGTTCATACCCATATAATCAATCTTTTCAATGTTTTAAATGCTTTTAAGGGGGGGGGGGATACAAGTTGAACACAATGAATATTGTGTAAATATTTACCTGTGATAATCATCACATTAAAAGATTTCTTATGCTTTTGTAAGTGATCAAAGCGATTTAAAAACGCTTTTTAAAGTATTAGTTTGATTGTTTGTAAAATTTCATTCTTAAATGTACATGCTTAACTCAGTAGATAATTGAGTATTTTCTTCAAGTCAGCACCAGTTCAAGTAAACATACTAGTAAACTATAATCGGTATAGTTTAGGGGTTCAGTTCATACTATAAGTAGTACAGGGAGGAACATACTATAACTAGTACATGGAGGAACAAATCATGATTTACATACTTATACCTTACACACCCAGTAACCTAGGAAGGGAACGTATCATTAACTCATTGTTTTAAAAAAAAGATGATAATAAACATGGTATAAGGTTATCTATATGTGGTGCATCTACAAATCTGCCAGGTTACATATATGGAGTACATCTGCAAAGTACCGGAGTTATATATAGGGTACATCTACAAAGTAACGAACTTTATTTAAAAAGGGTACATCTACAAAGTACCGGACAATAATAAATAAAACATGTTAATATATAAAAAACTCACAACAATATCGGCTGAGGCGTTAAGAGTGCAGGATTTCATTACTTCTAGAACAACGCCACATAACTTACTCGTAACATGAAAATTCAGTTAGAAGGGGGCCTATAATGCTAACCTTATGATTCCTCGGTAGATACGTCAGGGATATATATTAATGGGATCCGACAGGCAGTAGGATGTGTGCTTTCCGCTTCATTTCATGTTCCTTGTTTGGTTGTGGGCTTAGAGCAGATTCACACAATCTACTATCTATTCGACCTTTTATATATATATATATATATATATATATATATATATATATATATATATATATATATATATATATATATATATATATATATATATATATATATATATATTATGTATATACCAAGTAATCATAGGGAGTAACATGTATGGGTCAGGTCATGGCATACAAATTCAGAAAACCATTTTCTAGTACAAAACATACTTTTCAGATAGAACATTAAGTTGGCTAAACTAGAAACTTATCTATAAAAGCTTTAAATCATTTTATTAAACGAGTATAATTTAAAGGATCGTTAGTGGTTCATTCTATAATACCTTAGTTTATACATCAGAGTTATATATAATTAATATCTGATAGGCAGTTGAATGTGTGCTTTCCGCCTCATTTCCTGTTCCTTGTTTGGTTGTGAGGTTAGGGCAGATTCACACAATTAACTATCCGTTCAATATTAGATTATATATATTGCTAGTATAAACTAAGTGATTATAGAAGGAACTATTGTGGTTACCATTTTTACTAAAGGAAATATATGATTTTCTTAAAGAATGTTTTCATCAAATAAAGGAACTATTACAGTTAACTACGTAAGTACCAAATAAATACACCAGGGTTATATACAATGAAGATCTAACAAACAATGGGATGTGTGCTTTCCGCCTCATTTCCTGTTCCTTGTTTGGTTGTGGGCTTAGGGAAGATTCACACAATCGATTGTCTGTTTTATCTGGATTGTATATAACTTGTATCCATTTAGTACTCATAGAAGGAATTGTACAACCATTTTTAATTTCATTCATCATATCTGAAAATATAGGATTTTATGGAGGAACATGCGAACTTTTCTAAAAGAACTTACAACTTACTTTTCATCACTTAAATACTTATCAACTCACCAGCTTAAATGTTGATCTACTCTTTCAAAATAACTTGTATTCTCAGGAGACTAGTAGACAGGTACGCGCACTGGGATTCAGAAGATGGAGTATAGTAGCTTCATGTCTTGTTTTGTTATTTACTTTAGAGTCAACCTTTAGTGGATCACATACTTTGTAAAACACTTCAATATTAATGCAATGGTTGTTTGTTACTTTGATTACTATGATACATGTGTTGTGATACTAAACATGATGTCCACTGCCCCTGAACGTTTCCGCCGTTCCAGTTTGGGGGTGTGGCAGACATTGTTTATAGTGAACAAAGTATATCAACCTATAAAAGATATACAACTATAAATACAATGGGGCCGAAGTGCTCTGACTAAAAGTATATTTTTAAAATATAACAATATTCTTATAAAAGTATACTTACCTGAATTCATATATACATGCTAGAACAAGTATCACAAGAAGAACAGAACATAAGTATTTAAAGGTTGGACACTGCGGTCAAACGTGGACAGTTAGGTAATCATTTGTGGGATCAATATAGCCTGATCAACTATATTCATTTGAGATATGACCAACATGTGTTTGGGAGTGATGTGGTGTTGCAACAGTCTTAAAACTTACCTAACTCTATATACGAAGGATTTCTAGATCAGAACATAAAGTTAAAATTCTATGGGAGTATTTTGATACTATAAGACAACAACAAGTTTAAAACATACCAAGTTCATTACATCAAAATACTATAGGAGTATTTTAGGCACTATAAATAACTTATGTGAGAATTTAAAGGACCCTTCGAGCAGGTCTATAATTCCGGAGTGTATACTCCCTAGGTTTTATATAATTGAGATTTTATAGACTCAGAATTTGTGATCTATGCTCTACCTCATGTTCCTTGTTTGGTTGTGGTTTTAGAGTAGGATCACTTATTCCAAGGTCTATTTAATCTTAAATTATATACAACTTGTATACATTGCGCAATTATAGGAGGACCCAGTAAGGATCACCCCATAGTGTTTCACTTAATCTCATAGATTCTTTAAAAACTTCCATTCTCGCACGACAAACACAGATAGATGTAACCACTCCATCATAGTAGTCCATAGAGGAGTCAAGGAGGAACAAAAAGAGATTCAAGAGAATTTTTCCAAGGAGGGATCACCCGAAGAAACCAAATCGTCGTATGCGTCACCCTAATAAATAATAACCTTAATTGACTTAGTGAGCTAGTGAATACACTATTCACACTATGTGTGAGGATTATTTGTTTTTCGTGTAGCCAGTAACAGAAATTCAGTTCACATAAATTCATTCGAGGATAGCCACTTCTGATTCATAAAGTTTATCTTATATAGACTCCCATTATGAATTGTTTTCCAGAACCCTATGAAAGTCAGAACCAGATAAACTCAGAACTAGGATAACTTTGTCATTCAGCTTTCGACTTATAACCACTGCTATAGACTTATTTCCATCTCATCTTTGTATTCTTTTTAGCAAAAGATGCCTCGCGGTAGACCTGTAAGGCGTGTGGCCAATAGCACAACAGAAAATCCACCACCCACCACCACAACTCGATCCTGCTGCTCTCCAAGCAGCGATAACAGCCGCAGTAACAGCTGTTAGGAATCAATTCCGCATAAGTGGTACCAGTGGAGCTGGTAGCAGTACCCACCTAACTAACCCCAGAGTTACCCACGGACACCCACGGGAGTGTTCGTATAAGGACTTCATGAATTGCAAACCCAAATCCTTTAATTGAAATGGTGGAGTCATTGCTCTGATGCGATGGTTCGAGAAAACAGATTCGGTCTTTGAAATCAGTCTGTGCCCAGAAGGCAGCAAACTGAAGTTTGCTGCCTGCACCTTCTCCGACAGAGCCCTAACATGGTGGAATAGCCGTGTTAAGTCACTGACCCTATCAGTGGCTAACTCGATAGGTTGGGAGAACCTAAATGAGATGGTGTTGGAAGAATACTGCCCAAGGGGTGAAGTACAAAAGCTAGAACAAGAACTATGGGAGCATACCATGGTCGGCTCAGACATAGTAACCTACGCTGACAGGTTTAGCGACCTGGCAGCACTGTGCCCCAGGATGGTTACCCCGGAGAGTAAGAAGATAGAAAGGAACATCTGGGGTTTAACTACCCCGATCCAGGGGGATGTACTTTCTTCTAACCCAACTACATTCAATAGTGCCAAATGCCTGGCCCAACGACTCATTGATCATAGATTCCATCATGGCGTGGTAGTTTCCGTTCCTAATCCATCAAAGGGAGGGGACTATAAACGAAAGTCGGGGAACAAAAGGAAGAAGCGAACGACACAGGAAACCCTGCAGGAGCAACCAGTAGTTACGGTGCACGCCACCACAACACCTGCCACTCCAGCATCTGTCAGTGGATATGCAGGAACTCTCCCAAAGTGTGGTAAGTGTAACTACCACCACACTAGAGTATGTCGGGAAATGAAGTGCATGAAATACCGCAGGAAGGGGCACACTGCCCGTTTCTGCAGGGCACCGGCAAAACCGATCTCCGAAGTCCCCGGAGTTGAAGTAAACCAGGCCTGCTATGGCTATGGCGAGTCAGGACATTACAAGAGGGACTTCCCGATAACGAAGAACTCAGCCGTGGATGGATGAATCCTGATTATCACCGCATGAGAAACAACCCCGAAATCACCAGCGAGCAGCGGTACGTCTTCGAAATAAAACAATTACTTTAAAATTTTGATTTATATTTAATATAAGATTAAAACTTGGGGAAAATTTAAAAGTAATTATAATAACTCACTCGTCCGAACAAGTCATAACATTTATAAGAGAACTAAAGATCCGTACAGGTGAGCTATGATGGCTTAGTATGTACATCAGGGTTGTGCGTAGCTAACATTTTGCAGACTTAGAGTGAGTGATTCCGCTTCATTTCCTGTTCCTTGTTTGGTTGTGGAATTAGGGCAGAGTCACTCAGTCGACCATCTTATCCATGTTAACTATACATAACTTGTATATGCCACGCGATCATAGAGTTATCGAGGAGGATCATCACAAAAGTATCGACACTAGTTATCAAAGCACTTTCACAGTTAGTACTCGCTCATCGCGGTACGATTTGCGATAGTGGTTATATCAAGGAGAAAACTGAAAGCACTAGAAAGGCTACACGGAATACATTGTAGAGCACACTAGAGATACACCATCGTATAACAAACGTTTCTTTCAAATCGGCCTAACATTTGTTTCTGTAAAGAATCCATTGTCATCATTCATCATTGATTGGCATGGTCCTCACCATACTAAGTTCATATGTTTCAAAAATCCATCGTCCTAATCAGACAGACTAACGAAACCCTCGTCATCCATAACGACAACCTGACCCAGACCTCACAATTGTCTCTTGTCTACTAAACCCCGAGGTACTCATACGAGGAGTACCTTGCCCTCTGAAACCTTGCCACCGTATACTCAACAGACCTTCCCGAACTACCACTCATCAAACAGATCAAGTTGAAGCACAGAGGCTAAGGACGAATGCATCCCACCTATCACTATTAAGTGTATACGCGAGAGTGGTATATAATTATAATTATGCGGATGTAGTATGTGTGTTTCCTCCCTATCTCCTGTTCCTTGTTTGGTTGTGGACCTGGGGCAGAGTCGCACATCCGACCGTCTTACTAATCTTAATTATATACGACTTGTATACACGAGGTGATAATAGATGGACTAAGTATGAGTCCTATCATGAGCATAAGGGCAAAGTTTCCCAGGACTACGAGTGGGTATTCTGCCATTAAGAGGAGCACAACCCTAGGAGTACTGCTAGGAAAGCTAATTTTGGGACAAAATTCCATGTAACGGGGGGATGATGTAATAACCCAAAAATTTCTACCTTGTAAGTCAATCCAATCAACCAAAAGTCAGACTCGTTTCTATTGCCTTTTAGCCTTGTTAAGGGTCATTCTAATGGGTTCTAAGCCTAGTACATTCAAGGATTGTGTGTTAGGATGTGTTAACTAAAGTTCATCGTGTTGCATTCGAGCCGGAAACTCCATCACAAGGAGTTTACGGCCACAAACTAGAGTTTACGGCCGTAAACTCTTGGCAGCCATGAACCCTTACCCATATCATATACTTCCTTCATTATTTCTTCATTAATCACATCTTCAAGTCGATAAAACTTATTCTCCCTCAAGTATCATCAAGAAAACTTCCATTTCTCTTCAATATTGTAATTGATTATTCCATTGTTTATTGATATCTTTCTTGATCTTGTTAAACCCTTTGATTTTATCCATGAATTCAACTCTTTTGGGTTAGATCTTCAAATCATCATCCTTTCACCAAGAACACCAAGAACACATACTAATTTCTTGGGTCGTAAACACCCTAAAGACCTCCAAAGTGTGAGTATCTCTTCTATCATCTAGTTATTCATAAGAAACACTTGATTCCTAGCCATGAAACAAATAATAAGTGCATAATCTTCAAGAGTTTACGACCGTAAACTCTTCCTTTGGTCGTAAACCCTTCATAAGATCATAGTTTGGCCGTAAACACACCCTTGTGTGGCTGTAAACTCCTTTCAATCAATCACATGTTATTGTAACACTTCATTGCAAGTGTTTCCTAGTCCCTAAGGTTGTTTCCTTGAATGTTAGTTGTTTTAAACACTAATTACATGCCTATATATGCCATTATATGTCATTTAGGACTCACTTGTGTCTCGGGAATTCATTCGTGGAACTTCTCATCCTTACGCGAATCTTCAATTGAATCACCCACATAAGGTGAGTTCATACCCCTATAATCAATCTTTTAAATGTTTTAAATGCTTTTAAGGGGGGGATACAAGTTGAACACAATGAATATTGTGGAAATATTTACCTGTGATAATCATCACATTAAAAGATTTCTTATACTTTTGTAAGTGATCAAAGCGATTTAAAAACTCTTTTTAAAGTATTAGTTTGATTGTTTGTAAAACTTCATTCTTAAAAGTACATGCTTAACTCAGTAGATAATTGAGTCTTTTCTTCAAGTCAGTAACAGTTCAAGTAAGGGTAAATAGCACAAGAGACGCTACGTTTACACGAAAATTGTAATTTGACACTGTGTTATTTTTTGTCTCAAATTTGACACTGTGTTTTCTAATTTGTTACAATTCTGACCACTTGACCGTTCAACCCGGTTACTTGCTGACGTGGCATGATGACGTGTCAGTTTTTATGACGCGGGATGCTGACATGACATGCTGACGTGTCAAAATTGATTTTTTTTTCCACAAAAGACACTAAGTTTTCATTTTTTTTTTAATTTTGACACTCTATTTTTTTTTTCCAAATCGAAAATCATTTTTTCCAATTTTTTCAATGCCGATCATTTTTTATTTGAAACCTTATAATTATTTAATCATAAATAAAAATATGTGTAAAATATACAACAAAAAATAAAATAAATAATATTTCATAAGTGATAATTGATAAAATTTTGTTATTCTAATTCGAAGTTTATGGTTAGTTCGGCTCTCAATATATAACTAAGAATATTTATAAAGCATATGCTTTGAATGTAAAAAGTATGGTTTTTAAATGAAAAAAAAATATTTATATGGTTTAAAATGTAATAAAAAAATATTTATACAGTTTCAAATGGAAAATGGTTAGCATTGAACAAAACTGAAAAAAATAATGTTCGATTTGAACAAAAAATAAAGTGTCAAAGTTAAAAACAAAATAAACTTAGTGTCAAAATAAATAAAAAAATTAAAAACTAAGTGTCTTTTGTGGGAAAAAAATTCAGTTTTGACACGTCAGGATGTCATGTCAAAATGTCACGTCATCAAAACTGACAACTCATCATGCCACGTCAGCAAGTAACCTGGTTGACCAGTCAAATGGTCAGTCAAATGGTCAGAATGGTAACAAATTAGAAAACACAGTGTCAAATTTGAGACAAAAAATAACATAGTGTCAAATTAGAATTTTCATGTAAACGTAGTGTCTTTTGTGCTATTTACCCTTCAAGTAAACATACTAGTAAACTATAATAGGTATAGTTTAGGGGTTTAGTTTATACTATAACTAGTATAGGGAGGAACATACAATAACTAGTATAGGGAGGAACAAATCATGATTTACATACTTACACCTTACACACCCAGTAACCTAGGAAGGGAACATATCATTAAGTCATCGCTCTAAACAAAAGATGATAATAAACATGGTATAAGGTTATATATATGTGGTGCATCTACAAATGTGTCAGGTTATATATATATGCGGTAAATCTACAAAGTACTGAAGTTATATATTGGGTACATCTACAAAGTACCAGACTTTATTTAAAACGGGTACATCTACAAAGTACCGGACAATAATAACTAAAACATGTTAATATATACAAAACTCACAACAGTGTCGACTGAGGCTTTAAGAGTGCAGAATTTCATTACTTCTAGAACAACGCCACATAAATTACTCGTAACATGAACATTCAGTTAGAAGGATGACTATAATGCTAACCTTATGATTCCTCGGTAGATACATCAGGGATATATGTTAATTTGATCCAACAGACAGTAGGATGTGTGCTTTCCGCTTCATTTACTGTTCCTTGTTTGGTTGTGGGCTTAGAGCAGATTCACACAATCTACTATCTATTCGATCTTAGATATATATATATATATATATATATATATATATATATATATATATATATATATATTCTATATACACCAAGTAATCATATGGAGTAACAGGCATGGGTCAGGTCATAACATACAAATTCAATAAACCGTTTTCTAGTACAAAACATATTTTTCGGATAGAACATTAAGTTGGCTAAACTAGAAACTTATTTATAAAAGGTTTAAAACATTTTATTAAACCAATATTACTTAAAGGACCGTTAGTTATTAATTATATAATACCTTAGTTTATACATCAGAGTTATATATAATTAATATCTGATAGGCAGTTGAATGTGTGCTTTCCGCCTCATTTCCTGTTCCTGGTTTGGTTGTGGGCTTAAGGAAGATTCACACTATTAACTATCCGTTCGATATTAGATTATATATAGCTAGTATAAACTAAGTGATTATAGAAGGATCTACTGTGGTTACCATTTTTACTAAAGGAAATATATGATTTTCTTAAAGAATGTTTTCATCAAATAAAGGAACTATTAGAGTTAACTCCGTAAGTACCAAATGAATACACCAGGGTTATATACAATGAAGATCTAACAAACAATGGGATGTGTGCTTTCCGCCTCATTTCCTGTTCCTTGTTTGGTTGTGGGCTTCGGGCAGATTCACACAATCTATTTTCTGTTTGATCTGGATTGTATATAACTTGTATCCATTTATTACTCATAGAAGGAATTGTAGAGTCATTTTTACTTTCATTCATCATATCAGAAAATATAGGATTTTCTGGAGGAACAGGCAAACTTTTCTAAAAGAACTTACAACTTACTTTTCATCACTTAAATACTTATGAACTCACCAGCTTAAATGTTGATCTACTCTTTCAAAATAATTTGTATTCTCAGGAGACTAGTACACAGGTACGCGCACTGGGATTCAGAAGATGGAGTATAGTAGCTTCATGTCTTGTTTTATTATTTACTTTAGAGTTAACCTTTTGTTGATCACATACTTTGTAAAACACTTCAATATTAATGGAATGGTTGTTTGTTACTTTGATTACTATGATGCATATGTTGTGATACTAAACATGACGTCCTCCGCCCCCGAACGTTTACGCCGTTTCGGTTTGGGGGTGTGACACCCAACATATCTAAAATTTCAAACCCATATTCCAGAACTGATATTAATCCTTTCATTGAACCCACCCCCTTGGCTTTGACTAAGAACACCACCAACCACATAAAATGAAGTACCCAAAACATATCGATCGTGAATTTCACCCAAATCCCAAATCCATAAGATATACTTAAAGCCTTAAATGAACCATTGGCTACTTAACACACCATTTCCAACCACTGCTCCTACGAGCAAATATGATTAATCCAAGAATTTTCACATTTAACTCTAATCCTTATCAACCCAGGTGTACCCACACCTGGCAGATCACTCAAGACATTTACAATGAACTTCATGATTCGAGACTACATTAATGATGTCCAACCTTGGTAACTAACCCCTAATAACAACTTACGAACAAATGGGATTCATAATGCACCCTTCCGCAGAGACTTTCTGATATACAACTGACACTCCCAACAACCCTTAACTGTTCCCTTTATCCAAACTACATACACTCCTCTCGAAAATACATATACTGAATTGTCACAATGCACATCCTTGGGGAACCCATAACCTCGTCCAAAAAGGGAAGAAATATCAGAGCTCTATTGAGCAACAAACCTCAATCATGAACAAAAGACATTCCCATGAATGATCGGAAGAAGACCCCAAACCTTGATTGAGACTAAACAGATTCCACCAATACACAACTAGCTCTCGAAGAATTCCAAGGTGATCTAGAATGCTACCAAAAACTGAGCCTGCCATGAACTAAAATTCCACACCACCATTGAGGGTAAACATACACAAAGACCAAAGGAACATAAACATAGTAAACTTGATGGTAGGTTGACACATGCATAGAACATCAACTGCCACAACTTGAAACATTCGGAGAACCTTCACCGACTGAAGAACGATGCGACCAATAATTGAGGACACATTGGAATTAGATCTAATGAACCATAATCCGCACGGAGCTGAACATACCTAAATTATGAAACTTATTCCCCAATCGACCCCTTCCCAAATGCTAGACTATAATTAGAAATCCATTCGGCGAGGTGAAAAATTCCCTCCGCAGCGATACTCAACCTGAGTGGTCCTAGCGACTCCTCATCTATTCATTGGCACCCCCAAAAGGAACCGATAGTTGCAACGAGCTCCTTGACCAACCACATTCTGCCGAGAGGCAACTAATGTGTCTTCTGAACACAAAAATCCGATCACCGCATACTATATACCCCTCTCTTCACCATCCCTGAACCGAGATCCCGCACACTCGCACCGCAGATTCCAAAAAGACCATTCTTCCGATACCACTAACCCCAACAAATCGAAGATCCTCCAAGCAGAATACCCAGTTATCCCCCACTTAGGGTTGAACTACCTATTGGATTAGGTGTCTAAGCCCATAACTATAATTGATATGTACTTGATTTGATAGTGGCATGGTCCTTTTGGGTTGCCTTCACCTTAGCAACATGACATGATGACTTTTGGAGAGAGAGGATGATAAATGATTTATTAGAATAATATATTAATTAGAAATTATGTTATTTAATTAGTATTTAATCAGAAATTGCACATTGCACTTTGTAAAAGTCGTTAGTTGAGCATGTGTGGTTAATCGACACGCTAACATGGACTAAAAAGGGTGGAGATGGGTAGCTCTTAAATTATCATTGATCAATGGAATGTGTGTGGTTAACCAGCACATTCATTAGGTGGTAAATGACATCAAGAGTACCAAGCGAAGTTGCATGGTTATTCAAACCTTGTTTGTGATCCTCGGTATCCCAGTCAAAAATAGAAAGGGCATAATCGAGATTAAACATGCCATTGAATAGTTCAATGAATCTCAAAAGATCTATGAATTTCATTTAAAACCTAATTCGTTTAAATTTCATTTTTCGTGGTGAAATTGGTAAATAGTCATTTACCTACCTTCAAATAATTTACAATTAGATTACGACATCCCTCTTCTGAACTGTGAATTATTGTGTTGGGTCCTAGCCTTAATATTTCATTTGGGTGTTATATTATGGACTTCTTATCTAATCAAAACTTGTTCTTCTTCTTTTGTAGATGTGGACCTCAAACAACACTTCCGGCTCCAACAACAACAACAACTCCTCAAACACCTTCTCCCTCTTGAGCTTATACGCAAAGGTGACATTCGATGGTTCCAATTTTAATTATTGGACCCGCAACATCCGAATGGAGAGAGGAACGAGATAGAAAAATCGAAATCTACTGCTGAAGAGATTGCTGAGTATAGGGCTCACTACAAAGACGCGACCAAAGTGTCGTGTATTATGGTGGCCACTATGACTCCTGAGCTGCAACAGTTCTATGAGGACTATTGGCCTTACGAGATGTGCACGTAATTGATGGAGAAGTACCATCAAATAGCACGTCAAGAAAGGTATGAGATAGTAAGGTCACTCACAACAACCAAGTTGAAAGACGGAGGGACCGTCACGGCCCACCTACAACGCATGCAGCGCTATATGGATCATCTGTTAAATCTTAATGTGAGATTTGATGAGGAGCTGGCTATTGACATAGTCATGTGCTCCTTACCTCCTTGTTATTATCAGTTCAAAATGACTTATCATTTTAACAAGGAGGAAGTCACATTGAGCCAACTTCCAGGTTTGCTGAGAACCGCTGAAAGTGGGTTGAAGACAAAGAGTGTTGATTCCACTCTCACTGCTACTGCTCCAATCCTAGCAATTGGACAAGGTAAAGGGAAAAAGAGGAAAGCTCCCTCTAAGCAAAGCTAGAAGGGAAAGTCTCATGAAGGGTCTTCTAGTGGATCCAAAGCTAAATCTGGTGCTGCTCCTCCCCCTACCTCAGATCCAAAGGATGTAATGTTCTTCTACTGCCAAGACAAGGGGCATTGGAAGAGAAGTTGCCCCAAGTACCTGCAGGACATTAAGGATGGTAAGATCAATCCTTCCTCAGCAGGTATTTACACTATTTTTTCTAAAATCTCATCGCATTCTAATTCTTGGGTCCTTGATACAGGATGTGGTTTTCACATTTTCTCTGACTTGCAGGGACTAAGAATAAGTAGGGATGTAGAGCAAGGGAAGATGAACTTGATAATGGTCAATATGAGATCGTCACCTGTTACCAATATTGGCGTTTATTCTTTAATGCTTAGTAGTGGGTTATGTTTAGACTTAAACAATTGTTGCTACTCGTTAGAAATGACGAGAGATATTATTTCTTTTCATGGTTTGTACATACAAGGTTTCAAATGTTATTTTAATAACAAGAATGGATCTATTAATGCTTATTATAAATTGTGTATTTTATTTTGAAGAATTGCCTTGTGATAGTGTCATCTTGGACATGTCAACAAGAAGTGCATTGCCCAACTCCAAAAGGATGGAGTGTTGGAATCATTTGACCTAAGGTTAGATGATACATGCAAATCTTGTTTTCTTGGAAGACGACTAAATCACATTTCACTGGTTCTTGTGAAAGAGGTGAAGGATTGTAGGATCTCATACACACCGATGTGTGTGGTCCCTTTAGATCCACCCCAAGGGATGCAAATCGATTTTATGTGAATTTTACCGATGATTATAGCAGATATGGATATATCTACTTAATCAAGCACAAGTCAGAAATCTTTGAAAATTTCAAAGAGTTTAAACATGAAGTCGAAAATCAATTGGGAAGGAAGATAAAGATGCTCAGATCCGATAGGATTGGTGAGTATCTTAGTGTTGAGTTCCATGACTACCTCAAGGAATGTGGAATTCTTTCACAATCGACACCTTCTGGGACACCACAACTTAATGGTGTCGCTGAGAGGCATAATCGAACCTTGTTGGACATGGTTCGTTCCATGATGATTCGAGCTTCGCTACCAATCTCATTCTGTGGGTATGCCTTCAAGATTGCCACCCATATCCTTAATCTAGTCCCAACAAAGAAGGTTGCCAAAACACCTCACGAGATGTGGACATGGAAGGTTCCCTAAGTATGCTAAATGGAAAAAGGAAATGGACAGCGAGATCAAGTCCATGTATGACTACCAAGTTTGGAATTTGGTTGATAGTATACTAGGTCGTAAGACAGTTGGGTGCAAGTGGATCTTCAAGAAGAAGACCAACATGGATGGAAATGTAAATGTGTTCAAGGCAAGACTAGTTACGAAGGGATTTACTCGAACCCCAGGGTTTGACTATGATGAGACATTCTCACCAGTGGCTAAGATCAAATCTATTAGGGTTAATTTAGCCATAGCTGCGTTTCATGATTATGAAATATGGAAGATGGATGACAAAACCAAATTCCTTAATGGAAAGTTGGCTGAAGATGTTTACGTGAGTCAGCCAAAGGGTTTTGTTGATGCTAAATACCCCAATAGAGTGTGTAAGCTTGAGAAATCAATCTATGGATTGAAACAATCTTCTCGCAAATGGCATCTCTGCTTCGACGAGAAAGTCAAGGAGTTTGGTTTCTCTAGGAGTGAAGTTGAGTCCTATGTATATGTCAAAGCCAGTGGGAGTATAGTTATCTTTCTAGTTTTGTATGTTGATGGTATACTGCTCATAGGAAACGACGTTCCAAGTCTGCAGGAAGTTAAGTCCTAGCTTTGGAAGTGTTTCACTATGAAGGATCTAGGAGAGACTGCTTATATTCTGGGAATAAGGATTTTGAGGAATAGGAGTAGAAGGCTAATTGGACTTAGTCAAAGTACTTATTTGGATAAGGTGCTAAAGCGTTTTAGCATGGAGAATTCCAAGAAAGGGGAGTTACCTATTCAGAGTAATACCAAGCAGAGTAAAACTATGTGTCCGAGTACCGATGCCGAGATAGCGGAAATGAGTCGTGTTCCATATGCTTCCGCCGTTGGCTCGATCATGTACGCTATGACATGTACTCACCCTGATGTGGCTTTTGTTTTGAGCATGGCCAG
Organism: Lactuca virosa; assembly: GCF_052849685.1. Classification (NCBI taxonomy): domain Eukaryota; kingdom Viridiplantae; phylum Streptophyta; class Magnoliopsida; order Asterales; family Asteraceae; genus Lactuca; species Lactuca virosa. The sequence goes on along the minus strand of NC_136429.1, from coordinate 144,708,300 downwards.
TCGATATCAAGGGAACCCGGGTAAAGCTCACTGGAGAGTTGTTAAGAATATTCTTAAGTATATGCGAAGAACTAAGGACTGTGTCCTTGTTCTTGGTGGCAGTGATGACTTGAGAGTTACTGGTTATAGTGACGCCAATTTTCAGACAGACCGAGACAACTTCCGTTCTCAGTCTGGTTGGGTGTTTACACTCAATGGAGGAGCAGTGACTTGGAGAAGTTCCAAGCAGGAGACCGTGGCTGATTCAACATGTGATTCGGAGTATATAGCCGCGAGCAAAGCGTCAAAAGAGGCTATATGGTTGAAAAAATTCATTGGAGACCTTAAAGTTGTACCAGCCATAAAGGAGCCCATGAAGATTTTCTTCGATAATGAAGGAGCGGTTTCCTTGACCAAGGAACCAAGAGATCATGGGAGATCTAAACACATCAATAGAAAATACCATTTCATCAGACATCGGGTAGAAGAAGGACTCCTCGTGTTTAAGAGGGTATCATCTGAAGAGAATCCAGCAGATCCCCTCACAAAGGGTCTGAGTAGGATTAGGCACGTTCAACATGCAAGAAGTATTGGTCTGAAGGATGATATTAGTTTTAGTGATTAGATAGATATTTAGAAACTTGTAACAATATAAATGTAATTGACATTGGATTATTAATTATTGGATATTTATTTATAAGTATTGTTTACTATCTTGTGTCAATTGTTTATCTTGTGTTTCAACTTTACATGTTTTACTTCCCAAATAATTGGATTATATAAAACATCTACAGTCGATCATACTTTGGAAGTAAGTAGTAAATTAACACTGTCATGAATTGGCTTGTAGATTTTCTAAGTGTTTAGACATATTAGATGTTTGCTGCAACGTTCATAAATACTTTTGAAATGAGATTTTGAGTATTGGATTAAACCCATGCTAATAGAATTACTTCATGGAATTTATCACGAGTAATTATGAGACGATAACATCGTATAATCTTTAAACCGAGATATATGAGTTGGTTTTTACGAGTTGGTTGTGCATTTATAATGCGTAAACGCATCAGTAACTTGATGTTATAAAACGTATTGTTGTGTACGATTTGATGAGTAAATAGTACAAGCATATAAGTCAAAGTTTATCTGTTCCTTTTATCCCAAGGGGTAAAAGCGATATCTTGGGCCCCACGATCATTTTATGTTAACTTATGTGTGGGGCCATGTCAAGATTGAATTGATGTGTTCAATTAGGTTCCTTGTCATACAAATCAGAAATCGGGAAACAAACTTTTAGACAATGAGAATGATTATATTCCATGTCATTTGTCCACATGATATCTTGCAGAACGATGGATTATATGATCCCTTATATTAGGACTTTTAACTGACTAGGTCAGAGTTCGACTGCGGATTTTGAAAGCTAAGATTGCTAGTCAAATTTCGAAGTCATACTTGCAATTATAGTTATTAGATTTATCCAAGTAGGAGACTGTTGGATTAGGTGTCTAATCTCATAACTATAATTGGTATGTATTTAATTTAATGGTAGCATGGTCCTTTTCGGTTGCCTTCACCTTAGCAACTTGACAAAATGACTTTTGGAGAGAGAGGTTGATAAATGATTGATAGTTGTGAAACTGGGCTAATGGATAGTTGTGAAACTGGGCAAATGGACTCCTTAAATGGGAGTGGATGAAATCCTATAGGGAGGCCCTATAGATTTCGTCCAAGGCCTATTGATGGGAGGTCCATGGGATGCTTAAACCTTAAGCAGGAAATTACAGTTTCCTCCAATGACTTTTGGAGAGAGAGGTTGATAAATGATTGATAGTTGTGAAACTGGGCTAATGGATAGTTGTGAAACTGGGCCAATGGACTCCTTAAATGGGAGTGGATGAAATCCTATAGGGAGGCCCTATAGATTTCGTCCAAGGCCTATTGATGGGAGGTCCATGGGATGCTTAAACCTTAAGCAGGAAATTACAGTTTCCTCCAGAAACCGTAGCAGCCTACAGCTATATAAAGACCCCCTGACTTATGATTTTCGGCCACTGCTTGCATGTCACACCCCAAAACCGGAACGGCGGAAACGTTCTGGGGTGGAGGACGTCATGTACAATATCATAACAAAGCATAATAGTAAACAAGCAACAACATCCATTGCTTTAATAAAATAAATTTAATACAAGCGTGTTCTGTATAGTATGTAAGACACCAAAAATGAATGATCAAAATAAGAGACGGGTCTTGTATGTGCTCCATCTTCTCAAAAGCTTCATCGATACCTGTCTATTGATGACCTGAGAATACATGTTATTTTGAAAAGAGTTTATCAGCATAACGCTGGTGAGTTCATAAGTATTTAATGACATTGCTTGTATGAAAATGTTTGTATCAACGTAGTGTAAATGTTCGTAACTGTTTGTAATGTCTGTAAATAGTTGAACTCTCTAGAAAATCCTATATTTTCTACTGAATGTAGTCTTCTACCAAGACCCGACTGTTTGTATGTTTTGTTCTTTTGTAGTGTAAGAGTTTTCCCCAGTGAAACTATCATTGCGAAATTATAGTTTACTTTAATGTGTATGTGATAAGGTCACAAGTAAATGTAATAGGAAAAATAATGTTTTACCTCAGTAGTGACACTGTTGGTTATAAAGTGAAGAAACACAGACTCCAGGTAGTACTAAATGTACAGTACACCTCGGGGAGTCTAAAGTAATAAAATGTAGACTCCAGGTGGTATCAAATGAACGATACGCCTCGGAAAGTCTAGAGAAATGAAATGCAGACTCCAGGTGGTATTAAATGAACAATACGCCTCGGAGAGTCTGTCAGCCTTTAATTCTTAATTGGTTAATTAAAGGTCTGAATGTGAACTCGTATGTAACCATGCTGATCGACGGCAGAATAACTGATGACCCTCCGGTGTCATATGTAGTGAGGTAACATTTTGTCACCCCTTGGCCTTATCGGCTGGGACTGTAGCTAGCAGTCGGGGTGTGGGAGTGTCTGTCCCGTATAGATCTATACACACAATGCCCGCTCTCCCTCCAAGAGACTCTGGTTACAAGGTGATTGTAGTGACATAAACATAGTTTGGCATGTGGAATTAAAGATTGCACAATGAACATGGTGATTTGGGTGTTCAAGAGATGTATTGATTGTATATGGTGTTACACAAAAAGGATCTAGATCTAGACTACATAAATAACACACACTTACAAACTCACTTTTACATCTCTCAAGCACACCTCTACAAGTGGTATGAACCCACTATATATAGAGGTGTTTACATGTCTCTCTCTTACTCTCACTAACTCATGGGTCAAAAGGCTAATGCACCACATGCAAGTGGGTTTTACAAAAGTCAAACAATTACAAAGTCAATCATGAATAACTTTGTACCCCAACATTCTCCCCCTCAAAGTTAGGAATGAATGACCCACTTCAAATCTTCCAAAATCGAGCAACTACGCGACCCGACCCTCAAGCGTGACACATGTCGAAACGAACTTCAATCTTCTATTCTTCCATGATTCTTCAATTTGGGCTCTAGGATGTGAAACCATACAAACCGAGCATCAACGAATGATCACGAGCTTCTCAAACTCCAAATTGATCACCAAAAGTTGAGCATAAAGCACACCCCAAAAAATCTTCAATAAAACCAAACCCATTTCGAAAATAAATCATTTTCGAACTTCCAATTGCATCATTTCGTAAGCTTCAAAACTTCAAGATCACTTCGGTCTTCAAATTCGCGTAATATGAAAAATTCAAGTTCGAATTTCCATATAAAACTTCTCCCCCTTTTTATGATCGAAATTTGATTATAAAACTCCCAAGGAAAAAAAACGTGCTCTATTCGGAATTTTTCGAGTTAAAATTCCCCCTTAACATGTGGCATAAACTATGTGCTTCAATCCGGAAAATCCAAAAAATATTGAATTTTTAGCTTTGTCCACGGATCGCCTTTGACAAAATTTCTCAAAAATGGTTAGAAATTGTTAATTTCAAAATTCTGCAGTGACCCTGTGCGCCCAAAACAGCAAAATATGCAAAACTCTCCCCCTTTTCCAAAGCTGGGTAGAAAGCGTCAATTTGCACAAACTGCAGGGGCTTGAAAAGCATATTCTTCAATTTTCAGCAAAAACAGTCCTTTTTCAAATTTGGGCGAAAACTGCCAAACATTCGAAAGTTGCAGGGGCTGATTTCGAACTTTCTTCTTTTGCATTCCATACGTACGAAACATTTTGCAAATAATACGAAACTTTGCCCCAACATTCGAAGTTAGACCATTTCTGCCACTTTGTTAAAGGTGCAGGGACCATTTTCGTAAGTTTTATGTTTTCTTCATCTTTCAATTCATACGAATCTTACTCGTTACCAATTCGTACGAAATAACTGCACGGTTCGTAAGAAACAAGCAAACATACGAAATTTCATCTCCCATTTTCACTCTCCCCTTCGTACGAAACTTCATCAACTCATATGAACGAAACTTTTCTTTCTCCCCTTCGTTCGTTCAATAGCTACTCAATATCAAGAGTTCGTTATTTATCCCCAAACTAACGAAATTCACGATTCGTTCCCAACACAAAATCGATTTCGTTCCCGGGCATACCCTTCAAACATCGACTGTCAATACCAAATCCAAAATCAACGACTTTGAAACTCGATACTTCGTATATAATATGTACCCACTGTTCATCCATTGAAACCATCGATCCCAGCTTTGGCTTTCCAAAAATCAAGTCTTTCCAGTTCATCGATTTCCAATTCACAACTATCGGTATTCAGTCCAATCGACATACAAACCTTCGATTCTTAATATTCGAACTATCAACCATTGCTTTTTCCAGTCGATTACTTTTCTAATATTCACCAATCGATCAATCGACTTCGATTCCAAACATACTGATTCCAAACGTTACCAATACCAAACTCCAAATTTTCGAAATCCAGATTACCAATCCAAAATAGATTTCGTTCTCAAGCAAAACACCAACCATCGAACTTGATTTCAACACTGGTTTGTTCTTCACTAATAAACCCGATTCATCGACACCTGACTTTCAACATCAATCAAGTCTCAGATTTCGAAATCAACCACTCAAAACGTTCGATTTCTAAACCAAAACTCAAGTGTCGAACAATAACCATTGTCACAGCCTTTGGAATTAAAATCAAGAACAACCCATTTTCGAAATTGAATCCCAAATTGAACCTGATTTCGACTTTCACAACCTCTAAACAACTTGTAATAACCAATTTCAACTTTCAATTCATCGATTCATCACACAATCATCGACTTTGACTTTTTCACAGTTTGACTTTTTGTGACAACCCGAAATTTTCATCTGTATAATCTCTACAGTCAAACACTTCAATTACAAGTCAAATTCATTTCTGCTAAATTTTAGCTCGGTTTAACGTCCGTTTGGGTATTCTTAAATATTTATTTTTCGAGAGAATAAACGAAAGGAAGTAAATTTTTTTTTTTTTGGATTGTTTGGGAACAATTAAACACCTTGATAGGGTGTTGCGGCCAAACAAGAGGGGTGGGGCCGAGGACCCCACTTTGACCGAGGACTCATGCATGAGGCATGAGTCTACACCTCCTTCCCTCATTTGTTACTTCCAAACTCAAAGAACACCCACCTTTTTTTTTTCTTCTCAAGTATCATAAGTTCATTTCTTCAAATCCGCCAAAATGTAAGTGTTTTCTTCCTAGATTCTTTCCTACAACACTTAATCTAGTGTTTTTACATGATTTCATCCATGAAATCTTCTCTTTTTCTTAGATCTTCAAGTGTTCTTCAAGAACACGAAGAACACACACTAGTGTGTGTGGCCGAAAACACCTTTCTTTGTTCCATATTGTAAGTATCTATCTCCTATACTGTTATCTAGAAAGGATACTTGATTTAGAAGCCTTGAAATCGTCTTTTCCAAGAATAAAAGGAGTTTTCGGTTTAGTGCATCTCCTTAAACCAAAAACCCCTAAAGAAAGGTCCCTTTTTTACCTCAAAACTCACTTAATACTCCGGATAAAGCTTAGAACCCCTTTGCATGTTTGAAAGAACTCGAAAAACACCACATGCACTGAAGATCCTGAGTTTTCGGTCTCAACCGAAAACCCTTCGGACCGAGAACCCCCTTCGGACCGAAAACCCTTCGGACCGAGAACCCCCTTCGGACCGAAAACCCGTCGGACCGAGAACCTCTTGGACCGAGAACCCCTTCGGACCGAGAACCCTTTGGACCGAAAACCTTTTTGGACCAATAATACCATTAAGACCGAAAGCTCCTAGGAACATATCACTTGGACCGAAAGCTCCATTTGGTGACCATACACTCCTTTTTATGCAATCATTTGTGATTGTAACACTTCCATATGGGTGTTTCCTAGACTACAAGAGTGTTATCCTTCTTGATTAGTTGAATATGCACTAATGTTACACGTATACATGTCATTATATGATTTTAAATGCTCAAGAATTCACTTGACACTTCACGTATACTTGTCATTATATGATTATATGTTACACGTACGTGTGCTCAAGACTTCACTTGACACTTAGCGTCCTTTTTTCCGATCTTACATTCGCAGCACTCATTTCAGGTGAGTTCATACCCCTAAATCAACCTTTAAAATGATTTTAAATGCTTTTATGGGGGGGATACAAGTTGAACTGTTATGGTTATTGTATCAATCATGTGATTAATAACTAGAACAGACTAGCTTTTAGATTTCTATTAACCTTGGATTTTCAAAGTGTTTCAAACCTTTTAATAAACATTTTAAATGTTAAAACTGTTTTCTACTCTTTTAAACTTGCATTACTTTCAAAACCATATCTACACCAATATATTTATAAAAGTAAGACTTGAAGGACTTAGGACCGATAGCTCACCTTATTTCTTGTTCCTTGTTTGGTTGTGGACTTAGGGTATTCTGTTATTTGTCCGACCGTCGTTGAATTCTTATTTATATATCATATATATTTGTGTGGGATATAAAAGTCTTCACTTCAGTTCAGTACATTTGTTTAACAAAGGCATGCATATTACCATTACTATTTAACTATAATAGGTATAGTTAAGAGTTACTACTCATTACTACTACTACAATGACACTATCAGAGTCAGTTCAGTTATGAGTCAATACACGCTATCCTATATACAAAAGAGAATACTAAATACTAGACAAAGAGAACACTATATATGAGAACACTCTATACATTATACCAGAAAGTACATTAGACACTATACAAGAGAATATACTATAAAACATAATGTGGCATACTACTTCTCGATACGACACTTCATTGTGCTATCACAGTGTAACCAGAGTCTCCTGGAGGGAGAGCGGGCATTATGTGTATAGATCTATACGGGACAGATACTCCCACATCCCGACTGCTAGCTACAGTCCGAGCCAACTAGGCCCAAGGGTGACAAAATGTCACCATACTACATGTGACCTGGAGGGTCATCAGTTATTCGATCGTCAATCAGCATGGTTACATACGAGTTCACATTCATACCCTTAATTAACACTTTAAGAATTAAAGGCAAAACAGACTCCCCGAGGTGTATTGTACATTTAATACTACCTGAAGTCTGCATTTTCATTACATTCAGCCGGCAGTGACACTGCTGGAGTAAAACATTATTTTCCCAATTACTTTACATGAATGAAGTCTAAAACTATATTTTCATATTGATAGTTTCACTGGGAAAACTTTTACATTTTCAAAAAATCAAACATGCAAACAACCGGGTCTTGGTAGAAGACCACTTTTACTGGAACACATAGGGTTTTCTAGGGAGTATACTATTTTCAAACATTGAGATCAGTTATTATACTAAATTGTTGTAAACATTGTTTTTTATACAAGCAATGACACTAAATACTTATGAACTCACCAGCTCTATGCTGATACTCGCTTTCAAAATAACTTGTATTCTCAGGTCATCAGTAGACAGGTACAGATGCAGCTTTTGAGAAGATGGAGCATATACAAGACTCCTATTTATTTTGATTATACTTTTGGTGTCTAACAAACTCTACAGAACATGCTTGTATTACAATTATTATATTAATGCAATGGATGTTGTTGCTTGTCTTTACTATTATGCATTGTTATGATACTGTACATGACGTCCTCCACCCCAGAACGTATTCCGCCGTTCTTGGTTTTGGGGTGTGACTGATTGGTATCAGAGCATTGTTTATAGTGAATCAAGTATATCAACCAATAAAAGATATACGAACTATAAACACAACGGGATTAAAACACTCTGACCAAGAATATATACTTTTAAAAAATAAAATATTTAACTGAGTATATATATATATACATCCATTCATACAAATGGTCAGTATCATACTAGAACAGAACAAAAGTATTAAGATTGTTGAACAACACGATTAGGCTTAGAGACATATAGTCAAATATGGGGGATGCAGCCTGATCAACTACATTTCCCGAGGAGTGACTAGCATGTGCCTAAGAATGGTTGTGGTGTTGCAACAAGTCTAAAAACTTACCCACACTACTACAAGAACATTAGAACAAGAATACTATAGGAGTATTCTGCATTACTATGAATTACATATGTGAGAACTAAAAAGGTCGTTACTAGTAGGACAATAGTTGCTAAGTGGATACTCTGCGGTTACATGTGACTAAGGCGCTATAGACTTAGAATCTGCGATCTTTGCTTTACTTCCTGTTCCTTGTTTGGTTGTGGATTTAGAGTTAGGGTCACTTATTCGAAGGTCTATCCTGTTTCAGTTGCATGTAATTATTATGCACTATGCAAGTATTGGATCAACTAATAACGATCATCTTATAAGTATCTTAGATTAGTACGCCTATTAACTATTCTTTCCCCATTTCTCGCGTAGATAGCATGGCTAGCTTTCATCTCCCTGGCGATCCGTACTATCCAAACCAAGGCATTGGAGGATGGCTTGATGAGGAGCCAGAAGATGATCACCCGATCCCTTTGGATGATCACCATGCAGAAGGATTTTCGGATACCTCCGACTCCGAACCAGAAGTCAACAACCTACCCCCAGTAGCTCCAAACCCCAACCCCCGTCCGGCATTTCAAGGTCCCACTCCCATGTGGGCAACCACCTTGAATCGATGGAGTGATGAACAGGGTCAGTCTTTACCTTTCAATGGAGATCGAAGCTTTTACAACATAAGCGAGGGAGGTTCAGCTGACCGAGTCTTGCCCATCATGGTCCGTAGGATTGCTAGGAACGTCGAACAAAGTCATTCAGCCATCGGCAGAGCTGTGGAAATTGACGCCAACTCTAACCTTAACACGGTCCGTATCCGCCAACTCGAAGGAGCTATGGATAGGACTAGGAGGACCAATGAGGCTCTACAGCAACAACTGGCTGGATCCCGAGCTGAAGTCATAGAACTCCGAGTGCGTCAGAGGGCGCATTAGCGACATCTACATGAAGTTGTACGCCAACTGGCTGATCTTAGGGTTCGCCCAAGGGATACCCGTCGCCAGTAGGAGATGTCAACTCATCCTTCTCTTTTGATTAAGGAATAACCTTTTCTTTTCTATGCTCGGTAGAGCACTTGTCTGTAAACATTCCTAACTTTGAAAATACTCTAACTAGGCTTCTAAAATGCCAACATTTTCCCTTATGGTTTGATGTAAGACCTAATGTTAGGTCATTTTTCCCGAAGTCATTTTACATCATTAATACCAGTAACATTGGCAGTTGATTACTCTATGTGAAAGTCTATACTCTTATGTTTCCCTACTCTATTTTGTTATGACTCCATCTGACAGTTGGACTATGGCGATTCAGTCCATGAAACACTCTCGTCATACTTACAATTGATTCTCACTGTTGTCATCATCTTTTAAATTTTCAGTAAAAGATGCCTCCCCGCAAGCGTCCGACCAGACGCACGCCTGTGAATCAAACTCCACCACCACCTCCTCCTCCGCAGTTCGATGCGGTGATGTTTCAGGCAGCTGTAACTACAGCTGTGACCGCAGCTATGGCCCAAGTAAATTCTGGTGACGCAAGCGGAGCCGGAATGGGCACCAACTCTAGACATGGTGAAATCCACCCACGTACACAGGGGTGTACCTATAAGGATTTCATGAGCTGCAAACCAACATTCTTCAATGGGACCGGAGGGATCATTACACTATCCCAATGGATCGAAAGAACTGAAGCCATCTTCGAGATGTGCTCGTGCCCTGAAGAGAGCAAGATAAAGTTCGCAGCTTGAACCTTCACCGAAAGGGCCTTGACGTGGTGGAATGGCTATGTCAAATCACTCTCTTTAGTAACAGCCAACGCCATGGGCTGGGAAACACTGAAGGACCTACTGACAAGGGAGTACTGCCCTAGGGGAGAAATTCAGAAACTCGAGGAGGAAATCTGGAACCTCAAGATGAAAGGCACCGACATAGTGGCCTATACAGCCAGGTTCTGCGACCTAGTGACGCTATGTCCTAACATGGTCCCCACTGAGGGCAAGAATATTAAACGATACATCTGGGGTTTAGTGCCCCCGTCTCGAAGGAATGTTCTAGCATCACACCCTACGACCTTTGACAGTGCCAAGGAATTGGCCCAAAGGTTGATTGATCATGAAGTTCCTTACACCCCATCAGCAACCGCAATGGTTGCCACTGCACCGACCAAGACATCCGACAACAAAAGGAAGCGGTGGGACCGAAAGAAGGATAAATCAGCCCAATCCTCTTCAAAGAACCAATAAACGGTGGCCGTCCATGCTGCCACTACTCCGGCTGCCCCTGTACCAGCCAAAACATATGCAAGGAGTCTACCCAAGTGAACCAAGTGCTCTTTCCATCACAACGGCCTCTGCCGGGAAATGCACTGTACTAACTGTGACCGGAAGGGCCATACCGCCCGGTTTTGCCAAACACCACCCAAACCCAATTCCTAGGTCCCCAGTTCAGGAGTAAGCCAGGCGTGCTACGGATGTGGCGAGATAGGACATTTCAAAAGAAACTGTCTAAAGGCTGGGAACATGGGAGGAGCAGGCAGACTACTTGCTATTGGCCACAATGAAGCAGTAGCAGACCCCACAGTAGTCACGGGTACGTTCCTTCTCGATAACTCTTATGCTTGTATCCTATTTGATAGTGGGGCAGAGAGGAGTTTCGTAAACCAGAACTTTAAACACTTACTTAAACAATCACCGCAACCACTAAAAGAAACCTTCGGCATAGAAATGGCTAACGGAAAGACAGAAAGTTCTAACGAGATCTACATAGGTTGTACCCTCACACTAGATAATCACTCATTTCCTATCGACCTCATACCAGTAGCAATCAAGAGCTTCGATGTCATCATAGGCATGGACTGGTTGAGTCTCCATCGTACCGATATTCTGTGTTTCGACAAAGCAATCCGTCTGAACCTACCAAATAACGGAACCTTGTTGATCTACGGAGACAAGCCCAGTACGAGCCTTCGTATCATCTCAAGTATTCAAGCCCAGAAGTACTTGCGTAAGGAATATCGTGCATTCCTTGCACACGTCGTCGACACGAGCCAGAAAACGAAAGACCTAAAAGACTTCCCCGTAGTACGCGACTTCCCCGACGTCTTTCCGGAAGAACTACTGGGTTTACCTCCCCAACGACAAGTCGAGTTTCGAATCAACTTAATCCCAGGAGCTACCCCTGTAGCCAAATCGCCTATCGTCTAGCGCCTGCTGAGATGCAAGAACTGTCCGGTCAACTTAACGAACTGCTCAGCAAGGGCTTTATAAGATCAAGCTTCTCACCCTGGGGAGCACCGGTCTTGTTCGTAAAGAAGAAAGACGGATCGTTCCGTATGTGCATCGATTACAGGGAACTCAACAAACTTACAATCAAAAATCGTTACCCTCTTCCTCGCATAGACGATTTATTTGACCAACTGCAAGGGGCAAGTTACTTTTCCAAGATTGACCTGAGGTCCGGGTATCACCAGTTGCGAGTGCTGGAGGAGGATGTTCCGAAGACAGCCTTCCGAACTCGTTACGGACACTACGAGTTCGTAGTGATGCCGTTCGGACTGACCAATGTGCCCGCAGTATTTATGGACTTAATGAATAGGGTGTGCCGTCCTTACTTGGATCTGTTCGTCATCGTCTTCATTGATGACATACTTATCTACTCTCGAATTAAGGAGGAGCATACCGATCATCTTCGACAAGTCCTGGAAACCCTCCGATCGGAGAAGCTATACGCGAAGTTCTCAAAGTGCGAATTTTGGATCCGAAGAGTCAAATTCTTAGGACACGTGGTTAGCGAAGAAGGAATCCACGTGGACCCATCCAAGATTAAAGCTATTGAGAACTGGTCAGCACCGAAAACGCCTACAGAAATTCGTCAATTTCTAGGCCTCGCTGGCTACTACCACAGGATCATAAAGAACTTCTCTCGAATCGCGAAACCCCTGACTACATTGACCCAGAAAGGCGTGGCCTTTGACTGGGAAGAGAAGCAAGAGAAGGCATTCCAAACCCTGAAGCGAGCCTTATGCACCGCACCGATATTGTCCCTCCCCGAAGGGATAGACGACTTCGTGGTATACTGCGATGCATCCAATCAGGGGCTCGGTTGTGTTCTGATGCAACGAGGTAAGGTCATCGCCAACGCCTCAAGACAGCTGAAGACACACGAGGTCAACTACACCATACACGACCTCGAATTAGGAGCGGTTGTGTTCTCCCTAAAAATCTGGAGACACTACCTGTATGGTATGAAGAGCACCATCTATACCGACCACAAAAGCTTCCAACACATCTTCAACCAGAAAGTGATGAACATGAGACAACGACGGTGGGTCGAACTACTCAATGACTACGAATGCGAAATTCGTTATCATCCGGGCAAGGCCAACGTGGTAGCAGACGCTCTAAGTCGGAAGGAATATTCTGGTCGAAGAGTCAAGTCATTAACAATGACTATCCATTCGCATCTATCCGCTGAAATTAAGGAGGCTCAGCTCGAAGCCTTGAAACCTGAAAACGTGGCGGGAGAATCCCTGCGAGGAATGGATAAGAACCTGGAAGCCAAGGGTGACGGAGCCTTATATCTCATGGACCGGATCTGGACACCGAAACACGGAGGCCTCAGAGAATTGGTCATGAAGGAAGCGCACAACACTCGATACTCCGTCCACCCAGGTTCAGATAAGATGTATATGGATCTCAAAAAGTCATACTGGTGGCCTAACATGAAAGCGGAGATCGCTACCTTTGTGAGTAAATGCCTTACTTGCACTAAGGTCAAGGTCGAATACCAGAAACCATCAGGCCTACTTCAGCAACCGGAGATACCTGAATGGAAGTGGGAGCGGATCACTATGGATTTCATAACCAAGCTACCCAAGACAACGGGTGGACTTGATACCATATGGGTCATCGTCGACAGATTGACCAAGTCCGCACACTTCCTGCCCATCAAGGAGACAGACAAGATGGAGAAACTCACAAGAACATACATTAGGGAGATCGTACGACTGCATGGTGTTCCTATATCTATTATCTCCGATAGAGATAGTAGATTCACTTCGAGGTTCTGGCAGTCACTACAAAACTCCTTAGGAACGAGGTTGGACATGAGTACAGCCTACCATCCACAGACCGACGGACAAAGTGAGAGAACCATCCAAACTCTGGAGGATATGCTGCGAGCCTGTGTGATTGACTTTGGTAAGGCATGGGATACCCACTTACCTCTCGTCGAATTTTCCTACAACAACAGTTATCACACGAGCATCAAGGCTGCCCCATTTGAAGCCCTCTACGGCCGGAAGTGCAGATCCCCTCTATGCTGGGCTGAGGTGGGTGACACTCAGTTAGCTAAAGGACGAGTTCCTGACAGCACTCTCACGGGTCCGGAGATCATTCGGGAAACGACAGAGAAGATCGTTCAAATTCGTGAACGATTAAAAGCCTCTAGAGACCGAGAGAAAAGCTACGTAGACAAACGAAGGAAACCTTTGGAGTTCCAGGTGGGAGACCGAGTCCTTTTGAAAGTCTCACCCTGGAAAGGCTTGATACGCTTCGGAAAGCGTGGAAAGCTGAATCCAAGATACATAGGGCCTTTCGAGATTCTCGCTAGAATCGGCCCCGTAGCTTACAAACTCAATCTACCCCGCGAGCTTAGTAACGTACATCCTACCTTCCACGTCTCGAACTTGAAAAAGTACCTATCCGACGAGACTCTTGTAATTCCACTCGACGAGATCGAGATCAACGAAAGCCTCAATTTCGTGGAAGAACCTGTGGAGATCATGGACCGAGAGGTCAAACGAACGAAACAAAGCCGCATCCCAATCGTGAAGGTCCGCTGGAATGCCAAGAGAGGACCAGAATTCACTTGGGAGCGAGAGGAGCAAATGAAACTTAAATATCCTCATCTTTTTACTTAGTTATTGTGTAATAACTTAGTTGCTTGAACTCTAATTTCAGGACGAAATTCCCTCTAACGGGGGGGGGGGGGGTGATGTGACAACCCGAAATTTTCATATGTATAATCTCTACAGTCAAACACTTCAATTAAAAGTCAAATTCATTTCTGCTAAATTTTAGCTCGGTTTAAAGTCCGTTTGGGTATTCTTAAATATTTATATTTCTAGAGAATAAACGAAAGGAAGTAAATATTTTTTTTTGGATTGTTTGGGAACAATTAAACACCTTGATAGGGTGTTGCGGCCAAACAAGAGGGGTGGAGCCGAGGACCCCACTTTGACCGAGGACTCATGCATGAGGCATGAGTCTACACCTCCTTCCCTCATTTGTTACTTCCAAACTCAAAGAACACCCACCTTTTTTTTTCTCTCAAGTATCATAAGTTCATTTCTTCAAATCCGCCAAAATGTAAGTGTTTTCTTCCTAGATTCTTTCCTACAACACTTAATCTAGTGTTTTTATATGATTTCATCCATGAAATCTTCTCTTTTTCTTACATCTTCAAGTGTTCTTCAAGAACACCAAGAACACACACTAGTGTGTGTGGCCGAAAACACCTTTCTTTGCTCCATATTGTAAGTATCTATCTCCTATACTGTTATCTAGAAAGGATACTTGATTTAGAAGCCTTGAAATCGTCTTTTCAAAGAACAAAAGGAGTTTTCGGTTTAGTGCATCTCCTTAAACCGAAAACCCCTAAAGAAAGGTCCATTTTTGACCTCAAAACTCACTTAATACTCCGGATAAAGCTTAGAACCCCTTTGCATGTTTGAAAGCACTCGAAAAACACCACATGCACTGAAGATCCTGAGTTTTCAGTCTCAACCGAAAACCCTTCGGACCGAGAACCCCCTTCGGACCGAAAACACGTCGGACCGAGAACCTCTTGGACCGAGAACCCCTTCGGACCGAGAACCCTTCGGACCGAAAACCTTTTTGGACCAAGAATACCATTAAGACCGAAAGCTCCTAGGAACATATCACTTGGACCGAAAGCTCCATTTGGTGACCATACACTCCTTTTTACGCAATCATTTGTGATTGTAACACTTCCATATGGGTGTTTCCTAGACTACAAGAGTGTTATCCTTCTTGATTAGTTGAATATGCACTAATGTTACACGTAGACATGTCATTATATGCTAAATAGGATCCGTACGTGTGCTCAAGACTTCACTTGACACTTAGCGTCCTTTTTTCCGATCTTACATTTGCAGCACTCATTTCAGGTGAGTTCATACCCCTGAATCAACCTTTTAAATGATTTTAATTGCTTTTATGGGGGGGATACAAGTTGAACTGTTATGGTTATTGTATCAATCATGTGATTAATAACTAGAACATACTAGCTTTTAGATTTCTATTAACCTTGGATTTTCAAAGTGTTTCAAACCTTTTAATAAACATTTTAAATGTTAAAATAGTTTTCTACTCTTTTAAACTTGCATTACTTTCAAAACCATATCTACACCAATATATTTATAAAAGTAAGACTTGAAGGACTTAGGACTGATAGCTCACCTTATTTCATGTTCCTTGTTTGGTTGTGGACTTAGGGTATTCTGTTATTTGTCCGACTCTCGTTGAATTCTTAGTTATATATCATATATATTTGTGTTGGATATAAAAGTCTTCACTTCAGTTCAGTACCTTTGTGTAACAAAGGCATGCATATTACCATTACTACTACTACAATGACACTATCGGAGTCAGTTCAGTTATGAGTCAATACACTCTATCCTATATACAAAAGAGAATACTAAATACTACACAAAGAGAACACTATATATGAGAACGCTCTATGCATTATACCAGAAAGTACATTATACACTATACAAGAGAATATACTATAAAACAGAATGTGGCATACTACTTCTCGATACGAAACTTCATTGTGCTATCACCGTGTAACCAGAGTCTCCTGGATGGAGAGCGGGCATTATGTATATAGATCTATACGGGACAGACACTCCCACATCCCGACTGCTAGCTACCGTCCGAGCCAACTAGGCCCAGGGGTGACAAAATGTCACCATACTACGTGTGACCTGGAGGGTCATCAGTTATTCGATCGTCAATCAGCATGGTTACATACGAGTTCACATTCATACCTTTAATTAACACTTTAAGAATTAAAGGCAAAACAAACTCCCCGAGGTGTATTGTACATTTAATACTACCTGAAGTCTGCATTTTCATTACATTCAGCCGGCAGTGACACTGCTGGAGTAAAACATTATTTTCCCAATTACTTTACATGAATGAAGTCTAAAACTATATTTTCATATTGATAGTTTCACTGGGAAAACTTTTACATTTTCAAAGAATCAAACATGCAAACAACCGGGTCTTGGTAGAAGACCACTTTTACTGGAAAACATAGGGTTTTCTAGGGAGTATACTATTTTCAAACATTGAGATCAGTTATTATACTAAATTGTTGTAAACATTTTTTTTTATACAAGCAATGACACTAAATACTAACGAACTCAGCAGCTTTATGCTGATACTCGCTTTCAAAATAACTTGTATTCTCAGGTCATCAGTAGACAGGTACAGATGCAGCTTTTGAGAAGATGGAGCATATACAAGACTTCTATTTATTTTGATTATACTTTTGGTGTCTAACAAACTGTACAGAACACGCTTGTATTACAATTATTATATTTATGCAATGGATGTTGTTGCTTGTCTTTACTATTATGCATTGTTATGATATTGTACATGACGTCCTCCACCCCAGAACGTATTCCGCCGTTGTCGGTTTTGGGGTGTGACACTTTTCGGAGTCAAAGATCAACAAACACCAAATTCATGATTCTATCACCGATTTTCAGATCAAACAAAGAATCTTTAACTTGTTCTTTGTTGCATTCAAGTGTTCTTGACCAAAACTTATAAGATCTCAAAATCAATTTCCGATTTCAAAGTCTAGATACGAACAAACCCGATTTCGTCATACACAAATCATCTGAAATCGATTTCTAAGTTCAGATTAACCATCAATAACAAATGATTGTTAAGAACGATGAGATAAAATCGGATCTCTCAGACCAATCGATGAAGAAACGATCAACTGATAAAAAAAACTTAGATGTTCGGACAAGAATGTACAACCACGTAAAGCTTGTGCGTATCAATTGGCTTATCTACAATCTAACAATATCGGATCCATACATATGTGAATGGGCTTGATATGATCCGAATACAAACTCTTTAGATTGCAAATTGGGCTTGAACTTTGATTAAAACATGAACAGTAACTGGATTTTACTTTTGGGCTTAATTTGTTTGATTCAAAACTTTGAATAAAAATCATCTTAAACAAGGAATCGAAGAATCTGGATCAAAATTTTGATTTAATTCATTTAGAATTAATATTTGAATTCAAGTGAACAATTGTAAAAATTCGAGAATCAAATCAAACAACAAATATGATTGGATTGGACACTGATCAACAAAAGAATTATTGGATCACAACAAATGGGTTTTTTCAAACAAAATTTGATCCAATGAGTCAAACGATCACAAATCAAAAACGTAATGCACGATTTCAATGAAATTAAGAGAGATCATAGAGAGAGACTAACCAAAAATGCTTCAATTGTGATAAATGTTGCAAAACCGAGAATCGTTCTTCAAAAATCACGTTGATCTTGAAGACCTGCTCTGATACCAATTGTAGTGACATAAGAACATGGTTTGGCATGCGGAATTAAAGATTGCACAATGAAGATGGTGATTTGGGTGTTCAAGAGATGTATTGATTGTATATGGTGTTACACAAAAAGGATCTAGATCTAGACTACATAAATAACACACACTTACACACTCACTTTTACAACTCTCAAGCACACCTCTACAAGTGGTATGAACCCACTATATATAGAGGTGTTTACATGTCTCTCTCTCACTCTCACTAACTCATGGGTCAAAAGGCTAATGCACCACATGCAAGTGGGTTTTACAAAAGTCAAACAATTACAAAGTCAATCATGAATAACTTTGTACCCCAACAGTGATACCACAATGAAGTGTCGTATCGAGAAGTAGTATGTCACATTCTATTTATAGTATTCAAATGTTTGTGTAGTAGACCATAGTGTAGTAATGTTTTCTCTATGATAGTGTATAGTATGTACTCTTGTATAGTATATAGTGTAACCTCTGGTAGAGTGTATGGTAAGTATTCCTGTATAGTGGGTAGTATGTTCCCTTGTATAGTGTATAGTATGTTTTGACTCATACCTGTACTGACTCTTGTAGGTGTCGTTGTAATAGTAGTAGTGAGTAGTAAACCCTTAACTATACCTATTATAGTTAAATAGTAATGTTGTTTGTATGCCTCTGTTACAAAAAGGTACTGGACTGAAGTGAAAGGTTTTATATCCAAACCCATATATACGATATATAGTTAAGAGTTCAACGACATTCGGACAAATAACACGGTACCCTAAGTCCACAACCAAACAAGGAACATGAAATAAGGTGAGCTATCAGTCCTAAGTCCTTCAAGCCTTACTTATATAAATATATTAGTATAGATATGAGTTTGACAATAATGTATGTCTAAAAGAGTTTGAAAACAGTTTTAGCTTCTCAAAGAGTTTAGTAAAAGGTTTTGAAGTGCTTGAAATCCATAAGTTTGATAGCAATCTTGAAAGTAATAGTAAATCTTTCTGTTTGTTTCTAGTCATTAATCACATGTGATTAAAACAATGACTAGAATGTTTCAACTTGTATTCCCCCCCATAAAATCATTTAAAATCATTTCAAAGGTTGATTAAGGGGTATGAACTCACCTACAGTGAGTGGTTTGGATTGAAGTGCTGGATAGGATGCTAAGTGTCAAGTGAAGACTTGAGCACACACGAATCCTATTTAACATATAATGACACATATATGTATTTAATTAGTGTTTAGACAACTAATTAAGCAATTAAGGACACCCTAGGACATGGAAAACACCTTGCTTCAAGTGTTAGAAACACATAGGGTTGCACCTAAGGGTTGTTGGGCCTCTCATTGGAGTTTACAGCCCAAATGGTAAGGCCCATGAGTTTACGGCCCATGGGTTTACGGCCCATGGTGTTTACGGCCGTAAAATCATGTCTTCATGTTTCATTTTGAGTGTTTAAGGTCCTACAAGTTTCCAGGAAGGGTTCTAGACTAAAGACCAAGGCTTAGGAAGGAGTTAGGGACCATATGCACACAACATTAGGGTTTACAGCCAAGGGAGATTGCATTGGCCGTAAACTCTCTTCTTGGCACGCATTTCTTGGTGTTCAAAGAGTGTTTCTAGTATATAACAAGCTAGGGGTAGTGTACTTACGTAGTAGAAGCTTGAGAGAGTGGTTAGAACCCAAAACACTAGTGTATGTTCTTGGTGTTCTTGGTGAAATGAAGAACACTTGAAGATCTACCCAAAAGAAGAGATTTCATGGATGAAATCAAGGGTGAATCAAGAAGAAAAGATGTATTAACTCGTTTATGGAAGGATTCACTTACCAGTTTGAAGATTTGGAGCAAAAACTTCAAGATCCTTGAGAGAGAATTCGAGTTCTAGGCTTGGAGAAGTGAAGAATGGCTGAAAAATGACTAAGGGTCGAATATATATGAGGGAGTTTACGGCCAGCCTGTGTTTACGGCCATAAACCCATGACCTTGGCCGTAAACTCCTCTTTTGAGGGTTTATGGCAAGGTTTATGGTTTACAATCCCTATTGGCACTTCCATTCACTTATTCCTTTAATGTACTAAGCCCGGAATACTCAAATAGACTCTAGTTTGCGCTAAAAGTTAGTACAAACGAGTCTAACTTTGAATGAATTGAATGGTGTGTACAGGACTGAAATTTCGAGTTGTCACATTGCACAAGAGAAACCCTAGCCGAAATTATAAGTGCTTCCCTCCTCTTTCCTCTCACCCTTTTGCTAGTGGTGTTTGTAAGCCATTAAAGGTGCAACATTTGAGGCAATAAGCTTTCAAGAGTCAAGGATCTACAAGGAGTTCTTGTTATTACTATATAACAAGAAATGTAATCATCAAAACCCTTTTGTTATATGATTTTTGAAATTGTATGCTAGATCTACGGTTTATTGCTTTGGAATTCAATTGCATGTTCAACTAGTGAAAAACTTTGATCCAAAGCAATTAGGGTTGCATAATCATATAGGCTGTTGTTATGCTCAAAACCAATCAGTGGTATCAGAGCCTAGGATATTTTTCAGTTGAATTTGATGCATATGTGAATTGTCCAAAGGAGAAGGGAGTAGATTCGTCAATCTGTTCATCAGACTTGACGAGTTCACTACCTGAACTCGACGATTTGACTCGTCAGTTCCAGATTTTTTGATTTTGAAATCTTGATTTGATTAGGATAATTACCTAAATTCGTGTTTACTGAGAATGTTTATCCTTATCAAATTAATTGATTTGATCAAATTTTATGATAAAGAAAAAATTAATTTATTAATTCAATTATTTAAAATTTGATCTAGTATTTTAGAAAAGTTTTAAAAATACCCCTTATGGTTTCAGAATATAAAATTTAATTAAAAGTTTAATTTTGAAATATTAAATTCTAGGACCCTAGTATTTTAGTAGGCCTCATTCACGAAGCCGATCTACAAGGGGGGGGGGTATAAGGAAACTGCCTATAAAATGGCGGTTGAATGAGTATCCACTCTCACCCACCGCTTCCTTGATTGGTAGAGGGTCGTTAGCCTAACAGGTAGGATAGGACATTAAACTCTCATTAATAAGTATAATGAAATATATAAAGTAACTAAATATTTTTATAAAATTCCCAATATTAGTTACTTTAGGAAAATGTGAATTTGATCCTAATCCATGAAATTACACATTGCACTTTGTAAAAGTTGTTAGTTGAGCGTGTGTGGTTAACCAGCACACTAACATGGACTAACAAAGTGTGGCGATCGGTAGCTCATAAATTATCATTGATCAATGGAGCGTGTGTTGTTAACCGACACATTGATTAGGTCGTAAATGACATCGAGAGTACCAAGCTAATTTGCATGGTTATTCAAACCTTGTTTGTGATCCTCGGTATCACAGTTACAAATAGAAAGGGCATAGTCCAAATGTGAAGACGAGTCAATTGATGGGCTGCAATTGCGGTTGAGGGAATGTCCTCTACATCAGAGGACTCTGCGGTAGGAGAAGGTAGTTACCCTTGATTTGAGAGCAGCCCGCAGATGTGTCTTGGTGTAACATCCAGAATTTCGGGTATGATAGTTCGTGTTTCAATTTTGAAGATTTTGGAGGGGCTCGACGAGTCGAAGGTCTGACTCGCTGAGTCACGTCGAGTGATCACGAGGATTTAATGAGCGGACTCGACGAGTCCAAGAATGGACTCGCCGAGTAGGTACTGGGCGGAGAAAACCCTAAGTTCTGGGGTTGGAGCCTATTTAAATGAACTTATGACCTTGGATGCGCCTCATATCTCCTGTGAGAAACCCTAAATCGCCATTGGAGCCATGGGAGAGTTCTTATGATGAAATCAAGTATTTTGGTGGGTTTTATGGAAGGAAAAGAGCATGATTCAAGCAAGGAACGAGATGGGGGCTATGGATCTAGCATTTCTTCACATGGGACTGTTGTATGAGATTAAAGCTTGCACCTTTCTTGTTATTTTGCTTAGATCTTGTAGATATGGAAGATTAGGGTTTCTTCCACCATTGTTGGGACTTTGTATGCATAAGGTCTCTCATGAGGCCTAGACTTCAGATCTGGAGCTTGTCAGGTCCAGAGAGTCCAAAGATTATAACTTTAGTTAACCATAGAAGAGTTATTGTGGTTAATCGTCCTTGTTAGAGTTATATCGGCATTATGAGCTTTATATGCCATGTTTAAACGTAAAGCTTGCAGCTTTACGTGACAATCGACCCTCAGGATGGTATCTAGTGTTTGGGGTGATGGATCTGCCTTAAATCGTCTGAATGAACATTTGGTCTGAATGAACTTGCCGAGTCGATGAGCCGAATCGACGAGTAGGTTAGGGTTTGTCCCGAGGAACCGAATTAGGCGATAGCTCGACGAGTTGGGGGTCAACTCGACGAGTTGAGTTGGATTGTCACGAGATTTCTGAGGAAAGTAAGTGGACTCGACGAGTCGCAAGGGTGCACTCGGCGAGTCGGGTCAAACATGGACTGTTGACTCGAGTTTGACTTCTGTTGAGTTTGGGGCTTTTATCAACATAAGTAGTAGAGACCATGGAGGGGTAAAATGGTCTTTTATCCACTTCAAAAAAGTTAAAGAGAGGAAGAATAGCCTTCGGTCATTAGAGTTGTGATTATAGTATTACTTAGAGATATTCATCCCTTGTGTTAGGTGGAGGGTAGTTCGAGATTCGGGAGCGGGGTCTTTACTTGCTGCTGGTCAGGTGAGTCTTCTCACTATACAATACCTAGAGTGGTATCTATGTGTAGACCGGAGGGTCTTGTGTGCTATGTGTATGTATGAGATTATGTGCATTGTGATATATGTATGCTATGTGTTGTATAGACCGGACCGGAGGGTCCAACGATATAGACCGGACCGAAGGGTTCAACGATATAGACCGGACCGAAGGGTCCAACGATACAGACCGGACCGAAGGGTCCAACAAGCTATAACCGGACCAGAGGGTCCAACGAGCTACGGGACTGGAGGGTTCCGCTGAGACACATCGACCGGAGGGTCGTACTGTAGCCTCGAGTGGCGTATGTGTTGTATGTGGTATTTTGGGGAACTCACTAAGCTTCGTGCTTACCGTGTTATGTGTTATGTGTTTCAGGTATCTCAGAGGATCGCGGGAAGGCAGCGACTTGATTGTACACACCAGAGAAAGAGTTATAATTTGAGGATCCTGGATAATTAATGGAGTTGTGCTTGTAAAATGAATAAACGAGATTTCTATACAATATGTTATGAAAAGTATGTGGTTTTAAAATGAAAAATATGTTTGAAAAATTACGGTGTTACAAGTTGGTATCAGAGCCTTGGTTTGAGGGATTCGGATGCACCTTCGGGTGTATCTGAACTCAAACTGAGGATTTGAGGAAAAATTTTCATAAAAGAAACAATTTTTCTAAAAAGAGTAAAAGATTTTTGAGAAAATCAGAACGGAGCAGTGTGTACGATCAGCCAGCGCCCGAACGGTGATTTCCCAAAATACCCTTACATTATGTGTTATGAGATATTATGTGATATGTTATGCATGCTAGAGATAGGCTAGGTATTTCCTACTTTAGGACTAGAGTGGCCTGATTTGTGATACCTTAGCCTAGGAGTTGCTATTATATGTGATGTGCCTTGAGTATGTGCTGAGTATGAGCATCCAGCAGGAATCCTTTTAGAGAGGGATCTGAGTAGAGGAGTAATCTATGAGAGATACCTAGATGAACATTTGAGGATCCTACTGAGAGAGTAGTCAGATGCCCGCGTGGGGTAAAGTTGCTTGAGTTCGGTGATATCGCTTGAGTATGAGGAAAGCAAGTGGGTAATAACCTAGAGTGGTTTTACATGTTGGTAGAGATTATTCGATGCCTGAATGCTGCTTGCTTTGTGCTTTGTGGAACTCTTGATGATGGGAGTCACCTACTAATTGAATATGACGATATTCAGGAGGTAGATGGCTGGCATCATAAGGAGTTCTTCAGCAGCTGATGACGGAGAAGTGTGAGAACCTAGGAAGAGCCTAGGAAAGGGTGACCCTAGTCAGATGATTACGCTGACAGAGTAGAGCATTTCGCAGATGAGCGTACACACATGACAAGATTGGTGATCGAGAAGGCTGAGCAACTACTTAGGAACTCGGGGATGGTCCGTGCAGAAAGTATGGGTACATGTGGCAGGTAGTATGGGCCCGTACTACTGAAAGCAGAGGACCCATACTCGATACAAGGAACATTCTGGAAGATCTAAGTAGCAGATTGAGAGGTGATTTCATGGTTAGAGTATCATGATTTGTAGCGTATTGAGAGGTAATTTCATGGTTCGAGTACCATGGTTTGTAGTCGATCGAGAGGTGATGTCATGGTTCGAGTATCATGATTTGTAGTAGATCGAGAGGTGATTTCATGGTTTGAGTACCATGATTTGTAGCAGATCAGGAGGTGATTTCATGGTTCGAGTACCTTGATTTGTAGCAGATCGAGAGGTGATTTCATGGTTCGAGTACCATGATTCGTAGCGGATTGAGAAGAGATAACATGGTTCGGATACCATGATTCATAGCTAATCGAGAGGTGGCCACATGGTTCGAGTACCATGACCCTTGGCGGTTAGTGTTACTGGTTCTACCAGTTATTCCATTGTGATTGTCTAGACTGAGATCAGATGTGAAAAAAAATATGGGGCCAGAGGGCCATGATGATCGAGTTTTAGTGGAGCATCCCTTAAAAGGGAAATCGAGTTAGCTCCGAGGGATTGCTGGTGAGATGCCAGTGGGAGTCGTAAGACTCAGGGATGAGTAGGGATGGTGCGTTATGGGAGAATACGGTTTGGGCCGAGTGACCGGCCGATGGTGGGAATGTTATTTTCTGTGACCTGAGCGGTACTATTTCTGTTCCTGTGGGAAACAGGATATGTATTGAGATTTTTGGTTTCCAAGGTTGGGGGTGAGCCCTGTGGGTTAGCTTTGGTTACGATCTTTCATCAGAGTATTTGGGTAGTATGTCTGCCGAGAGGTAATGTTAGAGCATGAGCAGGTTGTCAGCAGGGACTGAGATGGTTAAGGACAAGGATACACCCTATTTGAGCATAGTAGGGCATGTATTAGCTGCAGCGGCAGACAAGCAAGAAGAGGATATTGGGGTGGTGGCTCTTTTTGTCTTTGATGAGTATCGAGTGTGGTAATGAGGACTCCACTCTTATTACAACCCACATGATGGGACGTTGGTTGAAGAGTCTAGGATGAGGAATATGTTAGTTCGTTATTTTCAGACTGAGAGTCAGGGTTACGACTGGACAGTTGAGATGTCTGGTAGTAGGATGGTACGGGATTCTGAATGACTAGAGGTAGTCATGATGAGAAGTTTCTGAGGATTTCATCGGAGATTCGGGGTATTTGGAATTGCTTGACCTCCATCGGGGAGATCATCGAGCATTGCATATCACCTTCCAAGAGTAGGTGCGATGTTATTGGTAAAAACAGTCTGTGAGTTAGATTGTTGGCGAACCAATTGGTGATGGTTCGAACCCTGAGTGAGGGAGAACCAGGTACTTTTGAGGAGATCAGATATATGTTTGAGAGCGGTTAGGGAACTGGATAGAGATGGCATGCGGTGCGGATTCCTGAAACCAGGGTTATTCGTGGTCAAGGAGAGGTGCAGAGTGAGATAGTGCATGTGGTACGTGTTTGAAAAAGGATGAGTTTCTCCACAACAAGTGGCCGTTGGTCGGAGATCTTGTGGTGGTTAGGAATCCTTCAAGGTTAAAATGGTGAATTCGAGGTGGTTGGCTTGTGAGGTTAGTTCGGCGGTTGAGAATTTCTGGTTCAGAGTATGGGCTATTATATGCAGTATGGGAAGGGAAGAAGTTGATTGGGCAACCAAATTCAGGGTCGTTATGAGTATTCTTGCATGAGTTTTGAGCAATAGAGGAGGAAGTTTCGGATTGTCATCTTCGTGTTCTGAGTCGTGGGCAATTTCTCCGTGTTTTAATTTGGGAGATGGAGTATTCCGGGGTTACAAGAGACACGAGAGAAAGACCGGTTGCGAGGTTCCGAGGAAGCAATGCGGTATCTGAGTATGATGCCATGAGTATGAGATCAGTGGTAGAGTCAAGACACTGCGAGGCGTTGTGATGGTATTCCGGGGTATCCGAGTTTAATGTCCTAAAATCTCGGATTATTTTGAGTTTGACTTTGAGATGACGAGTGGTGTATCAAGTGTCTATGGTTCCGGTGGGGGCCCTTCAGCTAATTGACATCAATGGATTTATTTGAGAATGTGAATTGCAGCGAGAAAAAGAGGTTTTGTCACGAAGGTGGTCGTCCAAAGTAGTGATGCTTAGCCTGGAGGGGTGTGTGTGTACCTATCTATGCTGGTCCGCAGAGCATGAGTTAATGATCGCAGTGTGGTGTCAACCTGAGGATGTGATTGTGAAGTGGTAAGAGTAAGTGCGGTAAGACTGCGGGGAGCTGCAGTTTCAATGATTCAGTGAGAGGTTGTGGTGATGCTACGGGGAGCCGTAGTACTCACTATTCAGTGAGAGGTTGTGGTGATGCTACGAGGAGCTGTAGTACTCATTATTCAGTGAGAGGTTGTGGTGATGCTACGGGGAGCCGTAGTACTCACTATTCAATGATAGGTTGTGGTGATGCTACGGGGAGCCGTAGTACTCACTATTCAGTAAGAGGTTGTGGTGATGCTGCGGGGAGTCGTAGTACTCACTATTCAGTGAGAGGTTGTTGTGATGCTGCGGGGAGCCGTAGTACTCACTAAACAGTGAGAGGTTGTTGTGATACTGCGGGGAGCCGTAGTACCTACTAGTCAGCAAGAGAATGTTGCGACAAAGTACTCTCTGATCAGAGCGTGAGATAGAGGAATTTTGGGCTTGGGAAGCCCTAATATTTGAGTTTTGTGGGAGCCTGGTGGTCGAATCAGGGGTGAGACTGGGATCTCCATAATTGTCGGGAGTTGTTATATTCTGAATTGAGTAATGGTTGACGCAACCAAAGGGAAGTGGATAAGTGAAGAACACATGAGTTACGGGTCATGACTCATGAGTTGAGTGGTTCGTTGGGACGAGTGGTTCCAATTCTGTGCCGGATCAAACTCTCGAGTTGAGTTCGATTCTAGTGATGTATCAAGTAGACAGAATGAGATTTTAGATTCAGAGATGCATTTCATTTGGAAGGGGGTATTGGTTCCATCTGGTGTCTTAGACCTGAGTGGATCAATTCGTAAGTATGAGAAAACCGCAAAACGCATGGAACTAATGAGTAGTAGATGGCAGAGATCGAGAGTGAGTCGATTTCCATTTTCGCTTGAGGTAAAGCAAACTTTGTGACTTGTGTGTCGCACTGGGCCGAGATAGTTGTATTGATAAGGAAGTCAGTGAGACGTTTTGGTACATGCATTGGGTAACCTTTGGAGGTTCAATTGTTGGGTCAGGAGATGACCTGGTGCTCAATCTTGAAAGGGTTATTGAGAAGGGAGCTGAGGGTTATGTTTGTCAGATGTCGGAGGACGCTTCTGAACGAGCATGCTCATTGTTCCGTGTCTGAGGGCAGGATGTTGAGGGTTCGTTGTTCAGAAGGGTTGTGATTGCAGTACAGTGGATGAGTCCCTGGTGTGATGTGATCCTTCCATTCTTTGGTATATGATCTGGATGGTTTATCATGTCTGGGACGAGTGATCGGTAGCCAGTTTTGGGCATGGACTTATTTTATCGGTCCCCACTGGAGAATCGGAGGGGCAGTGAGCTATCGGGGTTTGTTATTCGAGGAGCGAATAACGTGGTGACATCTGGAAAGGGCGGTCTGGCTGTGTGTCAGGCTACTAGTGTCCCAGATTCTTGAGAGTCCGAAGAGGTAGCATAGTGGCAGATGGGACTGTCCTTTTCCAGGGAGGAGTTCATGTTTGGGTTCAGGTGCCCAGAGAGGAAGATAGCTGTGTGGTATGAGATCCCTCCGATGGTGCTGTTCGGTTATTGGATTAGATCGTTATGTTGTGGAGGAGCGATTTCGAGGGCGAAATCTAATTCAAGTGGGGGAGATTTGTAACATCCGGAATTTCGTGTATGATAGTTCGTGTTTCAATTTTGAAGATTTTGGAGGGGCTCGACGAGTCGAAGGTCTGAGTCGCCGAGTCACGTCGAGTGATCACGAGGATTTAATGAGCGGACTCGACGAGTCCAAGAATGGACTCACATAGTAGGTACTGGGCGGAGAAAACCCTAAGTTTCGGGGTTGGAGCCTATTTAAATGAACTTATGACCTTGGATGCGCCTCATATCTCCTGTGAGAAACCCTAAATCGCCATTGGAGCCATGGGAGAGTTCTTATGATGAAATCAAGTATTTTGGTGGGTTTTATGGAAGGAAAAGAGCATGATTCAAGCAAGGAACGAGATGGGGGATGTGGATCTAGCATTTCTTCACATAGGACTGCTGTATGAGGTTAAAGCTTGCACCTTTCTTGTTATTTTGCTTAGATCTTGTAGATATGGAAGATTAGGGTTTCTTCCACCATTGTTGGGACTTTGTATGCATAAGGTCTCTCATGAGGCCTAGACTTCAGATCTGGACCTTGTGAGGTCAAGAGAGTCCAAAGATTATAGCTTTAGTTAACCATAGAAGAGTTATTGTGGTTAATCATCCTTGTTAGAGTTATATTGGCATTATGAGCTTTATATGCCATGTTTAAACGTAAAGCTTGCAGCTTTACGTGACAATCGACCATCAGGATGGTAGATCTAGTGTTTGGGGTGATGGATCTGCCTTAAATCGTCTGGATGAACATTTGGTCTGAATGAACTCGCCGAGTCGATGAGCCGACTCGACGAGTAGGTTAGGGTTTGTCCCGAGGAACCGAATCAGACGATAGCTCGACGAGTTGGGGGTCAACTCGATGAGCTGAGCTGGACTGTCACGAGATTTCCGAGGAAAGTAAGTGGACTCGACGAGTCCCAACTCGGCGAGTCGGGTCAAACATGGACTGTTGACTCGAGTTTGACTTCTGTTGACTTTGGGGCTTTGATCAACATAAGTAGTAGAGACCATGGAGGGGTAAAATGGTCTTTTATCCACTTCAAAAAGTTAAAGAGAGGAAGAATATCTTTCGGTCATTAGAGTTGTGATTAGAGTATTACTTAGAGATATTCATCCCCTGTGTTAGGTGGAGGCTAGTTCGAGATTCGGGAGCGGGGTCTTTACTTGCTGCTGGTCAGGTGAGTCTTCTCACTATACATTACCTAGAGTGGTATCTATGTGTAGACCGGAGGGTCTTGTGTGCTATGTGTATGTATGAGATTATTTGCATTGTGATATATGTATGCTATGTGTTGTATAGACCGGACCAGAGGGTCCAACGATATAGACCGGACCGAAGGGTCCAACGATATAGACCGGACCGAAGGGTCCAACGATACAGACCGGACCGAAGGGTCCAACGAGCTATGACCGGACCAGAGGGTCCAACGAGCTACGGGACTGGAGGGTTCCGCTGAGACACATCGACCGGAGGGTCGTACTATAGCCTCGAGTGGCGTATGTGTTGTATGTGGTATTTTGGGGAACTCACTAAGCTTCGTGCTTACCGTGTTATGTATTATGTGTTTCAGGTATCTCAGAGGATCGCGGGAAGGCACCGGCTTGATTGTACACACCAGAGAAAGAGTTATAATTTGAGGATCCTGGATAATTAATGGAGTTGTGCTTGTAAAATGAATAAACGAGATTTCTATACAATATGTTATGAAAAGTATGTGGTTTTAAAATGAAAAATCTGTTTGAAAAATTACGGTGTTACACTTGGACTGTAGGAATTTGTTTTGTAGCTGTTGAAGGAGGTTCCCCCTGGATTGATAGTGGGAGTTCCCCCTGAATCGATGACATCGGTTCCCCCTGGACTGACGAGTGATTAATAACCATTGGATCCGTTCTTGTATCAATGTTCTCAACTTCTTCATCCTCAGAGTCTTCAGAAACATTTGATTGGTTGGTTACTCTACGGATAGGTACCGAAGCAGCATCATCTAGTACTAAAACGTCTTTGGTTGTCACTTCCAACGGAGCAGAACTTTAACCCTCAACCGGCAAGGTGGAAGTATTGAGTGACAGGTCTTCAGACAGGGTTGGTCCAGATACTTTAGCTTGTTGTTGTTGGGCTACCAGAGACACCAAAATCTCTAAAAGATGAGTTGTCTCCACGGGATCAAAGATATCATCATAGTTGACGACTACTATGTTCAACAGACCCGAAGAGGCTGGGTATCACTCTCCAAGATCAACTTTGTTTCAGTTGAAGGAGCAGTGTTGCGGACATAATAGACATCAAATTTGACATCAAAGCTTTCGACTATCAGTCTTGTACGCCTTATTAGAACCCTGTAAGCCACTTTGATGGTTGAGTAACCCAGAAAAATGCCTTCATCTGACTTTGGTGCAAACTTGTTAAGATGATCCTTCTTGTTGATCACAAAACACATACACCCAAAAATATGAAATAATCATACATTGGGTTTGCGGTTGTTGAGGCCTTCATAGGGAGTCTTGTTAAGGCATTTACAAATGATGCTTCAATTCTAAACAAAGCTTGCAGTTGCCACTACTTCTGCCCCGAAGTAGAGAGGAAGTTTGGCAATATTAAGCATCAATCTAGTTTCTTTGACCAAGGTTTTATTTCTTCGCTCCACTACTCCGTTTTGTTGTGGTGTGTAGGGCGCCGAGAAGTTGTGACTAATGTGTTTGGATACTAAAAAATTATTTAAAAGATGATAAGTGATTTCAGCCCGGTTGTCACTTCTTATCCTTCTGACTAATAGCTTTATTTGGAGCTCCATTTCCTTTATGAAGTTGATCATGATCTTCAGCGTGTCTGATTTGAGTCTAAAAAAAAGACCCAAGTGAAGCGAGTGAAGTCATCAACTATTACCATAATATATTTCTTATGGTGAAGATTGGGTACGATTGATGTGTTGGATTAGTGTCTAAGTCCATAACTATAATTGGTATATACTTGACCCGACCCCGCATGGTCCATTTCGGTTGCATGGCATCAGAACATTTGGGTAGACCTTTTATGAGAAGAGGATATTTGTGACATATTAATATATTATAAGTTCTAATATATTAATATGAAATCATATTATTTATTTAGTATTGATCAAGAATTTATTTGGAATTAATTTAGTGATCAAAAGAGACTAATTAAATATATGGGGATTGATTGTGTAAATCATTCATTCTTGTATATGTGGGCTTATGATCCACGATTCCTTATGTTGGGTTTAACCCAAGTGGTAATCCATGGATAGTCCATGGAGGTTAAAACCCATGGAGCATAACGAATGGGTAAAGTCATGAGTTACATGGTGTAACCCTAATAGCCACACTATATAAAGACCCCATTGGTTGGTGAAATTGGACTAGGGCATACACAAGAGGGCAAGCCAATTTCTATGAATTAAGTATCCTCTCTCATGGTTATTCCAAGATGTTCATGGTGTTGTGTGAACCACTTGAGGTGTCACACTTTGGGCACTAGGCTCTTAAGCTTCATGGAATCAAACTATAACAAAAGGTATGTCTTCTATCTAGTTTTTTGTTATCCTAGTACATATGAATGTATGCTAGTTAGGATAATACCTTGGAAATTGATATTTGCATGTATAATAGAGAAAACATAGATCCAAGGTATTTAGGGTTGCATGTACACTTAGGAATGTTAGAATCCTCAAAACCCAACAGTGGTATCAGATCCTAGGCTTGTTTTCTTGTTATACTCGCAAAATCTGCTTAAAAATCGAAGTTTTGTGCTGTCTGGGCAACTGACTCGGCGAGTCCATCAGTAGACTCGACGAGTCCATGCCTTAAAAGTGTTCAAAACGATCCAACTCGTCGATTTGGTTCATGCACTCGACGAGTTGGACCCCCAGACAACATATTTTCGACTGTTTCGGCTGGAATTGGACTAGGAACATTACCCTAAGATGTTTTTCAACTTGTAAACCTGTTTTTGATGTGGTAATGTTCATGCTAATTGAATTTCAAAGATAATTGTCATAATTTCAAGATTTGTATTAGTTTTATGTTCATGCTAATTTCTTGAAGATTGATGATTTGAATTATCTTGTTCTTATGAGTTAGCTTAGATTAATAGAAAAATTATGAGATGATGTGTTTTCAATACATATTGATCTAAAAGTTATTCATAAAATGTGTTTTTGTAATTTGTCCTCAAGTTATATGAAAAGTCACATTTATGTTTTTTAAACACTCATAAGATTTCAATAAGTTATGAAAGTGAAGAGTCTCATTTTTAAATGCTTTAAAGTCTTCCATAACTTGTCCTCAAGTTATGGAACTTGAAAAGTTTTTCATTAAAAACTACTTTAAACACATAAGTTATGGAATTGAAAAGTTTTTGAATAGTTTCAATACTTGCCGTCAAGTTTTGGAATTTGTAAAGTTTACCCCTTATGAATGTTTTAATTCCAAATCAAAACCTAGAATTTTAAAAGTTTAAAATTCAACCCTTATACTATTATTATAATTTTAATTATATAGATATGTATAAGATAAAGTCAATCTTACCGTTAGTAGGCCTCATTCACGAAGTCGGTCTATAAGGGGGTATAAGGTTACTGCCTATAAAATGGCAGTTTAATGGGTGTCCACTCTCACCCACCGCTTCCTTGACTGGTGGAGGGTCGTTAGCCGAACGGGTAGCATAAGGACTATAATTCTCCCTTCATTAAAAGTATAATGATAAATACTAAGTAACTAAACACTTATAAATTCCCAATCTTAGTTACTTAGGAAAATGTGAAATGGTGCTAACCCATGAAATTACACTTTGCACCTTTGTTAAGTCGTTAGTGGAGCGTGTGTGGTTAACCGGCACACTAACATGGGACTGAAAATGTGTGGCGAAGGGTAACTTAAGTTTATCATAGATTGGTGGAGCATGTGTGGTTAACCGACACATCAATTAGGTGATAAAGTTAAGGGTACCAAGTTAATTTGCATGGTTATTCACACCTTGTTTGTGATCCTCGGCATCCCAGTTACAAGCTTGAGAGGGCACAATCGAGATTCAAACATGCCATTGAAAGTTCAATGTATCTCAAAATATCTAGGAGTTTCAAATCCAATTAAAACTTAATTAAATTTCGTTTTTCATGGTGGAAATTGGTAATTGTCATTTACCTACCTTCAACTATTTTATAACTTGGATTACGGCATCCCTCTTCCAGTTATAAGTAGGTTGTTGGGTCCTAGCCTTAATATTTCATATTGGGTGTTCTATTAAGGACTTTAAATCAACTAAACTTGAATTCCTCCCATTATAGATGTCTAGTTAAGACAACTATGGTCTTTCCAAATCTTTAAGAAAAAGCTTTCCTATTGAAGATTATATCCCACATGGAAATCAAGGTGAAACATTAATCCCTTTGTTGTGCATTAATGGGACTGGAAATCATGCTTCACTTCCTCCACCTTCTCCAATAATTCTCCGTATCCCACAAGTTTCAAGACTTGAAAAGTTCTAAGTCACTCAATCCCTATTGGCAAGCAAAGACTATATGTGCTTACATCTTGGAGGTTAAGTCACATATTGGCAAGCCGGGAGAGCCGAGTGTCAAAGTCTCGAGGTAGCTGGCTGTTGACTTGGTTCTTCAGTCACTCCCTGATGACAGATGAAGACATGACCCTTAATGATCTTACATATTTGCTTGATGATGCTAAATCAGCAATGATTTGGAGCATTGGTAAAACAAATTTGATTGGAAGATCAACTTCCCAAACATCCATGGACATTGACAATGGTAACATTCGAAGTCCAGAAAAACTTTCTTTTCCCAATGGAAAGGGATCGGCCATGGTCAAGTCATTTGACCCAATGGTAAAGAGAAAGGCTAAGTCTGAGATAATCTCGTATTCCATTTCCAAAGAGTCCATATGTTTCTTTTGCCAAAAGAATGGGCATAGGTTGCGAAGCTGCCGAATTTACCTGAAAGTTCATAAGGATGGTAAAAGTAAAAAAGTTTGACTTTTCTTCATGTTAAAGTCCATTAATCTAACTCTATGAAGTCTCTTTTGGAGATTCTTAATACATAATGTAATGTAATTACATTTTGATGTTTTGGAAGAATCAAAGGAAGCTTAAAGAAAGAGTGTGCTGATTCTAATCGTGAAGATGGATTTCGATCGCATGTTTCGATGATCAGAATTTTGAGCTGCTGCTTAAGAGTTATGATATGTTGCTTAGGAATAGATAACAACATGTTTTTCATATGTATTTGCATTGTAAGGATAAGTTTTTTCCGTAAAGTTTAAAAAAAAAATTAAAAGAAAAATTTTGATTTTATTTATTTTAAGTATCCTTACAATGGCATTTGTGAAAAAAATTGTTGTTTATATGTTTCCATTAATAAGTAATATTGGAAAATGGATTTGATTCTTTCATTTGTGGTAGTGTCATAATTTACCAAATAAGGAAAGATTCTCATCACCGAAGTTTCAGTTGGATAGAAACTTGGAATCATGCAACTTGTATTGTGTGCTGAATGAAAATTTTCACCTTTGGGAAATTAAAACTAAGTCCTTGTTCACATGTATATGTGAGTCAAGCGAAGGACTAAAGGATCGGGTGCACTAGGCGGTGCGCTGATCAGGTTCACCACAAAGAATGATAAGATTATTCGTCATGATTTACTAAAGTTTAGTAAATATGGTTATGCTTAAAAGTTTAAGTGTAATTCTGAAACATTGGAAAATGTTTCAACGTATGGCAGGATGAATGAGAAGAATCAAATTAGGCAGAAAGATAAAAGTTTCTCCAATCTGAAGAGATGGGAGAGTATTTGAGTACCTTGTTTTATGATTATCTTAGTGATTATGAAACCATATCACAATTGATCATCTAAGGACACCTTAGTGCATTTGTTTGACTAAGGAGAGGAATCATGAATTGTTGAAATGGTTAAATCAAAACGATAAACCATACTTCGTTCCAAAATCAACTCTTAGAGTCATACTCCAAGATTGTAACTCGAGTGACATAATCTTAAGAAAAGGTTTAAAACACTTGTCAAATGTAGAGTAAAATGTTTTCTACTCCTGTACATTTGAGATTGGTAAGTTGTGATGTTTTGGATAAAACAAAGACCAACTAAGACCAATTGAGTGAAGTGTTTTTCCTTGATAAGAATCCACACTAACTCTTGAATATTTGTTTTTTCAAGGAATGGTTCTTGACAAAAGAGAATCTTATATGTCAAGAGGTCGGTGTGAGTCTTTAAAAATCTTGAGATGGTTTCAAGAACTAATCA
The DNA here is from genome assembly GCF_052849685.1 of Lactuca virosa. Taxonomy (NCBI): domain Eukaryota; kingdom Viridiplantae; phylum Streptophyta; class Magnoliopsida; order Asterales; family Asteraceae; genus Lactuca; species Lactuca virosa. Next base: position 144,672,813 of record NC_136429.1, on the reverse strand, counting down.
AGAGTATTGTTAATCACTAGCCCACGACTTGAGGTCTGTAACCTATCGTGTTGACATATTCTTATTTATGTGTCTATTCCAGTTAAAATTTGACTTTGCATATGAGTTCTATGAGTTCTCAATTGTTTGCATAACAACCTGGAAGCAATGGTAGGCCCTTGTGATGTCGGGTGGCAAGAAATTAAGATTGAACAAGTTCAATCCATATGAGTTTGGATTTGTCACTAACCTTGTCATGTGATTATGGTTTTGACAAATTCACATGGATAGGAACACATGCACCATAAAAATCTAAGTGTCATAAGGTTTCTCTCCGATTCATGAAAATGATGGTGAGGAAACGCTTTCACTAAGTAGATTTTAAGTAGATAGCAATTGTGATATTTGCATTCTCAAAGTCATTAGTGGAGCACGTGTGGTTAACCGGCACACTAACATGGACTTGTGAGAATGGAAAAAGGTCTAAACATTATGATTACGGCATCCCTCTTCATAATTGTTTAGACAAACATGTGAGCTATCTAATGAAAGGTGTATGATTTTGATAAAGTCTTATCAAAGCAATCTTGTATCAGAAATCTAAACTTTGGCAAGAAAGTCAATAAAGTATTGATTTCTAGAAGTCCAGTTGATTTCTGAGCACATGTCAAAGCTAGTGGGAGCATAAGTGTTGTGCTAGTAAGATAATAATCATTGTGCTAGTGGGAGCATGATTATTAGGGTTAGTGTTGCAAGTTAGCAATGTTAATTACAGAAAACAAAAAGTTCAACTTGCTTTGAAAAGTTTTTTTGCTATAATTAGGGGAGAGAATTTATACTTCATTCCACTTCTACAAGCTTAGATTGAGATTTTAATCAACTTTAGTCAAGGATATATATGAATGTTATGTTGGAATGGTTCAACATAAGGAAATTCTATATATGTTGCATTCTTAAAATTCGATTATGATTACGACATCCCTCTTCATAGTTCGAATTTTGAGAACATGGCAAATAAAAATTTTATAGCATGAATCGTGTCCCATATGCTTCGGGTATAGGATCGATTGCATGTGCTATAATATTTATCCATTCTAAATTTTCAAATGCCTAGGGCGTTAAGAGGGAAAAAGGAATAAAACTGGATTTGACTAAAATGATTAAGCAATTGTCGAGGACAATCTAAGGTTTACCAAAGATTGGTAGCTCATGAACAGTTGGAAGTATAGAGCTAGGACCATATTGACAGATTCTGAAAAGAGGCAACTCTTGTTCAGAAGTGATAGTCAAAATGGGAATATGGAATTGTCTCCATAGGTGGAAGTCATTCTTTGAATTTGTGTAAGAGTAGAGAACTTAATGCAAGAAGGATGTTCAAAGGAATGTACTTTGAATGTGAGACTTCGTTTCCATGGAATTGATCTGCAATGGAATACTTTGTAATGTTTGTTGCCAAGTCTTTGTGACTTGGGCATAGTCATTATAAGGGGATCATTGCATATAAGTTTAGAATCTAACAGATCACAGTAAATGGCAAGAATCTGGTATTCTTACATTTACAAAGTAAGGATTGGGATTGTGAAATGAGAATCATTGAAATATTGTCAATTGATCTGTTTCACAAAGTAAGGATCATAGACAAACATAGTGTGCATACTTGGTGTATGGCATAGCTAGTGTTTGGACAAACATAGTGTGCATGCTTGGAGCATGGCATGACTGTTGTTTAATTCAAGTATTAAATTGATAAATCGAAACATTGAATAATGAGTAATCAATATGGTGCTTGGATAAAAGGTGTTTTTATTTACACTCAAAGTGTTGGGGCCATATAGGATTAGTATTATTCTTGTGTTTCACTTTTCATGTTTTGACTTCCAGAATAACTAGGTCATTCTTACCGAATGACTAAGTTATTCAAACCATCCACAGTCGGTCATATGTTGGAAGTAGATATGAATCAAGACTTTCATGAAGTTGGTTTGTAGATGTCCAAGGTAGTGGACATAGCAAGAGTTGCTGCAACATTCATGAGTGCTCATAAGTTCTGAGTATTGGATTAAACCCACGCTCATTTGAATCACTTCATGGATTTTATCATGAGTGAATCATGAGACGATAATATCTTATATTCTTCAAACCTAGAGATATGTGTTGTTGACTATGAGTTGGTTATACATTGATTGCACGAAAACACATTGGTAACTCGATGTTATAAAACGTGCCTTTGTGTATGATTCAAAAAGTAGTTAGTACAAGCATATGAGTCGAAGTTTATCCATTCCTTTTAACTCATAAGGATAAAAGCGATATATGTGGGCCCCTCGATGATTTAGTGATGACACCCCTAAGTGCTTGGCCAAGCCTGGACTGATTTGATTTGTTCAATTAGTCAGTCGTCATAAATCAGAAATCGGGAAACAACAAATGGACAGAGAGAATGATTATAATCCATGTCTTAGTCCATATGATATCTAGAATGGAGGAATATATGATCACTTATCTAATGGACGCGTCATTGATTTGTTCAGAGTTCGACAACGACTTTTAAGAGCTACGATTGCTGGTCGGGTTGTGAAGGCGTACTTGCAATAATAGTTATTAGACTTATCCAAGTGGGAGACTGTTGGATTAGTGTCTAAGTCCATAACTATAAATGGTATATACTTGACCCGACCCGACATGATCCATTTGGGTTGCATGGCATCGGAAGATTTGGGTAGACCTTTTATGAGAAGAGGATATTTGTGACATATAAATATATTATAAGTTCTAATATATTAATATGAAATCATATTATTTATTTAGTACTGATCAAGAATTAATTTGGAATTAATTTAGTGATCAAAAGAGACTAATTAAATATATGTGGATTAATTGTGTAAATCATTCATTCTTGTATATGTGGGCTTATGATCCATGATTCCTTATGTTGGGTTTAACCCAAGTGGTGATCCATGGATACTCCATGGAGGTTAAAACCCATGGAGCATAAGGAATGGGTAAAGTCATGAGTTACATGGTGTAACCCTAATAGCCACACTATATAAAGACCCCATTGGTTGGTGAAGTTGGACTAGGGCATACACAAGAGGGCAAGCCGATTTCTATGAGTCAAGTATCCTCTCTCATGGTTATTCCAACATGTTCATGGTGTTGTGTGAACCATTTGAGGTGTCACACTTGGGGCACTAGGCTCTTAAGCTCCATGGAATCAAACTACAACAAAAGGTATGTCTTCTATCTAGTTTTTTGTTATCATAGTACATATGAATGTATGCTAGTTAGGATAATACCTTGGAAATTGATATTTGCATGTATAATAGAGAAAACATAGATCCAATGTATTTAGGGTTGCATGTACACTTAGGAGTGTTCGAATGCTCAAAATCCAACAGATGGACCGCATAGATCAATGTAAAGTAGCTCTAAAGGTTCAACGATTGAAGAATCAACAATCAGAGGATGACTACCCTTTGTTTGTTTTCCACATTCACAGGTTGGGCATAAAGTATCATTTTTGTATTTCAAAATTGGTGGTATATAGACTAACTCTTCGATGACCCAGGTTGTTGTGTATCTGAAGTTGAGGTGAGGAAGTTTCGGTGCCACAACCAACTCACTTCGGACACTGCCTTTGATAGAAAACACAACTGCGGTTTGCCGATGATCAAAGAGACATCCAATGGAAACATTGTCCCTTCAGCTTTATATTTGATCAGGCAAGTTTTCCTGTCATTTTTAATTATGTAGCAAGATTCACTATCAAATTCAACCCGATGACCAACTTTGCATAATTGACCCACACTGATCAAGTTATGCTTAAGACCCTCTACATAAGAAACTCTTTGAATTGAGAAGCAACTTGTAGTAAATACTCCGTAACCCCTGATGATTCCATTTGCGTTGTTTCCAAAAGTGACGTGTCCACCATTACAGATTGGCTTGAAATCGCGAAGGTATTCCAACCTTCCATTCATGTGCAAGGAGCAGACACTATCGAGTAACCATTCTTCTTCTTGTTCCTCCTTGCACATTGCTTGCAAAATCAGTGGGTTAGTTTGGGAACCCAAACAAGTTTGGAGCCCTGGGTAACGTTTGACATTTTCTTAGCAAATGCATGCACATGATATTTATGAACATATTTCTTTTCTTGCTTCAGTCCAAGCCCAGGACGTTTTACTCTTTTTGGAATGTCACAAGTTGGGATTAGACGTGTCTCTTGCAGTTGGTAGAAACCAAAGGCAAGGTTCTTCTCATTTACCCAAAAACCATATTTTATCAAAGGTCTGGAAGGTGTAGCTTGTTTCTTGTGTCCGGTCCTTGAATGGTGTTTTGTTGGAGTATTCTTGGGACTTGAAAAAATATTTTCACGTGACTTAGACTTAGGTTTTAACCTTGCGATGGACTGATGTGATTTTGAAAGATTAGGAGTTGGCAGAATACCCGTCAATTTTGGATTTGTTAAGCAATTTTGTGGACGTGACTTGACTTCCTTTTGAAATTGTGAATTTTTGTTAGTGTCAAGAGTTTTTATCGTCGGAAATGACTTTTTGTACAATCCATCTATTGTAGTTGAGTTTGAAAAGTTATTTTTTGCAGTGACGGGGTTTTCAAAATTCCTTTTGTTTGAAACTTTGACTAGGGTTTTGAAAATTTTGCTCTTGTAATCAGCTTCCCGCTTTTCACGTCGGGATCTGATCTCCTTTTGTAAACCCAATTTTTCTTGAACTTTTGGTGAGACCACATCAGTGACATTCAACTGAGGTTTTTTGAAATTTTGAGGTAAAATTCGAGGACTTGAGTCATCAGAACTGGAAATTTCATGACTTTGGGAACATTGGCCAAACTCAAAATTATTAATTGGCAATTCATGCAAGATGGGCTTAAGAGTGGTTGTGCATTGGACCGGGCTCTGCGGTAGAGAAGATTTGAGTACCGCATAGTAAGTCAGAGATTACTTTCGAATGGGACATGTCTTGGAAGACAAGGATGAACAGTCTGTGACTAATTCAGTTCCTTCCAACATAATTTCTTCATCAACAACTGAACTTGATTGAGAGCCAGGACTAATTGTGCCAATAGTGGGTATGAATTCATTTTAATTACCCGAGGATCATGAAGAATTTCTTCAATGAAACAACTGTTGCTATGTTCATGAAGTCTACTGAACTGACATTGAATGTCTTCGGGATATGTCTTATTATTGACAGGATATTGAAAAGGTCTATCCGGTGGGACATAGGGACGTTCAACATTGAATCGGGGAGAAGAGGTCTCATCGGTTTAGTACCCATTGGACAATCCCCAATTATACGTGTTGTCTACAGTCTCATTGTTAACAAGATTCTCAATAACTTCACTTTCGTTAAAGAGTTTTCAATTAAAAATTTTAAACGTACAATCTCTTTTCGGGCAACGTCCTGTTGATTCAAAGCAATATCTAATTGAGTTTCACTGAACATCCTAGCATCTTTTTCTAACAATAATTCATTTTCTAGCGTGGTGACCTTAAGTCTTTTGTCTTCTAGTCTTCCTCTTACATGATACATCTCTTGGGACGCTACGTTCTTTTCGTCAAGGGCTTTGTTGTAGTCTGAAAGGACGGCAAAACAGGTGTCATTAAGTCTTTCTAAGTATGGTTCCCAATCATGCATGTTGTAATTATTAGATTGGATCATAATTTTTACCTGCTCGAGGATGCTGAGGGTGACATCCTTAGCAATGTAATAGTAATTCCTCTGCAGATTCGTCGATCCATCCTCTTGGGTGGTTGCCACCATGCAAATCTTCCCTTTCTTGTTGTTGTTGTCAATCTCTTCATCTTTATCTCCCGTGGACCACACTTGGTGATCCCTCCTAACCTCAGCAACATAAGCTCTTGCCTTATCTTTTTCCTCCATTTCCTGGGCCATTCTAAGATAGAATGCCTTACCTTTTACCGTGTTTTCTTTACAGTCTTTGGCAAAGTGGTTTTCCTTATGACACTTATGGCTGACATTGACTCCATCTTTATCTTCGGCAGTGGTACCAGAGTATGAAGATTTGTTGGTCTGCGGTGGCTCTTTAGTGCGATGTGCATTATATGGATGAGATGGGTGGTGAGGGTTTCTAGAATATCTTGAGTGGTTACTTTATGGATTGAAGTTGCTATTAAAGGGTGGTTTGGTAAACTGTTGGTTTTTACGAAAGGATGGTGGTGGAAGCCTATTGAATTGTTGGCTGACCAAAGCGATGACATTCTGAAACTCTTCTTCGTCATCTAGTTCAGCATCAGCTTCATATGACTGCGGTGGGCAGTCATATGATTGTTGGTATGATGATTATGCAGAATATGGGTACTAAGGAGTTTTGACTTGTGGAGTTTGAGCGATCAGGGCGAGTGGTCCACCCAAGTCTGCACAATCCTTTAGCACAGTTGATTCTTGTGCTTGAAGTTCTCCATATAGCTTGAACAGAGATAGAGTATTAATCTTTGAGTCCCCCTGGACAATCATCTTCGCAGCAGACCAATGTCTTCCCAAACCATTCAAGAATTGTAGGTTTGTTTCATGATTACTTCGAACTATACCAACATTTGACAACTTTGTGATGATGAGATTGAACCGTTTGAATGAATCGTCAAGACTTTCACCGGGAAGAGCTTAAATGTTGTTAAACTCATTGTGAGAAGTGCTGAGTTTTTTTGTCCTGAGCTTGTTCTGACCCTTCGCAAAGATTTTTTAGCACATCCAACATCTCCTTAGCACACTTGCAGTTGATGATGATATCAAAATTATGTGGAGCAACACCACATGATATTTCATAAAAGGCTATGGCATCTTTCTCCATTTGTCAAGATCATCATTTGTTGTTCGATTCATGGCTGCCTAACCTCCACCTAGTCGTGCCTGAGCACCATCTTCTTGAACGGGAGTGAGAACAGGGACATGGGGTCCTTCTTGCACAGACCTCCATACATCTCTACGAAGCCTCTTAAGACACCGTTCCATTCTTTGAGACCAATGTTGGTATTCATTTGCAACAACTATTGGAGCTCGGTTCGAGCCTCCAACACTATTGGAAACGTTTAATGAAAAAGCTTGTTCCATATTTCCTTTGTATTTTTTTAAGAATGAGCTTCAATGGTGTAGAAGGCTTTCTAAAATAAGAGTTTTGTTTAGAAATCAACCACTTTGGCTTTGATACCAGAAAAACTTGAACAAACGTTAGTACAAGATAATAAGTTGCATAATAAGTTAATCTTGAATGATCTTGTTAGCTCAACAATAATAAGTTAGAAGTGCCAGGTTGCAGAAATATAAAAGGAAATAAGTAGCGACAAGTTATATCAAGTAGACACGAAGTTGATTCATAACAATGATTTCATGCAAACAAAGTTAGTAAATGTGATCAACTTAAAGTGAAGAGGAACTCGGTTTATCAGTCATGATAAAATAGATAGAGACGATCTTTGTATTTTGATAATAGTTCTAGAAGTGGGTGTTGGTACATGAAGAGGGATGCTCTATTTATAGAGTCCTAGAAAGTTACATTGTGAAATAAACAAATACTAAACTACTGATTATAGTGACCACGAAAGGTTCACTGGATAATAAAAAGAAAACACGCTAAGTTAGTAAAGTAACATAGAATTCTTCATGCATCGTTCATCTCTACGGTGGGTCTTTAGATCTTCGGTTGACAAAAGATAAGATCAATCTCCGGTAGTCATCTTCTCTACGGTATCACTAGCAATCCAGGTTTGCGGTTCTTTAGCTAAATAGGGTCACTTTTTGTTTCAACAACATTGATCTCTCCTCGGAATCTATCTCAAATGAAATGTTATGAAGTTCACCTCGGAATTCAAGCTCGAAACGGTAATGTGCATTCACCTCTTACCACTCTACGAGCTCTCATCCTTCATCTCTCAGAATCTGAAATTTGTTTAAAATTTTCCTCTAAGATCCTCATGCATTTTTTCTCTGATACCCAGTCTGAGATTGTGCCATCTTGAACTCTATATTATGTACTAATGATGTTTTCATATCTTCTTCGAAGTATCTTATGACATCTCACCTCAAAATTTCCTTATTTTGAGATCCTCTGCTTTGCAAAGAAGTTCAAAGGTTTTCATTAAAGTTTTCGTCCGAAACATTTTCTTAATTAAATTAACGGTTATTTTTAAAATGAGTATCCTTAATTCCTCTAAAATCGCGCGTTTTGCACACGTCTCGATAAAGTACACATCAACTCAACTGAAACGAAGGCTTTCTCATTTCTCAAGTATGGACACCATAGATTTCGTACTTGCAATTTATACGCATGCCAATTTTGGCAACACATTTAATGCGATCCATTTTCCAATCGGGTCATCATTACATTTTTTACCCGACCCGGTAGTCCGACCTATAAAAGGTTTTCAAACTGCAACTATTGAACCTTTTCGCTTAAATCACGTTCTTCTGCAATATTCTCTATGCAACCGTTCTTCAAGCTTACAAACCTGCAACAATGGATTCCCCTCAACACACTCCTGAAATCACATAACATCCAACAATGGATTCCACTCAGAACATCCATGAAATCCCAAAATCTTCTCCAACGAAGAATAAATCATCAAAGGGTTCAGCCTCATCATCATCCACAGAACCAATTCTTCGTGAAACAACCCAACTGTTTTCATTCGATCTTATGGATTACAACGAGTCCATTCGAGTGACGATTGAGTTCATCTCACCTACCCCATTGCCATTCCTCTTACCAAAACTCCAAACCCTCAAATTCCTCTATGCATCCTTTACAGAGCCTTTGAACAAATCAAAAATGAAAATGATGTTCCAGTGACAAAAATCACAGGAGATAGGATCGTTCCTGTAACCAAGCGAACATTCCTTAAAGAAATTGGGATTCCTAAAAATCATAAGGGTGTTTAAGTGCAAGAGCCCTCTTCTGAAGAGTTCCAGACGTTCCTGACCAAAATTGGGTACACCGAAGAGTTCAAGGATAAAAAGTTCAAGAAATCAGCCGTTCCTGGCCTTTGGATCGTGTGGATGCACCTCATTTTTCGAGGTCTTTTAGGAAAACATGGAGGAACAGACACGATGAGCAAATATTCGCTTTACGTTTTCTACAACATTTACTCAGGAAGGAACAATGCAGTTGACCTGAGCGAGGTCCTATGGCAAGATTTTAGGAATTTTCCATCAAGAGAAATCCAAACGAGACTTCTCATCCGAGGTTCTGGGCTCTTACACTTCAACAACTCTACAGATAAAGACAAGAGCAGATCCTTATCAACACAGTACCAAAATAGGTATTTCTCTCATTCAAAGCTATAAAGGCTTATAGACTTTCGAACCCATCCTCTTTTGGACCTATTCGTAGGTTGGCACAACACATGCTTGCAGTTCTTCCATCCAAGTCTCAATTTCTTAAACATCACTTAGAGACTTCGACTGTGTTTGTCCCAACATAGTCTTCCCCAATCTCCGTTGATCAACCCTCAGATGTGAATAAGCCAACCACAATTAGTGGCAAAAAAAGGTAGCCAAACGAAAAACCTCTCCTTCCAAAGTTCCTGCCGAAAAGAGATCCAAAGTTAGTGGTTCCTCTCGGAAGGAATCAGACATTGACATTCTGACTGACTGTGGTCATCCATTTACCCCTCATGGCCACTCTTTCGAAGTACCCTTCGGAGCTTTAAAATCACATGCACACAGCCCTAGGGAGTCTCCACATAATCCATCCTCATCTCCCCCAAAAGATGATGTCGGTGTTGAATAAATTTCCTTGCACCCCCTGGAACAAACAAAATCTGAGGCCCCTGGCTCGGATCCCAAGCTCTCGGAAGCTGGAGTTGTCCCTCCACTATTCTAGAGCCCCAACTAGTCTGATACCTGGTCCAGGTAAAGGACAACTAGGTTCTGCTGACGATAAGTGGAATGATTTTGTTGACAGGGCTCATACGAGACATCTGGAGCTGACTCGCGCCTAAGTTGAATCCACTCTCATCTCTATGATAAAGCAGGCTATTCAGAGCAAATTGCCATTCGTTGCTCCCACAGAAGAAGTAACTGACCAAGAGTTTGCCACAGGAGAAGCTCTTGAAATCACAATCATCTCGGATGATCCTCCCAAGTCTCCTCGAATTGAAGCATTCCAACTGCCCTCGGATGAAGAACACTCAATGGAGTTCATGTTTGATCATGATAGAGCTTTCGTTGGTGCTTTTCCACTCTTCTCATCATTCATGTGTTTGCGAAACCCTTCTGCTTCAAAGCCTGTATATGACTTCGGACTGTCATCATGCTCCTCGGAGTGTGTAGATGAAGAAATCCAGATTGATGACGATGTCCAAGCAACTCATGGAGGTGAAACAGAAACAAATCTTCCTTAAGGGAAATCCAAAAGAAAATAATCCCTCTCCTTCTGAATCTCAAGGCAATAACGGTGGTGATGATGATAAATCTGAGAGTTCTACCTCGAACACTAGATCATCAGATGAAAATATTGTTGATCCATTTGCTCTTCTGGAACTCTGAGACAACGTAGAAACAGTTCTATCCAAGGTCGATTCACTTGACAAATCCATGGCGCAATTATATTCCAAGCTTGATGACAAAGTTTCCAGCCTCGACTCAAAGATCGACGTCATTCTCAAGTCTCTCTTCGAGATGAAGAAACCTGAGCCCTCAGAAGCTGAAAGAGCAGATAAACTTGATGAACTGATATCTCTTTGTGTCAAGCACACCTTGGATGAAGTCGAACAAAAATACAGCGGCAGCTTGGATCACCACTTCTCAACCACCTCCATCATGCTGAAAATCCACGACGCCATGATCAAAGCAACAAACGAGGTGATCCAGCAAACACATGTACGTCATGAGAAATAGATCTAGAGGTTAAAGAAAGAAATAAGGAAGAATGAAGAACTCTACCTCATCATGCAACATGTCCTAATCAAGCTACTCCCAGCTTGTTGGAACATGGTTGACGTTCCGAATAACAAGTTCGACAAAATGCTCTCTATGCTTGCCTCTTTGTTCGATCATTTGAAAGCCCAAGAGCCCACTGCTGAAGCATATGATTCTCTCTCCAAGCAAATCAATATGATCTTGCAGAGAGTAGTCGATCGATTATATGAATTCCAAGCCAATGGTAGACTTGCCTTGGATGTTGGACCCTCCAAAAAAAGAGGGGGAGAAGGGCCTAGTCATAAGGGTCGGACCATTAAATTGAAACTTGCCTCGGAGTTCACTCTCTGAGATGAATCTGATGATGATATTTTACAGTTTGAATCCATGGACCCTCCAACAAAAGATGATGACAAAGAAGAAGACAACGAGTTTATCACCAATGCTTTTGTAGGAATTCAAGCTCCTCAGAAATATGTAACTAAGGTTCTATCAGAGGAAGAAAGAAGGATATAGTCGGCTGTCACTTGGCCATCATCCTTGGCAGACGTTCTTCAAATAAGCCATGAAATGGCTAAAGTGAAAACTAAGCTCACCGTTAATTCATTCAGAGCTACTCAGTCTATGTTGCCTCCTATTCTTTCTCCGAAAATCGCACCAATTGATGAAGGTTCACCTGCTCGGAAACCATGCGATATTCTAGAAGAGCCTCTGATCACTCCTCCTCCTCCTGAGTTCTCTATCTTTCAAAACAATTGAAAAAGTCATTTCTAACTTGAACAGACTGCATCAAGACAAAGGGAAGAACATTGATGAACCAAGCAGCCCTCAAGCTCAAATCGATCTGGCACTTGAAGAAAGCATCCAGATTCAAGCATTAAAAGATTATCCAAATGCTATGAAGGGTATATCCCCACTCTTCCGAGAAGGGATAATTCATGATCAAGACATAGCACCCTTCATGTAGTTTGATCTACCCACGCAAGACTCCAACCAGATCAATCTCCCAATATATCCATTCGGAAAGTATTACATCAAGTTCGGTCGACTTCATCCCTTTGATCATCCTCAAACAATCATCAGAACTGGGCGAGAGAGATTGATGACATTATAGTCCATTACCGCACGTCCTAAAAAAGAAGTGTGGTCTCGGAAGGGAATAACAAAGATTAATAGGTTTGGAAGAATGGTTCAAAGTAAATTTGACCTGGATTGCATGATGTACATATATTACATCAATCGGAACAAAGAAGCCACCATCACCATCATGGATGCAGATTTCCCATCCATTAACCCAAACGATATTCTCACTATTGCCACTCATTTTTGAAGTCATCAAAATAATCAAATGAGCATTAGAGCATACAGTGTCGTGATTAACTTTTTGAAAGATTATGTAGTCAATTTCTGCAGATCCAACATTGAGTTTGCACACCTGTTTGGAACTAAGAAAGTGTTGGAGAAAATTTCATGTGAACTTCCAGCCAACGGGAAAGAGGACCAACGGGAAAGAAGACCAACGGGAAAGTGGTCTTCATAGTCATGGATAAAAATCTCGTTCCCACAGCCATTCTGCAAAAGTTCATCGCCACTTCTGCAAAAAGTGATGCTCCGGAGCATGTGAAGAATAAGTTTATCAATCATCTCAAGTGGTATGTGGAAGTTCGAAGTTGGCTGTACAGTGCTTACCTCTTCATATCTGAAGATGCCAACTAAGCTGACCGATTGCTAAGTTCACTTAGGAGGAGATTATTGATACATGAAAATTGAACCTCTAGCAATCCAAATCAATCAAGATCCGAAGTCAGCTTGTATCTGAGATGTGATGAAGTTCGAAAGCCAGATCAATTCTGAGACCAAGGTGTTCAGAATTCAGAAGTCTGTGTTAGCATTAAATGTTTTTTGTCTCTACCTTGATGTAACAGTTCCTAAGACAAAATTGTGTGTATCTTTTAAGTGTACGTTTGTCAAACACTTACTTGTATCTAGTCCTTAGAATGTTTTAATGGTTTGTAGTACGTTCATCCTTTGCTATATAAGGAGTGAATGTTTCATGAGTTGATATCGAAATATTAATAGAAATATAGAACTCGATATTCTCTTCACATCAATCTATTATCTATTGCAAGTCAAACTTCTTTCATTTACATTCTTCTTGTCTTAAATTGTCTTTTCATTTATTATACTTAAGTTTTCGTCATTTATTACTTGAATACTTTGTTGATTATTTATCTTCAAGTCTTAACTGATTTACTAGATTTGACTGGAACTTCATATTAAGAGCAGACCTTGTTCTTAAAGATTAAATCAAGGTTTGAGTTTTCAAACCTTGTCCTTACACATTGATTCTTGTTCTCACAAATACATGCATTCTTCTCCTGCAATCCCAACCGTCAATCTGGTACTTGACACTCCTATATCCAATGAAACAAACCCTTGATCACATCACAAAACATCCATACCACATCCATCCTCCTGTGCACTCTCATGCAAACATACTGTCGCGAAACACCGCGACCAACATGCCACATGCAGGGTTTACATCCTAACTCTGAAAGTCGAAAGCCTTCTCACTCCTTCTCTGAATACGGAGAACTGAAAGGGCATCACCCCAGCCATAGATGGCAGAATTCCTAATCGTAAATCAATCATCCTACTCCCAACTGAAATCCCCAAGACGATCATAACGGTCGTTCCATTCTTGAGTCCCGCGACTCGAATGCACGGCCTCAGAAAAAACCCCCGACACCTCAAAATAAACAAGTTCATCTAGGTCTTCACCAATCACCCAAACCGATATCACCACTGGGCCCAAAACAATTACCAGCCCGCCATCATGCCTGAGCAACCATAACCAAAAGATCGACCAGAACGAAACCACTTCCACGAATCATTGTTTCAAGCCATGTTATCTTTCCAACTTGTAACATCCTATAAATTTCAACAAATTTAAACTTTTCAAAACAACCCATATACTAATAAAAGTTTTTAGAAAACCATTGCTTCCAAAACATGATTTAACATCAGTCTCCCAAGATCCAATCAGTTGTAAACCACGGATGTGTACGGTCATGCCTTCGCCTTGCCACGACCATCTGAAGCACCTAAAATAATAAACTGAAACTGTAAGCACAAAGCTTAGTGAGTTCCCCTAAAATACCATCACACAAACATATAACATATACAATAATCATGCTCAAATACTCATGCTTGACCCATTCAGCCTCGGGCTGGAATACCAGGCATGACTACGACGGTGCCAATCATCCTCGGGATGGAATACCCTCGTATCATAAGCGGTTTGGTCCAATCAACCATATGGTTGGAATACCAAACATGTAGGATCCAATCAACCATCACGTTGGAATACTCCAGGCCTATTGACCGATGCAAAAAAGCAGTCTGGTCTCACCATTTACCATACAATCATATCAGGTCTAATCAAATATTGCGTTGGAATACCCGAAGCCTAATCAACCATCGAGTTGGAATGTCAATATACAACTGGTCCATTCATCCTTGGGATAGAATACCCTCATGCCCAATCAACCAGCGGGTTGGAATTCCCCCGGTTTGTTGGCTCCCGCACATAGCAGTAAAACCTCAACCAGCAATCAATATATAACCAGTTTATAGCTAATTAGACAAATCTTACAGATCACTAAACATGACATCATCCTAAATACTAGGATACAAATCTAATAGATCACTACAGCATACCAACATGCGATAAACCCGAAAGTAGAGTGAGGAAAACTCACCTCGCACTCCTGAATCCCATATATAAATCTCTCGCTGCTGGCCCACTAGAATCCCCAAGATATCAACCACAAAATAATCAACCAATCAATAACCGGATCCCGGCCCACACTAGGAGTCCAAACTAGGGTAAAATACCTTTTTACCCTTTACCAAACTTGGCCCATGGCCAAAGCAACATCCAATTGTCCAAAGATCAAATTCCATTATAATCACGCAACGCCTAATATGGCCTAATTTTCCAAATTAGGCCCAATCCCTTTCATGGGCTTACGACCAAGGTTTCTAATGAAATACCAACAATGCAAAAGAGAATCTTGATTGCCCAATACAACCAAAATACAAAATAGCCCATTACCGAGAAGCCTACAACACCGAAGCCCAAACTGGCTGAGTACACGGGGCGTACTCAGCATGTACGTGAAACGTACTCGCTTTAGGGCTTGTACGCTAAGCGTACCTGCTTGTACACCCAACATACTCCTCCATTTGGCCAACTTGAGTTTTCTAGCTCTTAATAGATGAAGACCCACTCAAAAAATTAGATCTGACATCCTTGAGGTGGTTTACCATGTAATGTTGCCAACTTTACATGCATGCATGGCTTAATGAATCTCTTAATGCTCAAAAGGACTTAATAGATGACTTAATGAATGCATGAGACCAAAAACACCGTAAAGTTTGCACCTTTAAGCCTAAGGAGCTCTTCAAACATCCAGATCTACAATATTTAGTTTCTAAAATGGACTTAACCCATCAAGAAAAACCAAAAAGGGACAAGGAAGCACATAACTATAACATGAAGAGATCTAAGCATACAAAAATCAAGGTTGACACTTTATACCTCAAAAGTCACCAAAAGATGGAGCTAAATCTGAATCTATAAGATTCCCTCCAATGAATGAGTCTTCTAACTTCTTCTTATTTCACTTCAAGGAGCATAAACCACCAAAAATCAAGACCAAGGCTCAAGAACACTCAAAGATGCTATTAGGGCTCAAGATTAGGGCTTTAGGGCAATGTAGGGTGATAAACAGGCCAACCCTAGGGACTTAAGGAGCTTATATAGGGTACAACAGCCTAAATTAGGGTTTCATAAAAATTCACATGTGCTCCGTGTACATAAGCGTACGCCCCACATACGTGCCTGAAGGGATTGATCTATCCTCGCATTAGTACGCTAAGCGTACGCTAGTGTACGCCCTGCATACTGAACATTGCACTAGTACGCCCCGCGTACTCCCTATGTACGCCCCGCGTACTAGGGTTATCCTTATACCCTATAATCCTTCGAATGCCATAACTTCTTCATTATATGTCCGTTTCCAATGATCCTTATATCCACGAAAAGGTAACGAGAAGCTTTACACTTCTATCAACTCATAACGACCTTAATACCTTCCGAACAAAAATCAAATTTCTATAAAAGGCTGAACTGACTCTTTACCGACATACTCCTAGGCTACAAAACACAAACCGAACACCCGGATCACCTCAATTACATACACATACCCATATGAGTCTAGATCTCTCCTTTTCCAAAGGCCCTCATCCTTATGATAACCGATCTTACAGCCTAGAATTAGGAATCGATACAGAACATGGCGTTACAATATGAATTGTTTTTGAGGAAATGACATTCTAAAGAGAAATAAAAACCTAGAAACTCATGCAAATAAATCTCAAGGAACATAAGAAATTCAAATGTATGAATCCTAAGGTTAGAAAACCCATAAAACTCATTCAAATCCCTATTCAAGCATTTATAGAGGAAATGATGTTTGGAGATTGAATAAATGGTGTATAGAGTTTAGAATCTCCATTAGAATGAATAATCATATTATACATTTGTAATTAACAACATGACTCAAGCCCTAGTTGATGAAATCAAGAGATTAAGGAAGAAATATATATATATATATATATATATATATATATATATATGATGAAGTTAGTACATGAAGAATAGATGTTTAGATCTTTTTTAAGTTAGTCAAGTGTGCTTTAAATATCCATGGATGGAGAGAAATATCCATGGGAGAAGTTGTAAGAGCTTGAATTCGTTCAAATAAGGAGGGAAGAAAGAAAAGGGTGATCTAATTCCAAAACCTTGAGTATTTGGAAAGAATGGTCCCTCAACATCAAAATCTCACATCATTACCACCATTTAATTAAGTCTCTACCTAGTTACCGCAAATGTTTCATATCTAACCCCTCATCATCTAATTCATGACAATAAAGCCCTAACTAGTCATATGGTTCAAGGCCTAACTTTCATAATTTGACAAATGTGACAACTAGAAAATTTTGGGTCAAGAATAGTCTAAATTGTATCCATCTACAAATAAATTCATGATGTAACCTTGTTGCAATTGATTTTGTAAATCAAAGATGACATTGTTATATGAGTACACACACACACACACACACACACATATATATATATATATATATATATATGCATATTCGTAATAAACATTTAGAAGACCAAAATAGATCAAATATGTAGTATGTAAATCAAAAATGGGCCTTTGCTTTGAGGTTTCCGGCCAAAGAAAACCCCCATGACCGAAATCACTCTTAGTGGGTGATCCCTAAAACCGCAAACCCGTCCAAGAAGAGAAAAACCGAAAACCCCACCCCCTTCACCATGGGATTTAGGTTTGGGTACAAGACAAAAAGGGTTGACTTGGTAGGTGATGCCTCAAAGCTTTACCTCACTTTACCCTCCAAACATCTGGACTATACATGCAAATACACTTCAAACCTCCATGCATGGCATCTAATGGACCACCAAATAACTACAAAGCAAACTTTTCCCTCCTCCATTTAACTCTCGGCTGAGAGTGGAGTTCTTCCACTGTTTCCATTACTTTCTCACTTCCTACTTCTTATTCTCTTTAAATCAAGTTCAAACTTCTCCAAGATTCATCACCATCAAGCCGATCCTAGGATTTTTGGTAAGCCTTTTTGTAAATCTCAAGAGTTTTTATGCATTTTGATGTTAAGTTCGTCATTTGTACACACATTTTTTGTGTGTTAAATTACTAGGATACGAACCCTTCCAAGAAGCTTATCAAATCCACACAAGAAGCTAGGCACGAAACTCTCATATTTTTCCTTCAATCATCCACAAAATCAACTGAAGGTGAGTTCATACCCCTTCATTTTCTAGTTTTTCCAAGTTTTATGGGTCACAAATACTAGACTATCATTTCAGAAGAACCATATAACTATTCAAATGTATAATTATTGTACAAGGAAAAAGAGTCATAGTTCACGTAAATCTGTTGATGCTCTAGTGAGACATTCTCTTCACCGTACCTACCTAGTGTACACTTTAAGTCCTGCATTATAACGAAAGTCTCCTGGAAGGAGAGCGAGACCGTTGTGTATAGATCTATACTGGATTGACAACCCTGCACCTCAGCTGTTAGCTACAGTTAGACCGACAAGTCTAGAGTGATAAATGTCTACCAATTCCGACGCCTGAAGAACGTCGTTCATGCATATCGGTCATATCAAGCATGGTTATAATAACTCACATATGGATTAACAATACTATCTTGGTTTACGGGAAGCTTATACATTATTGGTTTTATAAAAATATAAGACTAAATAATACCTTTCAGTACACTTATGCTTACATTTATGGTCTTAGGGTTTTAAAAATACAGATCACATATAAGAAAATTTTGGATTTTCTGGAAAGATACATATATTATCATTTTGCAAGGAAAAGATACAAAAGACCGACATACATTTTTTTAGTCTTGGATATAATACTAACAACCCATTTTATAGAAAATAACGGATTTTCTGGAAGTAATAAAAAAAACTATCTTAAACAAAGCAATTACAAACATTTTTCATACAAAATGCTTATGAAGTCACCAACATTATTGTTGACATTTTTCAAAATCACTTGTATTCTCATGGAGCCAGTAACAAGTATTCAAATCTTTTGAGATCAGGAATTGCTGTATTCTAGAATTTTACTTTTAGTCATTTGTTGTGTAATTTTTGAACAAACATAGTATGTAAACTCTGACTACAACTTGTATTCTCAATGTATAATGTTTGAGTTGCTATGTTTGATTTATATTCAAATGTTAGGATATTGTACATTGAAGTCCTCCGCCCCCGGATGTTTTCTGGTTCAGGGGTGTGACAACAAATATGGTACTTCTAACAAGATTTCATAAATTTGGCTTAAATAAGCATCTAATTATTAATTGTAACTAGTTTATGACAATTATATAATTAACTAAATGTAATTATTTTTATTTTATTTCTCCAAAATTTTACTATATTTTAAAAAATAACCCCAAAACCACGAAGCCTACATAATGTGTATATTACAATCCCACTTCTTAGAAATCTTTCAATCCTCCGAATCATCAAAAAGTAATGTATTAAGTCATATTTTTCAAAATTTTGGTTATTTCAAATTATGTTAAATACTTAGCATAACATAGTCGTTATGTTACATAAAATTATAACTATCATGAAATTTTGTTTACACTAATGTTTTCAGTTATATTCGCATAATTTCTATGATCTTTTATTGATCTTAAAATTTTTATATTATGTTCCTTATTTTTTGCAACATATATATCATCCATCCTTTAAGTTAAGTTTCAAGGCTATATCATGTAACTACGTCGTGATATATAAAACTATATTTCCTTGTTCTCTAATTTCTTCAATTATATTACTTACTAGGAATATATCCGCAAGTTGTGCATAACAAAATTATATAATTAAATTTTTTCATATACATACTGAAAATAATAAGACGTGAACTATAAAATAATAACTCTTATACTAAGTTAATATATAAATTAATTTCAAATTATTTCGAACAATATTATAAACTGTACTTCTATCATAATCATATCATTCAATAACATTACCTACAATTTGTGTTTAACACTAGTACAAAAATGACATATGGTGACGGTTTTTGAAAACAGGGTTGTCATGATGAAGTATTATGAAATCAATCGAATGTAAAATCATACTTAATATGAACACGATGATGTAAATATAATCTTGTTTCAGCTAATATTATATGGAGGATGTAAAGTACATTCGAGAGAAAAGTAAAAGCACAATGTTGAAAAAGTTGCAAATGACTTAAGCACCTACACTATTTGTAGTGTACTCGACAGAGACAAGAAATATAGCAGGACTTCGACATTGAAAATGATACAACATAAATGCCTAATAAAATAAATACATAATCGAAGTCATGTAGACCTTCGATATGGACACACTAAACAACACTTTGACTACTACCTAATACTTCGATACATCACAACATCTTCGACTCTACAATCTCCCTCTTTGTGATCAATATCAAATATTCAAACTTTGGGTATCATTTTTATCACCATTAATAAAACTATTCTAATTTTCATATACCAACCGTCAATCTTCCTTTTTCCACTATGTCTTCATTTGAATTCTTCTTACATTTGTTGATCTGGAGAAGGATGCCAAAAAGATTCTGATTAGAAAGTCAGTATGGAAGAAGTATTTATATTTACCTCCCTTGATGTTCTTTCCATGAAACACTACACCTTTGGGTTTCATAATGATTTCACCATCTTCATAGTCATCGATGTTCATTTTTCCTTTCAAAATTGACTTGGGTAATTTTGGATTGTTCATAGAGGAAGTAGCGAACTCGAAGTTTGTTAACCCTAAATAAGGAAAGTAATAGTCTATGAAGCTTTTCATATGACTATATCCAATAATGTTAGATGCTCTATCTTGAAGTTCATCATTATTCAGATTTCTTAAAATCTTCATAATAGTAATAAGATCATTCAACTTCATCATTGGAAAGTCAGCAATAGTGGACTCACAAAGACTGTTATTAGCCCTAACAACCGTGCATCGATAGTTTTGAATAACTCCTTTGAAAATGACATCTGGAGTTATTGATACAAGTTTAATGATTTTCACTAAGGACCCACCAACATTCTGAGAAACTGTTGTGACAAATTATTTTTCACTCTCTGCTAGCTCTTGTGCACGACGAACATAATAACTAGAGTCTTTTACCTTTGGTTTTTGAGGAAGATCAACTAATTAGTCTTTAGCATAGTGGTTTAAGAGACCACACTTGAGACAGACAATCTTAGGTTTAGATGAAGTCAGACAAGGTTTGAAATCTAAAACCTTGAATTAAATAACTACAATGGCTGCTAGTAATATTAAGTCCAGTCAAGTCTGGATAAACAATTCAAGTCTTGAATAATATAACTCAACAAAGTGCTCAAATAAAGTAAAGTAAAGTATGAACAATGAGCAATATGATGAACAAGAAGAATGTTAGAGAGAAAAGATTGGTTGAATAATTCTCGATTTTATTGAAGTGAATTTGCTACTATTTACAAGGTTGACACTCCTTTTATAGCCAAGGAGATCCAAAAGACAAATACAAATAAATTGTGCATATATTGAAGATCAACAGTCTGAAACAGCCGTTCCTGTTGATCTTTCCGGTTGTACGACACTAAGTTACAAAAAGTAAACAACAAAGAAGTACTTTCACTTCTGAAATAACACTTTTAACTAATATGAGAAAAAACATAATCTCTGAATTCTATTCCTCTAGCAAACCTTCTCATTTCGAAACATACATCAATTCGAAAATGGACATGGGCTCAGATTGACTATGGGTCACTTTTCATACACTAACAACTAGTTGTGTTAGTTTACACTTACGAGATTTAAAAGTACAAGACATATACTCTCTTTTTATCAAATACGAAATATAACTACTTAAATGTATGTCATTGTGAAAAAAGTAGTCAAGATCAACACAGATCAAGTTATATATACACTTATATACATATTTGATGTTTAAAACTCAGAGATTTATATATATATATATATATATATATATATATATATATATATATATATATATATATATATATATATATATCTGGGTGCCCGACCTACCGTCCAGTTTATCTCAACCGACTATGGGGTCTATTCCACTCTTCTACCACTACCACATAATATATAGCATACAAGCACATAAATTACTACAGATAGTGGCATACCAGACAGTTATCACAAAGACATGCATCTCTACTATAACAACTACTAGTGGGTCAGCCTTCGTGCCTTAGACCTACTGCTACCGGGAAGGTAACTCACCTCACACTGCCGAAGTCCATTGCAAGAAATCCTTAGCTGCTGCCCTGGCAACCCTTGAACAATCAATACCAAAATATCACCCAATTAGCAATTGGGTCCCAAACCATGATCCATAATCCATACTTGGGGTAAAATCACCATTTTACCCCTAACCCAAGAAGATTCATAACTAAGGCCCAATCCCGAAACCAAACAAGTCCAAAATCCAAAATCCATATTAGCCCACTAACGGCCTAATTTTCCAAATTGGGCCCAAACTCCTTTTAGGCCTTATCCTTAGGTCCAATCCTCCAATTAGTCTAGAATACAACTACTCAGATAGTCCATTAGGGCCGAAGCCTCTAGTCCCAAACAGATGGCCCAAACCTGAAGTCCAAAGTTCGAAACCCAAACAGAGATGTATGCAGGGAGTTCCCCTTCGGTACACGGGGGCGTACCTCGCCTCGCATTGACCACCTACGTGTTGGTTGACTCAGTATGTGGGCCGTACATCCACTTACGCTGGGTGTACCCTCACAATGCTTAAAACTCCCATAAGTGCTTAATGGCTTAAGCACTTTAGCTCAAATTTCAGATCCATGATCCAATATCACTCTAGAACCATAAAGTCTCAAACTTTAACATTTGGTCGACCGAAAAGGGATTAATACATGGTCTTAATCCATTAAGACCTCTTACAAATAACAAGAGACAAAACTAGCTCAATGGACATCATTTATATGGTTCTAAACGCTTCTAAGAGCTCAAAAGGACAGTTCTTATGGGCTGGAACTACCAGAACACAGGAAGTCTCAACTATGGGACCAAAATGCTACAAATAACAACTAAAAACTACAACGAAGCATGCAATGGTCAATTTTGAAGCTTCATACCTCAAATGAGTCAGAAAAGATGCTAAACTCCTGGATCTGCAAGACCCTCTCACATTCTTGCTCCTTCTTCTAACTTCCTCTTCTTCAAGACCACCAAAAATCATCCAAAAGTGCACCGAATTAGCTCACTAGGTATGAAAGAGGTTTTAGGGTTCGATTTCTGCTCTCTAGGGACAATGGAGACTGAAAGGATGAAGGTTGGGGCAGACATAAGGCCTTTATATATGGTGCAAACCCAAAATTTAGGGTTTTGGAAATCCTGAGCGTACGCTGGGCGTACGTCTCCCTAAACCCGCGTCCACTTTTCCCTCTCTACGCTGGTTGTACCCCAGCTTACGTTGGGCGTACCCAGCTAAACACGCGCATGCGTCCTAGCATGCGTGAGACTGATTTGCAAGCTTTTCCATCCAAGGGCCAATTATGTTAATACCTTCATAATTCCATAACTCACTCATCCTAGGTCCGTTTCCAACGAACTTTATATCCACGAAGAGGCAACAAGAATCCATACGCTCCTAATAACTCGTCCAAGCCTTAAACCTTTCCGGATTAATCCCAACATCCATAAAAGACCGAGATATCCGTTTACAGTCATACCCTTGGCTTCCGAAGACACAAACGAATACTTGGTTTCAAATACTTCCTTTACCAAGGGCCTAATCCTCATGGCAAATGATAATTGAGCCGCAGCACCGAGCAACGACACACTTTCAAAACCGGCTGTTACAATTGCTTTAATCAAATGAGGAGTTTTAGCAGTTGTGTAACTCTGCTATATTTATTGGATTCTTGGTTTCACATTGAACGAAACTTGGTTAGGTTAAAACATAACCATTATGCAACCCGATTTTGTAAGGGTATTTTTATATAATTTTTAAAATATCAATCCGGTAAAGATGATAAACAAATTTTTATAGTAAATTTTCTATTTTAACGTATTGAGCAAATAAGAATCTAATAAACTTTTAACTAAAGATCAGGACTAAATTAAACACGCCCAATGATTGATATATTAAACTCGAGTTTCTCTATATGAGATGTATTCTTCATCCACTAAGACCATAAAACTTAGTAAAACCCTCTGTGTCATAACCATTAATCTGCAAGTAATGAGATATTTTTTATAAATCTATAAGCGTTGACTACCCCGCCTATGGTTGCTAGCTACATCCTACATCTGACAAGTAGAAACGATAGTTAATTTTCAGCCTCTTACTAGTTCACGATGTCGATGAAGCTTCAGTAAGGTTCTCGGTACTCTTGACGTGCAGTGCTATTTTAGAGGTTTTTCTCATCCATTGCTCGGTTATAGGCTCATTATAGACCCCAAAGTTTGTTTAAATGCAGTACAGTATTGAAATAGTATTTATATGTGGTTTGTACACTCATACGAGTTGAAATAAGGCTGTATTTAGTAGAAATGTTTTTCTCAAATGGATAAGTGTCGGTTAATGGATTAGCAGGAAGATTACTTTATAAAACCTTCAACACGACTTTTTATTTGTTTATAAACTTATATCTAATAAATTATTTACATAAAAAAAACAATTTTACTTGCATGGGATTGGAAGGGTATAAATGATATGTTTTATACTTTTTAGTTGGAAGAAGTATATTTTATTTTATATAAATGGATATTTAGATATATTTATATAAAATACATTTTTGTTCATAAAAACTATACAGTGTGAAAACCTATAGAAATCACTAATAATTTTAATACATGTATTGTCAGGTAACTAAAGAGTTGAATTTTCATCCCCGGATATTATGGATTTCTTAATTTGTACTATTGATGTTCACTACGTTTTATCGCAACTGTGTTTATCCTTGAGGATATGCGATGACTTATGTAATTATGTAAGACACATTTATTATTATTGTAATATATTACTATTTGCATATTGTTCAATGTATGTTTTGGCTGTGATCCATTCATCACATCGTTACCCCAATGCTTCGGCCTCTGCCCGGGGTCGTGACAGATTGGTATTAGAGCTCATACGAGTATTGAAATAGTATTTATGCGTGGTTTGTACACTCATACAGGTTGAAATAAGACTATATGTAGTAGAAATATTTTTCTCAAATGGATATGTGTCAGTTAATGAATTAGGTGGAATATTACTTAATAAAACCTTCCACATGTCTTTTTATTTGTTTTTAAGCTTATATCTAATAAGTTATTTCCATAAACAACATTTTACTTGCATGGAATTGCAAGGGTGTAAACGATATGTTTTATACTTTTTAGTTGGAAAAATTACCTTTTACTTTATATAATTAGATATTCAAATATATTTATATAAAATACATTTTTGGTCATAAAAATTACACAGGACAAAAGCTGTAAAAATCAATAATAATTTTTGTTGATGTGTCTTTAATATATGTATTCTCATGTAACTAAAGAGTTGAAGCTTGATCCCCAGAGAATATGGATTCCATAATTTGTACTATTGATGTTGACAACGTTTTATCGTAACTGTGTTTATCTTTGACGCTATGAAACGACGTATGTAATGATGTAAGACACATTTATTGGTAATGTAATATATTATTATTTGTATCTTGTCCAATGTATGTTTTGGTTGGGATCCATTCATTACATCGCTACCCCGACTCTTTCGCTGCCTGCTAGGGGTGTGACAGATTGGTATCAGAGTCTTAGTTGTAGCGAACTAGTATTTCCGCGATGATCTACAGTTATTGCTTTGGGTGAACACTCTGTTTGGGTTTAATCCTTTAAACCTACCAATAATAAAGTATTGTTGATATTCTAATATACTATAAACCGAAGATATAGAGTCGTATACATGAACTAAGTTTATTGGAAAAATTAATTATTTAATATTATATTAAACATAAAACCTAAGACTTTAGATCAAATACCCAATTGTGTTTTGTAGTACATAGGTCGTGCCACAACTAAACCAAGTTTACCCACCTAAATTTTATTATGGACCGGCCGTATGCACTACCAAACTTAAGTGTAATAATTGATAATGAAAGACACTTAGGGATATTTAGAACTAAATCATAGACAACACGGGCATAATAAAGACATTTAAAAGCCTAGAACTCTGAATTAAAAAATTAAGTCTGTTTTATATAGATGGTACACCTAAACGAGTGGATGAGGTTGCAAGAACCAGAGATACCAATGCACATGCTGCCTGACAATCCGTATTGTCCTGATTATCGGACGAGGTACACCCCGAGAGTATCAGGTAACGGAGCCCCAACACCCGTATAGAGTGATCCCGTTAAGGAGTAAGAGGCTGAAGAGGAGATAGTGACCTTAGAGGAGGCTGAGCCATTTGAGGTTATGGAGCTGATGGAAGAAAGCGAACCTATGGAGGATGAAAAGGTAGTCACACCACATTGTCTATCTCTACCGAGCCCTTACTACAAAATGACTAGGATAAGGTGAACCAGTTAGAGGACACATACCTCTATTCTCATCATAGGATGGGTTCAAAATGTTCGCCAGGGATCAACCACTGGCTTGAGTAGGTTCCAAAGCAGCCCCCGTAAAGTAGCCCCCGTGGCTAGCTAATTTTGTAAAGGACCGAATCTTCAACAGGAGGATCACAATCTAGTATGAGGCAGTGCAATAATCCAGGGCACATTCTCCACCCCACACTAAGGATGAGGCGTTGGCGTAGTTGATCGAGCGAATTGTTTGTTAGGATAATCAGTTTACCATAGTGAGTGGAGAGATCAGTATCCTGGAGGGAAACACTTCACATTTATCAGGTCGTATGCACTAGATTGAGAACCAGCGGAAACATGATCAGCTGAAGATGTTGAATGTGCATCATCAGCTTGACTCTACCGTTTATAGGATAGTAGCGCATGGTGCAAGGATTTCAAAACTGGAACTTCACTTGCAGACTACCATTCTTCAGTCCGAAACAATTATGTCTCACATAAGGATTTAATATATGTTGAATCTCTCGCTATAATATATCCATATATTAAATGTCATATGTTGTAACATTTCAACATGTTATTCATATATGTATTTGACTAAGTCCTATTAAACTATATGATCTAAATCTTTAGATTCAAAATGAAGTATGAGTGACCTCTCCGTTAAGTCTACTATAGCGAAACAATTCACAAAATTTGCCATTTAAAAATTAGAGACATTGTTCTCTATGATTAATATTTTCAACACGCAATAACAGCAAAACAATTATGCTCCCACTAGCTTTGACATGTACCCATAAATCATCTGAAATTCTTGAAATCAATCGTCATGACTTTCTTACAGAAGTACAGATTTCTATCATGCGATGCTTCGATAAGTCTCTAATTATACATCTTAATCTTATACACATAAATTGGATAGGCATATGTGTGTGTTTAAACCCTTCAAGACTGATAGATATATATCTTCAAAAGTTCAAACAATTCCATGTCATTCCTCATAATTCGAAATATGAAAAGGTATGTCATAATCATATTGTGACTTGGAGAATGCAATTAACACAAACAATATCCATATTGATCTTTATCGGATCTTATAATCTATCAGTGAAAGTATTTCCTCACAATCATTCTCATGAATTAGAGCAAAAAAATTCCACCTACATTTTATGGTGCATACTATCCCATCCGTGTGGATATAACATTTCTAACCTATAATCATAAGACAAGATTCAGGACAAAACCACATTCAAATTTAGCTTTCCTTCATCGACTGAACTGCGCTATTCTAACTTTCTTGCCCTCTGGTAGCACAATGGTCTACAAGTGCTTCAATGTTGTTAGAAACTCCCCAATATTGATCAATGTACTTTCACTTGCCAACACGCTTTTGCATTTGGAGTGAAATGAAAATATAGAACTCATAAGCATTTCCAACTCAACTAGAAGTGCATAGAAATAAGAATGTGTCAACCAGACACGAAACTAAAAGGACAGTCGTTAACAAGAACATTTCGTAACAAGCTAAGACAAATATTCAAAAGTTCATATGGATTCTCGACAAGAAAACACTTCATAGAATAGGTCTCAGTTTATCTTTTATTTCTCGATTAACGAAAACATCACAACTCTAATTCTATATGTGCTAGAGTAAGAAAACATTTCAAGGTGTTTTCAACCTTCTTAGTTTTAAATAAGTTTCAAGATATGATTCATAGTTACTAGAGCATGGCTCTACAACTTGATTTGGAATGAAGTATGACTCATCTCTTGATCGAACTATTTCCAACAATATCTTATTCCCCTTCTTAGTCATACGATTACACTAAGATGTTCTTCAAGGATCAATTATGATGTAAATCCACAATCACTAAGATGATCATAAAACTGATGGGTTTTGAGCATTCTCACACTTCCTAAGTGTACATGCAACCCTAATAACCTTGAATCTATGTTTTCTCTATATACATGCAAATTTCTATTTCAAGGTTATTTCCTAACTAGCATGGCATGGGGATTACATAAAAATATAAAACTAGTAGAAATACATACCTTGTTGTTGCTTGGATTCCTTCAAGACTTTGTGAGCCTAGCACCCCAAATGTTGTGCCTCAAATGCTTCACACAACACCACAAGACTTGGAATAACTTGAGAGAATACTTCTTGCACTCAAAATCGGTTATGCCCTCTCTAGTAACACTAGGTCCACTAGGTCATGATTTTGCTAGCCATAGGGTTCCTTTTATAGTGTTGTCACAATTAGGGTTTACACATGAATGCCCTTAATTGTCATGACTCTTGATTTCCCATGACCCATGGGTTTGTAACTCCCATGGACTATCCATGGAGCTCCATATGGTTATAACCAAACCCATAAACCATGGATCATTAATCCACCATAAAATAATTGATGATTGTCATAATCAACCCTATATATTTAATTAGTCTCACTTTGATCACCAAATTAATACTAGATTAATACTTGATCAATACTAATTAAATAATACTATTATTAATATATTAGAACTTATAATATATTAATAATCAAAAGTGCCTTATTCTCTCATTTAGTCTATCCAAGTATTGCAATGCCATGCAACCCAAATGGACCATGCGGGGTCGGGTCAAGTACATACCAAATAAAGTTATGGACTTAGACACTATATCCAACAGTCTCCCACTTGCATAAGTCTAATAACTATATTTGCAAATATGACTTCAAAATCCGACTAGCAATCGTAGATCTTTCAAAGTCTCTCGGAACTGAGATGATGGTGATACGCCATTTAAGATAAGTGATCATATAATCCTCTGTTCTCATGATATCAGCCGGACAAACACATGGAACATGGTCTTACTTATTGTCCAGCATTTGTTTCTCGATCTCTGATTTGTTTCGACATAGAACTAAATTGAACACATCAATTAGGTTCTGACCGGGCCCGGTACATAACTCAAAACCAAATCATCGAGGGGCCCAGATATCGCTTCTATTTCTAGAAGGAACAGATAAACATCGACTGATATGCTTGTACTAACTACTTGTTGAATTACTCACAAAGGCACGTTTTATGACATCGAGTTACCAATGCGTTTTCGTGCAATCAATGAATAACCAACTCATAGTCAACAACTCATATCTCTAGGTTTGAAGATTTATATGATATTACCGTCTCACGATCACTCGAGATAAATTCCATGAAGTGATGCAAGTGAGCGTGGGTTGGATCCAATACTCAGCCCTTATGAGTACTCATGAATGTTGTAGCAACCATTGCATTGTCCAAAGCACTTTAGACAAATCATACAAGCCAAATTCATGACAGTCTTGATTCATATCTACTTCCAACATATTACTGACTGTGGATGGTTTGAATAATATGATATATACCATAACATAATTATTCTGGAAGTCAAAACATGCAAAGTGAAACATAAGAATAATACTAATCTTATATGGCCCCAACACTTTGAGTGTAAATAAAAACACCTTTTATTTAAGCACCATATTGATTACTCATTATTTATGTTTCGATTAATCAACTTTATGCTTGAATTAAAACATTAGTTGTCCCATGCTCCAAGCATGTACACTATGTTTTTCCAAACAACAATTATGCCATACTCCAAGTATGCATACTATGTTTACATATGGTCCTCTCTTTGTGAAATAGAACAATTGACAATATTCCAATGATGCTAATTTCACAATTCCAATCCTCGTTGTAAATGAAAGAATACCAAACTCTTGCCATCTACTGTAATCTGTTAGATTCTAAACTTATATGCAATGATCCCCTTGTAATGACTATGCACAGAAGTCACAAAGACTTGGCAACAGAAATTACAAAGTATTCCAATGGAAAACAATTCCATGGAAATGAAGTCTCAAATTCAAAGTACATTCCTTTGAACATCCTTCTTAGCATTAAGTTCTTTAATCTTACACAGATTCAAAGAATAACTTCCACCTATGGAGACAATTCCATATTACCATTTTGACCATCACTTCTGAACAAGAGTTGCCTCTTTTCAAAATATGTCAATATGGTCCTTACTCTATACTTCTAATTGTCCATGAGCAACCAATCTTTGGTAAAACCTCAGATTGTCCTCGACAACTTTGCTTAATCATTTTAGTCATTTCCAGTTCTATTCCTTTTTCCATCTTAATGCCCTAGGCATTTGGAAAATTTAGAATGGATGAATATTATAGCACATGTAATCAAACCTATACCCAAAGCATATGGGACATGATTTATGCTATAAATTTTTTTTATTTGCCATGTTTTCATAATTCGAACTATGAAGAGGGATGTCGTAATCATAATCGAATTTTGAGAACGCAACATATATAGAATTTCCTTATGTTAAACCATTCCAACATAACATTCATATATATTCTTGACTAAAGTAGATTAAATTCTCAATCTAAGCTTGTAGAATTGGAGTGAAGTATAAAATCCTCTCCCTTAATTATAGCAAAACAACTTTTTCAAGGCGAATTGAAACTTTTGTTTTCTATAATTAACATTGCTAACCTGCAATATTTAACATAATCGTCATGCTCCCACTAGCATAATGATTACCAGCATAACACTTTATGCTCCCACTAGCTTTGACATGTACTCAGAAATCTACTGGACTTCTAGAAATCAATACTTTATTGACTTTCTTACCAAAGTTCATATTTCTGATACTAGATTGCTTTGATAAGACTTTATCAAAAACATACACCTTTCCTTAGATAGCTCACATGTTTGTCTAGACCTTTTGCAATTCTCACTAGTTAGTGTGCCGGTTAACCACACACGCTCCACTAACTATATGAGAATGCAAATATCACAACCGCTATCTACTTAAAATCTTCTTAGTGGAAGCGTTTCCTCACCATCATTTTCATGAATCGAAGAGAAACCTTATGACACTTAGATTTTATGGTGTATGTGTTCCTATCCATGTGAATTTGTCATAACCATAATGACAGGACTAGGTTAGTGACACTTCCAAATTCATAGGGACTGAACTTGTGCAATCTTAATTTCTTGCCACCTGGTAGCACAATGCCCACCATTGCTTCCGGGTTGTTATGCAAACAATTGAGAACTCATAGAACTCACAAGCATAATCAACTTTCAACTGGAACAGACACAGAAACAAGAATATGTCAACACGATAGGTTACAAACCTCAAGTCGTGGGCTAGTGATTAACAAAACTCTTGATTTAGTTCTTGAAACTATTTCAGAATCATTTAGACTCCCACTATCCTCTTGACATATAAGACTTCTCTTTGTCAAGAACCATTCCTTGACAAAACAAATATTCAAGATCTAGTGCGGATTCTTATCAAGTTAAACACTTCTCACTATTGGTCTTAGCTGGTCTTTGTTTTATCCAAAACATCACAACTTACCAATCTCAAATGTACAAGAATAGGAAACATCTTACTCTACATTTGACAAGTGTTATGAACTTTCTAAAGACTATGTCACTCAAGTTACAATCTTGGAGTATAACTCCAGGATTTGTTTTTGGCACGAAGTATGAATTATCTTTTGATTTAACCATTTCAACAATTCACGATTCCTCTCCTCAGGCAACAAACACACTAAGGTGTCCTTAGAGGATCAATTGTGATATGGTTCCATAATCACTAAGATAATCATAAAACAAAATACACAAGTACTCTCCCATCTCTTCAGATTGGAGAAAATTTTATCTTTCTGCCTTATTTGATTCTTCTTATTCATTCTGCCATACATTGAAACTTTTCCAATGTTTCAGAATTACACTTAAACTCGTAAGCATAACCATATTTACTAAACTTTAGTAAATCATAACGAATAATCTTATCTATCTTTGTGGTGGACCTGACCAGCACACAACCAAGTGTACCCAATCTTTTAGTCCTTCACTTGACTCACATGTACATTTGAACAAGGAATTAGTCTTAATTTCCCAAAGACGAAAACTTCTCATTCATCATACAATACAAGTTGCATGATTCCAAGTTTCTATCTAACTGAAACTTGGGCGATGAGAATCTTTCCTTATTTGGTAAATTATGATACTACCACAAATGAAAGAATCAAATACATTTTCAAACATTGCTATTAATGGAAACATATAATCAACAATTTTTCACAAATGCCATTGTAAGAATACTTAAAATAAATAAAATCAAAACTTTTCTTTATTTTAAAACTTTGCGGAAAACTTATCCTTACAACCCATATGAAAACCTTGTTGTTATCTATTCCTAAGCAATATGTCTCAACTCTTAAGTAATAGCTCAAAATTCTGATCACCGAACCATGCGATCAAAATCCCTCTTCGCGATCAGAATCAGCATATACTTCCTTTAAGTTTCTTCACTTTTCTTTGATTCTTAAAACATCAACATGTGACCCAGTCACATCATGCAATAAGAATCTCAGAATAGAAACTTAATAGAGTTAGACAATGGACTTTACCTGAAGTAGAGTCAAACATTTGACTTTACTATCCTTATGGACTTTTAGGTAAATTTGGCAGCTTCGCAACCAATGCCCTTCCTTTGGCAACAGAAACATATGGACTCTTTGGAAACGGTACACGGGATTATCACATACTTAGCCTTTCTCTTTACCATTTGGTCAACCGAGTTGACTATGGCCAATCCCTTTCAATTGGGAAGAGAAAGTTTTTCTGGACTTCCAATGTTACCATTGTCAATGTCCATGGAAGTTTGGGAAGTTGATCTTCCAATCAAATTTTGCTTTACCAATGCTCCAAATCATTGCTGATTCAGCATCATCAAGCAAATAGGTAAGATCATTAAGGGTCATGTCGTGATCTGTTATCAGGGAGTGACCAAGTCAACAACCGGCTACCTTGAGACTTCGACACCCTACTCTCCCGGCTTGTCAATATGTGACTTAATCTCCAAGACCTAAGCACATATAGACTTTGTTTGCCAATAGGGATTGAGTGACTTAGAACTTATCATGTCTTGAAACTTGTGGGATAAGGAGATTTAGTGGAGGAGGTGGAGGAAGTGAAGTATGATTTCCAGTCCCACTAATGCACAACAAAGGGATTGATCTTTCACCTTGGTTGCCATTTGGGATATCATCTTCATTAGGAAGCTTGTTCCTAAAGATTTGGGAAGACCATAGCTGTCTAAACTAGACATCTATAATGGGAGAAATTCAAGTTAGTTGATTTAAAGTCCTTAATATAACACCCAATATGAAATATTAAGGCTAGGACCCAACAACCTATTTATAACTGGAAGAGGGATGTCGTAATCCAAATTATAAAATAGTTGACGGTAGGTAAATGACGATTTACCAATTTCCTACCATAAAAACGAAATATAATTAAGTTTTTAATTGGATTTGAAACTCCTAGATCTTTTGAGATACAGTGAACTTTCAATGGCATGTTTGAATCTCGATTGTGCCCTCTCAAGTTTGTGACTGGGATGCCGAGGATCACAAACAAGGTGTGAATAGCCATACAAATTGACTTGGTACCCTCAACAATATTACCTAATCGATGTGCCGGTTAACCACACATGCTCCACCGATCTATAATAAAGTCAAGTTACCCTTTGCCACTCTTACTAGTCCATGTTAGTGTGCCGGTTAACCACACACGCTCCACTAACGACTTGGTAAGGTACAAAGTGTAATTTTATGGACTAGCACCAATTTCACATTTTCCTAAAGTAACTAAGATTGGGAATTTATAATGTATAGTTACTTTATAATTCATTATACTTTTAACGAGTATTTAAAGTCGTATCCTACCCGTTCGGCTAACGACCCTCAACCGATCAAGGAAGCGGTGGGTGAGAGTGTACACCCATTAAGTCACCATTTTATAGGCAACAATCTTATACCCCCCTTATAGACCGGCTTCGTGAATGAGGCCTACTAACGGTAAGAATGACATATTCTTATACATATCTATATAATTAAAATTATAATAATAGTATAAGGGTGTATTTTAAACATTTAAAATACTTGGTGGTTTAATCTATTAATTAAACTATACTTAATTTAATTAAACTTAAACCATGTCTTTATGGAATTATTAACTCTTTTAATTAAACACTTTAATTAATTTAATGAAGTCCATAAAGCTTGAATTTTACCTTTAAAAAATTCTAAGAGTTCAATTTGGAATTAAAGTGTAAGGCTTTTCAAATTCCAAAACTTGAGGGCAAGAATTGAGTCTCTTCAATTTGTAACTTATGAGTTTTAATGGTTCATAAAATGAAGACTCTTCATTTTATGAAACCTCTTTAGTTCTTTAATCATAATTAAAAGAAGTGACTTTTGGTTATCCATAACTTGAGGACAAGTTATGGACACCATCATTAGCATTAAGATCATGAATTAAACAAGCATGTAAGTTACACAAAATTCCTATGATCTTCTAAAAACTCATAAGAACAAATATTCATATCAAACAATTTCAAGAAAATCATATAAACATATACAATACTTGAAAATTGATAAAAGTCATGTAAAATGGGTTAACATAATCATTATCATTTTGAAAAACAGATTTTACAAGTCCAAAACAGATTGGGATAATGATCTTAATCCATTTCCAGCAACAAAACTCGAAAAAACTGCCCAACACGCTCCTACTCGCCGAGTGCATTATTCTACTCGTCGAGTAGGATGAATTTGTTCATGGACTCGGCGAGTCCTCCCCATGGACTCGGCGAGTCCAGTCGTCAGAGTGCAGAATTTTCGATTTTTAAGCAGTTTTGCATCAAGTATACAGAAAACAATCCTAGGCTCTGATACCACTGATGGGTTTTGAGCATTCTAACACTTCCTAAGTGTACATGCAACCCTAATAACCTTGAATCTATGTTTTCTCTATATACATGCAAATTTCTATTTCAAGGTTATTTCCTAACTAGCATGGCATGGGGATTACATAAAAATATAAAACTAGTAGAAATACATACCTTGTTGTTGCTTGGATTCCTTCAAGACTTTGTGAGCCTAGCACCCCAAATGTTGTGCCTCAAATGCTTCACACAACACCACAAGACTTGGAATAACTTGAGAGAATACTTCTTGCACTCAAAATCGGTTATGCCCTCTCTAGTAACACTAGGTCCACTAGGTCATGATTTTGCTAGCCATAGGGTTCCTTTTATAGTGTTGTCACAATTAGGGTTTACACATGAATGCCCTTAATTGTCATGACTCTTGATTTCCCATGACCAATGGGTTTGTAACTCCCATGGACTATCCATGGAGCTCCATATGGTTATAACCAAACCCATAAACCATGGATCATTAATCCACCATAAAAGAATTGATGATTGTCATAATCAACCCTATATATTTAATTAGTCTCACTTTGATCACCAAATTAATACTAGATTAATACTTGATCAATACTAATTAAATAATACTATTATTAATATATTAGAACTTATAATATATTAATAATCATAAGTGCCTTATTCTCTCATTTAGTCTATCCAAGTATTGCAATGCCATGCAACCCAAATGGACCATGCCGGGTCGGGTCAAGTACATACCAAATAAAGTTATGGACTTAGACACTATATCCAACAAAAACATGATACTAAAGTACACTCATTTCTTTTCAGATTGGAGAAAATTTAATCTTTCTACCTAATAGATTCTTTTTATTCGTTCTTCTACTCTTTGAATCTTTTCAAAGTATCAGAATTATGCTTAATCTAATAAACACAATAGTATTTACTTAAACATTAGAAAATCATGAAGAATAGAGTTATCGTCTTTAGTGGTGGATCTGAAGTGTCCATATTTAACATGTACAAGATCAATTAGTCCTTCACTTGACTCACATAAACGTGTTAACCATGAATTAGTCATAATTTTCCAATGAACAAGATACTCATGCATCATGCAATTCGAATTGTATGACTCAAAGTTTATGTCCAACTGAAACTTGGTGATGGGATTTCTTTTCACTTAGTCAATTATGACAATACCACAAGCGATATCATAAGAATCAAATCCATAATTAATATTGCTAAAATTATAAACATAACTGAAACTTCCATAAATGTCATTGCAAGGAAATATAAAATGAGGCAATCCGAAAAACAAAAATATACTTTTATTGAAAATAAACAAAAAATGAGAACTTGTCCTTATAATGCATAAAATGAAAACTATGTCTATTGACATCTCCAAAGAGTAATACCGATATATTAAATTATCCTAAATCCTTAGCAGTAGCTTCAAATTCTGACCATGAACCATGCGACAAAAGTCCATTTCCCCCGATCAGATTTAGCTCACCCTGATGAAGCTTCCTTTTTTCTCTTAGATCCTGCAATACCATCAAAATGTGGGCATCAGATCATGTATTAAGAATCTATGAATCGTAACTTGTTAAAATAATGGATTTAGATAATGGATGTACGTTAAGTATAGTCATACGAATTGACATTACCATCTCTAAGATCCTTCAGGTACTTTGGGCAGCTTCGCAACCAATGTCCGTTCAATTGAAAGTAGCAAAAATGGACTCTTTGGGGTCAAAAAAATGGAACGATCCAAGAACTAGCCTTTTTCTTTATCATATCATCAACCGATTTGTTCTTGGACGACCCCTTTCCATTGCGAATAGAAATATTTTTGCACCAACATTGTGACCATTGGGAATGTCCATGAAAACCTTGGAATTAGACCCTAAAAACATCTCCACTTCATATGTTCTCTTAAGTATTTCTACTTCAGCAACCATCAACATTTGGGTCAAATCAATAAGGGTCATGTCGATACTCCTCATATAAATGTTCTCAATGAATTGATAATATGACTTTGGAAGCGATACAAGAACAAAATCAATGGCTTGCTCCTTTGGGAAAGCGACACCCATTATATCCAACCGTCAATGTATGATTTCCTTTTCAAAACATGCATACACACAAAGTTTCCATCTTGATGTTTACATGTCAATATGGATTCAGTAGTCTCATATCTTTTAACTTGAGGAAAACATGACGTTGGGGGAGTCACGGGAGGAGGAGGTGGAAGAGTTGAAGAAGCATGATGTCCCGTTCTACCATTTCCTAAGGAAAGGAAAACAATTTCAACTTGAGTTGAAATTGGAAGACCATCTCCAGAAGATTGAGGAAAACCATTTCCATAAGAATGAGGAAAACCATTTCTATCTTCATAAGACATCTAAAAGTGGGAAAAGATAGAATTCAATTTAGTTGACTTTAATCCTTAATTATTAACCCGAATTTTGAAATTAATGCTAGGATCCATATTTTCAATTCGAACTTTGAAGAGGGATGTTGTAATTAAATTCGAATATAATTTAGGTAGGTAAGGCTTTTACCAGTTTCAATCTTATGAAACTCCAGGATCTTTTGAAATTCATTGAATCTTATCAATGACATGTTTAATATCAGATTATGTTGTCACTTTTGTGACTGAGATGCCGAGGATCAGAAACGAGATGTGAATAACCATGCAAACGCGCTTGACAACCTCGCTGTCATTTATCATCTTTCATTGATGTGTCGGTTAATCATACACGCTCCATCAACAATAATAATTTATGATTTTGTACCCTCATTCAATTTTATAGTCCCAAATTACTATGACGGTTAGCCACACATGCTCAACTAATAATTATAAAGAATGATGTGTGTTTTCATTGATTAGCATAGATTTCATATTTTTCCTAAAGTAACTAGAGTG
This sequence comes from Lactuca virosa, assembly GCF_052849685.1. Classification (NCBI taxonomy): domain Eukaryota; kingdom Viridiplantae; phylum Streptophyta; class Magnoliopsida; order Asterales; family Asteraceae; genus Lactuca; species Lactuca virosa. Next base: position 144,634,965 of record NC_136429.1, on the reverse strand, counting down.
AGAGTTTTATACATATAGTAATTAAAATTTTAACAATATATATAAGGTGTATTTTATAACATTTCAGAATACAAGGTTTAAACTTTCAAGTATCTAAATTAAACTTTTAATTAATTAAATTTAAACCAATTATGATTTAATCTTTATCTTTTAATTAGATTTTAATTAAATTAATTTAAATCATTTAGGGATTAAATAATTATTTTCTATTAATAAATTAATAAAATAATGCAAATTTAATCCTAATCCAAAACCCTTCTAATTTTAAAATTTAGGGTTTGGGGTTATCCAAATTTAATTATTCAAATTTGAAGGCATTTAAAACAATAATTAAGGAAACTAGAAAACCCTAAGGGAACCTTAGGATTTTCGAAAATAATGGGTGCAGGCTAGGGTTTAAGAAACCCTACCCAAGTCGAAATTTCAAGCTTATAGGGTTTATGTTCTATAAACCGTAAATTTAATCCATTCACTATTATGCAGAATCAATAGAAAATAATCCAGACTCCGATACTACTGATGAGTTTTTTAGGTTATAAATATATGCATGAGGCAAAAAAAACTACTTAACTCTTAAGTTCACATGCAACCTATTTGGATCTATGTTTTCTCACTTGATAGCAATAAACTATGAACCTCAAGAACGCTAAGGGAACTCTATAACTAACGAAATTTACATAAAGTTAGGGCTTACATACCTCTTGATTATTATAGAAAACATTCACATGAAGATCCTTTTGAAAACTTTGGAAAACAAGCACTAAAAGTTTAGTGCCTTTAATTTGTACCCTAAACCCTCGAAACCCTAGAACTAAGATGAGAGAGATGAGAGGGATATAAATTTCGTTCCTAAGCTTGTAGGTAAAGGTATGAATGAAAATAATAAGCCAATGGTTCCTATTTATAGATTAGGTAGCTTGTAGACAAAGCATGATTTGAATTGATTAAATAATAGATTTAATCCAAATTTAAATCCTTTTCTTGTTTGCATCCAAGAGGATTCCAGAAACCCTAAGAACCCCTCTAAAAGTGTTCATGTCATGGAGGGTTCTAGAATTGCTTCTTTTTTTGCAACTATTGAACAATTACAATTCACTCCTTGCACCTTTAACTAATTCTAATTAATCTCAAATTAATTTCAGATTAATCTGATTAATAATTAATTAATTCTAATTTGTTTCTTATTATTTTTTTAACCATATAAATTAACAAGTCATTTATTTAACTACTGATATCATGTTAATTTATTAATCACCTAACAAATTAACATATCAATTATCTATTCCCAATAAATATATTAATCACATAATATATTAACAAATCATTTTTTTCTCTCTCTCTCCTAATATCATTTCTAGCTATTCTGGTTATCAAGGCAACCCAAAAAGGGCTCTGTTCTATTTGCAAGTTTATACCAATTTAGTTTTGAGCTTAGAAACCTTAATCTAACAATTTTGTCTAGTGCACCTATCCTATCTCTTCCGGAAGGAACTGAAGACTTTGTCGCATACTGCGACACGTCTCACCAAGGATTAGGTAGCATATTAATCCAAAGTGACAAGGTGATTGCATATGTATCTGGATAACTTAAAGTGCACAAAGTAAATTACACTACTCATTATCTTAAATTTGGAGTAGTAGCCAATAGCCTAAAAATTTGGAGGCGCTACTTGTAGTGTATGAAATGTACTATCTTTATAGATCACAAAAGCCTCCAATATATCCTCGACCAAAAAGAACTGAACATGAGATAACGAAGGTGGGTTAAGCTACTGAATGATTACAAATGTGAAATTCTTTATCACCCTGGCTAAGAAAACATTGTAGCACAAGTCTTGAGGTGCAAAGAGCATGTGAAATCCCGACATGCATGAGAGCTATGACCATCCGTTCAAATCCTAATGCATACATATGAGAAGATCATCTTGAAGTTAGGAAAGAAGAGAACATTGTTGGTGAAGCTTTGAGAGGAATGAAGAATAAATTTGAGGTTATGAATGACAGAACACGATACTTAGTGAATAGGATCTGGACACCCGAGTTTAGTGACATTAAAATATTAGTCGTACACAAAGCTCATAGATCGAGATATTTTGTTCATCCTGGATCCGACAAGATGTATTTAGATTTAAAGAATTTGTATTAGTGGCCGAACATGAAGTCAAATTTTTCTACTTATGTAAGCAAATGCTTGAGTTGCTCCAAGGTCAAGGCTAAACACCAAAAGCCCTCGAGTCTCCTCCAACAATCGGAGATACCCAAGCGGAAACGGGAACAAATTACAAAGGTCTTTATCACTAAACTACCCAAGATGCTTGGTTTTTATGATAGTATATGGGTAGTATTCGACATACTAAGCAAGGCAGCCCACTTCCTACCAATCAAAGTGATGGATAAGATGGAAAAGCAAGCTAGAAAATACCTTAACGAAATTGTCAAATTGCATGCTTTGGCAATTTCAATCATCTCATACAAAGACATAAAATTCACTTCAAGGTTTCGGCAATCATTGCAAAAATCCCTAGGTACGTGCTTAGACATGAGTACAACTTACCATCCACAAACCTATGGTGTGAGTGAACAAACGATCCAATGTTTGGAGGATATGCTCCTAGCATGTGTCATAGATTTCGGAAACGATTGGGATACTCATTTGTCGTTTATTGAGTTTTCCTATAATATGGTTATCACAACAGCTCCAATGTTGCGCCATTCGATGCTCTATATGGCCAAAAGTGCCAATCACCGTTATGTTGGGAAAAGGTCGGAGATACCTAACTGGCTACGCGGCACAGAAAGGACACAATACATATTGGGCTAGAGATAGTTCATGCAACCACTGAAAAGATTGTGCAAACCAAAGACCGACTAAATATCGTGCATGATCGTCAGAAACGTTAAGTGATGTGAGACGTAAGCCTCTAGATTTCGAGGTTGAGACAGGGTTATGTTAAATGTCTCCCCCTGAAAGGGAATGATTCAGTTTGGAAATCAAGGAAATGTAAATCCCCGATACATAGGACCTTTTGAGATTCTTGACAGAATTAGTCATGTTACTTATTGACTAAAGTTTCCTCAAGAACTGAACAAGGTGCATGATGTTTTTCATGTCTTGAAACTCAAAATTGTCTATCTGAAGATACTCATGTGATCCCTCTCGATGAGATTCAAGTGAACATGGAACTACACATTGTGGAAGAACCTCTGGAAATTAAGGATAAAGAGGTCAAGCGCTTAAAGAAAAGTCGTATCACTATCGTAAAGGTGCGTTGGAACTCTCAATGAGGACCAAAATTCACCTGGGAATGAGAAGATTATATGAAACATAAGTACTCCAACTTGTTTAATGATGTTTAGCTGCATCCACAAGTGGAAGTAGACGAAATTCCTTTCAACGAGCGGATAATGTAACAATTGTTAAAAATAGGTCGAAGTTCGCTGGTGAAACAACCTCGAACCCATCTATAGTGGGACCTAATTTATTTTTTCTATGTTTTTGAATTCAATGGAAGTTAGGTTACTCATAATTACACACAGATTACATAAAATTTCTCGAAAGAGAATCGTTAACAAATATAAAACAATTCGCAAAATAGGTACCACTTAATGCCCTAAAAACAAATTTTATGCATTAAGTATATTTAGGAATAACTGGAGAGAAAATTGAATAGATTATGTCTCACGACTAAGTGGACATAAAGAACGTCGAAAACAAAGATCATACGAGGAAGTTATGCACTTTTTACGATCGTCAAATCAGTATTTAACTGTTGTTCTAGGAAACGAACATTGTACCGCTTCGTTGGGATAACTACACATTTTCATAAATTTTTTTCGAACCTATTTTTGAACTCAATCTTAGGTCTAACATTTTAATTCTTTTTTGTGAGATTTTAACCCAAAGTTAGAAAAATTCACGAAAACTTTAAACACGAAACTTTAAACGTTGTTTTCACGTAGTTTTGTATATCAGATTTGAATTTCGTTTTCATTTTTGAAATCATCACACCCAAGACTATCAAAAGGAACTTTTAAAAATTCAATAGAAAATAAGGATTTCTTGGCATACGAATCGTGACAAGATGGTGATCACCATGACATCATCACCAAGTCCCTAAGAACATGCATGCAATCTCTTTAAATCTTCTAAAATCAGATTTCATTCACTTAAAGATCATTCCACTCTCTCTCCAAATCACTTTCTCTCTCTCAAACTCTACCTCTCTCGACTTTAACTCATCGGTGACGAAGGAAGAGAACTAGTGACCGTCAATGGCTGTTATAGTCCGCTCTGCCACCCAAATCCCACCTACACCACCACAATCCTCTTATCTTTCCAAATCTACCTATTGTGGACGGTATTCTGCCGACTGTTTCGACCCCCTCCGACACTCGGTTGGACATGAAATCTTGTTTTCAGGCTCCCTTTAAGCTGATCTACATTTATGTGCAATCAATTCATCCAAAAAAGTGTCTAAGTCAAAGGTTGAAAACCCACAAAAACGACCCAATCACTTCAACGAGAAATTATACGCTTCGAGGGTTATTTTCTACGGACCCTCTTTTAACCTTTTACGTTTAGGGAGAGAATAAATGTGAAATCTTTCTTTTGTTTAAATAAAGTGGTTGTGTTAGTTAATACTCACATAATTTTACAGTAGACGACATATACTATGTTTTTGTCAAATACGACATATAACAAGTTAAATATACATTGCTTAAAATGCACGTAATCTAACATGGATATATAGTTATATATGCACACACACTTATATATATATATATATATATATATATATATATATATATATATATATATATATATATATATATATATATAACGCCCTAGTTTCCTGTTAGATTAAGTCATAGTTTGTAATCACTTTGGTCAACTATTGTAATCTCTATATGAATGAATAAGAAAGGATTATTCAAATATTTATATACTCACGTGTTTTATAGGATATTATGTGTAGTTAATATGAGTATATAATAATAACATAAATAAGATTAAAATACGTGTAAAAGATAAAAGATTACTTAGAACAAACAATTTTAACTTAGTTGTAGTCTATGTTATAAGGATTCCAATGATATAAGGAGGTTTCAAATCCGACTACATATGAAGAAGTTCTGCTTCTTTGAAGTTTTGCGATTAAACCGACACGCTTCTACGTCTCAGAAAAAGTAGATTTTTCATAAATTACTTTTTATCCTAAGATATCTAAACGTAAGTCGTTGTAGTCGTTAAACCGAGAGCGTACATATAGAGAACATCCAAATCTGACTTCGTGAGAGAAAGTTATGATTTTTCTAACATTTGACATAGTAGTATTCTGCTCAAAAATTGAATCTTAGATTATTCGAATTTTAGCCAAAATCATATAAACGAGAGTTGAAGATCTCACTAATAGGAGTTCAACGATAAAAAGTTTGCCGAAAACGGACGCCGGATGAGAGAGTTATGCTTCTTATACGGGCTTTAACAGTCTAAGCCTGTATGAAAAATATAAATTCAAAATTACCTGACGGAATCTAAACGAAAGTTGTAGAACTCATCGAGAGCTTTCTGGGGATCTATAGAACGTCAAAAATAGATTTCGTATAAATAATTTAGGTAATTTTGAAAATCTAAAAATCCGTACACGTGCGTGTATCTAGAAGGCCACGCTGCTCCAGTCGATGAGTGACACGTGTCAGAAAAAATGAGAGGATCAACGTGTTTGGAATGCGCTGCATGCACCTCTATGGCACGACGCGCATGAATATTCTTCTCCCTATAAATAGCAATCAGTATGTAGTCCATCTTCCCCACCCGTACAAACTCTCTCTCTCTCTCTCTCTCTCTCGATTTCCCCCATGTAGCCCTATTTTTCTTAAGTTTATATTCTGCGGCGAAGTCCGGCGATGACCCTAAATACTCATATGAGTAGTAGCCTTCGAGTAGGAGATCCCGAGTCATTGTTTTGCTAGATTAGTTCCCCGTTGTCATCTATGGTACTCTGTAAGTGAGCTATACCTACTCTGCCACTGTATAATTTATAATCGTAGTTATAAGTCGTTACTAGGAACTTATCAGTAATACTTATCAATGATTCCAAGCCGTTATACTACTTGATCTACTTACCGGAGTAATGTCTAGGCTGGATTTAGTAAGGTGTTTAAAGTGGGATATCCAAACAGTATACTTTGTATACCAAACGGACCCTACCTCTGATATGATCCTACCTAGTTATCCAGTATTTAGATCTTGAAGTGGACTATAGGATTATTGAGGAATCTAAACCCATATGATAATGGACTAGGACTTAGCGATATGTCCGATTCACCAATCACCAGACACTTTTTTTAGGTGAGTGCGTAGTTTCTATCACGGTCATAATCTAACATAAAAGTAGTATTTATATGAGACATTAAATGTTTGCCTGTATTATCTGTGTTATATGCCATTTTTATAATTAGGATAATACTATTGAATTAGAAACCTTATTGGAAATCAATTGCCTTTAAATATAAGTCTTGCCCTAGGTTAAGAATAAAACTTTTAAGGACTACTTAGTTGAGATTAGGTTAGATATTGATTAGGTATCATGACTGGGGTAGGGTGTGTGAGATAAGAGCGGATTGTTTCTCCTCTTTCTTGGATGACCAGAAATGGTGGGTCTAGATCAGACAATTGGCAAGTATGTTTCCGTCATCGAGCAGAGTAGATGATAACACTTGACTATTCTAAGCAGTCTAGTGAGTTAAGTTGCTAGGATGGACTTATAACCAATGGACATAGATAAAATCGGATACCATATTGATCAAATCTTTGAACTATGGTTGCCTTATATGACTTAGACTGGCCAAGGATGCCCCTAGCTATGTCGGCAAACAGTTGCTCAAACGATTCATCAGGTTGAGTGATTCCTCCAAATAATCGCTCCTTTAGCATCTGTGAGGATCGATTGGGTTGGGTAGTTGGTCTTAAGTCAGATTTTATATAAATTATTTGATAACGTATTTTGCAAGAGTGATATTAATTATTATCATTAAGTTATTATGGGCTTCAAAACCCTATGCATATCACCAGGTTTTCCAAAATGTGACCCACTTATTTCTATGCATCACATATAATGGAACCAAGGTTGCAGTAGTCTAATTAGGATACTGAGTGGAATAAAGAGATGTGCTTGTAATAAGTAGTTTCAGGACCTTTTAGTATTTACGTTGTAGCGTATGTTTGGATATGAACGATGACATTGTTTAGGTTTTTAACAAAATGAAATAACTTTTGTTATCTCAAAATGTTTTGTTTAACTGAGAATTTCCGCATCTCAATTTTTATAAAGCATAAAGAAAAATGTTTTAATTTGTTCTAAAAAATGCAGGATGTCACAATTGGTATCAGAGCATTAGTTTAAGCGAACTAGGAATTTAGGAAAATCCTAGACTTAAACTTAGAAGCTATTGATGATCGGTGATGTGTGTGATAGATTACTTTAACATAAATGCCTTAGTTACCTTAAACACTAGCACTAGCGTAATATAGGAAGATGCCTTAATTGTTGAATATGTGCTAAATGTTCTATATATATATATATATATATATATATATATATATATATATATATATATATATATATATAAATAATATAGTAAGTTATATATCACTATGCCAAAACTTATCGCCTATACGACTATAGAACGTCATGGTGATCACTAGAACCGGAAGAATCATCAATAATGAAGGAGATCCAACACCTCAAAACGTCGGAGAAGCTATTTTTCAAATCCCGGTGAATGACGCTCGGACAATGATGTAAGAACTGCTCGATCAGCAGCTTCGTGAGTTTAGGGAGCTCTTGGATGATGAGCTAGGTAATGCTAGAAGACGAGCGCATGTGATTAACGAGCCGATAAATGATGACTCAGAATGTCATCAAGGACTAGGGCAACCAGAGGTCCAGATAAATGATAAACCAAGAGGATTTTGCAAGTATAAGGACTTCAAGAACTGCAAGTCGTCATCATTTAATGGGAAGGAAGATCACGTAGGAGTAATGGACTAGATCTCGGAGATGGAGATGGCGTTTATCACTTGCGGTTGCTCGGGGAAGCTACAAACCACCTATGTTGTGAGGCAGTTCAAGGGAACATCACTTCATTGGTGGAACACGTTAGGGAAGATTTTGAGCCCGAACAAGCCACTATAGCTGACATGGGACGAATTCTTGACTCCTTTCAAAAGGAAGTTATGTTCAGCTGAGAAGAAGCTGGAATTGGAAAATCAATTCTTGGCTTTGACAAAGGGAAGCATGTCGGTGGACGATTAGACCAATGCTTTCACAATAAAATGGAGTTCGCTCTGCGACTTGTTCTGTAGGAACTGACCAAGATTGATCAATATGCAAAGGGATTTCCATGGGAGTACATTGTGCCAGTGAAGTAGGCACCTTATTTTGAGGGGACCGTCTGGGCTGCAAAGTTTGTAGAGACTATGATGAAGAAGAGAGTTGGCGATAGTACTGAGGTTGGTAAAAAGAGGAAGGCTGAAAGAAGCAACAAAAATAGCGGCAAGAAGAAATAATTTCAAAGTCAAGAAACATGTCTAGGGGCAGCGAAGAAGGTAATTAGTGCAACCAGAGCAAGAAGAAGCATTTCAGTGACTGTGTCGCCTGCTTCAATTGTAAGAAGCCTGGGCATATTTCTACATTTTGCCCAACTGTGGAAAGGATGGGCACATGAAGGCAGAATGCCCAAAGGTTGAGAAACCAACCCCAAGGATCATGCCACCAAAACCCAAGGTTCAAAGCTATCAGAAGACCCTCAATGAAGCAAAGGAAGAGACATATGTTGCTTCAGGTACATCCTTTGTTAATCAAATTCCTGCAAAGATATTATTCGATACTAGAGCAGTTATATTGCGTGAATTTGGTAGGATGCTTAGATTATCACTACTTAGACTACGTAACTCTATCTTAGTAGAAGTAGTTGGTGGTAGGAATGTATCTCTTAGAAATAGGTTAGAGGCTGTAACTATCGACCTGAAGGGAAACAAATTTCGTCGAGAGATATTGCCTTTTGAGTTGAGTGAGTTCGACGTAATTCTCGGCATGGATTGGTTAGGAGAAAACCTCGCACACATCTTATATGGTAGGAAGATGGTACATATTAATCCCCGTGGGAGAGAGCCATTTGTGGTTTATGGTGATAAGAGTAGAGTAACATCTGGAATCATCACAATGATGAAAGCCAAAAAATTCCTAGTCAAGGGATGCACAAAATTTTTAGCATACATGATAGATGCAAAGAAGGAGAAGAAAGAAATGACTGATATACCTCTGGTGCGAGATTTTCCTGATGTATTTCCAGATAAATTATCAGGATTACCACCATAGAGACAGATAGTATTCAGGATCAACTTATTTGCATGTACAACGCCAATTACGAAGGCACCTTATCGTTTCGCACCTACAAAGATAAAAGAGTTAATGAAACAACTTCAGGAGTTATTGGAAAAAAGGTTTTATAAGACCTAGTTCATCACCCTGGGGAGCTCCAGTACACTTCGTAAAGAAAAAGGATGGTACTATGAGGATGTGTATTGAATATAGAGACCTAAACAAAGCTACGATCAAGAATAAGTATCCCTTACCTAGGATAGACGACTTGTTCGATCAATAACATGGAACAACCATTTTCTCCAAAATTGATCTCAGGTGAGTCTATCACTAGTTGAAGATAAGGGAGGAAGATATTGAAAAAAAAACCCTTTAGAACGACGTATAGACAATATGAATTTCATGTTATGTCCTTTGGACTAAAAAATGCTCCAGCATCATTCATGGACCTGTTGCATCGAGTTTGTAAACCTTTTCTCAATAAGTCAGTATTAGTCTTCATTGATGATATCTTGATTTACTCCAAGAACAATCAAGATCATGTTAAGCATCTCCAAGAAGTATTGGACGTATTTAAGAGGGAAATGCTTTATGCAAAGTTTTCCAAGTGTGGCTTTTTGATACGGGAGATACAATTCTTGGGTCATATAGTTAATCATGAAGGCATTATGGCTGACCCAGCAAAGATAGAAGCAGTGATGAAATGGGAGACGCCAAGCAGTCCCACTGAAATTCGTAGTTTTCTGGGATTGGTAGGTTATTACCGAAGATTCATCAAGAACTTTTTCTATCGTTGCTCCGTTGACAACCTAACCAAAAAGGGAGTTACCTATACTTGGAGCGAAAAGCAAGCAAGAGCTTTTGGTGAGTTGAAGAAGAGGTTGTGTGAAGCACCAATCCTTGTCCTACCAGAAGGAACTGATGATTTTTCGGTTTTTAGTGAAGCTTATGACATTGGATTTTGATGTGTCCTTACCCAAAGGGAGAAAGTGGTATCTTACTCTTCAAGACAATTGAAACCCCATGAGCAGAATTATCCAAATCATGATCTAGAGCTTGCAGCTGTGGTTTTTTCCCTAAAGATTTGGACACACTATCTTTATGGAACCTAATGCAAAATCTACACAGATCATAAGAGCCTTCAATATCTCTTTGCTCTGAAATAAATGAACATGAGACAAAGGCGATGGATGGAGCTACTCAAGGACTACGATTGCGAGATACTTGACCACCCACGTAAAACAAATATTATAGTTGACGCCTTAAGTAGAAAGGTCATTCCGGAAGGGAAAAGAGCTAGATCATTGAAGATTGAAGTGACCTCAACGATTGTGGAAAAGATCAAGGAATCCCAGAAAAGGGCTCTGGCAGAAGGCGATAAGAAGGAAGAACGTTTGTGTTTGAAGAAGATAAGCAAGGGTTAAACACGTTTAAGAATCACATTTGGGGGCCTAATTTGGGTGGTATACGACATCTTCTTATGTAAGAATCTCATAAGACCATGCATTCTATACACCCAAGCAGTACGAAAATGTACTTGGACTTAAAACCTTATTATTGGTGGCCGACAATGAAGGTCGATGTGGCAACTTACATAGGAGAATGCGTAAATTGTGCAAGAGTAAAAACTCAAAATCAAAAGCCATACAGGGATTTGGAATCATTACTGGCACGTATAGGTAAGTAGGATTATTTTACCATGGACTTTATAAAAAACTTGCCAAAGACAAACAGAGGTCATGACATGATGTGGGTTGTAGTAGACGAACTTACGAAGAATGTGCATTTCATAGCCGCAAGAGTGAATTAGTCTATGGAGAAGTTGGTTGAGACCTATGTAGAGGAAATCATCCAGATACATGGAGTACCCTTATCTATTGTGTCAGATAAGGATATTCGATTCACTTCTAGATCATGGAAGAGTTTGCAGGAAGCGATGGGCATGAAGTTGTGCTTAAGTCTTGCCTATCATCCATAAAAGGACAGACTGAGTGATAGAACTATCCAAAATTTGGAAGATATGTTGCAGGCATGTGCCTTACAATTTCCTGGTAGTTGGGATGACCGCCTATCATTGGCTGAATTTTCCTACAACAATAGTTATCACTCCAACATCAAGATGCTTCCATACAAAGTACTATAAGGAAGGAAGTGACGTACGCCATCATGTTGGTTGGAAGTAGGATAAAAGCACTTTGCAGGTCCTGAGTTAGTACACTAGACCTGTGAGAATTTAAGGGTAAACAGAGAAAGGATGCTCGTTATTCTAATTCGTCTGAAAAGTTACGCAGATAAGAAACGACGACTAATAACATTTGATGTGGGTGATCAAGTGTTACTTAACGTCTCTCCATGGAAGGTAATCATTAAATTCAGAAAGCATGGGAAGTTGAGTCCTCGTTTTATAGGACCATTCAAAGTACTTCAAAGGATAGGGAATCCAGCATACAAGCTTGACTTTCCCGACGAGCTGCAAGCTGTCTTTAATACCTTTCATGCTTGTTATTTGTGGAAGCACTCGAGATTACAAATTGACATACTCCCATTTTCAGAGTTAACGATTGACGAAGACAGAAGAATGGTTGAAAAGCATGAAGTAATCATTGACTGTAAGAGGAAGAAATTACGAAACAAGATGATTGACTTGCTACAAGTGTGATGGAAGCACACGACGGGGCCGAACCTCACTTGGGAAACAGAAAGTGAAATGAAAAGTCGTTATCCTCATCTGTTTGCTGCTGCATGATTCCGAGGATGGAATCATCCTAAGGGGGAGATAACTGTAATGCCCGTGTTTCCTGCTAGATTAAGTTATAGTCTGTAATCACTTTGGTCAACTATTGTAATCTTTATATGAACGCATAAGAAAGGATTATTCATATATTTATATGCTTATGCGTTTTATTGTATTTTATGTGTAAATTATATGAGTATATAATAATAAGATAAATAAAAGTAAAATATGCGTCAAAGATAAAAGATTTCTTAGTACAAATAATCTTGAATTAGTTTTAGTATACGTTACAAGAATTCCGAAGATATAAGGAGCGTTCGAATCCGAATTCATATGAAGAAGTTATGCTTCTTCGAACTTTCGCGATTAAACAGGGACGACTCCATGTCTCGTAAAAAGTAGACTTCTGATAAATTACTTTCTAGCCTAACAGATCTAAACAAAAGTCATAGTAGTGGTTAAACCGAGAGCATGCATATAGAGAACGTCAAAATCTGAGTTCGTGAGAGGAAGTTATGATTTTTCGAAGATTTAGCATAATAGTATTCTGCTCCAAAATCGAATCTTAGATTGGTCAAATTTTAGCCAAACTAATCTAAAAGAGAGTTGAAGATATCAATAATAGGAGTTCAACGATAAAAAGTATGTCGAAAACGGACATCGGACGAGAGAGTTATGCTTTTTATACGAGCTTTAACAGTCTAAGCCTATGTGAAAAATATAAAGTCAAAATTAGCTGACGGAGTCTAAACCAATGTTATAGATCTTGTCGAGAGCTGTACTGGGATATCGAGAATGTCAAAAACAGACTTCGTATGAAGAATCTACGCAATTTTGAAAATCTCAAAATTCTTACACGTGTGTGCTTCTAGAAGGCCACGCTGCTCCAGCCGACGAGTGACACGTGTCAGAAAACGAGAGGATTAGTGTGTTTGGGATGTGCGGCGCGCACCCCTATGGCACGACATGCATTAGTATTCTTTAACCTATAAATAGCAATCAATGTTCAGTTTACTTTCCCCACCCATACAAACTCTCTCTCTCTCTCTCTCTCTCTCTCTCGATTTCCCTCATCGTAGCCCCATTATCCTAAGTTTCTATTCTGCGGCGAAGCCATGTGATCCCCCTGAGTACTTATCTGAGCAGTAGCCTTTGAGTAGGATATCCAGAGTCAGTATTCGGCCCGATTATTTCCCGGTTCTCATTTATAGTACTCTGTAAGTGAGCTACACCTACTCTGCCTCCATGTAATTTATAATCTTAGTTATATGTCGTTATTAGGAACTTATAAGTAAGACTTATAAGTATACTATTGGAGTATTGAGGAATCTAAACACTTACGATAAAAAAATAAGACATAGTGTGATGTACATCTAGGCCTTTTGGAAAAAGTGTAAGGCAAAGTTCTGCCCGATTCACTAATCACCAGTCACTTTTGTCAGGTGAATGTATAGTTTCTATCAAGATCATAATCTAAAATAAAAGTATTATTTATATGAGACGTTAAATGCTTTCCTGTATTATATGTTGTATATGCTATTTGTATAATTAGGATAATACTATTGAATTACAAATTGTATTGGAAATTGATTGCCTTTAAATATAAGTCTTGACCTAGGTTAAGAATAAGAATTTTAAAGAGTACTTAGTGGATATTAGGCTGGATATCGATTAGGTCTCATGAATGGGGTAAGGTGTGTGAGATCAGAGCAGAGTGTTTATCCTCTTTCTTGGATGACCATAAATGGTGGGTCCAGATCAGACAACCATGAAGTATGTATGGGTCATCGACCAGAGCAGATGACAACACTTGACTATTCTAGGAAGTCTAGTGAATTATATTGCAAGCATGGACCTATAAGCCATGGACATAAATAAAATGGGATACCATATTTATTAAATCACTAAACATTGGTTGCCTTATAAGACTTACAGTGGTCTAGGACACCCCTAGCTATGTAGTCAAACAGTTGCTCAAACAATTCATCAGGTTGGGTGATTCCTCTAAAGAATCATTGCTTTAGGATATGTGAGGAGCGGTTGGGTTGGGTAGTTGGTCTTAGGTCAGATTTTATATAAAATATATGATAACGTTGTTTGCAGGAATGATATTAATTATTATCATTAAATTACTTTGGGCTTAAAAACCCTATTCATCTCACTAGATTTTCCCAAACCTGACCCACTCATTTCTATGCATCACATGTAGTGGAACCAAGGTTGTAGTAGTCTAGTTAGGATGTCAAGTGGAATAAAGAGATGTACATGTAATAAGTAGTTTCAGGACCTTTTAGTATTTATGTTGTAAAGTATGTTTGGATATGAACTATGACATCCTCGAGTTTTTTAATAAAATGAAATAACTTTCGTGATCTCAAAATGTTTTGTTTAACTAGGAATTTCCGCATCTCAGTTTTTATAAACGTGACGAAAAATGTTTTAATTGGGTCTGAAAAATAGGAGATGTCACTATATATATATATATATATATATATATATATATATATATATATATATATATATATGTATGTATATATATAAATGAGAAGTCTGCTAATCCTTTAACCAAAGTTTAGGACTAAATGACACTCACTCACTAATTGATCTACTAAACTCGTGTTTCTCTATATGAGATGTGCTCTTCGTCCACTAAGAACATAAAACTTAGTAAATCTGTCTGCTTTATAATCGTTAATCCGTAAGGAACGAGGAACTTTTTGTATTGATCTATAAAATTTAACTACCCTGCTTGTGGTTTCTATGTATAACCTATGTCTGACAAGTCGAAACGGGAGTTAATGTTTGGTCTCCTATAATTTCACGATGTCGATGAAGCATTGGTGATGTAATTGCACACTTCACTTACAGTCTAATATGTTACAACTTAAGCATAAGGGAATGACATAGGCGTGTCATACAACCGAGACTTATATCCATGCATTTAATATTGACATGTTAAACTTAAGCATAAGGGAACATCCTAAGGATATCGAAAGTGCCAACGGAATAATACTAGGACGAGGTTATCCAAAGATATGCAACATTTCTATGTTTTCAATTAGAATGGACATGGTCGTGTTCACTAAGGTAAGAAATATAAAGCCATCCGAATCTAAGATATAAAATTAGAATCAAAGATTTAAACTGGTGGGGGCATCATAAGATATCAAACGAAGTCACTTATATTCAAGATATTATCCTAAGATGCCATCTGAGGAAAGTTGCACCCAAAAATATCGTCTATGATAATTATGGCTCAAGGTACATATTTCTTCGAATATCTTTTCACTTGTATTCAAAACTATTTCCCATTTATTGTTAACTTTTTTAAGATACCCCAAACACTCAAACATGGATCCCCGTACATTATGTTTCTAACTCAAGGTCCTCTATTCGAAAACCTATCATATTACTTACTTAAATAATATCACTTGATATTTTATTCAAAGACTAATTACTTTTATCTTTTACTTCTAAAATCATTTCTCTTCAAAAAATAGTTTTTATTGGTGGGACTAAGAATTCAACATTAGATATATCTAAATTCATTATTTTCCTTGGAAAAATATTTTTCTTTTTCAACTATGAGGATTAGAAATTGTTCTTAAACATGTCTTAAAGGTTATCTTGAATGAAAAATGTTATTTTAAACTACCCATCAATGACTTACCATATATTACTTATTTGAATCTTCATCTTTTTTATTTACTTTTAACATGAACAAATACCTTTTTAAGAAATCAATTTCAAGATATCGTAAGATTCATTTCGATTACTTTAAAATTATTATTTTTCTGTTTGTTGTTATCAGGTTCTGAAAAATCTTAAAACCTATTCTTAAATCATAATTAAAGGTTTACTTCATGTTTCATGATGATAGGACTTCATATTTTTTTTAATAAAACATAAGACTCACTCATTCAAATCAAAAGAAAACTATGGCAACGATCAAAATCGCTTAGGGAAACATATTGTTTACTCTTTCTTTTCACCAGTACCGTTTCTCTCACCAAAAATTTCAACTTTAGAATTCACCTCCTCCTCACCATTCATCTTCTTTAAAGATTGTTCCCATTCCTTGGAATCCTAGGAAGCAATATCGCTATCTTTGAAGTTGTTGTACATCTTCAGTTTCTCCTCTAAAAAAGTTCTAGCCATAAATACTTGGTTCTGCTGAAATATCTCATCAACCATTTCTTCAAGCTCTTCCACCTATTCATTCTCTTTAGCTCTTTTTCTTTAATTGCAAATACCTCAGCTAGTCGCTTTAACTCTTCATCCTTTGACTTTTGGTCTCTTTCATTCTCTTCCACCTGCTTTGTTAATACTTTGTGATTTTTTCTTATATTTTTGGTAGCCCTTAATATCCGATTTGTAGCTTGAAACAATGAAATTTAATTAAATGATTTTAAACAAAAACTATGAAAAAATAATAACATTCCTTACATCTTGGGTATGAACTAGCAACTTCTATCTTATTTGTGATGATGACTTCCTTGAAAACACATCTTGGCTAGATCCCTCGAAAATCTTCCATATATTTGGCTCAGGCGTAATAGGTTTCCCAATTTCTCTTTTAAAAATGTTTGTAGTCAACTAGGTACTTTTTATAGGAGACCCTGATAGGAACTCGTCAAGATTGTAACAAGAAAAAGAGAACTAGAACAAGTAGTTTTCAAGTCTGTGGAAACTACGACAAAATCAATAAAGAGCAACAAGGTAATGTTAAGAGAGTTAAAAAGATTACTAGTCGACAAACTCAGATCTTTAGGTGTTAAATCCGATCTTGAGATAGATTTATTATGTAACACATCGTTTTCACTTACAGTAGAATTTAATATAACCGTTTGTTTATAAAATTTAAAGTAGAAACATAATACTTTTTCCTTAAAATAATCATCATGTAAGTAGTAGTAGTTGCGATGACGGTCTCGTGGATATATGAAACACTTAAATTTGACTTTGTTTGAAGAAGTTATAATATTTCGAAGTTTCGCGTTCAACCGTATACGACAAAGTGTGTCGTAAAAAGTGAATCAGAGATAGGTTGCTTATTAGCCTAGGTAATCTAAATGAAAGTAGTAAAAATGTAAAAGAGAAAGCGTGTGTATAAAGAACGCATAAATCTGACTTCGTATGAAGAAGTTATATTTTTTCGAAGTTTCGGTGTGACACAATACAACAGTGTGCGACACAGAGATCAAAATTTAGATCGGTTGATGGTTATCCAAAACAATGTAAAGGAGAGTTGAAGATATCGTAAATACAAATCCATCAATATAGAGACAATCAAGAACAAACTTTGTATAAAGGAGTTCTGATTTCCACATGGATTTTATGAGTTTAAGCTCTATAAAAACATGAATTTAAAATTGCGTGAGAATTAGTTGTTGATATCAAAAGAAAAGTGGTACTACTCGTAATTACCTATGCGTGTATATAAATAACGTCAAAAAGGAGGTTGTATGTGAAAGTTTTGGCTCTTCGAAGATTTGGCAAAAAGAACTGATTTGATGACGTGGCGGCTCGAGAGTACACTACGTAGCGAGGTGAAAACCTCTTCTCCTATTAGACATGTTGACGTGGCACCATGAGATTTGGATATGTGGCACCATGAAATTGAGACATGTGGCAAGGTTGGAAATGCAGGAAACATGGTGACGTAGCCCAACGACTATCGAACACGTCACAGCCAAAGGTAGGAACTTGTCGACGAAGGCGCGGCGCACCCCCTATGATAGCTATATATATGCGCAACTTTTTCTAGATTGTCGCACACCTTCATATATCTTTCACTCTAAGCTCTTTCCCTCTTGATTCCGCTTTTCCCTAGTTTTTAGAGTACTTTATCGAGGCTCTGAGGTATTTAAACTGTGACATCCCCTAATTTCTCGGCCAGAAAAGACCGATTTAATTTATGCTTTTTAAAATAAAATCACAGAAATCTTTTTAAAATATGTTGCGGAATTGGTCCCCAAGATAAAACATGATAAAAGTTTATCAAAACCTTTCTTTAAGAAATGTATAGTTTCATTTCATATCAAAACCTCGGGAGGTCATGTACCGATACAGATCAAAAGCATAAAAAAGACATTATAAGCCTTTCAACAGTTATTTACAAGTACTGGCCTATAATCCAAAAATCTCTCATCATCCTCCGACTATGCTCGGGGTCTACTACCTGTAATCATAAAAAGTTGAGTGGGTCAAGCTAGGAAGCCTGGTGAGCATATAGGGTTTTCAACCCACAATAATAATAACATATTAAGTTCACCAATCAACAATAACCCTGATTACCCATTCCTGTTATCCTCACTTTACGTCCCTAAACATCTCTCACAAGGGACGTAACCTAAGGAATATCATCGGGTTGGACACTACTGCTAAGGGGACTCCTCAGCCATACATGTCCTAAAGGCAACCATGAGGGGGATTGGAGTACGCCAATGAACATTTAGTTCATCAACACCTACAAGTTGAGAACTTGCTAGTGTACCACTGGACTGTCTAGAAACGTCCGTGATCGTCATCTATACTCCGCTAGACGATTACAACAACAACACCAACAACAACACTAAGGCCTCTCATCATTTTAACACCCACCGACTATTTTGTCTACCCATGTTCTACCCAACATATTTGTAGATAAAATACATATACAGTTTAAAACTTGTATAAAACATCTATTCAACAGTCACCTTAAATAAACAATTAACATATTTACACATAGCACATATTTTAAGCTAAATACTTCATATCTATTTGTAAAGTGAAAGTAACTACACGCTCACATGATTTGATGATAATCGGGCAGCAATTCGTTTCCTAAAACGATCGTTTCTAATAAAACCGGGAGTTTTATTGAGAAACCGGGCTCTGCAAAGGTCGGGCTTCGAAACCGAAAAGATAAATTTTTCGGGCTTCTCGGGCACTTCGTGGCGTTTTCTGGGGGTTATAATCGATATCGGGGCTTCGGGGGATGTTAAAATGAAGAAAATATGAAGAAAGGGGCTAAAACTGGCAATTCCTTAAAAATATCCGAGAAGGCTCGCAGCCTTCTATTTATAGGGGGAAGCTTCTGATCGGACGGCAGAGAAGGCTCCAGGTGGCGCAGATCCGAGGGCTCGCAGGGAAGGCTCGCACGTGGGCTCGCACATGGCTGCGCATGCGAAGGCTTGCTGGCAGCTTCTTACTGGACCGATGTCTAGGTCCGAAGTAGGGGGTCCGTGGCATTCTGCGAGGATTCGGACACGTGATAGAGGGAACGCGTCGCCTTGTCACTGGACCGCTTCGGATCAGCTCAGCAACTCGGATGACTCAGCACCATTTCGGACACGTGGCATGTTCTAAGCAAGGACACGTGGCCAAAGTCCACCTATGCGAAATTCCTCGGTTTTGGGGGTTTTTCTCGTTTTTCGCGGCAAAACTTCTAAAATCCATAACTTTCGCATACGAGCTCCGTTTTTGACGTTCTTTATATGCACGCGTAGGTAAAATTACGCTCTACAACTTTCGTTTAGACTTTGTCGGCTAGTTTTGAATTTAATTTTTATGTTATTATTTTTAACAGACCGGGACAGGAAATCCGTTAAAAATTCATAACTTCTTCATCCGACGTCCGTTTTCGTCAGACTTTTTTCTGTTGTGCTACTATTTATGAGACCTTCGATTCTCGTTTAGGTCGTGTCGGCTAAAAATCACTCGATCTAAAATTCGAGTTTTTAGCTGCCTACTGCTAAGCTGAAACTTCGAAAAATCATAACTTCCTCATACGAAGTCAGATTTGGGTGTTCTTTTTATACCTACTCTCGGTTTAACGAACACTACGAGTTTCGTTTAGATCACTAAGGCTAAAAAGTAGTTTATCAAAAACTTACTTTTTACGACATTCAGCACCGTGTCGGTTTTGTCGTGAAACTTCGACATGTCATAACTTCTTCGTTATAACTCGGATTTCGGCATTCTTTATATATCTGTAATCCTTGTCACGACCACTACAACTTTCTTAATAGATATCGGCTTTATCTAATATTTATTTTCGACGCTCATTTTTAGTCTTAATTAATTAACTCCTAGTAATTAAGCATAAAACACATAAAACACATAGAATTCACATAATTCCTTTTTCATTTCTTCAAAATGAGTTACAAGGTTAACCTAGACTATCATATCAAGATTAATGCCTAGGCTAGAAACACGAGTGTTACATAGGAGCCCGACGAGAAGGAGTTTTTGGGTCAAGATTTTGCCAACGACTTTTGGGTATTAGCTACAAATTCTTGTATGTTAATTTGCACTTACTACTCTTTAAGTGTAACTTATATTCATAGTCCTTATTATGAATCAATAAATTGAAGGGTTTTGAGCAATTCTAACACTCCTAAGTGTACATGCAACCCTAGACAACCTTGGATCTATGTTTGTCTAAAATTCATGCAAAATACTTTTTCCAAGGTTCATAAACCTATCTAGCATACATGGGGAACTTTATAATATAAAAGATAGCTAGAAATACATACCTTGTAGTTGTTATGATTCCTTGAAACCTTGAGAGCCTAGCACCCCAAGTGTGATGCCTCAAATGCTTCACACAACACCAAATGCTTTTGGAGTAAAATTAAGAGAAGTGTAACACTTGCAAAAATCGGCCAAGCCCTCTTGTAACTATGTGTAGCCGATTTTGGTGGAGAACATGTTGCTTATATAGTGTGTCACATCTAGGGTTACACCATGTAAACCCTAATGTCGCATGACTCTTCATTTCCATGACCCATGGGTTTGTAACTCCCATGGAGCCTCCATGGAGCATCCAATGGGTTTAACCCAACTTAATTATCCATGGTGCCTTTTAGCCCACTATAAAAGTTATGGATGATTTACATAATCAACCCATATATTTAATTAGTCATCTTTTGATCACTTAATTAATCCTAGATTAATTCTTGATCAATACTAATTAAATAATACTATTAATATATTAGAACTTATAATATATTAATAAACCACAAGTGTTATTTCTCTCATTTAGTCTATCCAAATGCATGATGCCATGCAACCCAAATGGACCATGCCGGGTCGGGTCAAGTACATACCAGAAATAGTTATGGACTTAGACACCTTATCCAACAGTCTCCCACTTGGATAAGTCTAATAACTATAACTGCAAGTATGACTTCAGGAACCGATCAGCAATCGTAGCTCTTTTCAAGGTTTCTCGGAACTGAGAAGATGATGATACGCCATTTCAGATAAGTGATCATATAATCCTCTGTTCTAGATATCAGCCGGACAAATACATGGAACTGTGTCTTACTTTGTGTCCAGCAGTTTGTTTCCCGATTTCCGATTTGTTTGACATAGAACTCAATTGAACACATCAACTTAGTTCTGACCGGGCCCGGTACATGGGTCAAAACAAAATCATCGAGGGGCCCAGATATCGCTTCTAATCCAAGAAGGAACAGATAAACTTCGACTCATATGCTTGTTCTACTACTTGTTAAATCACACACAAACGCACGTTTTATAACATCGAGTTACCAATGCGTTTTCGCACGATCAATGCATAACTAACTCATAGTCAACAAGTCATATCTCTAGGTTTGAAGAATTATATGATATTACCGTCTCGCGATCACTCGAGATAAATTCCATGAAGTGATACCAGCGAGCGTGGGTTGAATCCAATACTCAGAACTTATGAGCACTCATGAGTGTTGAGGCCATGTCCAACATCTTAGACCTCTACAACCAACCCATGACAGTCTTACTTCATATCTACTTCCAACATATGACTGACTGTGGATAATTTGAATAATATGTAAACACAACATAAATATTCTGGAAGTCAAAACATGCAAAAGAAATAATAGTAAACGATTGACAAAAGATAGCAACACTTTACTCATAAATAAACACAACTTTTATTCATCATCAAATCTCAATTACACTTTACATATTTCAAAATTATCTAACTACTAAAACTAATATCATCCTTCAGCTCTATGCTCCTTACATGCTGGAGATGCTTAACCCTACCCAGTCCCTTCGTGAGGGGATCTGCCGGGTTCTCATCCGATGATACCCTCTTTGCCACGAGGAGTCCTTCTTCTATACGATGTCTAATGAAATGGTATTTTCTATCAATGTGTCTGGATCTCCCGTGATCCCTTGGTTCCTTTGCTAAAGCAACAGCACTTTCACTATCACAGAAGATTTCCATAGGCTCCTTAATAGCTGGTACAACTCCAAGATCTCCAATGAAGTTCTTTAGCCATATCGCCTCCTTTGCTGCCTCGCTTGCCGCTATATACTCTGATTCGCAAGTTGAATCAGCCACTGTCTCCTGCTTGGAACTTTTCCAAGAGATAGCTCCTCCATTTAAGGTAAAGACCCAGCCCGAATGAGAGCGGAAATTATCCCTATCAGTCTGGAAGCTAGCATCACTATACCCTACAACTCTCAAGTCATCACTCCCACCAAGGGTAAGGACCCAGTCCTTAGTCCTTCGCAGATACTTGAGAATATTCTTTACCGCTGTCCAGTGAGCCTTACCAGGGTTCCCCTAATACCTGCTAACCATGCTTAAAGCAAAGGCTACATCAGGACGAGTGCAGGTCATAGCATACATGATCGAGTCTACTGCAGAAGCATAAGGTACTCGACTCATTTCTGCTATCTCAACCTCGGTACTCGGGCTCTGAGTCTTACTCAGTCTAGCGTTACTCTGGATGGGTAACTCTCCTTTCTTGGAATCTTGCATGCTGAACCTCTTCAACACCTTATCCAAGTATGTACTCTGACTAAGCCCAATTAGTCTTTTACTCCGATCTCTCAGAATCCTTATCCCTAGAATATAGGCAGCTTCTCCTAGGTCTTTCATAGCGAAACACTTCCCGAGCCAGGACTTCACCTCCTGTAAGGTCGGGATGTCATTTCCGATGAGTAGTATGTCATCCACATACAGTACCAAAAAGCTGACTATACTCCCACTAGCCTTGACATATACACAAGATTCATCTTTACTCCTCGAAAAGCCAAACTCTTTGACTTTCTCATCAAAGCAAAGATTCCATCTGCGAGGTGCTTGCTTTAATCCATAAATGGATATTTCAAGCTTACACACTCTATTAGGGTATTCTGTACTTACAAAACCCTCTGGCTGGTTCATGTAAACATCCTCAGCCAACTTTCCATTGAGGAAAGCGGTTTTGACATCCATTTGCCATATTTCATAGTCATGAAATGCAGCTATGGCTAACAATACTCTAATAGACTTAATCTTGGCCACTGGTGAAAAGGTCTCATCATAATCAACTCCTGGAGTTTGAGAAAAACCTTATGCCACCAGTCTTGCCTTATAACTGTGTACATTACCATCCATGTCGGTCTTCTTCTTGAAGATCCATTTGCACCCTACTGTCTTACGACCTGGTACATTGTCAACCAAGTCCAAGACCTGATTGTCATACATGGACTGTATCTCGCTGTCCATTGCCTCTTTCCATTTAGCAGACTCAGGGCCTGCCATGGCTTCCGCATAGCTGTTAGGTTCATCCAGACTTACCAATGTCTCATCACTGATAAGTGTCTCACCTTCCGCAGTAATATGGAAACCATAGTAGTGCTCAGGTGCATTCCTAACCCTTGTGGAACGCCTCAGAGGTACGGATTCGTCAATTGGATCAACAGGAGTTTCCTCCTCAAGTTGACTGCTAGGGTTTGAGGTTCCTTCACCACTTGACTCTTGAATTTCTTCAAGGTCAATTTGCCTCCCACTGTTTCCTTGGCTTATGAACTCTCTTTCTCGAAAGACACCCCTCCTTGCTACAAAGACCACATTCTCACTAGGTCTGTAGAAGAGGTAACCAAAGGATTTATGTGGGTAGCCGATGAAAATACACCTCTCACTTTGAGGTTCGAGCTTGTCGTGAGTCTCGCGTCTCACGAAAGCCTCGCAACCCCAAACCTTGATGTGGGCTAGACTAGGAACTTTTCCACTCCACATCTCGTGAGGTGTTTTGGCAACCTTCTTTGTAGGGACCAGATTAAGGATATGGGCGGCAGTCTCTAAGGCATACCCCCAAAATGAGATTGGTACCGTAGCTCGACTCATCATGGAACGAACCATGTCCAACAAGGTTCGATTACGCCTCTCAGCTACACCATTCAACTGTGGTGTCCTGGGAGGTGTCAATTGTGAGACAATCCCACATTCCCTAAGATAGTCGAGGAACTCTGAACTAAGATACTCACCACCTCGATCGGATCGAAGCATCTTAATGTTCCTGCCCAATTGAGTCTCGACTTCCTGTTTAAACTCTTTAAACCTTTCAAAAGTCTCTGACTTATACTTGATTAAGTAGACATATCCATATCTACTGTAATCATCAGTAAAAGTCAGATAATAACGATTAGCTTCCCTTGTGGGATGTTTGAAGGGTCCACACACATCCGTGTGTACAAGATCCAACAAAACTTCACCCCTAGCACAAGAACCTGTGAAGGGTGACTTTGTCATTTTTCCAATTAAGCATGATTCACAACTATCATCTGACTTTAGGTCAAATGATTCCAAGACTCCATCCTTTTGGAGTTGGCCTATGCGTTTCTTGCTTACATGTCCAAGACGACAATGCCATAATGATGCCTTATCCAAGTTATTATCATTAGTAGAATCAATACACAACACATTATTTCCTAAATCATCTACAACAGACACAACTTCATACACACCATCAAAAGGTAATGCTTTAAAATAAAACACATTATTAAAGAAAGCATTTATTCCACCAATTTCATTATCAAAAGAAAAGGTAAAACCTTGTTTGTACAAAGCATGAAAGGAAATAACATTTATTGCCATTTCTGGCGAATAACAACATTTATTCAAATCTAAAGTAAACCCACTACTTAGCAACAAAGTATAAACTCCAATATTGGTGACAGGTGAAACTTTCCTATTCCCCATGATCAAGTTTATCTTTCCATGCTCCACATTCTCACTTCTTCTTAGTCCCTGCATATCAGAACAAATATGAATACCGCAACCGGTATCAAGGACCCAAGAGTTAGAATAAGGTGAGTTATTAGATAAGATAGTGTAAATACCTGCATAGTTAGGTTTCACTTTCCCATCCTTCAAATCTTGCTGGTACTTTGGGCAGTTCCGCTTCCAGTGCGCCTTTTCATGGCAATAGAAGCATTCAGCCTCTTTGGGATTAGAAGAAGGTGTAACGAAACCTTTCTTGGTTCTCTAGAAGAGGAGCCATCAAGAGTCTTACCCTTGGTACCCTTCGAAGGTTTCTTCCTCTTCTTCCTTCTCCCTTTCCCGATTGTCAGGACAGGTGCTGAGTTTGGAGTAGTAGTAGGAGTGGTCACAACCGACTTACCTTTGAGACCTGATTCTGCGGTCTTTAGGAGTCCTTGAAGTTTGATAAGTGTAACTTCCTCCTTGTTCATGTGGTATGTCATGCGGAATTGATCATAACATGAAGGTAAGGAGTGCAAAATAATATCTATTGCTAACTCCTCTGGGAAGCTCACATTTAACTTCATCAATCGGTCCACAAACCTTTGCATTTTCTGCATGTGGCCCGTGATGGGTTCACCATCTTTCATTCGGGTTGTGATCATAGAGGAGATGATTTCATATCGCTCTTGACGAGCACTCTGATGGTAGCGGTCCATCTAGTCCTGGTGCATCTCAAAAGGATAGTAGTCCTCATAGGACTTTTGGAGCTCGGCTGTCACAGTGGCCATCATGATGCATGCCACTTTTGTAGCATCTCTTTCATGTGCCTCATATTCAGCAAACTCCTCAGGAGTAGCAGTTGGCTCAAGTACCTTAAGCTCCTTGTCGAGAACATATTCCTTGTTCTCGTATCGAGTGACCATCCTGATGTTTCTGATCCAGTCAGTAAAGTTGGATCCATCAAAGATGACTCTACCACAAAGGTTCATGAGAGAGAAGGAGCCAGTAGGGTTTGAGCCAGGAGCAGCATTGTTGGAAGACATCTGAAAAGAAGAAAACAAGTTTAGTTTAGATATAGAGATAGTCCTTAATAAAACACCCAAATGTAATATTAAGGCTAGGATCCAATCACAATATATTATAACTTAGAAGAGGGATGCTGTAATCCAAGCTATAACATATTTGAAAGGTAGGTGAATGACGATTCACCAATTTCCTCCATGAAAACGAAATATAAATCATTAGGTTTTATTTGTATTTTTAGAAATTCCTAGATTCTTTTGAGATTCATTGAACTTTTCAATGGCATGTTTCAATCTCGAGTGTGCCCTTCATGTTTTGTGACTGGGATACCGAGGATCACAAAACAAGGTGTGAAGTAACCATGCAAATCACTTGGTGCCCTTAATGTTTTTCACTCAATCGATGTGCCGGTTAACCACACGCGCTCCACCGACCTAGGAAAAACCTTAAGTCACCATTTGCCTACCTTGATAAGTCCAAGTTAGTGTGCCGGTTAACCACACACGCTCCACCAACGACTTAATCAAAGTGCAAAGTGTAATTTCATGGGTTAGCACCTTATTCACATTTTCCTAAAGTAACTAAGATTGGGAATTTATAAAACATTTAGTTACTTTATAATAATCATTATACTTTTTAATGAGAATTTTAAGTCACTGTCCTACCCGTTCGGCTAACGACCCTCCACCAGTCAAGGAAACGGTGGGTGAGAGTGGACACCCATTAAGTTGCCATTTTATAGGCAACAACCTTATACCCCCCTTATAGACCGGCTTCGTGAATGAGGCGTACTAGCGGTAAGACGACTTTATCTTATACATATATATTATTAACTTATAATATTATAAAGTATAAGGGTTGAATTTTAACATTTAAAATTCTAAGGGTTGGAACTAAAGTTTTAATCATGACTTTACTTGTTCCAAAACTTGAGGGCAAGTTTTGTAAACTTTCAAAACTTTTCATTTCTTATAACTTATGAGTTAATTGAGTATTAAAAATGAAGACTCTTCATTTTTATAACCCTTGTGTTCTTTTAATGGCTTTTATTAAAGTGTGACCTTTGGTTTTCCATAACTTGAGGACAAGTTATGGACTCCATTAAAACACATAATGATCATGAATTAAACTACCAAGTAGGTTACAAACAATTCCTATGATCATCTAATCTTCATAAGTTCAAGAACATGAATATGAACATTTTCAAGAATCATAAATTACTTTTAAAAACTTGTAATTTTTGATTATTGCCATTGTAAATGGATTATCATAAACATTACACCATTTAAAACAAGTTTTAAAACACCAAAACAGTTTAGGGTAATGTTTTTAGTCCATTTCCAGCAACAAAAGTCGAAAATCTGCTGTCAGGGCCTCCTACTCGTCGAGTGCATGAACCTACTCGACGAGTAGGATGAATTTTCACTTGGACTCGTCGAGTCCCCCCATGGACTCGGCGAGTTCAGTAGTAAGACAGCAAGCTGTTTCGATTTTTAACACATTTTGCACAAATAATAAACAAACAAGCCTAGGCTCTGACACCACTGAAGGGTTTTGAGCAATTCTAACACTCCTAAGTGTACATGCAACCCTAGACAACCTTGGATCTATGCTTGTCTAAAATTCATGCAAAATACTTTTTCCAAGGTTCATAAACCTATCTAGCATACATGGGGAACTTTATAATATAAAAGATAGCTAGAAATACATACCTTGTAGTTGTTATGATTCCTTGAAACCTTGAGAGCCTAGCACCCCAAGTGTGATGCCTCAAATGCTTCACACAACACCAAATGCTTTTGGAGTAAACTTAAGAGAAGTGTAACACTTGCAAAAATCGGCCAAGCCCTCTTGTAACTATATGTAGCCGATTTTGGTGGAGAACATGTTGGTTATATAGTGTGTCACATCTAGGGTTACACCATGTAAACCCTAATGTCGCATGACTCTTCATTTCCATGACCCATGGGTTTGTAACTCCCATGGAGCCTCCATGGAGCATCCAATGGGTTTAACCCAACTTGATTATCCATGGTGCCTTTTAGCCCACTATACAAGTTATGGATGATTTACATAATCAACCCATATATTTAATTAGTCATCTTTTGATCACTTAATTAATCCTAGATTAATTCTTGATCAATACTAATTAAATAATACTATTAATATATTAGAACTTATAATATATTAATAAACCACAAGTGTTATTTCTCTCATTTAGTCTAACCAAATGCATGATGCCATGCAACCCAAATGGACCATGCCGGGTCGGGTCAAGTACATACCAAAAATAGTTATGGACTTAGACACCTTATCCAACATAAATAACATTTAGTAGTGATTCTAGTCAAAAATATTGATTGATGTACTTACGAGAATGATGTATAAGCTAGATTTAGTTAGGTGTTTAAAGTGTATTTTCCAAACAGTATACTTTGTATACCAAACGGATCCTACCTCTGATATGATCTTACCTGGTTCTTTCTTATTTGATAGAACTTGAAGTATTCATCAGGATTATTGAAAGATCTAGATTTCATTACTAGTTTGTCCAAAGAATAATAAGTTATTGTAGTATAGTTTAATACCTGTTAGGATTGTTACCCACCAGTTGGATTCCCAATTGGATATATGATAATCATCAAAGTAATTATGTAGGTGAGTTATCTCACTATACTATGTACTACAGTATGTATCATTTTTATGTTAGGATGTAGTTACACTAGAATTGCATGATGCATACTTTAGTATGTTAGTATGTTGTGTTGGATTGTTGGCATGTATATCTACTATATATATGTTGAGATATGATGTGGGGAGTTAAGGTCGGACCAACTTCATGTTGAAGGTAAATATACTCGGGAAAACAAGCTTTATGTTGAAAGCCAAGGGGTATACCAACTTAATGTTTAAATCCTAAGGACGTACCAGCTTTATGTTGTAGGACAAGGGGTGGACTAGTTTTATGTTGAAGCTCATTATGTGTATGCATTTTATATGTAATAGGGTATATGATATTTTAGGGAACTCACTAAGAATCGTGCTTACCTAGTTGATTATAAATGGTTTTAAGTACTTCTTTGGATCGTGAGAATGGCAAGTCTTGACTATACACACACATCGGCATCATGTTTTCTGCATAAGTTAATTATACATCGATTTAATTGAATAAATAAAAATGAAAAATTTGCTATGAGAATTGGGACATGACAAGTTGGTATCAGAGCCCTGGTGAGATAACTAGATGAACATTCTTGTGATTCCAGACTCAAAACTTAGGTTTTGAGTAATTCAGCAAAATATTTTTGGAAAAATATTTTATTCAAAAAGGAAACAATGCGATACTTACAGTTAGCTGGTGCTCAGAAAGGAAAGCGATTCCGAAAATATCCATATGTGCTATATTTGCTAATATATGAATTGTTAGAAATGCATGTTAGTATGTGGTCCTTAGAACCGATATTGATATTAATTAGTTATTTGAAAAACACATTGGGTTACATGGTCCCATAATTAAATAATTTTAGATTGTTTGATTTGGCGCTATTGCACAACTCTCATTTGAGTCCAACTGTTGTAGTGTCGGATCATTCAGTTGATAATTTGTTTGATTTTAGTGGCATGCAATCATATTTTTCAGATAATTAGTTAATATTTAAAGAAGTTTTTCCTCGGTTAATAGCACCAAGAAGTGGAAGGAATTCGTTACGAAAACATGAAAAACATCTTTGTGATACATACATATATGTAATACTCTAAATAGTGTCATGGCGGTGCCAAGGCGTGCCATGGCGCGAGGTATGAAGAATTTGTTAGAAAAACATTAGAAACGTCTTTGTAGGACGTGATGTCCAAATAATGTGGCTAGGCGCGCCTTAACGCGTTATGGAGCGAGTTTTTTCCAAGGCGTGAGTTTTTTTTTGGGTTTTTTTTCATATCGAGCGTGAAAGAATTTATTTGTTGTTAATTTTTTCATGTTATGTGGTGATATAACACTTCTAAAAACTTGCGACATTTGATATAATACTATAATTATCTGATTGATCCTTTTTAATCTGTAAAAACATATCACGCCTTGAAAAACGCCATGGATTGCCAGGGTTTGAGGCTTGACCTTGCCGCCACGCCACACCTCTCACCATTTAGAACCTTGAATATATGTTTAGCGCTCGTCATGAGTAGTGTTTAAAAGTGACATAGAAACTTTAGAGAAATTCTTGGGATGAGTGCTCATACATATGAAACGTAGTAGAGGCATGTACTACTGGAAGCACAGGATATGTACTTGGATCAGGAAGAGTCACAATGTTACTAAGACACTAGTAGTTAGGTAGATAGTGTGGATAGCACTATAAGATCCTTTTGTATTGTTTCCATCGTTAGTTGATGTATGGTGATGTCTAGGAGAGTGGCTCTAAGTTTGGCCCGAAGTGGTCGTGAAGGATCGAGTCTGGATAAAGTAGATCTGCGTAAGTGAGTTAGGTTCTAAGAACCTCATCTAATATAGTGTTATATTTAGTTGTGAGATTTTAAGAAGGAAGTGATCAAGGTAATCGACAGAAGGATTGCAACCTTTGTTGGGGTATAGTAACCAATGACTAGAGTTGCTACTTGTAGTGATGTGGTTGTGTATCAACCTCCCTAGATAAAAGGTGGAAGGATCAGGTTATTAGTATGAGAAAGATAAGAGATATGTAAGATGTAATCTATGTTAGTGTTTGTCTCATGGAGAAAAAGGTTCAGTTCATTATGGACATTTTTTTAAAGAATTAGTGATCAGGTTATGATCGTTACGACTGCTACTACAGCTAAGATAGATACCATGTCATGGGAAAAGTTAGTAAGGAATGGGTGTATTCATTGGAAGTTAAGTGTATGACTCAATACTAGGGACTAAGGTCAATTGGAGGATGAAAGAATGGGTACAGGTTCTGGCATGTCAACGAATGGATTCAAGCCGATAAAATACCGCTAAAAATCTTAGGGAAGCGACGTTCTTTTGTAGCTTATGAAAGGCACATCCAAATGTCTATTAAATGGTCGGGTGGACCATTACAAGAGGGTAATTGCAATGCGACAAAATTGTTGTTAGATAGTCATGCCCTCCTATACTGTTAGTTATATGTTTGGATTGGTGTGTTTCTAAACAACGATATGTTGTCAATATTTTGTTCGGTTTGGTCTATGATGTGAAAAGACTGATTGCGGTGGGCACAAGCAGTAGTACTACACGATGAACGTCAAAATCATTAGATATGAGTATCATGGGTTTATTTAAAATCAAAAGTAGCTACAAATCACATAGGCAAATCAAACTTAGACTTTGACTCGGTTCAAGTAGCAACAAATGACGAGTCGAACCTACGTAGGGAAGAACTGGCCTTTAAAGAGAAAGTGTGAATGGATACTCGACTTCGGTTTCAACATCAAGGTCTAGTAAAGTTGCAGCACAAGTAAGCGGAGGTTGTTAGTTTTCATTTCGTTGTGCGTGTAAAAGAATGAGAAAGTCTTCTGCAAGAATCTACATAGGTTATAAGTTCTCAAAGTGGTTCTCAAGGAATGGCTAGATATTCCTTCCAAGTTTTAGGCAGAATCCATGAGTTTACTAAATTCCTAGGTGCGGCTCAGATAGCCACAAGAACCATATAGGTTCATGCATTCAAGTATCTGGGGTTTATCCTCGAAGCATAGGAGATGCTTGAACAAGAATTCATTAGGTTGTATAGTTCGCCACTGAAAGGATCAAGTACCTTCGTGTACAAAAAGAGATGGACCACACAAGTGATACATCAACCTCAGAAAGTTAGTTAAAATCATACTAATGATTCAATTATCCATTGAAAAATAATTATATTAGTAGTATCGACCTCAAGGGAGAGAGTCTTTCCTTCGTACGATATTTTCAAGTCATCATCTGATGTGCATATAATAAAGAACGCCTAGAAGGAGATCATACGGGATGGACTATGTCCATTAAGATAAGTGGTAAAACCTTCCAAGGGTTGTAAATATATCAATAATATACATAATAGGATTAGTGGATCTAGTTTCAACCAGCCGATCTTGAGGTTATCGGTAGTAGTGGAGATGAACTAAGATTCCCTAGCATGAAATGACAAGAGTTTAATTATATGAGTGTTTCCTTGTTAAAAACTTGTGTAAGCAGTAGTGGTTGCTAGACATTCAGCTGTAGAGATGCGTCGTCAGTTAAGTTGTTGTTGTAGTAGTGTCAATAAACGATCGACCTGCAAAGAAAAGATCAAAGGATTTCCTCTGAGATTTAGAACTACAGTAAGACAATAATACATTGTCAGGGAGTTGTTCAAGCTTTAGGGTGAAATGTTTCAGTTGAAAGAGAACACGAAAGGATCGTAAGAAACTAGTGTAAATTTCCTAGATTCGTTCATTCAGTTAAGGGTCATGTTAAATAGATCGTTGAGTGAAACTGCATATGCGTCAATATCATTTTAGGTTGTAGAGTAAACTATGTGTTTTGTTTAGTATTTTTTTTAAGGAGTGAGTGTCGGTTTATAGAAGACTATAGTTGAACTATAGCACCAGTAGGTTAATATAGGGCGACAAGTTAGACTTTAGATTGCGTGTTATCGTCTATTCATTTGTTAGTGTGTTATTATAATAGGTTCTTGAGGTAATTTATGTGTTTGGTTTAGTTAATTTTTCCGATAAGCGTAAGAGTTAATATAAAACTAGGATCAGTTTTTTACATTCATAAGCTGAAATAGGACAACAATTGCACTTTAGAATCCAAATGATGGTGATTGAGGACTGCGGATCAGTTGTAGCCTCAAAATTTTCAAGTAGGGGAGATTTGTTGTGATTAATAGGTATCAAGAAATGTGTAACACTTGAATTTGGTAAGTTTTGCATTTAATCCTTGTTAATAAAAAATTTTGAAATTTGGTCCTTAAGCTAGTACGCGGGGCATACTGGGTGGTATGCTTAGCGTACTAGGCTGACTTCATGATCGCGAATCTCATCTACATATGTTAGGCGTATGTGGAGTACACATGGTGTAAATGAGAATTAATGAAACCCTAATTTTTAGGTTTGCACCCTATTTAAACCTTATGATAGCGTCATTTGGTTATGTTTAGCCAGCCTCCACCTTTCTTTGCGCTGAAATCAAAACCCTAGTGTGTGTTTGTGAATTTTGATCCTTAAAGAGTGTTTGTTGGTGATTTGTGAAGTAGAAGAAGAAGATGACCATTTGGAGAAGTGTCTTAAGCTTGAAGATTCGGGGTTAGCTCATCATTTGCAAGCTTTTTGAGGTAAAAAGCTCACATCTAGATGATCCATGATGCTAGATCTAGTTATGTTATTATTTTATGCTTTTTGATTCCTTGGAGTGACTGATGAGCTTCTTGACTCACTCTAGAAGTATTTCTATTAGATTTAGGCTTAATTTGGTCCCCTTTTTCATAAAAATGCAAGTTTTAAGGTGTATCTTGCACCATGCATGTGTTAAGACCTTTTTTAAGCTTTTTTTTGACCTCTTGAGCCCAATTAAGCCATGCATGTGTGTCAATTTTTCCAACTTTACGTGATAAGTGGTCTTATAGAATCAGATCTGAGAGTTTGGCTTGAAGTCTTAATGGATTAAGTGCTTAATGAAGTGGGGTGGTCAACTGGGGAGTATGTTGCGCGTACCAAGCTGGTACGTTGCGCGTACTAGCCCCAGAGGGTGTACACTAAGCGTACAAGCTGAGTCCGGCCCGCGTACTCAACAGGTGGACTTCAGATTTTGGGCTTTTCGTTTTTGGGTCCCTGTTTGGACCTTAGGAGATTAGGGGCTTGTTGGGCCATCAGGGTTCTATTTTTTGGCTGGTGATATTATTTTGGGTTCTTTTGGTTGAAGGACCACGAAGAGATTTGGGCCCAATTTAGAAGATTTGGCCATAATTGGGCTTTGGGTGACCATTTTTGGAATTAGGTGTAACAAATCGTTATTTCAAACCTATGTAATAGTATAGGTCAATGTGTATTTCTTTTTATAATAATAAAGATAAATTTTAGCATAATGTGCATATTTACATAATTGACCCTCAAAAATAAATTATTTAGCAATCTCGATTGGGATGAACCAAGTGATAGAGATTGTAACAAGGTTTCCAAAAACATAAAGAACACTAAGATCTGAGTTATAACGAAGAAGTTATGACCAATCGAAAATCCGCGACAAAACCGACAAAACACTGTTCAGTGTAAAAACTGAATTTTCGATAAAAGGCTTTTTAGCCTTAACAATATAAATGAAAGTTGTAGTTTATGTTAAACCGAGAACTTTCATAAAAATAATGGAAAAATCTGACTTCCTATGAGGAAGATATGATTTTTCAAAGTTCCAGTATAACAGTGTACAGCTAAAAACTCGAAATAAAGATCGAGCGATTTTTAGCCGACACAACCTAAACGAGAATTGAAGGTCTCGTCGGTACTAGTACAACGGTAAAAAGACAGACAAAGACGAACGTCGGATGAAGAAGTTATGAATTTTTAACGGATTCCCGTCCCGGTTTGTTTAAAATAATAATATTAAAAATAAAGTCAAAATTAGCCGACGAAGTCTAAACGAAAGCCGTAGAGTATGATTTTACCTACGCGTGCACATAAAGAACGCCAAAAACAGAACTCGTACTCGAAAGTTATGATTTTCGCAAGTTTTGGCACAAAAATAAAGAAAAATAAGAAAACCGGGCAATTTCGCATGTGACACGTCACCTCGCACGTGGCAGCTGCTGAGTGGACCGAAGCCGTGCGTGGCACCTCCTGATTGGACCGCAGCCGAGGTCCACTAAGAAGCGAACACTCTCGCATCGGACACCCCGGAGACACCCCTTCGCATGCGTGTCACTCTTCAATTGGACCGAAGTCCGGTCCAATCCGAGCCAGCCAGCAGCGAGCCTGCGGTCCGAAGTAAGCCAGAAACCTCGCCACCTGTCCGACGCGTGTCAGCCTCGCATGGCCTCGGGTCCGAACCTTCGGCCTATATAAGGCATGCGAGGTTTCCGAATTTTTTTACACATTTCACCCCTAAATTCATTCTCTTTCACATTTTCCACTCCCACAAACTCATATACAACCCCTAAAGCCCCGGTATCAAGTCTCAAACCCTAAGCAAACCTTGAAGCCCCGAGATTCCCGAGAAGTAACCTCTCTCCTGTCGAAACTCTGCCCAATTTGAGCCAGTTTCTCGACAAATAAACACATTTCTACTGTATTAAGGGGGGGAATACAAGCATAACACAAGAATTTTGTGTTATAAAAATCGTGATTTCAAATCATGATAAAACAACATTAAATCATTAAAAAAATACTCAAAACATAAACTCTTTATCATCTTATATTTTTCCCCAAAATTCATATTTGTATATATATATATATATATATATATATATATATATATATATATATATATATATATATATATATATATATATATATATAAAACTAAGATTTAAAAGGCTTAGGACTGATAACTCATTCTGGGTCCTTTTCCTTGTTTGGATGTGGACTTAAAGTACCGGTTATTTGTCCGAATATCGTTTAAATTTTTCTTATATAAAAAAATTGTATATGTATATAAATATAATAATTATTTCATCAGTTTAACTACCTTTGTAACATGCTGAGCAAGGGATTACATGTGAACATGGTTAAATACACATTCAGAAAGTACATATAAATTATAATAGGTATAATTTATACATAGAACAATAATTCATGATACAAGTATACTTGAATAGACAGTCTTACAAGAAACTAGGGTTTTGATACAGAACAAATCAAGGTTTACACTTATCAAATACATGTTTGGAATACTAATTCAAGAACATACTGTCAATTATTATTTCAGAATGATTGGGTTTTGATTCAAGAACATACTGTCAATCATTATTTCAGAATGATTGGGTTTTCAAAACTAATATACATGTAACGTTTATATGCTTTTTATGAGACACTTTATTCAGGTTTTTTAATTTATTTTAGACAACATAGGAAAAGTCCTGACATTATAACCAGAATCTCCAGCCGGGGATCGAAACAAGTGTGTGTAGATCTATATCGGGATTGACAACCCCGCACTCAGGCTGCTAGCTACAGTTAGATGAGTGGCAATTGTTATCACCAGTTTAAATGCCCATAAAGCATTTGTTTCAGGCCATTAGTCATAGTATGGTTATAATAACTCATTAAAAGATATTAACAATACGTTAGTGTATAAATAACTAAACGAAAGTACACCTTCAAAGTACCAGTTTACAGATTACAAAATACAAAGATTCAATACAGTTTTCAACAACAGCTGGTGGAGCCAGGCACACTCTCAGTTACAAGTTTTCATAAGTAATACAAATACAAAACATTAATACACAGAGAACGGTTTTATGGGAATAAAACTACTTTTCATATACAACAGAAAATATAGGATTTTCTGGTACAAGTTACATATACAAGATATAGAGACATCCTTTAAACATAAACACTTATGCACTCACTCAACTTTATGTTGATACTCTCTTTTCAAATTACTTGTATTCTCAGGGAAATAATACACAGGTACTCCCCGAGATTTTTGAGAAGATGGAGCTACGTTGAGTCATATCTTCTTTTGTATAACTATATTTTGGTTCAATATACAATGATTGAACACATGTAAATCCTTATACCTTTTAAATACAATGGTTTTTGTACTTTGATTACTATGATGCATGTGTTGTGATACTACAATTGAAGTCCTCCACCCCCGGACGTTTACGCCGCCTGGTTTGGGGGTGTGACAGATTGGTATCAGAGCATTGTTTATAGTGAACTCAGTATATCAATCCATAAAAGATATACAAACTATAAATACATCGGGGCAAGGAGCTCTGACTACAAGTATACTTTTAAAGATTTAAGTATTTTTATAAGAAGTATACTAACACTCATACTTACAAGTAAAGTATCACAGTCATAAGAACACACTCATACTTACAAGTACAATATCACAATCATAAGAACTTAAAAGTATTTGGATGTTGAACACTATAGTCAAACCTGGGCAATTATGTAATCATATCTGGAATTAATATAGCCTGATCAACTATATTGATTTGAGATATGACTAACATGTGTTTGGGAGTGATAATGGTGTTACGACATGTCTAAAACTTACCATACACCTACAGAAGAACCATAGAGCAGAATACAAAGATTAAAATACTACAGAGAGTTTTTTACTAACCTTACTTCTAATACAGAACCTATGGCAGCACCCAATTTACCAGGAGACCCCTACAATCCACAGAATGCAGGTTGGATCACAGACTCAGACGAAGAACCCTTTGAGGATAACGAGTCAAGTGGTACGGATACAGAGCCACAAGTCTGCAACCCTAGGGAGCGTCCCCTGAGGCAAGAGGAAGCAGAACCCATACCCGAGTGGGGCCAATACATAAACCATTGGAGTCTTCAAGACGGCCAACGCCCTCCGTACGGAATGGCACGAGGTTTCTATAACGTCTCTAGAGGAGGAACTGCTGACAGAGCTCTTCCAGTTATAGTAAACCGAATAGCCCGACAGTTCGATCAATCAAGGATGTCGATCAATCGAATCCTAGAGGTGAATGCGGCTGCACAGGCTAACACTGCAGATATCCTTCGTCTTGACGAGATGCAAGATGACACCCAGCACCATACTGAAGCCCTTCAAAGGCAACTTAATGCTGCTGAATCAGAGATCAGAGAACTGAGGGAGCATCAAGCTGCCCAAGAAAGGCGCTGGAAAGCGCAATAATAGCGGAACCTAGCAATCGTCGTAGAAACCGTCCCAAGTAGTGTTCGCACTACTTCTACTTTCTACTTTCTATATCGAATGTGTATACTACTTTCTACGTTATGTACAAATCAAGTATCAATAAAACAATAAGCACTTTACTTCAATAAGAGTTATTACAGTTCTCATAATCATCTTATTCCAAAGTTTTGGATCATAGAAATGTTCCAGTGTTATTTTTCATGCTTTCAATATGACCGCGGAAATTTTATTTTTCTGGTAGGTTGGTTTTATGTCGACACTTTCTCAGTATTGGGGTATATTATAATTCTGATTTAAGGTCAAGTTTTCCAGACCTTATGTACTTGATATACCAATACGGTCGACATATACATTCTTACCCTTTGAAAAATAACCATTCAATTTCATATTATCCTGTTGCAAGTTGTACATGCAGTGGATTTCTATTTCCAATTCTTTGTAAGATTCATGTTGAATTAAGTGTTTAGTTCAGAGATATCAAATTCATATTCATTCTTGATATCTCACTATCTTTTTATCTATTGACTTATATAGCAAGAGATGCCTCCTCGTAGAAATCCAAGACATATCAACACCAATGAAGCACCGACGCCACCCCCACCACCACCTCCTCAATTCGACCCCGCTATGTTTCAAGCGGCGGTCACGGCGGCTATAGCGGCTGCCATGTTTCACGTTCATACTCCTGGTGTTAGTGGGTCGGGAGTCGGTGCACATCCTTGTAACCATGGTGAAAGTCACGGGCATTCGCAAGAATGAACTTATAAGGATTTCTCTAATGCCAAACCCAGGACCTTTAATGGGACTGGGGGAGTTATGACACTAAGGCAGTGGATAGAAAAGACGGAAGCAATCTTTGAAATTTGCTCCTGTCCTGAGGGTAGCAAAGTTAAATTTGCTGCCTGTACTTTTTCTGATAGGGCTCTAACGTTGTGGAATGGCCACATTAAGTCACTTACTCTAGTAGTGGCTAACTCCAACAGCTGGGAGAGCCTGAAAGCCATGTTAATGCGGGAATACTATCCGCGAGGGGAGATACAGAAACTGGAGCAAGAACTATGGGCTCTTACAATGGTTGGTTCTGATATATCAACCTATACCAATAGGTTCTGTGATCTGGCAATTCTTTGCCCGGATATGGTTCCTATCGAGAGCAAAAAGATTGAGAGATATATTTGGGGTATGTCGCCCCAAATTCAGTCAAGTGTTTTAGCTTCAAAGCCTATTACTTTTGACAGTGCCAAAGAACTGGCACAATCTCTTATCGACCACGGAGCCCGTCAAAACTCTGTAGTCTCTACTCCAGAACAACCCAAGGAGAACAACAACAATAGCAAGAAGAGGGTTTGGAACAAGGGGAAGGGCAAATCTCCTTTGGAACCTGCAAAGAAGCAACAAGTAGTGGCAGTCCATGCTACTACTGTACCTGCTACCATACCCGCTGCTATACCTGCTGTTGTCCCTAATAACCTTGCACCAGCTAAGCCCTATGCTGGTATCCTCCCTAAATGTAACAAGTGCAATTTTCATCACAATGGAAATTGCCGAGACATACAGTGCCGTAACTGCAACAGGAAAGGGCATACTGCCCGATTCTGTAGAATGCCACCCCAACCACTTAACCAAGCACCTACCGCTGGAGTAGGCCGAGCATGATACCAATGTGGTGATGTGGGGCACTTCGCGAAAGATTTCCCAAAAGCTGGTAATGCCGGTGGAGTTGGGAGAATTTTAGCACTGGGCCATGAAGAAGCGGTGGCAGACCCTGCTGTGGTCACGGGTACGTTCCTTCTCAATAATACTTATGCATGCATTCTATTTGATTGTGGTGCTGAGAGGAGATTCGTGAGCCATAATTTTAAACATCTATTAAATCAAAACTCCCAACCACTCAATGAAACATTTACAGTAGAAATGGCTAACGGGAAATCAGAATCCACCAACGATATATACATAGGATGTATCCTTACCTTGAATGACTTGTCTTTCCCAATAGACCTTATGCCGGTCTCTATCAAAAGTTTTGACATCATAATAGGTATGGATTGGTTGTGCCCCAACCATGCCGACATCCTATGTTATGAAAGAGCTGTTCGTTTGAACTTGCCAACTAACGAAACTCTTATTATCTATGGCGACAAACCCGGAACAAATCTTCAGATCATTTCTTGCATCAAAGCACATAAATATGTTCGCAAGGAGTACTGTGCTTTCTTAGCTCACGTGGTAGACAAAAAGCAAGAAGTGAAAGATATCGCGAGCATTCCAGAGGTCTGCAACTTTCCCGATATTTTTCCCGATGATCTTCCAGGAGTACCTCCCGAACGACAAGTCGAATTCCGAATCGACTTAATCCCTGGAGCTACCCCCATAGCCAAATCCCTCTATCGTCTTGCACCTTCTGAAATGCAAGAATTGTCCAGCCAGCTTAACAAACTCCTTAACAAAGGTTTCATAAGACCAAGCTTCTCACCTTGGGGAGCACCGGTTTTGTTCGTAAAGAAGAAGGATGGATCATTCCGCATGTGCATAGACTACCGCGAGCTGAATAAACTTACCATCAAGAACCGATACCCTCTACCTCGCATTGACGATCTGTTCGACCAACTTCAAGGTGCGAGCTACTTCTCAAAGATAGACTTAAGATCCGGGTATCACCAATTACGGATTTTGGAGGAAGACATTCCCAAAACCGCATTTAGAACTCGTTATGGTCATTACGAGTTTATAGGGATGCCATTCGGATTGACGAATGCACCTGCTGTGTTCATGGATCTAATGAACAGAGTGTGTCGTCCATTCCTGGACAAATTCGTCATAGTCTTCATCGACGACATCCTTGTCTATTCAAGAAGCAAAGAAAAACATGGCCAACATCTTCGTCAAATATTACAAACCCTTAGGACCGAAAAACTTTATGCGAAGTTTTCAAAGTGCGAGTTTTGGATTAGGAAGGTTGAATTCCTAGGTCACGTGGTCAGTTCAGAAGGAATACACGTGGACCCTTCCAAAATCAAAGCAATTGAAAACTGGCGAGCACCCACAACTCGTACAGAAATCCGACAATTCTTAGGTCTTGCTGGCTACTATCACAGGTTCATCCAAAATTTCTCCCGAATCGCAAAACCACTTACCACCCTGATGCAAAAAGGTGTAACTTTCAGTTGGGAGGAGAAGCAAGAAGCAGCATTTCAAACGCTCAAACTAGCCTTATGCAGTGCACCGATCTTGTCCCTACCCGAAGGGACAGAAGACTTTGTAGTGTACTGCGATGCTTCAAATCAAGGGCTTGGGTGTGTACTTATGCAAAGAGGAAAGGTTATCTCCTACGCCTCACGACAACTTAAGACGCATGAAGTCAACTATACAACACACGACCTTGAACTAGGAGCGGTGGTGTTTGCTCTGAAGATCTGGAGACATTACCTATATGGCACAAAATGCACAATATTCACGGACCATAAAAGTCTCCAACATATCTTCAATCAGAAAGAGCTGAACATGAGACAACGACAATGGGTGGAGCTACTAAACGACTACGAATGTGAAATTCTTTATCACCCTGGTAAAGCAAACGTAGTAGCTGATGCCCTTAGCAGAAAAGAATACTCGGGACGCCGAGTAAAGTCGTTGACCACGAAAATCCATTCACATCTGTCCACACAAATCAAAGAAGCTCAACTAGAAGCCTTGAAACCCGAAAACGTGGCAGGTGAAGCCCTGAGAGGAATGGATAAAAACTTCGAAGTCAGGGATAATGGAGTTTATTATTTCATGAACCAGATCTGGACACCAAAGTTCGGTGGTTACAGAGACGTGGTTATGAATGAAGCACACAAAACCCGATACTCCATTCATCCAGGTTCAGACAAGATGTATCTGGACCTTAAGAAACTATACTGGTGGCCTAACATGAAGGCCGAAATCGCTACCTTTGTGGGCAAGTGCCTTACTTGTGCCAAAGTCAAGGTAGAGTACCAGAAACCTTCAGGTTTATTACAACAACCTGAAATCCCTGAATGGAAGTGGGAGCGGATTACAATGGATTTCATAACCAAATTACCCAAGACTTCGGGTGGTTATGATACTATTTGGGTAATCGTCGACAGATTAACAAAATCTAACAAATAAAGGGGTATAATAGACTCCAAATACTCTGCTTTAATGCACTAAAAAGGTAGTACAGGGCAAGCAGGGTCGAACCACAGAGACACGGGACAAAATTCTATACCTTTTTGCGTAAGGTAGTTTGGTCACAAAAGGGGGGTTTTGTTTGTAAACGTCAAACAATAAAAATAACAATCAACTTTGAAGCATGCAGAAAATGAAATAGATTTGTAAACAAGTTGTAAAAGTGCTTCCAGTTCTTGTTCTCAATGTTGTTGTTCAACTTGATTATGACTTGATGTAATTCAAGATTGCTAATCTAAGTTGGTACTGAAAGATATTAACACGCTCTAACACCTCTCACTTGCCAAATTATCTAAACAAAACACGCTCTTTGACTAGACCTACATTTACTAATTCAACCTAAACACGCTCTTAGATTGTATTGAAAAACTGCATTGAGTTTTAAACAAGCTTCCCAACAATGTTCATTTCTTCTCATACGCTCGGAAGTGTGAAAACATGTGATATACACACTTCTTGCCAATAAAAGAAACCGACAAGATGGAGAAACTAACCCGAACATACCTCAAGGATATTGTTAGACTGCATGGTGTACCAATATCTATTATTTCGGACCGAGATAGTAGATTCACCTCTCGTTTCTGGCAGTCTTTACAAAACTCTTTGGGAACTAGGCTAGACATGAGTACAACCTACCATCCACAAACCGACGGACAAAGTGAGAGGACGATTCAAACACTAGAAGACATGTTGCGAGCTTGCGTGATAGACTTTGGAAAAGCATGGGATATTCGTTTACCCCTTGTTGAATTCTCTTATAACAATAGTTATCACACTAGCATTAAGGCTGCTCCATTCGAAGCCCACTATGGCCGCAAGTGCAGATCCCCTCTGTGTTGGGCTGAAGTGGGTGACACGCAGCTAGTTAGAGGTCAAACTCCTGACAGTGCTCTCACTGGTCCGGAAATCATTCGAGAAACCACCGAGAAAATCATACAAATTCGGGAGCGACTTAAAGCTTCCAGAGATAGACAGAAAAGCTACGCTGACAAACGGAGAAAACTCTTGGAATTCCAGGTTGGTGACCGCGTCTTGTTAAAGGTCTCACCCTGGAAGGGCATGATACGCTTTGGAAAGCATGACAAATTGAGTCCAAGGTACATAGGACCCTTCGAAATTCTTGCTAGAATTGGTCCTGTAGCTTACAAACTTTGATTACCCCAAGAACTAAATAACATTCATCCTACCTTCCACGTTTCAAGCTTGAAAAAGTGTTTATCCGACGAGACTCTTGTGATCCCACTCGAGGAAATCGAGTTAAACGAGAGCCTCAACTTTGTGGAAGAACCCGAAGAAATTCTAGACATGGAAGTTAACAAAACCAAACAAAGCCGTATCCCGATAGTGAAGGTTCGCTGGAATGCAAAACGGGGACCTGAATTCACTTGGGAGCGGGAGGATCAAATGAAACAGAAGTATCCACATCTTTTTCCCTAGTCTACCTTAAATACTAATTTCGGGACGAAATTCTCTCTAACGGGGGGATAATGTAACAAATCGTTATTTCAAACCTATGTAATAGTATAGGTCAATGTGTATTTCTTTTTATAAAAATAAAGAGAAATTTTAGCATAATGTGCGTATTTACATAATTGACCCTCAAAAATAAATTATTTAGCAATCTCGATTGGGATGAACCAAGTGATAGAGATTGTAACAAGGTTTCCAAAAACATAAAGAACACTAAAAT
Organism: Lactuca virosa; assembly: GCF_052849685.1. NCBI lineage: Eukaryota > Viridiplantae > Streptophyta > Magnoliopsida > Asterales > Asteraceae > Lactuca > Lactuca virosa. The sequence continues at coordinate 144,591,150 of NC_136429.1, read as the reverse complement.
CCGAGTTATATTGAAGAAGTTAAGACCAATCGAAAATCCGCGACAAAACCGGCAAAACACTGTTTAGTGTAAAACTGAATTTTCGATAAAAGACTTTTTAGCCTTAACAATCTATATGAAAGTTGTAGTTTATGTTAAACCGAGAACTTTCATAAAAAGAACGGAAAAATCTGACTTCGTATGAGGAAGATATGATTTTTCTAAGTTCCAGTATAACAGTGTACAACTAAAAACTCGAAATAAAGATCGAGCGATTTTTAGCCAACACAACCTAAACGAGAATTGAAGGTCTCGTCGGTAGTAGTACAATGGTAAAAAGACAGACAAAAACGGACGTCGGATGAAGAAGTTATGAATTTTTAACGGATTCCCGTCCTGGTCTGTTTAGAATAATAATATTAAAAATAAGCTCAAAATTAGCCGACGAAGTCTAAACGAAAGTCTTAGAGTATGATTTTACCTACGCGTGCATATAAAGAACATCAAAAACGGAGCTCGTATACGAAACTTATGATTTTCACAAGTTTTGGCAAAAAAATAAAGAAAAATAAGAAAACCGGGCAATTTGGCATGTGACACGTCACCTCGCACGTGGCAGCTGCTGAGTGGACCGAAGCCATGCATGGCACCTCCTGATTGGACCGCAACTGAGGTCCACTAAGAAGCGAACAGCCTCGCATCGGACACCCTGGAGACACCCCTTCGCATGCGTGTCAGTCTTCTATTGGACCGAAGTCCGGTCCAATCCGAGCTAGCCACCAGCGAGCTTGCGGTCCGAAGTAAGCCAGAAACCTCGCCACCTGTCCAACGCGTGTCAGCCTCGCATGGCCTCGGGTCCGAACCTTCGGCCTATATAAGGCATGCGAGGGTTCCAGATTTTTTTACACTTTTCACCCCTAAATTCATTCTCTTCACATTTTCCACTCCCACAAACTCATATAAAACCCCTAAAGCCCCGGTATCAAGTCTCAAACCCTAATCAAGCGTCGAAGCCCCGAGATTTCCGAGAAGTAACCTCTCTCCTGCAAAAACTCTGCCCAATTTGAGCCGGTTTCTCGAAAAATAAACTCATTTTCGTGAAACGAAACTCTGTCCGGTTCACCATCTATCAAGTGAGTACATACCCCCGTATTTTCATAATTTCTACTGTTTTAAAGAGGGGGAATACAAGCATAACACAAGAATTTTGTGTTATAAAAATCATGATTTCAAATCATGATAAAACAACATTATATCATTAAAAAATACTCAAAACATAAACTCTTTATCATCTTATATTTTTCCCCAAAATTCGTATTTGTATATATATATATATATATATATATATATATATATATATATATATATATATATATATATATATATATATATATATATATATAACTAAGATTTAAAAAGCTTAGGACTGATAACTCATTCTGGGTCCTTTTCCTTGTTTGGATGTGGACTTAAAGTACCGGTTATTTGTCTGAATGTCGTTTAAATTTTTCTTATATAAAAAAATTGTATATGTATATAAATATAATAATTATTTCATCAGTTTAACTACCTTTGTAACATGCTGAGCAAGGGATTACATGTGAACATGGTTAAATACACATTCAGAAATTACATATAAATTATAATAGGTATAATTTATACATAGAACAATAATTCATGATACAAGTATACTTTTATACACAGTCTTACAAGAAACTAGGGTTTTGATACAGAACAAATCAAGGTTTACACTTATCAAATACATGTTTGGAATACTAATTCAAGAACATACTGTCAATCATTATTTCAGAATGATTGGGTTTTGATTCAAGAACATACTGTCAATCATTATTTCAGAATGATTGGGTTTTCAAAACTAATATACATGTAACGTTTATATGTTTTTTATGAGATACTCTATTGAGGTTGTTTAATTCATTTTAGACAACATAGGAAAAGTCCTGACATTATAACCAGAATCTCCAGCTGGGGATCGAAACAAGTGTGTGTAGATCTATATCGGGATTGACAACCCCGCACTCAGGCTGCTAGCTACAGTTAGATGAGTGGCAATTGTTATCACCAGTTTAAACGCCCACAAAGCGTTTGTTTCAAGCCATCAGTCATAGTATGGTTATAATAACTCATTAAAAGATATTAACAATACGTTAGTGTATAAATAACTAAACGAAAGTACACCTTCAAAGTACCAGTTTACAGAATACAAAATACAAAGATTCAATACAGTTTTCAACAACAGCTGGTGGAGCCAGGCACACTCTCAGTTACAAGTTTTCATAAGTAATACAAATACAAAACATTAATACACAGAGAACGGTTTTATGGGAATAAAACTACTTTTCATATACAACAGAAAATATAGGATTTTCTGGAACAAGTTACATATACAAGATACAGAGACATCCTTTAAACATAAACACTTATGCACTCACTCAACTTTATGTTGACACTCTCTTTTCAAATTACTTGTATTCTCAGGGAAGTAATACACATGTACTCCCCGAGCTTTTTGACAAGATGGAGCTACGTTCAGTCATATCTTCTTTTGTATAACTATATTTTGGTTCAATATACAATGATTGAACACATGTAAATACTTATACCTTTTAAATACAATGGTTGTTGTACTTTGATTACTATGATGCATGTGTTGTGATACTACAATTGAAGTCCTCCACCCGCGGACGTTTCCGCCGCCTGGTTTGGGGGTGTGACATTAGGAGACATCTAGTAACAAACAATCCCTCTGTGTGCATACAACCCTAATTCTTGGATAAATGTTTTTCTAATTGAACATACAAGCATTGAACACAAAAGGAGAAACCCTAGGAGACATCTAGTAATTTCGAAATTCATAACAAGGGATAGTAAACTAACCTTTGAATGTTATATAGTAATAACAAGCAATTCCTTTCTGTCGTAGAATCTAGAGAACTAGTGCCACAAGTGTAACACCTCTAATGGCTCACAAACACAGTTAGCAAGAGGATGATGTATAAGAGAGGATGAGGAGGAATCTTCAGAATTTTGGTTCTTCTTAGGTTAGGAATGGTGACCGAAATCTCAAAGGGGTATGCTCTTTATATAGTTGTTGGTAGTTTAGAGCCAAAACTCGGATTTTAATGAGGAAACGCTAATTCCTTAGCTTAAGGCCTAAGCAGCCCAAGAACCCCATCCAAGATGCCCTTGGACGAAATTTCAAGGGTATTCCTAGAAGATTTCGTCCATACCATCTAGGAGGATTGTAGAACCCAAAAGCACAACTATTAATAAATTGCCAAATAGCCCCTGCACTTTTAATTAATTGCTTTTAATCCCAAAATTAATTACAAATATATTTTGGATTAAATATTAATTAAATAATATGATTTCTAATTAATATATTATTTTCATAACATATTAGTGAATCATTTATTACAATTTATTAATCAAATAATAAATCTTCCTCTTTTTCAATAAGTCATCCTGTCAAGTTGTTGGTGTGAAGGCAACTCAAAAGGATTGTGCTACTATCAATTCAAGTACATACAAATTATAGTTATGGGCTTAGACACCTAATCCAACAGTCTCCCACTTGGATAAGTCTAATTACTATAGTTGCAAATATAAATTAAAAAATTAACTAGCAAACTGTAGCTTTCAAATCCGCTGTTGAACTCTGGCCCAGTCAGTTACAAGTACTAAGATAAGTGATTGTATATTCCTCTGTTCTACAAGACATCATACGAACATGAGACATGGATTATAATCAATATCTTTGTCCAAGATTTGTTTCATGATTTCGGATTTATAACGACTGAAATCAGACTACCAATTGAACACATCAATTCAGTCCATGCTTGGCCAATCACTTTAGATGACGACATCAAATCATTGAGGGGCCCACAAATATAGCTTTTCCCGTCAGGGCAAATGGCACGAATAAACTTCAACTTATATGCTTGCACTATTTACTCATTATATCATGCACAACAATACGTTTTTTAACATCAAGTTACTGATGCGTTTATGTATTATCCATGCACAACTGACTTGTAAACAACAACTCATATATCTCTACTTCAAGAATATAATATATTATCATCTCAAAATTACTCGTGATAAAATCTATGAAGTAATTCTCTGAGTGTGGTTTTATCCAATACTTAAAATCCCCATTTCCAAGTACTCATGAACATTGCAGCAAAACTATTTCTATGTCTAAACCCTTAGACAATCTACAATTAAATTCATGACAGTCTTAATTCTCTACTTACTTACACAAGCACGAGCGACTATGGAGTTTTGGATAATCCAATTATTCAGGAATAAAACATGCAAAGTGAAACACAATAATAACCTAATTAACTATGGTCTCAAAAAGTATTGAATATAAATAAAACTCTTATGATTTAGTCACCATATTAATTAGACTTTATTCATTGTTTAATGTTTCGACTAATCAACTAAACACATGAGTTAAACATCAGTCATGCCATGTTATAAACATCCATACTATGTCTCTTTATGATCCTTCCTCTGCGAACAGATCGATTGGATATTATTCCAATGATACTCATTTCACAATTTCAAAATCTAGTTCCTACTAAATGTATTAGAATTCAACCTTTCATTCAATATCCTTTTGTGATGTCGATGCTTCAAAGTCATAGAGACTTTGCCAACGATATTACAAAATGTTCCATTGAAACTTTATTATTTAAAACAATTCCATGGTAATGAAGTCTCAAATTCAAGATACACTCCTTAAACACCTTCCTTAGATTGAAGATCCTAACTCAAATGCAGATTTAATTATAAACTTCCACTATGGAAACATTCCTATATTCCCATATGATCATCAATTCTAAACAAGAGTCACCTCCATTCAGAATAATATCAATATGGTCTGTCCAAATTAATACTATACTTCCAACTGTCCAAAAGCAACCAGTCTTCAGTAAACCTCAGAGTGTCCTTGACAGTTGTTTAACAAATTTAGTCACACCATGTTCTAGTCCTTTTTTCCTTCTCAGTACGCAAGGCATTTGGAAAAATCAAAACAAGTGAATACTATGACATATGTAGATGATCCTATATTTGATGCATACGACACTCGATTCATAATGTCTTACATAAAGACCTGACATATGACCAGTCTCTTGCTATAATATTTCCATATATAGAATTCCATTTGTTGAACCATTTCAACATGAAATTCATATATATCCAAGACCAAGTTTTGTTAAAACTTTCAATCTAAGATTTATATTTGAAATGAATTATGAATTCACTCTCCCCTAAATCCTTTTATAGAGAAACAATTTCCAAACTTTGCAATTTGCAAATTTGAAGTCTTTGTTTCCTATAATTAGTATTGCTAACTTGCAACACTTAGCATAACACGTATGCTCCCACTAGCATAACAATTATGCTCAACAATTATCCTCCCACTAGCTTTGACATATATTCACAAATCAACTGGACTTCAAAAAAATCAATACTTTTGACTTTCTTACTAACGTGCAGTTTTCTGATAAAAAGGGATGCCGTAATCATATTGCGAATTTGAGAGAACGCAATGAAAACAACCACTAACCAAAATGATATTTATCAAATCTTTAAAATCTACTAGCGAAAGTATTTCCTCATAATCATTTTCATGAATTAGAGCAAAACCTTTTGCCATATAGATTTTATGGTGTATTTGTTCCCGTCCATGTGAATCTATCATTACCAACCTACAATCATAAGATTAGGTTGAGGACAAAACCAAAATCAAATCAAGTTTTCCTTTCATGGACTGAACTTTGCTTATTCTTAATTTCTTGCCTTCTGGTAGCATAACGGTCTACCAGTGCTTCCGAGTTGTTAAGTAGTTCACCCATATGGATCAATGTAATTTCACAGACCAACATGCTCTAACTTTTGCAGTCAAATGAGAACCATAGAACTCATAAGCATTTGGAACTCAACTGCAAGATGCACATAAAGAAGAATGTGTCAACTTAACATGATAGGTTATCAACCTTAGGTCGTGTGCCAGTGATAACTAAAAGGTTAATTCTTGATTGACCCCTAAAACTATTCAGGATCAATAAGACTCCCACGGACTTCTCAACATATAAGTTTTTCTCTCAAGGAACAATCCTTGACGAGCAAAAACACATATTCAAAAGTCAGTATGGATTCTTGAAAAGAAAACACTTCATCAAATTGGCCTTAGTTCATCCTTTGTTTTATCCAAAACATCACAACTTCCAATTCCAATGTCTTAGAGTAATAAAACATTATTACTCCACATTTCATGAGGTGTTATAAACCTAATTAGTATGAAACAAGCTTCAAAATACAATTTATATTTACTAGAGTTTTACTCTAACATTTTTTATATTATTTGGATACGAAGTATGACTCATCTCATGATTGAACCATTTTAACAATATCTGATTCCTCTTCTTAGTCAAACAGTTGCACTATGATGTTCTTCGAGGATCAATTTGTGACATGGTTCCATAATCATTAAGATGATCACAAAACTGGATACTAAAGTACTCTCTTTTCCTTTCAGATTGGAGAAACCATTAGCTTTCTTCCTAACAGATTCTTCGTATTCTTTTTGCCACTCTTTGAAACTTTTCAAAGTATCAGAATTATATATAATCTTATAAACATAAACATGGTTACTAAAACATCAGTAAACCATGATGAATAAAGTTATCCTTTATGGTGGATCTCAATAGTCCACATCAATGTGTACTACATCTATTAGTCCCTCAATTGACTCACATAAACATGTGATCCACAAATTAGTCATAATCTTCCAATGATCAAGATTCTCATACATCACTCAATTCAAATTTCATGACTCCAAGTTTTATCCAATTGAAACTTAGGCGATGAGAATTCTTTTTCACTTAGTCAATTATGACAATACCACAAACGAAATAATTAAGAATCAAATCCATTTTTAACATTGCTAATAATAGAAATATTACCACCAATTTTCATAAATTCCATTGCAAGGAAATATAAAGTAAATAAATCAAAAAATTCACTTTTATTAATAATAAGCAGAAATTTTTTCCCTTACAATGCAAACATATGAAAACTATGTTTCTAGATATTTCCTAAGCAATCTATTAATCTATCATAACTCCTAAACATCAACTTCCAAAATCTGATCATCGAACCATACGACCGAAATCCATCTCTCACGATCAGATTCAACTTACTCTTTTTAAGCTTCCTTCTTTCTCTTAGATCCTGCAAAACATCAAAATGTGACTATCACATCATGTATTAAGAATCTATGAATAGGAACTTAATAAAATAATGGAGTTAGATAGTGGATGTACCTGAAGTAGAGTCATACAACTTGACTTTACTATCTTTAAGATCTTTCAGGTAGTCAGGGCAGCTTAACATACAATTCCCCTTCAATTGGCATTAGAAACAAATGGACCTTTCAGGAATAGCACATGGGACTATCTCAGAACTAGCATTTCTTTTTACCATATGGTCAATTGGTTTGATCTTGGGCGATCCTTTTCCATTGGGAAGAGAAACCATTTCTGGACTACCATTGTGACTATTATCAATGTCCATGGAAATTTTGGAGACAGATCCTTCAAACACTTTTGCTTGACTTGTGCTTTTAAGCAATTTGGCTTCAGCAGCAATCAACATATATGTTATATCAATTAGGGTCACGTCGTGGTTCCTCACATAGTAGACTTTAACGAACTGACTATATGACTCAGGAAGCAAAAGTAGAACCAAGTCAATGTCCAACTCCCTTGGGAAAACGACACCCAACATCCCCAATCTGTCAATGTGCGATTTTATTTTTAGAACATGCGCACACACAGACTTTCCATATTAATTTTTACATGCGAACAAGGCTTGAGTGACTTCATATTTTTCAGTTTGAAGGAAACATCACTTGGAGAGAGTCAGTGGAGGAGGAGGAGGAAGAGTTGGATAAGCATGATCTCGTGTTTCACCATTGCTCGAAAAAAGGAACATTCTTTCAACTTTATCAACATGTGGAAGATTATCTTCAAATAATGGAAAAACATTTCCAGAAGAGCGAGGAAGACGATTTTTGTCAGAACTTGACATCTATAATAAGAGATAAGAGAATTTAAATTTAGTCGATTCGAACTTTGAGGAGGGATGCCCTAATCAAATTTAAATCTATTTTAGGTAGGTAAAACTTTTCCCAATTTCAATCTTATGAAACTCCTAGATCTTTTGAGATTCATTGAACCATTCGATGGCATGTTTAATCTCGATTATGCTCTCACATTGTCACTAGGATGCCGAGGATCACAAACGAGATGTGAATAACCATGCAAAGTAGCTTGGTACTCTTGATGTCATTTATCATCTAATCAATGTGTCGATTAGCTACACACGCTCCATTAACCAATAATAATTTACGAGACACCCATTGCCACCCTTTATTAGTCCATATTAGTGTGTCAATTAACCACACACGCTCCACTAACGACTTATATAATGTGCAATGTGCAATTTCATGGATTAGTATCAAATTCACATTTTTTCTAAAGTAACTAAGATTGGGAATTTTTATAAAAAAATTTAGTTACTTTATTAATTCCATTATACTTATTGTTGAGAATTGTTTGTCCTATCAAACCCGTTCGGGTAACGACCATCCACCATTTAAGGAAGCGGTGGGTGAGAGTGGACACCCATTCAACTACCATTTTATAGGCAGTTTCCTTATACCCCCCCAATTGACCGGCTTCATGAATAAGGCGTACGAGCGGTTCGAATGACTTGTCTTATACATATAGTAAATATTAAACATTTATTTTTACATATAGTATAAGGTGTATTTTAAACATTTCAAAATACTAGGTTTAATTACTAAATGTCAAAATTAAAACAATTTTAATTTAAAATTAAAATTAAACCAAATGATTTAATAATTATTTATTAATTAAAATTTTAATTAATTTATTAAATCAATTTTAGGATTATCCATAAAATTAATCAACATCATTTAACCTAATCTACTCCCCTAAATATTTTTTTAAATATGGGAGGGATCCACAAAATCTAGCAACTACCTAGTTAAACAAGTAAGAAGATAATTACCAAAAATAAGAAATCTCTATCATATCTAATTATTTTCAAAAATATGGAAGTGATCAAACAAAATCATGCAGTTATCTAGTTAATCAAATAAGGAGATAATTACCAACATTAAGAAATCCCTACCAAAACCCTTGTAAAGTCCTAAAACGCATCTTTACCAATGATCAAGCAATCAAACAATCAAAAGAAACTAGAATATGAGTAGAAGAAGAAGAGAAATCAAGCTTGCACACGTTTATTACTGAAAAACGTTTGGTACAACTCGATATACTTGGCCGTGAAATCTGTGGCATCAACAACAAACAATGACCTATAACACCTCTATATATAGGGAACTTGGGCCGGAAACTAGGTTTACGGCCGTAAACAGGCTTACGGCCGTAAACTCACTACAGGGCCGTAAAATCACTAACAACCTACTAAACCACAATAAAGACTCAAAAGAACTGTTACAATGAAAGCCTAGACCAAACCACTAAATGGACCCTTCAATATCCCCCTTGGTTTTGTGCTAGCTTGGACTTAGTCTTCATCAACCACCAACACGTCCGACTTCCCCATAGCTCCATACTACATTCCTTTTCTGATAATTTCTGCAACCATGGATGTGTACTCCTTTGCAGCAGGCTCAAAGATGTCTTCAGCGACCTTGATCTGATGAAGAGAAAGCTGATGTATATGCCATTTTCCGAACTGAAGCAGATCTCTTTTGTCATATAAGCGAATGCATCCATTTTCAAACTTTATGACAGCAGAGGCTGTATATTCATCAAACACCCAGTAAAGCATGGACTTTAGAGATCCATCTGGATGATTCTGAAGAATAGGAATCTGCTTTACTTGATCTATAGCAGGCCACATCACAGATCGAAGAGGTTGATTGGTTTTAGGATCAATTAGACTTGGGTATATTTTAATAATCGACTCTGCAGTCTTCATTGAAGGAAAACCCTTAAGCACTTGATCTTCTAAAAACAACTTGAATTGTGCTGCCTTGGGATCATTTGAAGGATTTGCAAAAGGAGCTTTCGATAGTTCTGTAAGATCCACCCTGGTCCAGGAGTGGAAATCATGAGCATCTTTATATAGTTCCGTGTTGCCACTTTTCCGTCTCACGATCCACATATTTAAAGGGTCGTGAAACCCCCATGAAATAATTCCTGACCTATCACCATATACATCTCTAAAGCGTTTCTCTCCAAGATCTGTAACGGTGATGTTGGGTTGATCCCCAGGAGTATTTTGATCCGACCTCCTTTTAAACAAACAGTGACCCTTCTCAGCTGCCTTAGCCAGTTTGTCACGTTTCAGAGCCACAACATTCGAAGCCTGTGCTGGTTCTTTATCAAAACGATCTACAACTCGGGTTGTTATTACAGGTGGTGGAACTGTGGGAGCAGCTTGATTAGGAATATAGATCCTTGGCTCATCGACGGACGACTTGAATTTGTCACCAAGTTCTTCTTCCAGCTTCTTCTTTAAGTCATAGTAACTGGCAGTCAACAAACCAAAGTGAGTCTGAAGATCAGTGATCTGCTTAGTCTTCAGAGCTTTATCTTCTAGAAGATCAGCAACTTCAATGGTGAGCTTGGTGTTTTCAGTCTGAAGGTCAGTAACCCGGATATCAAGCTCTATATTCTTCTGATTTAGTACGTTGATCTCCTTCTGTAGTCCAAGAATAGTGGGATTCTCTTCTCCAGAGTTGCCTTCCCAAAAGATATTCCTTTACCAGGAGAGGGAGGCGTAGAGAATTGTTCTTCAGCCAAATGCATGGCCAGCCTCATTGAAGCAGCATCATGATCGGGCCTGGGAGGAGAAAATCCCGCGGGGATAGAAGAACCACCAGCTTCATATGTGGTGCTAGGACCTCCACTGAAAGGTTCTGATGAGACAATGGCAGGAGTGGTTATTGGAGGTGTTGAAAGGCCTTGAAGTACACCAGCTTCAAGAATTCCCTGTCTAGGGTCACGTCTTCTTCTTTTCAGAGGAGGTTGAGAGGTCTGTGTTGTTGTGCGATCACTCTCAAGCGGCTCAGATGTAGGAGATTCAATATCAAGGGGAGGAATCCCTGACACTATCGCCATAGGAATAGCTGTTTCAACCACTTGTTTGGTAGAAGGAGGCGTAGATTCAAGAACGTCTTCAGATTCCCGTATCTCCGTTGCTGGATGAGCAACATCATTGATATTGTCAAGCAGCGAGTTGAGTTTTTCACCTGACAAGAAATCTTCACTACTTCCAAAATTCAGTGGAATTTCATCCTTATCGAAACCAGAAAGATCAAGGTCTTCATATACATCAGTCTCAGTCCCACTCTTTGAAGACCCTTCATTGTAATCACTTTGAACCGGAACTGATGTCAGATCATGTTCCTCATCCACATGTGCATTAGGAGCTGGAGTATCTTCTTCTTCAGCATGATCTGACACTGTGATAACATCATCTTCTGAAATCACCCTCTCTGAAGAAGTAGGCTCAGAGGATATTTTATCTGACGATCCATGAGACTCGGATGCTTCATTTAGCTCAGCAAATCTTCCAAACTTCACAAGAGGATACAGTCCTTGGAAAACGACCTTTCCCTTGCGATTCTGCTTTATAAGCCCAACAGTATGAGGACCTAATGACTTCATATCTAGGGTATCTCCCTCCTTGACCATCTCCGGAAATTGAATATTGATGAACAGTTGGATGAACCTAGGATACATCAAGAAAGTATCCCAGGTTATTGCATTGATGTTCAGAACGAACTCATCTAAGATGAACCTCGAGAAATTGAAGTCTATTCCGGCAGCAAGAGAAGCAATGGCTCTAGTATTCCTTAGAGAAATTTTGTCAGCTCCAGACCTTCTCCCAGAAATGCAGCTCACAAATACATGAGCCAAGAATCTCTAGTACGGTGGCAGAAGCTTTTTCACAGTGGGAGGGAAGTTGCCTTCGTAACCCATCTTCTTAAGAACCTTCTGGGCATCTTCAATTCCAATCTCAGTAGGAAAGCCAGGTTGATCATCAATCAGCAATGCTTCTCTGATGAATTGTTCAGTAATAGCAATCTTGCAACCCTTCACAACAGCTTCAACAGTAACTGCTCTATCAGTATCTGTCTTCAGTTTGGCAGTCCTCCAGAATTCCCTGATGATATTCTGATAAACCACGGGATTCAGAGTAATAGCAGACGCCAAGCAGCAATCCTTCAGCCTGTGGATCATCGACCTGAATTCTCCATGAACAGCAGGAGGATCAGCCAGTACGATGGCCAAGTTGTGCATGTCAGCGAACTTCAAATTTGCCATTTGATCTGCACTAAAACAAGCCAAGTAAGAAAACAAAAATATTTGAGCAATTAATTTTTTAAGTTTTCTTAATTAATCAATTTAATTTTGGCCTTTTCAAAAAAAATTATTTTGACCAAACTGGAGTTTATGGTCATCTAGGGGTTTACGGCCGTAAATGTCACACCCCAAAACCGAGAATGGCGGAAACGTTCTGGGTGGAGGACGTCATGTACAGTATCATAACAATGCATAGTAGTAAAGACAAGCAACAACATACATTGCATTAATATAATAATTGTAATACAAGCGTGTTCTGTATAGTTTGTAAGACACCACAAGTATAATCAAAATAAAAGATGAGTCTTGTATGTGCTCCATCTTCTCAAAAGCTTCATCTGTACCTGTCTACTGATGACCTGAGAATACAAGTTATTTTGAAAGCGAGTATCAACATAAAGTTGGTGAGTTCATAAGTATTTACTGTCATTGCTTGTATAAAAATGTTAGTAACAATGTAGTGTAGTAATTGATTTCAAATGTTTTGGAAATAGTATACTCCCTAGAAAACCCTATGTTTTCCAGTAAAAAGGTAGTCTTCTACCAAGACCCGATTGTTTGTATAATTGTTCTTTTGTAAATGTAAGGGTTTTCCCCCAGTGAAAACTATTAGTATAAAAATATAGTTTACTTAACGAGTATGTGATAAAGTCACAAAGTAATGAAATACAGACTCCAGGTGGTACTGAATGAACAATACGCCTCGAAAAGTCCATAGTAGTAATATGTAGACTCCAGGCGGTACGCCTCGAAAAGTCCAAAGTAGAAAATATATAGACTCCAGGCGATACGCCTCGAAAAGTCCAAAGTAGAAAATATGTAGACTCCAGGCGATACGCCTCGAAAGTCCAAAGTAGAAAATATGTAGACTCCAGGCGATACACCTCGCAAAGTCCATTTTTTCCTTAAATCCTTATTTAGTTAATTTAAGGTTTGAATGTGAACTCGTATGTAACCATGCTGATTGACGGCTGAATAACTGATGACCCTCCAGGTCACACGTAGTATGGTGACATTTTGTCACCCCTGGGCCTAGTCTGCTCAGACTGTAGCTAGCAGTCGGGATCTGGGAGTGTCTGTCTCGTATAGATCTATACACATAATGCCCGCTCTCCCTCCAGGAGACTCTGGTTACACGGTGATAGCACAATGAAGTGTCGTATCGAGAAGTAGTATGTCACATTCTGTTTTAGTATTCAAATGTTGATGTAGTGTATAGTATGTTCTCTTGTATAATGTATAGTATGTTCTCTTGTATATTGTATAACATGTATTGTTTACTTAATGTAGTACTTATGTAGTAAATCATAAATGCACTGACTCTTCTATGGGTCGTTGTACTAGTAGTAGTGAGTAGTGATCCCTTAACTATACCTATAATAGTTAAATAGTAAGATTGTTTGGATGCCTTTGTTACACAAAGGTGCTGAACTGAAGTGAAAGCTTTTATATCCTACACACACACACACACACATATATATATATATATATATATATATATATATATATATATATATATATATATATATATATATATATATATATAACTAAGAATTAAACGACATTCGGACAAATAACAGGGTACCCTAAGTCCACAACCAAACAAGGAACAGGAAATAAGGTGAGCTATCAGTCCTAGGTCCTTTAAGTCTTACTTATATAAATATACTGGTGTAGATATGGATTTGAAAATATTACAAGTATAAAAGAGTTTGTAAACTGTTTTAGCATCATAAGAGTTTAATAAAAGGTTTGAAAGCTTGAAAATCCATAAATTTGATAGCAATTTGAAAGTAGTAGCAAATCCTTCTCTTTGTTCTAGTTATTAATCACATGTGATTAAAGCAATAACTAGAAGTGTTCAACTTGTACTCCCCCCCCCATAAAAGCATTTAAAATCATTTAAAAGGTTAATTCAGGGGTATGAACTCACCTGCTGTGAGTGGTTTTGATGGAAGTGTCGGGTAGGATGCTAGGTGTCAAGTGTTGCACCCCCAAACCAGAACGGCGGAAACGTTCGGGGGCGGAGGATTTTAGGTAAGTATCACAACACATGTAACATAGTAATCAAAGTACAAACAACCATTGCATTAATAAGTATAAGTTTTACATAAGTGTTTTAAACATTACATATTCAAACACTAAAGTAGGTACAGCAGAAGACAAGAGTCGCGGTACGATACTAGGTAATCTTCTCAAAAGCTTCGGGTGTGTACCTGTCTACTGGATTCCTGAGAATACAAGTTATTTGGAAAGAGTAGATCAGCATTTAAGCTGGTGAGTTCATAAGTATTTTAGTTCTGTTAAGTATACCCTAAGTTCTTTGAATAAGTTCACTGGTTTCTCCAGGAAATCCTATATCTCCAGAGGTGATTAACTGATAACCTCGATAGTTTCCCTCTGTAATTACCTAGTTTATACTGATTATACATATCATAATATCGAATTGACAGTCAACTGGGTGTATCTGCACTAAGCCCACAACCAAACAAGGAATAGGAAGTAAGGCGGAAGTCACACACTTTACTGTCAATCGGACATTACTTATGTATAACTATGATGTAGCAACTAAGGAATTATAGAATTAACCACTAAAGGTCTTTTATGTTATACTAGTTTATCGAGATTGAGTGACTAAGTTCCATTGAATAAGTGGTTTAATCCCATAAACCGTTCTCTTTGTATTATTGTTTTGTATTTGTATTCCTTTATGAAAACTTGAAACTGAGAGTGTGCCTGGCTCCACCAGGTGTTAATGGAAACTGTATTAAACCATTGTATTTTGTATTCTATAAACTGGTACTTTGAAGGTGTACTTTCGTTTATTTGTTTATACACTAACGTATTGTTAATACCTTTTTAATGAGTAGTTTTTATTATAACCATACTATGACGGAGGGCCTGAAACAAACGCTTTGTGGGCGTTTAAACTGGTGATAACAATTGTCACTCATCTAACTGTAGCTAGCAGCCTGAGTGCGGGGTTGTCAATTCCCGATATAGATCTACACACACTTGTTTCAATCCCCGGCTGGAGATTCTGGTTATAATGTCAGGACTTCCTATGTTGTCTAAAATGAATTAAACAACCTGAATACAGAGTCTCATAAAAAGCATATTAAGCGTTACATGTATATTAGTTTTGAAAACCCAATCATTCTGAAATAATGATTTACAGTATATTCTTAGTTTTCCAAACATGTATTTGATAATTTCCTTGGAAAGTATACAATCATGAATCATACTTTTATATTTAGTTTTGAATCATAAATTATACCTATTATAATTTATATGTTCTATCTGATTAGCATGAATTCATGGAATATCACCTTTGCTCAACCTGATACAAAGGTAATGATACTAAAAGGAGTAACCTTTTAGACTCATATATGTATAATATATATATATATATATATATATATATATAATTAAGAAGGAAACGACCTTCGGACAAATAATACAACCCTAATTCCACATCCAAACAAGGAAAAGGATATAGGATAATTCATTAGTCCTAAGCCCTTCAAATCTTATTTATATATTTATACATATATAAACATGATTTTGGCATTTATACTTTGAAATAACTTATAAAACATTTTTCAAAGAATTTAACGGAGTTTTTACATGACTATAAAGATTTAACATGGTTTCACGCTATTTTGAGAGTATTAGGTAGTTCATAAAAGCATACGGAAATTCTTTGTGTGATTATTATCACATACAGTTATTAACACAATTTAATATTGTGTTAAACTTGTATTCCCCCCCCCCCTAAAAAGCATATAAAACCATTTAAAAAGGTATATTATAGGGGTATGAACTCACCTTGATAAGCGGTGATTCGGGCAACGTTTCGTTTCCCGTAAAGAGTTTATTTAACGAGAAACCGGCTCAATTTGGGCAGAGTTTCGACAGGAGAGAGGTTACTTCTCGGGAATCTCGGGGCTTCGAGGCTTGCTTAGGTTCGAGACTTGATACCGGGGCTTTAGGGGTTGTATATGAGCTTATGGGAGTGGAAGATGTGAAAGAGAATGAATTTAGGGGTGAAAAGTGTAAACTAGTTCAGAACCCTCGCATGCTATATATAGTCCGAAGGTTCGGACCCGAAGCCATGCGAGGTTGACACTCGTCGAACAGGTGGCGAAGGGAGGCTTGCTTCGGACCGCAGGCTCGCAAGGTGGGAGGCTCGGATTGGACCTTCCTTTGGTCCAATGGGTGACTGACACGTGCGAAGGAGGGTGTCCGAGGGGTGTCTCCGGGGCATCTCCGGGGTGTCTCCTGCGATGCTGTCCGATGATGACTGGACCGCGGAGTTGGTCGAATCAGGAGGTGCCATGCAATGCTTCGGTCCACTCAGCAGCTGCCACGTGCGAGGGTGACGTGGCACATGCGAAATTGCCCGGTTTTTCCTATTTTTCTTTATTTTTGTGCCAAAACTTGCGAAAATCATAACTTTCGCATACGAGCTCCGTTTTTGACGTTCTTTATATGCACGCGTAGGTAAAATCATACTCTACAACTTTCGTTTAGACTTCGTCGGCTAATTTCGAATTTATTTTTAATATTATTATTTTAAACAGACCGGGACGGGAATCCGTTAAAAATTCATAACTTCTTCATCCGACGTCCATTTTCATCTGTCTTTTTACCGTTGTGCTACTTTTGACGAGATCTTCGATTCTCGTTTAAGTTGCGTCGGCTAAATATCGATCGATTTATATTTCGAATTTTTAGCTGTCTACTGCTAAACCGAAACTTCGAAAAATCATAACTTTCTCATACGAAGTCAGATTTTTACGTTCTTTTTATGAACGTTCTCGGTTTAACATATTCTACAACTTTCATTTAGATTGTTAAGGCTAAAAAGCCTTTTTATCAAAAATTCACTTTTTACACTGAACAATGTTTTGCCGGTTTTGTCGCGGATTTTCGCTTGGTCATAACTTCTTCGTTATAACTCGGATTTCAGTGTTCTTTATGTTTTTGGAAACCTTGTTACAAACTCTACCACTTTGTTCATCCTAATTATGATTATTGATCAATTTATTTTTGACCAAAATTTGACTGGTGTCACATTATCCCCCCGTTAGAGGGAATTTCGTCCTGAAATTAAGTCTAAAGTGATACTCATGGATTAGGTCTAATCTTTCCTTTCCCAAGTGAATTCAGGTCCCTGGTTTGTAATCCAGCGAACCTTCACTAACGGGATGAGACTTAGCGTGGTTCTTTAGATTTTGCTACCCATGGTTTTCATTGGTTCTACTACAGAGTGTAGACTTTTATTTAACTTGATTTCATTTATTGAAATAACAAGTGTTTTATCGGATAGACACCTCTTTAGATTAGATATGTGAAAGATGGGATGAATGTTATTAAGTTTTTGGTGGTAGTTTAAGTTTTAAAAGTACAAGACCGATTCTGGTAAGAACCTCAAATGGTCCTATGTACTTTGAGTTTTGTATTTCACGCTTTCTCAAGCGCATCTTGTCCTTCCTGAGTGAGACCTTTATATGACAAGGTCATCAATCCTGGAATTCCAAGGGTTTTCTTTTATCGGAGCCGTAGCTTCTCTGGTTAATTCTAGAAGTTTTATGGCGCTTCCCGATTCGTATTTTGTTTTTGGTAGTTTCTCGAATGAATTCCAGATCAACGAGGATGTTGTGTGGAAATTGGATCTCTAGCTAGTTGCGTATTACCTACTTTAGTCTAGTGCAGATAGAATCTGCACTTGTGACTACAGAAGGTTTTGAATTGAGCAACTTGAATGCGAGCGTGTTAAAGGAATCGACTAATTGGTAAATGGGTATCCCATTCTTTACCATAGTCGATCACATAGAATCATGACTATTCCGGTTCCTAGAGGTTTTTGAGTGACGGCCTGAACTGAGAGATGATTATATTATCTCCATGTAGATAACAGGTATTGGCATATCGTGCACTCATACGTTCTAGTTATCTTCTCTTCTTACCACATTTTCAGGTTTCAAGGCTTCCTGTTGAGCCTCCTTACTTTGTGTGGAGAGATTTGAAAGGGTTATCATATTCTGTGAGTGACACTATGACCTGGGTACTCTTTCCGACTTAGGGTGTTAGCTACTATATTGGCTTTGTCGAGATGATAACGAATTTCAAATTCATAGTCATTTAGTAGCTCGACCCACTGTCGTGGTCTCATGTTGAATTCTACCTGGTAGAATATATGATGCAGGCTTTTGCTCCGAAGTTCATGATCAGACTCATACTTGGCTCATCCACCATAACCTCGTGTATACAAATCGTATATAATTTAGATTTCACAAAACGTTCGGATGGGTGACTCTGCCCCAGGTCCACAACCAAACGAGGAACAGGAGATAGGGCGGAGTCACACATCCTTAATCTTGTTAAGTCTAACTTATATACCACCCTCGTGTATACACTTAGCAGCGATAGATTAACTTAATGAGTTCTTAGTCTCTATTCTTGAACTTGACATGTGATACAATGATTTTCCTATGAGATCTATTGAGGTACTTCGGTAGTTACTGACTTCTAAGACTACTTCGGTGCTTTTCGTTTGAAGTTTCCTGTCTACTGAGTAGACTAGAATGGCGTGGTACTCTTCGCATGGGTACTTCTGAAGTTTTGAAACAAGAGACAACCTAAGGGTTTTGTGTTATGGATTGAAAGAATATCATCTTACGGCTGATTAAGGAAAAAGTTCTCTTATACAGCATAAGAATTTTCACATGGCAAGGGCCAGGCCAAACCATGTCGAATGAGGATGTCAGAATTTTCTCGACGAAATAGATATTAAGTCGTTCTGGGACGAATGATTACTAGGATGATATCCTATGTACCTAAGTTTTCAGCACTTCTAGTTTTATTCTGTTATTATTACTAAGAACCCCTTTTTGATTCAAAATTGGCGGGTACTACCAATACGAGGGTTTTGTTAATTTCAAATTATGAACTTTCATGAAACGATCCTTACTAGGTCTCTCTATAATCGCTTGGTGTATACAAGTCATGTATAATTAAGATTGGTAAGACCTTTGACTGAGCAACCCTGCCCTAAATCCACAACCAAACAAGGAACAAGAAATGTGGCGGGATTACTCACTCTAAGTCTACAAATCTTAATTATAAATGACCCCTATGTATACACTAAGTCATTATAGCTTACCTGTTAGGGTTTCAAATTTTATATAATTATTGCGATTTAATTTGAACGGAAGAGTAATCATAATTGTAGCTAGTTATCGGGGTTTGGAAGCGTACCAAAATATAACAGGGTTCTTTGATGCGTCCCCATGTATTGGGGTCAAAATCCTCCTGCTCCCCCGTCGTTCTTCTCTGTTGGACAATCCCTCTTGTAATATCCTATTTCACCACAAAGGTGACATATGGGAATGGTTCCAACATTGGGAGTTGAAGTGATGAACTCAACCGGAGTTCTACAGAAGCGGGCGGTATGCCTCCTCAAGTTGCGTCTATCGCAATGCGGCTTTCGGCAAACTACATGATGATGGTAGTTGCACTTCCTGCAGTGTGGGAGGTTTCCTAAATACGGCTTAGTCGGTGCTAGAATAACAGGGTTGATGGGGGTATTGACTGCCTCAGTTCGTTGCCCTCTGTTAGGTTCTTGAGTTGAACAACTCCCTTTCTTGTTTTTGAACTTTCGTTTAAGGATTTTAGGCTTAAGGTTCAAGGTCTTCTTACAAGTAGGTGCTCGTTTTTGTACTTGGCCATCACCACGATCGGGGTTACTGATAGCATTACTACTAACATTTGCATTGTTAGCATTAAGGTGTGCCATGACAGCTGTTACAGCTGCTGTGACCGCAGCTTGAAATGTGGTCGCATCTATCTGAAAGATTGATGTTTCGCTGGTGGGTTGCTTACATATCCTTGAAGGCATGATTCTGTTACATGATAAGAAAATCAGCTCATGAGCGACGATAGTTGTCTTTAGATTTATTCTAACCATTTGTATTTATGTATAAATCTTTCGTTTCGTTATATTGTTCTTAATGATTCGACCTGCATCCCTATGATGCAGTCCTGGTAAAGAACAAAAATAAGTTTCTAGAGTGGTTATGAATCGAGTATCATCCGAACTAAGTTACCTTCGTTTGGTGGATATCGTTTACCATTTTTCGAAAATATTCGAAAATAATTCATAACAGTGTCTACATAAAATAGACTAATGAATTTGTGAAGTAATCATTATCAATTAAGATTCCGTGATCTGAGTTATTGTTATTAGCTGTAACCGGAAAAGAGGATAAACTCAAAACCTAATGTGAGTAATGAAATCACTGACTCACTAGATTGAATTGATTTACTAGTTATTACTTAGATGAACAGGTGTTCGAACACTTCACATGAATCATGCGTGGTTTTCCTTTGTTCTATTTTGGGTGATAATGATTTGTTTCCTCCCGGTATCTATAGGGTGTCCTTCTCTTCTGTAGGTATATTGAATTCCCGGGCTGTCTCACTTCCGATTCTCACACTGGTCCCCATTACTTCGTAATGAAGACTTTGAATCTCGGAAGTTCATGCGAATCTCTCATCGGTGTCCTTAATAGGGTAAGGGCACTAAATGATTTCTATAGTTTGTTTACTTCTCCTATGTTTCTTTCTTGTGATTCTCCTAATGAAATCATGTTGGATCCTCCTTGACTCTTCTATTTATTGTTGGAGTAACTATGTTTATCTAACGGGTGTATACGAGAATGGGAATGTCTAAAGAATCTATGAGAAAATTAAAATTCTTACGAAGGTGATCCTTCCAGGTCCTTCTATAATCACATGGTGTGTACCGATTATATATAATCTAGATCAAATAGACCTTTGAATAAGTAATCATACCCTAAAACCACATCCAAACAAGGAAAATGAAGTAAAGTGAAAATCACCTATTCTAAGTCTATAAAATATCGGCTATATATAACCTTAACGTATCCACTTAGTAATTATAGATTTATCAGAAAAGATCTTTTTAACATTTCCTCAAAGGTATGTAACATACCTCCATGTTATTTTAGTTATGAGTTTGATTCTTGGACTTCTAGATACAAGAACTTAACAAGTCTTCGGTTTTCTAGTTATAGCATCCTAAAATACTCCCATAGTATTTTAGTCTTTATGTTTGGTTCTAGAATTCTTCTGGTACTTAAGTAAGTTTTAGACCAGTTGCAACACTACAATCACTCCCCCAAACATGTGTTGGTCATACCTCGGATGAATATAGTTGATCAGGCTATATTGATCCCAGATATGATTACGTCACTGTCTAGGATTAACTGCAATGTCCAACTTCCAAATACTTTAGTTTTGTTCTCCTTGTGATACTCATTCTGGTATATATACTCTGCATGTACTTATACTTTTATAAAATATTAATATATTTTTAAAGTATAACTCTTGGTCAAAGTGTTTTTATCCCAATGGGTTTATAGTTGTATATCTTTTATGACTGATATACTGAGTTCACTATAAACACTGCTCTGATACCAATCTGTCGCACCCCCAAACCAGAACGGCGGAAACATTCGGGGGCGGAGGACTTTAGGTAAGTATCACAACACATGTAACATAGTAATCAAAGTACAAACAACCATTCCATTAATAAGTATAAGTTTTACATAAGTGTTTTAAACATTACATATTCAGACACTAAAGTAGGTACAACAGAAGACAAGAGTCGCGGTACGGTACTAGGTAATCTTCTCAAAAGCTTCGGGAGTGTACCTGTCTACTGGATTCCTGAGAATACAAGTTATTTGAAAAGAGTAGATCAGCATTTAAGCTGGTGAGTTCATAAGTATTTTAGTTCTGTTAAGTATACCCTAAGTTCTTTGAATAAGTTCACTGGTTTCTCCAGGAAATCCTATATCTCCAGAGGTGATTAACTGATAACCTCAATAGTTTCCCTCTGTAATTACCTAGTTTATACTGATTATACATATCATAATATCGAATTGACAGTCAACTGGGTGTATCTGCACTAAGCCCACAACCAAACAAGGAACAGGAAGTAAGGCGGAAGTCACACACTTTACTGTCAATCGGACATTACTTATGTATAACTATGATGTAGCAACTAAGGAATTATAGAATTAACCACTAAAGGTCTTTTATGTTATACTAGTTTATCGAGATTGAGTGACTAACTTCCATTGAATAAGTGGTTTAATCCCATAAACCGTTCTCTTTGTATTACTGTTTTGTATTTGTATTCCTTTATGAAAACTTGAAACTGAGAGTGTGCCTGGCTCCACTAGGTGTTAATGGAAACTGTATTAAACCATTGTATTTTGTATTCTATAAACTGGTACTTTGAAGGTGTACTTTCGTTTATTTGTTTATACACTAACGTATTGTTAATACCTTTTTAATGAGTAGTTTTTATTATAACCATACTATGACGGATGGCCTAAAACAAACGCTTTGTGGGCGTTTAAACTGGTGATAACAATTGTCACTCATCTAACTGTAGCTAGCAGCCTGAGTGCGGGGTTGTCAATTCCCGATATAGATCTACACACACTTGTTTCGATCCCCGGCTGGAGATTCTGGTTATAATGTCAGTACTTCCTATGTTGTCTAAAATGAATTAAACAACCTGAATACAGAGTCTCATAAAAAGCATATTAAGCGTTACATGTATATTAGTTTTGAAAACCCAATCATTCTGAAATAATAATTGACAGTATATTCTTAGTTTTCCAAACATGTATTTGATAATTTCCTTGGAAAGTATACAGTCATGAATCATACTTGTATATTTAGTTTTGAATCATAAATTATACCTATTATAATTTATATGTTCTATCTGATTAGCATGAATTCTCATGGAATATCACCTTTGCTCAACCTGATACAAAGGTAATGATACTAAAAGGAGTAACCTTTTAGAATCATATATGTATAATATATATATAATTAAGAAGGAAACGACCTTCGGACAAATAATACAACCCTAATTCCACATCCAAACAAGGAAAAGGATATAGGATAATTTATTAGTCCTAAGCCCTTCAAATTTATTTATATATTTATACATATATAAACATGATTTTGGCATTTATACTTTGAAATAGCTTATAAGACATTTTTCAAAGAATTTAACGGAGTTTTTACATGACTATAAAGATTTAACATGGCTTCACGTTATTTTGAGAGTATTTGGTAGTTCTTAAAAGCATACGGAAATTCTTTGTGTGATTATTATCACATACAGTTATTAACACAATTTAATATTGTGTTAAACTTGTATTCCCCCCCCCCCCCCTGAAAAGCATATAAAACCATTTAAAAAGGTATATTATAGAGGTATGAACTCACCTTGATAAGTGGTGATTCGGGCAGCGTTTCGTTTCCCGTAAAGAGTTTATTTAACAAGAAACCGGCTCAATTTGGGCAGAGTTTCGACAGGAGAGAGGTTACTTCTCAGGAATCTCGGGGCTTCGAGGCTTGCTTAGGGTTCTAGACTTGATACCGGGGCTTTAGGGGTTGTATATGAGCTTATGGGACTGGAAGATGTGAAAGAGAATGAATTTAGGGGTGAAAAGTGTAAACTAGTTCGGAACCCTCGCATGTTATATATAGTCCGAAGGTTCGGACCCGAAGCCATGCGAGGTTGACACGCGTCGGACAGGTAACGAAGGGTGGCTTGCTTCGGACCGCAGGCTCGCAAGGTGGGAAGCTCGGATTGGACCTTCCTTCGGTCCAATGGGTGACTGACACGTGCGAAGGAGGGTGTCCAAGGGGTGTCTCCGGGGAATCTCCGGGGTGTCTCCTGCGATGTTGTCCGAGGATGTCTGGACCGCGGAGTTGGTCGAATCAGGAGGTGCCACGCAATGCTTCGGTCCACTCAGCAGCTGCCACGTGCGAGGGTGACGTGGCACATGCGAAATTGCCCGGTTTTTCCTATTTTTCTTTATTTTTGTGCCAAAACTTGCAAAAATCATAACTTTCGCATACGAGCTCCGTTTTTGGCGTTCTTTATATGCACACGTAGGTAAAATCATACTCTACAACTTTCGTTTAGACTTCGTCGGCTAATTTCGAATTTATTTTTAATATTATTATTTTAAACAGACCGGGACGGGAATCCGTTAAAAATTCATAACTTCTTCATCCGACGTCCGTTTTCGTCTGTCTTTTTACCGTTGTGCTACTTTTGACGAGATCTTCGATTCTCGTTTAAGTTGCGTCGGCTAAATATCGATCGATTTATATTTCGAATTTTTAGTTGTCTACTACTAAACCAAAACTTCGAAAAATCATAACTTTCTCATACGAAGTCAGATTTTTACGTTCTTTTTATGAACGATCTCGGTTTAACATATTCTACAACTTTCATTTAGATTGTTAAGGTTAAAAAGCCTTTTTATCAAAAATTCCCTTTTTACACTGAACAGTGTTTTGCCGGTTTTGTCGCGGATTTTCGATTGGTCATAACTTCTTCGTTATAACTCGGATTTCAGTGTTCTTTATGTTTTTGGAAACCTTGTTACAAACTCTACCACTTGGTTCATCCCAATTACAATTATTGATCAATTTATTTTTGACCAAAATTTGACTTGTGTCACATGAAGTGGGGACTTGAACACACACACGGATCCTATGTAACATGTAGTGATACATAAATGTATCTAATTAGTCATTTAATAACTAATTAATCAAGTAAAGACACTATATCACATGGAAACACTTAGTTTCAAGTGCTAGGAGTGTTAAAGGGTTGCACCTAAGGAGAGTATGGCCTCACATTGGAGTTTACACCTCATTTGGTAACCCTACATGTGTTTATGGTTTTTGGTCATTTCCCCCATGAGTTTACGGCCGTAAACTCATGGTAAATGGTACCATTGTGTGATTTAAGGTCTTATACCCCTCAAGGAAGTGTTCTAGGTTTGAGTCAAAGGCTTGGGAAGGGACTAGGGCTCAAAATGGCTCATCATTGGAGTTTACGGTCCTTGTACCACTCTTGGGAGTTTACGGTCGTAAACCCTTGAGTTTACGGTCGTAAACCCATGAGTTTACGGCCGTAAACTCATGGTTACTCCAACCATTTCGTGTTTTGGTGTTTCTAGCTCATGCATGCAAGGTTCTAGTCCAATATCCAAGCCTTAGAAGGTGTTAGGGGCACTTAAACACCACTTGATGGTGTTTACGGTTCAACGATATCCCTTGACCGTAAACACAAGTGTTCTTGAGGGTTTTTGATGTTCTTTAAGGGTTTAGCAAGTATTATAAGCAAGTAACTAGTTAGAAAGAGTGTACTTACTTATAGGAAGCTTGTAAGAGTGTTTAAGGGCCAAGAACACTAGTGTGTGTTCTTGGTGTTTTGAAGAACACTTGAAGATCTATGAAAAAGACAAGATTTCATGGATGAAATCGGGTATAAACACTAGATAAAGTGTTATATCAACAAATCTAGGGGAGAAACACTTACATTTTTGGAGGATTTGAAGAAATGTGTAATGATACTTGAGAGAAAAGTTTGGTGTTCTTGAGCTTGGAAGTGTAAAGTGATGGAATAATGGGTAAACTCATGCTATATGCATGAGTTCTTGGTAAAAAGGAGTTTACGGCCCAAACTCCTCTTGTTTGGCCGTAAACACTTAGCTAAGGTGTTGTTTGATTGTTTTCTACACAACACTTCTACACGACGCTTCCTTTTATTTATTCGTTTGACGAATTTAAATTAAAACACCCAAACGGACTTAAATCCGGCCAAAAATGTACTGAAATGAATTTGACTAATATTTGTAGTGTTTGACTGCGGAGTTTATACAAATGAAAATTTCGGGTTCTCACATCATCCCCCCGTTAGAGGGAATTTCGTCCCGAAATTAGAGTTCAAGCAACTAAGTTATTACAAAATAACTAAGTAAAAAGATAAGGATATTTAAGTTTCATTTGATCCTCGCGCTCCCATGTGAATTCCGGTCCTCGCTTGGCGTTCCAGCGAACCTTCACGATTGGGATGCGGCTTTGTTTCGTTCGTTTGACCTCTCGTTCCATGATCTCTACAGGTTCTTCCACGAAGTTGAGGCTCTCGTTATCTCGATCTCGTCGAGTGGGATTACGAGGGTCTCATCGGATAGACACTTTTTCAAGATCGAGGCGTGGAAGGTAGGATGTACGTTACTAAGCTCATGGGGTAGATTGAGTTTGTAAGCTACGGGGCCGATTCTAGCGAGAATCTCAAAAGGCCCTATGTATCTTGGATTTAGCTTTCCACGCTTTTCGAAGCGTATCAAGCCCTTCCAAGGTGAGACTTTCAAAAGGACTCGGTCTCCCACCTGGAATTCCAAAGGTTTCCTTCGTTTGTCTGCGTAGCTTTTCTGTCGGTCGCTAGAGGCTTTCAATCGTTCACAAATCTGAACGATCTTCTCTGTCGTTTCCCGAATGATCTCCGGACCTGTGAGAGCGCTGTCAGGAACTCGTCCTTTAGCTAACTGAGTGTCACCCACCTCAACCCAACACAGAGGGGATCTGCACTTCTGGCCGTAGAGGGCTTCAAATGGAGCAGCCTTGATGCTCGTGTGATAACTGTTGTTGTAAGAGAATTTGACGAGAGGCAAGTGGGCATCCCACGCCTTCCCAAAGTCGATCACATAGGCTCGCAGCATATCTTCCAGTGTTTGGATAGTTCTCTCACTTTGTCCGTCGGTCTAAGGATGGTAGGTTGTACTCATGTCCAGCCTTGTACCTAAGGAGCTTTGTAGTGACTGCCAGAACCTCGAAGTGAATCTACTATCTCTGTCGGAGATAATGGATATAGGAACACCATGCAGTCGTACTATCTCCCGAATGTAGGTTCTTGTGAACTTCTCCATCTTGTCAGTTTCTTTGACGGGTAGGAAGTGTGCGGACTTGGTCAATCTGTCGACGATGACCCAAATGGTATCAAGCCCACCCGTCGTCTTGGGTAGCTTGGTTATGAAGTCCATAGTGATCCGCTCCCACTTCCATTCAGGTATCTCCGGTTGTTAGAGTAGACCTGATGGTTTCTGGTATTCGACCTTAACCTTTGCGCAAGTAAGGTATTTACTCACGAAGGTAGCAATCTCTGCTTGCATATTAGGCCACCAGTATGACTTTTTGAGATCCAGATACATCTTATCTGAACCTAGGTGGACGGAGTATCGAGTGTTGTGCGCTTCCTTCATGACCAAGTCTCTGAAGCCACCGTGTTTCGGGGTCCAGATCCGGTCCATGAGATATAAGGCTCCGTCACCCTTTGCTTCCAGGTTCTTATCCTTTCCTCGCAGGGATTCTCCCGCTACGTTTTCAGGTTTCAAGGCTTCGAGTTGAGCCTCCTTAATTTGTGCGGGTAGATGCGAATGGATAGTCATCGTTAATGACTTGACTCTTCGACCAGAATATTCTTTCCGACTTAGGGCGTCTGCTACTACGTTGGCTTTACCCGGATGATAACGAATTTCGCATTCGTAGTCATTGAGTAGCTCGACCCACCGTCGTTGTCTCATATTGAGCTCCTTCTGGTTGAATATGTGTTGCAGGCTTTTATGGTCTGTAAAGATGGTGATCTTTGTACCATACAGGTAGTGTCTCCAGATCTTTAGGGCAAACACAACTGCCCCTAGTTCGAGATCGTGTGTGGTGTAGTTGACCTCGTGTGTCTTCAGCTGTCTTGAGGCGTAGGCGATTACTTTACCTCGTTGCATCAGAACACAGCCGAACCCTTGGTTTGACGCATCACAATAGACCACAAAGTCTTCTATTCCTTCAGGGAGGGACAGTATCGGTGTGGTGCACAAGGCTTGCTTCAGCGTTTGGAATGCCTTCTCTTGCTTCTCTTCCCAGTCAAAGGCCACGCCTTTCTGGGTCAATGACGTAAGAGGTTTCGCGATTCGAGAAAAGTTTTGAATGAACCTGCGGTAGTAGCCAGCGAGGCCTAGAAATTGACAAATTTCTGTAGGCGTCTTCGGTGCTGACCAGTTCTCAATGGCTTTAATTTTGGAGGGGTCCACGTGGATTCCCTCT
Organism: Lactuca virosa; assembly: GCF_052849685.1. Lineage (NCBI taxonomy): Eukaryota > Viridiplantae > Streptophyta > Magnoliopsida > Asterales > Asteraceae > Lactuca > Lactuca virosa. Next base: position 144,562,696 of record NC_136429.1, on the reverse strand, counting down.
TCGCTAACCACGTGTCCTAAGAATTCGACTCTTCGGATCCAAAATTCGCATTTAGAGAACTTCACATAAAGCTTCTCCGATCGTAAGGGTTCTAGGACTTGTCGTAAGTGATCGCTATGCTCCTCCTTACTTCGAGAGTAGATAAGTATATCATCAATGAAGACGATGACGAACTGATCCAAGTAAGGACGGCATACTCTATTCATCAAGTCCATGAATACTGCAGGCACATTGGTCAATCTGAATGGCATCACTACGAACTCGTAGTGTCCGTAACGAGTTCGGAAGGTTGTCTTCAGAACATCCTCCTCAAGCACTCGTAACTGGTGATACCCGGATCTTAGATCAGTCTTGGAAAAGTAGCTCGCCCCATGCAGCTGGTCAAATAAATCATTGATGCGAGGAAGAGGGTAACGATTCTTGACTGTAAGCTTGTTGAGTTCCCTGTAATCGATGCACATACGGAACGATCCGTTTTTCATCTTTACGAACAAGACTGGTGCTCCCCAGGGTGAGAAGCTTGGTCTTATGAAGCCCTTGCCGAGCAGTTCGTCAAGTTGACCGGATAGTTCTTGCATCTCAGCAGGTGCTAGACGATAGGGCGATTTGGCTACGGGGGTCGCTCCTGGAATTAAGTCGATCCGGAACTCGACTTGACGTTGCGGGGGTAATCCTGGGAGTTCTTCCGGAAAAACGTCGGGGAAGTCGCGTACTACGGGGAGGTCTTTTAGGTCTTTTGTTTTCTGGCTCGTATCTACAACATGCGCCAAGAATGCACGATATTCCTTACGCAAGTACTTCTGGGCTTGAATACTCGAGATGATACGAAGACTCGTACTAGATTTGTCTCCGTAGATCAACAAGGTTTCGTTATTCGGTAGATTTAGGCGGACTGCTTTTTCGAAGCACAGAATGTCGGCACGATAAAGACTCAACTAGTCCATGCCTATGATGACGTCGAAACTCTGGATAGCTAATGGTATGAGGTCGATAGGTAACGAATGATTATCTAGAGTGAGGGAACAACCTATGTAGATCTCGTTAGAACTCTCTGTCTTACCGTTAGCCATTTCTACGACGAAGACTTATTTTAGTGTTTGTGGTGATTGTTTAAGTAGGTGTTTAAATTTTTGGTTTACAAAGCTTCTTTCTGCCCCACTATCGAATAGGATACAAGCATAAGAGTTATCGAGAAGGAACGTACCCGTGACTACCGTGGGGTCTGCTACGGCTTCATTGTGGCCCATAGCAAGTAGTCTTCCCGTTCCTCCCGCATTCCCAGCCTTTGGACAGTGTCTTTTGAAGTGCATTGTCTCGCCGCAATCGTAGCAGGCTTGACTCACTCCGGTACCGGGAACTTGGGTGGTAGGTTTGGGTGGTGCTCTGCAAAACCGGGCGGTATGGCCCTTCCGGTCGCAGTTAGTGCAGTGCATCTCACGGCAGGGGCCATTATGATGGAAAAAGCACTTGGTGCACTTGGGTAAGTTCCCTGCATATGTTTTGGCTGGTATAGGGGCAGCAGGAGTAGTGGCAGCGTGGACAGCCACCGTCTGTTGGTTCTTGGAAGAGGGTTGATTTGATTTACCCCTCCTTCGGTCCCCACGCTTCCTTTTGTTGTCGGTCGCATTGGTTGGGGTTGGGGTAGTGGTTGTAGTTGTTGATGGGGTAGAAGGAACCTCGTGACCGATGAGCCTTTGGGCCAATTCCTTGGCACTTTCAAAGGTCGCAGGGTGTGAGGCTAGAACGTTCCCACGATACAGGGGTACCAGACCCCAGATGTATCTTTCAATTTTCTTGCTTTCGGTGGGAACCATGTTAGGACATAGAGCCACCAGGTCGCAGAACCTAGCTGTATAAGCCACTATTTCGGAACCCTGCATTTTGAGGTTCCAGAGTTCCTCCTCGAGCTTCTGAATTTCGCCCCTCGGGCAGTACTCCCTTGTCAGAAGGTCCTTCAGTGTGTCCCAGCCCATGGCGTTGGCTGTTACCAGTGAGAGTGATTTGACATGGCCATTCCACCACATCAGGGCCCTTTGGGTGAAGGTGCAAGCAGCAAATTTTATCTTGCTTCCTTCAGGGCATGAGCACATCTCGAAGATTGCTTCTGTTCTTTCAATCCATTGGGACAGTGCAAGGATCCCTCCGGTTCCGTTGAAGTATGTAGGTTTGCAGTTGATGAAATCTTTATAAGTACACTCCCGTGCACGTGGATGGATTTCACCATGGCTAGAGTTAGTGCCAGTCCCCGTTCCACTAACGCCCCCAGAGTTCACTTGGGCCATGGCGGCTGTTACAGCTGCGGTCACAGCTACCTGGAACATCACAACATCGAACTGCTGTGGTGGAAGTGGTGGTGGTGGAGGAGTATGACTTGCAGGCGTGTTTCTGGTCGGACGCTTGCGAGGAGGCATCTTTTACTGAAAGTTCATAAAGATGATGATAATTGTAAGAATCGGTTGCAAGTATAATGAGAGTGCTTTATGGACTAAATCGCCATAGTCCGACTATCAAATAGAGTCATATAATTAGAGTAGGGAAATGCAAAAGCACAGACTTTCCCATAGATTAGACAACTGCCAATATTACTGGTATTTAATGATGTAAAATGAATTCAGGAAGAGTGACCTAACAGCAGGTCTTACATCAAACCATAAAGGAAAATGTCGGCAGTTTAGAAGTCTAGTTAGAGTACTTTCAAAGTTATGAATGTTTACAAACGAGTGAAACAGAGATACTGAAGAGAAAGGCTATTCTTTTAAAAAGAGAGAGAGGATGAGCAGATAATCTTCCACTGGCGACGGGCACCCTTTAGGCAACCCTTCAGTCAGCCATAGTATCTACGCGAGAATGGAGAAAGAATAGTTAATAGACGTACTAACCTAAAATACTTATAAGATGATCGTTATTAGTTGACTCAATACTTGCATAGTGCATACCAATTACATGCAACCAAAACAGGATAGACCTTCGAATAGGTGACCCTAACTCTAAATCCACAACCAAACAAGGAACAGGAAGTAAAGCAAAGATCACAGATTCTGAGTCTATAGCGCCTTAGTCGCATGTAACCTTAGAGTATCCACTTAGCAATTATTGCCCTACTAGTAACGACCTTTTTAGTTCTCACATATGTAATCTACAGAAATGCAGAATACCCCTATGGTATTCTGTCCTAATGTTCTCGTTGTGGTAGTGTTGGTAAGTTTTTAGACTTGTTGCAACATGACAATCATTCTTAGGCACATGCTAGTCACTCCTCAGAAAATATAGTTGATCAGGCTATATCCCCTTAGGTTTGACTATATGTCTCTAAACCTAATTGTGATGTTCAACAATCATAATACTTTTGTTATGTTCTAGCATGATACTGACCCTGGTATGAATAGATGTACATATATATATATATATATATATATATATATATATATATATATATATATATATATATATATATATATACTTAGTTAAATATTTTATTATTTAAAAGTATATATTCTTGGTCAGAGTGTTTTAATCCCGATGTGTTTATAGTTCGTATATCTTTTATGGGTTGATATACTTGATTCACTATAAACAGTGCTCTGATACCAATCTGTCACACCCCAAAACCGAGAACGGCGGAAACGTTCTGGGGTGGAGGACGTCATGTACAGTATCATAACAATGCATAGTAGTAAAGACAAGCAACAACATACATTGCATTAATATAATAATTGTAATACAAGCGTGTTCTGTATAGTTTGTAAGACACCACAAGTATAATCAAAATAAAAGATGAGTCTTGTATGTGCTCCATCTTCTCAAAAGCTTCATCTGTACCTATCTACTGATGACCTAAGAATACAAGTTATTTTCAAAGCGAGTATCAGCATAAAGCTGGTGAGTTCATAAGTATTTACTGTCATTGCTTGTATAAAAATGTTAGTAACAATGTAGTGTAGTAATTGATTTCAAATTTTTTGGAAATAGTATACTCCCTAGAAAACCCTATGTATTCCAGTAAAAAGGTAGTCTTCTACCAAGACCCGATTGTTTGTATAATTGTTCTTTTGTAAATGTAAGGGTTTTCCCCCAGTGAAAACTATTAGTATAAAAATATAGTTTACTTAACGAGTATGTGACAAAGTCACAAAGTAATGAAATACAGACTCCAGGTGGTACTGAATGAACAATACGCCTCGAAAAGTCCATAGTAGTAATATGTAGACTCCAGGCGGTATGCCTCAAAAAGTCCAAAGTAGAAAATATATAGACTCCAGGCGATACGCCTCGAAAAGTCCAAAGTAGAAAATATGTAGACTCCAGGCGATACGCCTCGAAAAGTCCAAAGTAGAAAATATGTAGACTCCAGGCGATACGCCTCGCAAAGTCCATTTTTGCCTTAAATCCTTATTTAGTTAATTTAAGGTTTGAATGTAAACTCGTATGTAACCATGCTGATTGACGGCTGAATAACTGATGACCCTCCAGGTCACACGTAGTATGGTGACATTTTGTCACCCCTGGGCCTAGTCTGCTCGGACTGTAGCTAGCAGTCGGGATGTGGGAGTGTCTGTCCCATATAGATCTATGCACATAATGCCCGCTCTCCCTCCAGGAGACTCTGGTTACACGGTGATAGCACAATGAAGTGTCGTATCGAGAAGTAGTATGTCACATTCTGTTTTAGTATTCAAATGTTTATGTAGTGTATAGTATGTTCTCTTGTATAGTGTATAGTATGTTCTCTTGTATAGTGTATAACATGTATTGTTTACTCAATGTAGTACTTATGTAGTAAATCATAAATGTACTGACTCTTGTATGGGTCGTTGTACTAGTAGTAGTGAGTAGTGATCCCTTAACTATACCTATAATAGTTAAATAGTAAGATTGTTTGGATGCCTTTGTTTAACAAAGGTGCTGAACTGAAGTGAAAGCTTTTATATCCTACACATATATATGATATATAACTAAGAATTAAACGACATTCGGACAAATAACAGGGTACCCTAAGTCCACAACCAAACAAGGAACAGGAAATAAGGTGAGCTATCAGTCCTAGGTCCTTTAAGTCTTACTTATATAAATATACTGGTGTAGATATGGATTTGAAAATATTACAAGTATAAAAGAGTTTGAAAACTGTTTTAGCATCATAAGATTTTAATAAAAGGTTTCAAAGCTTGAAAATCCATAAATTTGATAACAATTTGAAAGTAGTAGCAAATCCTCCTGTTTCTTCTAGTTATTAATCACATGTGATTAAAGCAATAACTAGAAGTGTTCAACTTGTATTCCCCCCCCCCTCCCATAAAAGCATTTAAAATCATTTAAAAGGTTAATTCAGGGGTATGAACTCACCTGCTGTGAGTGGTTTTCATGGAAGTGTCGGGTAGGATGCTAGGTGTCACGTGAGGCCTTGAACACACACACGGATCCTATGTAACATGTAGTGATACATAAATGTATCTAATTAGTCATTTAATAACTAATTAATCAAGTAAAGACACTCTAATACATGGAAACACTTAGTTTCAAGTGCTAGGAGTGTTAAAGGGTTGCACCTAAGGAGAGTATGGCCTCACATTGGAGTTTACACCTCATTTGGAAACCCTACATGTGTTTACGGTTTTTGGTCATTTCCCCCATGAGTTTACGGCCGTAAACTCATGGTAAATGGTACCATTGTGTGATTTAAGGTCTTATACCCCTCAAGGAAGTGTTCTAGGTTTGAATCAAAGGCTTAGGAAGGGACTAGGGCTCAAAATGGCTCATCATTGGAGTTTACGGTCCTTGGACCACTCTTGGGAGTTTACGGTCGTAAACCCTTGAGTTTACGGTTGTAAACCAATGAGTTTACGGCCATAAACTCATGGTTACTCCAACCATTTCGTGTTTTGGTGTTTCTAGCTCATGCATGCAAGGTTCTAGTCCAATATCCAAGCCTTAGAAGGTGTTAGGGGCACTTAAACACCACTTGATGGTGTTTACGGTTTAAGGATATCCCTTGACCGTAAACACAAGTGTTCTTGAGGGTTTTTGATGTTCTTCAAGGGTTTAGCAAGTATTCTAAGCAAGTAACTAGTTAGAAAGAGTGTACTTACTTATAGGAAGCTTGTAAGAGTGTTTAAGGGCCAAGAACACTAGTGTGTGTTCTTGGTGTTTTAAAGAACACTTGAAGATCTATGAAAAAGACAAGATTTCATGGATGAAATCGGGTATAAACACTAGATAAAGTGTTATACCAACAAATCTAGGGGAGAAACACTTACATTTTTGGAGGATTTGAAGAAATGTGATATGATACATGAGAGAAAAGTTTGGTGTTCTTGAGCTTGGAAGTGTAAAGTGAGGGAATAGTGGGTAAACTCATGCTATATGCATGAGTTCTTGGTAAAAAGGAGTTTACGGCCCAAACTCCTCTTGTTTGGCCGTAAACACTTAGCTAAGGTGTTGTTTGATTCTTTGCTACACAACACTTCTAAACGACGCTTCCTTTTATTTATTCGTTTGACGAATTTAAATTAAAACACCCAAACGGACTTAAATCCGGCCAAAAATGTACTGAAATGAATTTGACTAATATTTGTAGTGTTTGACTGCGGAGTTTATACAAATGAAAATTTCGGGTTGTCACAGTAAACTCGTGGCTGTAAACTCATGGCCGCAAACGGAGTTTACGGCCGTAAACTCCTTGGCCATAAGCTTCGACCGTAAGCTTCGACAGATCATTTTGCTTCGATTTACGCCCCAAAGTCCGTCGATTTGATGAACAAAACACATTCCCACGGTCGATTTTGTTATGCCTTTGAGATGAACTGAACGACTTCACAAAAACACGACAAATTTTTTTCGAGAGGAGAGAGAATGGGAGAGGGTTTGCGGCTGGAAATAGAGAAAATGAGGAAGTGAAAAAGGTTTTCAGCTGTAAAATCTCCTTAAATACCCTGTTCGATTTTACCTGTCTTCCACACAGTATAAGGCACAGTCCAAATCTCAAATATTTTTCAAAAATAAGACTTTTTGAGGATTTTAAAAAATTAAAATTAAAATAAACTAAAAATAAAATAAAAATAATTTCTAAAATTTAAGAATTTTAAAAAAAATTTAAATTTTGACAATTATAAAAATAAAATAAAATAAAAATAGAATAAAAAATAAAAATAAAAATAAGATAAAATAAATGCAGACTAAAATTTATCTCAAAGTTGTTAGACAGCCTTAATCCACTTGTCGGTACCTTTATCTTCATGTCTTTGTCTGGTCGATCGTCGGTATTGTAGTCCACTTAAACACGAAAAATTTATGATAAATTTGGACAAGCTAAGAAAGACAAGACATTTTTGGTCCTTTATTCTTAGATAAAATTTCCTAGGGACCATTTAGCTGACGACGATCAGGGATATTGTTGTCCACCTAAATTGAGCAGCAAGATCTACAGACAATCTGTAAGTGTTCAATTTTAATTGTACTAGAACATCTATCCCGCTTCCTGATATGCTCCAGTTATCAAGGACTTCCAGAATACTCCTTACATCGGGTGAGCAGACAATCATTAAGAGAGAAGATAGATTTAGAATGCATATGCTATACACCCAGGTCGGATCTCTTCCAATCATACAGAGGGTGAAACATATGACTAACTGAGGTTTTTAGAGGGATTGAGAAAAAGAATGATGCATATACTGTGTACCAGGTCGGATTGAAAGTCACGCAAAGGAGACAGTATATGGCTAACAGATAGAAAGAATTGCATAGATAGAAGATGCAGAGAAATAGAGTTGCATATGTTACAGTCCAGGTCGGATCTCGCGATCACGCAGAGGAAGCAACATATGACTAATAGACAGAGAGAAAGAAAATAATTTTCTACAGACCTAATTTATCGGAATTCACCAGTCACCCCATCAATACCGGAATTAAGGACAGAATCCGCACATCGAGGAAAAGTTAATCCACAGCTCCAGATACGAGTTCTTTTAATGTGACTAGTAGATTCCCATGTATATCTCCCTACTCAACCTATCCGAGTGTCCTATTGTCAGACTAAACGGATTTAACTAGGTCAAGATTTGTCAAGTCTCTGAATTCCTTAAGTTCAACTTTGCCTAGTCAAGTCCATTTAGAATCTTTCGTGCCTACCAGCGCATCGAACACATAGCGTAGACAATTTAATATTGGTACGTTACGCAGATTTAGATTGTCTGTTATCACTTGATAATATCACTTCCCCATCACATCGCCTACAAGCAAAACTGTTAGCAACATATTTTTGGGTTTTTCATATTTTCTGAAAAAAATAAAACAAAAAAAATAAAACAGAAACAAAATATTTTTGGATTTTTGAATTTTTGAATTTTTTTTGTTTGGTTTTTGTTTATTTCTCCCCCTAAATTTGTGCATGGGTGAGAATGAAATCACTAAAATGCGCAAATTTAAACTAACCTAACCTATAACAAAAATTTAATCCTCAAAACGAATCATTTTCAAAAATCCCATAAGCACATCGTATCGAGCTTTGTTAAAAGGCTTGGTGAACAGTTCCGCTACATTATTAGCAGAGGGAACCTGTTCCAGACGGATGAGCGAGTGCTCATAACAGTCTCTGATAAAATGAATCTTGATATCAATGTGCTTGGTTTTGGAATGTTGGACAGGATTTTTAGTAATTTCAATCGCAGCCTCATTATCACAGTAAATGGGGGTTTCTAGATAATTCAAACCGTAATCCAACAGCTGATGTTGGATCCAGATAACTTGAGAGCAACAAGCAGATGCAACAACATATTTCGCTTCTGCTGTTGAGGTTGAGACGGTATGCTGTTTCTTGCACTGCCATGACACCAGCCTGTCACCAAGGAATTGACACCCTCCTGATGTAGATTTCCTGTCAAGCTCACAGCCTCCATAATTACTGTCAGCAAAAGCGTATAAATCAAATTCGGAATTTTTCGGATACCAAAGACCCAATTTTGGGCTGCCTTTGATATACCGAAAAATCCTTTTGACAGCAATAAGATGTGAAAGTTTAGGATTAGCGTGATAACGTGCACATTGACAAACTGCAAACATGATATCTGGACGGCTTGCAGTAAGATACATCAACGATCGGATCATCGACCTGTAGAGTGTTTGATCTACGGATTCGCCATCAGTATCTGGATTCAGCAGGGGTCTTTCGGCCATCGGCGTCGAAGCAGGTTTTGTGTCTTGAAACCCGAACTTCTCAAGAATATCCTCCACATACTTAGCTTGATGGAGCAGGATTCCGGTTGAATTTTGTTTGACCTGAAGCCCCAGAAACATGGTCATCTCACCCAATGAACTCATCTCAATCCTCTTTTTCATAACGGCTTCAAACTCTTTTCATAGCTGTGGACTGGTAGACCCGAAGATAATGTCGTCAACGTAGATCTGGACTAGAATCTGATCAGTACCAACATGTTTGATGAATAAAGTTTGATCAATAGTGCCACGAGGGTATCCATGATCGAGCAAGTGCTTTGTGAGGGTCGCATACCACGCTCGAGGAGCTTGATGTAACCCATACAACGCATTGTCCAACTTATAGACATGATTAGGAAACTTCGAGTTAACGAACCCGGGGGGCTGATCAACGTAGATTTCTTCCTTCACCTTACCATACAAGAAGGCTGTCTTGACATCCATTTGGTAAACCGTGAAGTTCATGTAGGAAGCATATGCAAGGAAGATACGAATAGCCTCCAAGCAAGCCACTGGAGCATAAACCTCAGTATAATCAAGACCCTCGACTTGTCGAAACCCGCGAACCACCAATCTTGTTTTATTGCGCATTATAACACCAGAATCATCCTGCTTGTTTCGATAGACCCAACATGTATCAAGAGACTTTTTGGCCTTTGGTAACTCAACCAATATCCAAACCCTGAGTTTTTCAAATTGATTTAGCTCTTCATGCATAGCATCTACCTAGCTGGGCTCATTCAAAGCCATTTCAACATTCTTGGGCTCTATTTGAGAGATAAAGCAAGAATAGAGACATGTATTGACATCTCCACTCTGACTTCTGGTTCTAACGCCATCACCCAACTGACCAATGATGTTTTCGATCGGATGATCGCGTTGAATTCTTGAAGGTATGTCTTGGCTGATATCATTGAGTGAAACGAGAAGAGTGTGAATGTTGAAACCTCCATCATTTGCTGATTGATCCACATTAGATGAATCTGCTACAAACTCATTAGCAATTTCTTCAGGAAAGAGTAGTTCCATAAAAGTTGGAGTGACAGCGGAAGCATCTCTAGACATGAACTCTCTTTCAACAGGAGTAAAAGGTGTAGCATCAGCATCTGGAGTATCATTTTGAAACGGAGACTCTGGACTACCAAGTCGAACATATGGCTCCCCCTCAGGTGGAGCAGATGAATCCCCCTCAAGTGGTGAAGAGGGTACTGTTGGAGGTCTATAAACAACTTCTTCATCTTCATCTTCAGAAACAATCTTCGAACCAGAGGAGGACCCATATGAACCATCTGAAGACACATTAATGGACTTGAAGAGTGATGTGTAATCAAATAACCAATCAGGACCCACTCGAGCTTCCGTTTCATTCTCCTCCAACCAGCGCACGTCGAAGAATTCTACAATCTGCTGCGTCTTCTTATTGTAAACCCTATACGCGGTGCGTGCATCATATCGTACGAAATAACAATCATCGGCTTTGGCATTGAACTTTGGGTTGGACTCCAAGTGAAGAAGGGTGCAAGGGCAGCCAAATACACGGAAATGACTGACTGAAGGCTTATGACCATATAGAATCTCATACGGTGTCTTCATCTGAGCTTTGTTGATTAAAACACGATTCTGCACGTAAGAGGTAGTGTTAATTGCCTCAGCCCAAAAGAAAACAGGTAACTTGGAATCACACAACATTGTCCTTGCAGCGTCTTTTAATGTTCTATTTCTCATCTCAGCAACACCATTTTGTTGAGGCGTGTAAGCAGAGTTGTATTGACGCACAATTCCCTTTTCTGCACAAAAGTGATCAAGAATTGCATTCTTGAATTCTGTTCCATTATCAGTACGAAGCGCCTTCACCCGGTTGTTGGTTTGGTTCTCAATCATCACAATGAACTTCTTTATCAGATCAGCAACCCCAGCTTTGTTGTATAAGAAGAAGACCCACGTAAAACGAGAGAAATCATCGATCACAACTAGACAGTACGAGCTTCTGTTGATGCTCAGGACGTTGACCGGACCAAATAAGTCCATATGCAATAATTGGAGCACCTGACTGATTGAGTTAACTTGTTTTGGCAGGTGTGGTTTTCTATGATGTTTTCCCTGGGCACATGACACACACTTCTCAAAAGTTATAAAGTCTCTGACAGGTAAGCCTCAGACCATCTCATTCTTTGCAAGACGATTCAGGTTCTTAGCGTTAGCATGACCGAGTCTTCGGTGCCACAGCATTGCGTTCTGTTCGGAGACCTTTGAAAAGAGGCAAGTGATTTGTTCAGGTATGTTGTTGTTCATATCAATAATGTAAGCATTCCCATCCCGCTTAGATTTGACAAGAATCCACTCTTCCGGGATGACAATGCCTGGCTTGAGAATCATGCACTCCTTGTCGTGAAATGGGTAGAATAACCTTTGTCACAAATTTGGGAAACACTCAACAAGCTGTGTTTTAACTCGAGAGCAAAGTTGACATTCTCGAAACTTAGCACTCCATTTGTTATGGTTCCTCTCTGAGTGATCTTGCCACCTTCTCCGCCCGCAAAGGAAACATATCCCCCATTAAAAGATTGAATGTTGCTCAATTGGGAGATGTCTCTTGTCATATGCCGGGAGCAGCCACTGTTAACGTACCAAGGTCTGACGACATTCCTCCGCAACTGTCCCTGCAAAACGAGCGGTATCATTTAGATTTGGGAACCCAGGTCATCACTGTCCTGGGTTGCCTTTTCACTTTCTCTGATTGATCTTTCAAAGTCTTCAATTTGGAATCATCATTTCTAATCTTTTCAGAGGATGCTGATGATTGATTGGAAGTTGATTTGGGCATCCAATGATATTTAGTTTTCCTAACAGTCATAGGTGGTTTTGAAATATGTTTCTTACCAGTTTGCACAGAGCATCTGGATGTTTTACCAGAAGTGGTTGAACATCCAGAACTGCTCTTTGACGAAACCGATCTTGGCGGAGCCTTGTTCGGCTTTGGCAAACTATTTGGGACTTTGTTATGAAAAACCTTTTTATTCTTTTGAAAAACTGCCCTTTTTCTACTTCGATCATTTTTCCAATCATCATCCCGAGAGCGAGTTCTTGAGGACTTTCTAGTTAAAGACCTTCCTATAGATTCGTTCTCTCCTCTTGGTGACATATAATGCACAAAAATCCTATTTTGACAATTCCTAGTTGTATGACCACCAATACCACAATTAAAACAAATCTGTTTATTATTATTGGAACTGGTACTGCCTTTCTCAGATTTATTTTCTTTACTGACACCCTTATTCTTCTCACCATAACATGTGTGAGAAACAGGTTGTGAGATAAGTGAGGGTGCATTAGATGGTGTGACTTGTGGAATTGGTGTGTTTTCATTAGAAGCATTACAATCATCAGGATTATCAAATAATTCATCAAACACTTCAAAGAAATTTAATTCAGCAGGAGCAGATGCGGAAGTATTACAAAAAACATTGTCATTTTTAACATCAGAAACAAAAGAGTTTTCATGGGAAACAAAAACATCAGGTTCTGACTCAGTTTTATTATCAGAAACAGATCCTTCAACTTCGTGCTTTGACTGATCTAAGGATTGATCTGCAGGGGAAGTAGAAATGTTAGTATTTTCAACATTAATAAATCCTCCTGAAACAAAACCAGACGGCTTGCCATACACCATTGAAGGTTCGTTGGCAATCTCCTCTTTAGAGAAAGGGTGATACTGATATGTATGATTAAAAGGAGGAGGTACATTCTCGTATCCTAAACCCTTTTGCTGGTTTCGTTTGAACTGCAGGCAATGGTCAATCATGTTGGCAGCTACCTTGCTTGATACATCAAACCTTTTAAAATCAAAATTTGCAGTTTCAAATTGCCCTTTTAATGTATCAAGCTAAGTAATTAACTCAGCATTCTGTCTCTTGATATAATCGTAATGTACACATTTGATACTGTAGTCTTCCTGAAGTCTCCTAAAGTCCTTTATTTTTGTTTCTAATTGGGCCTTTAGGGGTTTTTGTCCTTTTCTAAGTTGATAGCCCTCATATCTAAGATCCTCTACTTCTCTACGTAATGATGCTATTTCGTCATGAAGAATTTTAACATAATCAATACATGCCTGAGAACAAGAAGGTAAACTAACCTCACTTTTCTTGGGCTCGGAAGTAGAAGATACCATCAGTGCAAACTGCAGCTCCATCATCTTTTCTTTAGGATCAGTTGCATCATTCTCCAAGGGAGCATCATCATTGATTTGGGCTAGGTGAGCATTTTCAGGTTTTGAAATGTTCAGAGCCTGAATCTGGTCCTCCCAGTAAAATGACTGAGCAACCATAGCAGTCTCACCGTTGACCACATCACCTCCATGATTGTTTCCCACTACAACCATCGTCCTGTCATTGTTCAATCTTCGATCCGGTTTTGGGCACTCACGAGCAAAATGACCTGGCTCGTGACAGTTGAAACATCGTAGCTTTCCCTTGTTGAACCTTACCTTTTTATCAGCATTCATCCCCCAGTTATTCTTCCCTTTCTTTTTAGCAAACTGCTTCGCCCTGAATACTGTCATAGCAATTTTCCACGTAATATCCATCTCTTCCACATCTTCTGGATGAATCTGATCCAGATCAGCAAATGACAACTGAGGTGGAAGCTCTCCAGCTACAAAAGCATTATAGCAGTTAACAAGTCCTGTGGTGAGAGCAAGATTTTCATCACGTTCCTTTGTGTTTGAGGAAGAGGCTACAACTGGCACATTGGAGGAGGGAACAACTTGTGGGGTGACAAACGACTGGCTTTGAGAATGAGGCATGGATGACGCAGTAGTAAAGGCTTGAATATGAGGTTGTTGAACAGTAAATGCTTGACCTGAGGAAGAAGTGATTGATGAAAGAGCATTGTTAGAAGAAATTCCAAGATTTGTAGTCGAATACGAGTTCACATGATTAATCTCTCGCTGTTTATTATCAATATCACAAGCTTTGATGATCGCCATTGTCTCAGCCAGAGTGAGGTGATTCAGATCCTTGGTCTTCTTAATAACAGCTACATTTATGTCCCATGACTTTGGAAGAGCATTCAGTAGCTTTTTATTTATCTCAGACTTGGTCAAGAAGATCCCAGATATGTTCATTTCAGTAGTGAGAGTTGTGAATCGCTGCAGCTGTGCCTCCAGGGTTTCTCCGGGAATGTAGTTAAACATGTTGAATTTTTGTCGCAACATATCGTGGCGGCTTTCCTTCATGTCTTCATTTCCTTCATACACCTCAATCAAGGCTTACCGCAAAACTTTAGCTGAAGTATACTCTCTGAAACCTTGAGCTATATCAGGAAATAAAGCCATGGTCAGAGTGGCCAAAGCCCTTTCCTGTTCTTCAACTTTCTCAAAATCTTCATCTGTATAGTGCTCAATTTCTTTGTCAATCACTTGTCCTGCAACAGTGATGGTAATTCGGACAAGACCCTTGATGATGCTTCTCCAAAGTTTGAAGTCTTTCATTTTAATGTACTTCTCAAACCAGTATTTCCATTCAGGAAAACCATCTGCAGACAGCAGTCTTGGAATACGTGTGGTTGTGCCCATGACAGTATCCAGTTCATGATGAAGTGTTTGATTTTGAGAATCCATTGATGATTAAATTTTAAATCAGAAATTAAAACAAAAGGAATTTCAAAAGTGAGTTTCCGGTCAATGGGTTTACGGCCGTAAACTGAGTTTACAGTCGGATGTTTACGGTCTGAGTGTTTACGGTCTTGTGTTTACGGTTTTTGAAGCTTAGTTTACGGTTGTTGAAGATGCTTTGTTTATGGTCCAAGAACACAGTTTACGGTCTTTGAATGTTCTTGAGTTTACGGCTGTAAACTGAGTTTACGGCCGTAATCTCTTGGCAGTAAACTCCCAGAAGTTCTCGAAAACACGATTTTTGGAGTAGATTCAATCCCTTTAGCAATGAAAACACCAAACCCAATCTCGAACAGTGAAGAATATAAGTTTAAACGGCCGAAAACTCGATTGAATGATGCTTTGACACCGGTTTTTCTCTGATACCAATTGTAAGGTCCTAAAACGGATCTTTACCAATGATCAAACAATCAAACAATCAAAAGAAACTAGAATATGAGTAGAAGAAGAAGAGAAATGAAGCTTGCACACGTTTATTACTGAAAAACGTCTGGTACAACTCAATATACTTGGTTGTGAACTCTGTGGCATCAACAACTAACAATGACCTACAACACCTCTATATATAGGGAACTTGGGTCGGAAACTGGGTTTACGGCCGTAAACAGGCTTACGGCCGTAAACTCACTACAGGGCCGTAAACTCACTAACAACCTACTAAACCACAATAAGGAGTCAAAAGAACTATTACAATGAAAGCCTAGACCAAACCACTAACTAGACCCTTCAACCCTAATTTCCAAATTTTGGCAAATCTTGGGGAGGAAGGCAAGGATTTCAAATCCTTGCCATAACTTAGAAAAATCATAGGGTTAGGAAACCATAAAATCGAAAACTTATAGGCCAAGGGAAAGGGTTACAGCCCTTTTCCAAATTTTCGAAATTTAGGGTTAAGAAACTCTAAATTTCGAAAACCCTAAGTCCAAATAGTTTAATTGCCATAAACCCTAATTAATCAAGTTCAACCAATTTCAATCAAATTCAATAAAAATAAGTCAAGGCTCTGACACCACTGATGGGGTTTGAGCAAACAAACAATCCTTATATGTGCATGCAATCCTAATTCTCGGATCTATGTTTTTCTAATTGAGCGTACAAGCATTAAACACAAAAGGGGAAACCCTAGGAGACTTCTAGTAAATTCGAAATTCATAACAAGGGATAGTAAACTAACCTTTCAATGGTATAAATTAATAACAACCATTCCTTCTTGTTGTAGGAGCTTGAGAACTAATATCACAAGTGTAACACCTCTAATGGTTCACAAACACACTTAGCAAGAGGATGATGTAGGAGAGAGGAAGAGGAGGAAGAATCAGAATTTCGGCTCTTCTTAGGGTTAGGAATGGTGGCCGAAATCTCAAAGGAGTATGCCCTATATATAGTTGTTGGTAACTTAGAGCCAAAGCTAGGGTTTTAAGAAGGGAACCCTAATTCCTTAGCTTAAGTCCTAAGTATCCCAAGAACTCCATCCAAGAGTCCCTTGGACGAAATTTCTAGGGTATTCCTAGAAGATTTCGTCCAACCCATGTAGGAGGGTTCTAGAGCCCAAAACAAAACCTATCAATAAATTTCCAAACAACCCCTGCAGTTTTAATTATTTCCTTTAATTCCAAATAAATTTATGATTACATATTAATTAAATTATATGATTTCTAATTAATATATTATTTTATAACATATTACTAAATCATTTATTACAATTTATTAATCAGATAATAAAATTCTTCCTCTTTCTCAATAAGTCATCTTGTCTAGTTGCTAGTGTAAAGGCAACACAAATGGATTGTGCTACTATCAATTCAAGTACATACCAATTATAGTTATGGGCTTAGACACCTAATTCAATAGTTTGGGCCTTGGCCTTGGGCCAAGTTAGGTAAATGGTGAAATGGTCTTTTACCCTAGTTTAGACTCTTAGTTATGTGTCGGAATCCAATTATTCATTGGATGTTATTTTATGATGATAGCACATGGATTTTCAGACCAGCAACAAGAGATTTATCTGTGAGATTCAGCAGACTGAGGTGAGTTTCGCCACCGTGTTTAGCTGGTCGAAGGCACCAATTCTGGTCCATGGTTTATTATGTTAGGATGCTAGGTGTTTGTGTGACTCTTGCATGTGTATGCGCTGGTATGTATACTGAGCGAGGCTCAATGTTAGGCGAGGCCCAATGACTGTATTGTATGCCATTATCTTTGTGATTATCGCATGTGTTAGTATGTTTATATGTTCACATGTTTGTATGTGTATCGGGCGGGGCACGATGTCAAGCGGGGCCTGATAATTGACAGATCTGTAAACCGAGCGGGGGTCGATGTTGAGCGGGGACCGAGGCCGGGTGGGACTGGATGTCGGGCGGGGCCCGATGAAGGGTGGGGGCCCAGTATGTGTTTATTATGTATGGTATATGGTATTTTGGGCAACCCACTAACCTTTGTGCTTACGGATTTGAGTTTATGTTTCAGGTACTTCCGGTTCGAAGTGGAAGAGCACGTGATGATTGCAGAGCACACACCACCTCATTCCGTATTTTGTGATTTACTCTAATATTCCGTGATGTAGTGATACACTTTGATCCATCTTGGTTGTATGAAAATGTTTTGTAGTATCGTTTTATAAATTTTGAAAATGAAAATTTTGGGTCTTATTTTTGGGACGCTACCTGTTGGTATCAGAGCCTTAGTTGGAGAGTTTCAGACACACTCTTGGGTGTGTGTGAACTGAAACTGAGGATTTGGTTAAAATTTTCAAAAATGAAATGTTTGTTAAGAAACGGGTTTTCTAATACAAGAAAGGGTGTGGTACATGCAATCGACCAAGCTCAAGTAAGTTTTCCCAAAATACTCATACATGTCATTTGATATGATTTGATTTGTGAATTTGTGAATCTCATGCTAGTTAGGGCTAAGGACCTGCTCAATAGTAGCATGATAGACTGCTAGGAGAGATGCCTTTGTGTGCCTATTGTATGAGCTTGTAGACTTCAATGCTAGTACTGATTAGTCGGTGATAGGATGACATGATTAGGTTATGCTTGGTTTTGATTACTCGATGCTCGAATGTTGATTGGTATACGCTTTTTAGGAATTCTCACTAACATCAGCTAACTAGCAAGTGAATATATTAAGTTACATAATAATAAGACTAGATAATTTTAGAATGTTGGGCTTTAACTCTATTGCACAACTCTTGTTTGAGTCCAACCGTTATAATGTGAGACCTCTCATTCGAAGAATTATCTGGTTTTCCTGATATGTAATTGTATTCGTGAGCTAGTTAGAGGATGTTAGAAGGAGTTCCTTCTGCAGCTAATGGTGGAGAGTGGTGTGGAGTTTACTCTAGGAAAATCTAGGAAGAGATTTAGTGTTGGGAGCCTTATCTTGATGAGGGTTAATTTTTAGGACCTATTTTGTTGGTTTTTGGTAGGCATATATATTTTATAGGCTTTATTATTCTTTGTTAGGACTTATTTTGTGTTTTCGGTTGGTTGGACCGAAATCAGCCTTGATTTCGGTCCCTTGGTGTTTTCGATTGTGTGTTTGCTTGTACATTTGTGTTCCATATAAAAGGAGACTCATATGACCGGTTAGTGGCTAACAGTTTTCGGTCATAGCGTTGTGAAGCCATTGTACCAGACGATTATTGAATACAATCGTGTGTATTGGATTGGATTGAATTCACTTCTTCTTCTTCTTGCTTTGATTCATCATTTGCTATTTGATTTCGTTTGATCGCTAGTTGGTTCATTGTTTGGGACTTACAACTGGTATCATAGCCAATCTAGTGTTAACCATATTCAAGAAGCTTGAATTTGGCTGTTTTATTTGATTTAAGCTTTTGATCGAAAATTGTTTTGAGTTCATTGTTAGAAATTATCCGTTGTTGTTGCTGTTGCTGCTGTGTTCTTGGTGTTCATCGAGGATTCAAGGCAAAATAATCAAAATTTTGTTTTAAATCTTCGTGTTCAGTGGATTTGGGCATTTTCGGTAGGAGATTTCGGTGGAACGTCTCATATTTTCGGTGGGTGATTTCGGTGGAGCGTCTCATATTTTCGGTGGGTGATTTCGGTGGCTGTTTTTGGTGGAACATCTAGTTTTTTCGGCCGAAATCGAACATTTTGGCAGAAATCGCTTTTTAGGTAGAAATCACGTTTATAACCGAAATCTATTGTTTTCGGTCAGCCTCATCTGTTGACTCTCTGAGTTTTCGGTGTGACAGTCCTTGATTTTTTACAGTTTTACTTTTAATCAAATTAAAAAACAATTATAAAAAAATAAATAAAAAAAACAACAAGAAAAATGGAACCTCAACACAGTGCATTACATCAAGAACTGGATTCAATTATGGGAACCACTACGAGAATTCCACGTCTTTTATCTGCTGATGGGTTTCCAGAATGGCATTACAGGATTGAAAAGTACATTAAGATGAAAGACTTTAAGATATGGAGAAGCATCCTTAGAGGTCCGATTAGAATTACCACAACACTGTAAAATGGTACTGTAATTGACAAAGAAGTGGAGAACTACACTGATGAGGACTTTGAGCAGATTGAGGAGCAAGAAAAGGCACTTGCAACTTTGACCATGGCATTCTCCCCTGACATTGCTCAAGGATTCAGGGAATATGATTATGCAAAGGCTCTTTGGGAAGCCTTGATAGAAGTTTATGAGGGAAATAATGATATGAAACAGAGCAGGCAGGATATGCTCCGTCAAAAGTTCAATATGTTCAACCATGTTCTTGGGGAGACTCTTGAATCCTAACTGCAATGATTCATCACACTCACTACTGAAATGACTATTGCATGAATCTCAGTACCCCGCTTCGAGACAAACAAGAAGCTGTTAAATTCTCTTCCAAAATCATGGGATATGAATGTTTATGTCATTAAGAAGACCAAGGATTTTAACAGGCTTACTCTTATTGAGACTATGGTTATCATCAACGCCTCTGATTTGGATGATAAGCAGCGTGAGATAAATCACGTGAATTCCTACTCCACAGCAAATCTAGGAATCTCATCAAACAATTCTTTTTCATCATTCACTGTTCCACAAACTCATGCCATTCCTCCTACTATGCCTTATCAACATCTAGCCTCCTCAAAAGCTCCTGCCACAATCTCAACTCCCAAGGAAGCTGAAGAAAACATGGCTCTAGCTTCTGGCCATGTGAACTGTTCCAATGCTTACTTGGCTGGCGACTTACCTCCTCAAATCTCATTCGTAGATCTTGATCAAATTCATCCAGAAGATGTGGAAGAGATGGATATCACCTGGCAAATTGCAATGGTTGTGTTTAGGGCTGAGCAGTTTGCTAAGAAGACTGGGAAAAACAATTGGAGTATGAATAGGGACAAGAAGGTTGGTTTCAACAGAGGCAAGCTTAGGTGTTTCAATTGTCACGAGCTAGGCCACTTTTCTCGTTATTTCCCAAAACCAGATAGAAGAGAGAATCCTGATAGGACGATGGTGCCAGTTGTGAATAATAGAGGAGCTACCACCAACAATGAAACTGCAAACCTGACAGTGGTGGATCAGACTTTTGATTAGGCGGACCAGATTCAGGCATTCAACATCGCAAGGCCTGAGAGTGCAAATCTGGCGCAGATAAGTGAGCTCCCAGATAAAGATGCTGAAGAAGATGCTGAAGCATAGATAATACAACTGCAATTTGCTTTTATGTTCTCCACCACTCGTGAAACAAAAGAGGTCAGTGAAGTTTCTTGTTCTCAAAAGTAAATGGATACTGTTAAACTTCTAAGTGATCAAAATGATATATTACGTAGAGACAATGAGGACCTTAGGAATGAAGCCTATAACCTTAGGAAGGGCCAAAAACCTCTGAAAGAACAACTAGAAGCTAAATTCAAGGACTTTATAAAACTTCAGGAAGACTACAACAACAAATGTGAGAACTATAACTATGTTAAGAGCCACCTTGCCAGCTTGACTGACGAACTTGACACATTAAAGACTAGATTTGAAAATGCAGATTTTAATTTCAGGAAGTATGATGTGTAATGTAAGACAGTTAAAACCATGATAGAAACACAATTAAAATGGCAGGACAAGAAGAAATAAGTCTAGGGTATGACAGTGTTCCTACTCCTTTTAACCATACTATAACCAACATCCCTATGACTAAAGAACAAATAGACAGAGAAGCACATCTTCAGTATGGCAAACCTATTGTGGTTGTGCCACAAAATAGCTCTAGGGTGAACGATACTAATGTCTCTACTTCATATGCAGATTCATCCTTAGAACAAGACAAGCAGGAAGCTGGAGGTAGTGTTTTTGATAATAATTTTGCTTCGCAAACTGATTCTGTGAAAGATGTTTCTGATTTGAACACTACTGTTTCTGTTTCTACTTCTATTGCTTTGAAAAATGATGCTTTAGTTTCTGATAATTCTGGTTTGAAAACTAATAATTCTACTGTTTCTGATAAATGTAAAGATGTGTTTGAGAAATCAAATTATAATAAACCTGTCACTAGCAAATGCATGCCACCTAAGCCAGCCAAACGGACTAAACCATGCAAGTGTACTTGTGGAAACAATAAAGGACTTAATAAGGACACTAACACAGGAACAAGCACTACTAGCTTCTACATAAAGAAACAGACATGTTTCAATCTTGGAATTCCTGGACATATCGCAAGAAATTGTCCAAACCGTGCATATGTTCCATACTATGCACAAGGTAGGCAGAATGAGTCACGAGGAATATCTCTTAAAAGAAAGTCCTCGAGATCTCGTTCAATTGATGGTGATTGGAACATTAATAAAGACAGAAATCGGGCTGCTAAACTTAAAAACGACAAACAGGTTTTGAGCAAAAATCCAAAAGACACTGTAGCGAAATCGAAATTGGCTGAGCCAAAATCGGTATCGCTGAAGTAATCGTCTGGATCTTCATCTGGTCATAGACGGATACCCAAACGATCAAAAACAAAGAAAAATACTTCAAAATCACTTGCTAATGTTCCTAAGCCTAATTACAAATAGGTGCCCAAAAACTCATATGTCCAATCACCTCAGAGTCCTTTAAATGCATCTCCTAATTTATCTGATATGAAATGTGAAAAGGTTAATTCTGTTGATAGAAAAGGTAAACCCAGTGTTTCTATGGTCTGGGTTCCAAAATCTAAATAATCTCGCACATCGTGCAGGAACAGCTATGGAGGAATATCGTCAGACCTTGGTATGTCGATAGTGGCTGTTCCAGGCACATGACAGGAGACATTTCCCAACTGCAAGACATTCAAAATTTTAATGGGGGTTATGTTTCTTTTGCAGGAGGAGAAGGTGGAAAGATAACACAAAAGGGTATTGTGACAAATGGCGTGCTCAGCTTTGAAAATGTGAATTATGCTCCCGAGTTGAAACACAGTCTGCTGAGTGTATCTCAGATTTGTGATAAAGGTTATTTAACTCACTTTACGAACAAGGAATGTCTAATTCTGAAGCCCGGAATCATCATTCCAGAAGATTCGATTTTGGTGAGATCAAAAAGAGAAGAGAATGCCTACGTCAATGATATGAACCATAACATTCCCGAGCAAGTTACATGTCTTTTCTCCAAGGTTTTTGAACACAATGCTATGCTCTGGCATCGTCGACTCGATCATGCAAAAGCCAAGAACCTCAACCGTCTTGCAAAGAATGATATTGTGCGTGTTCTTCCAATCAAGGACTTCATTACTTTCGATAAGTACGTGGCATGTGCTCAAGGAAAACATCATCGCAAGCCACGTAAGCCAAAACTAGTCAACTCTATCAGCACTATTCTTCAGTTATTGCATATGGATTTGTTCGGTCTGGTGAACGTTCTCAGCGTCAATAAGAATTCTTACTGCCTGGTTGTCATCGATGATTACTCACGGTTTACCTGGGTTTTCTTGTTATCCACCAAGAGTGAAACTGCTGAGCTGATCAAGCAATTCATTGTGTTGATTGAGAATCAGACCAACAAAAGGGTGAAGGAATTCGAAGTGACAATGGCACAGAGTTCAAGAATGTTATTATGGATCATTTTTATGCTGAAAAGGGTATTTTGCGTCAATATAGTGCTGTTCGGACACCTCAACAAAATGGTGCTGCAGAGCGGCGAGATCGTACTTTGATCGACGCAACAAGGACAATACTTTCTGACTCCAAGATACCGATCTTCTTCTAGGCTAAAGCTATCAAAAATGCATGTCACGTTCAGAACCGAGTTCGGATCAACAAACCCCAAATGAAGACCCCGTACGAAATTCTATATGGTCACAAGCCAACCGTCACTCATTTTAGGATTTTTAGATGTCCTTTCACCCTCCTTCACCTGGAGTCCAACCCCAAGTTCAACTCAAAAGTTGATGACTGCTACTTTGTCGGATATGTTGCACGCACTGCCTATCGTGTTTACAACAAGTCAACTACGAAGGTTGTGGAGGTTTTCGACGTGCGATGGCTGGAAGAGAATGATACGGATGCTCGAGTCAGACCTGATTGGTTGTTTGATTACGCATCATTGTTTCAATCTTTTAATGTGTTTTCTGATACTGTTTTAGGTTCCAGCTTAGGTACAAGTGCTATTGATGCGGGCCCTAGTGTGGAGGATCGGGCCCTTGCGTTCCTAGAGGCCCACGATCGTGTGACTAAAGGGGCTTCACGGAAATGGCCATAACTTTGGCTACGAATCTCCGTTTCGGGCCTACGACCAGTGAAATCGAAGCTTGGAGCAAGGAGCACGTCTAGATAAGTACCCAAAGGGGACTTACCTATTTTCGAGTCCAGAAATCGCTTTCTAAATGGAGTTATGAACAATTTTGTTATTTTTCCTTAATTTTTGGGTTTTGTTTTTGGGTTTGTATTTGGCCCATGGACTTTTAGGGTTTCATTTTAATTTCTGCTTCTTATTTAACTGTTTTTGATGTAATTTGGATGGTCGATCATCAATTTTATGAACTTTCGATTTTCTCCCAAATTATGTGTGTTAACCCAGATTTTGAAGCCAATCCCACGGTATTCGTAGAATCAACGTGGTTTTGAAGAGATTGTCCTGGCTATTCTTTTAGAATCAACAGGTTCATTCTTGGTTATCTTTGTGTTGTTTTTTTTGCTGCATCAGTTGGTATCAGAGCTGAATTCCTGGTTCAAAATGCCTCCGAGGAGAAACAGGACGCCCGCTAATGTTCATGAGCAAGAACTAGAAGAACGTATTATGGCACGAATGGAGGAGAGGATGGATCAAATGGTTGACCAACTGACTGATAGGATGGTCGAACTGATGAATCGAGGAGGGCAAAGGTCTCGAACACATTCTCAAGTGGAAGATGGTGAATTTGGGAACCCGTTCGGCGGCAGTGACGGTTCATATTCTGAAGACGATCTAGAAAGGCGGCCAAGGCGTGATCATAGAGGTGACAATAGGCGTTGGGAGGCCGGAATGAGAATTGATATCCCAGAATTCGATGGGGTCAGTTCGAATCCGGAGGGGTTCATCGACTGGTTGGCTACTGTTGAGGAAGTTTTTGAGTTCAAAGAAGTCCCTGAAAACAAAAGAGTGTCATTGATTGCTACCAGGCTACGTGGTAGGGCATCTGCATGGTGGCAACAACTAAAACTGACACGAGACAGGCTCGGAAAGTCAAAGGTAAAGACTTGGAGGAAGATGAAGAAGTGTTTACGATCCAACTTCCTACCCCATAACTTTCAAAGGTTGATGTACCAACGGTTGCAAAATCTGAAGCAGGGTGCCAAATCAGTTGACGATTACACAAGTGAGTTCTACCAATTGATTGCCGGAAACGATATCCAGGAGACAGAGGAACAACTCGTTGCTCGATATATTGGGGGTCTACGGGTCCAAATCATGGACTCTGTAAATATGTTTGACCCGGTATCTATTTCTAAAGCGCACCAACGGGCGTTGGCTTTTGAGAAACAAAGTCGTCGGGTGGGTGGTTCGTCTTCAACTGCTAATATTGGAGGAAGTTCCGGGACGGGTGGTATGGTACCCCGTGTTGTGCCTAATCAACAAAGACCGACATCTAACAGTGTTGGACCAAATCCTAGGACAACTGTTAGTAGCAGCTTGAAGTGTTTTAGTTGTGGGGAGACAGGTCACCGACAATCAGAGTGCAAGAAGGTCGGAAAACGTCATTTGTTTGCTGAGCAAGATGATTGGCAAAATGATGATGCCGGTGAAAATTACGAAGATCCCCCTGTGTATGACGAAGAGCATCAATGCGAAGAGGAAGTTGTAACTGGAGATGTGGGGGTAAATTTGGTGGTAAGGCGGTCTTGTTTTACACCAAAAGTTATTGGTGATGATTGGCTCAAACACAACATCTTTCAGTCGACATGTACTATTTTGGGAAAGGTTTGTACTTTTGTTATTGATTCAGGAATTTGTGATAACCTTATATTTGAAGAAGCAGTTCAAAAGTTGGCTTTGAAAACAGCAAATCGCCCTAAGCCTTACAAGCTACAGTGGCTTAAGAAGGGTGGCAAGGTCACTGTATCTAAACGAGCCCTTGTTCAATTTTCTGTTGGTACCACGTATAAAGATGATGTGTGGTGTGATGTGGTTGCTATGGATGCTTGTCATTTGTTGTTGGGCAGACCTTGGGAGTATGATCGTAACATAGATCATAACGGGCGGACTAATACTTACAGTTTCTTGTTTGGTGGTGTGAAGATAACATTGGTTCCCAGTAAGCCAAAGGAGCCAGTTCCGAGACCTTCGGGTACTCTACTGACCCTTAATCAGTTTGAAGACGAGTTGGAGGCGGAAGGTGAAATTTTTGTATTGCTCGGGAAGGAAGTCGCTAAGGAGGTTGAAATTCCTGAGGCTATGGTTCCTCTGCTCAAGGAATTCGCTGATGTTTTCCCTAATGAATTACCTGATGGTTTGCCACCTTTACGTGACATCCAGCATCATATTGATTTACAACCAGGAGCTCAGTTGCCTAATAGGCCACATTACAGAATGAGTCCCGGAGAGCATGAGGAGTTGCGACGACAGGTGGAGGACTTGATTTCAAAAGGTCATGTTCGGGAGAGCATGAGCCCGTGTGATGTTCCTACTTTGTTGACTCCTAAAAAGGATGGTACTTGGCGTATGTGTGTTGATAGTCGCGCCATCAATAAGATCACGGTGAGATACAGATTTCCAATTCCTCGACTTGATGACCTACTTGACCAGATTAGCGGTGCCTCTATCTTTACGAAACTGGACTTGAAGAGCGGGTACTATCAGCGACTTAGGCCTGGGGATGAGTGGAAGACTGCCTTCAAGACTCGTGAAGGATTGTATGAGTGGTTGGTGATGCCTTTCGGTTTATCAAACACTCCTAGTACATTTATACGTGTGATGAACCAGTTGTTCAGGCCCTTTATTGGTAAATTTGTAGTCGTTTATTTTGATGACATACTTATTTACAGTGCTACTTTTGGTGAGCATGTCAACCATGTGAGGCAGGTTTTGACCGTACTTCGACGGGATAGTTTGTATACAACTATGAAGAAATGTGTGTTTATGGTTCCTAAAGTCTTGTTCTTGGGGTACGTTGTTTCTGGGGAAGGAATACAGGTGGACGAGTCTAAAGTAGCAGCTGTCAGACAATGGCCAAGTCCAACTACCATCACTGAAGTTCGAAGCTTTCATGGCCTTGCTTCATTCTATAGGAGGTTTATTCCAAACTTTAGTTCTATTATGGCATCGGTGACTGATTGTATGAAAGGGAAGGCCTTTACTTGGACCGAAGCAGCAGAATCAGCTTTCCAATTAGTAAAAGAGAAGCTTACTACATCACCGATCCTTGTATTGCCAGACTTTTCTCAAGTGTTTGAATTACACACGGATGCTTCCAAGGTTGGGATTGGAGCAGTTCTAAGTCAAGGAGGACGACCGGTTGCCTATTTTAGTGAGAAGTTGACGGGGCCAAAGCTGCATTATAGCACTTATGATGTTGAGTTCTATGCAGTGGTCCAAGCTGTAAAGCATTGGCGCCATTATTTATTTCATAAGGAATTTGTTTTGTTCACAGATCATGATTCATTAAGACATATTCGCAGTCAAGATAAGGTGTCACACAAACATGGGAGGTTGATGTCGTTCTTGGAAAAATTCACTTTCGTGGTGAAACACAAGTCTGGGATGTCAAATCGGGTGGCTGATGCATTGAGTCGGAGGAGTAATTTGCTAGTTTCCATGAGGGTTGGTGTGCCGGGGATGGATGTCCTCATGGAGCAGCTAACGGTTGATCCTTATTTTTCTGTTGTTCTGCAGGGTATACAATCTGGACAGATGTCTGATTTTCTACTGCATGAAGGTTTTCTTTTCAAAGGCAATCAATTGTGCATCCCTGCTTCTAGTCTCCGCCTTCATCAACATCACCAACCTTCCAGTCTCAATCAATGACATCACCCATGAAATCCCCACCAGAATTCCTCATTTTGTGATTTACTCCGATATTTCATGATGTAATGATACACTTTTATCCATATTGATTGTATGACAATGCTTTGGATTACCGTTTCATAAATTTAAAAAAAAATGGGTCTTATTTTTGGGACGTTACAAAAGGAAGATGATTGGATTCTTTTAAAAACAGTGGGTTAATGATTGTGAGTCTCCACGACTACCGAGGGGTTGATCGTGAATCTTCAAGCCTGAGGGGGATGTGGATAAGAGCGGTCTGGCATTGTAATACCAGTAGTTAGATAGTATTCTGATGTGACGTGAGCATGCTTAGGAATGAATTGCTCAAGAAATAGTTTTGCCTTGATATAGGTAAAGTAGTTAGAGCTTTGCAAGAATGAGTATTGGTTCAAGGGTTTTGAACCAGTAAACCCGTTATAGTAACTCTGGTTAAGTTTTAGGATGTTGGACTACCTGAACTAGGTAGAGTGCCTGCTTGCAATCAAGATTCATTTGTGTTTTAAGGGTGTACCATAAAAATATGTTATAGGACACAAAGTCAGAACGATATACAACAAGCCTTTCATAGAGGCATATTCCGGAAGTTGGATTTCGTTAGGGTGTCATATATAAATTTCCTTAATTTCTTGCTTTATAACAAATCGACATTGTTCCTACTCAAAAGAAAAAAATGACATTCTGGATGTATAGAACGACGAGTTTCCGGTTTTGGGAGACTTAACAAGGAGTTCAGGAATTGATTTAAGGTAGAAAACGAAGTTCTACATTTAAATTAGTGCAAATAGGTGAAATCGATGTGGTAACGTTGGCTAAATCATGAGTTTATCTCGATAACTCCAATAAGAAGACATCTTGGTGTGCTAAGTGTAGGATTTCGAAGACAAAATCTTTGTAAGCGTAGGAGACTTGTAACACCCCATTTTCACTATAGAGTAAAATTTAATATAAACGTTTGTTTATAAAATTTAAAGTAGAAATTTATTAATTTTTAGCTAAAGTAATCATCATGAAAGTAGTAGTAGTCGCAATGACGGTCTCGTGGATATAAGGAACACTTAAATATGAGTTCGTAGGAAGAAGTTATGGTATTTAAAAGTTTCGCATTCAACCCTATACGACAAAGTGTGTTGTAAAAAGTGAATCGAAGACAAGTTGCTTATTAGCAAAAGTAATCTAAACGAAAGTCGTAGTAATCGTAAAACTGAAAACGTGCATATAAAGAAAGCATAAATCTGAATTCATATCAAAAGTTATGATTTTTTCGAATTTTCAATGTGATAGAGTACAATAGTGTGCGACACGGAAATCTAAATCTAGATTGGTTTGTTTTTAGCCAAAATAGTGTAAACGAGAATTGAAGATCTCGTACATATGAATATGTCGATAAAGAGAGAATCGAGAACGAAGTTCATATGAAGAAGTTATGATTTTGCACAGAGATTTTAACAATGTAATCTCTATAAAAATATGAATTTAAAATAGAATGACAATTAGCTATTGAGATCTAAAGGAAAGTTGTAGTACTCAGAATTACCTACGCGTAGATATATTTGCGAACATCATGTCTGTACGAATATTTGCGAAAAATGCCTTATTTAATGATGTGGCGGCACGAGAGCGTGCCATATGGCGAGGCGGAAGCCTCTTCTCCTATCAGACACGTTGATGTGGCACCACGAGATTGGGATACATGGCACCACGAAATGGTGTCACGTGACAAGGCTGGAACCACGAGAAACATAGTGACATGGCCCAACGACTATTAAACATGTGGCAACCAAAGGGAGGAACTCGTTGACGAAGGCGAGATATGCCTGAGGCTTAGGACGCGGTACACCCCTATGAAGGTTATATATATGCGCGAATTATGCTTCATTTGCCCATACATTCATATATCGTTCACACTAATTTCATTCTCTCTTGAGTCCGATTTTCCTTAGTTTTTGGTGTAGTTTAGCACGGCTCTGAGGAATCTAGGAGCCTGAAGAAAAAGGAACTTTCAGGTCGAGATTCTTCCGGCGAATTTCTGATTTTAGCTAGGAATTCCTATAAGTTAAGCTGCACTTACTACTCTTTAAGTGTAATTTATATTCATAGTGGTTATTAAAAATCTATAAATAAGATTTATTAGTGATTCCAGTCACAAATACTGATTGATAAAATTAAGAGAATGATGGCGAGGCGAAAATTAGTGAGGTTTTAAAGTGGATTTTCCAAACAGTATACTATGTATACCAAACGGATCCTACCTCCAATATGATCTTACCTAGTTATTCTTTATTTGATAGAACTTGAGGTAGTCACTGGGATTAGTGAATGATCTAGCTTTCATTACCAAACTTTCGTAAGATTAAAAAGTTATAGTAGTATAGGCTAATACTTGTTAGACATGTTACAAGCTAATTGGAGCGCCATATAGATAAATGATAACCATCGCAGTAATTATCCACTAAAGTAGCCTATTAGACAAATACTATTTGACTGTATATCTGCTATATATATATATATATATATATATATATATATATATATATATATATATATATCACTAAGCTTACTGCTTATCGAGTTGATTATAAATGTTTTCAGGTACTTATTCGGATTATAAATTGATTTAATTGAACAAATAAAAATGAAAAATTGGCTATGAGAATCTGATCGTTACAGATTATCCCTAACAAAACTGAAGAATATCTTTTAAGAAGGTGAAATTAAGAACTTCAGAATCCTCTCTTTTGTGTCTTCCCTCGACGAGAATAGTTTTTTGAATGTAGGAAGTGTCAAAAAGCACAAATTAGTGTCCCCTCTTCAAATTATAAAACCCCAATGAAAAAAAAATCCCACCCTAAGTTATCTAGTCAACAGGAAAAGTGTCTCCCTGAACCAGAGATTTCCTATTGACACAAAAATATTTCTTTTGCCACCCAACACTATGAAAAGATATATTAAGAACTAAATGTTGGTTTTTGGGTTTTACTTGAAAAATAACACGAAAAGAACCAATGGTTTGAAGATTGTAGACACTGGTGATCTTCGGAAGATCAAGATCTAAGTTTTCATATTTATTATGATGATCAATCCAATATAGAATGCGCCAAACCATGGGCATAAATTAGGAACATGGAATACAGGTCTCCTCGAAAAACTCAAAAATAAAAGATGGAAAATCAGAAGAAAGTCTGGTAGGAAAAAGGAAAATAGTAAAAACAGATCCATGAAGAAGATACAAAAATCAGGTCTTAACTTCATGTCATGTGACCTGAAAATTGTTTGAGAATGATTTTTTTCCGTCAGCCTGAAGAGAATCGATTTTTGTATTTGTAAAAATATAAACTTCCTTCTTGTTATGAAAAATTCCTACATCAATGAAATCTTCATAGATTAAACCCTCATTATCATTCTTTGACATAATAGGAGCTTTATCCATGATTTTGGGAAATCAAGAATAATAGGAAAAATAGGATTTTTCTAATCGAATGAATGTATGGAAGAATGGACAAATGCAATGTTAAATTTATAATGCCTAAAGAAGCTGAATGATTTGAATTAAAATTTCATGGAAAATCGAACAGCTAGCTCGATCGTTTAGCATGTAATGGCTAAACGTCTATAAATCTTCAGTCGTCTTAGATCATGGATTGAAGATTTATGGGGAAATTGTTGTGGGTAGAATTTCAACTTACTCTTTGTATATCTTTAACATATACTAACATCCCGGATAAGCCAAAGATCTTGTATTTAATCAATATATTGGACTGCCATTGTGTTTCTAGTGAAATATTATACATGAACTTAAAGCTTAACATGAAAGGAATAAGCCAAGTCAAACCACACATGGTCAATCCCTCACGGACGTTGAAGACTCTCATATAGTATGGGTTAAGAAAGGATCAAGGAGGATCCCATGAATGCCAGAGTTATAATTATTATTGTTATGTATATAAAACTATCTGGTCGACTTTCACACACTTGAGCACATTTGCTCCATTTCTAAAACCAACTAGCACTTGCACCTTTATTTCGATTTAATATAAGTTCTAAGGAAGGTGATTTCATCACCTCATGAGGTTTTATCTTATAGACCCAAAAGGATTAAGGTCTTTCCTCATAATTCACTATGTTGTTGCATTTACATTCATTTACTTGTTGTTATTTAATTTATAACAATTATTATATTGTTTACTTAATTGTTAATCTGTTTTCACTTTAACACTATTTTTCTCTCAAATACATTCATTTTCATTTCAAAGTACTATACTTTAACTTAATAGTTTTTCGAGCGTTATTGTTTTCCACCCAAGATTCTTAGCATATTTCAAGATCATAAGCACTTTAGTACCACACTTACTAATTTGGTTACAAAATTATTTTGTTAATTTTTGACCAAAAAATTAACTGTATCACTTGGTACATAAAAAGATGGATCAATCCTATGTCCTTCGTGCTCTAACTCAATTGTTGGCTATGAACTTTGATCATGAAGATACATATTAGATTAGCACTAAGATTACTAAAGAAGAAAACAAAAGAGTAGATGGCTGTGAACTTTGATCACAATTAGGTCGACCTGGAACCCAAACCCCGATGCAGACCCATAAATCAGGAGATGTATAACTCAATGCAACAAATTCTTTTCTATTTTTGGTTCATGATAATGACATGTTTTGGATTACAACAAAAAGGAACTAATGGAAGAAAGGTGTGACTTTAAGCTGCTTTTGGTGCTAATTTTTGTCATTATGTCTTTTGTAGGCATTTTGTTACTTATTGCTTGAGAGAATGCATGTTGAAAAAAAAGTGTCATATTGGTTCAAAAATCAAAAGTAGTTTTCAACTCCAAAAAAGTAATATGCATAATTAAGAATCAAATTTTTTCCCTTATTGGTTTTAATTAAAACTTACCCATATCCACTTATTAGTTATCACACCTTCTGATATCCTTCTACCATAAGTGTATTATTGTTATTCCAGATCCTCTTGTAGTTTAATCAAAAGTATCTTATGTTTTTAATGATAATACATTAATTCTAGTACCACCACCATTTAAATATATCATTTTGAAAAAAATGATTTTCCATAAAACATATATCACCATTAACCCTTTTGAAATTATAATTTTTTCTTGGAGGGAGGTTGATTTTGGTCTAGATGCTAGGTCACTACCTAACACACTATTGTTGATTATTGTCCCAGTTAAAACTTTTTATATATTTTTTGGAAGACATTTTTGCCATCAGTTTCCATCATACAATTCATGACCAACGATCATTGTTGCAACAATCCTATCCACCCTCCTTATTAGTCCTCTGTTTTTTACCTTCCATCGATACATTTACATTTACACACATCAAAATTATTTTTTATTCATTCTATTAAATATTTCTTTAGGTATTGGTTCTTCTCCTTCTTACATCATCCCGGGACCAAGAGTCGTCCCCTGGAACTCACATCCGTCAGAAGAAGTATTATGGTATGGCAACTCAACAGCACACGAAATAGGTGGAACCCAGACCCAAATGAAGACCCATGAAACAGGAGATATATAACACAATGAACAAATTCTTTTATGCACATCCCATGCTAATGATATGTTTTGGATTAGAAAATCTATAGTATAGAATCCAATTGAAAACAGGTTTGAATATTGCATTTTGTGTGTCATAAATAATATGAAGGTCGTAGTCACAAAGCACCACAATGACACTTGTTCTAATCCATTTTTTATTTCATTTCAATTATTCTTATGCAGCCAATGACACTACCAATCAACGATGTTGTAAGATCATTTTATTGTAATTTCCTAATTCTTAATAGCATATATTTCACAAAATAGCAACATACTTTCTTCTTTCTACCAATATGGGCAATGAAAGTACTTTTATCTTTATCCATAATAGCAGTGAATACATTGTAAGAAATTTTCATGGAAATTGACTTATATAACCTTGTAATAGTGAATACAATGTTTGCAACATTATTATAGAAACTTTTAATTGAATTTTTGTTTGTTATATATTCATTATGGCCCATATAGTTATTATCTTGCATTCACTTTTTTTGTTTAAAAAGTTTTAAACTTTGATCAATTTTTTTGATGTTTTTCCTGGATCCAATAATGACTTGTTGCTATTGATTTTCTTAGGAAGCAGTTATATCACTTCCTTAGATATTGTTGTTTGGTTAACAATATGGAGAAATGAAATACATAGAGCCATGACCAACATCTCATCTGATCCATCATGAACAATGGCCAGGTACTTGTATTAGTTAGTAGATATCATTTTTTTTAACTTGTATCGGATATTTTTTACATTAATATTTACTATCATTGTGGTTGAAATTGTATTTGGTTTCAGTTTATTATATTTTTTTTAGAAAAAAACTTTAAAAAAACATGTAACTAAAGGTAGTATATGGTCACGATTTAATTTGTCATATGTGAGCATATGTATATTACTATCACTATTTAATTTATTATCTATAATTAAAAGTAAATATTAGTAACGAGAAATGAATAAACCTTTGGCTAAAAGTAACATATTATCACAGTTTAATTCCTTTTGTATGACTGAAAGTAACCAGTCATCATAATAAAGGACAAAACATGTGTCACTAAAAGTTAATAATAGTAATGGCAAACGAAAACATTTATGAGTAAGAGTCAACAATATTCATGATAAATGAAATTTTTTGACTAAAAGTCAATAATAGTCATAAAAATAAAAAATGTGTGACTAAAAGTATTTATTGGTCACAGTTTTGTTTTTTAGATGTCACTAAAACTTAACAGTAGTCATTATAAAAGAAAAAAAATGTGACTATATGTATTTTACGGGCACGGTTTAATTTGGTATATGTGACTAAACGTAATCCATAATCTTGAAATACATAACATATGAAGAAAAGTAGTTTATCGTGATGTTTATAAAAAAACCGATTGAAAAAACTACAAAACCACTATTAAATTATGGATTTTAACGTCCCAAAATATACAGTAAGTTTTTCATTTTTTATCATAATATAACAGTTCAAACATCATTCCAACAAAACATAAACAAATTAGGAGTTTGAAGTTTCAATCAAAAGTCAGAGTAAATTTATAAAACAGATAGTGTGAAATCTCTGGTGGATGCGATGCAATCAAGTCGGGCTGTTCCATTTGTTACCAAAAGTAACCAAAACATTTAAACTTAACACCATAAGACAAAGCATAGTGAGTTCCCCAAGATAGCACATACATTACATAACAATGGTCCCCGCCCTACAGGTATATTTGAACCCACGAGAATGTTATGGTCCCACATAGTGTTACAATTAGTTTCATTGTTGCAGTCCCCTGTAGTCTTTCCTGCTATGTCCCTCCATAGTCACAAAGACAATCTAGCATACCATAACACTTAGTGTCCTACACAGTATAGTGAGAAGACTCACCTAAATCAAAAGTTGGATATCAACACTCTAAGGAACGCAAAACCAACTACACGAACCACCTATAAAAATTAAAGGTCATACCTCGGTCTACCATCTAAAACCTCCAAGTTTAACCAAAAGTTAAACTGGTCAAAGTCAACGGTCAACGGTGAAATTCAACAGTCAGCCCTACTGTAGAGTGTTAGGATTGATTACGAATTCAAACGATTAAGACATTCAAAGAAGTAAATTGACACAAGATTTAAATAACATATGTTTGGTTTGATTAAGTCTGAATAGGTACACGAGTACAGAAGAGTACAAGACAGAATACTGGAAGTGTTCGCAACTTCATCTACTCTATGCACCTATCCTATTTATAGGATACATCAGACTCACAAAACGTTACAAGGACTAAACATCAATTTATCGAAATAACAATGCCTTGTAAAATAGATAGAGTCTTGAAGTGATGCTGATTTCGACACTTTATAGACTCTGACCAATTCGACTCCTCACTATATACGTTCGACCCCTACAATCACACCCTTAGTGAGAGTAGTAGAAAGTTATGCAAACATATTTAGTGTTTGTAGAAGTTCTCTTCAAATCTCCATATACCATAGAATGGTTTTTTTGAATCTCAGCTTTGTCTTTACTGTCATTCTTCTTGCAATTGTTGATCCGAAAAATGAGATTATTATACTGAGAGTTCATGCGTCTCTCAAGTTCAAAACTTTGAAGCAAAAACTTCGTCATTTTCCCTTTCTTGTTGTTTCCACAAAAAACGATACCCATTGGATGATGTATGTTTTCTCCATCTTCGAACTCTTTTTTTTTTCAGCATTCCCTTCGACAAAAATTGAGGGACTTTTGATGGATTCATAACAGCTGTGGCAAGGTGAATATCTATGATCGTCAAGTAGTCATAGTAGTTGTTAGTAAAGACTTTGATGTGAGAAAACCAAATAATAAATTCATCCTTATTGGTCTCTTAGATCTTCGATATATCAACAGTTCTCAAAATCTTCATGACCGTGACCAAATCATTCAAGTTCATCAATGGAAAATCTGGTATTGTGAACTCTGAAACAACCTTATTTGCTCTCAAAACAACATAATGAAAGTTTTGTAATAGACATTCGACCAAGTTGTCACAAATGATGGTCATCACTTTGATTATCTTCACTAGAGACTACACTTCTTCTTCTTTCTTCCCCAAGATTG
This sequence comes from Lactuca virosa, assembly GCF_052849685.1. Lineage (NCBI taxonomy): Eukaryota > Viridiplantae > Streptophyta > Magnoliopsida > Asterales > Asteraceae > Lactuca > Lactuca virosa. The sequence goes on along the minus strand of NC_136429.1, from coordinate 144,526,737 downwards.
CGTGAAATCAAATCTGCAACTTTTTAAATTCTTCCTTATCTTTGAAGTTGTCTACAATCTTGAGTTGTGAAGAAGTAAACAACATAATTGATCGGAAAGTCGAGCTGATTACAATTAGAGTTTTCATTGTCGTAGCTCTTCATTCTTTCCAATAAAACAATATCTTCTATTGTCTCATAACACCATTTCTTTTTGGGATCAGCCTTCTTTAAGCTAAGTTGGTCATTTGCTCTTCGCCTAAGAATGCTGTTAATCTTCATTTGTTTTTTAATTTCGATAGATTGTTGCTTTTTATTCTCTTCTTATCATTAAACAACCAAAACTGATTTCCCTTTATCATTTAGATCAACATTTGAAGTTGATTTGTTAGGTATTGAACTCGATCCTCCTGCTCCTTCATTTATAGAGATTCCTTTTGTCAAAGCTCTCGTTGTTTTTGTTGTTGTTTTTGTTGTTGTTGTTGTTAATGTTGTTGTTGTTGTTGTTGTAGACATTGAAGTTATGGGTTTCATTGAAATAATAGTTGGGATTTGAGTACTTATCAACTTTCCCACAACAACTCTAGAGTTATCACATATCTCCTTCGACGAAGTAACACCTCCTTCCCCTTTATCTCCCCTTTGCGACATCTGCATAACATAAGGAGCATTTGTTGGAAGTCGAAGAACTAACCTTCTGATCGTACAGACCAACCTTAATGTTTGTTTCGATGTTAGAAACCATGTGAGAGATGGATTCTGAAGAAATCGTCCACTGAGCCGAAAGTATGGTTTTGATTTCGGTTAAGAATTCTTCTACTCTGGTAAACACTTGAGCATCCCCTTTCACCTTGTTGAATGAAGTGATCCCTTCAATCAAGCGGTTGACGCTTCATCTACCACATCAATCTTCTTATGTAGTGTCGAATAACTTTCAGAAAAAAAAAATTTACTTCAAATTCCAACAACTTTCGAATATCAGAAATCCGAGTATGCAAACAGACTTTTGTTTCCTCCAGCTGTTTTGCAAAAAGATCATGACGTTCTTTCGAAAAAACACAAATCTTAGAAGCTTCATCAGTAAGATTGAGAGAATGAGTGAGAATGCATTCATCATTTTGCTTGTCAATACCATCTATTATTGATTGCAATCGAGACTCTTGGGCTTTGAGAAGATAATCAACTTCGACTCTACTCACATAGTTCATGCTTCCTGTATCAGCCAAGAACTATAAAATTGAATTCATCTTGGAATTCAAGACTTTGAATTGTTTTCCTGACATGATCATTTGATCAACAATATTCTCCTCATCTGGATCAAACTGAAGTTCAGCAAAAGACACCATAAAATCATCATCATTAGTCTTATTTTCGGGTTGTGATTTTTTAGTGGATTGAGATGAGAAGAGAGTGGCAATAGGTTCTTGCATGATACCAGAAAATATGGGTGATATAGTGGAAACTGGAATGGAAGTAGAAATTTGTGATAAAGGTGGTGGTAAAGTTGTTGATGTTTGAACAGTTGAAGTGTCGATGGTTGAAGTAACAGTTGATTCACTATTGTGCATCCCTTCATCCATGTTGAAATTTTTGTCCTTTTTAGATAAGCCCACAATGATGTCTGGAGTTTCAACCACCTCCATATTAGACTTGTATTCGAAACCCGGGATGGTTTGATAATAGTATTCTCAAGGATATTGGTGTTTTGTGGATCACTCGAATTGATGTTTGTATCCGTATTAGATACGTTTACATTGACATCAGAATCCTCTGTCACCTTGCAATTCGAATCTATAGGAGAATCCCTTCGAGACGAACCATGATATGAATCCTCGATTCGAATATCTGACCTTTCACTGTCACTGCCATGCTCTGTTTTGACAGTCACATTTTCAAGTGGTACTTGAACTTTGTGTTTCTTCTTGTTTAACTTTTTAGTCATATTAATAGCTCTTCGCTTCTTGGAGGCTGGTGATCCAAGACTCGGTACTTCACGAAATAGAACTCCTTTCCTGGTAAAGTGTGCTTGTTGAACTTTCTTTGGACCTGCCTATGATGAAATAGGATTCAAAGATTCAACAGTATTAGGCTCAACACTTTCGACTACAGGTTCTTGTGTAGTTGGCTTGATTGGAGCATGAGAAGGTTTCATAGTTCGCTTAAGAAACCCAGATTTCGATGTGATGGTTTCTTTCACAACTTCCTCCTCCATAATTGGTGGCTTTTCGACTTGTTTCTTCTTATTTGAAGCCTTTGACTCTTTAGATGTTCCTTCTATCCCCTTTGGTGGAAGAACCACAGTTGGAATAAAACAATCAATCGAAGGCAAATATTGCACCGGTAGTTGATTTTTGGGATCCACAAGCTTGAGCATCGCATCTGGAATGTGAGCAACATTGGGAAAAATAGAAGTATCATCATCAAAAATCCTTGGTCCAGCCATAACTGCAACTCATCAGTTTCAACACCAGATGGAACAAGAATATGCTCTTGACGATAAAATCTCCTGTAAAATTAAGCTCCACAATCTAGCACTCGAATCACCATTTGTTAGGTTCTTGTGTGAGATTGAGGTTCCAAACTTCTCCCAAAGATGTGAAGCATAATCCACATTCAGAGCATAATACAGTCCTGCGATGACTAAATAGACTTCAAGTTTGGCTTTGTCGAGCCCAGAGCTTCTTCCTGTTAAACATCGTAGCACAATTCCAAAAAAAAGCTCCACATACAGGGAAGACCAAACGTCTTAAAATGAGTTATTCCAGTAAGAGTCGATTGATGCCCCCATTTCATTAAGCATATGAGCGACCTGATCATTCGAGACTTCATAGAATGTACCTGAAACAAGTAATTTTAGCATTTGGGTGAATTGCTTCCGAGTGAGCTTCTTGGTATTTGAATTCGAAAGCTGAAATGTAACCACCTTATCAGTTTTTGTTGAATAAAACAGTTGAACCAGCAATTAAAAGTCATTCCATCGGAATTGCAAACAAAGATGAAAGTGAAGTCGGTAACACAATGTTGTTCAAAGTTTGAACAAGCATCCGTAATGCCTCGGGATATTGATCAAGGGACGGAACAAGATGAAGATTAGTGGTTTGGATCTTCATCATCGGTTGCGAAACTTCTTCTTCATTGGTGGTTGTTGGATAAGCAGTGTGATAACAAATTAGGAGTTTGAAGTTTCAATCAAAAGTCAGAGTAAAATTATAAAACAGATAGTGTGAAATCTCTTGTGGATGCGATGCAATCAGGTCGGGCTCTTCCATTTGTTACCAAAAGTAAAGAAAACATTTAAACTTAACACCATAAGACAAAGCTTAGTGAGTTCCCCAAGATAGCACATACATTACATAACAATGGTCCCCGCCCTACAGGTATATTTGAACCCATGAGAATGTTATGGTCCCACATAGTGTTACAATTAGTTTCATTGTTGCAGTCCCCTGTAGTCTTTCCTGCTATGGTCCCTCCATAGTCTTTAATAGAAAAGTCACAAAGACAATCTAGCATACCATAACACTTAGTCTCCTACACAGTATAGTGAGACGACTCACCTAAATCAAAAGTTGGATATCAACACTCTAAGGAACGCAAAACCAACTACACGAACCACCTATAAAAATTAAAGGTCATACCTCGGTCTACCATCTAAAACCTCCAAGTTTAACCAAAAGTTCAACTGGTCAAAGTCAACGGTCAACGGTGAAATTCAACAGTCAGCCCTACTGTAGAGTGTTAGGATTGATTACGAATTCAAACGATTAACACATTCAAAGAAGTAAATTGACACAAGATTTAAATAACGTATGTTTGGCTTGATTAAGTCTGAATAAGTACACGATTACACAAGAGTACAAGACAGAATACTGGAAGTGTTCGAAACTTACTCTACTCTATGCACCTATCCTATTTATAGGATACATCAGACTTATAATACGTTACAAGGACTAAACATCAATTTATTGAAATAACAATGCCTTGTAAAATAGATAGAGTCTTGAAGTGATGCTGATTTCGACACTTTATAGACTATGACCAATTTGACTCCTCACTATATACGTTCGACCCCTACAATCACATCCTTAGTGAGAGTAGTAAAAAGTTATGCAAACATATTTAGTGTTTGTAGAAGTTCTCTTCGAATCTCCATATACCATAGAATGGTTTTTTCGAATCTCAGCTTTGTCTTTACTGTCATTCTTCTTGCAATTGTTGATCTGAAAAATGAGATTAGTATACTGAGAGTTCGTGCGTCTCTCAAGATCAAAATTTTGAAGCAAAAACTTTGTCATTTTCCCTTTCTTGTTGTTTCCACAAAAAACGATACCCATTGGATGATGTATGGTTTCTCCATCTTCGAACTCTTTTTTTTCAGCATTCCCTTCGACAAAAATTGAGGGACTTTCGATGGATTCATAACAACTGTGGCAAGGTCAATATCTATGATCGTCAAGTAGTCATAGTAGTTGTCAGAAAACACTTTGATGTGAGAAAACCCAATAATAAGTTCATCCTTATTGGTCTTTTATATCTTCGACATATCAACAGTTCTCAAAATCTTCATGACCGTGACCAAATCATTCAAGTTCATCAATGGAAAATCTGGTATTGTGAACTCTGAAACAACCTTATTTGCCCTCAAAACAACATAATGAAAGTTTCGTAATAGACATTCGACCAAGTTGTCACAAATGATGGTCATCACTTTGATTATCTTCACTAGAGACCACACTTCTTCTTCTTTCTTCCCCAAGATTGCGTGAAATCAAATCTGCAACTTTTTAAATTCTTCCTTATCTTTGAAGTTGTCTACAATCTTGAGTTGTGAAGAAGTAAACAACATATGATTGATCGGAAAGTCGAGCTGTTTAAAATTAGAGTTTTCATTGTCGTAGCTCTTCATTCTTTCCAATAAAACAATATATTCTATTGTCTCATAACACCATTTCTTTTTGGGATCAGCCTTCTTCAAGCCAAGTGGGTCATTTGCTCTTCACCTAAGAATGCTGTTAATTTTCCTTTGTTTTACAATTTCAATGGATTGTTGCTTTTTATTCTCTTATTCTCATTAAACAACCAAAATTGATTTCCCTTTATCATTTATATCAACATTCGAAGTTGATTTGTTAGGTATTGAACTCGATCCTCCTGCTCCTTCATTTATAGAGATTCCTTTTGTCAAAGCTCTCGTTGTTGTTGTTGTTGTTTTTGTTGTTGTTGTTGTTATTGTTGTTGTTGTTGTTGTTGTTGTAGACATTGAAGTTATGGGTTTCATTGAAATAATAGTTGGGATTTGAATATTTATCAACTTTCCCACAACAACTCCAGAGTTATCACATATCTCCTTCGACGAAGTAACACCTCCTTCCCCTTTATCGCCCCTTTGCGACATCTGCATAACATAAGGAGCATTTGTTGGAAGTCGAAGAACTAACCTTCTGATCGTACAGACCAACCTTAATGTTTGTTTCGATGTTAGAAACCATGTGAGAGATGGATTCTGAAGAAATCGTCCACTGAGCCAAAAGTATGGTTTTGATTTCGGTTAAGAATTCTTGTACTCTGGTAAACACTTGAGCATCCCCTTTCACCTTGTTGAATGAAGTGATCTCTTCAATCAAGCGGTTGACGCTTCATCTACCACATCAATCTTCTTATGTAGTGTCGAATAACTTTCAGAAAAAAAAATTTACTTCAAATTCCAACAACTTTCGAATATCAGAAATCCGAGTCTGCAAACAGACTTTTGTTTCCTCAAGCTGTTTTGCAAAAAGATCATGACGTTCTTTCGAAAAAACACAAATCTTAGAAGCTTCATCAGTAAGATTGAGAGAATGAGTGAGAATGCATTCATCATTTTGCTTGTCAACACCATCTATTATTGATTGCAATCGAGACTCTTGGGCTTTGAGAAGATAATCAACTTCGACTCTACTCACATAGTTCATGCTTCCTGTATCAGCCAAGAACTGTAAAATTGAATTCATCTTGGAATTCAAGACTTTGAATTGTTTTCCTGACATGATCATTTGATCAACAATATTCTCCTCCTCTGGATCAAACTGAAGTTCAGCAAAAGACACCATAAAATCATCATCATTAGTCTCATTTTCGGGTTGTGATTTTTTAGTGGATTGAGATGAGAAGAGAGTGGCAATAGGTTCTTGCATGATACCAGAAAATATGGGTGATATAGTGGAAACTGGAATGGTAGTAGAAATTGGTGATAAAGGTGGTGGTAAAGTTGTTGATGTTTGAATAGTTGAAGTGTCGATGGTTGAAGTAACAGTTGATTCACTATTGTGCATCCCTTCATCCATGTTGAAATTTTTGTCCTTTTTAGATAAGCCCACAATGATGTCTGGAGTTTCAACCACCTCCATATTGGACTCGTATTCGAAACCCGGGATGGTTTGATAATAGTATTCTCAAGGATATTGGTGTTTTATGGATCACTCGAATTGATGTTTGTATCCGTATTAGATACGTTTACATTGACATCAGAATCCTCTGTCACCTTGCAATTCGAATCTATAGGAGAATCCCTTCGAGACGAACCATGATATGAATCCTCGATTCGAATATCTGACCTTTCACTGTCACTGCCATGCTCTGTTTTGACAGTCACATTTTCAAGTGGTACTTGAACTTTGTGTTTCTTCTTGTTTAACTTTTTAGTCATATTAATAGCTCTTCGCTTCTTGGAGGCTGGTGATCCAAGACTCGGTACTTCATGAAATAGAACTCCTTTCCTGGTAAAGTGTGCTTGTTGAACTTTCTTTGGACCTCCCTATGATGAAATAGGATTCGAAGATTCAACAGTATTAGGCTCAACACTTTCGACTACAGGTTCTTGTGTAGTTGGCTTGATTGGAGCATGAGAAGGTTTCATAGTTCGCTTAAGAAACCCAGATTTCGATGTGATGGTTTCTTTCACAACTTCCTCCTCCATAATTGGTGGCTTTTCGACTCGTTTCTTCTTATTTGAAGCCTTTGACTCTTTAGATGTTGCTTCTATCCCCTTTGGTGGAAGAACCACAGTTGGAATAAAACAATCAATCGAAGGCAAATATTGCACCGGTAGTTGATTTTTGCGATCCACAAGCTTGAGCATCGCATCTGGAATGTGAGCAACATTGGGAAAAATAGAAGTATCATCATCAAAAATCCTTGGTCCAGCCATAACTGCAACTCATCAGTTTCAGCACCAGATGGAACAAGAATATGCTCTTGACGATAAAATCTCCTGTAAAATTAAGCTCCACAATCTAGCACTCGAATCACCATTTGTTAGGTTCTTGTGTGAGATTGAGGTTCCAAACTTCTCCCAAAGATGTGAAGCATAATCCACATTCAGAGCATAATACAGTCCTGCGATGACTAAATAGACTTCAAGTTTGGCTTTGTCGAGCCCAGAGCTTCTTCCTGTTAAACATCGTAGCACAATTCCAAAAAAAAAGCTCCACATACAGGGAAGACCAAACATCTTAAATTGAGTTATTCCAGTAAGAGTCGATTGATGCCCCCAGTTCATTAAGCATATGAGTGACCTGATCATTCGAGACTTCATAGAATGTACCTGAAACAAGTAACTTTAGCATTTGGGCGAATTGCTTCCGAGTGAGCTTCTTGGTATTTGAATTCGAAAGCTGAAATGTAACCACCTTATTAGTTTTTGTTGAATAAAACAGTTGAACCAGCAATTAAAAGTCATTCCATCGGAATTGAAAACAAAGATGAAAGTGAAGTCGGTAACACAAAGTTGTTCAAAGTTTGAACAAGCATCCGTAATGCCTCGGGATATTGATCAAGGGATGGAACAAGATGAAGATTAGTGGTTTGGATCTTCATCATCGGTTGCCAAACTTCTTCTTCATTGGTGGTTATTGGATAAGCAGTGTGATAACAAGCAGCCATTGCAGAGAACGTTGGAGTAATTTGGAAATGATGAATAGTTTGGGTTCTTGGAGGTTTGATTAGAGAGCATAAAGTTTGATAAGGAAATAATCGTCTTCCTTTGATAATATGTCGTATTTTTGAATTTTAACCGGTATCCACATATTGTGTTGGTTACTTAACCGGTCCACGTCATAAAAGTGATCATCACGTTCTCCTTGATTCCCGTGAAAATCCTGAACCGTCATATCCCTCAGATCTTTCGTTGTTCCCAATAAAAGTTTGGGAGGAATAAAATTCGAAGGCTAGAGAGATTTATGAGAGTGTTTTAGTGAATTTCGACGAGTTTTTATGCGGCTCTGGTCTCAGTAGCACCCCGCACTTTGATGATGTGCTCCTTCTTAGCCCGCCACGTGTCACCCCCTGATTCTTCCACATCTCACCCTTCTAGAAGATGCCACGTGTGATCATATCGTGGTGCCACGTGTTGAAATTTTATGGTGCCACTTCTCCATAAATCTTGGAGGACTGGGCGGCCAACTTGCCATGTGGCGCACTCCGATGCTGCCACATCATCAACGCATGCATTTTCTCGCAGATCTTTGAATGGTCATAACTTTCGTATATGAGCTCTATTTTTGACGTTCTTTAAATCCCTGGAATCCTCTAGAAGAGCTCTACAACTTTCGTTCACGTCTCAACATCTAAGTCTCGCTCTAAAAAAATTCATATTTAAACCGGTTTAGACTGTTAATATCTGTGTGAAATTCATAACCTATTCATATGAACTCCGTTCCCGACTGTCTTTATATCAATGGGTTCATATTTACAAGATCTTTAATTCTCATTTAGATTGTTTGGGCTAACAATCACCCGATTAGAATTTCGATTTTTGTGCCCACACTGCTACGCTGAAACTTCGAAAAATCATAACTTCATCTCACGAAGTCAGATTTGGACGTTCTCTATATCAACGCTCTTGGTTTAACGACTACAACGAATTTTGTTTAGATCAATTAGGCTAAAAAGTAATTTATCAAAAATTTACTTTCTTCGATACGAAGAGTTGTGTCGGTTTAATCGTGAAACTTCGAAGAAGCATAATTTTTTCATACGAAATCGGATTTCAACGTTCTTTGTATGTACGGAATAATTGTTCATATAATATAAGTTTGTTTCAGATTATTTATCTTAAATAATCTTCTATCAAAAGTTATTTTTAACACTTATTATATCTTAATTGACTTGTCCGAATTTGCGGGTGTTACAATAATTATCTATAATTATCTCATTTTATCAAATTTTTTAACTTACTTCTAAGACTAGTGGCTATATTAAAATACATCACTGCCAATGTACAATTCAAACATGAGATGAAGGCTTACAATGTTGAATCCCACCATGAAAATTAGATCAAACAACTCATAGGACAATTTATTGATAAAATGAGGTGTAATGAGGAATAAACTACTAGAAACATAAATAAATCTCAAGGAACATAATAAAGTTGAATTTAAGAATCATAGGGTTAGAAAAACTCACAAATTTCATTTAAGTCCCCACTCAAGCATTTATGGACGAAATGTTGCTTAGAGATTCAATGTCATTGAAGGATAGATTTTAGAAGCTCCATTAAAAGGAGTTATTAAAATAGAAGTTCAGATTTGGAAACATGACTCAAACCCAGTTGGTGAAAGAAATAGAATAGGGATGAAATATAACTTATGAAGCTGGGAGATGAAGCAGATGTACTTAAATCTTTGTTATGGCTTCAACTGGATGGAGAAAAATCACCATGGGAGAAGTTTTAAGAGCGTGAATTTGTCCAAATGAGGGGGAAGGAGAGAAGAGGGTGATCTAATTCCAAAACTTTCAGTATTTGGCAAGAATGGTCTATCAACACGAAACCTCATGAAGCTAGGAGATGAAATAGAGATGCTTAAATCTTCATTACCACTTGACATGTGATTCAAATCTCCATGGATGGAGAAAAATCACCATGGGATAAGTTGTAAAAGATTGAATTCGTTCAAATGATGAGGAAGGAGAGAATAGGTGATCTAATTTTACAACTTCGAGTATTTGGTAAGAATGGTCCCTCAACTCGAAAATCTTATACATCATGACCATCATTTACTTTTGTGACTAACTAGTTACCTCAAATGTTTTATAACTAACACTTTCCCACCTAATTCATGACAATAAAGCTCTAACCAGTCATATCGGTAAAAGCCTAACTTCCGTAAGTTGACAACTATGGTACCACTAACACAAATTCTTAAATTTGGCTCAAATAAGCATTTAATTACTAAGTCGTATAGTAATTATCACTATTATTTAGTAAATTAAATTTATTTTTTTCATTAATTGTTTATAGGAACCACTTATTATATTTTTTCATTTTAAAGTGAAACTCGCTTTGAAATTTATAGTTTTTTAACAGCTAAGAGATTTATAAAAGAAAGTGTCAAATATTGATACATATGTGAATACCGAAAAAATAACAATCAACAATCGCATCATGTACATTGACCTCAGTTATGTATTTCCATATCACCCAACATGTACATTGAGATGTAGCATCAATTATATATTTCTTTATTTGAGAGACTTGCACAAATCAACCCATGTAATTAAATCAACAATTCCCAATTCCCATGGTATATCCATATTTAACCAACGACCCAACACGTCCACGCCTTCAACGCAATCCAATAATCCATAAAAACACGAGTTGTCGCTTTCGGACGCATGTTACACAAAGGGCTCAAAATATTAGAAATGCCAACACCTCTATATGTCAAATTAGTTCGAGTTGGTAACCTATCAAATGATAAATGCCAAAACGAATATATTGATTTTAATAGGAATGAATTTGTTCCATTAAGTCTCCGTTACATTATCCAGAAACAAAATTTCTTCCATTCGTTTTCTCAAATCTTTTACATTAAAGATTCCATCATTGCAAAGATTCTAAAACCAAGAATCTAAAGTTTAGAAAAAAAAATGCAAAACAAAATAACCAAAATAACTCTTTGATTAATCGGAAACTAACTCAAAACCGGTGTTTTACAATCTATTCTCAAAATCATAAACTCGATTATAGACAGGTATATATAGTTTAACATACCAACTTGTATTAGACTACCAAACTTATGACCAACTTGCCATTAACTACACTTGCCATAAACTAGATTGCTTGGTCTCCAAGTCCTCATCGACTTAGGATTCCAACAATCACCCCGAATCTCTAAGTCCTTCTAGAGAATTTTAAACCCCGATCCGTATTTAAAATATGGGCTCGTCTTTGTCGTCACATTCCAAAACATCACCTTCTTTTCGAACCATCTCGATTCTCGACTTTTCCGGACACCCGTTCTCCACCTCGGTCACGACCACCTTTACCGTCTTCCGTCACCCACAAAACGAACCGAATAAAAGCTAGTCGTTTTACGTCTTCCCGTTCGTTTATTCCACGCCTCCGGTTAGTCTCTCTTTACCGTAGAACAAGCCCGATCAAGAGAAATCGAGGCAGCTATTGAGATGAATCAACTCGCGCTCAAAAACAATCCACACCCCTTAAACTGAACTCGGTTCCCGCTACGTCTACCCTGCAGCAAAGGGCTACAATTTTCTTAATACCGACTCTCAAACCGGCCGCCTTATGTCCTCACGAACCATACGCTTTGATACTAATTAAAGTTTAGAAAACAAGAATGCAAAACAAAATAACCAAAATAACTCTTTGATTAATCGGAAAATAATTCAAAACCGATGATTTACAATCTATTCTCATAATCATAAACTCGATTATAGACAGGTATATATAGTCTAACATACAAACTTGTATTAGACTATGAAATTTATGACCAACTTGTCATAAACTAGACTTTCCATAAACTAGATTGTTTGGTCTCCAATTCCTCATCGACTTAGGATTCCAATAGAATCTACCCATGTCTTCTACTTTGACATTAAAAACAAAAGATATTAACACATTAAATTGATCATTTTCCGAACCCTTTAGAAGATTCCTACGTCAGTCTCATCTCCAGTGATTATCTAACCTTCGATTCTTTAACATGCACGATTTATTTTTCTGAGACCATAAAGCGTAGGAAAACGAGTACACAACGGGCCATGAGCAATCCACACCTCTTTCCAAAAAATAACATCTTCCCCACATACATCTTTTATACGTAAAGAAGATAAAGGAACGATACTTTTTTCATTCAATTTATACCAAGCCATCAAATCTTTAGCCAAAGACCTTGACCTCGATGTTTTACACCTCCCATTGTATATGTTGGTGAATATCAAAGTCAGATATGGCAACATTGCGTGTAGATGGCGATAACTTGGAGTGTTGTGCAAGTACCATGGAGTGGTGTCCAAAGTTTTCATAGTTTCCTTGAGTAATAAGGACTATTTTATATGGAAAGTATTAGATGTGTACTTTCAGTTTCCTAGGCTTATAATGATGTGTTTTGTTCAGTATATATAGATGCTTGATAGGATCCTGTAAATGTGGGAGTTGAACCGTTTTTGTGACGAAGAAGGGATTTCACATATTTTGATGGCTCCTTATGCACCTCGGCAAAACAGTATAGTTGAACGGAGAAATCAGACTCTACTCGAGATGAGACAGTTCCTAATGAAAGCAAAAAATATTCCAAACCACTTTTGGGACGAAGCGGTACGACATGCAACGTTCATCATAAATCGTACACCTACTTGAGCATTCTACTCGAGCATTGATAGGTGCTACACCATGCGAGAAATTTTATGGTGAAAAACCAAACATTGAAGACTTGAAATTATTTGGTTGTGTTGCATATGAAAGAGTAGTCTCAAAATATTTGAAGAAGCTTGATGATATATAGGTCACAACCGTTGGTATATTTTGGAAAGGAACCCAATTTGGGGGGTTTTGGTTATATGATCCACGGGAAAATGAGATTATTGTAAGTGACCATGAAATTTGTGATGAAAAACGACATGGAAATGGAATAATGAACACAAAAATCAAGATGGAAATGGATCGGGTACATTTACGGTCATGTGGAGTAATGGTCAAGCAACCCAAGATAATGGCGGTTCGATCCCAACTGCAACAGAAACCGAACAATTCACTGATCCAGCCCAAACCGACCAAACCAATGACACTTATAATGATGATAGCATCCCATCACAACATGTTGATGATCAAAATAACGATGCAAGTTTTGTTCCACTTCGGCGGTCCACTCGCACTTCAGTCTCGCCAAGAAGATTAAATGACTACGAGCTTAATGTGGATCATTTAATGTTGACATTCGATGAAGAACCGAAGAGTTATAAGGAAGCCAAAGTGAACAACAATTGGATCGATGTTATGAAGGCCTTAGCTCAGATAAGGTTCGCAGAGATGAAAACGTTGCTTGGCGTGCAAGAATTACGTACCCTCGACTCAGAAATTCAGTGGGTGATTGTTGGTGAATATATGAGTCAGATATGGCAGCATTGTGTGTTTTGATCCGGATGGCGATAACTTGGAGTGTTGTCCAAGTACCTCGGAGTGGTGTCCAAGGTTTCATAGTTTCCTTGAGTAATAAGGACGATTTTATATGGAAAGTATTATATGTTTACTTTCAGTTTCTTAGGCTTATACTGATGTGTTTTGTTCAATATATATAGATGCTTGATAGGATCCTGTAAATGTGGGAGTTTGGAGTTTTTGGAGTGATATTTTCTTCAATACAGTTTGCGAGTTTATGCAAATCCAATTTACTGTTTTCTCTGTTTCTTTTCTTTAGTATATGCGTCCTTCCCAAAGAACTCATAAAGCCTCTTTTCAACGTCATTTTTCATTGTAAAATTTATAGTTATTTTAATATGTTTCAGAAAAGTTTTTCCATTTTTAAAAGTGTTGTCTAATATTGTTTTTTGAATGAGAGATATAATTTATTTCTATTATTGTTATTTTTGTTTATTCTCTAAATTTTACGGTCATTAATTTCTTTTTTGAACAGTTTTACATTAATTGTTACATGTTTATCTGGAACATTTGTTTTTACATGCAATAACTTGGATGAAAAAAATTAGAATTCCTTTTCGCTATACATAAAAAATTACTTATTTTTATTTGGAATTCTAAGAATATTTTATAGTCACTATCAAACATTCCTTGTGATTATAATATCTTTTATTATTGTGGAGTTGTATGCAGAATTTGAATTATTAAATAACTAATTTTATAATATTTATGAAACAAAAATATCTATCTTTCAAAATAATCGAGACAAAACGTGGCTAAATATAATACAAATTAGATAAATTAAAAGTTCAGTTTAACGAAAAGTTTCACATGCGTAAGAACAAGCCACAAGTTACCTATATTTTAATTTAATACAATAAATGATTTATTTGATATTTAATTATAAAAATGGAATAAGTTCCTGCAAAAGGGAGTATAATCATGTTGGCAATGTGTAACAAATACGACATATAGATTATCTATTGTAATAATCTCAATTATTATCTTGTTTTTTAAGATAAAATCAACATTAAGAAATAAACATGGTCACATATGATAAACTAGAATACTTTTTTATCATTTTTGTTTTTCAACACGCGTGCATACCATTTGTGTTTAATATGTTTGGTTTTCTCGCATCGAATGCGGTGAAGCTTATTAATAGAATACAACGGATCATGCATAAAAATGTTATATTCCCTAGATCTATAGATGTAGTTTTCAAAATAATTGATTTTATCTTACAAAAAGGTTTAGCGGCACAACTTGTAATCCGTTTGTCTTCTCACTCTTTGTATTGTGATAACTGATTTATGTGAAATGAAAAATTCATATGAATTTTTATAAAAGAAAAAGTATTCATATAAAACATACTCACTGTAAATTTTAAGTACGTCAAACAAATTAACCAACGTAAACACAAGTGAACATCTTAAATATATCTTTTGTGGTAAACGCTCGATTTTATAGAGAAAATTTTATAGATTATATATGTAGTCCAATATTAATAACTCGCTATATGAATTAGGAAATACGGTTTTGAACGGCACTATAGGCAATATGGTTTTCGCGACGGAAGGTTTGTTTATGTTTTATAAAGAATTTGACTTAAAGAGATTTTCTAAATTACTTATTATGTGTTTTAGTCAAAGTTATAGAAAAAGTTTGACGTTGATTCGTCGGTGGACTCGGGTTAAGGGATTTATCAGCTACCTTAAATTGCTACTTTTTTTAATTTTAAAAACTAAAATAGTTTCTGTTGAGATAAAATATCTTCAAAGTGTTAAATTTTATCGTTTGCTACTGATACGCTAATTGTGTAAGAATGGAATAATCGATAGATGTCTTCTAATCGGTTGAGTAGCGCGTAGGGGCAGAGATTTTTACAACACTGGTTTTACTTATATGCATATCTATTTGTCCATGGCCCACGAGACTACGAGAAACCCAAGATGGTAGTGTGGTATTTTAGACATGTCTCACTTGTCACTACTAGAAAATAGGCCTTTAATTACACACATTACGTGTCAGTAAATGGTATGTCATTAAAGGGTACATATGACACACAAATTCGTGTCATTAAACACCTAGTTATAAATGAAGACGACAACTATTTGTATGTCATAAATTTACGACACCCATTGCGTGTCATAGAATCTTTACATTTTAATAAATTCTTGACAAACATTTTGTATGTCATGATTTTTGATAAATTTTATAAAATACATATTATTTCTAAATCTATTGATATTCAAATTACAACACATATTTAATGTCTCATAATACAAAATAAAACATCACAAAAAAAAGACAATTCAATTCATAAATTATAATATATAAAATACAATTAATAATTCAAATGGTAAATAAATGTAATACATTGATAATATGATTTACATACTCCTATAATTCCACAGGGTGAGGAATGTCTCCAGGGATATAATCGTCCAAGAAGCAACTTCAACACCATTTCATGGCATTTTTTCCTTGAAGTTTCCCTAATCCTCCCAGTTTCTATCAAGAGCATACTAAACTAAAAACACACTAATTTAAACAACACCAAATACCACTGGTTCAGATCAGGTGCTAAATTGTTAAACATGCTAGAATGACCATTGTAACACCTAGCTTTCATGATGTTTCTAATTTCAAGATAATGGGTCGTAATTTGATCGAGTAAAGGTATTTGGCTTCAAGTAAATAAAGTTTAAACCCTACCGGATATTGATAATATTATTTAAGTGATTAAAGCCTTCGAATTGTGCTTTAAAGCAAAGGAAAAATGGGAAGGTGATATTTCAGGCTTCTTGCATAAATTAATGATTTTAGTTCGGTATGTTTCGAGTTAAGAGTATTTAGATAGAATTGTGGGGCTTCTCAATACCTTCGTGTTCATATAAAGATTGCCAAAAACGGAGTTGAAATGATGAAGTTATGACTGTTTGAAGTTGGAATGGATTTGGTGAACTGGTTTTCATAGAGAAAACGTTGGGCATGTAACTACCCGAAAAATCCTTTCGTTAACGGTGTTAGCTTTCCATTACCTGAATAGTAATTTTTGTTAGTGATTTTGATGTCTGAGTTTATAAGTTGAATAAATAATAATAAAAAGTGTGTTAATTGAAACCTAAAGTCCAATGTGGGGGTGTTAAAGATAATTTCTAGTAATTTGAAGGTTTAGTAAGTGTGAGGGGTCTAAATGTCATTAAAAGGAACTTTAATTGTTAACAAATTAGGGTTGAGGGTGTTTGAAATTTAATTAAGGAATTTGAGGGACTAAAATTAGCAATTGTTGTATAACTTCCTAGGAGAAGGATCGATCCTTCTCCTATTGCGTACATTTTTGTCCATGAACAACATAAGACTCTTTGTTATCGGTAATTGCTCAATTTCTTAACGATTAGTGTCGTTTTTGGAGAAGGGTTTGAGAGTGCTAGCCAATTTTGCCTTCCCTTTAGCTTGTGGTGTGTGTGTGTGTGTGTGTGCGGCGATCTCTTGTAGGGGGAGATTATATTACATGTGAAGGGTTCATAGGGGCTATGCAGAATCAATTCCCCCTTCATTGTAAGTTTTTGATGATAATTACTTGCTAATTCCTTTTCAGTTGACATGAATTGCATTCTAGTTGATTCGTTTGATTAAATTCTTCATACTCTTGATTCTGTTTTTTTGTTGTTGTAATTGGATTCAAGTTTTCGAGTTGTTTTGATGATTCATGGTTGTCAAATTCATGTGGAGAACACCTTCAATGGTGTTGATTTTTGATGTCCACGAATTGCTCAAAACCTTGGAATCAATATTTATCATTCTATAGCATTTTACTTTGGGTCATGGTTTGGAATTGTAATTGTTCTTTTGACTCCTTTGATTTTTTTCTACGTTAAGAGCTTAATTTATGGCTTTGGAAACTTTTTTACCAGGCTTAATGGTTTAAGTTGTCATTTACCCCTTAAATTCAAATCTGGGATATTTAGGAAAAACTACAGTAATATTAAGAAAATTTGTAAGTTCTACATGTTTAAGTTGTACGAAAGTGGCCTTGAACAGGCTGCTGTTTCAGGTCAAAATATGAGAATTTTGCCTAATAACTAATTTGCATCTTTTAGGTAGTAGATTGCTATTATTTGTTCATGTAAACTTCTAGTAATCCATTGATTTGTTATTTACTAGGGGAAGGTTTCATACCCCAGTTCCTAGAAGATTTGGAGTGTAGAGCGGATGCGTTTTTGACAAAGGTGAGTTAATCTTTGTGGTTTGAAGTACTTTGTTAGGGAATTCCACATCTTAGATGGATTGGAATAAACCTAGGTTGTTTAGGTTGCATGTACCCCTATTGTGTGTGATATGGTATTGGTTGTTATGCTTCCTTATGTGTATGAGAATTTAGGATGCTTATATGCTAGATTATTCTTTTTGATATAATAGGTGTGTTAGGTCCATGATACAAAGAGTGACATGTGTTGATTTTAAGTGATGTGTGCATGTCATGTTTTCTTGGAAATACTTGTCTATGATGATTAGAACAAAAATGCTACTGATGTTGTCAAGCCATAATGATAATGTGAGCATGAACTTGAATATGATGTAAAATGTTTGAACTTATATTTACTTGTTTGCATGTTTACATAAGAAGGAATATGATAGAAAAAATATGTTAATAAATATGCATGATTACTTAGGGAGGTCAAATGTGTAATTCCTTAAAAGATGAATTAATAATAAATTAATTAAAAGGGGAATACACTAATGGGGTAAAGGGTAGGGATGGCTCCACAAGGAAATACAATTAGGGTTGGCTCCATAGGAGAGCCAACTAGGGCTGGATCTACGGGGAAAGGCAATAGTGGTTGGCTCTACGAAGACAACCAAGTAGTTCTGCCTCAATGAGGATAATCGGTTAGGTTGCCTCTATAAGGAATGTCAGATAATGTTCAATCTATGAGGAAATCGAGTCGGATGGTTATTCTAGACAACTAATTTGACACATGGTTCACCTAAAGATAGATGAACTCGAGTGATGTTGGCTTTACGGGGAATGTCAGAACAAACATTATGTTGGGATTCGGGAGGTGTACGTGGTGGAATTGGCACCGCTTGAACCGAACCTTAACGACAACGTGTGTACTAGTATATGCAATGTCGGAGTAGCGAACACAGCGAACTCGGGCCAATGTTATAGGCGAGAGTCGCGCCTCACTTAGTGCATTGGGTCGTGTCGTTCACGTTAGTAGTGAATGGGATAATTACCTTGGGGTTACTGATGAAATTATAGACCCATGAGTAGGAAGTATTATAATAACAATTACAAAAGATGATTAAGAGGAGAGTAATTGTTAATGATGAAAATTATGATTAATATTATCTTATAAAATTATAGTGATGTATGGCGTAACGACTAGTTACAAAGATGAATAATTAAAAGTAACTAAAAGGCTCTAATGATTAATTATATTAATGAGCATTTTTGTGATGTATGTGATGTAAGTGATGTACGTAATGTAAGTGATTTATGGGATGTATGTGATGTAAGTAGTCTCGGTGATATAAGTAATGTATGTGATTATTATATGATATATCTGATGTCATGCTATGTGAGTATTTGAATACATGCTAATAGGATGTCTTGTCTGACCCATTTCGGATATATGTGTTGCATAACACTGTACTATGGTTGACTCACTTATCTTATGCTGACACTTGTTTCTTTGCTTGCTACAAGCCTTGCATTAGAACATGTAACATGATATGATGTCTGAAGAGGATGGGGGACCTTTTGGGTAGTTATATTCTAGTTTATGTCTTAGTATTGATACCACTTTGGACAAGCTGTTGAGTTTTCATCACATTTGGTTTTGAGAATCTACTTTGGTGTACTTAGATTAGGCCTAAGTGAGTCAACCATAGTACAGTGTTATGGCTTTGTTATGGCTGTTCTGAATGTGGAATCTACTTTGGTGTACTTTGTTATGACTGTTCTGAATGTGGAAGAATTTGGCTGTTCTGAATGTGGAATCTACTTTGGTGTACTTAGATTAGGCCTAAGTAGCCATGGCAATTCGGGCTTGAATGGTGCAAACCCATACGAGTTAGTTGGTCCTAAGGTGTTGACGACCTTGTTCGAAGTTTTGCCAGTTTGAGTCACATGACTTAAATGGGAAGTGATTATGTTGATCACGTCGAGGATTGCAGTGCGAGGCTAGGTGATCAGCCGATGGCTTCAGATGTCATTCTCTATGACGGGGTTTTATTCTTCCAGCCTCATATATTCTAGGGAGAAGGGATCAAACGTGTTTCTGTTGATAGATAGAAGAAATGGAAGGTGTTCTCCGCTTTAGTTTATGTCGTATGGGGTATCGCTTGGTTCGTGGCGAATTGTTTCCGTCTTAGAATGTGGGAATGTTCAAGACTCGACTGTACTTTTGGTTTGATGCCCTCGGTGAAGACCATGTCGCAATTCAAATATGTGTCATAGATTTGAGAAGATTTTGTGTATCCGAGGATGCATTCAGATGTTCCTGATTTGGAATGGAGAGATGTATAGATATGTTGAGTTTGTCAGAGCAATTATTTAAGCATCTGTAATGGATTCTTGAATCTTCATAGGAGGTTGAGATTGTGGATAAACTCTTCGAATGCAAGTTTTGGTTGCGCAAACTGCAGTTCGTTTGGTTCCTCATTAATCCAATGGTATTCTGATCCATTTTGTTAAGATTGAGGCGAAGATCTTGGGGAATGTTTCTAAAGTCTCCATTTGAGATTCGAAGTTTCGTGATGGATGGCTTATTATTATTCGAAGGATCATCATATGTTGTCTTATGCATTCTGAGAGTCAAGGTTAGTATGTATCTTGTTGAGCTGGTCCGAGGCTTTTTTGTTGTAGATGTCAGTCGATGATGGTTTGAACCCTAAGAGGGGAAGAGCTGGGCATTCTTCTTGGAGGATCATTGGTCGTTTCAATTTTATGGTTTTAACACAATGGGTAAGAGGAATTTGTGGTTCAGGTATGCTCGATTTTGGTTCGGATTTATTGTTGCATAAGAGAAGGAAAGTGGGCTACCATCGAAGTGCTTATGGTTAGGAAGTTTCTCATTGCCTTTCTCAAGGATCCTTCGGAGTCCTCCATGGTCACGGATAATTTAAGGTTTGGTCAGATCGTGGGTGCAAAGCAGGTTTCCACTAGGATTATGTATTTAATGATGCATGTGTTGTCCTTGTAGCAAAATGTTGATGGGTAAGCAACTTGATGTGGTGAGTAGTTCATTTTAGAAGCGCCATGTATCTTGATAGATGAGCGTTGAGCTGCTCAAGTTGTGCATCAGTTGAAGAGAACATGGTTAGCCCTCGGTATGGGTTAGTTATTTCTCGTTGAGATTGGAAATTATTGATTTGTCGATCAGCCTCAGAGTTCAGTAAGAGTATTTTTTACATAGGTTTTTTTCAGTATGTGTAGGATCATTGGGTTTAGTTTTCAATCCATTTCCGATCGATTGGTCATTTTGTTCCTCATCAACATCTATGAGTCGTTCGAGGGTCTCCGAGTAGTAGTAGTTCAAGGTGGATTAAATGCATCAACCCTTCGGCTTGTTTTGTAAGATGTATATCTTGGTGTCTCTGTATGTGTACTCTTGACTTTTTGTTTGTGGAGTTGTTGTTCCAAGTAGGCTTGAGTTGGCAGTTGTCCTTGCTTCTTGGGAGTTTGGATGTTAGAGCAACATTTTTCATTTGTTCAGGTGTGCCTATGGCCTACGTTGAGTCCAGTTTTGTCATGTCGTGTCGGTTAGGTTGGTATTTGGATTGATTCGAAAAGGGTGTTGGCAACATTTCTCGATAATTTTGGAATTCTTCTCTGAATTTAGAAGTTTTATTGGTGTATTTGCGCATTGGTGGGATCTGTTCAACTTTATTTAAGGTATAGGATCTTTTTTGATTATTAGGATGGTGTTTCTTTTAATGGTTGTGGTTTGTCGTTTCGTTCGATTCGCTGGTACTTCATCCTTTGAGTAAGGTTATGTTAAAGAAGGAGCACAGTCGGCCTAAAGAGCATTGTGTTTTATCCTAGGGAGTGTGAAATTTTGTGTTTTAAATTTGGAGCAAGCGTTCAACTGTCTATCTTATTTTTTGGTTGCATGGGCCCGTGCCTTAATCTGATGATGCGTCAGTGGCAACCTGGAGTATGGAAGGGTTGCATGTTATAGAATGGTATGTCACCTATGGTTTTTGGTAAGTGTTGTGTCGGATGTTCACTGGGTTCCTGCAGGTCTGTGGGATGATGGTCGTGTGCCTATAGGCCTATTGGGTGTTAGTCGAGAGTCTTCATGTATGTGGTTAGGTGATGGAAAGAACGATAAGGAGTCGTGAGCTTCTCATTCTAATGGTTGGATGCGGTCACTACATATTGTAAACAATCGTGGATTTGAATATTGAGAGTTGGACCTAAAAATTGAGTAGTGCATACCAATGTATTGGTTTGTTATCTGTTTGTCATAATCGAGTGCTTGAGTGGTATGATGTTGTCACAGGTGGTTCAGTGACTGACAGGTTGGGTCGGACATCTGTAAGATTTTGACTTGTTGGAAAACTCACAGATGTTTATCGTCAGTTCGTCATGGATTTTTCTTAGTGGATCCTTATTCATTGTTGCAAGAATGGTTTTGAGTGAGTTGAGTTTCCAGTGATGGAGTTCATTCCAGGAATCTTGGATGATTTGTTAGATGGTTGGGCCCTTGAGCGTATGGGAGAGTGGATTCCACCCAATATTTTATTCCAGATTCGCCATTGTTGTGCTCTTGGGGGCGTTGGATAACTGAGGACTTGTCCGAAGTCAAGTATACATTTGAGGTCTTTTAGGCGTCATATTGGTGTTCATGGTATAGTGGGAATTCATGATCGGATTGGCCTGAGTGTTCATATTGGTGTTCTCTTGGGGGCGTTGGATAACTGGATTTGGAATTTGTGGGAATTCATGATCGGATTGGCCTGAGTGTTCATTCTGCATGGCATAGTGGTGTTCATGGTTAGGGACTTAGGGCAAGTATGACGAGTCGATGATCTTCAGCCATTAGATATGTCCCTTAATTTTAGGTTGATGGATTCTCGGATTTGTGAAGTATGAATCGGTTCAATCGCAGCTTCAAGATTTTTCCCCGTTTGAGTTGTTTCTCTATGAGTGGGGTTGTACCGTTGGGGAAAAGAGAGGTAGTTGTTGCAGTTGAATGTTTTCAAGTGTTTGGATTATTTGTTGGCATCATTTGGGTTCCACATGGTCTCTTGAGTTATCAGTTTATATGCATTGAAAGTTATGAAGTGATTGGAGGGAGCATCTGAATTGTGTTAGTACAGTTTCAAAGAATTCTAACTATGTTAGATTTCGAGGGCGAAATCTAGTTTAAGTGGGGGAGAAATGTAATAGCTAGTTTCCATGATGTTTCTAATTTCGGGATAACGGGCCATAATTTGATCGAGTAAAGATCTTAGTCTTCAAGGTAACAGAGTTTAGACCCTATCTGATATTGATAATGTTGGTTAAGTGATTTGTAACACCTGGTTCCTGGTATGTATTTAAACTTATAATTTATTCATGTTTATAGAGCAACTCAATGAGTTGGAAGCCCCAGACTCGTCGAGTAGAGATGATTTGGACTGCGGATTTAAGAAGTCAACACGACGAGTTGGGAGGCCTCAACTCGACGAGTTGGCAGGGAGATATGAAACCCTAATTTCCGGGGTTTGCACCCTATTTAAACAACTTATGTCCTAGGGTTTAGCCTCATTTCCAGCCTCCATGTCCCAAAACCCTATACTCGGAAACCCTAAATCCATTTGAGTGTTGAGAGCCATTTTTGAGTGTTTTTGGTGTGTACATGAAACCATTGGAAGAAGGAGAAGCTTAGAGACACAAGGAGGAGCTACTAGATCCAGAATCCTTGCCTCATCCACGACATTTTGCAGGTATAAAGCTTGAACCTTGTCTTGTGGTCATTTAGATCACCACTTTAGAGTTCTTTTCTTGCTTTTGGTCCAAATGACATGATTCTTGGGATTTGGATGTCCCAAATGGAGAATACTTCAGATCTAGGGTCCTGAGGGGATTTCATGGCATAAAGGCACCAACTTTATGGCCATGGAAGTCCCATGCAACCTTTGGACCATCATTTTTGCCTTTTAGAGCTTCTAAGGGCCATGCATGTAGAAAAAGTTCGGACTTTATTGATGGGTTATAAGTACTATAACACTCCTATGGTGCAAATGCAACCCTAGATGCTTTGGATCTATGTTTTCTCTAATTATACATCCATTTTTAATTTTGCAAAGCATACATCCTAACTAGCGTACAATGGAGGATATACAATATAAAACTCATCATTTGATGAATACCTATTATGTAGTTTGAAGTTCTTGGCCTTTGAAAGCTTTAGCACCTCAAGTGTGATGCCTCTAATGTGTCACAAACACCAAATACAAGAGGAGACTTGATAGAATAGGCTAGTTAGCACAAAATCAATTATCACTCTCTTGGAATGAATGCGCAACCGATTTTGGCTCTAGTGGATTGCTTTTATAGTGTAACAAATGCTAGGGTTTCATCCATGCAAACCCTAATGCACCATGACCCTTCATATTACTTAGTCTCCATGGGATAAACCTCCATGGACTATCCATGGACTATGACATTGGTTTAGCCCATCCTGATTAACCATGGATGATTCGCCCACACTATAAGAATCATTGATTTACTTAATCACTCCCCGTATATTTAATTAGTCTATTTTGATCACTAAATTAATTCCAAATTAATTCTTGATCAATACTAATTAAATAATATGATTTCTCAATTAATATAATATACTTATAATATATTAATAAATCACAAATAACCTTTCTCTCCAAAGTCCATCCTATCAAATTGCACTGGTGAAGGCAACCCAAAAGGACCATGCTACAATCGGGTCAAATACATCTCAGTTACAGTTATGGGCTTAGACATCAAATCCAACATTCACGTGATCTTTTTTTCCCTAGAGTCCAGATCTGTGACCTCATGGTCTATCCTGTAGTTTTGGTGGTTTTTGGATTAAGACCTTGGCCTTTTTGGGTTAGGGTTTGAGCTTAATCCCATTAGGAAGGATATTAATGGGTAAAGTTGGAAACTTTACCCTTCTAGAGGCATTTGCAGTTGAGATCTGAAGTTTAGGGTTTAGATCTGGAGGATAATTTCTTAATGAGTTAAGAAGGGTTAAGAGACTGAGGAACTCGACGATTTTATGGAGGAACTTGTCACAACTAGGAATTCTGATACGCTGTAAACACTTAACAAAGAGTGACATTATAGTTAAACTTGAGAACATGTACTGTGTTAAATCAATGACAACAAAATTCCTATACAAGCATTCAAATAGTCAACAAAGGTTGGAAACCCTAAAAATCCCGATTTAAGTTTATTTTTGGATTAGGATTTTCTTATTGGGCCTAATGGACCAATAAGCTTCCAATTTGACTATTTTGGACTTAGAACTCTTAAATGGGCCCTAATTGGACCCATATGCATGAAACTTAATATTTTGGGCCTTATAAGCCTAAAATGAACTAGGTTATATTCAATGGGCCTTATTGGGCCATCACAAATCTAAATAGCCCTAATGGGCCATAAAAATCATTCCTTGATTTATTTTGGGTCGTGAACCCTCTCCAAATACCAATTGGGCCAAAAATCATCTAATTGGACCATAATATGGGCTTCAGCACAAAAAGGCCAAATTTCTTTTCTTTTTTCTCCCTCTCTCGGCCCAAACCACAAAACATGGGAAGGAAGAGTTGACTTTCCTACATGCCACCTCACAATTATACATGGGATATCCATGCAAACTAACCACTAAACAATAGTCAATCCCATACATCCATGCAACTCTCTCTCTTCTGCTCTCTTTTTCTTCTTCGGCCGAGAACACAAAGGGAAAGACACACCTCACAAATTCTCTCCAAACACTCTCAAAGAACACTCTTGCTTCTTCATCAAAAATTTCGAGATTTAAGAGCTTTCAAGAAGGATTTTCCATAAGAGACATCATCTTAGGTAAGTTGATGCTTGGATCCATAATCTAGACTCTTTGTTTTATCGAAAATCTCTCCTTAACTCATACAAAATTCGTGATCTAGCCTCTTAGAACTCATGTAAGCCAAAGATCCTCCAAGTAGCTTGCTAGGCCGAGAATAGCATCAAACTTCTTCCATTCTTCTTCAAAACCGAACCCACAAACTCAAGGTGAGTTCATACCCCTCTCTTTTCGATTTTCACAAGTTTTTATGGGGGAGAATGCAAGTAAAATGTGTAGATCTATGTGTATGTGTATGCTATGTATGATTTCATGTATGTATGTGTGATTTTATGTGCTTATGTGTTGAATATATAAACAAAAAGGAAAGAAATATCGAAATCTATGGCCCAAGAAGGAAAACAAACATGATCTAAGATGTATTACACTAAACAAGTCAAGAAAATTACCCTCCAAGATTTTGATAAACATATTGTAACATAAAACCCATTTTTGGGCTTAACTTGTCAAATAAACAAAAGTTTGGTAAAAATTGCCATTTACGGTTTTCTTAAGGGTCAAAAGAGTCAAAACAGTTAAAATAAGTATTTTTATGAATATTATGCTCTTCAAAGAACTTGAAATGTAAATTGTAGCTTAATGGGCAAATTTTTGGGCTTTTCGGCCCATTAAGGCCAAAATTGCGAAAAACATGATTTTCAAGGGGCTGAAATGATAAATTCCTCAAAACAGTGGATAAAAAGTTAAACAAAACTATTTTTAGGGTTAAAATGCTTTTCTTTCCCAAAAAGGATCAAAAATGTAAAGTTTTTGGATTTTGGGCCAAAATTGTAAAAGTTGCAAAAAGTTTAGGCTTTAACCAAAAAACACTTTTCTGGAAGGGCTGAAACTGCCAAAAAATAAGTTTTGAGTTAAAAATATCACTTGAACAAGTCTATGGGTCAAAGGTGTCAAGAAAATGGTTTAAGGGCTTAAAATGTCTTTTGTATATATAAAGGACTAAAATTATTATTTTTATTAAAGAAAGGCTGAAAAGGGTCAAACCAACATTTTGAACCAATTATTTTATTTTTAAGATAATTGAATCAAAAATACCAAAAACTACAACTCGTGAAAATAGAGAGATGAATATACGTATAAATCCAAATATCGTTATAAACAAATCGACCGGTCTCGTGTCGATACAAAAATAACAATCGTCCAATCAAACCTTCCAACAATTATACAAAACCTAAAACAAGTAAACATCCAAAACTTTGGGCTTGAAAGTTCCAATCATGCTTGTTGGGCCTTTATGACCCATTAACATGATTTTTGGGCCCAAGGGATAATAATAATAAATGTTATTGGGCCTTCTATGACCCAATTTCATATTTAAGGGACCCTCAATGGTTTTTAAGTGCCATTGGGCCTTAGTGGCCCATTAGCATTGCTAGTAAGGTCCAAGTAAATCAAATGCGAAATGGGCCAACGTGTCCTTCGTATACCCAACAGCCTAAAATAACTCACGAAAGTAGCAGGACTTTATATTCCTCTTCTCCTCGTTTGTTAGGCTTATGTGTAATCAAAGTAAACAAATTCAGGTCATTAATTAATAGTAATCAATGTTGTTTGGATTAAGTGAGTAATATCGGGCGACACCTCTAAGTGTCGTTCGTAGTCTGTAGTTATAATCAAAGTCTCCTGGAACGAGAGCGAGAGTTTGTGTATAGATCTATACGGGGGTGACTCCCCCACACCTCAGTTGTTCGCTACAGTTAGACTCGACCAGTCTAGGGTGACAAAATCTTAAGATCAATCCCGGCGTACGTTAGGTTGCCAAGACAGACGAAATAGTCATTATTATGCATGGTTATAACGACTCACATAATTAATTAATCCAATACCATCCGAGTAATCAAGGAAGAATAATCAAAATCATTCGTTGTGGCGGTATAGCAATTTGAAAAACAAGTATATTTTATGTTATCGGAAAACATCGGGTTTTTCGAGGAAATCAACACCACTCGCTCGTATTTTTCTATAATTATAATACAAAACTCCCTTTTATACACGTTTTGAAATCATTCATGCATCAACTTATGGATCTTCACACTTTGGTAAACAATTGTCTTTTCAGAAAATATCGGATTTTCTGGGTTTTATAAACTACACAAATCGTTTTTATCACAACCCTGCTTATGAACTCACCAACATTTCATATGTTGACCGTTTTCAAAATAACTTGTAATCTCAGGTAACAGGTAAGCTGAAGGGTAATATCAAGTAGGTTAGGATGTTATGTTTTGAAAACTCTCAAACAATGTATGTTATGAATGTGTAATATTTAAAACAATGTACTGGATGTGAACAATATCAATTGTAATGTATTGATGCATGGTGATGTTTATGTTATGATTCATGTATATTCATTGTGATGATATTCAATTTAAGTCACGTGAGCCCTCGCAAGTTTCCGCCGTCTGGTTTCGGGGGTGTGACAGGTTGGTATCAGAGCTCTGTTCATAGTGAACTGGCATATCTAACCACACATTGATATGCAACTATAAACCAAAGAGGGACTAAAACAACTCTGAACGAAACAAAATAAAACACAACGATAAAAACAACTTTACTTGTGCGATATAGGAAAAAGAACATAATACCAAATCAAATAAGATAATGCTGACATCTCGGTTAAGTCGGGACTGTTCATGGTTGTAGTAAGGGGTGAATGTAGCCTGATCAACTACATTTTCTCCGAAGTACAACTATCACATGCCTCGGTAAAAACCTCGATGGACGGTAAACCTAAAAACATACCCCTTGTTACCAAGAAAAGAACATCAACTCAAATTACATAATAACTAAGACATCTTAGGAGTAATAATAGTTTATTCATATACCTCCTCTCAGTCGCAATGGAAGGAGAACACCAAGGCATTCAGTTTCATCAGGTCTTAGTGGCCCACGGGATGATCGAGGATGAGCCTGAGGGAGATCAGGGAGGAGCACACGGCGTGGGGCCTGACGAGTACACGAACACAGACTACGCGTTTGATGAGACCGACGACGACAGGGATGAAGAACAAGACTCAGGCAAGGATTCTGCCACATCACCTACTAGTGAGATGCAGCAGGACCACCCCGCCCCACCAGGGAATCCCGCGAGGAAGAATCGCTCTCCGGAAGCTAAGATTGCTGCTCTGCGGCAACAGCTATTCGCCATGGAAGCACGAGCGGTGCAAGCTGGACAGGAAAGAGATGAAGTCATTAGAGAAATGACTGAGATGGCCCAATTGTTGGCACAACACTTCGGTATATGACCTTACTACCGCCGTTGAGCGCTCCTTAGAGTGTTAGGACTAGTCATATCTATCCTTAGTATTATGCTATGCTATGTACCATCGACTCTACGTTTAAGTGATTACACTACTCATAGAGTCGTTACGCTGCCGAACTTGCACCACTTATGTATGCTCCTTCGAGCAAATTTTCATGTAACAAAAATGCGGATAATATTAATGGAAAATTTTATGTGTTCTATTGTGATGTTGTTATCTGTTATGTGTTATGTATCCATGATTGTATGTTAACATGCGGAACAACTTAAGTATACACCATACACCTAGTTTATAGGACCACAATCTCACAAAAATCATAGGCGCTCAACATCTTTCCGTTCAATGACAGAAAGATGCCTCAACGACCAACCCGTGGAAACCCTGGACCAACCCCACCCGAAGTCAACTCAGCTGCATTCCAAGCAGCTGTATCTGCTGCGGTTACTGCAGCTATGGCGCAAATCCACCAAGGGAACAATGGTGGAGTCAATGGACAAGGAGTTGGAAGTTCGAACAACAGAATAAATCAAGGACCTACCAAGACATGCTCCTACAAGGATTTCACCAACGCCAAGCCACGAACCTTTAATGGCACAGGTGGAATGATAACCCTAATGAGATGGATGGAAAAGGTGGAATCAGTATTTGAAATATGTGAATGCCCCGAGGAGGTGAAAGTGAAGTTTGCCGCATGCACATTTGTTGACCAGGCTCTCACCTGGTGGAATTGACATGTAGAGGCCATGACTCTCCCCGTAGCCAACGCTATGCCGTGGGCAGAGTTGAAAGAAATGCTGATGGCCGAGTACTGCCCACGAGGCGAAATTCAGAAAATGGAGCAAGAGCTGTGGAATATCACCGTCCGAAACTTTGATATAGATGCATATATATCAAGGTTTAGCGAGCTGTCACTATTGTGCCCTGGCATGATCACTTCAGAGGGAAAGAAGATCGAACGATTCATCTGGGGATTAACCTCCCCAATTCAAGGAAATGTGAGCTCAGAGTCGTCAAAGAAACAACAAACAGTGACAGTCAATGCTGCAACCACCCAAGTTCTCTCCACACCACATGCTCCAGTCTCAGCTAATCCAAGTGCCGTAGGCAGTATTCCGGGAATCTCCCAAAGTGAAACAAGTGCAGTCTTCATCATAATGGCGAATGCAGAGAGATGCATTGTACCAGTTGCAATCGGAAGGGTCACATGGCAAAATATTGCAGGACCTATCCTCCGCAAAACCAGCAACAAGGAAACAACAACAACCGCAACAACAACAACAACAACCCTGGGAAGGGAGGAACAGGAAGAGTGCTGACCATGGGTCAGGGAGAAGCTGTTCTGGATCTCGCTGTGGTCACCGGTACATTTCTCCTAAACCACACTTATGCATGCCTATTTGATACTAGGGCGGAACGAAGTTTTGTGGGTAATAAATTTAAACACTTGTTAAAACAACCACCTCAGAAGCTTAATGAAACCTTTACGGTGGAAATGGCTAATGGGAAAACAGAATCCACTGGGGAAATCTAGATCGGATGTACCCTGGCCTTAAATCATCACGTCTTCCAAATAAAGTTAATGCCTGTTTCCATTAGGAGTTTTGATGTGATTATCGGCATGGACTGGTTAAGCCCCCACCATGCTGAAATTATGTGTCACGAGAAGGCCGTTCGCCTTTACCTCCCAAATCACGAAACCCTAATTATATACAGAGATAAACCCAACACGAACCTTCGTCTTATCTCGTGCATTAAGGCACAGAAGTATCTACGAAAGAAGGTCTTGACGTTTCTAGCTCATATAGTGGATAAGTCCAAAGAAGAGATCAATATTCGAAACATCCCTGTGGCTTGCGATTTCCCGGATGTCTTTCCGGAGGATCTTCCGGGGATACCCCCAGAAAGAGAAGTCGAATTCCGAATTGATCTAGTGCCAGGAGCTACTCCCATCGCCAAATCACCCTACAGATTGGCTCCTGCGGAGATGCAAGAGTTGTCCAGTGAACTCAACGAACTTTTGGACAAAGGATTCATCCGACCCAGTTTCTCACCTTGGGGAGCTCCGGTTCTCTTTGTTAAGAAGAAAGACGGTACCTTTAGGATGTGTATTGACTACAAGGAACTTAATAAGCTCACTATCAAAAACCGTTATCCACTTCCAAGAATCGACGATCTATTTGACCAACTCCAAGGAGCAAGTCACTTCTCTAAGATAGATCTGCGATCTAGATACCACCAACTCAAAGTCCGGGAGGAGGATATCCCCAAAACCGCCTTCCGAACTCGTTATGGACATTATGAATTTGTCGTAATGCCCTTCGGTCTAACGAATGCCCCTGCCGCATTCATGGACCTAATGAATCGAATCTGCCGACCATTCCTCGATAACTTTGTCATCGTTTTCATCGATGATATCCTCGTCTATTCTCGAAGCGAAGAAGAACACGGCCAACATCTCCGACAAATCCTGGAAACCCTACGAACCGAAAGGTTGTACGCAAAACTCTCTAAGTGTGAGTTTTGGCTCCGTAGTGTGAACTTTTTTGGTCATGTTGTTAGTCAAGAAGGGATACATGTGGATCCTTCTAAAGTCAAAGCCATCGAAGGATGGGCGATCCCAACAACACCCACCAAAATTCGTCAATTCTTAGGTCTCGCAGGCTACTACTGGAGGTTCATTCAGAACTTCTCCAAAACAGCCAAGCCACTTACCTTGCTTACACAAAAGGGCGTACCCTTCAAATGGACAGATAAGCAAGAAGCTGCATTCCAAACTCTGAAGCAAGCACTCTGCAGTGCGCCGGTACTATCACTACCGGAAGGAACAGAAGACTTTGTAGTTTACTGTGATGCGTCGAATCAAGGTTTAGGCTGTGTACTCATGCATCATGGAAAGGTGATAGCTTATGCGTCCCGGCAACTAAAGACACATGAGGTGAATTATACCACCCATGATCTGGAATTAGGAGTTGTGGTCTTCGCCCTGAAGATTTGGAGGCACTACCTTTATGGTACCAAGTGCACCATTTTCACCGACCACAAGAGTCTCCAGCACATCTTAAATCAAAAGGAGTTAAACATGAGGCAACGAAGATGGGTTGAGTTGCTGAACGATTACGAGTGCGAAATCAAGTACCACCCAGGTAAAGCTAACGTAGTAGCTGATGCCTTGAGTCGGAAGGATTACTCAAATCGTCGTTTGAAGACTCTCTCCATAACCATCCAATCCCACCTGACCTCGCAAATCAGAGCAGCCCAGTCAGATGCCATGAAGGTAAAAAGCAGAACGAGCGAAGCGTTACGTGGAATGGAAAAGAATTTCGAAGTGAAAGAGGACGGAGCATATTACTTCATGAACCGCATTTGGGTCCCTAAACTTGGGGGATTCAGAGAAGTAGTCATGAATGAAGCCCACAAAACACGATACTCCGTCCATCCGGGTTCAGATAAAATGTACTTGGATATCAAGCAACATTATTGGTGGCCTAACATGAAGGCAGAGATTGCCACTTACGTTAGCAAATGCCTCACATGTGCTAAAGTAAAGGTGGAATATCCGAAGCCCTCGGGATTATTACAGCAACCAGTAATTCCCGAATGGAATTGGGAAAGGATTACTATGGACTTTGTGACCGAACTACCCAAGTCGACTGAGGGTTTGGATAGCATATGGGTAATAGTTGACAGATTAACAAAATCCGCTCATTTCCTGCCAATAAGAGAATCATACAAGATGGAGCGTCTAACAAGGATCTATATCAAGGAAATCTTGAGACTCCATGGAGTGCCAATATCTATCATCTAAGATAGAGATAGTAGGTTTACGTCACGCTTTTGGCAATCGCTTCAGAAAGCTATGGGAACGCAACTCAACATGAGCACCGCGTACCACCCACAAACAGACGGGCAAAGCGAGCGAACCATTCAAACACTAGAAGACATGCTTCGCGCATGCGTGATAGACTTTGGAAAGTCATGGGATATCCACTTGCCTTTGATCGAATTCTCGTACAACAACAGTTACCACTCATGTATCAAAGTTGCTCCTTTCGAGGCATTGTACGGGCGTAAATGTAGATCACCATTGTGTTGGGCTGAGGTAGGAGACACTCAGTTAGCAAAAGGACAAACATCAGACAATGCACTAACGGGACCAAAAATCATACGCGAGTCGACCGAGAAGATAATTCAGATCAGGGCCCGACTGCAATCATCACGAGACAAACAAAAGAGCTACGCCGATAAGCGGCGAAAGCCCTTGGAATTTAGAGTCGGGGATAGGGTGTTATTAAAGGTCTCTCCCTGGAAGGGGGTGATTCGTTTTGGGAAACGGGGAAAACTAAACCCTCGATACATTGGACCCTTCGAGATTCTTGCCCGAATCGGTCCAGTGGCTTATAGACTGCAGCTACCCGCTGAGCTCAGCAGTGTACACCCCGTGTTCCATGTTTCCAATTTAAAGAAGTGCTTGTCCGACGAGACTCTCGTCATTCCATTAGAAGAAATCGATATCAACGAGAATCTCCTGTTCATAGAGGAACCAGTCGAAATCATGGACAGGGAGGTGAAGCGTACTAAACAAAGTCGCATTCCGATTGTGAAAGTTCGATGGAACGCGAGGCGCGGACCAGAGTTCACAAGCGAACGTGAAGACCAAATGAAGCAGAAGTACCCTCACCTATTCTCGCATTATCAAATATAGCTTTCAAAAGAATTTCGGGTCGACATTCCCTCTAACGGGGGGATGATGTCACAACTAGGAATTCTGATACGCTGTAAACACTTAACAAAGAGTGACATTGTAGTTAAACTTGAGAACATGTATTGTGTTAAATCAATGACAACAAAATTCCTATAGAAGCATTCAAATAGTCAACAAAGGTTGGAAACCCTAAAAATCCCGATTTAAGTTTATTTTTGGATTAGGATTTTCTTATTGGGCCTAATGGACCAATAAGCTTCCAATTTGACTATTTTGGACTTAGAACTCTTAAATGGGCCCTAATTGGACCCATATGCATGAAACTTAATATTTTGGGCCTTATAAGCCTAAAATGAACTAGGTTATATTCAATGGGCCTTATTGGGCCATCACAAATCTAAATAACCCTAATGGGCCATAAAAATCATTCCTTGATTTATTTTGGGCCCTTAACCCTCTCCAAAGACCAATTGGGCCAAAAATCATCTAATTGGACCATAATATGGGCTTCAGCACAAAAAGGCCAAATTTCTTTTCTTTTTTCTCCCTCTCTCGGCCCAAACCACAAAACATGGCGAGGAAGAGTTGACTTTCCTACATGCCACCTCACAATTATACATGGGATATCCATTCAAACTAACCACATATATCCATGCAACTCTCTCTCTTCTCCTCTCTTTTTCTTCTTCGGCCGAGAACACAAAGGGAAAGACACACCTCACAAATTCTCTCGAAACACTCTCAAAGAACACTCTTGCTTCTTTATCAAAAAATTCGAGATTTAAGAGCTTTCAAGAAGGATTTTCCATAAGAGACATCATCTTAGGTAAGTTGATGCTTGGATCCATAATCTAGACTCTTTGTTTTATCAAAAATCTCTCCTTAACTCATACAAAATTCGTGATCTAGCCTCTTAGAACTCATCTAAGCCAAAGATCCTCCAAGAAGCTTGCTAGGCCGAGAATATCATCAAACTTCTTCCATTCTTCTTCAAAACCGAACCCACAAACTCAAGGTGAGTTCATACCAAAAAGGAAAGAAATCTCGAAATGTATGGGGGAGAATGCAAGTAAAATGTGTAGGCCGAGAATATCATCAAGTTTTTATGGGGGAGAATGCAAGTAAAATGTGTAGAATTATGTGTATGTGTATGCTATGTATGATTTCATGTATGTATGTGTGATTTTATGTGCTTATGTGTTGAATATATAAACAAAAAGGAAAGAAATCTCGAAATCTATGGCCCAAGAAGGAAAAAAAACATGATCTAAGATGTATTACACTAAACAAGTCAAGAAAATTACCCTCCAAGATTTTGATAAACATATTGTAACATAAAACCCATTTTTGGGCTTAACTTGTCAAATAAACAAAAGTTTGGGTAAAAATTGCCATTTACGGTTTTCTTAAGGGTCAAAAGAGTCAAAACAGTTAAAATAAGTATTTTTATGAATATTATGCTCTTCAAAGAACTTGAAATGTAAATTGTAGCTTAATGGGCAAATTTTTGGGCTTTTCGGCCCATTTAGGCCAAAATTGCGAAAAACATGATTTTCAAGGGGCTGAAATCATAAATTCCTCAAAACAGTGGATAAAAAGTTAAACAAAACTATTTCAAGGGTTAAAATGCTTTTCTTTCCCAAAAAGGATAAAAAATGTAAAGTTTTTGGATTTTGGGCCAAAATTGTAAAAGTTGCAAAAAGTTTGGCCTTTAACCGAAAAACACTTTTCTGGAAGGGCTGAAACTGCCAAAGAATAAGTTTTGAGTTAAAAATATCACTTGAACAAATCTATGGGTCAAAGGTGTCAAGAAAATGGTTTAAGGGCTTAAAATGTCTTTTGTATATATAAAGGACTAAAATTGTTATTTTTATTAAAGAAAGGCTGAAAAGGGTCAAACCAACGTTTTGAACCAATTATTTTATTTTTAAGATAATTGAATCAAAAATACCAAAAACTACAACTCGTGAAAATAGAGAGATGAATATACGTATAAATCCAAATATCGTTATAAACAAATCGACCGGTCTCGTGTCAATACAAAAATAACAATCGTCCAATCAAACCTTCCAACAATTATACAATACCTAAAACAAGTAAACATCCAAAACTTTGGGCTTGAAAGTTCCAATCATGCTTGTTGGGCCTTTATGACCCATTAACATGATTTTTGGGTTCAAGGGATAATAATAATAAATGTTATTGGGCCTTCTATGACCCAATTTCATATTTAAGGGACCCTCAATGGTTTTTAAGTGTCATTGGGCCTTAGTGGCCCATTAGCATTGCTAGTAAGGTCCAAGTAAATCAAATGCGAAATGGGCCAACGTGTCCTTCGTATACCCAACAGTCTAAAATAACTCACGAAAGTAGCAGGACTTTGTATTCCTCTTCTCATCGTTTGTTAGGCTTATGTGTAATCAAAGTAAACAAATTCAGGTCATTAATTAATAGTAATCAATGTTGTTTGGATTAAGTGAGTAATATCGGGCGACACCTCTAAGTGTCGTTCGTAGTCTGTAGTTATAATCAAAGTCTCCTGGAAGGAGAGCGAGAGTTTGTGTATAGATCTATGCGGGGGTGACTCCCCCACACCCCAGCTGTTCGCTATAGTTAGACTCGACCAATCTAGGGTGACAAAATCTTAAGATCAATCCCGGCGTACGTTAGGTTGCCAAGACAGACGAAATAGTCATTATTAAGCATGGTTATAACGACTCACATAATTAATTAATCCAATACCATCCGAGTAATCAAGGAAGAGTAATCAAAATCATTCGTTGTGGCGGTATAGCAATTTGAAAAACAATTATATTTTATGTTATCGGAAAACATCGGGTTTTTCGAGGAAATCAACACCACTCGCTCGTATTTTTCTATAACTATAATACAAAACTCCCTTTTATACACGTTTTGAAATCATTCATGCATCAACTTATGGATCTTCACACTTTGGTAAACAATTGTCTTTTCAGAAAATATCGGATTTTCTGGGTTTTATAAACTACACAAATCATTTTTATCACAACCCTGCTTATGAACTCACCAACATTTCATATGTTGACCGTTTTCAAAATAACTTGTATTCTCAGGTAACATGTAAGCTGAAGGGTAATATCAAGTAGGTTAGGATGTTATGTTTTGAAAACTCTCAAACAATTTATGTTATGAATGTGTAATATTTAAAACAATGTACTGGATGTGAACAATATCAATTGCAATGTATTGATGCATGGTGATGTTTATGTTATGATTCATGTATATTCATTGTGATGATATTCAATTTAAGTCACGCGAGCCCTCGGACATTTCCGCCGTCTGGTTTCGGGGGTGTGACAGAACTCGACGAATTGATTTGAAATGTCCCAATTCTGTTGAAAAGGAAGAACTCAGCGAGTTGGTGGAAAACTCGACGAGTTGGGTCAACTCGGAGCATTGACTTTGACTTTGACCTTGACTTTGACTTTGATCATAGCTGACCCTAAGGGGTTATGAGTATGAAAGGGTGCTTAAGGAAATCTTTTATGTTTAGGGGATTGAGTTGGATTGATATTCGGAGTCGGGGACTATTCAGCTTTTGTCCAGTATTCGAGGTGAGGTACCTTCCTGGTATGAGGGGGTCGAAGGCACCAATGCTGGCCCATTAGTAGTTGTTTATAGTAGAGATGATTGTCTTTGTGATAGTTGTCTGGTATGCCACTATCTTTAGAGATTTATGTGCTTGTACGCTATGCTAATATGTGGCAGTGATAGGAGGTGTGAAACAAACCCCGTAACCGGTTGAGATAAACCGGAGGGTAGGTCGGGCACCGAGATATGCCTGACAGTATGTTATGATATGTCGTTATATGATAGTGGTAGGGGTGAGATAGACCCCGTAACTGGTTGAAATTAACCGAAGGGTAGGTTGGGCACCCAGGTATGCCTGACAGGGTATGTCGAGCACCCAGATATGCTTGGCAAGGTTAGGTTAGGCACCCAGGTATGCCTGACATGGGTAGGTTGAGCACCCAGGTATGCTCTGTAGGGTAGGTTGGGCACCCAGATATACCTGATAGGGTAGGTCGTGCACCCAGATATGCCTGACAGTATGTGATTATGTGGTATGATGGGGGAACTCACTAAGCATCGTGCTTACAGTTTTTAGTTTTGGTTTCAGGTACTTCTTCTTCAAAAGGAAAGGAGCTGGCATGATCGTAATGCATCACACTATGTTTTTTCGCACATGAGATCTTTGGGAGTTGTACTCTGATATTATTTTTCTATGACGCGTTTTGGTTATTTGACATATTGGTTTTGATTATGACATGGGTTGGCACTATGGGTGTTTCCAGACTTCTGTTTTTATAATAACTTAATTAAAAATGAAATTTTTTATCATGAATTTTGGGATATTACAAGTTGGTATCAGAGTCTTGGTTTGAGGGATTCGGACACACTTTCGGGGGTGTCTGAACTCAAATCGAGGGTTTGAGAGGTTTTTACAAGAAAAATAATTTCACTAAAATTAAAATTAAGGATTTTTTATAAAGGACAAGGAGTGTCATGCATGCAATCAGCCGAGCTCAAGTAAGTTTTCCCAAGATACCACACACGTTTATTATGATATACGATGTGGTTATGAGAATTGCATGCTAGGTTAGGGCTAAGGATCTAGAAAGGATGCCTTGTATGCCTATTGTATGTGCTTATTGAACTGCATGCTAGTACCGATTAGTCAGTGATATGATGGCCTGATTAGGATATGCTTGGTTTTGGTTACTCAATGCTCGAATGCTACTTGCTTTGTGCTATTAGGAGTTCTAGTTACCTCTAATTAACTAGTAAACGAATGCGCTAAGCTACATATTATGAGTACTAAATAATTTCAGAAGGTTAGGTTTAGCCCTATTGTGCAACTCTTGTTTGAGTCCAACCGTTGTAGGGAGATACCTCTCATTCAAAGGATTATCTGGTCTTAGTAATATGTAATGGTATTCGCGAGCTAGTTAGGGAGAGGTAGCAGGGACTTCTTATGAAGCTGATGGCGGAGAGAGGGTTCGAGATTACCCTAGGGTAAGCCTAGGATGAGATTAGTGACAAGAATTATTTGATTGAGAATTGTATTCATGGATAGGAAGCAGATTTGGTAACCCAAGGCGACCCAGGAGGAAGATACAGATAGATGTGGAAGGTAGTATAGGCCCATACTACTAAAAGTAGAGGATCTGTACTTCACTCTTGGATAGTTGCGGGGAACCAGGAGTGGCATAGTGTGAGACCTCTCGATGATTATGTATGACCCCGACGATTGTATGGTTTGTTTCAGAATGGTGGTGACATGTCATGAAGCAGGGGGCTCTGGGTCAAGGTCTGGTTCAGGTACGGGTTCCGAACCAGTTGATGACGGATTGTGCAAGTTCATTGCATCCGAGATTACGAGAGGCATCCATGAGTCGACCCTAGTGATTTTCGGTTCGATCAAGGAGGGTATCATTTAGCTGATGGAGGATCGCCTTAGGGAATTCAGGAGTGACATGTCACCTGGACAGTCTGGGACTCGTACGCTCTCCTTCAAGGATTTCAGGGGATACGGAGCACCAGACTTCAGCGGGGTGAAGGACCCCATTGTAGCTAGACGATAGATTGCGAACATCGAGTCTGCACAGGTGACGAGCTTCTGCCCTGAGGGGTCGACGGTCAGATTTATTGTTGGGTGTTTGAGGGAGTGAGCTAGAGACTGGTGGGAGGCAGTCGGTGATACTTTGGGAGCCCCAACCATTGAAGCCATGACCTGGTCGGATTTTTTGTCCAGGTTTCGGGCGGAGTTTGTGCCAGCTGTCGAGGTTCCACAGCTTCCCAGGGAATTTTTGTGTAACACCTCAACTCCCAGGTATAAATTTTACAGCTTTATATTCATATTCAAGGGCCTACTCGACGAGTTGGATGCCCAACTCGTCGTGTAGAATCGGATATGGCCACATGACTTAAGGTACCTACTCGACGAGTTGGAAGACCAACTCGACGAGCTGGAGCTGGAATATGAAACCCTAAATTCTAGGGTTTGCACCATATTTAAAGGACCTTAAGTCCTTTCCTACAGCCCCTTACCGCCTTTTGACGGCCATAAGAAACCCTAATCACGCCTAATCTCCATTTTTGTGTGTTAAGAAACTTGGAAAGTGGATTTTCTGAAGAGAGGTTGAAGTCTAAGGAGCTTGGAGCAAGGAGAAGCTTGTGGATCTGATTTCTACTTCATCTTAACATCATCTTGAAGGTAACAAGTCGTTACCTTGACTTATCTCTAGCTAGATCTCTTCATGCAAAGGTTTAGGCTATTTCTAGTTTGTTGTAGAGTTATTTCTGGTTTTGGGGCATGATCTGAAGTTGTAACTTCAGATCTGGACTCCTCTAGCCGCTTATAGTCATAAAGTTCAAGTCTATAGAAAGTTATGGCCTTCTCCTTACCTAAAACCTCTTCCTTAGCTTGGTTTTGGCCTTTAAGGCCTTGCATGCACATAAAGTTTGCAACCTTACATGGTAACTATGCCCTAGGAGGCTAGATCTACAATTTGAGCTTTGGCGTAGCTTAAAAACGTTTGAATGAGAAATGAACTGAAGGGAATCGGCGAGTTGCATGGTCAACTCGACGAGTCAGATAAAGATAAGTTAGTTAGGGTTTTCCCAACATTTGGACACCACAGGGACTTGACGAGTTATCTGGAAACTCGGTGAGTCAACCAGTTTTCACGACTTCTTGTTTTCTGAAGGAACTCGACGAGTCAGTTAGCGACACTCGACGAGTTGGGTCAACATGGACTGTTGACTGTGACCGTTTATTTTGACTTTCACCAAGGGTTGACCAGTTTGACTTCTGGGGGTATTTTAGTAATTTGGAAATGTATGGAAGTTGATCATTGGTGGATGTAGGTGTTTGAGTTGGAGCCGTATTTGGGTAGTTTGACATTATCGTCCTAAGCTACTTGTGAGGTGAGTTCTTCTCACTATATCAACAGGGTCTACGGCACGAAGCTCGACCCTTTATGATTTGTATCCTGGTTATAGGTGATGGGTTTTGCGCATTCTAACACTCTTAAGTTTTACATGCAACCCTAAATACCTTGGATCTATGTTTTCTCTATTATACATGCAATTATGAACTTTCCAAGGTATTACCCTATCTAGCATACAATACTTGATACTTGGGTAATCAAATGGATAGAATACACCATGTAACTCATAACTTCACACATTAGTGCACGATTTCTTGAGCCATGGGATTCATATGGTGGCTATTTGGGTTACACCATGTAACTCATAACTTTACCCATTCCTTATGCTCCATGGATTTTAACCTCCATGGAGTATCCATGGGTCACCCCATGGACTTAGTCCAACATAAGAAATCTTGGATCACAAGCCCACATATATAAGAATGAATGATTTACACAATCAACCCATATATTTAATTAGTCTCCTTTTGATCACTTAATTAATTCCAAATTAATTCTTGATCAATACTAATTAAATAACCTTATTAATATATTAGAACTTATAATATATTAACCAACCTTAAGTGTTATTTCTCTCATTATAGTCTATCCAAATGCATGATGCCATGCAACCCAAATGGACCATGCCGGGTCGGGTCAAGTCTTACCAATTATAGTTATGGACTTAGACATTAATCCAACAGTCTCCCACTTGGATAAGTCTAAAACTATTATTGCGTATGACTTCAGGAACCGATCAGCAATCGTAGCTCTCAAAAGCTTCTGTCGAACTCTGACCTTGTCGATGAACTCTGACCTTTGTCAATGACTTGTCCATTAGATAAGGGATCATATATTCCTCCATTCTAGATATCATATGGACTGAGACATGGATTATCAATCATTCTCTCTGTCCATTTGTTGTTTCCCGATTTCCGATTCATGATGACTGACTGATTGAACAAATCAAATCAGTCCTGGCTTGGCCAAGCACTCACATGTATCATCTTTAAATCATCAAGGGGCCCACATATATCGCTTTTATCCCGAAGGTAAAAGGAATGGATAAACTTCGACTCATATGGCTTGTTCTACTACTTGTTGAATCATACACAAAGGCACGTTTTATAACATCGAGTTACCGAATGCGTTTTCGTGCAATCAATGTACAACCAACTCATAGTAACAACTCATATCTCTAGGTTTGAAGAATATAAGATATTATCGTCTCATGATCACTCGTGATAAAATCCATGAAGTGATTCAAATGAGCACGGGTTGAATCCAATACTCAGAACTTATGAGCACTCATGAGTGTTGTAGCACCACTTTGTCCACCAACTTGGACCTCTACAAACCAACCCATGACAGTCTTGATTCATATCTACTTCCAACATATGACCGACTGTGGATGGTTTGAATAACTTAATCATTCAGGAAGAGAGACTTAGTTATTCTGGAAGTCAAAACATGCAAAGTGAAACACAAGAATAAATGAATCAAATATGGTATCAAACCCTATGAATATAAATAAACACTTTTATTTATCACCATACTGATTACTCATTATTCATTGTTTCGGTTTTATCAACTTTATACTTGAATTAAAAACACTAGTTGTCCCATGCTCCAAGCATGTACACTATGTTTTTCTTAAACAATAGCTTTGCCATACACCAAGTATGCACTCTATGTTTGTCTATGATCCTTACTTTGTGAAATAAACCAATTGAACATAATTTCAATGATTCTAATTTCACACTCCCAAATCCTTATCGAAAAATCTGAGAATTTCAAATTCCTATCATTTATCGAAATCTGTTTAGATTTTAAACTTATATGCACTGACCCTCCTGTAATGAATATGTACAAAGTCACAAAGACTTGTCAACAGTCATTATAAGGTATTCCAATGGAGATCAACTCCATGGAAACTAAGTCTCATATTCAAAGTACATTGATTTGGACATGCTTCTTGCATTAAGTTTTCTAATCTTACACATATAACTTTCACCTATGGAGACAACTCCATATTCTCATTTTGACTATCACTTCTGAATAAGAGATGCCTCTTTTCAGAATATGTCAATATGGTCCTTCCAAAATTAGCACTATACTTCCAACTGTCCCTGTGCAACCAATCTTTGGTAAACCTCAGATTGTCCTCGACAATTGCTTAATCATTTTAGTCATATCCAATTCTAGACATTTTCTCTTCTTAATGCCTCTGGGCATTTGGAAAAATTTAGAAATGACAAATATTATAGCACATGCAATCGATCCTGTACCCAAAGCAAATGGTACACGATTCATGATGTCTCACATATAGACATGATTCTAGACCAGTCTTTTGCTACAATATTTTTATTTGCCATGTTTTCAAAATTTGACTATGAAGAGGGATGTCGTAATCATAATCGAATTTTGAGAACGCAATATATAGAATTTCCTTAAGTTGAACCAATCCAACATGAAATTCATATATATATTCTTGACTAAAGATGATTAAGGTCTCAATCTAAGCCTTTAGAACTGAAATGAAGTATATACTCTCCCTTAATTATAGCAAAACAACTTTTCCAATCCCTGCAGCCTCACGAATTGAAACTTTTGTTTTCTATAATTAACATTGCTAACTTGCAACACTAACAATAATTATCATGCTCCCACTAACATGATGAT
Organism: Lactuca virosa; assembly: GCF_052849685.1. Taxonomy (NCBI): domain Eukaryota; kingdom Viridiplantae; phylum Streptophyta; class Magnoliopsida; order Asterales; family Asteraceae; genus Lactuca; species Lactuca virosa. The sequence goes on along the minus strand of NC_136429.1, from coordinate 144,483,617 downwards.
TATTAGCATAACACTTATGATCCCACTAGCTTTGACCTGTACTCAGAAATCAGCTGGACTTCTAGAAATCAATACTTTATTGACTTTCTTACCAAAGTTCAGATTTCTGATACGAGATGCTTTGATAAAACTTTATCAAAATCATACACCTTTCCTTAGATAGCATGCATGTGTGTCTAAACAATTTCAGAACTATGAAAAGGGATGCCGTAATCATAGTCTCAATTGTTTAGACCTTTTGCCATCTGCTTCAAATCTACTTGGTGGAAGTGTTTCCTCACCATCATTTTCATGAATCGGAGAGAAACCTTATGACCCTTAGATTTTATGGTGTATGTGTTCTTATCCATGTGAATCGTCAAAACCATAGTCACAAGACATGGATAACGACAAATCCAAACTCATATGGACTGAACTTATGCAATCTTAACTTCTTGCCACCTAGCAGTACAGGGCCTGCCATTGCTTCCAAGTTGTTATGCAACCAATTGAGAAATTTCAGAACTCCTATGCAAAGCCAACTTTAACCGGAATGGGCACAGAATATGTCAACATGATAGGTTATAAACCTCAAGTCGTGTGCTAGTGAAGAACCTCAGGTTTTATTCTTGATTAGTTCTTGAAATTCTTTTTAGGATCTTTAAGACTCCCACTGTCCTCTTGACATATAAGACTATCTTGCCAACTATTCAAGAGATAGTGCGGATTCTTTATCAAGACAAACACTTCACACAATTGGCCTTAGTTGGTCTTTGTTTAATCCAAAACATCACAACTTACCAACTTCAAATGTACAAGAGTAGGACACTTTTACTCTTACATTTGACAAGTGTTATAAACCTTTCTTTAAGATATGTCACTCAACTTATAGTCTTGGAGTATGACTCTAAGACTTGTTTTGAAACAAAGTATAACTCATCTTCTTGATTTAACCATTTCAACAATTCATGACTCCTCTTCTTAGTCATAAGAATGCACTAAGATGTCCTTAGAAGACCAATTGTGATGTGGTTCTTTAATCATTAAGATGATCACAAAACATGATACTAAAGTACTCTCCCATCTTTTCAGATTTGAGAAACTTTTATCTGTCTGCCTAATTTGATTCTTCCCATTCGTTCTGCCATACATTGAGACTTTTCCAATGTTTCAGAATTATACTTAAACTTGTAAGTATAACCATATTTACTAAAATTTAGTAAATCATGACGAATAGTCTTAACGAGCTTTTTGGTGGACTTGACCAGTGCACAAGAATGTGTACTCGATCCCTTTAGTCCTTAACTTGACTCACACATCTATGTGAACAAGTCTTAATTTTCCAATGCTTGAAAGTTCTCATTCATCATACTATTCAACTTGCATGATTCCAAGTTTCTATCCAACTGAAGCCTTGGGAATGAGAATATTTCCTTATTTGGTAAATTATGACACTACCACAAACGAAATAATCAAGTCCATTTTTTTTCAAATATTGCTATCAATGGAATCATATAAACAACCATTTTTCACAAATGCCACTTGTAAGGATATTTAACATAAATATAAAATTAAAAACTTTTATTTTATTCCAAAACTTTGTGGAAAAAACTTATCCTTATAGTGCAAATGCATACGGAAAAACTTGTTGTTATCTATTCCTAAGCAATATATCATAACTCCTAAGTAACAGCTTCAAAATTCTGATGCGATCGAAATCCACCTACGCGATCAAAATCAGCATATACTTCCTTTAAGCTTTTCTCTCTATTCTTTGATTCTTAAAACATCAACATGTGACCCAGTCACATCATGTAATGAGGATCTTAGAATAGAAACTTAACAGAGTTAGATAATGGGCTCTACCTGAAGTAGAGTCAGACTTATTGACTTTAACATCCTTAGGTAAACTTGGCAGCTTTGCAATCAACGTCCCTTCCTTTGGCAAAATAAACATATGGACCCTTTGGTAATGGGACTATCTCAGACTTAGCCTTTCTCCTTACCATTTGGTCAACCGGGTTGACTATGGCCAATCCCTTTCCATTGGGAAGAGAATGCTTTTTATGGATTTCCAGTGTCACCATTGTCACTGTCCATAAAGTTTTTGGGAAGTTGATCTTCTAATCAAATTTCCTTTACTATCGTTCCAAATCATTGCTGATTCAGCAGCACCAAGAAAATAGATATGATCATTAAGGTTCATGTCATAGTCTGTTTCATAGTAGTCCCAAAGGAACTCACTATGTGACTTAGAAAGTGATTGGACATCCAACTTTCTCAAGACTTTGACACCCAACTCTCCCAGCTTGTCAATATGTGACTTCATCTCTAAGATGTGATCACACATAGACCTTGCTTGCTATTAGGGCTTGAGTGACCTTGAACTTGTGGGTTAGGGAGAATAATTGGAGGAGGTGGAGGAAGTAAAGTTCCAAGAGATTTGGGAAGATCATAGATGTCTGAACTAGACATCTTTTGGGAGATATTCAAGATAGTTGATCTAAAGTCCTTAATATAACACCCAATATGAAATATTAAGGCTAGGATCCAACAACCTATTTATAACTGGAAGAGGGATGCCGTAATCCGAGTTATAAAATAGTTGAAGGTAGGTAAATGACGATTTACCAATTTCCACCATGAAAAATGAAATAATGTAATTAGGTTTTTAATTGGATTTGAAACTCCTAGATCTTTTGAGATTCATTGAACTTTTCAATGGCATGTTTCAATCTCGAGTGTGCCCTTCAGGTTTTGTGACTGGGATGCCGAGGATCACAAAACAAGGTGTGAAGTAACCATGAAAATATACTTGGTACCCTTAATATTTACCCCTCAATCGATGTGCCGGTTAACCACACGAGCTCCACCGATACTATGATAAATATTAAGTTACCCTTTGCCTACTTTGTTAAATCCAGGTTAGTGTGTCGGTTAACCACACACGCTCCACTAACGGTTTAAACAAAGTGCAAAGTGTAATTTCATGGATTAGCACCTTATTCACATTTTCCTAAGTAACTAAGATTGGGAATTTATAAAAAGTTTAGTTACTTAGTATTTATCATTAATACTTTTAATGAAGGGAGAATTATAGTCCTTGTCCTACCCGTTCGGCTAACGACCCTCCACCAGTCAAGGAAGCGGTGGGTGAGAGTGGACACCCATTAAACTGCCATTTTATAGGCAGTAACCTTATACCCCCCTTATAGACCGGCTTCGTGAATGAGGCCTACTAACGGTAAGACTGACTTGCTCTTATACATATATTTATTATTAACTTATAATACTATAAAGTATAAGGGTTGAATTTTAACTTTTAAAATTCTAAGGGCTAACTTGGAATTAACTTTTACAAATTCCAAAACTTGAGGGCAATTTTTGAAAATATTCAAAACTAATTAATTCCATAACTTATCTGTTTAAAGTAGTTTTAATTAAAAAAAAAAAAAAAAAAAAAAAAAAAAAAAAAAAAACTCTTCAAGTTCCATAACTTGAGGACAAGTTATGGAAGACTTTAAACTAATAAAAGAATGTAACTTTTCTTTATTTTTGTAACTTATGGAACTAATTAAGGTTACACATTTTATCATTTAATGAAGTGACTCTTGAACCATCATAACTTGAGGACAAGTTATGGAGTCATAAAACCATTTAATGAGGACGAGACTCTTCATTTTTGTAACCATTGCCAACTTTTTATGAGTTTTATGAAACTTAAATGTGACTTTTCATATAACTTGAGGACAAGTTACAAAAACACATTTTAGAATCAACTCTTAGATTAAAATGGATTGAAAACACATAATCAATTAACTTTTCTATTAATCTAATAAACTCATATGAACAAAGAGAATTCACATCAAATTTTTTTTCAAGTAATTAGCATAACTTTTAAACTAATACAATTCGATTTTTCAACTAATTTTGCAAGTATAACAAGAAAACAAGCCTTGTCTCTGATACCACTTATGGGTTTTGCGCATTCTAACACTCCTAAGTGTACATGCAACCCTAAATACCTTGGATCTATGTTTTCTCTATTATACATGCAATTATGAACTTTCCAAGGTATTACCCTATCTAGCATACAATACTTGATACTTGGGTAATCAAATGGATAGAATACATACCTTTGTTTGATGTAGCTTGTCTCCATTAAGCTTGAGTGCCTAGTGCCCCAAGGGTGACACCTCAAATGGTTCACACAACACCAAATGCACATGGAATGACTTGAGAGAAATGGAACACTCCTTGAAATCGTCTAGCCCTCATATTCACACATTAGTGCACGATTTCTTGAGCCATGGGATTCTTTTATATGGTGGCTATTAGGGTTACACCATGTAACTCATAACTTTACCCATTCCTTATGCTCCATGGATTTTAACCTCCATGGAGTATCCATGGGTCACCCCATGGACTTAGTCCAACATAAGAAATCTTGGATCACAAGCCCACATATATAAGAATGAATGATTTACACAATCAACCCATATATTTAATTAGTCTCCTTTTGATCATTTAATTAATTCCAAATTAATTCTTGATCAATACTAATTAAATAACCTTATTAATATATTAGAACTTATAATATATTAACCAACCTTAAGTGTTATTTCTCTCATTATAGTCTATCCAAATGCATGATGCCATGCAACCCAAATGGACCATGCCGGGTCGGGTCAAGTCTTACCAATTATAGTTATGGACTTAGACATTAATCCAACAATAGGATGGTTGCTATGTTAGTGATCTGTTATATCGGTATCCTGCTTATAGGATGGTTGCTATGATAGTGATCTGTTAGATCGGTATCCTGCTATAGGATGGTTGCTATGTTAGTGATTTGTTTGATCAGTATCCTGGTTATAGGATGGTTGTTATGTTAATGATCTGTTAGATCTTTATGACTATCTGTACATGCTAGCTAATGTATGATATTTATGTGAACATGATTGTTTTGATTGGGGGTTAGGTTGAGGCGGTAATGCTTTGTGCTTGTGCCAACATACCCAAGGCGGACCGGAGAGATTGCAGACCCGGTTAGGGCATACTAGTTAGGTCGAAGGCCCGGCGAGCGATCTCGATAGGCCGAAGGCCCTGAGAGGCGGTCCAGACGTGCCGGTGGCTCAGAGAGCAGTCCGGATAGACTGATGGCATGTGAGGCGGTCCACTCAAGCTGATGGCTCATTAAGCATGTTGTTTATGTGATATGGTTCGATTTGTATGGTGTTGGTATTATGGGGGAACTCACTATGCTTCAGGCTTATAGTTGTTGATTTTGTTTCAGGTACTTCTGATGATCGTGGGAAGGTGAAGGCATGATCGTGCACCTGCTTATGTTTTTATGAGTTGATTCTGGGGATACTCTGACATGATACTATTTTGAAAACAAAGTTATAATACTTAATGTTTTTAAATGTTTTAAAAAGTTTTAAATTGGCATGATTTTTATGGGTATTACAAGTTGGTATCAAAGCCTTGGTTTGGGTGAATTGGAGGGAACCCTCATGTGTATCCAATCTCTAACTGAGGACAAGATTTTTAAAATGATTCTCAAATGGTTTTCAATATACTAAAGGAGGATGCAAGTGTACGATCAGCCGGAGCCAGTAAGTAGAGCCTCAAAATACCTTACGGATTATTTGATTTTGTGATATGTTAGAACAACATGCTAGTACTAGGCTAGGGATTTTCAGGAATTGCATGAAAGAATTGCCTGATTATATGATGCCTGATAGCCTAGGGTTTTTCCTTTATATGAAATTGACATCATTACTGTAGTTGCTTAGTGTATGCATCACGGTTGTACATAATTAAGATCTTATAGCCTGAGAATGTTTGGTTTGGCCTTATTTCCTTTTCTTGTCTGATTAAGGGCTTAGGGTAGGATCAGGTATTCGAAAGTCTATAGGGTCCAGCGTTATGTATGGCTAGCATACACTAGTGTTGCAGGGTTGGTGGAAGTTTCATGGATAAGTGTGTGGGATGAGTCCGCCGGTAATGAGATTTTTAGCCTTCCTCTAGGAGTGAGGAATGAGTGCATTCCATGCTTACATATAGTGTTAGGGCGTTGTGATGATACTTGAGACAAATATGGGTAGGTGTGGAAGGTAGTATGTGCCCGTACTACTGAAAGCATAGGACCCATACGCGTAGCAAGGAAGTCACAACCCCTAGGGTTTTGTTAGGAATTGGTTCCCGGATTATTATATGGAATATCTGATATCTTTATGGTATATTTTCAGCATGGTGGTTACTAGACGATTTGTGACTAGATCCGGGTCAGGATCAGGAGATGGCGGACAAGAGGCACCAGCAGTGCCCGAGACTATCAGCCATGAGATTGACGCCAGGATTTGGGATATCCCGCATGATGAGGTTGCTGTGATGTTTCGGGCTCAGTTGTCGGAGATGTTTGGGTCTATCAAAACCCGCCATGCTGGAGTACTTCGACGAGCGCTATGTAGCCCTCACTGAGACAGCTGTCGCAGTAGTTGTAACGACAACAGGGGGAGGAGCCAGTCCGGCTTTTCATTACCGAGACTTCAATAATACGAAGCCCCCGACTTTTGATGGGACTCAGGATCCTATCATAGCCATGAGGTGGTTATCTGACGTGGAGGGGTGTTTCTTCAGATGTTCATGTCCTAGTGACCAGAAGGTCAGATGTGCCCTGAACCTGCTGAGGTTCGGGGCAAAAGACTGGTGGAGGTTGATAACAGGGTCGTATGTTGATGAGCAGAGAGTTGCGGTTACTTGGGAGCAGTTCAGGGATATGTTCCAAGCTCGCTACATTCCACGGTTCGAGCGAGAGCGGCTAGCTCAGGAGTTTTTGGATTTGAGACAGGATGCAGAGTCGGTGACGGAGATCACCCATATGTTCACTAAGAGGGCGATGTTTTTCCTGGAGTTTGCTTCTAAGCAGGCTTAGATGACACGTTATCTGAGCATGCTCAAGACTGACATCCGTCAGTTTGTTGCTACCCAGCGTTGCGATACACTGCTAGAGTTACAGGTGGCTGCTAGGCGGCGTGAGCTTGAGATTGAGTTACAATTACGGGAGCAGAGGCAGACCCGATGCAGTCGTAGTTAGCGCCAAAGCGGTCTAAGACCACTGATTCTAGGTCGGGAGGCCAGCATGGCCGCACTTGTGGCATCTGTGGGAAGGGTCACTCTAGGGTTTGTAGATCGGGTAGTGCATGCCGCAAATGCGGCGAGGAGGGGCACTTTGCACAGGATTTCCGCCAGCCAGCCCCGGTTCAGGATATGATGATATGTTACCACTACCATCAGGTTGGTCACGTGAAGACCAACTGTCCACAACTCGCTGCCAGGCCGGCGCAGGTTCCAGCGCCGGCTACACTGAGGATTACTGACGGGGGTCAGGGTAGAGCAGAGCCTCCGAAGGCTCTGGGACACGCCTTCCATATTACACTTGAGGAGGCCATGACAACACTGGATGTGGTTCCTGGTATATTTCTATCCTTTGTCTTACTGATTATATTTGTTTCATGCTTATGTGTTTGTACCTATGATCAGGTACGTTCTTAGTGAACTCCTTATCTGCATTGGTATTGTTTGACTCGGGTTCGAGTCGATCATTTGTCTCTAAGTAATTTAGTAGGGAGTTCGGTTTGCCAGTAGGGGAGCTAGAGTGTCCATTGTGAGTCTCTATCACCAACGAACACGGAATTTCCGCTTCTTCGGTCCATCGGGGTTGCGTAATGGAGATCTTCGGAGTATCTTTCCCGATAGACCTGATTCCGATTCGCTTGGGGATATATGTGTGATTGTGGGTATGGACTGGCTTAGTCGCTTCGGTGCCATGATCGACTGCCAGGGTCAGTGGCTGGTAGTTCGAACCCCAAGTGGGGGAGAACTGATGATATACGACGAGGGCACCAGATTGGGATCAGAGTTTTGCTCAGCCGCCAGGGCTCGACAGTACATTCAGCACGGATGTGCAGTTTAACTAGCTTATGTGGTGGATACGCGGGTCAGGGATCAGACCTCGGTTTCAGAGGTTCCAGTAGTCTGGGAGTTTGCTGATGTGTTTCCAGAGGAGTTACCTAGAGTGCCTCCGGAGAGGCAGGTCGAGTTCAGGATGGACCTTATGTCGGGTGCGGCCCCTATCGCCAAGGCGCCGTACCGATTGGCACCACCAGAGATGCAAGAGTTGTCATCACAACTACAGGAACTGCTGGGCAAGCAGTTCATTCATCCGAGCAGTTCTCCGTGGGGAGCGCCGATTCTCTTTGTCAAGAAGAAGGATGGTTCACACCAGATGTGCATTGACTACTGGGAGTTGAACACGTTGATAGTCAAGAACCGTTATCCACTCCCAAGTATGGATGATCTTTTTGATCAGTTGCAGGGAGCATCTTGGTTCTCCAAGATAAACCTGAGGTCCGGATAACATCAGGTCAGGTTTAGGGAGGAGGACCTGGAGAAGAACGCGTTCAGGACTCGTTATGGACATTACGAGTTCATGGTGATGTCGTTTGGGCTCACCAACGCGGCGACACTATTTATGGACCTGATGAATCGGGTCTGCATACCGATGCTCGATCGCTCGGTATCATGTTTATATATGATATGTTGGTGTACTCGAAGACCAGAGAGCAGCATGAGGAGCATCTTCAAGAGTTATTGGGAGTTTTGAGACGAGAACGGCTTGATGCCAAGTTCTCGAAGTGCGAGTTTTGGTTATGAGAGGTTCAGTTCCTTGGACATCTCATTAACCAGGAGGGGATTTTGGTCGATCCGGCCAAGATCGAGGCTGTTATCTAGTGGGAGGTTCCGAAAACGCCCTTGGATATCAGGAGCTTCTTGGGATTGGCAGGGTACTACCGAAGATTCATATAGGATTTCTCCAAGATTGCAATACCCCTCACTCATCTGACGAGCAAGGGGTGGATTTCCAGTGGGGCCCTGAGCAGCAGAGGGAGTTTGAAACCCTCAGACAGTGACTTCACGAGGCTCTAGTGTTGACTCTCTCAGAGGGAGTTGAGGATTTTGTAGTGTTCTGTGATGCATCCATCACAGGACTGGGAGCGGTACTCATGCAGAAGGGACGGGTTATAGAATACGCATCACGGCAGTTGAAGCCGCATGAGACGAGATACCCCGCACACGATTTGGAGTTGGGATCGGTGGTATTCGCTCTCAAGATTTGGAGACATTATCTCTACGGGGTCCGTTGTACCATTTACACAGACCACAAGAGTCTGAGACACATCATGGATCATCATCCGAACCTGAACATGAGGCAGTGCAGGTGGCTGGACGTAGTGAAGGATTATGACTTCGGGATCCTTTACAATCCGGGTAAAGCGAACGTGGTTGCGGATGCTCTGAGCCGCAAGTCAGCTGGATCTTCTACTCCAGTGACATGTATGAGGATATCAGTGGATTCTCCACTTGTGAGCTTGATCAAGGAAGCTCATGTTGGGGGTGTACGACAGGAGAACTGGAAGCTTGAGAGGATTAGAGGTGAGATCACCCGATTTGTGCAGGACAGTTGGGGGTTATTGACCCGTTGTGGTCGGGTCTGGGTTCTGATGTCTGGTGGGGTCAGACAGATTGTACCAGAGGAGGCTCATAAATCTCGCTTCTCTATTCACCCGGGGCTACCAAGATGTGTCGGGATCTGATTTTGAGTTACTGGTGGTCGTGCATGAAGCGAGAGGTCGCTTGGTACGTCGAGAGGTGCTTGACCTGCAGTATGGTCAAGGCCGAGCACCAGAGGCCACATGGCAAGCTGGAGACTCTAGAGATTCTCATGTAGAAATTGGAGCAGATCACGTTGGACTTCATCACCAAATTGCCGAGAACGACGAAGGGTTTCGACGCTCTATGGGTCATCGTGGATCGATTGACCAAGAGTGCCCACTTTCTGCCCATTCGGTAGACCTCATCGGCCGAGAAGCTAGCAGATGTGTATATGCGCGAGATTGTCACTCGCCATGGGGTTCCGGTCTCTATCATTTCAGACCGCGATGTTCGGTTTACCTCCCGTTTTTGGTAGAAGTTCCACGAGGAAATGGGCATGCGTTCGAATTTCAGTACAGCATACCATCCGTAGACAGACGACCAGAGCGAGCGGACCATTCGGTAGGAGCTGGGACTCCTACCTACCGATTGCAGAGTTTTCATACAACAACAGCTGTCACTCCAGCATTGGTGCTCCACCTTATGAGTTGTTGTATGGACGGAGATGCCGCACCTGAGTCTGTTGGGGCAAGGTTGGTCACAACCTGATGGGTCGGACCGTCGTGGTCCTGCAGACTACCGAGATGATTCAACAGATCAGACAGCAGTTGCAGACCGCACAGAGTCAGCAGAAGAGTTACGCCGACCGGCGCCGATCTGAGTTGGAATTTCAGGTCGGTGACATGGTACTTCTGAAGGTCTCACCCTCGAAGGGTGTGATTCTCTTAAGGAAGAGGGGGAAGTTGGGTCCCCGATACATCAGGCCATTCAGGATCATTTCCAGAGTTGGCAAAGTGGCGTATAGACTAGATCTCCCGGAGGAGCTTAGTCAAATTCATAACACTTTCCATGTTTCACAGTTGCGAAAGTGCATTCTAGATGAGGAGGCAGTAGTGTCGTTAGATGATATTCAGGTCGATGAGCGCCTGAATTACGTGGAGGGACCACTGGCTATTCTGGAGAGGAAAGTAAAGGTTCTATGGAACAAGGAAGTACCTTTGGTAAAGGTACAGTGAGAGCATCGGAGGGGATCCGAGTGGACTTGGGAGCCGGAGGCAGAGATGCAGGAGCATTATCCGGAGTTTTTCGCCACAGAAAACTTCGAGGACAAAGTCTAGTTCAAGTGGGGGAGAATTGTAACACCCCGACTCCCAGGTATAAATTTTACAGCTTTATATTCATATGCAAGCGCCTACTCGACGAGTTGGATGCCCCAACTCGTCATGTAGAATCGGGTATGGCCGCGAGACTTAAGGGACCTACTCGACGAGGTGGAGGACCCAACTCGATGAATTGGAGCTGGAATATGAAACCCTTAATATTAGGGTCTGCACCCTATTTAAAGGACCGTAAGTCATTTCCTCCAGCCCCTTACCACCTTTTCACGGCCAGAAGAAACCCTAATCATGCCTAATCTCCATTTTTGTATGTTAAGAAGCTTGTGAGGTGGATTTTGTGAAGAGAGTTTGAAGTCTAAGGATCTTGGAGCAAGTAGAAGCTTGTGGATCTGATTTCTACTTCATATTAGCATCATCATGAAGGTAACAAGTTGTTACCTTGACTTTTCTCTAGATAGATCTCTTCATCCAAAGGTTTAGGCTATTTCTAGTTTATTGTGGAGTTATTTCTGGTTTTGGGGCTTGATCTGAAGTTGTAACTTCAGATATGGACTCCTCTAGCCCCTTATAGTCATAAAGTTCTAGTCTTTAGCATGTTATGGCCTTCTCCTTACAAACCTCTTCCTTAGCTTGGTTTTGGCTTTTAAGACCTTGCATGCACGTAAAGTTTGCATCTTTATGTGGTAATTATGCCCTAGCAGGCTAGATCTACAATTTGGAGCTTTGGGGTAGCTCAAAAACGTCTAAATGCGAAATGGACTGAAGGGACTCGCGAGTTGCATGGTCAACTCGACGAGTCAGATGAAGATTGGTCGTTTTTTGGTTTCTACATGGACTCGGCAGTCAGTGAGATGACTCGGCGAGTTAGTTAGGGTTTTCCCGACATTTGGACACCGTATGGACTCGAAGAGTTGTCTGGAAACTCGGCGAGTCGACCACGGTTTCACGACTTCTTTAGTTCTGAAGGAACTCGACGAGTCAGTTAGCTACACTCGACGAGTTGGGTCAACATGGACTATTGACCTTGACCGTTGACTTTTACTTTGAGCAAGGGTTGACCAGTTTGACTTCTGGGGGTATTTTAGTAATTTGGAAATTTATGGAAGTGGAGCATTGGTGGATGTAGGTGTTTGAGTTCGAGCCGTATTTGGAGAATTTGACATTATCATCCTGAGCTACTTGTGAGGTGAGTTCTTCTCACTATATCAACAGGGTCTACGGCACCAACGCCAGCGCTTTATGATTTGTATCCTGGTTATAGGATGGTTGCTATGTTAGTGATATGTTAGATCGGTATCCTGGTTATTGGATGGTTGCTATGTTAGTGATCTGTTACATCGGTATCCTGGTTATAGGATGGTTGATATGTTAGTGATCTCTTAGATCGGTATCCTGGTTATAGGATGGTTGCTATGTTAGTGATCTGTTAGATCTGTATGACTATCTATACATGCTAGCTAGCATATGATTTTTATATGCACATGATTGTTTTGATTGGGGGTTGGGTTGAGGCGGTCATGCTTTGTGCTTGTGCCAACATACCCAGGGCGGACCAGAGAGACTGCAGACCCGGTTAGGGCATACTAGTCATGCCGAAGGCCCGACGAGCGGTCCAGATAGGCTGAAGGCCATGAGAGGCGGTCCAGACGTGCCGATGGCTCGGGGAGCGGTCCAGATAGACCGATGGCCTATGAGGCGGTCCGGTCAGGCTGATGGCTCATTATGCATGTTGTTTATATGATATGGTTATATTTGTATTGCGTTGGTATTTTGGGGAACTCGCTAAGCTTCAGGCTTACAGTTCTTTATTTTGTTTCAAGTGCTTCTGATGATCGCGAGAAGGCGAAGGCGTGATTGTGCACCTCCTTATGTTTTTATGATTGGATTCTAGGGATACTCTGACATGATACTATTTTGAAAACAAAACTGTAATAATTGATGTTTTTAAATATTTTAAAACGTTTTAAATTGGCATGATTTTTATGGGCTTTATATTTTGCACATGAGACAAACTACTGAGATGGTGGCGGAGATTACCGCCAAATTCAGGGAGAGGGCCTTGTTGGTGCCCCAGTATACGGGTGATGAGGAGATGAAGAAAACCCGAACCATTATGTGTTGAGAGCTGACATCTGGAAATATGTTAGGTATTCAGCGTGCCCGACTTTGTATGATATGATAGACAGGGCACGAGAGAGGGAGATTGATATAGCACACATTAGGAAGAGGAAGACGGAGGTTGGGTAGACGACTGGGGTTTCAGTGATGAAAACCAAGGGGTTCGACTCGAGGTCGAAGGGCCATCAGGACCGGAGCCGCTGTGGGAAATGTGTCAAGCCACATGAGGGAGTTTTCATGGCTGGGGGATCGGGCTGCTACAAGTGTGGCAAGACTGGGCACTTTAGCAGGTATCGTACTGCCCCTACCCCCATCATTCAGACATCAAACCTGATTTGCTTCCATTGCAATCAGAGGGGCCATAAAAAGGCCAACTGCACGAGATTAGTATGAGGAGGGCCAGTGGCGGTGCCAGCTCCAGCGACCCTGCGGATCACATATGGCCGTCAGGGCAAGTGAGATGCTCGTATGGTGAGGAGACGAGCCTTCCAATTGACCGCCGAGTAGGCGCGTATTGCACCAGTGTGGTGTCGGGTATGTTTCTTCTCCCTAGCATTTATTATATGTCAGTTTGATATTTATATTCCATGTATTATTTTTATGGATCATTCCATGTGCACGATATCCCAGTATTGGTGTTATTCGACTTGGGGGCTATCCGATCGTTCGTATCTTGCACTTAGCAGGAGGTTTGTCGAGTCTTCGAGCATGTTGGAATGTCCTTTTGAGGTCGAGATTTCGGACGATCGATCCGTATGGGCTTTAGAGGTTTATAAGGATTGTGTTATGAGGATGTGTGGAAAGCGTTATCTCATGGATTGGGTTCCCATTCCTTTGCGTGGGAACAAGGTCATCGTAGGCATGGATTGGTTGAGCCCTACTGGGGTGGTGATCGACTGTGAGCAATTGTTGGTTCGGGTTAGGACCCTAAGTGGGGGAGAGCTGGTGATTCAGGGTGAGAGATTGCAGCGTGGACCAGTTATGTGTTCTACAGCGAGAGCTAGGCACTACCTTCTTTAGGGATGCGTAGGTTTTGTCGCTTACGTTATAGATACCTGGGATAAGGGTAAGGCGACCGTTGATGATGTGCCGGTTGTACGAGAGTATACAAATGTATTCCCGGAGGAGTTGCCTGGAGTACCACCAGAGAGGCAGGTGGAGTTCAGGATCGATTTGGTTCCTGGTGCGGCCTCGATAGCCAAGGCACCGTATGGGTTGGCTCCTCCCAAGATGCAGGAGTTGTCTACACAACTCCAGGAGCTGTTAGACAAGAGATTTATAAGGCCGAGTAGTTCGTCATGGGGAGCCCCGATTATGTTTGTGAAGAAGAAGGATGGGTCACATCGTATGTGTATAGATTACCGGGAGTTGAATAAGGTAACGGTGAAGAACCGTTATCCCTCCCGAGGATTGACGATTTATTTGACCATCTTCAGGGTGCATCTTAGTTCTCCAAGATTGATCAGCGATCGAGTTATCACCAGATGCGAGTCAGGGACGACGATGTGCAGAAGATAGCCTTTTGGACTCGCTATGGTCATTACGAGTTCGTGGTGATGCCGTTTGGGCTCACCAATGCTTCTGTCGCGTTCATGGACCTCATGAACCGCTTATGTAGACCGATGTTGGACCGGTCTGTGATAGTGTTGATCGATGATATCTTGGTGTATTCCAAGACTCGAGAGCAGCACGAGGAGCACCCGAGGGAGGTGTTGGACCGGTCTCTCTCTCTCGCTCTCTCTCTCTCTCTCTTTCTCTCTCTCTCTCTTTCTCTCTCTCCTCTCTCTCTCTCTCTCTCTCTCTCTCTCTCTCTCTCTCTCTCTCTCTCTCTCTCTCTCTCTCTCTCTCTCTCTCCAGTGATGCAGGAGAAAAGATAACTATTTTCATTAGAAGGTTTAAATTGGAGTTCTTTTATATTAATAGTTTTCTTTAGAGATTTAATTTAATAGTTTTCTTTAAAAAAATTAATTTTATTCGAAATTGTTCTTTTATTGGACAAAAACAAATTGTTCTTTTATTCTAATGAAAATAGTTGTCTTTTTTATTTGATTTAACATTTATATTTAAATAAAAGAAAAAAAATATTTAAATAGATGGAAAAAACAAATTTAAAAGGCACGTTAGTCATTTTAAGTTTATCAGGGACCAATTCTATAATAAAACTAACTAAAAATGACCATCAATTTTAAAAAAAAAAACTAGGTATTGATCAAAACCCCAAAAAAATTACATAAGACATGGACATTTTTATAATTTTGTCAATCATCTAATTAAAAAACAATATAAGTTTTATTATTTTTGTCCAATAAAAGAACAATTTCGAATAGAATTAAATCTCTAAAGAAAACTATTTAAATAAAAGAACTCTAATTAGCATAAACCTTCCAATAAAAATAGTTGTCCTTTCTCCTGCATCACTGCAATCGATTCGTAGGCGTTATCCAGAATAAGTCCAAATGTTGGGGGTCAAATACCTGACCTATATCTGCTATATTCGATATATTTTGAGTCACCATGGAGACCAAGGCTAAAACTGGAATCAAAGATTTTGTAAAAGTTCTACGGAATTTAACAAAAAAAAGTTATAACAGTTTATCAAATAAACGAATCAACGTTTTCGTGTGTATAAAAAAAAGGAAAATCAGTATATTTAGTAGCATTTTGTTTGGTTTTATAAACTTATAACTCGGATTCCATTTAAATTGGCGGTAACTATTTGCATAATAAATTTATCCTAAAACGATAACTACCGTTCAAACTTTTCTTGACTTGCAACGTGATTACATACTAAAACTATTAACAACATACAGCCTAGTTAATTATCTGATAACTTGATTGTCGTTATAATTAAATTCATTAGTTAAAACCATCATGGTAGAGTTGGTGGCAAAAATAATTGGACGTATCCCATCATATGTTCTAATTTAATTGATATTAAATTAATAATAATTAAATGTAAAACCACGTTTGGCAAAAGGAATAAACATAATTGCCACACATTACCATTTAACCCTAAATATAATTATCATTGAGAATTAAAACTCATGCTGACACTTATATATATATATATATATATATATATATATATATATATATATATATATATATATATATATATATATATATATATATTACTGTTACTATATTATTATACAAACCTTATTATTTCCAAAAATAGAATTAAGACGTGCAAGTGTTTAAGCTTAAAGTACAAAAAACCAATAATATAATAATATTATAATTTAAATAGTCCAAATATCTAAACAGAAAATACAATCAGTGTATGCATCAGTGTATGAATACGTTTCCTTTGACCTATCCGCTTAATCGTTGCATAGTTCCTTATTTCACTCAAGCTCTTGACCTAGCCCTCATCAAGTTATACTGAATCCTCTTGAATCCAAGATATATCGCCAAAACTCAGTCGATTCTGGTTCACTTGAACCCCATCGCTGCAGATGCGTCTTTTCTCCATCCCCTGCTATAAAGCCCACCGTTAATCATCAACTGCTCCCTTCCCTGTATCTCCATCCTCATCATCACCCTTAAGATCAATTCCGACATTTGAAACCTCAGAATTAATCAAATTCCTGCTTTCCCTTGTATCTCGCTCAAATCTCCTTATCTACATACCGAAATGGGGCACAATTATTCGATATGACGTCGTATTCTTAGTATAAAATTGAAGGTAAATGATGCTCTACTTTGTTCTGGGTTTTTTTTTCTCTGAGAGGAAATATGCATTCCGGCTACGTGTGTGTATGTATCTGTTTTTGTATATGATGTGTGTATCATCGCTCATCGCTCTGTGGAAACACCACCACTGACTGTCGTCTCCAGGTACCTTCTCTCCATTCCTCTATCTCAACCACCATAACCTTCTCTGTCTCTTTCTCTCTAAATCACCATAGAACCACCACTGCTCAACCCTATGTGAAAACCCTAGGCACCACTACAGACTTCCTTGCTATTACCAGTCCTCTTCTTCTCTCTCTCTGGTTATAAGTCACAGATCCACAATTTGGGGTTTTTTGCTCTTAACTCAGTTTTCATTGTCTTGTGCAGGTCAAATGAATCTAAAGGATTATAAGAGGAACAAAAAACCCAACGAAAATGTCACACTTGATTATCAGAGGAACAAAAAAACTAAAGACAATGAACTTCTTTGTTATTTCTTGGTCTTACCCCCCCCCCCTCTCTCTCTTTTTGGTTTCGTTTTAGTTTATTGGGGGTTTTAATATCATTGTCTAATGGTTTACCCCGATCTATTTTATTTTCAATAGGTTTGTTTATGCAATAGTTGATACTCATACTTGATGTTCACAAAACTATGTAAATCGTAACAATGTTAAGTATTCCATCCTTCCGGGTAAGCAATGTACTTATATTGTTGTTGCTCTGTGTTATTTCATGCTGAGGAACTAGAGGGTTGATTAATTTTCTTTTATTAAAGTTTCAGGTTCACTTTCTGATATTGATTAAGGTATGAAAGGACTACCTTCTTAGATTTTGCTACATTAGTTATCTTTTATTTTTCATAATATCAAAGGTCTTGAAATCATGCATCTCTATTGTAGGTAATAATCACTTAAAAATTAGATTACTTACTTGGCATACAAAGGTATATGACATGTTTTCATCATCAATAAATGTTACTTCCTTTTTGATTGCAGATGCTAGAAGTTATAAGTCAGGAAAAGATCATTGGCCAACATTGTAAGTTGTTTCATTTTTAATTCTTAATTAGTTTTCCAAGAATGTTCAATTCACACCCCTCTTATAAACATATTTCATCTTAACTTTTATAAGGCATTATGCACTATGATTTAACCTGGTTTGGAACAACATACTTTGTGGAGACTTATATCTGCACAGGTATAATAAGCTTATGTTACAATTTTCATGAACATGCTAATTTGTCAACTATTAAGTCATTTAAAACCATTATTTTTCTTGCGAGGTTATTTTAATAATGTCTTAGAGTATCTCAGCACTGATCAACCATTATTTAGTTACGGGTATACTTGTTTTTATTTAGTATATGTCTTGTACCACGGGATGGCGGGGGAATGGAATGGAAGATTCCTGTTTTTATTTTCATTAGTTTCCTCCGTACAATCACACATGTGAGATCGATTCCACATCACCCTGACCATTGCCAAATTTGGTCAGGAAAACGTTCTTTGGAAAACGCCTAACGGCATGACAAAAAAACCCAACTGCAGATTGTTTTTTTCACATGTGATCTGAGTGCTTATTATTGCTTATCTACCGTTCTACTTCATTCTAGATAGTTCTTTTTTCATTTACTTTCACATAAATTTTTGTAACCACATGCAAAAGCTTTAGGGAGTCGAAAAGCTCAAATACAAACACAACATTTAAGGATTTCAGTAAGTTTTCGAACTAAGTTAGACTGTTAAACTCGATTAAATTTTGAATGCAGGGTATGTTGTTTTCGACTTTTGAAACATTTGATTGAATCGTTTTTTGAGTTCACTATAAAATACCTTATTTGTAGCAATAATTTGTCAGTTAGATGTTTCATCTTATTGAATTTCAAAATTTAAATGTAAAATTGAAAATTACCAACACCGACACTTCATATACATGTTATGCATTTTGATGGGGTAATTGAATTTGTCCTGAAAAAATTATTCCCTAACCCCTCTATTATAATATGGTCACCTACTTTTCCTTATAGTTGTTTTTCTTCAATCTCAATTTCTTAAAGCCTTATATTATTTTATGGTTCTTTACTCTTTTGCATCAACTGTGTTTCTTTGGTTTACCATTTAGTTGATTATCTTCTTGTTTAGTGTTATAAATTTGATTTTGAATTTTCAAATCATTAGTTTTTTCTTAGTTTCACTTGGTTATAGATATAGTTAATACTTGGTTTTCTGGATTCGCAAACTGTTTGTACCAGTTTTACTCATTGTTTTTTTTTAATGTCTACATGTATGGCTTATTGATGTGGTCACAAGAGCTCTAGAACCTATATCCCAATATAAAAGGTAGTTAATGGTAACCAATTTCATCGTATGTGTATTTTCCCTATTGATTAAGATGATTTCCACGCACGCATACATATAGACTTCCATGTTTTAGTTAATAGTCTATTATAAGGATGAATTGTTTTTTTTTCGTGTTAAAAATTTACTAAGGTTATTCGTTGCATTTATCGTGGGCATGGGTTATTTTAACACTCTCGCATGACTATTTTTCTTTCAACCTTGCCTGGAACAAATGTATCTTTTTTACTCTCTTCCTGATCTGTTAAGGTATACTTCATGTTCCAGAACCAACATGAGCTCTTTAAAAAAGTTGTATTGGTTGTACTTATTCCTTTTGCATGGTCAATATGGAGGTAAGTGGTGATGTCTTCAATGGTAAGGTCGAGAACTGTCATTTCTTGGCTATCAAGGGTATTTTCATTAATTGGATACATTAATATATTTATTCTTGTGTTCTAACTATTGGTAATGATGATTCTTTTTAGTTCTATTTGTTGAACTCACTACTAGACTTTATTACTTCATGTATACTCATTATTGGTCTGGAATAGTTTTGCATCGAGGTTTTATTGCCGATCAAGCCGGTCAAAATTCTGGAATACGTGAAGATGTTACGGTTATTTGGAGTTAATATTATGAGTAATTAATTGCAATTTGTAAAGAAGTGACACATAAATGGATTTATCGAGGATTATAAAAACTAAAAAAATTATCAATATTATGTAACTTGGTTAATACTTAATGATTTTTATGGTTTTATCTATTAGCTGCAAAAAACTATTCATAAAAATGATTTAATCATCACCCGGAAACAATTCGTCGCCGCCGCTTTGCGCGGGTAACGACTAGTATATATATATATATATATATATATATATATATATATATATATATATATATATATATATATATATATATATAGTGAGATTCAATAGAGAACCATAATTAATAAGGAACCAAGGAACCAATCGTGAGCGTCAGAAATCATAATGATCAACGGCCAAAGAAATGAATGTACATTTTTATATTTGACGCACACACCGGATTATACCAAAAAATTCACATATTTATCAAAAAACCCATGTCTTTTTTTCATTTAAATTTTTTTTAGGCCACATTTTTTATAAAAAAAAAAATCGAATATACCGTTGTTCTCGATTTTTTGTCCTTTTTCCATAGAGATCCATATTGATATATAAAAAACGAACTTTTTTTTTCGAAAAAAACTCACTTCATTTTGTTAGTTTTTTCAAGATTTAAGTTTATTTTTATAAAAAAAATCTAATTATACCAAAAAAATTAATTTTTTGTACTCTATTAATAAACATCAACACCGAAAAAAAAACCTCGAACAGTGTAGATTCACACTGTGAATCTAAACTGTAAATATTTCAATTTTCAACATTCACAATGTAAAAAAGCTCGATCAGTTCAGATTCACATTGTGAATCTGACTTAGTATTATACACACTATGAATCTGAGAAAGTTCTAAAAAAACGTCGATCAGTGTAGATTCACACTGTGAATCTAAACTGTAAATATTTCAAAATTTAACATTCATAATGTGAAAAAGCTCGATCAGTTCAGATTCACACTGTGAATCTGACTTACTATTATGCACGCTATGAATTTGAGAATGTTCACAATGTGAATCTGAACAGGTTCACAATATGAATCTAAACAGGTTCACAACATTAATCTGAACTGAAACATAGTTTTTTTTCCCCAAATATGAATCTATGTTTAAAAAGTATAAAAAAAAACATTAATTTTGATATATTTATTATTTTTTTTCTATAAAAGAATAGACCTTAACTTTTCAACAAAGAAAATGAACTGGATTTTTCGAAAAAAAACAAGTTCGTTTTTTATATATCATCATGGATCTCTTTGGAAAAATGACGAAAAATCGTGAACAACGGTATACTCGGTTTTTTTTCGATAAAAAACATGGCTTTAAAACAAAAAAAGGAAGTGAGTTTTGTTATAATCCGGTGCATGTGCGTGCATTGTAAAAGTCTACAACCCTTACTTTTACCGTTAATCGCTTTAAATTTCGACGCTTGGAATTGGTTCCTTGGTTCCTTGATTAATAATGATTCTCTATTTAACTTTTTCATATATATATATATATATATATATATATATATATATATATATATATATATATATATATATATATAAGTTCCCTTAGGAATAGTAATGTAATCCTATTGGTCCGTGTGGTTTTTTTTTCTTTATCACTCCATTAATGTTTTTACCCGGTTTGCTTTGCCACATCGTCTCTGCCATATTGTTGGCAATCACCTCCAACAACATCCAATAGGATGTCTCCACTTCCCTAATTCTCCTTCTCGTGTGATCGATTCAGGCTTTGTCTAACTACCACCGCATTCGAATTTTTTTTCTCAAATTCATCTCCCAAGGTTTACTCGGTCCACCGTCATCGGTCCCTAATTCTTGTGATATGCTTTGGTGATGAGTCCGTCTGTTCTTCCCAATTCGATTAGGGTTGCGATCCCTCGAGTTTGCATCGCTGGAGTACGAACACTACAAGAAAAATGACTTACAGTCACACCAAAAAAGTGTGACTATATGCGTATAGTGACATTTTATTTTTTCACTGAAAGTGTGACGGAAGGTGACGCCATCGTATGGGTCTTATGGTCACTTTAAAATGTAGTGTCTGTATGCTATGAAAACATGTGGCCGTAGTATAAAAGTGTGGCAAATGTGTACGGAATTTTGTTCCTTAAATATCCAATATTGTAGCGTTAAACAGTTATTAGTCACACATATTTATTTAACGTTGTGACTGTATATCACCAAAATGCGACATTCATGATGTTTTAGTGTAGTTGTTTTCTTACATATGGTCACACAATTTAAATTTTATTAAGACTATTGTGTATCTTTTGTAAACTTGTAATTATGGTGAGTGTGACCATGTTTGCTAAATGGCCACAAGTACTTTACTTTCATATGTGACGAATTGCTAATTATTAGTCACAAAAAACAATCAACGTTTGTGACTATAACCTAACGTATAGAGACAAACGAAGAAGTGAATTAAAATCATAAGTATTATAAAGTCACACATTTTGTTAAAATTAAGGATAATTCGGTATCGTATTAAGACTATTGTGTATATTTTAGACACATATAATTTACGGTAAACATGTCCGTGTTCGGTAAATGGACACATATAGTTAATGATCTATGTGACGATTTCCTAGTATTTAGTGTCAACAACAATCAATTATGGTATTTATTTGCCACATAAATTGTTTTCCATGTTGTTATTGTTTAACTTAGTGACAAATTTTTTTTAATAAACATCACTTTAAATCAATTGTAGTCTCATAATTCTTGTATATTATGACTATTGTTAACCATTTAGCCACACGTTACAAATTGATGTAAAGTAACCATTGTATATTTTTAGAGACATTAAAAAAACGTATATAACATGGCAAAAATCATACTACAGCCACTATAACTTACTATTTACTGTTACTTTTTATACATTTTAGACACATGAAAATACTTTAAATTAAAGTAACGAAACACAACAATATGAAACACAAACAAAATTCATAATTTTATATTAATAATAATTGAAATCGAAATCCATATATATATTACATTCCTAATTAAAATATCAAAGAAAGGAAAATTTTCGTAATTTAAAGAATTTAAATAATGGTTAAAAAATCAAACACATCATAAACCAAAACCTAAACATAACTAGCTAGGCATTCATTTTGTTTGTATTGCTCCTTGTCTTCTTCAGAAGGGCATCAGATGATATGTAAGTTGGTTTCCTTTTTGTTGATTTTTTATGTGATATAATTTCTGGTACCTATAACAACAACATTGAAACCAATAAAATTAATTCATCATAAACTTAGTATAGTACTTTATGAAGAAAATAAAGTTTAATGAAAAAAGTATTGGACATATTGAAACAAACCTCTGACTCGATTTGCACAAGGTATTTTGGCCATGGAACAAAACTTTTATATGCATCCTCAACTAATTTGAATTCTCCAGTTTGATGGGGTAGAAATGCAGTTTTTACAACCACTTCATCAATGGAAACTTTATAGCAATCATCTTGTAGAGGAACTCCATGAATGAATTGCCTTTCTGATGATAAGTGAATGGTACCGCGGGCAACGATGTTCCTTTTATACGGATATGATAGACTACACTTGATTGGCTACAATGACAAGTAATGTTATAATCTGGAAAAAAAACAGAAATGTATATTCATCATGTAAAAAAACACTGACCTGGTGAATGGGATTATTTGGTGAAACTTTTGGTATGTCATGATTGATAGTGGTAGTCTTAGACTCAACAGTTTTGTTGGTGGTTTTTGTATTTGACTGATATCAAGATTTAAGACATATTTAAACATATATTTTAATAAAAAAGATTAAATAAAAGTATTGAAAACTGTAAACTTAGTATATACTACTGTTGCAGATTTCAAGGAAATCAATTTTGCATCGGGTGCTGCAGTTGCAGATTTCGTTTGAACAGGTTTTTTGTTGGGTTTTGGAATAACCTACATAATATAAAGTCCAACATGAAAAATCAGAAATCAGTACCAAACAAATATATATATATATATATATATATATATATATATATATATATCAACGATGATCTAATAAGACGATAACATACTGGTGTTACAGGTTCTGAAGGTTCATTGGTTTTGAGACTAACAGGAGACGTTTCATTACTTTGTACAATCTTCTCACTTGAAATACCCTAGAAAATATAAAGAAACAGGAAAAATGTTTAAAAGAAATGCAATTTAGAACTAACATTGACAACATATATTTTCAATAAGATTACTTACAATTGTATGAGACAGATTTGGAAAGTCATCTCCTTTTGCATTAAGATGAGCCAAAACTAGCTTTAGTCTTTGATCTTGTTCATTAACCTTTGTAGACAAAGCCTTGAGTTCAACATCTTTTTTCTCAAGCTCAAGTTTTCCATTATGCAGTGCAACTTTAAGATCTTTAATTTCTTCCTTAGATGACCCTTTGCTGCGAGGAACATTGAAATATCTGTTGTAAGTGACTCCCGTGCCGACACCCTTTAAAAATCCGCCCTTTTCCTTGCCAAAAACTAAGGTCATGGCATCCGTTCCTGGTTCAACATTTACTTGTCCTTCTTTTATCTGCTTCTCATGTTCCATCTACCAAACAAAAAATTAATAATTATTGTCTTAATAACAATGATTAAAATATTTAAAGTAAAAGAAAAAGAAAAGTGTAGTGAAGTTACTAGTTTATCAGCCATGATTTTAACATCTTCATCCTTAAATTCTCCTTTACTTTCACGCCCTTTACACCACATAACTGACCTTGGGGGCATTTCCTCCTTCGAAATCACATTCTCTTCAATCTTGATAAAAAAAATTAAATTATAAAGAATATGAAACAAAAGCATGTTAAATAAAATGATATGAAGTTAATGTAGCTAATGACCAAGCTTACCAACTTCCTCCTAAGAGTTGTATACCCCCCTCGTCCCATCCGATGAGCATACTTTGACATTTTTCTTGCTTTGATAGTCCTTTGTGACACATTCTGTGAAATAAAAGTAACATATTTGTCACGAACTTTTATAACCCAGATTATGATAAATAAATGAATAATTTTTGAAAAAAGATTTTAACATTAAACTCTTGAGATTGTGTATAAGTCACAAATTTGTTCCAATCATCTTGTTCAGTGATTAGTGCACGATAACGAAGTGGGATTTTTTCAAGCTTTTTGGGATTGCCTAGATGTGGTTTGATGTAATCTGCATACAACTTTCTTCTGAAATTTCGTAGAAGAATACCAAGTCTATTCATCACAAATTGTTTTCCACTTTCATGAACCTCAAAATAGCGCTAAAAAAAACAATGAGAATGTTAGTATTTAAAACTTGATTTTTACATATATTATGTTATATAGATTAAAAAATTGAAGAAAATATTTACTGTTATCTCTTCCCATAGTTTGTCCTTCATTTCCGGTTTAACTTTTTTCCAGCAAAGAGCACTTAATCCCACCTTCTCGCGGACAAGATCACCCAAATAGCTAACAAAGACTGCATTATTCTTCCCTGTAAACTTACCGAATTCATCAAACCTGACACGTTTTTTTTCCACCAGAATTGACATATTCAGTCTTCAGTTTTGGCAATCGAGTCATGCCCCTCTTCCTATTTGACCTTGTAGGAACTGTTTTATGGATTTCTTCTTTCGAATCTGATTGGCTATTGTAGTGAATGTCTTTATTTTCACCATTCTCTGTATCCGAATCATATTCTTGGTTTCCATCATCTAGCTCATATTCTGTATTATAGTCAGGGATATCCTCATGTTATTCCTTGTCAACCTCCATGATTCTTCTGTTGACAAAACAGATTGAAAATAAGTTTGATTGTTTATAAGTTTAATGATAATGTATGAACAAATAATATTACAGACAATTGCTCACATAAACATTTCATCGAACAGTTGGTGTGCAAGAAGCACACCAATATGAAGAATCACAATTCTTTGTGTTATGCATGATCCGTGATCAATACAATCAATAACATTGAAACTATACGTACACAAACAATATACTTACACTAGAAAGCTTGATGAATGATGAACTGAAGTATGATCCTTTTGGGATATAACCTAACGCTAAACAAAACAATGGTGGAATAAATGACAGTCTATTAAATATTAAAATGATTTAACAGGTCCTAAATTGATGGAGGTTACCAAAAAATTACCGGAATTTCCTTCATCCGATGGATTGATCTTCATAGTTTTGGTGGTGCGATAGATGAAGATTTCCCGCTTTGATTTGGAGCGCAAAAACCATACAAAAAAATATTTGCCTCTCATTAGTTTTTGTTTAAATTCGTTTGACAGATTCAAATGTGTTTCAAATTTTGATCTCATAGTAATCCCACACGATTAGAAGAAAAAATCGTGGTTTGGAAACATGTCCTGCCTTTTCAAAAATTAGTATGATTTATTTGGTAAGAATATAAATATTACATATTTGGTCCTTCTAAGTTAAAAATTTATTTTTTGGAACTATTTGAAATAAAAAATATATAAAGTTAAAAAATTAAATATACAAGGGAAAAATATTATTATACAACAAAAATAATAATATGGTTTAGTAGGCGTAATTATTTATAATAATAATTTATATGCCATAACTCCATAAACCAATGACTACCCTATGATATTACATACTTACAACACGTACATGACATAATGAGGTCCAAACCCACAACCAAGACCCATACATGACCTAAAGAGGTCCAAACCCACAACCAACACCCGTACATGACCTAATGAGGTCCAAACCCACAACCAACACCTATACATGACCTAAAGAGGTCCAAACCCACAACCAACACCCGTACATGACCTAATGAGGTCCAAACCCACAACCAACACCCATACATGACCAAATGAGGTCCAAACCCACAACCAACACTATGGACATGATGAAATGAGGTCCAAACCCACAACCAACACCCATACATGACCTAAAGAGGTCGAAACCCACAACCAACACTATGGACATGACCAAATGAGGTCCAAACCGACAACCAACACCCATACATGACCAAATGAGGTCCAAACCCACAACCAACACCCATACATGAACAAATTAGGTCCAAACCCACAACCAACACCCATACATGACCAAATGAGGTCCAAACCCACAACAAACACCCATACATGACCAAATGAGGTCCAAACCCACAACCAACACCCATACATGACCAAATGAGGTCCAAACCCACAACCAACACACTGAAATGACCTAATGAGATACAAACCCACAACCAACACCCGTACATGACCTAATGAGGTCCAAACCCACAACCAACACCCGTACATGACCTAAAGAGGTCCAAACCCACAACCAACACCCATACATGACAAAATGAGGTCCAAACCCACAACCAACACTATGGACATGACCAAATGAGGTCCAAACCCACAACCAACACCCATACATGACCTAAAGAGGTCCAAACCCACAACCAACACTATGGACATGACCAAATAAGGTCCAAAACCACAACCAACACCCATACATGACCAAATGAGGTCCAAACCCACAACCAACACCCATACATGAACAAATGAGGTCCAAACCCACAACCAACACTATGGACATTACCAAATGAGGTCCAAACCCACAACCAACACCCATACATGACCTAAACAGGTCCAAACCCACAACCAACACTATGGACATGACCGAATGAGGTCCAAACCCACAACCAACACCCATACATGACCAAATGAGGTCCAAACCCACAACCAACACCCATACATGACCAAATGAGGTCCAAACCCACAACCAACACTATGGACATGACCAAATGAGGTCCAAACCCACAACCAACACCCATACATGATCAATTGAATTAAAAAATTCATTTTACATATTTATTAAAAATTTATATATAAATTTATTTATTTGTTTGATAAAAAAAACAATGCTAGTATGGATACTATATTTAATTAATATTGTAGATAGTTTTTTACATGAATATAATACATATTAATGTAAATACTAGATATATTAATGTGTAATACAAAATTGTGTAATGATTATCGTAGCCGAATAGCCATCGTTCAAAATCCACCTCTGTAGACTGCAATTAATCGGAGAAGTGATGGCCTCAGTCGACGTCCCTTCACCTCCGACTGATGATCCTTATAAACCGTTCGCTTATGTCAATTTCGTCATTCTCACATATTCATTACGTTACGATAACTTCGATTACTCCTTCTTCCTCTTTGAAAAAAAATAAGTCGATTTTCAGAAGAGAAGATGAATGCTGATCCATGGGCCCGTCCGAACTTCAATCTCTGGAGTGTAAGCGCAGAACCACCAAAAAACAAACTGGTGGTTGAATACGAGAAGCCAAACGACAAACGATTCACCATTCGCATTGTCCATGGTGGGTTCTTTACAGACTACCCAGGCAAGGCGTATCAACAGACCAAGGTTCACTTCATTTCTTATGTGAACATCGATTTGTTAGACATGGAGTTGCTTGGGCGTTTTTCTAGAAGCCTTGGGTATACCAGTTTGGGGAACTGGTATCATATGCCCATCGAAGAACACAGTGGGTTGTCAATGGTTACAATACTAAATGATGAATGTTTGGAACCATTCAAGACGTTAGTTAGGGCCCACCAATTCAAAGAGATTGAACATCTCTATGTTGAACACGGGCCTGTGTTTGTTCCAAACAATTTCCCACACTTTTTGATGAACTCTCCAGCCAAACGTGCTGAGAAGCTTATTCACATGTTTGTAACAGAACATCCAATGGCTTCGGTTGATGATGGAATAGCATACATCCAACATATGCTAAACATGAGAATTCCAAGAGAAAAAATGGAGGATGCTATGGACATGGCGAAAGAAAATGTCATAGCATGGAAAAACATAGCCTAGGTGAACTATGTTGTAATCTTTTTTGTGATTAATATAGAGTGAATATGATACTCTACTGTTGTACTTAATATGAAACTCTTTTATTTAATGAATTGTTATATATTATGTCTATAGGTGATATTGTTTTGATTATATAGTAAGTCTACATTTGATGTTATATATTATGTCCATGTTTTGATATATTATGTTGTGAAAAAGGCAATGTTGTTTGCTAACACAGGGGTATAACAGTCTATTACATGTTATATGCCCAAATTTGATGGCGTTTGCAATATAAATGTCTTAGGGGCAAAATCGGAATTAGTTATCATAATAATTTTATATGTTAATTATATCCATGTTTTGCATAACTTGTAACTGAGTTATATTTGTCCCTGTTTTAGTTAATTTTTTTTATTAAGATAGCAATGTACTTTGAAACTTAGTTGTAACCTGTACTTATGCTAACACAGGGGTATAACAGTCCTTTATATATTATATGTCCAGATTTGATGTCGTTTTTAATATAATTGTCTTATGGGCAAAATGGTAATTAGTTATCATTCTATATTTTATATGTTAATTATGTCCATGTCTTGCATATTTGTCCCTGTTTTAGTTAATTTTTTTATTAAGATGGCAATGTACTTTGAAACTTAGTTGTAACCTGTATTTATGCTAACACATGGGTATAACAGTCATTTATATATTATATGCTTTATATGTTAATTAAGATTGTTATAGCAAGGGTATATCCGTCCATTAATTGTTATTATGATAAAACAAACAAAATTATATAATTTCCTGCTAACTGTGTTTGTATTAGATCAGTTTTAGTGGATTCCTTTCTCTTTTGGTTAATGTTTTTGTTTTTTTCGTAAAGCAATTATTTGCAAACAAACAGATACCCCACTTGGTAAGTGTCAATGTAGTTATTGGTATATTTTGGAATGTCATGAGTTCGAACCCAATTACCAACACTTTTTTTTTCTTTTTTTTAATGTCTCGATATGTCCCTGATCATCCACTTTTTTATCACTTCTCCACATGCCCCTGATCATCCAGACTCATTGCGTAAATATCCCAAATTAGACAATATGAATTCCTATCGATTCAATCTCTGATAACTACAAAGGCACTGCAACTACGTTTATTCTTCAACCAGAAATTGAAGCGTCAACATCAAATTCATACAGGTACAAATACTACATTTAATTAATACAAGAAACTACAAAACAATTACCCTCATAATATGAATATTTGTTATCTCGTTGGGTCATGATGTGTGTAATTATATTTTATTTTGAGTTAACAAGTTTTTTTCTTTCAAGATATTGGATTTATTAGTAATGTGATCTATTTTGTTTATGCACAGCAACTGTTTGTTAAAATGGGTCAATAAACAGGAAACGTATATTGCTTGTTGATGCTGTTGTAAGCTGAATATGGATAAGTCTTGGATGGGAGCATACAGAACATCAGAAACCTATGTAAAAGGTGTTGCATAATTTATCAAATATGCAGTGCACAATTACAAGATTTCTAAACATATGGATCCTGCAGATACCAAAAAAAAGATAAGATCTTCCTGTCCATGTGTTAAGTGTGTAAACCACATATCTCATTCGGTGGATGTGGTAGATGATCATCTATTCAGGAATGGAATTGATCAAACATAATTTTGATATGGATACGTCAAACGATGTAGATTCCACGAACATGAACACAGAAATGCCAACAGATGCTGCAGAAACAGTAGAGATGGTTGAAGCTGTAGAAGAAAATTTTATTGGGAACCCTGATAAGTTTAGAGAACTGATAGAGGATGCCGAGAAGCCCCTATACACAGGGTGTCATAATTTCACAAAGTTATCTGCAATCATTCAACTACTCAACTTGAAGAGTAAGTATGGAGTATCAGATAAGTGCTTTACAGAATTATTAGTTTTGATAAAAAACATGTTACCAGAAGGAAACGAAATGTACAGTAGTACATATGAGGCAAAAAAAGCATTTAAGGCAATGGGTTCAGGGTATACTAAGATACATGCATGTGTCAACAATTGTATACTTTACAGAAACGAATACACAGACTTGGCAGCATGTCCTACTTGTGGTAAATCAAGATGGAAGGTTGATGAACAAAAAAATAAAATTTACAACAATATTCCTGCAAAATGTTTGTGGTACTTTCCAATTATTCCACGCTTCAAGCGTCTTTTTCAGTAGGGCTAAGCATATTCAGCATGCTCGGAGCATAGGACTGAAAGATGATATTAGTTTTAGTAGTTAGATTAGTTTTGTTCTGAAACTTGTAACAAAGTAAATGTAATTGACTTTTGGTGATTAAATAATAAAGTATTATTTATAAGTTTAGTTACTACCTTTTGTCGATTAGTTATTATTGTGTTTCATATTTTGCATGTTTTACTTCCCGAATAATAAGATTATTCAAACTCCACAGTCGCTCGTACTTTTGGAAGTAAGTAGTGAATTAAGACTGTCATGAACTGGATTGTAGATTGTCTAAGGATAGACATGGCAATAGAATTGCTGCAATGTTCCTGAGTACTCAGAAATTGAGATTTGAGTATTGGATAAACCCTCGATCAGAGTATCACTTCATGAAATTCATCACGAGTAATACTGAGACGATAATATCTTATAATCTTGAAGCGGAGAAATATGAGTTGTAGTTTACAAGTCGGTCATGCATTGGTGATACGAAAACGCATCAGTAAATTGGTGTTATAAAACGTATTGTCATGTATAATTTGATAAGTAAAAGATACAAGCATATGAGTCAACGTTTATTCGTTCCTTTTGCGCTAACCGGAAAAGCGATATCTGTGGGCCCCTCGATGATTTGGTGTTGACTTATGTGCTGGGCCCAGCCAGGACTAAATTGATGTGTTCAATTAGAAGTCCTACATCATCACATATCAGAAATCGGGAAACATAGATTCTGGACAAAGAGATTGATTTCATTCCATATCTTATGTCTGGGATATCTTACAGAACGAAGGATTATATGATCACTTATCTTGGGACATGTAACTGACTGGGTCAGAGTTCGGCAGCAGCTTTTGGAAGCTACAATTTGCTGGTCAAATTTAGAAGGTATACTAGCAATTATAGTTACAGACTTATCCAAGTGGGAGACTGTTGGATTAGGTGTCTAAGCCCATAACTATAATTGGTATGTACTTGAATTGATAGCAGCACAGTCCTTTTGGGTTGCCCTCAACCTAGCAACTGGACAAGGAAATTATGAAAGGAGAGATATTAATTTATAAGATTAATAAATTAATATAAATGGTTTATTAATATGTTAAAAGATTAATATATTAATTAGAAATCATTATGTTTAATTAATAGTTAGCCAGAAATTAATCAGAATTAATTTTGGGGTTAAAAGTATTAATTATAAAGTGAAGGGACTAGTTTGCAATTATCAGATAGTTGAGTGGAAGGCTCCAGAACCTCCTTGGAAGGAGGTGGACGAAATCTATAGGGGAAACCCTAAGGATTTCGTCCAAGGGGCCTTTGGATAAGGCCCTTGGGTTTGCTTAGGCCCTAAGCAAAGGAGCATTAGGGTTTTCCCTAAACCCTAGATCCCTCAGCTATATAAGGAGCCTCCCAGCTCTCAAAATCGGTCACTCCTTCTTTGAAGAAACCCTAGGGCCGAAATTGCATACTCTCTCTACCCTCTCTCCTTCTAGTTTCCTTCTTGCTAGTACTTGGGTGTGATTCCATTAGAGGCATTACATTTGTGGTGCTAAGCTTCCAAGAAGATCAAGATCAAGATCAAGAGGATTATCAATTGTTTGCTATAACAATTGAAAGGTATGTAACTCTTAAACCCTAGTTAGTTATTTTCGAAAATAGCCTTTCTCCTCTAGGGTTCTTGTTTTTGCAATTCAAAGTTGTATGTTCAATAGTTAAAACATAGATCCAAAGTAGGTTGCATGTGAGCTTAGGAATTGTTTTCTGGTTTATTTGTTTTACCTAAAACCCATCACATCATGCTTTCGTTATTGATTTCGGGAACACCGGGAAACGATATTGATGTGTTCCTAGCACCTTTTATTGATGAACAAGGACCTTATGGAAAAGTACCATAAGCGAGCTCGTCAAGAAAAGTTTGAAGTAGTCAAGTCACTCATGGCTTGAAAGATGAAAGAAGGGGAGTCGGTTGTGTCTCATGTGCAAAGAATGCAACACTACATAGAGCGTTTGGTCAAGCTCAACATTCACTTTGATGAGGAATTGGCCATTGATATGGTCTTGAACTCACTACCTGATTGTTATGGTCAGTTTATTCTAACTTACCATTTGAAAAACACTGAGCAGACTCTGGCCCAATTGCATAACTTGTTGCAGACAGCTGAAGCAGGGATGAAGGGTAAAAGTATAGCCTCCACACCTGCAACTGCCCCTGTCTTGGCTATTGGACAGGGAAAGGGGAAAAAGAGGAAAGGTCCTCCTAAGCAAAACTGGAAGAGCAAGGCTCAAGCTGGGTCATCTAGTAATGGCCCAAAGGCTAAGCCCAATGCTACCACTCCCCATGTTTCTGATCCAAAAGAGGCCGTTTGCTTTTATTGCAATCAAAAGGGGCATTGGAAGAGATCTTGCCCATAATATCTGCAAGATATCAAAGATGGAAAGGTAAAGCCATCTTCGGCAGGTATTTACACTATTTCTTCTAATAACTCATTATCTTCTCGTTCATGGGTCCTTGATACAGGATGTGGTTTTCACATATGTTCTGATTTACAGGGGCTAAAGGAAAGTGAGGAGATAGAGCGAAGAAGGATAAACTTGATCATGGGAAACAGAAAGTCTTCACCAATAACCAAGATCGGAGTTTATCAACTTTTGCTTAGTAATGATGTTAGATTAGATTTATTAAATTGTTGCTATTCGTCTGAGATGACGAGAAACATTATTTCATTTCATGCATTGTTCAGACAAGGTTTTAAATATTCTTTTAATGATTTGAATGGTTCAATTTCTGTTTATAAGAATGGTGTTTTTGTGTTTGAAGCTTTGCCTTGTGATGCTGTGTATGAAACAGTGACTTGTGTTGATAGCTTAGGAAATAGTGTATTTAATATTGACTTGTCTAATAGTGTAGACAAGGCATGCTTGTGGCATTGTCGTCTTGGACACATTAACAAGAAACGCATAGCCCAACTCCAAAAGGATGGAGTGTTGGAATCATTTGACCTAAAATCAGATGATATGTGTGAATCTTGTCTTTTAGGAAAGATGACAAAATCACCATTCACAGGGTCTTGTGAAAGAGGTGAAGGTCTGTTGGATCTCATACACACATATGTGTGTGGGCCCTTCAGATCAACTACAAGGGATGCTAATCGATTCTATGTGACTTACACTGGCGATTAAAGCATATATGGTTATATCTACTTAATCAAACATAAGTCAGAAACCTTTGAAAAGTTCAAAGAGTTTAAGCATGAGGTCGAAAATCAATTGGGCAGGAAGATAAAGATACTTAGATCCGATAGAGGCGGGGAGTATCTTAGTATCGAGTTCAACGACTATCTGAAAGAATGTGGGATAGTCTCACAATTAACTTCTCCTAGGAAACCACAGTTAAATGGTGTAGCTGAGAGGCGTAATCGAACCTTGTTAGACATGGTTCGTTCTATGATGAGTCGTGCTTCGCTTCATATTCACTTCTGGGGGTATGCCTTAGAGACAGCCGCCCACATCCTCAATCTTGTCCCTACAAAGAAGGTTGCCAAAACACCTCACGAAATGTGGACGGGGAAAGTTCCCTCGTTAGCACATATTAAAGTCTGGGGTTGTGAAGCTTTCGTAAGACGAGAGACTCACGACAAGCTACCAGCTAGAAGTGAGAAATGTGTTTTCATTGCTTACCCAAAGCAGTCTTTTGGATATTTGTTCTACAGACCTAGTGAAAACGTGGTCTTTGTAGCACGAAGAGGAGTCTTTCTAAAAAGAGAGCTCATATTCAAAGAGGACAGTGGGAGCACCATTGAACTTGAAGAAATTCAAGAGTTAGCCAATGAAGGAACCTTAGATGACACTAGCACTCAACCAGAGGAAACAGTTCCTGTTGAAGCAGTTGATAACTCATTACCTCTTCGAAGGTCCACTAGGGTGAGTGTGCCACCTGAGTTGTATGGTTTTCATATTACTTCAGAAGGTGACACATTCATAAGTGATAGGACACTGGTAAATTTAGATGAACCAGTCACTTATAAGGAAGCAATGGCAGGCCCAAAGGCTTCCAAGTGGAAAGAGGCAATGGACAGCGAGATTAAGTCCATGTATGACAACCAAGTTTGGAATTTGGTTGATAGTGCACCAGGTCGTAAGACACTTGGGTGCAAATGGATCTTCAAGAAGAAGACAGACATGGATGGAAATGTGCACACATTCAAGGCTCGACTGGTTGCAAAAGGTTTCACTCAAACCCCAGGGGTTGACTATGATGAGACCTTCTCGCCAGTAGCTAAGATTAAATCTATTAGGATATTGCTCGCCATAGCTGCCTTTCATGACTATGAAATCTGGCAGATGGATGTCAAGACTGCTTTCCTTAACGGGAAGTTGGCTGAGGATGTTTACATGAATCAGCCAGAGGGTTTTGTTGATGCAAAGTTTCCCAATAGAGTGTGCAAGCTTGAGAAATCCATTTATGGATTGAAACAAGCATCTCGCAGCTGGAATCTTTGCTTCCATGAGAAAGTCAACGAGTTTGGTTTTTCTAGAAGTGAAGATGAGTTTTGTGTATATATCAAGGCTAGTGGGAGTATAGTAACTTTTCTGGTGTTATATGTCGATGACATATTACTCATTGGTAACGACGTTCCAACCTTGAGAGATGTTAAGTCTTGGCTTGGAAAGTGTTTTGCCATGAAAGACCTTGGAGAAGCTGCCTATATTCTTGGGATTAGAA
The DNA here is from genome assembly GCF_052849685.1 of Lactuca virosa. Lineage (NCBI taxonomy): Eukaryota > Viridiplantae > Streptophyta > Magnoliopsida > Asterales > Asteraceae > Lactuca > Lactuca virosa. The sequence continues at coordinate 144,448,224 of NC_136429.1, read as the reverse complement.
TATTAAGAGATAGAAAGAAGAGACTAATTGGACTTAGTCAGAACACATACTTGGATAAGGTACTAAAGAGGTTTAGTATGGAAAATTCCAAGAAGGGAGAGCTACCTATCCAGAGCAATACCAAATTGAGTAAGACTCAATGCCCGAGTACAGATCTTGAAATAGATGACATGAGTCGTGTACCTTATGCTTCCGCTGTCGGATCGATCATGTACGCTATGACATGTACTCGCCCTGATGTGGCATTTGCTTTGAGCATGGTCAGTCGCTATCAGGGAAACCCGGGTAGAGCTCATTGGATACCCGTTAAGAATATACTCAAGTATTTGCGAAGGACAAAGGACTGGGTCCTTGTGCTTGGTGGCAGTGATACTTTGAGAGTAGATGGTTACAGTGATGCCAGCTTTCAAACGGATAGAGATAACTTCCGTTCTCAATCAGGATGGGTATTTTTACTGAATGGAGGAGCAGTTACTTGGAAAAGTTCCAAACAAGATACGGTGGCTGATTCTACTTGTGAATCAGAGTACATAGCAGCGAGTGAAGCGTCGAAAGAAGCAGCTTGGTTGAGGAACTTCATCGGAGATCTCGGAGTTGTTCCAACCATCTAGGAGCCTATGGAACTGTTATGCGATAATGAAGGAGCGGTTGCCTTGACAAAGGAACCAAGAGATCATGGTAAAGCCAGACATATCGACAGAAAGTACCATTTTATCAGACATAGAGTAGAAGAAGGCCATCTTGTAGTAAAGAGGGTGTCATCTGAAGATAACCCAGCAGACCCCCTCACAAAGGGTCTGAGTAGGGCTAAGCATATTCAGCATGCTCGGAGCATAGGACTGAAAGATGATATTAGTTTTAGTAGTTAGATTAGTTTTGTTCTGAAACTTGTAACAAAGTAAATGTAATTTACTTTTGGTGACTAAATAATAAAGTATTATTTATAAGTTTAGTTACTACCTTTTGTCGATTGGTTATTATTGTGTTTCAAATTTTGCATGTTTTACTTCCCGAATAATAAGATTATTCAAACTCCACAGTCGCTCGTACTTTTGGAAGTAAGTAGTGAATTAAGACTGTCATGAACTGGATTGTAGATTGTCTAAGGATAGACATGGCAATAGAATTGCTGCAATGTTCATGAGTACTCAGAAATTGAGATTTGAGTATTGGATAAACCCTCGATCAGAGTATCACTTCATGGAATTCATCACGAGTAGTACTGAGACGATAATATCTTATAATCTTGAAGCGGAGAAATATGAGTTGTAATTTACAAGTCGGTCATGCATTGGTGATGCGAAAACGCATCAGTAAATTGGTGTTATAAAACGTATTGTCATGTATAATTTGATAAGTAAAAGATACAAGCATATGAGTCAACGTTTATTCGTTCCTTTTGCCCTAACCGGAAAAGCGATATTTGTGGGCCCCTCGATGATTTGGTGTTGACTTATGTGCTGGGCCCAGCCAGGACTAAATTGATGTGTTCAATTAGAAGTCCTACATCATCACATATCAGAAATCGGGAAACATAGATTCTGGACAAAGAGATTGATTTCATTCCATGTCTTATGTCTGGGGATATCTTACAGAACGAAGGATTATATGATCACTTATCTTGGGACATGTAACTGACTGGGTCAGAGTTCGGCAGCAGCTTTTGGAAGCTACAATTTGCTGGTCAAATTTAGAAGGTATACTAGCAATTATAGTTACAGACTTATCCAAGTGGGAGACTGTTGGATTAGGTGTCTAAGCCCATAACTATAATTGGTATGTACTTGAATTGATAGCAGCACAGTCCTTTTGGGTTGCCCTCAACCTAGCAACTGGACAATGAAATTATGAAAGGAGAGATATTAATTTATAAGATTAATAAATTAATATAAATGGTTTATTAATATGTTAAAAGATTAATATATTAATTAGAAATCATTATGTTTAATTAATAGTTAGCCATAAATTAATCAGAATTAATTTTGGGGTTAAAAGTATTAATTATAAAGTGCAGGGACTAGTTTGCAATTATCAGATAGTTGAGTGGACGGCTCCAGAACCTCCTTGGAAGGAGGTGGACGAAATCTATAGGGGAAACCCTAAGGATTTCGTCCAAGGGGGCTTTGGATAAGGCCCTTGGGTTTGCTTAGGCCCTAAGCAAAGGAGCATTAGGGTTTTCCCTAAACCCTAGATCCCTCAGCTATATAAGGAGCCTCCCAGCTCTCAAAATCGGTCACTCCTTCTTTGAAGAAACCCTAGGGCCGAAATTGCGTACTCTCTCTACCCTCTCTCCTTCTAGTTTCCTTCTTGCTAGTACTTGGGTGTGATTCCATTAGAGGCATTACATTTGTGGTGCTAAGCTTCCAAGAAGATCAAGATCAAGATCAAGAGGATTATCAATTGTTTGCTATAACAATTGAAAGGTATGTAACTCTTAAACCCTAGTTAGTTATTTTTGAAAATAGCCTTTCTCCTCTAGGGTTCTTGTTTTTGCAATTCAAAGTTGTATGTTCAATAGTTAAAACATAGATCCAAAGTAGGTTGCATGTGAACTTAGGAATTGTTTTCTGGTTTATTTGTTTTACCTAAAACCCATCACATCATGCTTTCGTTATTGATTTCGGGAACACCGGGAAACGATATTGATGTGTTCCTAGCACCTTTTATTGATGATCTGCAATTATTATTTGATTTTGGAGTTGAAACATACGATGCATATGCACAAGAGCATTTTAAACTACGCGCAGTTGTGTTGTGGACTTTTAATGATTATCCTGCTTTAGGTACATTAAGTGGTTGCCCATACAGCGGTTTTCAAGGTTGTGTTGTGTGTGGTGAAGAGACACACTGCATTAGACTCCCTAAATCGAATAAGCAGAGTTATGCTGGTCATAGAAGATTTCTACCGTATGATCACCCGTTCAGAAGACAAAAGAAGGCATTCAATGGACAACAAGAGTTCTCACCCTCTCCAGAACCTATGAATGGGGAGGAGATATATAACAGGGTAAAATTTATAATTAATAAATGGGGAAAGGTTAATAAGGGCAAGGAGGCAGAAATCCAACAATCAACAAGTGGAAGAGGTGGGAAGATGAATAAAAAAAAGAGAAAATCACACCAAGTGGGTACTTCAGATGTGGGCCAGCAAAATAATACATACTGGAAGAAATTCAATATATGGTATAGACAACTAAGGTATTGGCCCGACAATTTGGTTCCACATTGTATAGATTTTTTGCATGTGGAAAAGAACGTGGTGAGAGTTTAACAGGAACTGTTTTGAACGTTCCCGGGAAGACGAAAGATGGTTATAAAGCTCGATTGGATTTGGTTCATTATGGTTTAAAACCAGAGCTGCATCCTCAGATAGAAGGGAACAACACAACACTTCCCGCAGCAGGTTGTACATTGACAAAAGAGGAAAAAGACAAATTCTGTGAGACTTTATACAACTTAAGGGTTCCTCAAGGGTATTGTTCTAATTTTTCTAGTTTGGTGAGTCTAAAGGATAGGAAGTTGATCGGACTAAAATCACATGACTATCACATGCTCATGCAACAATTTTTGCCCATAACAATTCGATCTATTATGCATCCACCCACCAGAGTTGCTATTACAAGGTTTTGTTTCTTTTTCAAATCAATATGTAGCAAAGAAATCATAGTGGATGAGCTCGATAACCTTATGTCTTCTTGAGAAACACTTTCCACCATCATTTTTTGATGTGATGATTCATTTAACCGTTCATCTCACTAGGAAAGTAAAATTATGCGGTCCAATATTCTTTAGATGGATGTACCCATTCGAAAGGTTTATGAAGGTTATTAAGGGGCACGTGCGAAACAAAAATAGACCAGAAGGATGCATTGCAGAAGAGAATGTTGCAGAAGAGACAATTGAGTTTTTTAGTCAATTCCTTAAAAGGATGGATACTGTTGGTATTCCACCTGACAATCATAACAATTGTGGAATTCATAAAGGTGTAGATAGTAGCTCTATTACGGATGGTACTTCTCTATCAGCTGCTAAATCGGTAGACGTTTCTGCAGAACTATTCAGCAAAGCACATTTCTTTGTATTGCAAAATACATCTGAAGTACTCCCATATATCAAGTAAGGTTTTTTACATGTATGTTTTTTTTATAATAATATTAACATTAACGTATTGACAGACGACACATGGAATTTTTGGAACATCTACACCCTACTAAACGAAAGGCACATATAGAACAAGAGCATAGTAAAACATTTGGTCATTGGTTACGAAAGGAGGTATATTCTTGTCAAATATGTTGTGTTCTTTGTTATTTTTTTCTTGATTTCTTAAATTCATAATCTAATTACAATTCAGGTAGAGAGAGAGTCAGGGGCCTGTAGAGAAAGTATAACAGAGACAATGAGATGGATTTCACATGGACCCAATAAGAACATTATTAAATACGATGTATATGCTATTAATGGATATACTTTTCGTACAAAAGCTCGTGAAGGTAAAGTTTACCAAAACAGTGGGGTTAGTGTTGTTGCAACTGACACACACATCAGTAAAGAAGTTGTAACATATGCCAAAAACACTTATTATGGTGTTTTACAAGAGATATGGGTACTAGATTATCATTTTAAAAGAATTCCAATTTTCATGTGTGACTGGGTTGACAATAGAAATGGAGTAAAAAGGGATAAATTGGGGTACACACTAGTTGAACTAAAAAGATTAGGCCATAAAGGTGATCCCTTCATATTGGCCTCACAAGCACAACAAGTTTTTTACGTGACAGACCCACTCGATCAAAAAATGTCTGTTGTGTTCAAGACACCTCCCAAAAATTACAGAGATACATATGAAGATGTAGATGAAGAATTTAGTACTATTGTTCCTCATAATGATAACATATTGCCACGTGTAGACACACTTGACTTGCAGAAGGAAAATGATTATTTTCGTACTGATTGTCACGGTATTCTTATACGTACGGTACGTGTTTCTTAATGTCATTAATTACATTTGTAGCTATAATATTTCTCCTTCTTTTAACACTTAATGATCTTTATTTTTTGTTTGTAGAAGGGAAAGGCCAAACCTTGAGCATAGCGTTATGTCGAGAATAAGAAAATGACAAAAAATGACGATGTACTTTAGTTAATATCTTTTTACCATATTATACCATCAAACTATTCTGGTGTAATATTGTTATAACTCAAACATATTTTTTTTTCGGTTTTTTACTGTTATATTGTTACACATGTTATAACATAAACTGCATGTAATAGCAATGTACTTTCATTATGCAATGTTACACAAGTTATGTTGTATTCATTTAATTTATTTATCATAATATTCTGTTAAAATAATTTGTAATCTTTTCATTTATTATGGTGTATTATCTGGTGCAATTAAAAGAATAGATGACAAAAAGGGCAATTTGGTCCTTTCTTATAACTCTTATTCAAGACGACATTATTTTTATTTTATGAGTATATTTACATATAGACACATATAATAGCTGTAAATGTAACTAAATGCTACCTACACACACAATATTTGTTTATTCTTAAAGTCAATTCATAATATTTTGACACACATAATAAAAGGTACATGACCATAAGTAACATATTTAATGAACGACCCCTAATTATAACGATAAGACATTATTTTTCTTTTATGACTATATTTACATATAGACACATATAATAGTTGTAAACGTAACTAAATGGTACCTACACACACATTATTTGTTTATTCTTAAAGCCAATTCATAATATTTTGACACACATAATAAAAGGTACATGACCATAAGTAACCAATAGTAACTTCTTTTAATTTTTTGCGTAAACTAAATACAACTAGTATAGAACCGCCCTATGGACACACAAATAATTAGTGTGACCAATATTTGTCACCTTTTAGCTACTTTGTCTGTTATGTGGCTAAAAAGGCAACAGGTTATAGACACACAAAGAACTAACTCATGTGACGATAATTTTATCTACTGTCTCTCATAAAAAAAGTGTGACAATCTTAATCGATATATGTGGCTGATTGTGACCTATGGCCTCAGTGTTCGAGTGTGACTAATATTTGTCACATTTGGTATAATTAAGTGTCGTAAAAGTTTTGATTGTCTATATAATGGCCACACAATCTAATTTAAATGTATCCAAAAACAGTCTCTAAATTTTTTTAGTGACTTTTGGCCACACTTTTAAGAAAAAGTGTCACAGGCCGTTTTTCGGAAAGTGTGACCGTAGGTCATTTTTGTACTAGTGGAAGTCGTATTCGATTGTCACTAACCTTCGTTCTTATTTCATATTATATAACATTTATGATTAGAAATGTATAATGAAAACATATATATATATATATATATATATATATATATATATATATATATATATGTGTGTGTGTGTGTGGTTAGGTTATAATATGTATGATATCTATTGGGTGGCCCTAGGGACAATCTAGACCAATGGATGAATATAATAAATTGTTATTGTTTGAATGTCTACGATATTACAATGAAATAATATGTACTATATAATCATTTAAATTTTCTAAAATATATTTTAGTCAATTGAATTATATATATATATATATATATATATATATATATATATATATATATATATATATATATATATATATATATATATATATATATATATTGTTTTCGATTTTAAAGGATAACTAATTCTTTTAATTTTAAAAATCTATTTTTTTTAATTAATTCAATTTCAATTCTAACATTATATCATAACTGATTTTATTCTATTAGAATGATAATCTTTTAGAATAATATTCTATGAGAATGCCAACCATAAATTAATAAAGAAGCTTGCAGTTTGGTTGGAAATAATCAACAATACCAATCTACAATATCATTCTTTTAGAATACACAAAACAATGATTTTTACATTAACATTCTTTAAGAATATATACGATTTTGCTACATACGCATCTGTTACATGTGATTCTAATTTTTACAATTATGATACATATGTATCTACCATATAATGATTCAGAATGCATTGAAAAAAAAAACTAAAGAATTTGAATACTATCGAAATGATTTCGGAATGTACTATTTCATAATGCATTCTAATATAATACACTTCATCTGTCACAACCAGGAATTCTGATACCTTGTAAAACCCTTAACAAAGATAACATTGTAGTTAAAGCTTGGAAAACATGTATGATGCTTGTTCAATGATCACAAAAATTCTATCAAATACTCTACACAAACATTCAAGTAGTCAACAAAAGATTGGAAACCCTAAAAATCCCGGTTCAAGTCCATTCTGGACTAGGATTTTCTTATTGGGCCTAATGGACCAATGAGCTTCCAATTTGACTATTTTGGGCTTAGAACTCTTATATGGGCTCTAATTGGACCCACTTTCTTTTATTTTAACGTTTTGGACCATAATGGGCCTAGAATGAAATAAAATACCCTTATTGGGCCATAACAAATTTAATTAATCCTAAAGGGCCATAAAACTCATACTTTGATGGAGATTGGGCCCATAACTTGGACTTAAGCACTCAAGGCCCAAATCCTCTTCTCTCTTTTCTCTTTCTCGGCCCAAGAGGAAAACAAAAAAAAAATGGAAATTGCTGAAATAAGGAGGGTTAGCCACCTCCTTATTACATTTTGGTCTTCCATGCAACCATCTCATACTTCCAAGCATCTATCACCTCACTCTCTCTCTTCTTCCCTCTCTTTTTCTTCTTCGGCCGAGAACACAAAGGAAAAACACACACACCTCACAACTTCTCTCCAAACACTCTCAAAGAACACTCTTGTTTCTCCATCAAAATTTTCGAGATTTAGGGCATCTCAAGGAGGTTTTTCCACAAAAATCATCATTCTAGGTAAGTTAATGCTTAGATCCATGGTTTAGCTTCTTGAAATTGTTATAAATCTCCTTCTAACTCATGAAAGTTCATGATCATGCCTATTAGAACCTATCTAAGCCAAAGCCTTCTCAAGAAGCTTTCTAGGGCCGAGAATAGCATCAAACTTCTTCCATTTCTTCTTCAAATCGAGAACAACAAGCAAAGGTGAGTTCATACCCCTGTCTTTCGGTTTTCACAAGTTTTATGGGGGAGAATACAAGTAAAATCTGTAGATCTATGTGTATGTTATGTATGATTTCATGTATGTATGTGTGATTTTATGTGTTTATGTGGTAAATATGTAACAAAAAGGGAAGAAATCTCGAGATCTATGGCACAAAAGAGGAAACAAACATGATCTAATATACTTTTATTGAACAAGTCAAGAAAAGCTTCTAGCTTAAGTCATAATAAAAAAAATGCAACATAAAACTCATTTTTGGGCTAAATTTCTCAAACAATTAAAAGTTGAGTTGAGAGTTGCCATCCATGGTTTGCTTAAGGGCTAAAAGAGTGAAAACAGTAAAAATAAATTATTTTATGAATATCATACTCTTTAAAGGGCTAGAAATGTAATTTGTAGCATAATGGGCCAATTTTTGGGTTTTTCGGCCCATTGAGCCCAAAATTGCGAAAAACATAATTTTCAAGGGATTGAAATGATAAACTTATCAAAACAGGGGGTAAAAGGGTAAACAAAACCAATTCAGGGGTTAAAATGATTTTTTCCAAACAAGGATCAAAAATGTAAACTTTTTGGATTTTGGACCAAAATTGTAAAAGTTGCGAAAAGCTTGGGTTTTAACTGAAAAATTCTTTACTGGACGGGCTGAAACTGCCAAGGAGTAAATTTTTAACTAAAAACATCATTTAAACAAGTCTACGAGTCAAAAATGTCAAGAAAATGGTTTAAGGGCCTAAAATGTTTCTTTTTTTAAAATAAGGGACTAAAATTGTCATTTTTTTAAAAGAAGGGCTGAAAAGGGATCAAAACAATACTTTGAGCCAATCATTTTATTATTAAGATATTTGGGTCAAAAGAATACCAAATTACAACTTATGAAAATAGAATGAAGAATATACATATATTTTCAAATATCGTTATAAACAACTGACAAGTTTCGTGCCGTTGAGAATTTAACAATTGTTCAATTAAACTTCCGACCCTTGTACTATACCTAAAACAAGTAAATATTCAAATAGTTGGGCTTGAAAGATCTTAATCATGCTTATTGGGCCTTCGTGACCCATTGACATGACGTTTGGGACCAACAATAATAACACATGTCTATTGGGCCTCGTGTGACCCAATTACATGTTTAAGGGACCCTCAATGGCATATATGTGCAATTGGGCCTTGGTGGCCCATTAGAATTGCTTGTAAGGTCCAAATTAAATCAAATATGAAATGGGCCAATGCGTCCTTCGTATAACCAACAACCTTAAATAACACACGTAATTAGCAGGACCTTGTAATCCTCTTCTCCTCGTTTGTTAGACTTACCTTCAATTCAAGTAAACAAATACAGGTCGTTAATCAATAGTAATCAATTTCGTTTGGATTAAGTGAGTAATAACGGGCGACACCTCTAAGGGTCGTTCGTAGTCTGTAGTTATAATCAAAGTCTCCTGGAAGGAGAGCGAGAGTTTGTGTATAGATCTATACGGGGGTGACTCCCCCACACCTCAGCTGTTCGCTATAGTTAGACTCGGCCAGTCTAGGGTGACAAAATCTTAAGATCAATTTCGGCGTACATTAGGATGCCAAGATAGACGAACTAGTCATTATTATGCATGGTTATAACGACTCACGTAATTAAATAAATCCAATACTATCCGAGTAATCAAGGAAAAGTAATCAAAATCACTCGTGTGGCGGTATAACAATTTGAAAACAATTATATTTTATGTTATCGGAAAACATTGGGTTTTTCGAGGAAATTAGCACCACTCGCTTGTATTTTTCTATAACTATAATACAAAACTTCCCATTTATACACGTTTTGAAATCATTCATGCATCAACTTATGGATCTTCACACTTTGGTAAACAATTGTCTTTTCAGAAAATATCGAATTTTCTGGGTTTTATAAACTACACAAATCATTTTTATCACAACCCTGCTTATGAACTCACCAACATTTCATATGTTGACGTTTTTCAAAATAACTTGTATTCTAAGGTAACAGGTAAGCTGAAGGGTAATATCAAGTATGTTAGGATGTTATGTTTTGAAAACTCTCAAACAATTGATGCTACGGATATGTAATATTTAAACAATGTACTGGATGTGAACAATGTCAATCGTTATGTATTAATGCATGGTGAAGTTTATGTTGTGTTTCATGTATAATCATTGTGATGATATTCAATTTAAGTCACGCAAGCCCTCGGACGTTTCCGCCGTCTGGTTCGGGGGTGTGACAGGTTGGTATCAGAGCTCTGTTTATAGTGAACTAACCACACATTAATATGCAACTATAAACCAAAGAGGGACTAAAACAACTCTGAACAAAACAAATAAAACACAACGGTAAAACATCTTTACTTGTGCGATATAGGAAAAAGAACATAATACCAAATCAAATAAGATAATACTGACATCTTGGTTAAGTCGGGATTGTTCCTAGTTGTATTAAGGGCTGAATGTAGCCTGATCAACTACATTTTCTCCAAGGTACAACTCTCACATGCCCCTGGGAAACCTCGATGGTCGGTAAACCTAAAAACATACCCCTTTGTTACCAAGAAAAGAACATCAACTCAATTTACATAATAATTAAAACATCTTAGGAATAATATTAGTACATTTATATACTCTCGTAGACAGTATGGCCGGCTTCCATCTCCCCGGAGATCCGTATTTCCCTAATCAGGGAAATAACAGATGGTTGGAGGAGGAACCTGAAGAAGACCCTGAGGAGGGATCTGAAGAGGAACCTGAGGCGGAAGTCGAGGGCGGACCTGCCGAGCCAGTGGAGGGCCTGGAAGAAGAAGAAGCCGAAGGGGACTTCGAGGAGGAACCTAGTGATGATGGTGATTCGGACGCGGAGTCCGAAGTCATCAACCCCCCTTACCCGACTAGGGTGCCCGCTCATCAGATGGGCCCGACTGGCCCTACACCCCCCTGGGGTATCGATCTTTGGAGGTGGAGCAGAAAGCAGGGACAGCGACCTCCGTTTGGCATGGCACGCGAGTTCTACGACTTGAGGGAGGGAGGACCAGCTGATCGCGCACTTCCGGACATGGTGAGACGATTGCAGAACACTGGCGACCTAGCTCAGAGCACCACCGATCAGATGCACCAGATGCGGACTAGAGTCGAGCGTGCAGAACAGGAGACGCGAGAGGTTATCCGAGAGTTCCACATGAGGCGGGTGAGGTGGGAGATTCGCCTCCGAGACGCGGAACGACAGGTGGCTCGCCTTCAGGGAGCGTCCACTTCTTCAGCACCACCCCCTGGCGCATCCCACCATGACTAGGGCTAGTCATATCTATCTCTAGTATTATTCTTATATGATCTATGCTATGTACCATGGACCCTATGTTTAAGTGATTACAGTACTCATAGAGTCGTTACGCTGCCGAACTTGCACCACTTATGTATGCTCTTACGAGCAAATTTTCATGTATCAAAGTACGGATATGATTAATGGAAAATTTTATGTGCTCTATTGTGATGTTGTGATCTGCTATGTGTTATGTATCCATGATTGTATGCTAATTTGTGAAACCACTTAAGTACATGCAATACACCTAGTTTATAGGACCACAATCCCACAAAAATCATAGGCACTCAACATCTTTCCGTTCCATGACAGAAAGATGCCTCAACGACCAACCCGTGGAAACCCTGGACCAACCCCACCCGAAGTCAACTCAGGTGCATTCCAAGCAGCTGTATCTGCTGCGGTTACTACAGCCATGGCACAAATCCACCAAGGGAACAATGGTTGAGGTAATGGACAAGGGGCTGGAAGTTCGAACAACGGAATAAATCAAGGACCTACCAAGACGTGCTCTTACAAGGATTTCACCAAGGCCAAGCCACGAACCTTTAATGGCACGGGTGGAATGATAACCCTAAAGAGATGGATGGAAAAGGTGGAATCAGTATTTGAGATATGTGAATACCCCGAGGAGGTGAAAGTGAAGTTTGCCGCATGCACATTTGTTGACCAGGCTCTCACCTGGTGGAATGGACATGTACAGGCCATGAATCTCCCCGTAGCCAACGCTATGACGTGGGCGGAGTTGAAAGAAATGCTGATGGCTGAGTACTGCCCACGAGGCGAAATTCAGAAAATGGAGCAAGAGTTATGGAATCTCACCGTCCGAAACTCTGATATAGATGCATACATATCAAGGTTTAGCGAACTGTCACTCTTGTGCCCTGGCATGATTACTTCAGAGGGAAAGAAAATAGAACGATTCATCTGGGGATTAACCTCCCCAATTCAAGGAAATGTGATAGCTGCAAATCCTGAAACCTTCGACAGTGCCAAGAGGTTGGCCAAGAAACTGTACGACCACAACAACAAGAAGGGCGAGAAGCCAGTGGAAACTGAAGGCAAGAAGGAGAGTGACAACAAGAAGGGAAAGAACAACAAGAGAAAAGGGCGGCAAGGCTCAGAGTCGTCAAAGAAGCAACAAACAGTGACAGTCAATGCTGCAACCACCCAAGTACCCTCTACACCACATGCTCCAGTCTCACCTAATCCAAGTGCCCCTAGGCAGTATTCCGGGAATCTCCCAAAGTGCAACAAGTGCAGTCTCCATCATAATGGCGAATGCAGGGAGATGCATTGTACCAGTTGCAATCGGAAGGGTTACACGGAAAAATATTGCAGGACCTATCCTCCCAAGAACCAGCAGCAAGGAAACAACAACCGCAACAACAACAACAACACCAACAACAACGACAATAATGCAGGATCAAGCCCCACCTGCTATGGATGTGGAAAGACTGGGCATATCCGTCGAAACTGCCCCAACAACAACAACCCTGGGAATGTAGGAACAGGAAGAGTGCTGACCATGGGTCAGGGAGAAGCGGTTCAGGATCCCGCTGCTGTCATCGGTACGTTTCTCCTAAACCACACTTATGCATGCATCCTAACTGATACCGGGGCAGAACGAAGCTTTGTGAGTAATAAATTCAAACACTTGTTAAAACAACAACCCCAGAAGCTTAATGAAACCTTTACGGTGGAAATGGCTAATGGGAAAACAAAATCCACTGGGGAAATCTACATCGGATGTACCCTGACCTTGAACCATCATGTCTTTCAAATAAACTTAATGCTTGTATCCATTAGGAGTTTTGATGTGATTATCGGCATGGACTGGTTAAGGCCCCACCATGCTGAAATTATGTGTCACGAGAACGCCGTTCGCCTTCACCTCCCAAATCACGAAACCCTAATTATATACGGAGACAAACCCAACACGAACCTTCGTCTTATCTCATGCATTAAGGCACAGAAGTATCTACGAAAGAAGGACTTGACGTTTCTAGCTCATATAGTGGATAAGTCCAAAGAAGAGGTCAATATTCGAAACATCCCTGTGGCTTGCGATTTCCCGGATGTCTTTCCTGAAGATCTTCTGGGGATACCCCCAGAAAGACAAGTCGAGTTCCGAATTGATCTTGTGCCAGGAGCCACACCCATCGCCAAATCGCCCTACAGATTGGCTCCTGCGAAAATGCAAGAGTTGTCCAGTCAACTCAGCGAACTTTTGGACAAAGGATTCATCCGACCCAATTTCTCACCTTGGGGAGCTCCGGTTCTCTTTGTTAAGAAGAAAGACGGTACCTTTAGGATGTGTATTGACTACAGGGAACTTAATAAGCTCACTATAAAAAATCGCTATCCGCTTCCGAGAATCGACGATCTATTTGACAAACTCCAAGGAGCAATTTACTTCTCTAAGATAGATCTGCGATCCGGATACCACTAACTCAAAGTCCGAGAGGAGGATATCCCCAAAACCGCCTTCCGAACTCGTTATGGACATTATGAATTTGTCGTAATGCCCTTCGGTCTAACGAATGCCCCTGCTGCATTCATGGACCTAATGAATCGAATCTGCCGACCATTCCTTGATAACTTTGTCATCGTTTTCATCGACGATATACTAGTCTATTCTCGAAGCGAAGAGGAACACGACTGACATCTCCGGCAAATCTTGGAAACCCTGCGAACCGAAAAGTTATACGCAAAACTCTCTAAGTGCGAGTTCTGGCTTCGTAGTGTGAACTTTTTGGGTCATGTTGTTAGTCAGGAAGGGATACATGTGGATCCCTCTAAGGTCAAAGCCGTTGAAGGATGGGCGATCCCAACAACACCCACATAAATTCGCCAATTTTTAGGCCTCGCAGGCTACTACAGGAGGTTCATTCAGAACTTCTCCAAAACATCCAAGCCACTTATTTTGCTTACGCAAAAGGGTGTACCCTTTGAATGGACGAATAAGCAAGAAGTTGCATTCCGAACTCTGAAGCAAGCACTCTGCAGTGCACCAGTATTATCACTACCAGAGGGAACAGAGGACTTCGTAGTCTACTACGATGCGTCGAATCAAGGTTTAGGCTGTGTGCTCATGCAGCGTGGGAAGGTGATAGCTTATGCGTCCCGACAACTAAAGACACATGAGGTGAATTATACAACCCATGATCTTGAATTAGGAGCTGTGGTCTTCGCCTTGAAGATTTGGAGGCACTACCTTTACGGTACGAAGTGCACCATTTTCACTGACCACAAGAGTCTCCAACATATTTTAAATCAAAAGGAGTAAACATGAGGCAACGAAGATGGGTTGAACTGCTGAACGATTATGAGTGCGAGATCAAGTACCACCCAGGTAAAGCTAACGTAGTAGGTGATGCCTTGAGTCGAAAAGAATACTCGAATATTCGTTTGAAGACTCTCTCCATAACCATCCAATCCCACCTGACCTCTCAAATCAGAGCAACCCAGTTCGATGCCATGAAGGCAGAAAACAAAGCAAGCGAAGCGTTACGTGGAATGGAAAAGAATTTCGAAGTGAAGGAGGACGGAGCATATTACTTCATGAACCGCATTTGGGTCCCTAAACTTGGGGGATTCAGAGAAGTAGTCATGAATGAAGCCTACAAGACACGATACTCCATCCATCCGGGTTCAGATAAAATGTACTTGGATGTCAAGCAACATTATTGGTGGCCTAACATGAAGGCAAAAATTACCACTTACGTTAGCAAGTGCCTCACGTGTGCTAAAGTACAGGTGGAATATCAGAAGCCCTCGGGATTGCTACAACAACCAGTAATTCCCGAGTGGAAATGGGAAAGGATTACTATGGACTTTGTGACCAAACTACCCAAGTCGACTGATGGTTTGGATACCATATGGGTAATAGTTGATAGGTTGACAAAATCCGCTCATTTCCTGCCAATAAAAGAATCATACAAGATGGAACGATTGACAAGGATCTATATCAAGGAAATCGTGAGACTCCACGGAGTGCCAATATCTATCATCTCAGATAGAGATAGTAGGTTTACATCACGCTTTTGGCAATCGCTTCAGAAAGCTATGGGAACACAACTTGACATGAGCACTGCCTACCACCCCCAAACGGATGGTCAAAGCGAGCGAACCTTTCAAACGCTAGAAGATATGCTTCGTGCATGTGTGATAGACTTTGGAAGGTCGTGGGATACCCACTTGCCTTTGATCGAATTCTCATACAATAACAGTTATCATTCAAGCATCAAAGTCGCTCCTTTCGAGGCATTGTACGGGCGTAAATGTAGATCACCATCGTGTTGGGCTGAGGTAGGAGACACTCAGCTAGCAAAAGGACAAACACCAGACAATGCATTAACAGGACCGGAAATCATACGCGAAATGACCGAGAAGATAATTCAGATCAGGGCCCGACTGCAATCATCACGAGATAGACAAAAGAGCTACGCCGATAAGCGACGAAAGCCCTTGGAATTTAAAGTCGGGGATAAGGTGTTATTAAAGGTCTCTCCCTGAAAAGGGGTGATTCGTTTTGGGAAGCGGGGAAAACTAAACCCTCGACACATTGGACCCTTCGAGATTCTTGCCCGAATAGGTCCAGTGGCTTATAGACTGCAGCTACCCGCTGAGCTCAACAGTGTACACCCCGTGTTCCATGTTTCCAATTTAAAGAAGTGCTTATCCGACGAAACTCTCGTCATTCCATTAGAAGAAATCGAAATCAACGAGAATCTCCTGTTCATCGAAGAACTAGTCGAAACCATGGACAGGGAAGTGAAGCGTACTAAGCAAAGTCGCATTCCGATTGTGAAAGTTCGATGGAACGCGAGGCGCGGACCAGAATTCACATGGGAACGCGAAGACCAGATGAAGCATAAGTACCCTCACCTATTCTTGCATTCTCAAATTTGGCTTTGAAAAGAATTTCGGGACGAAATTCCCTCTAACGGGGGGATGATGTCACAACCAGGAATTCTGATATCTTGTAAAACCCTTAACAAAGATAACATTGTAGTTAAAGCTTGGAAAACATGTATGATGCTTGTTCAATAATCACAGAAATTCTATCAAATACTCTACACAAACATTCAAGTAGTCAACAAAAGATTGGAAACCCTAAAAATCCCGGTTCAAGTCCATTCTGGACTAGGATTTTCTTATTGGGCCTAATGGACCAATGAGCTTCCAATTTGACTATTTTGGGCTTAGAACTCTTATATGGGCTCTAATTGGACCCACTTTCTTTTATTTTAACGTTTTGGACCATAATGGGCCTAGAATGAAATAAAATACCCTTATTGGGCCATAACAAATTTAATTAATCCTAAAGGGCCATAAAACTCATACTTTGATGGAGAGTGGGCCCATAACTTGGACTTAAGCACTCAAGGCCCAAATCCTCTTCTTTCTTTTCTCTTTCTCGGCCCAAGAAGAAAACAAAAAAAAATGGAAATTGCTGAAATAAGGAGGGTTAGCCACCTCCTTATTACATTTTGGTCTTCCATGCAACCATCTCAAACTTCCAAGCATCTATCACCTCACTCTCTCTCTTCTTCCCTCTCTTTTTCTTCTTTGGCCGAGAACACAAAGGAAAAACACACACACCTCACAACTTCTCTCCAAACACTCTCAAAGAACACTCTTGTTTCTCCATCAAAATTTTCGAGATTTAGGGCATCTCAAGGAGGTTTTTCCACAAAAATCATCATTCTAGGTAAGTTAATGCTTAGATCCATGGTTTAGCTTCTTGAAATTGTTATAAATCTCCTTCTAACTCATGAAAGTTCATGATCATGCCTATTAGAACCTATCTAAGCCAAAGCCTTCTCAAGAAGCTTTCTAGGGCCGAGAATAGCATCAAACTTCTTCTATTTCTTCTTCAAATCGAGAAGAACAAGCAAAGGTGAGTTCATACCCCTCTCTTTTCGGTTTTCACAAGTTTTATGGGGGAGAATACAAGTAAAATGTGTAGATCTATTTGTATGTTATGTATGATTTCATGTATGTATGTGTGATTTTATTTGTTTATGTGGTAAATATGAAACAAAAAGGGAAGAAATCTCGAGATCTATGGCACAAAAGAGGAAACAAACATGATCTAATATACTTTTATTGAACAAGTCAAGAAAAGCTTCTAGCTTAAGTCATAATAAACAAAATGCAACATAAAACTCATTATTGGGCTAAATTTCTCAAACAATTAAAAGTTGAGTTGAGAGTTCCCATCCACGATTTTCTTAAGGGCTAAAAGAGTCAAAACAGTAAAAATAAATGTTTTTATGAATATCATACTCTTTAAAGGGCTAGAAATGTAATTTGTAGCTTAATGGGCCAATTTTTGGGTTTTTCGGCCCATTGAGCCCAAAATTGCGAAAAACATAATTTTCAAGGGATTGAAATGATAAACTTATCAAAACAGGGGGTAAAAGGGTAAACAAAACCAATTCAGGGGTTAAAATGATATTTTTCCAAACAAGGATAAAAAATGTAAACTTTTTGGATTTTGGACCAAAATTGTAAAAGTTGCGAAAAGCTTGGGTTTTAACTAAAGAATTCTTTACTGGAAGGGCTGAAACTGCCAAGGAGTAAATTTTGAACTAAAAACATCATTTAAACAAGTCTATGGGTCAAAAATGTCAAGAAAATGGTTTAAGGGCCTAAAATGTTTCTTTTTTTAAAATAAGGGACTAAAATTGTAATTTTTTTTTAAAGAAGGGCTGAAAAGGGGTCAAAACAATACTTTGAGCCAATCATTTTATTATTAAGATATTTGGGTCAAAAGAATACCAAATTACAACTTATGAAAATAGAATGAAGAATATACATATATTTTCAAATATCGTTATAAACAACCGACAAGTTTCGTGCCGTTGAGAATTTAACAATTGTTCAATTAAACTTCTGACCCTTATACTATACCTAAAACAAGTAAATATTCAAATATTTGGGCTTGAAAGATCTTAATCATGCTTATTGGGCCTTCGTGACCCATTGACATGACTTTTGGGCCCAACAATAATAACACATGTCTATTGGGCCTCCTCTGACCCAATTACATGTTTAAGGGACCCTCAATGGCATATATGTGCTATTGGGCCTTGGTGGCCCATTAGCATTGCTAGTAAGGTCCAAATTAAATCAAATATGAAATGGGCCAATCCGTCCTTCGTATAACCAACAACCTTAAATAACACACGTAATTAGCAGGACCTTGTAATCCTTTTCTCCTCGTTTGTTAGGCTTACCTTCAATTCAAGTAAACAAATACAGGTCGTTAATCAATAGTAATCAATTTCGTTTGGATTAAGTGAGTAATAACGGGCGACACCTCTAAGGGTCGTTCGTAGTCTGTAATTATAATCAAAGTCTCCTGGAAGGAGAGCGAGAGTTTGTGTATAGATCTATATGGGGGTGACTCCCCCACACCTCAGCTGTTTGCTACAGTTAGACTCGGCCAAGACAGACAAACTAGTCATTATTATGCATGGTTATAACGACTCACGTAATTAAATAAATCCAATACTATCCGAGTAATCAAGGAAAAGTAATCAAAATCACTCGTGTGGCGGTATAACAATTTGAAAACAATTATATTTTATGTTATCGGAAAACATCGGGTTTTTCGAGGAAATCAGCACCACTCTCTTGTATTTTTCTATAACTATAATAGAAAACTTCCCATTTATACACGTTTTGAAATCATTCATGCATCAACTTATGGATCTTCACACTTTGGTAAACAATTGTCTTTTCAGAAAATATCGGATTTTCTGAGTTTTATAAACTACACAAATCATTTTTATCACAACCCTGCTTATGAACTCACCAACATTTCATATGTTGACGTTTTTCAAAATAACTTGTATTCTAAGGTAACAGGTAAGCTGAAGGGTAATATCAAGTATGTTAGGATGTTATGTTTTGAAAACTCTCAAACAATTGATGCTACGGATATGTAATATTTAAACAATGTACTGGATGTGAACAATGTCAATCGTTATGTATTAATGCATGGTGAAGTTTATGTTGTGTTTCATGTATAATCATTGTGATGATATTCAATTTAAGTCACGCAAGCCCTCGGACGTTTCCGCCGTCTGGTTCGGGGGTGTGACATCATCGTCTACCCGAATGCACTTAATGTTCCACGAGCATCCATTTCACTTGGGATAATTATTTTTTGGAAGCTCACTTGATTCAAATTGTAAAAATCTTCAGATCGCCTTATCTTATTCAAGAATCGTGTCAAAGTAAACCAATTTACTTGTAATTATAACAATAGATTTAAAGAAAACCTAGAAAACAGACAAATGCAACGTTTTAGATGCTTAAAGACTAATAACCATATCATTTGATAAAACTGAAAAGCATATTCTTATAAACCAGAGAAAGCACGACATAATCAAATACATATTCTTACAAAATATTTCTTATAAGAGAATATGGAAACGAAATAATATACAACTGTGAGAACCACAAATATCTGAAGATATCTACAACAACATTTGAATACTCAAAACCTTGAGATAATTACAACAATGAAAGCAAATAATCTATTCCAGTCAAGTTTGGATATAATAAGTCAAGCCTTGAAGATATAAAGCAAAAAAGTAGTCAAGTAACTTAATAATAAAATAGAATATGAACAAAAAGAGGAACTTAAGAAGAAAGAGAATGATATGATATGATGGACTGAATTATTCTTGATTGATACTTCAGAAAGTGTAAAAAGGGTAAGGAATTACATGGGGTGACGATCCTATTTATAATAAGATAGAACCAATCATAATAATGAGGCAATTGTACTAAAAAGTAACTACAAATCAACCACCTTCCATAATGTTGGGGTTAACCTTGTCTCCTGTAGGTGCTACTATAGTAAACAAGACAAAATACTAACAGATAAAATAGAACTAGTCTTCGGATCATTCAATCATCTTCTTTCTCGGAAGTCTTCACTTCATCGGAAAGATAATACTTCGGACATGCAGACATCTTGGAATCTTCGTTGGATCGGATTGTCTAAGGACCACTTGTCATGTTCTAATAATCTCCCCCCTCCCCCAAGTGACATTATCGATCATCAAGCTTCTACATCTTCTCTTCAAAGGCGAACAACTATGCCTTTTGCAACCAACTCCTGACTTCTATCCACCATGTGAGTTGCTCGATTAGTTTTTTCTTAGCTTCTTCGGAGGCTTGAGATCTAGCAGATCTTGATATGAACTTTTGGATGACATTGGTGCAAAACAAGTGCTTTTTCCTAACTCGGAAGAAATCTTTTTTGTTTGAATTCTTTTTATTGTAAACATAACCGATATCTAGATATCTGATGGGGCTTTCACTGAGTAAATCAACTTCTTCTAACTCTATGTTTATTGGAGGATGACGTTTCTCAGTTCTAAAAAATAGGGAAAAATCAACATCCGGTTGACCGAATTTAGCAATGTAGTCCTTTAGAAAATTCAGAACAGAGTTGTAAGCTCCGATGCCGAGTACAAAAGTTTTTTATCTATGAGATAGGCAGTAATCAAAAGGACATCATTAGGATTGGCATCATTAGGATTTATGATCAGCAAGTCTGCATCCGCGGTCTTGATTTTCTTCTCAGAGTTCCGATAAATGAAGTATTGGTAAAGCATGCAGTCCAACCCGAACTTGTTTAAAACCTTCACTCCACAACCATTTATTTGACCGATTCTTCGTTTGGGCCATGCTTCTTTCACTAGAAGAGCATTAAAGGTGTAGAATGAGCTCAATCTTTCTCTTTCTATACGAACAAGGATTTCTTGTTCATCAAATGGGTCGAAAGGAGTAAACTTCACTTAATATATGTCGCTAGGAAAGAGGGACATATCAAGTTATTCAGAATCACATGTTGGAAGTGCAGAAGTCATAAAAAGGAACGAAGTAATTTTCATACAGTCTTCCTTCAGGGTAGTATGGAGAAATGCCTGACAAAGGATTTGGATTATCCATTAATGCTTGGAGTCGGATATTACCTTCAATTTCTTGATCGATTTGAGCTTGTGACCATCCCTTAGAATGTTTCAACGAATTCATCGGGCTAATTTAAGATAACGTGATCCATTTGCCTTTGTGAGCTCCAGAAATGACTTGTATCAGTTGTTGAGCGGGTGGAGTCACAGTCACTTCCAAGATTGGCAAGACCAAATTCGGAGCTGGCAAACCATCATCCCTTTTGATTGGGGACCCTTCAGTAATTCTGAAAATAAATGGAGTAGGGATCGGAGTCGTCATATGTTGAGTTGCTCAGAAAGCATCGATAGACAAATTTGTTTTAACCTTGTCATGCTCCATGGTGTTTTTAAAAGATTCAACAATGTTTAATAACCAAGAAGACCAATTCTTTTTGTCTTCATCGAGAATGATTTTAATGAAAGAAGGTGACTCTCTCTCTCTCTCTCTCAGAATGGATTGCTATGACGAATTTATCATTCACATTCATCTCATCATCATCATCATCTTCTTCTTCTTATTCTTCGTAAGTTTCATCTCGGAGTCAAAATTTTGAGCATGGTTTCCATCCAGTCGCAACTAATTCTCCCCCTATTGCATTTGAAGGCCCTGCTTTCGGTGCCAGCTTCATGGATTCCTCGATCTCGCTAATCTTGTCAAAGACCTTCTAGAAGCTGAGATTGACCATCTTCTAAAGGTTGTAGTAGGTATCAGCCATAGGTGCTTGATCTTTCAAGGTATCCATGGTTTCTTCAAAGATGGCAAGGACTTTATAAAACTTGTAGTTCAGAATGTCCACACAGTGTTGGGCCGACCGAGATACTTTGATGAGGACTTCATGCATTATAAGGTTCATGCTGTCCTTGGAATGGATCTCTTTTTCTAACCTCTAAAGTTCCTTCTCATGTTATACATGCATTTGGTGGATAATTTCGTTGGTGGATATTACAAGCTCATCATAAACTACTAGAATCTTCCTTACTGTTTCTTCATGATGCCTTGTCATAAGGGCATATCATTGCTCATATTTGTCCATAGAAGGCTTGAGTCAAAGCAAGATCAACTGGTGCAACTGCTTCTCTCGGTCATTATTGTAAGGAGTGGCAGTCTTGAGGTCAGAAATGGATTTAAGAACCAAATCAAGTTTTGAGTCAAGAGCACCAACTTGATTATTGACATTATCAACATTAGCATCAGCTCTCTCAATCTTATCATGCATATCAAGTAGAACAAAAGGTTCTACTATGTTTTCGGCTAACGATCTAGTATCTGAATTGGATCCTTCACTTGATTTGCTTTTCTCATCATCACTATATCTCCACCATCATCAGGGATGCCAGCTGGAACACCACTCGTAGAAGGGGATTTCTCTTGATTATTATCTCCACCGCCTATGTCTATTTTGTCTGAAGACGATTGGAAATCAAATTCTTCTTGAGGCTTGGAGGAGGAAGGTTGTAAGTACTAAAACTTCGACTGAGGAAGAGGAAGAATGGAAATATCAATGCTGCCTTCATCAAACATCATTTTCACACTTTTTTCATCATCTTTATCTACATGAGGAGATTCTTCCGAGACCGAAGTGGAATAGAGAACATCTCCTTGCTTCTTGGGAGGGTGATCATCCTAAATAAGATTTTGGTTGGGAATGTCACCTTTAAAAACGTCATAACGAGGAGGATCATTTGAAATTGGAGTCTGATCAGGAACATCTACACTGGATTTTTTACCAACAAGAACTTTCCGAGGAGGCTAATCCGATATTGAGTTGGGATTGGGAACATTTGTACTCACAGTCATGACAGGAAAATTTGGTCGATGGATTATCCAATTGAGTGGGCACATCATCAGAAATTTCAAGCTCATTGTTCATGTGAGAAAGATAGGCATCAAAATCAACATCCTTTAGAATGATGTGGCAGTCATGTTCGTAGCGGGAAACTCTCAACCTTATGTTTGTGATAGTATACTCGATTTGTTCGTGGGTAACAGTTCAGTTGAGGCCTCCGAGGTGGGTATCAAAATCAACATTCCATTCAGAGTTAAGTAGCACTCGAAAGTCCCTCACCTATGGTGGGTATCAGTTCAGTTGAGGCTTCCGAGGAAGGAGGGACAATTCCTTATTCGAAAAGCTTAGGATTTAAGGCAGAAACCATAAATTGTGATTTTCTTGAAGGAAAGGGATTCAAATTGATACGTGTGTGTATTCCAGGGGCTCCAAGGAAAATTTTTCAATACCAACACCACTCTTTTTGGAGGGTGGGAGTAGATCATGTGCAGACTGCCCGTGTGTGAGCTTGTTTTGTTGAGAATCCGAAAGGTACTTTAGAAGAAAGGGTGGATGGGTTACGCTGAGGCTCAGAGTCTGGTTGAAAAACGATCTATGGATCCCGATAAGATGAACCATCAATTTTGGATATCTTTTTTGTTTTAATATTGAAGGGGATCGAATCCGTTTCTTGGCAGACATTTTAATCTTGGCACCTGAAGTAGCAGGTCTATTGTATTTTGAGGTGATTGCATCCAAGATTGGGGTAAGATTTAGTGGGTGAATTAAAACTGAAATCTCAAGATGTTTTTGTTAAAAAATTGAATCAGAAGGAATGGAGTCCAACATGTGTTGAGGAAATCTTCAGATAGGTCCAAATGAGGTTTGATTTAGAAAAAGATAAGATTTAACAACTTCAAATTGACAATATACCTCAGAAGGATCTATCGTCAGAGGAACGGGTTCACGTCTGTCCGAGTAAATTTTTTCAAGCGTCAGAGCTCCGAATCTCAGACTTGGAACCTCGTTTGATTTATGACGAACGATAATTTCCAAAAACCTTGCTTGTGGAGTATGAACCTCCATGCTTAACGAAGAAACCTTTCATCACCAGATCCATCAGGACTGTCCAAATGCAAGGAAAAATTATTTCTTGAACTCCTTTAAGTTGTACTCCCCTTTGAAACCTATTTGAGCCAAAAAATTCTGTAATTCCTCAAGAGTCGGCTCAATGATAGTGAAACCTTTAGGATTTGGGGAGATTCTAGTGGCTTTGAGAAATGTTTCCTTGGTAATAGGAATGACACCTGTCATCAGTGATATTGAACTCAAGAACATCATTACCAATCTTCACTCGTTTAAACGCCTTGTGTAATAATTGTAGATGTAAGTTAGGCTTTAGAACTTCAATAAGAGGAAAAGTTATAGGATGGCGGGAGATATGTTCAATCATCACACGAAGACATTCATCATCGTCTAGAGGATCAAATGAAAATTGTTGAGTTCTGTCTTTCAAAATAGGTTCAAATGATGAGGATTCGGTGGAAACTTTGGACGATTTCTTCTTGGATGGGAATTTTGTGGATTTGGACGCCATCTAAGGAGCTTGAAAGCTTTGAAGATGAACACAAATTACATATTAACAGTTCTAGGTCTTGCAAAAGGAAAGAAAGCGTAAAGAGGGAATGATTAGGACTCAAGATGTAACACCTGCAGATTCGGGCTAGACAAATAAGCGATAAAATGAATTTTTTGAAAGAAGATTGTTTGGGGTAAATAATCTTAACTAAATTTATCATATGTGACAATGATTTTGTACATATATAGAACTCTGAAATCCGACTTCGTATGAAGAAGTTATGAAACTTCGAAGTTTCGTGATTAAAACTACACGACTCTACATATCATAAAAAGTGAAATTTTTATAAAATACTTTTAAGACTAAGTAATCTAAACAAAAATCGTAGTAATCGTAAAACCGAGATCGCACGTATAGAGAACATCCAAGTTTGACTTCATATAAGAAAGTTATGATTTTGCAAAGATTTCATCACGACTGTGTCAGCACAGAAACCGAAACTGAAATCGGTCAATTTTTAGGAAACAGAATCGAAACGAGAATTAAAGATCTCGTTAAAACCAGTTCGTCGATATAAAGACAATCGAGAAAGAACGTCGGACGAGAGGGTTATCAATTATTAACGGACTTTAATAGTCTGAGCCTGATAAAAATATAACTTTAAAAATAAATTCAAAATCAGCCAAAGGAGTCTGAATAAAAGTTGTAGATCTCGTCGATATCTACGTGTGGATATAAAATGTGTCAAAAACGGAGCTTGTATTGTCACACCCCAAAACCGAGAACGGCGGAATACGTTCTGGGGTGGAGGACGTCATGTACAGTATCATAACAAAGCATAATAGTAAAGACAAGCAACAACATCCATTGCATTAAGATAATAATTGTAATACAAACGTGTTCAGTACAAATGTTAGACACCAAAAATACAATCAAAATAAAGTGGAGTCTTATGTGTGCTCCGTCTTCTGAAAAGCTGCATCCGTACCTGCCTACTGATAACCTGAGAATACAAGTTATTTTGAAAACGTTTATCAGCATAACGCTGGTGAGTTCATAAGTATTTAGTGTCATTTCCTGTATAAAAATATTCACAATTATACATTGTAAAAGAAAGTTTCGGTGTTGGAAAATAGTATGAGCCCTAGAAAACCCTATGTTTTCCAGAAAAAGTAGTCTTCCCCAAGACCCGATGGTTTGTTTGTTCCTTTGATAATGTACAAGTTTTCCCAGTAGTTATTAGTTTGAAAATATAGTTTTAGACTTTATTCATGTATAGTAATGAGAAATTTTTTTTACCCCAACAGTATCACTGTCGGCCATATGTAATGAAATGCAGGCTCCAGGTAGTATTAAATGTACAATACTCCTCAGGGAGTCTGTTGCCTTTAATTCTTAAAGTATTAATTAAAGGTTTGAATGTGAACTCGTACGTAACCATGCTGATTGACGATCGAATCCCTTTGACCCTCCGAGTCATATGTAGTGATGTGACATTTTGTCACCCCTGGGCCTAGACGGCTCGGACTGTAGCTAGCAGTCGGGATGTGGGAGTATCTGTCCCGTATAGATCTATACACATAATGCCCGCTCTCCCTCCAGGAGACTCTGGTTACGCGGTGATAACACAAAGATGTGTCGTATCGAGAAATAGTATGCCACATTCTATTTTAGTAAGTTCTCTTGTATAGTATGTATTGTTCTCTTTGTATAGCATATAGTGTTCTCTTTGTATAGTATGTAATGTTCTCCTTGTATAGTATATAGTGTTCTCTTGTATAGTACATAGCATATATTGACTCACAACTGAACTGACTCTGGTAGTTGTCATGGTAATAGCAGCACTGAGTAGTAATCCTTAACTATACCTATTATAGTTAAATAGTAATGTTGGTTGTATGTCCTTGATATTCAAAGGCATTGAACTGATATGAAAACTTTTATATCTGACACAAATATATAAGATATATAACTAAGAATTCAACGAGAGTCGGACTAATAACAAAATACCCTAAGCCCACAATCAAACAAGAATAGGAACTAAGGTGAGCTAATAGTCCTAAGTCCTTTAAGTCTTACTTATATAAATATATTGGTGTAGATATGGTTTGAGAATAAAAATTAGTTTAAGCGAATTTTGGAAAATAGTTTTATAATGATTTTACACAAAAATGAATTTGGTAAACATTTGAAAACAGTTTAATTGGCAATATAGTTGAAAATATAGAACATCCCTTTTTGGTGGTAAAAACAGTTAATAGTGTAGAAAATCCTTTTGGTTGCAAGTTATAATTCACATGCGATTGTTACTATAAATTATTTGGTTCAACTTGTATTCCCCCCCATAAAACAGTTAAAAACATTTAAAAAGGTTCATTTAGGGGTATGAACTCACCTGTAGTGAGTGAAGTGGATGGAAACGCCGGGTAGGATGCTAGGTGTCAAGTGAGGACTTGAACACACACACGGATCCTATGTAACATGTAGTGATGTATAAAGTATCTAATTAGTTGTGTAATCACTAATTAAGTGAGTAAAGGCACTTTAATGTATGAAAACACTTTGTTTCAAGTGTTAGGAGTGCTAAAGGTTGCATCTAAGGAGTGTATGGCCTCACTATGGAGTTTACACTTCACTTGGCCACACTTAAGTGTGTTTACGGTTGGGAGACCATTTCCCCCATGAGTTTACGGCCGTAAACTCATGGAAATGGTGCGTTTGGGTGTCTAAAGGTCTCATGCATCACAAGGAAGGTTCCTAGGATCAATTCAAGGGCTTGGGAAGTGGTTAGGGTTCAATTGGGTACTCCCTTGGAGTTTACGGTCCTTGGACCACTCCTTGGGAGTTTACGGTCGTAAACTCTAGGGTTTACGGCCGTAAACCCTTGACCACTTCAACCATTTCATGTTTTAGGGTCCTAAGCTCATCTAAACTAGTTTCTAGTTCATCAAACTAGCTAAGGAAGGGTTTAGGGGCATCAAAACACCATTTGAGGTGTTTACGGTTTTGGGTTTACGGTTCTTGAATGTTCAAGAACCGTAAACTCAAGTTTATGGCCAAAAAGTCACGATCTTGGGTTCCTTTGTCCATGCATGCAAGTATCTAAGCTATATCTAAGCATTAGGGAAGATTTGGAAGTGTTTTGGGGCTTCAAAACCCTCACATAGGAGTTTACGGTTTTGGGAGGCTCCCCAAACCGTAAACACATGCATGTTGGGGTATTTGGATGATCCAACTCGAAATAGCATGAATACCAAGCTAGAAAATCAAGTTAGGGGGGGTTACCTTTGATTTTTGAGGCTTGAAAGTGGTGATCCTTGGCCAAACTCGATTTTAGAGAGAGAAGGTAGAGAGAGAAAGCTCCAAGGTGGGGAAAAGACTCTAAAGGTGGACACTCCTCTTTTATATATGGCTGCCTAGTGGGGACCCACCATACACTGTCGTTTAAACGGAGCTAAATATTTTTACCCGGTAAACTAACCGTAACCCGACTTAGATGCTTTCATTCCGTCATTAAATATATATATTATTTTAATAACTCAAAATAAATTATTTTAATAAATAAAAGTTAACGGAAAATTTTAATAGAACTAACTTTTATTAACGGAAACGGGTTACAGTGACGGAGTAAATTTCGGGTTGTCACATGTATGAAGGAGATACAAATTTTTGAAGTTTTATAGAAAAGTCGCGCGTAGACAAGGTGCTCGGCGAGCTTCTGACATGCCACAAGATCGCGATACATGTCACCACCCAAATGACGCCATGTCAGCAACCTTGACTATGTGTGCGGAACGCACCCGACCAGGTGCGTGATGCACATTCCGAATTTGCCTATCAAATGCGACGAATTCTCCTCATATCTTCACACCTTTATTCCGGATTCTCTCTGAAATACTTTCCACCTTAAGCCCTTTTACTCTCTTGTTCCCGACCACTTCGGCGAAGACCTATGGTGTAAATTATGATACACTTATTTTATTCAAGTGTAACTTTTAATTATAGTCATAGTCGTTATTATGAACCTATAATTGAGATTTATCAGTAATTCCAAGTCATTATACTGATTGATCTACTTACGGGGATGATGTATAGGCTGGACTTAGTGAGGTGTTTAAAGTTGTATTTACAAACAATATACTCTCTATACCAAACGGACCCTATGTCAGATATGATCCTACCTGGTTTTTCCTTACTTGATGGATCTTGATGTAGAGATTAGGATTATTTAGGAATCTAGACTATCATTAGTCACCTAGAATATAAGACTAAGACTTAGTAAAGTAAACCTAAGTCAAGTCAGAGGAAAAGATAAATTACAAAGGCGATGTTCTGCCCAAACTCTGAGGCATCCACTTTTAACAAGTGAGTGCATAGTTACTTTCATGTTACATATAAATATGAAGTATTTATGTAATTAAATATGTGCTTATGTACAAATATGTTATGTGTTAGATGAATTATTATAAGATGATTTTTATACGATTTACTGTAAATGTATTTTCTTACCTATCATATATTAGGTAGTGATGGGTAATGAGGGAGGAATAGAATAATGAGGGAGATGGATGTTGAGAGATAAGAATAACAATAAAATGCCTTAACTTACTAGTACTATTGTCCTAAGTGATGTAGTCATCTAACAGAATATATATGACGACCACCAAACTATTTGATCACAATCCCGTGGAATGCAGGTAGGTGCATAAACCTGTAGGCGATGGACTTTGTGTCCATATGATGTACTCTAATTCCCATTGCCATGTATTGTAGAGAAATCCCTGTAAAAAATACTATCACCAAAAATGATTAAAGTGATCCTTAGTATAGATCCTTAGGAATGAAAATAGGAAGAAACCTACTGGCATGTATTTCAGAGAAATCTCTGACACGATACTATCAACAACGATGACTATAATGACCCTTTGGATAGATCCTTAGGGAAGAATGAAAAAGAAAACATGGATGGGTAATCGGCTTAATTGTTTGATAATTAAACATATTAACTATATTATTGTGGATTGAAAACGCTATGTACTCACTAGGTTTCCCAACTTCACGCACACATCTTCTTTTTATCACAGGTAGCATTAGAAAGGTAGATCAATGAAGAGTGATTCAAAGAGATGTATAATGATAGTTTAAGATACTGTAAGGCCTG
The DNA here is from genome assembly GCF_052849685.1 of Lactuca virosa. NCBI lineage: Eukaryota > Viridiplantae > Streptophyta > Magnoliopsida > Asterales > Asteraceae > Lactuca > Lactuca virosa. The sequence continues at coordinate 144,418,326 of NC_136429.1, read as the reverse complement.
TTTATGCTTATGTTTTATATCAGGTATGACATACCAAAGTTTTTAATAATCAATGAAAAAAGTTTCTTCAAAATTAATTTTATGGGAAAATTTCTGCTTTTATCATTAAACTCTATTTTAAATAAGAATAAATAAAAAGTTTTAAAATGGCCGTAAAATGGGAATGTCATAGTTAGTATTAGATCATTAGTTTAAGAGAACTAGGAATTTAGAAGATTTCTAAAATTAAACTTAGAATGCTAAGCAATGATCGTGAGATGTGTGTCTATTATATTTTATGTAATACACCTGAATTGACACAAGCACTAACTTACTTTACGACAAGATGCCTAATTTGCTTTTATGTGCTAAATGATTTATATTATAGCATGCCTTAGGATTCCAAACTGCTATTACTTAAATGAAAGATCTATTGTCAACCATAACTTGGATAACGAAATTTTATGTGTTCAGGCTTCTAAACATTTAATTACAATATTAGAAACGACATGTAAAGTTTCAGAGTGATAAGCAGGACTTATGCGTCTATCATAAATAAAACCTTCCATCTCTATATTCTTGTGTCGGTATACTGAACTGATACTTTGGTGTATAAAATGTCATGGTGAGGACACGATGCAGATTAGGAAAAGGTAATGGAAACCGACAGCCTAATCCTGATCAAGTGATGTGTCATGAACTGGTTGTTACACCTACACCCGAACCTATCACAATAGCAGGAGTTTAGAAAATGATGTGAACCATGCTAAACCAACATATGTAGGAGACAAGACAACTACTTCGGAAGAATAAGGATAAAATTACTGCACTAATTGTGCCATCTAAGTTGAATAAGGAGTATTCAGAAGAAGGAAACTGTAGTAAAGCTGTTAGACAGGTTGAACCACGAAGGAGTAGGAAGGACAATATCGAAAAAAGGTTGATAGATATGGATACAGGTATGAAGACTACATGGAATTTCAACCATTAATACTTTCCGGAAAGCCAACGCTAGTGGCAGCGATGAATTGGATTTATGAGCCGGATATGGCATTTGAGGGGTGCGACTATAGCGATAGCCAGAAGATAATCTTCATAGCCAGAAAACTAAAAACTGATGTGTTAAGATGTTGGAAATGAGTGGTCACCACTATCGCAAATGGATAAGCATGGAAAATGTCATGGAAAGACTTCCTTGTAAAATTAAAAAGTGAATATTACTCTGAGAGTGCAAGAATATGTGTGTGGACAAGGTTTCAAAACTCAAACCTTGAATTAACTTAATATCAATGTCTGTTGCTAATATTAAGAGTCCAGTCAAATCTGGTAAACCAATCTTGTCTTGAAGTAAGAAGTTCAACAAAGTATTCAAGTATATGAGTATGAACAATGTAAAGAGATTTAAGAACAATGAGAATGATTGATAGAATGACTTAACTGACAAGATACTTGGTATTGATGTGAGAGAGAATGTTTCTCTATCTATTACATTGCATGAAAATCACGCCACCTTAAATAGCCAATGAGTGATAAAAAGACAAACTAACAAAACTGCATGAACTATGTAAAGCTGAAAATTCAAAAAACTGACACATAGGATTTTCTCCATTTTCTCCCAATAAAACAAAGACTAAAAGACAAGAATAATTAAATGCTAATACACACTCAAAATAGTATTAAATACAAGGTGTTTCTCAGATAGAACTTCTTTTTAGAAGTAGCTTTATTTTGGAACTCATCACATTTCGAAATGCACATCACTTTGGAATGACTTGACTTTGGATTACTGGTGGTTGATTTTCATGTATGAACATGCTCAAAAATAACCGGTCAGAAATGAGCAAGGAATTCCAGAAACTAATGAAATGAGACGTGAGCGTCAGTGAGCACGCTTCAACATTTACCGAGAAAATTAAGTTAGTTTCTCACCCGGTTCCTACTAAACCCTTGAAGTTAGAAAAGTTTGCTAATGGACTACGAACGGATTTCGGTACAATGGTGAAATTAGCAACTACTTTGGAAGCGGACATCCGAATTGCAAAATCTCTTGAAGACATGATCAAAGGAAGATCCACCACCCACGCTGAAGTTAGAAAGAAGAGGATGATGAAGGCTCTTCAGAATCCAATAAAATTAGTATGTTTTCAAAACCTAGCCCAAAAACAAGAAGTTTGGGGATAAAACTGAAGCCAAGTGGTGGGATAAGTGCAAAATGAAACACTTCGGAGGATGCATTGAAAGAGTGTCCGACTTAAACTATGGGAAGACTGGTCATTATGCTAATGACTATAGAAACATTAAAACAATATGTTTTCAATGTAAAGAAAAAGGCAATGTAGTGAAGGACTACCCATGGAAGAAAGAAGTTGCACGAGCTTCTTAGATAACTCTCAGAACGGTGAAAGATGAAGCAAATGCAGGTTTAGGAAGCCAATAAAAAGAAGCTCCTTATCGAGGATATCAAATATATAAAGTAGTCATCCCATATAAATAGTATTGTACGATGTAGCCTGATGTAAAAGTCATGATGTATGATGAACTTGAATAAAAATGTAATTGTTTTCAATAACCAATGTAATACTAAATTATGTTAAACTGTCCTATGTGTTAAATTCATTATGTGTAGTAATTTGGATTACTACGAGGCAATTCTTTGGACGAGTATGAGTAGGTGTCAAAAGTAGTAGATACCAATATTACCGGAAGCACATGACCCACACTTAGATCAGGGAGAGTCACAAGGTTACCCATGACACTAATAGTAGAATTCATTTTGTTCATTTCCATCATTACCTTTGTTTTGGTAATGACTAAGAAGATGAATTCTATTCCAACCTTGGTGGTCGTTTCGAATCGAGTCCAACTAAGATAAATCTACAAAGTAGATTTGATGTAGTGTCCAAGTTTAAATTAAAGGAAAAGATAATCGAAGTATCACGATCGTCGTTAAAATTAAGAAGCTTTTACCTAAAATTGCTACATTCCAGAATGTGATTAGATCACATTAGAACATGAAGGATGGTATCGCCCATACTCGAGTATGACTCAAAGCGACATAAGTATAGCCATTGCATCATGTGATGGAAGATCATTAGAGAATGATCGTGCGGTTTGTTACGTTAGTCAAAGAAAAGTCAATATCATAGGTTAAGTATATTCTAGAAGGAGAAGGATTCTCCGATCAAGATCAAATTTAGAATAAAGAGAAACCAAAAGACGGAGCACCACCAGCAGTTGAGAAGTCCAAAGTGTTAAGAACTCCTTTGAAAATACATAAGAGTTATGATTATTGCCTAGGATGGAAAGATAACGTGTAGAGTCACAATACAAGCCATGTTTTGCTGATGATTCTGGGATGTAATCATCCTAAGGGGGGAGATAATTGTAACACCCGCAGATTCGGGCTAGAAAATTAAGCGATAAAATGAGTTTTTGAAAGAAAATTATATAGGGTAAATAATATTTACTAATGTTATAGTATATGTGACAAGGATTCCGTACATATAGATGTTTTGGTGAAAAATTGATCAAGTATTATTCAACCAAATTGTATGAGAGGCTGTGGTGTTTAAGGTAATAAAAATATTGAATAGTGATCAGAGTGAGACAAGTGAGTTACAAGGAAATCCTTAGATCCTTTTTAGGACCTCCAGCATAAAACCTTGGGAGGTGATAATGATCACCTCCCTTGTTGTTTTTTTATTGATTTCAATGAGAAGTTACATAAATGATTAATATAATACGAGTACAAATGTAGCAATAAAGCTAATATGTGTGTAGTGTGTGTATTACAGGTGTATTTATAGTCTATACTAAATAATAATAAGTCTGATATTTCCGGGATCCTCTTGAATGAGCATATGCACGTTTTTTGACTTGGTATTCCAGAGTCTTAAGCCTGGTTGAAACGATTCTTCGTTGTTAATAAGTCTCTTATTGACCATTTCTACACATCTGAGAAAAAGAAATAGAAATATGACCATTAAGAGTATTAGGAATAAAAATAACAATGTTCAGGATCCTGAGAAAAGGTTCGGGATCCGGAATAGGGTTGAGGATCTTGGCCCAAACAATTGAAAATTATACATTCAGGATATTTCGGTTAGTCTTAAATATTAAAGGTATAATTTTAAGTAAAAAAAAGATAAGGAATTTGAATTTCAAACCCTAATGGATAAAATTTATCTGTTCCATAACCATCATTACGTAGTCAAATCATACTCCCTCTCCTCTATCACCAGAATAAATAGGGCAATCGATTTAAGATTTCCGTTACCATCCTAGATTTACTCATGATCATCTCCGGTTACTTTCAAAGGTACCTTGTTCTTCCTTTTTTCCTTCCGTTTTCCTTCTTTTCTGATCATGGGAAAGAAAATTGTTCATTCTCATGCTAGCATACTGTTGGGTTTTGGTATAGTACAACATCCTATGGTGCAAATACAACCCTAAATGCTTTGGATCTATGTTTTCTCTAATTACACATGCAATATTGTTTCCAAAGCATTAAGCCTACAACTATCATGCAAATGACATAATCAACATAAAAGAGAGTTATAGAATTACCTCTTTGTTGTAGCTTGTAGAACTTCTTGAGTTTGGCCTTTAAGAATTTAGTGCCCCAAGTGTTGCACCTCCAATGGAATCACAACACACCTTTGGACAAAGGATGACTTTGGAGAGAATATTCTTGCAACCAAAATCGGCTCATTAGTGCCCATTTTTGGATGCTAAGGGGCTTATTATATAGTGTGGCAATATTAGGGTTAGACCATGTAAACCCTAATGTGCATGACCTTCTATATTCCTTAGGGTCCATGGGTTTAAACCTCCATGGATCATCGATGGGTTACCATATTGGTTTAGCCCATCCTAAATAACAATTGGCCCACACTATAAGAATCTTTGATTTGTAAAATCAATCCCCATATATTTAATTAGTCTCTTTTGATCACAAAATTAATTCCAAATTAATTCTTGATCAATACTAATTAAATCATATGATTTTATATTAATATATTATAATTTATAATATATTAAGAAATCATAAACAACCTCTTCTCAAAAGTTCATCCTATCAAATTGTCCTGGTGATATGCAACCCAAATGGACCATGCTACTCTCGGGTCAAGTACATACCAATTATAGTTATGGGCTTAGACACCTAATCCAACAGTCTCCGACTTGGATAAGTCTAATAACTATTATTGCAAGTGCGACTCCACAACTCGAATAGCAATTGTAGCTCTTAAAAGTCGCTGTCGAACTATTAACAAATCAAATGACGCGTCCATTAGATAAGGGATCATATATTCCTCCATTCTAGATATCATATGGACAGACACATGGATTATAGTTATTCTCTCTTTCTATCTGTTGTTTCCCGATTTCCGATTTATGACGACTGCCTAATTGAACAAATCAAATCAGTTCAGGCTTGGCCAACTACTTCGGGTGTCATCACTAAATCATCGAGGGGCCCACAAATATCGCTTTTATCCACATGGGGTAAAAGGAACGGATAAACTTTGTCTCAAATGCTTGCTTGTACTTACTCATCAAATTACATACAACAATATGTTTTATAACACCAAGTTACTGGTGCGTTTACATACGTCAATGTGCCACCAAATCGCAACTACAACTCATATGTCTCCGTTTCAAGAATATAAGATATTATCGTCTCACAATCAATTGTGATAAAATCCATGAAGTGATTCAGATGAGCGTGGTTTGAATCCAATACTCAAATCTTATTCCAGGAGTACTCATGAACACTGCAGCATACTTGTGCTATACCTAAACGCCTTTAGACAAATCTACAGACCCATTCATGACAGTCTTGCCTCAATACCTACTTCCAAAGTATGATCGACTGTGGATGGTTTTGAATAACCTAGTTATTCTGGAAGTGAAAACATGCAAAGTGAAACACAAGAATAATCGAATCCAATATGGTCTCAGAACTTTTGAATATAAATAAAACACCTTTTATTTAACCACCATATTGATTACACATTATTCATTGTATAATGTTTCGATTTATAAACTCAATACTTGAATTAAAACAATAGTTGTACCATGCTCCAAGCATGCACACTATGTTTTCTATGGTCTTTACTTTGTGAAATAGATCATTTGAAAACATTTCAATGATGCTCATTTCACAATTCCAAATCTTTATTGCAAGTGTAAGAATTCCAAATTCTTGCCACTATTAGAATGTGTTAGTATCTAAACTATCATGCATTGATTCTTTTGTAATGTTTAGGTACCAAAAGTCATAGAGACTTGACCAATGATATTACAAAATATTCCTTTGGAGATTGTTACAAGACAATTCTGTGGAAATTAAGTCTCAAATTCAAAGTACATTCCTTTGAACATCCTTCTTGCATAAAATTTCTAACTTTCTCATCTATTCTTCAACTCCTAATATGGAAACATTCCATATTTTCCATACGAATACTCATTATTATTCATAATAATGTCAATATGGTCCATCCATTACTATACTTCCAACTGTCCTTAAGCACCCAATCCTTGGCGAACCTTAGATTGTCCTTAACAGTTGTCTAACCACTTTAGTCATACCCGATTCTAGTCCTTTTTCCCTCTTAATTCCCTAGGCATTTGGAAAATTTAGAACGCGAGAATATTATAGCATGTGCAATCGATCCTATACTCGAAGCATATGGGATACGATTCATAATGTCTAACATACAGACATGATACTTGATCAATCTTTTTCTATAATATTTCTATTTGCCATGTTCCCACAATTCGAATTGTGAAGAGGAATGTCGTAATCATAATCAAAATTTGAGAATGCAATTAACATTTCCATATATAGAGTTTCTTTATGTTGAACTATTCAAACATAACATTCATATATATTTGACTAAATTTGATTAAAAACTCAATCTAAGCTTTTAGATTTTGAAATCAAGTATGAATTCCTCTCCCTTAATTATAGCAAAACAACTTTTCAAACCCTACAACTTCACGATTTGAAACTTTTGTTTTCTATAATTAACATTGCTAACTTGCAACATTTACCATAATAATTAAGCTCCCACTAGCACAATAATTATTATCTTACTAGCATAACACTTATGCTCCCACTAGCTTTGATATGTATTCAGAAATCAGCTAGACTTCTATAAATCAATACTTATTGACTTTCTTACCGAATTTCAGATTTATGATACGAGATGCTTCGATAAGACTTTATCCAGGCTTCTCAAACTCATACACCTTTCCTTAGATAGCTCACATGTGTGTCTTAACAATTTTAGAACTTACAGCAATAAGTGTCAAATGATTAGACCCTTTGCCATTTCTCACAATTCAAATTATGAAGAGGGTTGCCTTAATCATAATTGAATTTGAGAATGCAAATAACACAATTGCTATCTCCTTAAAATCTACTTAGTGAAAGCGTTTCCTCACAACCATTTTCATGAATTGAAGAGAAAGCTTGTGACACTTAGATTTTATGGTGTATGTGTTCCTATCCATCTGAATCTGTCAAAACCGTAATCACAAGACAAGGTTATTGACAAATCCAAACTCATATGGACTGAACTTGTTCAATCTTAATTTCTTGCCACTTGCCAACACAAGAGCCTACCATTTCTTCCAAGTTGTTTATGCAAACAACTGATAACTCATAGAAGTCACATGCATAGTCAACTTTAACTGGAATGAGCACAGAAACAAGAATATGTCAACACGATAGGTTAGAAACCTCAAGTGGTCTGCTAGTGATAAACAATAGGTTTATTCTTGATTAGTTCTTGAAAATTGTCAAGATCTTTTAAGACTCCCACTGACCTCTTGACATCTAAGACTTCTCTTGTCAAGAACCATTCCTTGTTAAACAAATATTCAAGAGTTAGTGTGGATTCTTATCAAGACAAACACTTCACACAGTTGGTCTTAGTTGGTCTTTGTCTCATCCAAAACATCACAACTTACCAATTTCAATTGTACAAGAGTAAGAAACATGTTACTCTACATTTGATGAGTGTTATAAAACTTATGAATTTAGTGTCACTGAAGGCACAATCTTGGAGTATGACTCTAAGACTTGTTGGAACGAATTATGACTCATCTTTTTGATTTAACCATTTCAACAATTCACGATTCCTCTTCTTAGCCATACAAATGCAATAAGATGTCCTTAGAGGATCAATTGTGACATGGTTTTCATAATCATCAAGATGATCATAAAACATGATACTCAAGTACTCTCCCATCTTTTCAGATTGGAGAAACTTCTATCTTTCTGCCTAATTTGATTCTTCTCATTCGTTTTGCCATATATTGAACCTTTCCCAATGATTTAGAATTATACCTAAACTTGTAAGCATAACCATATTTACTAAACTTTAGTAAATCATGACGAATGGTCTTATCATTCTTTGTAGTGGACCTGACCAGCACACAACCAAGTGTACCTGATCCCCTATTCCTTTACTTGACTCACATATATATGTGAACAAGGAATTAGTCTTAATTTCCCAAAGCTGAAACTCATATATCATACAAAACAAGTTGCATGATTTCGAGTTTCTGTCCAATTGAAACTTGGGTGATGAGAATCTTACCTTATTTGGCAAATTTTGACACTTCCACATACGATAGAATCAAATCCATTTTTCAATTATTGCTACAAACATACAAACATCAATTTTTCATAAATGCCATTGTAAGGAGATTTAAGATAAGAAAACTATGTTACTACATATTTCTAAGAAATCTATCATAACTCTTAAGCAACAACTCAAAAATCCGTTCATCGAACCATGCGATTGAAATCCATCTTCGCGACTAGATTCAACATACTTTTCCTTTAAGCTTCCTTTCTTTTTCATGATCCTACAAAACATAAAACTGAAACCTTGTCACATAATGTATTAAGAATCAACAATTAGAAACTTAATAGAGTAAAATAGCAGACTTACCTGAAGCAGAACCATACAATCTGACTAAAGTTCTCAGGTAGTCAGGGCATCTTCGATTCCAATGTCCCTTTCCTTGGCAATAGAAACAAATAGGGTCATTGGAAATGACATATGGAACAATATTAGATTTTGCCTTTCCCTTATGATCAAAACTTTTGATCATGTCCAATTCCTTTCCTTTAGGAGAAGGAATCATTTACGGGATATCCATGTCATTTCCCATGTCAGCTCGAGAGGTAGATCTTCCAGTCAAATTTGCCTGACCATTGCGCTAAATCATTACTGATTCAGCAGCAATCGGAAAATAAATAAGATCAATAAGGGTCATGTCGTGATCTGTCAAATAGTAGTCTTTAACAAACTCACTATATGACCCGGGAAGTGACTGATGAACCCAGATAGCCAACTTACTTGGGAACACAACACCCAACATTCTCAGCCTGTCATTGTGTGACTTCATATCCAAGACATGTGCACACACAGACTTTCCATCATTGTATTTGCTATCCAATAAGACTTGAGTGATCTTGAACTTTTCAAGTCTTCGAACTTGTGGGTTAGGGAGAATAATTGGAGGAGGTGGAGAAAATGAAGCATGATTTCCACTTCCACGATTCAATCGCGGAACATCATATTCAAGAGAAAAGCTTGTTCCAAGAGATTTGGGAAGACCATAGTTGTCTGAACTAGACATCTACAATGGGAGAAATTCAAGTTAGTTGATTTAAGTCCTTAATATAACAACCAAATGAAATATTAAGGGTAGGACCCAACACAATATTTTACAATTCGGAAGAGGGATGCCGTAATCCAATCGCAAAATATTTGAAGGTAGGTAAATGACGATATACCAGTTTCCACCACAAAAAACGAAATTGATTATTAAGTTTTAAATGGATTGAAATTCCTAGATCCTTTGACATTATAACGACCATAAAACTCGAACCAATTTAAAACATTTTATTTCATTTTAAAACCATTAAGTTCATCCATCTTGTTTTCAAAATAGTTTAAACATCAGAGTATCCCCAAAACCATATCACATAAATCATAAAACATGAGGAGCGGTACGATCACGCCTTCGCCTTGCCACGATCTCCTGAAGTACCTGAAACAATAAACTGCAACTGTAAGCCCGAAAGCTTAGTGAATTCCCACAAAGTACCCATAAACACATAGACATACATACAATAAAGAACAACATGCTATGGGTCCAATCAACCTTCCGGTTGGAATACCCGTGGCCCTCAACCTTCGGGTTGGAATGCCAACATACTACCATGGGCCCAATCATCCCTCAGGATGGAATACCCCAGGCCCCTCAACCATCGGGTTGGAATACCCATACACCTATACATACTACTACAACTACTATGGGTCCAATAATCTCGCAAGATGGAATACCCCAGGCCCCTCAACCATCGAGTTGGAATGCCAATCTACTAAGAGTCCAATCATCCTACCTGGATGGAATACTCTTGAACCACAACCATCGGGTTGGAATGCCCCACCTCCTATCATAAAATAACAACTACCATGGGCCTAATCATCCCTCAGGATGGAATACCCCAGGCCCCTCAACCATCGGGTTGGAATGCCAACCTACTATGAGTCCAATCATCCTATCTGGATGGAATACTCATGGCCCACAACCATCGGGTTGGAATGCCCCTATACTAGCAACATTTATACATAACGGGCAACCACATAACATTCTACAGAATCAACATACTAGGGCCCTATCATCCTACCGGGATGGAATACCCTCTGCTACGGTTCAACATGAATATACCACGGGTAACCTCCTACCATCGTACATAAGGCAAGACCAACTACATGTCTGTACTCATAACCGCTACCCAACTACCAGGGTGCTGATTCAACAGAACTAGCCATCACTTAACTATCCTATCCTCTAGGATACTAAGCTAACAAAGCATATCCTCATATCATTATCCTATCTGCCAGGGTACTAGCAAGCATATCATCACAAAACACAACAAGCTCTAAACAACAATTCAAAGGGCCGGCCTTGCTGCCCTAGACCCTTGAGTACAGTGAGGATAACTCACCTGAAACGAAGAACCGGACCACGAAAGTACACACCCGAAGCACTGCTCCAAACTCCAACACCTATTGCCATCAATGGACCATTGACATAAATAACCAATTTACCATAATACCTTCGGGGTCAAAGTCAAAGTCCTGGCCAAAGTCATCCTTCCTGACTGACTCTACTCGCCGAGTCAACCCGTTGACTCGTCGAGTCCTTATACTCTGAAAACTCTTAGAACACGACTCAACTCGCCGAGTCACCCCAAGACACGTCGAGTCCAACGATCTCCGAGTCCCATCCTACTCAACTCACAGAGTCACCTCCCGACTCACTACTTCGAGGTTTAACCGGAAGAGATTAGGGTTCTGCGACCAAACTCGCCGAGTCCAAGAACAGACTCGCCGAGTCCAAGGCAATCTTCAACAGACTTGCCGAGTTGTTCTTCCAACTCGCCGAGTCCATGCTCATGTTCATACAACTCGCTGAGTACACCCATGTGACTCGCCGAGTCTCTCCAGTTCTCAATCCATACAGTGGCTTTTTGATGAAACAATTAATCGAGTATGAAATAAATCAGAGTTTAATGATCAAAGTAGGATTGCAAGATTTGAACACAGATGTAAATATGATCTTGTTTCAGCTCTATTACGCTCTCAAGTTTTACAGAGTACAAATGTCAATTCTGTAAAGACTCGTCCTTATGACTCTAGTAAACACTCCTATTTATAGGAGAGGAAAGCGTACAAAAAATATACTAAGGACTATGCGTTAAGCTTCGAATACAACGCCCTAGTAAAATAGATTACAAAATTTTCGAAGGGTACAAAACATACTTCGACTAATTACAACATTTCGACCCTTACAATCTCCCCCTTTGTAATCATAGTCGAAGTCTTCAGTTTGTAAGAAGTGTGATGGAATACAACAACACCCTTCGAATCTCTGTGTACCAAGAGATAATTTTCTTCAACTCTCTCTTATCTCCTTCATTGTTCTTCTTGCAGTGATTCATACGAACAATTAAGTTCGTATATTGAGAAGTTGAGTACCTTTCCACTTCGCACGCTTGGAATAAAAACCGCTTTGACTTCCCAGATTTTTCTTTCCCTACGAAGACAGTTCCAAAAGGTTTCAGACATATCTCACCATCAACATATTTCTTTAATTCTATGTGTGTCTTCGAAGGAGCCATTGGAGTTGTTATTTCCATTCCTTTAGCCGTAGCTAACTCCACATCAGTAAGTGCCAAACACTCATAGTAATTTTCGATAAAAATTTTGTTGTGAGCAACTCCAAGCTTGAATTCTTCTGGTTCTGTGTTTTGAAGGAATGAAAAGGATTTATCTTTCAAAAGTAATGCAACTTGTATAAGATCACACAAGTTCATTAATGGAAAATCTGCAACAGTGAATTCGCAAATTTTTCCATCTGCCCTGGCAACCACATATTTAAAATTTTGGACTGTGTTTTCGAAAACCACATCCTTTTTCATACTTATCACCTTCTTGATTTTGATCAAAGACCAAACATCCTCAGGGGCTTTTCCTAGAACAGCATGAAAATGAATTTTCATGTGTGTCCCTTCATCCTTGTTTTTAAAATTCCCTTCTGCCTTGAACTGAGGCATGATAAACATCATTTCATTTATCGGGAAATCCAGCTGGCTTGCATCAGTATTCGTGACCAGGTAACTCTGGTTTGGTTTCTTTTCAAACGAATACATGTGATTGAATGCAACCTTGGCTTCGATTGTTTCATAGTTATAGTGTTTCGTTGGATCCCCTTTATCCATTCCCTTTGGATCACTTGCTCGCTGAGCCATTATACTTTGAACGATTCTGAGCTTTTCGATCTTAGCTTCAGCTTCAGCCTTCTTTTCTTCCTTCGACTTTTCGACAACAATCGATTTCCCCTTGTCTTTCAATGCTGGATTATCAATTATCTCTTTTGGAATTGAACCACTTCCACCAGTCTCCGAAGATTTACCAATTACAATCCCTTTCGAAAAAGTTCTTGTAATGGGTAATGTTGTTACAACTGTAGAAGTCACCATCCTAGCCGAAACTATTACTGGCTTTGTTGTTGGGATTTTCGAAGAAAAGACTTTTCCCACCAGTTTCGCATCTTCTCCACTAGTCTTCGACTCACTGGTTTTCCTTTCTCCCCCTTGCACCCCTGTGATAGTAGGTGGGGCATTTGTGATTGGAAGAAGACTTGATATGCGAAAGAGAGGAGCAAGTTGTTTGTTAAGAATGGCTTCAAATTGAATAAACTTCTGAGACAAAAATTCAGGAGTCATCAGTGGAGACGAAACCAGCTTGACAGAAAGTTCCTTTAACTCCTTGAGTAGAGAAATTACTTCTTCAAAATTCGCACTTTCTGTTGTTGAAATTTGAGAAATTTGAGGACTCAAATTTTCATACAACTTGACAAATTTGGTGACAGCGTCACAAATTATATAAACTTTTTGATGCAAGGAAGCATAGTCTTATTGAGCCGTAGCGATTTCTCTTTTCATATCGTCACGAAGTTTATGAATCTGCAAGTTGACATCCTCTCGTACTTTCTTCACATCTTGAACAAAAAGCACATGTCGTTCCTTTGCTACATTCTTTAACTCTTTCAAATCACTAGCAAATTTCGAACTTTGAGAATTGAGTCGAATTTCAGTGTTTTGATCATTGAGATCAACTTTCTCCAAGACTCGAGATTCAGAATCTTTAATCATACCAGATACTTTGGTCACCATTCTGGCTTCGAACATCTTGAGCATAGAATCAATCTCCAAACTAGAAACAGATGAACCACCTCCAAGATCGGCTTGAGATTGAATTATGGAATTCAATTTCTGATTCAGAATTTTATACTGCTTCATGGTCATCAGCATATGATCAGGAAATTCCTCTTCCTCTTCGTGAAACTCCAATTCTTCAAATGTACCACCAAACCCCTCATTATCAGTCTCAGTCTCCATTTCAATGGTTTCTTGAATATGTGAAGTTGGTTTGGGTGGATCAGTAGATTGAGAAGAGAAAATTGAAGTGAATGGTTGATTGATAATGTGTTCGAATGTAGGTGAATCTGTGGTTGATGTGATGGGAATAATAGATGGTGATGAAGAAACAATATGTTCGAAAGGAGCAGAAGCAACAAGACCTTGAGTTTCAAGTTTCGAACCTTTTTCACCCATACTGACATTTGCATCCGTATGAGATACGTATGAAGGGATGCCTGAAGTTCGAACCTCCTCAGGAACTGATTTGGCAATCGAATCTTCGGGTGGAATGATGAGTATTTTCTCAGGAGTCGAAGTCTGAGCAAAAATAGGAGTTTCAGGAATTCGTTCGTCATCGTCTTCAGTTGATTGAGTAGAAATCACCAGCTTTCGAGTCTTCCTCTTTTTCTTCTTGGTCAAACGCTTGGCCATATCCTCAGCCATTCGTTTCTTGGACACTGGAGAAACCGGTGCTGGCACCTCTCTAATTAACACCCCTTGATGAGTGATTTGAGGTTTTCGAACCACATTTTGTGTAGGAGACTTACGTTTGTGAGAATACTTCATTTTGATTCTTCGAAACATTCCAGTTTTCGAAGGAGTAATGACATTCTCTTGAGTTTCTGCAATGATAGGCTCAATCACTTGGGTCTCATCAATAGATACTTCACCAGTTTCAGGCTTTTTCTTTGGAGACTTCAAGGATTTCGAATCCTTGGATGTCTTTTCAGATGAAGTAGGATCAGACTTCTTTGATTTTTTAGACTTCTTTTCTTCCCTAGGCAAAAAAATCCCAGTCTGAACAGAAGAATCAATGGTTTGAAAATATGCCACCAAAACAGAATTCGTAGGATCAATCCTTTCGAGCATCGCATCTGGAATTCGAGCCACAGTTGGGAAATCATCAGTATTATCTACAACTTCCTTCGGATAGTGGTATGATTGAAAAGCAACTTTTTCTTCGTCATTTGGTACCAAAATCCCTTCCTTATTATAAAAATATTGCAGAATCAGGCTCCAATATCTTGCACAGGAAATACCGTGAAGGGCATTCGTATGTTCTACACCCTTTTGGAATTCCTTCCATAATTGTGTGGAAGAGTCCACTTGAAGATCGTAGTATAGACCTGCAACCATTGCATACACCTCCATTCTGCCTTTGTCTAAACCAACTGTTCTCCCGGTTAAACAGCGTAGAAAAATACCAAATAAGAAATTCCACAGTCTTGGAAGACCAGATTTCTTAAAATCACTTATTTTGGACAATGGTGGCTGATATCCCATCTCATTAAACATATACACAATTTGAGGGAATGTGAAATCAACATAAGGAGGCGAATTCGGAATATCAAGAATCTGGCAGAAGAGTTTCTTGGATAGCCTAACCTTTTTGTCGTTCACTAGATGAAAAGTGATCGTATCAGATGCTTTGTTGTAAGTCGCAGTGGATCCTGCTTGAGAAAGCCAGGATAATGGAACAAAAAAAGAATTGAACATCGCCGTAGATAAAACAGAGTGCTTCAAAGCAACGATGAGCATCTTCAATTCTTCTGGGTATTGAGAAATTTCACCATCCACATAATAGTTAGTGGATTGAATCTTCATTACTGGTGCAGATGAAATATCTTCAGTGGAAGGATCAACATGAGCAGAAGTTGCCATGGTTAGGGTTTGAAGATGATGATGAACAGAGAATTTGGGAATTTTTCGTTTTGATCGCGTAAACTGAGAATGAACCCTTCAATCCCGTTTTATATCTTACCTTGAATTTTTTAATTTGAAGCGGGATGAATTTAATGAGATCCAACGTGGCACCTTGAAAATCAGACCATTACTGCATAAAAGTAGCCATGCGTCAAAAAGGAACTGTCATATCTCCTTGAGAACCGGACAGAATACCATACGTCATATGTAGACAGCCTGTATTGTTATCCCCAAGATGATTTGTAACCGTTATGACTCTTCGTATGGAAGCAAGGCTCTTTCACTTTTGGGTTGAAAAGCGAAGTCATACGCCAGAAGTTCGAAATCATCAGCCTGAGTTGGTATTACTCAGAACCTCAAGGATTTCGTGAGTGCAGTGTTCCAAAGAATATAGACGAGAAACAAATATAAGAAAAATATGGGATAATGTGATGTCAAACCATTGACATAAAAGCATATTAAATCCCGGGCAAAGATTACTTCATTAATCATTAAGAGAAATGATCAGTTGCTTGTGTGGGTTCCCATGAATTACAATCGAATACTTGTAGAGAAGTTTCGAAGGGCATCTTTTGTAAGGCTACATAGGTGGCTTAATAAATTTCGTTACATATCAGCCTTAACATAAGGTGAGTAATTGTAACATAAATTACTTGTTTGACCAGTGTAGTCAGTGACAAGTTTGCTTTGAAAATTTTTGATATGACAAGGATATTCGAATGAAACTCACACGGAAATCAAATTCAAGAAAAAAAATTATATGTTGTATCTTGTTGGGTAACAAACATCGTGGGTTTTGAATGTTTGATCAATACCACTCATTCGAAATGAATATGATTTGGAGTTTCGAATTTTGTTACAGAAACAAAAGTTTCGTGACAATCTGGAACTGAGTTCCCCGTCAATTCCTTAAAAGTTAATGAAAATTGGGTTTCACTTTCATCACGGTCTCATGATGTCAGATCATAAACACAGAGTTCTGATATATCTAAGTCTCGATGGGTTTGATCAGAGACCTCTCGGACATATGTCTTTGTGTGTGATTGTGAAAGAAATTTTAGATGAAAAAGATTGGTGAAGACACGAAGTGTACCTCTGTTATTTGTGGACCAAACAGTAAACTCTAAACTCATTTTGAGAAGGGTAAGGTAGCTTAGAGACTAATGTGAATATAAGCCTGATTGGGAAGAAATCTTCGTATGAATAATTTCATTAAGGCTTTCGTACATACACATTGAGTCATGGAGGCTTTGGTCAACATGCAGCAACATGCTTCTAGGGACAACTTAACTAGTTCAAAATGCGAAAAATATTGGTCGATTCATACGAAAAAAATGTACCTGACCCTAGAACTGCAAGCATATTCCATCTTATACCTTCATGTTGTTTTGCACCAAAATACTAAAGAGAAGTAAGAATTAAAATATTTTTGTTGTTTTGAATTTTTCGAAAATAAAGACAAAATAAACGAAAATCTTTTTGTATTTTTGGAAATTTTCGAAAATTGAATGACAAAACAAAAGAAAATCTTTTTGGATTTTTGAAATTTTCGAAAAGTAAATGACAAAAATAAAAGAAAATCTTTTTGGATTTTTGAAATTTTCAAAAATAAAAAAAATATACTATACTTGTTGCAAACACACGAAATTTTGTCATTCCTTTATCATTGACACATGTACGAATTCGAAGGGGTCGAAGCGTTGACTATGAAGAGTAACCTCAGAATCAACCCTTAAAAGAAGTGATAAATGTGCGAATTCGAAGGGGTCGAAGCGTTGACTATGAACAGTAACCGATGAATGCTAAATGACTTTGCTTTATCTTTTATTCAGCGCCTCTGATTCATTCCTTGTCAACCATCATTCTCCTTTTTCGCATGGAACAGAATTTCCATCGATCATTCCAAGCCCTTCTATTATTCTCACAAGGGATTTTTCATCTAAAGGTTTCGTGAATATATCAGCTAACTGATTAGTTGTTTTCACGAAATATACTTCAATATTTCCATCCTCCACGTGATCTTTAATGAAATGATAACGAAGAGTTATATGTTTAGTTTTCGAATGCTGCACAGGATTATGACAAATTCGTATTGCACTTTGACAATCACAATATAATGGAATCTTTTTCATATTAATTGCATAATCACGTAATTGACTTTGAATCCATATTATTTGTGAAGTGCAAGCAGCAGCAGCCACATATTCTGCTTTAGCTGTTGAGATTGATACACATGTTTGTTTTTTCGACTGCCAGCTCACCAATTTGCCATAAAAAAATTGACATCCACCACTTGTGCTTTTTCGATCAAGATTACAACCACCCAAGTCAGCATCCGAATATGCTTGTACAAAGAACCCAATGTTCGAAGGATACCACAATCCTAACAAAATTGTTCCTTTAAGATAACGAAAGATATTATTCACAGCAGTGAGATGTGGTTCTCGTGGATTAGACTGATACCTTGCACAATTACACACAGAAAACATGATATCAGGTCTACTAGATGTGAGATAAAGTAATGAACCAATCATGCTTCTATATAAAGTTATGTCAACAACAGGTTTATCTAACGACGGTGTTAGCTTGATACCCGTTGCCATTGGAACTCGTAACTTCGTGCTATTCGTCAATCCAAACTTTTCTAGCAAATTGTTCGTATATTTTTCTTGATTGATAAAAATTCCTTCTCTGTTTTGACGAATATTCAAACCAAGAAAATTATTGATTTTTCCCATCATGCTCATTTCGAACTTACTCTTCATCAAATCTTCGAATTCTCTAGACAAAGCTGGGTCAGTTGAGCCAAAAATAATATCATCAACATAAATTTGAACAAGCATTAGATGATTCCCCACTTTCTTTCGAAATAATGTGGGATCAACAGATCCTTGTTTAAATTTAGATTGTTTCAAAAATGAGGTTAGAGTTGCATACCATGCCCGTGGTGCTTGTTTCAAACCATAAACTGCCTTATCTAAAATATAAACATGATTTGGAAATTCTTCGTTAATGAAACCTGGGGGTTGTTCTACATATACTGTTTCTTCAAGCTCTCCATTTAGAAATGCACACTTCACATCCATTTGATAAACATCAAAGTCCTTGTGAGCTGCATAAGCCAGAAATATACGAACCGCCTTGAGTCTTGCGACAGGGGCAAAAGTTTCTTCATAGTCGATTGCTTCTTGTTGTGAATATCCTTTAACAACAAGTCTGGCTTTGTTTCGAACAATGTTTCCATCTTTGTCAGTTTTATTTTTGAAAATCCATTTTAACCCGACAATCGAAACATTTTCAGGTTTAGGAATTAATCTCCAAACCTTGTTTCGTTCGAATTCAGACAATTCAGATTGCATTGCAACAACCCAATCTGAGTGTTCCATTGCAACCTTAATTGTTCTTGGTTCAATTTTAGATATGAAAACATTGAACATGCAAAAATCTTGATGAGTATTCAATACCTCATTCTTTGCACGTATTTGAGCTCTTGTTGAAACTCCCTCTTGTGGATTCCCAATTACTTGATCCTTCGGATGATCTGTTGTCCATTTTTCCATTGGTGGATATGCTGGATCAAATTCCAAAGGAGCATCTTCGTATATATCATCATTCTCAGAACCTGCAATCGAACAAACATCATCAAAATCATTATTATTTGCAATATTTTCTATATGCTCCCCCTCAACATTATGCTCCCCCTCAACATCATCATTTAATGTTTCTTTCTCCCCCTCGAAAGAATACTCATCATTATCTAATGTATTCGAATCCAAGTGCTCCCCCTCCACTGGATTGTTTTGTATACTTTCGTTTATTTCTTGAGGAGTTGATGTTGATTCATCAGTAAACTTTGCAAATTCCGGTATGTGATTATCAGGAGCATGAATTTCAGCATCGACTGCATGATCTGAAATTTCAAAAATCAAATCATAATCAATATCATCCATTTGTAAAGATTCAGTTTCAACTTGTGTTTCTTGTAAAATTGGATGATTTGCAAATTTATGCTCATTTTGTTTAACATAGTAAACATCGAATGTGAGATTGAAAGTTTCTTCCACTTTTCGTGTTCGCTTATTTAACACATGATATGCGACAAAATTGTGCGAATATCCAAGAAAAATCCCTTCATCGGCTTTTGCTTGAAATTTCGAAAGATGATCCTTGAGATTCATAATAAATCACCTACATCCGAAAACATGAAAGAATTTCACATTAGGTTTACGATTATTCAGAATTTCGTATGGTGTAATATTAAAACGCCTGTGTATGAAAGATCTGTTCTGAGTAAAATATGCAGTGCATATTGCCTCAGCCCAAAGATATTGAGGTAAATTCACATATGCCAACATGGTTCTTGCTGCTTCGCACAATGAGCGATTCCTTCGTTCTACAACACCATTTTGTTGTGGTGTGTATGGAGATGAAAAATTATGCGAAATCCCTTTATCCACCAAAAATGAATCAAGAACATTGTTCTTAAATTCAGTTCCATGATCACTCTTGATTTTTCGAACAATCTTCTTTAATGTTGTTTCCATCTTTTTGATAAAATCAATCATGATTTGTGCAACTTCGGATTTAAGCCTGAGAAAATAAACCCACGTGAATCTGGAAAAATCATCAACAATAACTAAAATGTACCGTTTCTTGTTGAGAGTTGAAACAGTCGAAGGACCACACAAATCAATATGTAAAAGCTCCAGAGGTGCAACAATTTTCGAATCTATTGTAATTGGATGACCTTGTTTATGCTGCTTGCCAACTTCACAAGCTGCACATAAAGAGTCATTATCAAATTTAAGTACAGGTAAACCTCTTACCAAATCTTGTACCACCAGTTTATTGATGTTTCGAAAGTTGAGATGTGAAAGTCTTCGATGCCATAGCCAACTTAGATCAGATGTGGCTTTCGAAAGAAGGCATACAACAGGTTTGCCTACAATAGGATTGATGTCCAGAGTGAACATGTCACCTTTCCTTTTGGATTTAAGTAACACTTCGTTTGTGTTGACATGCGAAATAATACTTCCTTCTTCGTTAAAGAGAACTTGATTGCCAGTGCCCACAACAAGTTGAGAAACACTTATCAAGTTATGTTGGAGACCTTCAACATATGCAACACGATTCACTGTGAATTGTCCATTTGTGATCTTTCCATATCCTTTGACTTGACATTTTTGATTGTTCCCAAATTTTACTACTCCAGCATTTTTAAGACTTCGAAAATCTCGTAAATTTTCCTTCTTCCCAGTCATGTGACGAGAGCAACCACTATCAATGTACCACTTGTTATCATATTGCTCGTCACATAGTACCTACAATCGGTGGAAAAATTTAGGTACCCAAGACTTTTTGGGTCCTTGGAAATTAGATTTCAACATGGAATTGAATGAAGAATTTTTGACCCAGTCACAAACTTTAGTTTTGAGACTATCAATAATGTCCACATCATCATTTGTAGGAACCGAAACATAAGTTTTTGTTGGTTTCGGATGTATACTGACTTTACCCTTCGCATTTTGAGTTTGTGACTGAACTGTCTTCGCTTTTGTGACTGGTCTCCAAGCTTTGATGGAGATGTTCGAATCTTTTGAGGATGAACTTCCATTCGAAGAAGAATTGGCATACTTTTCATAAGCTTCGCTGATTTGTTTTTCTGAGTATTTGTTGGATTGATAAACTTTTCCTCGTCCTTCGAGTCAGTGATCTATATTTTTCCTTGAAGTTATGCCTTTTTCATGCGAAGCCTTTAGTGTTTGTTTCTTCGTATGATTAGGAAAATTTGGCTTTTGAGGAACAAAATTAACTTTGGGATTTTTAAAATGTTGATTTTGAAAGACTTGTTGATTTGAATTAGATTTATTTGAAAATGCTCTTGATTTGTTAGTGTCAGAAACTTTCGAAAACTTTGGTTGCTTATTCACTTCAGACCATGTATGAGTTGATTGAGATGAATGTTGGGTTTTTGTTGAAAAAGAGGAATTTTTATCTTTGAAAACATTTTTGGTTGATTGTGATTCAGACATCTTTTGAGACTCAACATTCTGCCAAAATATTTTCTTTCTTGCTTGTCGTTTTGAAGTGTTGTTTTCCTTCGAAAATTTGTCAATTTGATCTTTAAATTCCTTAGAGTTTAATTTGACAACTTTTTCATTTTCCTTTTCAACATGTTTTGTATTTTCTTTTTCAATTTTTGATTTTTCAACCCATTGGCTTTGTGGTTTTTGTCGTTGAAACACATATGAATTCTTTGTTAAGTTGTTTTCAACTGTGTTTTGATTTGCAAAAAAGCCTTCATCAGTTGTTTTTGAATTATCCTCCTCAACTAACTTCTTTAATTCGGGTTTGATATTTTCAACATTTCCAGTAGTTACGAAGACTTGGTTTGGAAAAACAACATCATCAGTACACTTGAAGATCGGGTAAACCACCGTATTCGCTTCTAGATAATGAGCACCTTGTTCAGTCAGCACTTTTTCGAACTTTTGTGTATCTCCATACACTTGTTCAACAACTATACGAGGAATTTCTTTTTCCTTTGTAACTACCTTTTTCTTCGTTTGTTTCTCTTCTTTCTCATCATCACTATCATCTGTTTGGCTGTCTCTGACTTCCACAAAGTCCTCATCACAAACTTTCGAAGTTGAGGGTTGATCAGTGTCAATCTCAACCAACAAATCCTTACCTTTTTCTTTTCCTTTAAATGATGATGCAACATATATAATAGACAACTGAGAACAATCAACATCCTCAATATCACTGATTTCACTAATATTGTCAGAATTATCCTCAATATCAGCAAAATTAGATTGAGAATCAGATGTTGAATTCTCAGTCTTTTTCAAGATGTGAATTTGTTCAGACTTAGTCAAAGTATCATTTACAATTTTAACCAATTCAGTTGAATCAAGACATTCATCTACTTTGACTATTCCATATCTATACTTATCATTCGGAACTTTGTTAAAATCAGTTATTTCTTTTTCACAATCATACGAAATGTTATCTACCGTAGCTCTTTCATAAGCTAAAAATGGCAGCAATTTTCTATGTTGTTCTTTACTGATTTCGCACGAATGATGTAGTTCAGTTAATTTCCCATACAATCTTTTAGCCGAATTACAGTAAATGTTCCTCTGGGCTAACAACAGTTTTGATTCACTAGACAAGTTATCCCTATCAACCATGATATTAGTTATTTGAAGTTCTAAACAATCTATCTTAGTAATTTTCGAATCTAGTTTCTTCTGTGTCTCTAGCAACTGCATAGACAGCTTCTTAGCCTCATTGCTAGCAGATACCACAATTGAATCAAAATAAGTAACAGTTTCATCGAAAGATACTAATTCAGAATTATAAGCATGTATTGGAATATTGAAAGATTCAAAAATATTACGTACCTTTGTGGTCATCGGAGATTTTTCAGCAGCTTTTGATACGAAGCATCTCCCATGAACTTCGTATGCCTCCTCAGCTGATTCTTCTTCCATCTTTGCAAACATTGCTCCATGGATTGGATTTCGCATCTCCTCATCATCTGATCCTGATGACCAAATTTGATAAGTTCCATCTTCTTCTTGTTCACCACGAGCAACTAATGAAAGATTATTTGCCTTCGCACGCACCTCCTCCAACTTTTCCACATAGTACGCTTCATCCTTTGTCTTATTCTTTTTCTCATCTTTCTT
This sequence comes from Lactuca virosa, assembly GCF_052849685.1. Lineage (NCBI taxonomy): Eukaryota > Viridiplantae > Streptophyta > Magnoliopsida > Asterales > Asteraceae > Lactuca > Lactuca virosa. The sequence continues at coordinate 144,394,929 of NC_136429.1, read as the reverse complement.
CCTCTGCATGCAATCATTAGCTAAATGATTAGCCCCGTTGCAATAATGACAATCAATCCCAGCATCTCCCTTTAACTTCTTCTCTGTTTTTCCCTCAATAAAATTCGTATCTTTCTTCTCTTCCTTCTTCTTCTCATCCCCAACACTTTTACTCATAAAATTCCCTTTTGTCTCAGATGACTTTGCCTTCGGATTGAATGGCTTTTTGAAGAACTTTTTCACACGATTGTTTGAATAGAAAGCAATCGCCTCATCATCTGAATTCATGATGAACCCTTCGTCTTCATCTGAAACATCTTTCTCAGCTTCCCTTTCAGAGATCTTCGAAACCAAAGCTAGTGGACCTCCCAAACTTTCCTTCGATTCTTCAGCAATTTCATTCACTTCGCTTTCATGAGACTTTAGCTGATTGTACTAGTCATTCAAAGTTGACGTATCAAAGCTCTGTTGATTCTTAACCATCATGCTCACACTACGCCACTCCTTACGAAGACCCATAACAAAAATTAAATTGAACTCCATGGCTGATCTGGTGATACCATATCGATTGCATCGATATATTAATTCATTTAGACGATCATAGTAAACTTCAATCGTTTCGCTATCTTTCTGTCTGAAGTCCTTCAGTTCCACTAAGCATTGCTTCACAGAGTTAACTTTTGTCTTCTCACTCCCCTGAAATTTCTCCTTGAGAATGTTCCAGATCTCCTTTGCAGTTGTACAACTCCTCACATAGTTGTAAACAACTGGAGGCAAAGCACCTCTTAGCTCTCTCACGCATCTCTTCTCTAGCTTTTTCAGACGATCAGACTGATTCTCAACTTCGGAACTTCCAGAAGATGATCCAATTGGTTGAACATTCATTGGTGGATTGAGATTGCCAGAAATGCAATTCCACAGTTCTTCATCTAATCCGTTGAGATAATCCTGCATACGATCAGCCCATTGATCGTAATACTCAGGGATTAACATAGGAATTTTGGTGGATGATCCTAGAAGATGAGAAAATGAAGTCATGGAATTAAGATTGAAAGACGCAATTGATGTACGGAATAGTTCCTTGAGAATTTTTGAAGAAACTTTGAGAATTTGACAACAAACTATATGATTCAAATCAGAATCACTAGCAGAACACTCGATTCAATGATTCAAGTGCAGAATCGAATCACAGACTTAGATCCAATGAAATTTTCACTTTCAAAAAGTGCGGAATTTCTTAAACAAAAAAGTTGATTTAAAAAGTTTTGAAAAGATGAAAATCAGATCAGAGATATGATTCCTGCTCTGATACCAATTGATGAAACAATTAATCGAGTATGAAATAAATCAGAGTTTAATGATCAAAGTAGGATTGCAAGATTTGAACACATATGTAAATATGATCTTGTTTCAGCTCTATTACGCTCTCAAGTTTTACAGAGTACAAATGTCAATTCTGTAAAGACTCGTCCTTATGACTCTAGTACATACTCCTATTTATAGCAGAGGATAGCGTACAAAAAATATACTAAGGACTATGCGTTAAGCTTCGAATACAATGCCCTAGTAAAATAGATTACAAAATGTTCGAAGGGTACAAAATATACTGCGACTAATTACAACATTTCGACCCTTACACTTTTCGAGCCATGCAGGGGCTCCAATCCATAGATCCACTCTTCTATAGTCTAACCCTCACATAAAGTAGCAAACTTTACGTGAAACCAAGGAGCTATAGGCCCAAAACACTCTAGGGCTAGGGTTTATGATAAAGGGGCATCACCAACAACTCATTGACATAAGCTTTATGACATTCTAGACCATTACAAGCCTAGGTCTGAGGTAGCAACCTCAGATCTAAACTCCAACCTCGAAATAACTCTTAATCATACCAAAAATGCCCCAAATATCATGCATAAGATAGATCTAATTGCAATAGAGCCAAAACAGCAGCTTATTACCTCAAGGACGACCTCCCACTGAAGAATAATCCAAATCTCTGCAAATCCCGTTGATCGAAGCTTCTTGATCTTCAAGATCTCTTCACCAAAACCACTTATCTAGGCTCCAATTTGCTTCCAAGGGCTGTCACTCACGATTTAGGGTTTCTGGATCTTAAAAGGGTAGTAAAGAGGCTGAGGGAGGGATATAATGTTCGTTATATAGGGCACAACCCCGGGATTAGGTTTTTTCTCTCTTCAGCACCAACTCGTCGAGTCCTAGCCGCCGACTCGGCGAGTTGGCCACTTAAACCGCGACAGAATCCCGCTCCGATTCGGCGAGTAAGCAGGCCTACTCGTCGAGTCCCTTTCCTTAATTTACACTTTAAGCCCTTCAATAATACTTTTGGAATTTGGGATGTTATAACTCTCCCCCACTTAAATTAGGCTTCGTCCTCAAAGTCTACTGCAGTATACGCTTCAGAACAAACCCCTTGCACTGCAGACTCCGATTTCTCAATTAACTCAGGTTCTTGCAAACCCTACTACTGCATCTCTCTTACAATGACTTCTTCTCGCGTGGCATCCTTGCCACTACTCCAAGCCGACCATCGGCCTTTCAACTCAATAGCACCACATATCAACCACGTATCACCCGATGATACTATCCCTTCATATCAGGGACGCACTTCCGCGCCCTGCGAACGCTAGATACCACAATCACCCACTGAGCTCTGTTGAGACACTAATCCATCTTCCTTCACCCAAAATTGGCGATAACCCGGATAACTTGCAACCTGGAACGAATCCTGTTCCCCCTATGAATCTATCCCGTACGCGCTGACAGGATATTGCATCCTTCAGCTCCCATAATCAACTAACTATAACGCGTAACCACTCGTACCTGGCCCAATCAACCTCGGGCTGGAATACCAGGCACGCCTAAAACGGGTCCAGACATCCCTGGGATGGTATACCCTCGCATCCTCATGTATGTTTGGCCCAATCAACCCTCGGGTTGGAATACCAAACACACCAGGTCCAATCAATCATAGGGTCCGGTCATCCTCATGATGGAATACCCTAGATTGGAATACCTCCACATACATAACTCAAACCTACAACCATACTCGGAACGAAGGACCTTGTCCTTGCGTCACCCTCGAACCCCTCGATTCGACACATCTGAGTGTAACCCACTCACATCTCCTTATCGCGATCCCTAGGTGCTCGACCTTCGACTGAAATATCCTCACACAGTCCTCAGCACCGGTCCAGACTTCTCCCGAGTCTGTTAACCTGCTATCTCACCTTCCTCTGACCAAATCTCCAATCTGGAACTACTATCCTCCTCTTATTCCAAGGAGACTGAAAACATGCCTACGCATCATCCAACATTGCCACAACGATAGAACCTCACTATACATCACCCCTTAGTGGCGCACACCGCTAACTCATAACATGCATACGTACTCAGAGACTGATCGCATAACCAGCAATCCAAACATAGCCTGCCGCATTTCCTCAACATTTCCACCTTTCGGGGATAACCCCACTAGTCGCTACCACGTAGCAGCATCCTCACTACTTGCTCAAAGATCCACGATACATGCAAAGTCCTTACTATAACTGAACCGCCTCGATGCACCACTCCAATAACCAACATTCAAACCGCGTCAGACAACCTTCTACAACCAGCGGCTCACCTGAGAATTTCCAATTCTCCCCCACTTAGAGCACTAGCTACTATTTACAGGCGGCGAAGCTAGCATGCTGCTCAAACGAACCTAACTAATACACCGATCTTCAAGGAACCTGAGTTCCTGCTGAAAGTTTCAAATTTCCCGAATCATGACCTTCCTTTCTCATGAATTCATCATCATATACTATCCCTCTAAAAACCCTCAATACCAACTCTTCACTAACACATACAACACTCAATATCTCATGCAAGAAACAACATCTCATAATCATAACATAAACAAGATAAGGCAGGAAAAACATACCGGCTGATACCTCTGGCGCTGACCTGATCTCCTCGGTCACAAGCTGATAAGCACGCCCTAGAGCCTTCGGAGGCTCTGCTCGACCCTGACTCCCGTCAGTAAGTCTCAAAGTGGCTGGTGCTAGGGCCTGCACTGACCTGGCAGCCAGCAGAGGACACTGGGCCTTCATATGGCCCACTTGATCTCAATGATAACAAAGTCGGACTCCTGCAGCTGGAGCCGACTGAATGCAATCCCTGGCTATATGGTCCTCCTTGCCACACTTGTGGCACCCCGAAGAAGAATGACAACTTCCCTCGTGCACCTTGCCGCACTTCCCGCAGGTACGACTCCTCTGACCTCCCTGACGATAATCAGCGGCCCTCGACCGCTTCGGTGCAGGCTGTGAATGCATCGGGGCCTGCCTCTGCTCTCTCAACTGGAGCTCAATCTCTAACTCACGCCGACTAGCGGCCTCCTGCAACTCCAATAAGGTACTACACCTCTGCGTGGATACGAACTGCCTGATGTTCGTCTTGAGCATGCTCAGATATCGGGTCATCTGAGCTTGTTCGGACGCAAACTCAGGGAAAAACATCACCCTCTCCGTAAACATCTTGGTTATCTCCGTCACCGACTCAGAGTCCTGCTTCAGCTCCAAGAACTCCTGAGCCAATCTCTCCCGCTCCACCCGCGGAACATAACGAGTACTGAACATGTCTCGGAACTGATCCCAAGTAACCGCGGCCCTCTGCGCATCAAAATACGATCCCGTGGTCAACCTCCACCAATCCTTCGCTACGAGCCTTAACAGGTTCAGAGCACACCTCATCCTCTGATCAGCAGGGCATGGACATGTGAAGAAACATCCCTCCACGTCTGACAACCACCTCATAGCAACAATCGGATCCTGAACTCCATCAAAAGTAGGGGGCTTCGTATTGTCGAAATCTCGATACTGAAAGCCCCGACTGGCTCCTCCCCCTGCCGCTGCCACAACCGCTGCGGCTGCCGCGACCGCTGTCTCTGCAAGAGCTGCATAGCGCTCATCATAATAGTCAACCATGGCGGTCTTGATCGACCCAAACAATTCCGGTAACTCGGCCCGGAACATAGGAGCAACCTCCTCATGCAGGATCTCTCGAATCCTAGCATCCAACTCGTCCGTCCGCATCTGACCAATAACCTCGGGTGGTGCTGATCCATCCTGACCACCCTCTCCTGATCCCGAACCCGAACCGGATCCTGACTCAAATCGTTTCGCATCCGCCATATTGCAATACACCAACAAGATCCTCAGATAACTCGCATAACCTCCGAGAACTAACCTCTAACCAACAACCTAGGGGTTGTGACTTCCTTGACACGCATATGGGTCCTATGCTTTCAGTAGTACGGGCCCATACTACCTTCCACACCTACCCATATTTGTCTCAAGTATCACCACAACGCCCTAAGCACAAACATTCATAACAAGCACTCAATCCTCACTCCTAGAGGAATACTAAAAATCTCATATCAAGAAAACCCTAGGCTAGCAGGCATCACAATCAGGCAACTCTATCATGCAATTCCTGAGGATCCCTAGCCTAGTACTAGCATGTTGTTCTATCATATCACATAAACAAATAACTTGTATGGTATTTTGGGGTTACTTACTGGCTCCGGTTGATCGTACCCTCTGCGTACTCCTTTACTTATTTTGAAAACCATTTGGAAACCACTTTTGAAAATCTCTCCTTGATTTGAGACTGGATTCACACGAATGTTCCTCCAATTCACTCAAACCAGGGCTCTGATACCTACTTGTAACGACCATAAAACTCGAACCAATTTAAAACATTTTATTTCATTTCAAAACCATTAAGTTCATACATCTTGTTTTCAAAATAGTTTAAACATCAGAGTATCCCCAGAACCATATCACATAAATCATAAAACATGAGGATCAGTACGATCACGCCTACGCCTTGCCACGATCTCCTGAAGTACCTGAAACAATAAACTGCAACTGTAAGCCCGAAAGCTTAGTGAATTCCCCCAAAGTACCCATACACACATAGACATACATACAGGAAAGAAAAACATGCTATGGGTCCAATCAACCTTCCGGTTGGAATACCCTTGGCCCTCAACCTTCGGGTTCGAATGGCAACATACTACCATGGGCCCAATCATCCCTCAGGATGGAATACCCCAGGCCCCTCAACCATCGGGTTGGAATACCCATACACCTATACATACTACTACAACTACTATGGGTCCAATACTCTCGCAAGATGGAAAACCCCAGGCCCATCAACCATCGAGTTGGAATGCCAATCTACTATGAGTCCAATCATCCTACCTGGATGGAATACTCCTGACCCAAAACCATCGGGTTGGAATGCCCCACCTCCTATCATACAATAATAACTACCATGGGCCCAATCATCCCTCAGGATGGAATACCCCAGGCCCCTCAACCATCGGGTTGGAATGCCAACCTACTATGAGTCCAATCATCCTATCTGGATGATACTCCTGGCCCACAACCATTGGTTGGAATGCCCCTATACTAGCAACATGTATACATAACGGGCAACCACATAACATTCTACACAATCAACATACTAGGGCCCTATCATCCTATCGGGATGGAATACCCTCTGCTACGGCTCAACATGCATATACCACGGGTAACCTCCTACTAGCGTACATAAGGCAAGACCAATTATAGGTCTATACTTATAACCGCTACCCAACTACCAGGGTGCTGATCCAACAGAACTAGCCATCACTTAACTATCCTATCCTCTAGGATACTAAGCTAACAAAGCATATCCTCATATCATTATCCTATCTACCAGGATACTAGCAAGCATATCATCACAAAACACAACAAGCTCTAAACAAAAATTCAAAGGGCCGGCCTTGGTGCCTTAGACCCTTGAGTACAGTGAGGATAACTCACCTGAAACGAAGAACCGGACCACGAAAGTACACACCCGAAGCACTGCTCCAAACTCCAACACCTATTGCCATCAATGGACCATTGACATAAATTACCAATTTACCATAATACCCTCGGGGTCAAAGTCAAAGTCCTGGCCAAAGTCGTCCTTCCTGACTGACTCTACTCGCCGAGTCAACCCGTTGACTCGTCGAGTCCTTATACTCTGAAAACTCTTAGAACACGACTCAACTCGCCGAGTCACCCCAAGACTCGTCGAGTCCAACAATCTCCGAGTCCCATCCTACTCAACTCACAGAGTCACCTCCCGACTCACTGCTTCGAGGTTTAACCAGAAGAAATTGGGGTTCTGCGACCAGACTTGCCGAGTCCAAGAACAGACTCGCCGAGTCCAAGGCAATCTTCAACAGAGTCGCCGAGTTGTTCTTCCAACTCGTCGAGTCCATGCTCATGTTCATACAACTCGTCGAGTACACCCATGTGAGTTGCCGAGTCTCTCTAGTTCTCAATCCATACAGTGGCTTTTCGAGCCATGCAGGGGCTCCAATCCGTAGATCCACTCTTCTACAGTCTAACCCTCACGTAAAGTAGCAAACTTTACGTGAAACCAAGGAGCTATAGGCCCAAAACACTCTAGGGCTAGGGTTTATGACAAAGGGGCATCACTAACAACTTATTGACATAAGATTTATGACATTCTGGACCATTACAAGCCTAGGTCTGAGGTAGCAACCTCAGATCTAAACTCCAACCTCGAAATAACTCTCAATCATAACAAAAATGCCCCAAATCTCATACCTAAGATAGATCTAATTGCAATAGAGCCAAAACAGCAGCTTATTACCTCAAGGATGACCTCCCACTGAAGAATAATTCAAATCTCTGCAAATCCTCTTGATCTAAGCTTCTTGATCTTCAAGATCTCTTCACCAAAACCACTTATCTAGGCTCCAATTTGCTTCCGAGGGCTCTCACTCACGATTTAGGGTTTCTGGATCTCAAAAGGGTAGTAAAGAGGCTGAGGGAGGGATGTAATGTTCGTTATATAGGGCACAACCCCCGAGATTAGGGTTTTTCTCTCTTCAGCACCAACTCATCGAGTCCTAGCCGCCGACTCGGCGAGTTGTCCACTTAAACCGCGACAAAATCCCGCTCCAACTCGGCGAGTAAGCATGCCTACTCGTCGAGCCCCTTTCCTTAATTTACACTTTAAGCCCTTCAATAATAGTTTTGGAATTTGGGATGTTACAGAGATTCATTGAACTTTTCAATGGCATGTTTAAATCTCGATTGCGCCCTTCAAGTTTGTAACTGGGATGCCGAGGATCACAAACAAGGTGTGAATAACCATGAATATATCTTGGTACACCCAATGTTACAACCACCTAATCAATGTGCCGGTTAACCACACACACTCCATTGATCTATGATTAACATCAAGCTAGCCTTTTCCACGCACTGTCAGTCCCAGATTAGTGTGTCGGTTAACCACATCTGCTCTACTAACGACTTAACAAGGTGCAAAGTGAAATTTCATGGGTTAGCACCAAATTCACATTTTTTCTAAGAAACTAAGATTGGGAATTTATAAGTGTTTAATTACTTAGTATCTCATTATACTTTTAATGAAAATTTAAATATCCTATCAAACCCGTTCGGCTAACAACCCTCCACCAGTCAAGGTAGCGGTGGGTGAGAGTGGACACCCATAAAACTGCCATTTTATAGGCAGTAACCTTATACCCCCTTATAGACCGGCTTCGTGAATGAGGCCTACTAACGGTAAGACTGACTTTGTTCTTATACATATATAAATGTTAAACATATAATATCATAATAGTATATGTATTGAATTTTAAACTTTTAAAACTCTAGGTTTGGAACTAAATGTTTCCAAGTGAGACTTTGCATTGACAAATTCCAAAACTTGAGGGCAAGTTTTGAACTATTCAAAAACTTTTGGTATACATAACTTATGAGTTTAATATAGGTTTTATGAAAAGACTCTTGACATTCCATAAGTTGAGGACAAGTTATGGAGTTCATAAAAACATTTATGTAAAAGACTCTTCAAGTTCCATAACTTGAGGACAAGTTATGGAAGACTTAAAACCATTTAAGATGACATTTAAAAATGAGACCTTTCATTTTCCATAACTTGAGGACAAGTTATGGATTTCTCCAAAAACAATTAGATCAAAAATTCAAACTAACAAAATCAAACAATTTGCCTATAATCTAATTAAACTCATAAGTTAAGATAATTTATATCAAAAAGTTTCAAGAAATTAGCCTAATCATGTAAAATAATACAAATCATGAAACTTTGACAATTATCTTTAATTTGGATGAGAATAATCATTACCATATCAAAAAACATAGATTTTATGAATTAAAACATTTTGTGGTAATGATTCTAATCCAAAACAGGCCAAAAAAGTCGAAAAACTGCTATTTGGACAGGCAACTCGTCGAGCCCCATACTGGACTCGACAAGTACAAGGTAAACTTCAACCTACTCGTCGACTACAAGAATGGACTCGCCGAGTAGGGCTGCCAGACAGTAATTTTCAGCTTTGAAAATTAAGACATTGCATCAAGTATAAAAGAAAACAACCCATGGCTCTGATACCACTGTTGGGTTTTGGTATACTACAACATCCTATGGTGCACATAAAACCCTAAATGCTTTGGATCTATGCTTTCTCTAACTATACATGCAATATTGTTTCAAAAGCATTAAGCCTACAACTATCATGCAAATGGCATAATCAACATAAAATAGAGTTATAGAATTACCTCTTTGTTGTAGCTTGTAGAACTTCTTGAGTTTGGCCTTTAAGAACTTAGTGCCCCAAGTGTTGCACCTCAAATGGAGTCACAACACACCTTTGGACAAAGGATGACTTTTGAGAAAATATTCGTGCAACCAAAAGCGGCTCATGGAACTCCAACGACTACTAGTGCCCATTTTTGGATGCCAAGGGGCTTCTTATATAGTGTGGCAAGATTAGGGTTACACCATGTAAACCCTAATGTGCATGACCTTCCATATTCCTTAGGCTCCATGGGTTTAAACCTCCATGGATCATCCATGGGTTACCATATTGGTTTAGCCTATCCTAAATAACAATTGGCCCACAGTATAACAATCATTGATTTACCAAATCAATCCCCATATATTTAATTAGTCTCTTTTGATCACAAAATTAATTCCAAATTAATTCTTGATCAATACTAATTAAATCAAATTAATTCCAAATTAATTCTTGTTAATATATTAGAACTTATAATATATTAACAAATCATAAATAACCTCTTCTCAAAAGTCCATCCTATCAAATTGTCCTGGTGATATGCAACCCAAATGGACCATGCTACTCTCGGGTCAAGTACATACCAATTATAGTTATGGGCTTAGACACCTAATCCAACACATACTTCTTCCTTCAGATATTTTAATGATTAAAAGCTCCTAGCTCATGATAATTCATGTTCTCTCGACAACGAGGATATTAAATCTTTGAATAATAAAGGCACTTTTCCAAATGGTGTTCTCTTCAAAACCTTCAATGCCTCAGTCCAGTCAGATTTCATCTCACGCACCTGGGTTTGCTTCCCGAAATACCATTTTTCTATAGGTCTAACTTATCTTTTCACCGACATCAACTCTATTTTATTTTAGGTCACCCAAATCTCCTATGTCCATGCTATGCCAACAGTTTGGAGGATCCTCTATTGGACCGATCATCTGAATCAGTCCGAGAATTTGGATATTGGTTTAGCCGAGTTGGATTCTATTTATGATCTTTCCATATTTTGTTCTTCTCGTTTCTTATTAAAGGTCAAACCAGACAAACCACTTCTTGTTCTAAATTCCAATCTTAACGATGACGCTTGGAAGGAGAGGTTTTTCTTTGGGAGACGTGATTCTATTCCTAATGGAAGTTCTTTACCAAGGAGTAAGCTTTTTCTTTTCTAATATTAAGGATCCTGAACTCATGGGGCTTTTTCTTTCTGTTTAGTATCCAAGGTCACATGCTTCGATGCTCGCTTTACCTTCCCCAATCTTGACACGACAATGTCTAGTGGCCAACTGGTAGTAAAGAAGGAGAAGAACTCATATTTTGTCCCTCCCATGAGAACCTGCATAGATTAGACGGTAAAGACTCCAGGAACCTAAAAGAGAAAAACTACTCAGGTCACGAAATTAAACTTGGAAAACCTCGGGGCTGAGGATGCACTCTTGAAGTTGGTTTCCTTTTCTCAGGATGTAAGTGTCAGCATAACATTTTTTTCCTCATATTTTACCTTTTACTTTTTCTGATGTCATTCTAATTTCAGCTCTTCGATCATGTCTTTGCTGACCTAAAGATCCGGGTTGAGAGGGATGAATTAGCCTTAAAGGAGAAGGAGAAGATGTGGAGGGCAAGTAATAAGGATCTCTTGAGGAGGAGGGAGATTTTAAAAAAGGAGAATGCTGAGAATGAGGATGAGCACGAGGCTGATATGGATGAGGTGATTATTGAAACAAAGGCTAGTGTTGTTGTGGCTGACTGGAAGCCTAAGCTCAAGCTGACATAAGATATGGAGAATGTAGGATCATGGAACATAGCCGGGTGGCATGAAGCCGTGACTAAGTTGACTGGAAAGTCTGTTAATGTTGGTCAGGGTCCTGTAGAGAAAAAGAAATGAGAAGAGGGAGATACAGAGATGCCCCCATTTGGGTATGCTCAAACCAAAGTGTAGGTTTGATTTTTTAAAAACAATGCTAAATAGTATGGTTTGTAGGCAATATTTCACTCTTTTAGCGGTTAGTGGGCAACCCCTTTTCATTTTATACACTTTGGTTGTTGATGTTTATATTTTCTTTGCTTTCATGGTTGATATGATTGCAGCGGTAGGATTTCTGAGGTTCTTCAGGTTGTTTGGATCCATAATAATCTGTAATAGTTAATTTTTTGCTAAGGATCCTTATGCAATCAGGATCCTAAAGAGTTCAGGTTTTACAAGAACTCTTAGGATCAGAATAACCTGAAATAGTTATTTATTCCTTTGGGATCTTCAAATAGTTAAGATCTTCATGAGAATAAACTCTTCATCAATACGTACGAAAAACAACTTTTAATATAGATAGAACCTAGTGATACTTAGGTTTCACAATATTCTAATTTACAAGAAATCTTGAGTTATGATCCTTTTAGTTCCATATGATCTTTAGAGTATGCGTAGAGAAGGATACCTGTTAGGATATCTTTGAAGATCCTTACTTTGCTTTTCAACTGAGAGAAATATTGCTTAGCTAATAACCGGGGAAGATCCCTACTGGGGAAGATCCCACTTTAAATAACAACTAGGGAAAATCCCACTATAATTGGCGAAAATCCCATAATAACTGTGGAAAATCCCACTTCAAATAATTACTGGGAAAAATCCCATAATAACTCGGGAAAATTGCAAAATAACTAGGGAAAATCCCAAAATAACTGGGGAAAATCCAAAAATAACCGGGGAGAATCCCAACTCATAAGATAATATGATAATGTTATAAACCTTAGAATTTTACTGGAGAGGATCCCAACTTAGGATAACATGACTATGTTATAAACCTTAAATTCTTGCTTTAGGATCTTAACATATGTTCAGAAAGAAGAGGGTTGCCAAGTCACTAAAGCGTGAAATGATCCCCTTATTCACATCCCATAGTTAGATATTTTTCATCCAAGCAAGGTGTAGAAACATTTTCTCGTGTGAAAGAGGTCATTAACTATTTAAACCTTAGAGGGGATTAACTACTGTTAATCATAGGAGAGATGATCGGTATCTATACATGGTTATTAGGATCCTTGGATTCCTGCACGTTGCAAACATTAGCTTGGGGTAGGTGTTAGCTTGGCTAACGCCCCTCCGATGCTTAAGTCAGTAATGGTCTTTGAAAAATTAAATGAAAGAATTAGATAAAAGTAACAGGTAGAGAGTAGGTACCTTCAGTTTGTTGGAAAATGATTAATACAACTTACATAAAGTATGCTTTTAGATGTATAACATTCCAGGATCTTGGCAAGACGTTTCCTTGAAGGGTAGGTAGCCAATATGCCCTCTTTCCTTCTTCTGAATCGATAAGATATGGTCCTTCATACTTAGGTGCCAATTTACCAGCATTGGGAGCCTTGGTATTTTGGAATGTCTTCCTAAGGACCAAATCACCTATTTGGAATCTTTTTACTTTAATGTTCTTATTATATGCTTTAGTGATCCTTGGTTGATGAGCTGCAATGCGGATCCTAGCAAGATCCCTGAGTTCATCGATAGTGTGAAGTGTTGGGTTTTAGTACACTACAACATCCTATGGTGCACATACAACCTTAAATGCTTTGGATCTATGTTTTCTCTATTTATACATGCAATATTGTTTCCAAAGCATAAATCCTACAACTAGCTTACAATTGATATAAACAACATAAAAGTGAGTTATAGAATTACCTCTTTGTTGTAGGTTGTAGTTTGGCCTTTAAGAACTTAGCACTCGAAGTGTGATGCCTCAAATGGTTCACAACACACCTTGGACAAAGGAGAACTTGAGATAAAGGTTCTATGCACTCAAAATCGGTTATGGAATTCCAAGAACCCTAGGATAACCGATTTTAGCTATGGGGTGTTCTATATATAGTTTAAGAGTTATGGTTAAACCCTAATCCATACCCTTGGGCTTATTATCCATGATCTATGATTCAAGTGGGCTAACTCTTTATGGATTCATCCATAAACTTAGTCCATCATGTATCATAAGCCCAAACCATATATATATATATATATATATATATATATATATATATATATATATATATATATATATATATATATAACTAATTTACACAATTAGTCCCCATTAATTTAATTAGTCTCTTTTGATCACTAAATTAATTCAAAATTAATTCTTGATCAATACTAATTAAATCATATGATTTCATATTAATATATTAGAACTTATAATATATTAAAAAATCATAACTAACCTCTTCTCAAAAGTCCATCCTATCAATTTGTCCTGGTGATAAGCAACCTGACATGGACCATACTACTCTCAGGTCAAGTATATACCAATTATAGTTATGGGCTTAGACACCTAATCCAACAGTCTCCCAGTTGGATAAGTCTATTAACTATTATTTCATGTACGACTCCAAAATCCAGACTAGCAATCGTACCTCTTAAAAGCCGCTGGCAAACTCTGACCTACTCAATGACGCGTCCATTAGATAAGGGATCATATATTCTTCCATTCTACAAGATATCATATGGACTGAGACATGGATTATAATCATTCTCTCTGTCCATTTGTTGTTTCCTGATTTCCGATTTATAACAACTGGCTAATTGAACAAATCAAATCAGTACAGGCTTGGCCAAGCACTTAGGTTTGTCATCACTAAATCATCGAGGGGCCCACATATATCGCTTTTATCCCTCTAAGGGTAAAATGAATGGATAGACTTCGACTCAAATGCTTTCTTGTACTTACTCATCAAATCACACACAACAATATGTTTTATAACACCAAGTTACTGGTGCGTTTACATATGTCAATGTGCAACCGACTTGTAAACTACAACTCACATGTCTTTGTTTTAAGCATATAAGATATTATCGTATCACAATCACTCGTGATAAAATCCATGAAGTCATTCAGATGAGCGTGGGTTTAATCCAATACTCAAATCTTATTACAGGAGTAATCATAAACACTGCAACAAACTTGTGGATGGTTTGAATAACCTAGTTATTTGGGAAATCAAAACATGCAAAGTGAAACACAAGAATGATCAAATCTAATATGGTCTCAGAACTTATGAATATAAACAAAACACTTTTTATTTAATCACCATTACACATTATACATTGTATAATGTTTCGATTAATCAACTTAATACTTGAATTAAAACAATAGTTAGGCCATGCTCCAAGCATGAACACCATGTTTACCTATGCCCCTCTTTTTGTGAAATAGATCAATGGACAACATTTTAATAATGCTCATTTCACAATTCCAAATCCTTATCGTAAATGTAAGAATACCAAATTCTTGCCATTTGCTAAAATTTGTTAGATTCTAAACTTATATGCAATGATCCTCTTGTAATGACTATGCACAAAAGTCATAGAGACTTGGAAACAAACATTACAAAGTATTCCAACTGGGAGGAATTCTATGGAAATGAAGTCTCATATTCAAAATACATTCCTTTGAACATCTTTCTTGCATTAAGGTTTCTAATGTTACACAGATTTTATGATCAACTTCCACTTATGGAACATTTCCATAATTCCATTTTGACTATCACTTCTGAACAAGAGTTACCTCTTCTCAGAGTATGTCAATATGGTCCTTCCAAAACATAAAATATACTTCCAACTGTCCATAAGCAACCAATCTTTGGTAAACCTCATATTGTCCTCGACAATTGCTTAACCATTTTAGTCATATCTCATTCTAGTCCCTTTTCCCTCTTAATTCCCTAGGCATTCGGAAAATTTAGAACACATAAATATTATAGCATATGCAATCGATCCTATACCCGAAGTATATGGGATACGATTCATAATGTTTCATATAAAGACATGATACTTTACCAGTCTCTTGCTATAATATTTCCACATATAGAATTTCCAATGTTGAAGCATTTCAACATGGTATATATATATATATATATATATATATATATATATATATATATATATATATATATATACTTGTCTAAATTTGATTTAAATCTCAATCTAAGCTTTTAGAATTGAAATGAAGTATGAATTCCTCTCCCTTAATTATAGAAAAACAACTTTTCAAACTTTGCAATTTGCAAATTGAAACTTTTGTTTTCTATAATTAACATTGCTAACTTGCAACACTTACCATAATTGATTATGTTCCCACTAGCATAATAATTATATCCTTATTAGCATAACACTTATGATCCCACTAGCTTTGACATGTGCTCAGAATCAGTTGGACTTCTAGAAATCGATACTTGTTGACTTTCATTACCAAAGTTCAGATTTCTGAGATGTGATGCTTCAATTAGACTTTATCTACGCTTCTCAAAATCATACAACTTTCCTTAGATAGCTCACATGTGTGTTTTAACAATTTTATAACTTACAGCAATAAGTCTCAAATGTTTAGACCTTTTTCCGTTTCACACAATTCGAACTATGAAGAGGGATGCCGTAATCATAATCGAATTTGAGAATGCAAATATCACAACTGCTATCTCCATAAAATATACTTAGTGTAAGTGTTTCCTCACAATCATTTTCATGAATTGGAGAGAAACCTTATGACACTTAGATTTTATGGTGTATGTCTTCCTATCCATGTGAATTTGTCATAACCATAATCAAAAGACAAGGTTAGTGACAAATCCAAACGCATATGGACTGAACTTATTCAATCTTAATTTCTTGCCACTTAGTAGCACGAGGGCCTACCATTGCTTCCAGGTTGTTGAGCAGCTTCACCCATACTGATCAATGATCTTTCACTGATCAAGGTGCTTTGCCTTATGCAAACAATTGAGAACTCATAGAACTCACATGCATAGTCAACTTTAACTAGAATAGGCACAGAAACAAGAATATGTCAACACGATAGGTTACAAACATCAAGTCGTGTGTTAGTGATAAACGATAGGTTTATTCTTGATTAGTTCTTGAAACTTGTGAAGATCTTTAAGACTCCCACTGACTTCTTGACATATAAGATTCTCTTGTCAGGATACATTCCTTGACAAACAAATATTCAAGAGTTAATGCAGATTCTTATCAAGATAAACACTTCACACAATCGGTCTTAGTTGGTCTTTGTCCTATCCAACATATCACAACTTACCAATTTCAAATGTACAAGAGTAAGAAACATTTTACTCTACATTTAATGAGTGTTCTAAACCTTCTTTAAGATTATGTCACTCAAGGCACAATCTTGGAGTATGACTCTAAGACTTGATTTTGGAAAGAACTATGACTCATCTTCTTGATTTAACAATTTCAACAATTCATGATTCCTCTTCTTAGTCATAAAAATGCACTAATATGTCCTTAGAGGATCAATTGTGATATGGTTTCATAATCTTTAAGATGATCATAAAACACGATACTCGAGTACTGTCTCATCCTTTCAGATTGGAGAAACATTTATCTTTCTGCCCAATTTGATTCGTCATATTCGTCCTGCCATACATTGAAACTTTTCCAATGTTTCGGAATTATATTTAATCTTGTAAGAATAACCATATTTACTAAACAAATAGTAAATCATGACGAATAGTCTTGTCGATCTTTGTGGTGGAGCTGACCAGCGCACAACCAAGTGTACCTGATCCCCTAGTCCTTCACTTGACTCACATATACATGTGATCAAGGAATTAGTCTTAATTTTCCAAAGATGAAAATTCTCATTCATCATACAATACAAGTTGCATGATTCTAAGTTTTTGTCCAATTGAAACTTGGTGATGAGAATGTTTCCTTGTTTGGTGAATTTTGACACTACCACAAACGAAAGAATCAAATACATTTGCTAGAAACATACAAACATCAATTTTCACAAATACCATTGCAAAGATATAAAAAATAAAAATAAAAATTTTATTTATTAAAATTGTGGAAAAGTTTTCCTTACAATGCAAATACAAATGAAAACTATGTTACAAAATATTTCCCAAGCAATCTATCATAACTCCTAAGGAGCAGCTCAAAAATCCGATCTGCGACCAGATTCAACTTGCTCTTCCTTTAAGCTTCATTTCTTTTCTTCGATCCTACAAAACATCAAGATGTAATTTCATTACATCATGTATTAAGAATCTCCAAATAGGAACATAATAGATTTAGATAGTGGACTTACCTGAACCAGAGTCAAAAAAATTTTACTTTACCTTCTATTAGATCTTTTAGGTAGTCAGGGCAGATTTGCTTCCAATGTCCCTTTGAATGGCAGTAGAAACAAGTGGACTCTTTGGCATTTGCACATGGAACTATCTCAGAACTGGATTTTCTCTTATGGTCAAATCTTTTGACCATAGCCAATTCCCTTCCCATAGAAGAAGGGATCTTTTCTGGACAATCTATGTCATTGCCTATGTCCGTGGCAGCTTGGGAAGTAGATATTCCAATCAAATTTGCATGACCATTGTCCCACATCATTGTTGATTCAGCAAAAATAAGCAAATAGGTAAGATCGATAAGGGTCATGTCATGATCTGTCATATGGTAGTCTTTAGCAAACTGACTATACGACTCGGGAAGTGATTGAAGAACCTAATCAACAACCAACTTCCTTGGGAAAACGACACCCAACATTCCCAGCCTGTCAATGTGTGATTTCATATCCAAGACATGTGCACACACATACCTTCCATCTTGGTGTTTGATAGCCAATAGGGCTTGAGTGACCTTGAACTTTTCAAGTCTTTGAACTTGTGGGTCAGGGAGGATAATTGGAGGAGGTGGAGGAAGTGAAGTTCCACTATAGCACGAAGAAGGGATTAATCTTTCACCTTGATCCTCTTGTGGAATATCATCTTTATAAGGAAAGCTTTTCCCAAAAGATTCGTGAACACCATGGTTGTGTGAACTAGACATCTACAAGGGAGAAATTCTAGTTTAGTTGATTTAACTCCTTAATATGACACCCAAATGAAATATTAAGGCTAGGACCCAACACGATATTCAATAATTTGGAGGAGGGATTTCGTAATCCAACTACAAAATATTTGAAGGTAGGTAAATGACGATTTACTAATTTCCACCATCAAAAACGAAATTGAACATTAGGTTTTAAATGAATTGAAATTCCTAGAACCTTTGAGAGTCATTGAACTTTTCAATGGCATGTTTAAATCTCAATTATGCCCTTCAAGTTTGTGACTAGGTGTTGGGTTTTAAGCATTCTAACACTCCTATGGTGTACATGCAACCCTATAAACCTTGGATCTATGTTTTCTCTATTATACATGTAAATATTAACTATTCCAAGGTTTCATCCTAACTAGCATATTATGAAGCACCTATACTACAAAGTTCTAGTTAGATGACATACCTTTTGATATAGCTTGATGTCTTCAAGCTTTAAGAGCTTAGCCCCAATAGTGTGGAAGCCTCAAATGGAATCACAAATCACCAAAACACCTTGGAAGAACTTGAGAGAATATGTATGCACACTAAAATCGGCCCACTCTTATTTTCACACACTTGTGCCAATTTTGTGAGCCAAGGACCCCTCTATATATTATGGAGGATTAGGGTTACATCCATGTAAACCCTAATACCCATGACCTTTCATTTCCATAGGATCCATGGGTTAAAAGCTCCGTGGACCATCCATGAAAGCTTAGCCCAACCTAAATGAACTTGGCCCATTCCATATATATAAGAGTCCATATTTAATTAGTTCTTTTTGATCACTTAATTAATTCTAAATTAGTTCTTGATCAATACTAATTAAATAATATGATTCCATATTAATATATTAAAACTTATAATATATTAATATAAATCATAAATATACTATTCTCAAAAGACTATCCATATAAATTGTGCCGGTGAAGTGCAACCCAAATGGACCATGCCGGGTCGGGTCAAGTACATACCAAATATAGTTATGGACTTAGACATTAATCCAACAGTCTCCCACTTGGATAAGTCTAAAACTATTATTGAGTATGACTTCAAAACCTAACTGGCAATCGTAGCTCTTAAAGCCGCTGTCGAACTCTAACCTTGTCAATGACTTGTCCATTAGATAAGGGATCATATATTCCTCCATTCTAGATATCATATGGACTGAGACATGGATTATAATCATTCTCTCTGTCCATTTGTTGTTTCCCGACTTTGGATTTGTGATGACTGACTGATTGAACAAATCAAATCAGTCCTGGCTTGGCCAAACACTCACATGTGTCATCGCTAAATCATCGAGGGGCCCACAAATATCGCTTTTATCCCGAAGGTAAAAGGAATGGATAAACTTCGACTCATATGGCTTGTTCTACTACTTGTTGAACCATACACAAAGGCACGTTTTATAACATCGAGTTACCAAATGCGTTTTCGTGCAATCAATGTATAACCAACTCATAGTAACAACTCATATCTCTAGGTTTGAAGAATATAAGATATTATCGTCTCATGATCACTCGTGATAAAACCCATGAAGTGATTCAAATGAGCGCGGGTTGAATCCAATACTCAGAACTTATGAGAACTCGTGAGTGTTGTAGCATCACTTTGTCCACCAACTTGGACCTCTACAAACCATCCCATGACAGTCTTGATTCATATCTACTTCCAACATATGACCGATTGTGGATGGTTTGAATAACTTAATCATTCAGGAAGAGCGACCTAGTTATTCTGGAAGTCAAAACATGCAAAGTGAAACACAAGAATAAATGAATCAAATATGGTATCAAACCCTATGAATATAAATAAACACTTTTATTTATCACCATACTGATTACTCATTATTCATTGTTTCGGTTTTATCAACTTTATACTTGAATTAAAAACACTAGTTGTCCCATGCTCCAAGCATGTACACTATGTTTTTCTTAAACAATAGCTTTGCCATACACCAAGTATGCACTCTATGTTTGTCTATGATCCTTACTTTGTGAAATAAACCAATTGAACATAATTTCAATGATTCTAATTTCACACTCCCAAATCCTTATTGAAAAATGTGAGAATTTCAAATTCCTATCATTTATCGAAATCTGTTTAGATTTTAAACTTATATGCACTGACCCTCCTGTAATGAATATATGTACAAAGTCAAAAAGACTTGTCAACAGTCATTATAAGGTATTCCAATGGAGATCAACTCCATGGAAACTAAGTCTCATATTCAAAGTACATTGCTTTGGACATGCTTCTTGCATTAAGTTTTCTAATCTTACACAGATAACTTCCACCTATGGAGACAACTCCATATTCTCATTTTGACTATCACTTCTGAATAAGAGATGCCTCTTTTTAGAATATGTGAATATGGTCCTTCCAAAATTAGCACTATACTTCCAACTGTCCCTGAGCAACCAATCTTTGGTAAACCTCAGATTGTCCTCGACAATTGCTTAATCATTTTAGTCATATCCAATTCTAGACCTTTTCCCTTCTTAATGCCTCTGGGCATTTGGAAAAATTTAGAAATGACAAATATTATAGCACATGCAATCGATCCTGTACCCAAAGCAAATGGTACATGATTCATGATGTCTCACATAAAGACATGATTCTAGACCAGTATTTTGCTACAATATTTTTATTTGCCATGTTTTCAAATTTTGACTATGAAGAGGGATGTCGTAATCATAATCGAATTTTGAGAATGCAATATATAGAATTTCTTTAAGTTGAACCAATCCAACATGAAATTCATATATATATTCTTGACTAAAGATGATTAAGGTCTCAATCTAAGCCTTTAGAACTGAAATGAAGTATATCCTCTCCCTTAATTATAGCAAAACAACTTTTTCAATCCCTGCAGCCTCACGAATTGAAACTTTTGTTTTCTATAATTAACATTGCTAACTTGCAACACTAACAATAATTATCATGCTCCCATTAACATGATGATTATCAGCATAACACTTATGCTCCCACTAGCTTTGACATGTACTCAGAAATCAGCTGGACTTCTAGAAATCAATACTTTATTGACTTTCTTACCAAAATTTAGATTTCTGATACGAGATGCTTTGATAAAACTTTATCAAAATCATACACCTTTCCTTAGATAGCATGCATGTGTGTCTAAACAATTTCAGAACTATGAAAAGGGATGTCGTAATCATAGTCTCAATTGTTTAGACCTTTTTCCATCTGCTTCAAATCTACGTGGTGGAAGTGTTTCCTCACCATCATTTTCATGAATCGGAGAGAAACCTTATGACCCTTAGATTTTATGGTGTATGTGTTCTTATCCATGTGAATCGTCAAAACCATAGTCACAAGACAAGGATAATGACAAATCCAAACTCATATGGACTGAACTTATGCAATCTTAACTTCTTGCCACCTGGCAGTACAGGGCCTGCCATTGCTTCCAAGTTGTTATGCAACCAATTGAGAACTTTCAGAACTCCTATGTAAAGCCAACTTTAACTGGAATGGGCACAGAATATGTCAACACGATAGGTTATAAACCTCAAGTCGTGTGCTAGTGAAGAACCTCAGGTTTTATTCTTGATTAGTTCTTGAAATTATTTTTAGGATCTTTAAGACTCCCACTGTCCTCTTGACATATAAGACTATCTTGCCAAATATTCAAGAGATAGTGCGGATTCTTTATCAAGACAAACACTTCACACAATTGGCCTTAGTTGGTCTTTGTTTTATCCAAAACATCACAACTTACCAATTTCAAATGTACAAGAGTAGGACACTTTTACTCTTACATTTGACAAGTGTTTTAAACCTTTCTTTAAGATATGTCACTCAAGTTACAATCTTGGAGTATGACTCTAAGAATTGTTTTGGAACGAAGTATGACTCATCTTCCTGATCTAACCATTTCAACAATTCATGACTCCTCTTCTTAGTCATAAGAATGCACTAAGATGACCTTTAGAGGACTAATTGTGATATGATTTCTAAATCATTAAGATGATCACAAACATGATACTAAAGTACTCTCCCATCTTTTCAGATTTGAGAAAATTTTATCTTTCTGCCTAATTTGATTCTTCCCATTCGTTCTGCCATACATTGAGACTTTTCCAATGTTTCAGAATTATACTTAAACTTGTAAGTATAACCATATTTACTAAACTTTAGTAAATCAAATAGTCTTAACGAGCTTTGTGGTGGACATGACCAGTGCACAAGAATGTGTACTCGATCCTTTTAGTCCTTCACTTGACTCACACATCCATGTGAACAAGTAATTATTCTTTATTTTCCAATGCTTGAAAGTTCTCATTCATCATACTATTCAACTTGCATGATTCCAAGTTTCGGTCCAATTGAAACTTGGGCGATGAGGAACTTTCCTGATTTGGTAAATTTAGACACTACCACAAATGAAAGAATCAAATCCATTTTCTAATATTGCTGTCAGTGGAATCATATAAGCAACAATTTTCCACAAATGCCATTGTAAGGATACTTCAAATAAATGAAATTCAACAATTTTATTTTATTTTAAAATTTGCGGAAAAACTTATCCTTACAATCCACATGGAAAATTGTTGTTATCTATTCCTTAGCAATATATCATAACTTCTTAAGCAACTGCTCAAAATTCTGATGCGATCGAAATCCACCTTCGCGATCAGAATCAGCATATACTTCCTTTAAGATTTCTCTCTATTCATTGATTCTTAAAACATCAACATGTGACCCAGTCACATCATGTAATGAGGATCTCAGAATAGAACTTAACAGAGTTAGATAATGGGCTCTACCTGATGTAGAGTCAAACTTATTGACTTTAACATCCTTAGGTAAATTTGGCAGCTTTGCAATCAACGCCCCTTCCTTTGGCAAAATAAACATATGGACCCTTTGGTAATGGGACTATCTCAGATTTAGCCTTTCTCTTTACCATTTGGTCAACCGGGTTGACTATGGTCAATCCCTTTCCATTGGGAAGAGAATGCTTTTTCTGGATTTCCAGTGTCACCATTATCACTGTCCATAAAGTTTTTGGGAAGTTGATCTTCTAATCAAATTTGCTTTACTATCGATCCAAATCATTGTTGATTCAGCAGCACCAAGCAAATAGATATGATCATTAAGGTTCATGTCATAGTCTATTTCATAGTAGTCCCAAAGGAACTCACTATGTGACTTAGAAAGTGATTGAACATCCAACTTTCTCAAGACTTTGACACCCAACTCTCCCGGGTTGTCAATATGTGACTTCATCTCTAAGATGTGATCACACATAGACCTTGCTTGCCATTAGGGCTTGAGTGACCTTGAACTTGTGGGTTAGGGAGAATAATTGGAGGAGGTGGAGGAAGAGAAGTATGACTTCCATGAGCCAAACTCGGGAAGTCATATTCATTAGGAAAGCTTGGTTTGGGAAGATCATTGTTGTCTAAACCAGACATCAACAATGGGAGAAATTCACGTAAAGTTGATTTAAGTCCTTAATATAACACCCAATATGATATATTAAGGCTAGGACCCAACAAACTATTTTATAACTTGGAAGAGGGATGCCGTAATCCAAGCTATAAAATATTTTAAGGTAGGTGAATGACGATTCACCAATATCCACCAAGATAAACGAAATGTATTATTATTAGGTTTTAATTGGTTTTGAAACTCCTAGATTCTTTTGAGATTCATTGAACTTTTCAATGGCATGTTTCAATCTCGAGTGTGCCCTTCAGGTTTTGTGACTGGGATGCCGAGGATCACAAAACAAGGTGTGAAGTAACCATGCAAATATACTTGATACCCTTAATATTTACCCCTCAATCGATGTGCCGGTTAACCACACACGCTCCAACGATACTATGATAAACATTAAGTTACCCTTTGCCTACCTTGTTAAGTCCAGGTTAGTGTGCCGGTTAACCACACACACTCCACTAACAGCTTAAACAAAGTGCAAAGTGTAATTTCATGGATTAGCACCTTATTCACATTTTCCTAAGTAACTAAGATTGGGAATTTATAAAAGGTTTAGTTACTTAGTATTTATCATTAATACTTTTAATGAAGGGAGAATTATAGTCTTTGTCCTACCTGTTCGGCTAACGACCCTCCACCAGTCAAGGAAGCGGTGGGTGAGAGTGGGCACCCATTAAACTGCCATTTTATAGACAGTAACCTTATACTCTCCTTATAGACCGGCTTCGTGAATGAGGCCTACTAATGGTAAGACAACTTGCTCTTATACGTATAATATATTAAACTTTTAATATTATAATAGTATAAGGGTGTATTTTAGACATTTAAAATACTTGGTGGTTTAATCTATTAATTAAACTAGACTTTTAATTTAATTAAACTCAAACCATATATTTATGGATTTAATAATACTCTTTTAATTAAACGCTTTAATTAACTATTAATAAAGTCCATAAGAGTTAATTTGAACTATTCAACAAAACATCATAATTCCAATTATTAAACTCGAAATTAAAACCATTTAATTAATTGTTTAAGTTATGAACCCAAGAGTTTTAGAATTCAATTCTTTTTTTCATAAAAAACTTTTCTCAAATTCCAAAACTTGAGGGCAAGTTTTTGTAATTCTTGAAAACCTTTGGAATCCATAACTTATGGAATTAATGGTGTTTTATGATGAAACTTTCCATGTTCCATAACTTAAGAACAAGTTATGGAATTCTTTAAAATATTAACACCAAATTTTGTAACTCCATAAAAACTTTGAATCAAATTTTTTTTTTCTTTTAAAAAAAACTTTCATATCCATAACTTATGGAAGTTTCAAAAACCCTTAAGATCACAACTTTAAAAAAAACTTTTGAGCTCCAAAATTTTATGACAAAATATGTAACTCCTTAAAACATTTAGATCAAACTTTTAAAACTAATAAAATAATCATATCAATTTATCTTTTACTAAATTTGACCTAACTCAACTTATATAACAAATGATTCAAATTTTACAAATAATTTTTTTTTTCACAAAACAAGTAATTATCTTAAAATTTGATAAACGTCATATTTTTTTTCCTTTTTTATCAACTTGAAAATAAAACATTTGCATCAATATAACAGAAAACAACCCATGGCTCTGATACCACTGTTGGGTTTTGAGCATTCTAACACTCCTATGGTGTACATGCAACCCTATAAACCTTGGATCTATGTTTTCTCTATTATACATGCAAATATTAACTATTCCAAGGTTTCATCCTAACTAGCATATTATGAAGCACCTATGCTACAAAGTTATAGTTAGATGACATACCTTTTGATCTAGCTTGATGTCTTCAAGCTTTAAGAGCTTAGCCCCAATAGTGTGGAAGCCTCAAATGGAATCACAAATCACCAAAACACCTTGGAAGAACTTGAGAGAATATGTATGCACACTAAAATCGGCCCACTCTTATTTTCACACACTTGTGCCAATTTTGTGAGCCAAGGACCCCTTTATACATTATGGAGGATTAGGGTTACATCCATGTAAACCCTAATACCCATGACCTTTCATTTACATAGGATCCATGGGTTAAAAGCTCCATGGACCATCCATGAAAGCTTAGCCCAACATAAATGAACTTGGCCCATTCCATATATATAAGAGTCCATATTTAATTAGTTCTTTTTGATCACTTAATTAATTCTAAATTAATTCTTGATCAATACTAATTAAATAATATGATTCCATATTAATATATTAGAACTTATAATATATTAATATAAATAATAAATATACTATTCTCAAAAGACTATCCATATAAATTGTGCCGGTGAAGTGCAACCCAAATGGACCATGCCGGGTCGGGTCAAGTACATACCAAATATAGTTATGGACTTAGACATTAATCCAACACTAGGATGCCGAGGATCACAAACAAGGTGTGAATAACCATGAAAATTAGTTTGGTACTCTCGATGTCATTTATCACCTAATCAATGTGCCGGTTAACCACACACACTCCATTGATCTATGAAAAACATCGAGATACCCTTTGCCACCCTTGTTAGTCCAAGTTAGTGTGCCGGTTAACCACACACGCTCCACTAACGACTTGGAAAGGTGCAAAGTGCAATTTCATGGGTTAGCATCAAATTCACATTTTTCCTAAGGTAACTAAGATTGGGAATTTAATAAAAGTTTAGTTACTTTATAATTATCATTATACTTTTAACAAGAATTAATGTCCTATCCTACCCGTTAGGCTAACGACCCTCGACCAGTCAATGAAGCCATGGGTGAGAGTGGACATCAATTAAACTGCCATTTTATAGACTGTAACCTTATACCCCCTTATAGACCGGCTTCGTGAATGAGGCCTACTAACGGTAAGATTGACTTTTAACTTATACATATATATAATTATTAAAATTTTAATATTATAATAGTATAAGGGTGTATTTTAAACTTTTAAAATACGTGGTGGTTTAATGTATTAATAAATTATACTCTTAATTTAATTAAATTTAAACCATGTTATTATAGAATTATAGATTCTCTTTTAATTAAACACTTTAATTAATTTAATAAAGTCCATAAGGTGTAATTGAATTAGTCAAAGCAACCAGGTTATTAAAAATTCAAAATTAAAGCTATTTAATTAAATTTTTTTATGTTATGAACCTAAGAGTTGTATCTTTTGAAACCTTTCAATGACAAGCTAGAGTTAATTTTTCATAATTTGAGACTTTTCAAATACAAAAACTTGAGGACAAGTTTTGTAACTCTCTAAAACTTTTGGTTTTCCATAACCTATGAGTTAATATGGTTTTTATGGAAAAAAAATTCATGTTCCATACCTTGAGGACAAGTTATGGAGGACATTAAAAACATTTAAGATCAAATATTTCTATGATCAAGTTAAACTCATAACTGAAAATAATTCATATCAACAATTTGCAAGAAAGTAGCCTAATCATATAAACTAATACAAATCTTGAAAATTTTGACAATTATCTTTTAATTGGATAAGCATGATCACTACCATATCAACAAAATCAAATTTTATGAACTAAAACATTTTGTGGTAATGATCCTAATCCAAAACAGGCCAAAAAACCCGAAAATCTGCCATCAGAAGCATCAACTCGTCGAGTACATGAACATGACTCGTCGGGTTGACCTTATACTGAGTGGACTCGTCGAGTCAGCCAGTGGACTCGGCGATTTCATCAGTCAGAGGCCATAAAATCGATTTTTTCAGCTTTGAAAATTAATCCATGCATCAAATATAATAGAAAACAACCCATGGCTCTGATACTACTGTTGGGTTTTAGTATACTAAAACATCCTATGGTGCACATACAACCCTAAATGCTTTGGATCTATGTTTTCTCTAATTATACATGCAATATTATTTCCAAAGCATAAAGCCTACAACTAGTATAAAATTGATATAAACAACATAAAAGTGAGTTATAGAATTACCTCTTTGTTGTAGCTTGTAGTTTGGCCTTTAAGAACTTAGCACCCCAAGTGTCATGCCTTAAATGGTTCACAACAAACCTTGGACAAAGGAGAGCTTGAGAGAAAGGTCCTATGCACTCAAAATCAGTTATGGAACTCCAAGAACCCTAGGTTAAGCTATTTTAGCTATGGGGTGTTCTATATATAGTCTAAGAGTCATGGTTAAACCCTAATCCATACCCTTGGGCTTATTAGCCAAGATCCATGATTCAAGTGGGCTAACTCTTTATGGATTCATCCATAAACTTAGTCCATCATGTATCATAAGCCCAAACCATATATACATATATATATATATATATATATATATATATATATATATATATATACATATATATATATATATATATGTATAACAAATTTACAGAATTAGTCCCCATTAATTTAATTAGTCTCTTTTGATCACTAAATTAATTCAAAATGAATTCTTGATCAAAACTAATTAAATCATATGATTTCATTTTAATATATTAGAACTTATAATATATTAATAAATCATAACTAAGCTTTTCTCAAAAGTCTATCCAATCAAATTGTCCTGGTGATATGCAACCCGAAATGGACCATGCTACTCTCGGGTCAAGTACATACCAATTATAGTTATGGGCTTAGACACCTAATCAAACATGAAGATCCTGAGCTAGGATCCTATCATTGTCCTCTTGATCCTGTAGTTGGTATCTTTCCGTTAGGATCACTACTTCTGTTTGGATCACGGCTTACGCTCCAAACACCAGGAAGTATGAAGTTTATCCACTGGTTGTTTTTGAAGTGGTCCTATCTGCCTATAGGGCGAAAAGGAGTTCTTCTGCCCATCTTCCTTTCTTCTCGTCTAACCTTTTCTTCAAATTGTTGACTATGATTTTGTTGTTGGATTCAAATTTACCGTTAGCTTGAGGATGAACATGAGTGGACATTATCATTTTAATTGCTCAACTCGTGAAAAAGTCTGTAGTCCTTTTGCTAATGAATTGGGATCCATTGTTGCATATGATCTCAGTAGGGATCCCGAACATGGTCAGTATATTACGTTTGATAAAGAATACTACTTCCTTGTCTCGTATTTGAACAAAGGCTTCATCCTCTATCCATTTTGAGAAATATTTTGTCATTACTAACATGAAGACCTTTCCATTAGGTTCCTTTGGTAATTTTCCTACTATATCCATTCCCTATTTAATGAATGGCCTAAGGGAATGATAGGATATAATGGTTTTGTAGGTTGATGAAGGATGTTGCTATGCCTTTTGACAAGAATCACATCTTTGTGCATATAATAAGGCATTTTTCTTCATCGTAGGCCAGTAATACCCCGTCCTTAACAGTTTGGAGTATACATATTTTCCCCCAACATGATTACCACAATCTCCTTCGTGTATGTGCTTTAGTAATTTGGTAGCTTCATAACTTTCCAAGAATATAAAGTATGGACCAACTATGGATGTCTTGTGGAGCTTCCCTTGGATCATCTTGAAGTCTGATACCCTCATCTGGAATGCTTTATCGCTTTTCTTTTTTCTTGGAATCGTGTCATTCTAGAGATATTCCATAATGGACTGGATCCAGGATTTTCAGCTTTGCGGAGGATCATAGATGTCGGGATCATGACAGTTAGGATATTGAGAAAGTGATTGGGGAGCAAGATATTCGAATGTTGCTACGTTGGTTGTTTGATCATGGTCATTGGGATTGTCTGGTTTGTTGGAGGGATCTTCTATCGCTGGGGTCAGTATGTGAGTTATAGGGATCCTGATTTCTGGTGGGATCCTGAGGGAAAATCCTAGGTTGGCCAATGCGTCTGCCTGAACATTTTCTTCTCTGGGAAATTGACATAGGTTAAAAGCTTCGAATTCGAATGCTAATTTTTTGAGGATCTGGAGGTATAGTCCTAGTATTTGGCCTTTTACTACATAGGATCCATTAAAATGACTAGTTAATAATAAGGAATCAACGAATACCGGAAGATCCTTGATTTGAAGATCCTTATCTAACTGTAATCCCATGATCAGTGCTTCGTATTCAACCTCATTGTTGGTTGCATCGAATACAAAGCTGAATGTCTAGGGTGTTATGTCCCCTATATGGTAATTTTCGTAAGATAAGTAGGCCTGTTCCTATAAAGTTAGAAGATCTATTAGCGAGCAGTTTCCATTATCCCATGTTTTTTTGAGTTCCTTTCTTTCTAATTCTGCTTCAGCTTGTATATCATCATTGAAATCATCCATAAAGTCTGCTAGTGCTTGTGATTTTATTGCTGTTGTCGGTTCATATTTAATGTCATATGTGCTTAGCTTCATGGACCACTTTGCCATCCTACCTGGCATCTCTGTTTTTCGCATAACATTCTTAATGGGATAATTAGTTCTTACATGTATAGAATGTGTTTCAAAATAGTGTCTTAATTTTATGGAAGCAGTTACCAATGAAAGTATTAGTTTTTAAAGATAGGAGTACGTAGTCTCAGGATCCAAGAGACTTTTACTTACGTAGTAAATAGGATGTTGGTCCCCGTTAAGATCCTTGGCTAAAACTACACTTACATTGTTAGCGGCTAGTGAAAGGTACATGAGGAACGGTTCCCCATCTAGTGGTTTCACGAACAAGGGTTCTGAACATAAATAATTTTTAAGTTCCTGAAAATCATCTTCGTGTGGGGTTTACGTATCTCCGTCTTCATTCTTTCTATTTCCTTTAACACCTTCCTATTGTCCTGCTGTTGTTGAGTAACTTGTCGTTCCAGTCACTTCATCATAGCAAAGAGTTATTATTGAAAATCACTACAGGAGGATCCTGAAATCCTTGGGTAGTGACTGGAGAAGTGTTTTTCTTTGGTGCCTCATAAGTCTTCTTAGTAGCTTTTCTTGGAGGTGGTGAAATTTTTTTAGAGGAAATGGGAGGAATGGAGGAAGAGGATAATGTTGGTTGGGTAGACATGATTCATGAACGACTATGAACACCATGACCCCACGATGGGAACCAAATTGTTTTGGTCAAAAATTGATCATGTATTATTCAACCAAATTGTATAAGAGGTTGTGATGTTTATGGTAATGCAAATATCGAATAGTAATCAAAGTGAGACAAGTGAGTTACAAGGAAAGACCTTGATCCTTTTTAGGATCTCCGACATAAAACCTTAGGAGGTGATAATGATCACCTGCCTTGTTGTTTTTATTGATTTCAATGAGAAGTTACAAAAATGATGAAGATAATACAAGTACAAATGTAGTAATAGAGCTAATTGTTTGTATAGTGTGTGTATTACATGTGTATTTATAGTCTAGACTAAATAACAATAAGTTTGATATTTGCGGGATCCTCTTAAATGAGCATATGCACGTTGTTTGACTTGGTATTCCTAAGTATTAAGCCTGTTTGAAATGATTATTCGTTGATAATAAGTCTCTTATTAACCATTTCCATACATCTAACAAAAAGAAATAGAAACATGACCGTTAAGAGTGTTAGGAAATAGAAAAAACAATGCTCAAAATCCTGATAAAGGTTCGGGATCCTAATGGATCCTGAAGATCTAGGATCCTGACTAGGGTTGAAGATCTTGTCTCAAACAATAGAGAACTCTGAAATCCAACTTCGTATGAAGAAGTAATGCTACTTTGAAGTTTCGTGATTAAACAGGCACGACTCTACATATCGTAAAAACTGAAATTTTGATAAAATACTTTTTAGCCTAAGTAAACTAAACTAAATTCATAGTAATCAAAAACCCAAAAGCGCACGTATAGAGAATGTCCAAATCTGACTTCATATATGGAAGTTATGATTTTTCAAAGTTTTCAGCACGATTGTGTTAGGAGAGAAACCAAAATGGAAATCGGTCGAATGTTAGGAAAAAAAATTCTAAACGAGAGTCATAGATCTCGTCAATATAAAGACGGTCGAGAACGAATGTCGAACATGAGAGTTATGAATTATTAACGAACTTTAACAGTCTAAGCATGTTAAAAATATAACTTTAAAAATAAGGTAATAAACAACGACATAGTCTAAATGAAAGTTGTAGATCTCATCAATTTCTATGTGTGGATATAAAATGCATCGAAAACGGAGCTCGTATGAAGGAGGTGCAAATTTATGAAGTTTTATAAAAACTTGCGCACAGACGTGCGCACCGACAAGGTGCACATCGTGCGCACCACAAATTTGTGACACGTGTCACCATCCAAACAGTCTCACCTATTAAAAATATAACTTTAAAAAAAAAGTCAAAATTAGCAACATAATCTAAATGAAAGTTGTAGATCTCATTTGAAGTTTTATAAAAAACACGCACATAGACGCGCGCGCCGACAATGTGCGTTGCGCGCCACGGACATACCACCAGATCACGACACATGTCACCACCCAAACGAAGCCACGTCAGCACCCCCAATCAAGTGCACGGTGCGCATCTCGAATTTTCCTATTAAATGCTGCGAATTCTCCTCATTTCCTCACACCTTTCTTCCGGATTCTCTCTTATACACTTTCCACCTTAAGCCCTTTTATTCTCTAGTTCTTGACCACCTCGGTGAAGCCTTGTGGTGTCATACAACTGGTGAATAAAAGCTCCTGGATCAGAGTTCTGCCCGCATAAATCCCGGTTTTCATTAAAAGCTCTGTAAGTTAAGCTACGCTTATTTTATATAATTGGAACTTTTAATTATAGTCATAGTCGTTATTATGAACCAATAATTAATATTTATCAATAATTCTAAGTCGTTATATTGATTGATCTACTTACGGAGATGATGTTTATGCTGGACTTAGTGAGGTGATTAATGTGGGATTTCCCAATAGTATACTCTGTATACAAAACAGAGCCTACCTCCGATATCATCATACAATATTGTCATCAATGATGACTATAATGACCCTTTGGATAGATCCTTAAGGGAGAATAAGTCAGAAAATAGGGATAGGTAATCGGGATAGATGTTTGATAATTAAACATATTAACTATATTATTGTGGGTTGAAAACCCTATTTACTCACCACGTTTCCCAACCTAACCCACTCAACTTCTTTGTATTACATGTAGCAGTACAAAGATACATGAATGATGAGTGATTCAAATAGATGTGCACTGATAGTTTAAGATACTGTAAGTCCTGTGTATGCTTATGTTTTGTATCAATTATGACATCCCAAAGTTTTTAATAATCAATGAAAAATGTTTCTTCGGAAATACTTTTATGGGACAAATTCTGCATTTTCAAATTAACTATGTTTTAAATAAGTATAAATAAAAATTTTAAACATAGGTGTAAAAATGAGAATGTCACATATAGGTGAGTTTGTTTCTGATCGGGTCGAAAGAGCAATAATGACACCCAACACAAAACTGGGTCACAAGAAGTGCGAGGTACTTAATTACCCTTGTATGTGACAGTTAATCCCAAGTGAAGCGATGTTTGTTGGTACAAAAAAGGTAAAAGTCGATTTAGTTTCAGAAAAACACACTCAAACAAATTTTTTTATTTTGCGTGCCAAAGCATGTTTAATGGGATTTCATTGAGAATTAGATAACCGTTGGACAAAATTTTTGGATGTTTTCACTAAACATGATTAGATGAAAATCTTAAAAATCAATATTTATTTGTTTATTTAAACGAGAAATTCGAATTTCATTGATATTACGAAAATAGTTTTAGAATACCTAATATACTTCATTGAAGTAAACAAATTCTCTAATACTAGATATTAATATATGAAATGAAAAAATTTCTTGAATGGATATTAAAGGTAAAAGCGATTATGAAGATCTTAAGAGGTCTTGAGTTTGAAACAAAGAGGAGAAGGATACTGAGAACCGAAGGAATAGGAGCTTGAAAAGAGTGCAGAAAATGAGTTCACAATACCATTTCAAATTTAAATTCTGAGATAAATTTAACATGGCTCAGAATGTGAGATCCGAAATTGTTCATTGGAAAAAACTCTAAAGTTATGTAACAAATACTACTTCGGAATGGATGATTTGAATTGGTCATGATAACCTGAAAGAAGTTTAAACAAGATGAAAGGTTAAAAAAAAGACATGTAAATATCCATTATTTTTTAGTAGAGTTATTTATACCATGAGAAATTATTTAAGATAAGATTTATTCGACTTTCCGATGTTTCCATTAGAGAGTGCAAACTACCTTGAAGAACTGTGGATTTGTGACAACCCGAAAATTTTATTCTTGTAAAAGTCAAACTTCTCATTTTGATCTATCGTATTTCAGTAGGTTTGAAACCTAAATTTGGTTTAGAACCTTTAATTAGAAGAGTTTCTTGAATTAGAAGTGAAATATTACAGATCCTTGTCCGAACCGCAAACCTTGCATAGGCCGCAAACGAGCCTTCGGGCCGTCAACTCTCTTCAGACCGTGAACTCCCTTCGGACCGCAAACTGTGAGGCGGTTTCTAGAAGGCTTATCACCTCGGGCTGTGTTTACGGCTGTGAACGCTCACCTATATATTAAAGAAGTCCGAAATTTTCTCTCATTTCTTCACATTCAGTTGAAAACTATCCATTCTCTCTCAAACACTTCAACCGTGAATCATCTTTTCTTTCTCAACTATCATCTAATTCCTTTGATCTTCTTAGAAGCTTGCTTAGGATCTTCAAGTGCTGATCATTCATCAAAATTGTTGGCCGTGAACACCCAACTTGGGTCGTAAACTCAAGAACCCAAGCGTTCTTGGGTCGTGAACACCCAGCTGGCCGTGAACAGCTTATAGCCTTCAAACTTTGCATCTAACACTCTTATTTGTAAGTTAAACTTGCAAGTTAGTTCGATTCCCTATCATTCTTATGATTATATTCATTAATAAGTATACATATGTATTATATGAATCGTGTTTAGGACTCGTTTTGTTAGCGAGACTTCACTTGTGGAGCTAACGTCATATGCCAAATCTTCTATCGAATCCCTCAAATAAGGTGAGTTCATACCCCCATATTTTTCCAAGATTTTTCAATGTTTTAGGGGAGAATACAAGTAAAACACAAGAAATTTTGTGTTTTAAAATATAATTTACTTATTTTTTTTTCTTACCATCAATGTGTATTTAAACGTGAAACTTGTTAAAACATGGAAATAAACATATAAACTATAATAGGTATAGTTTTGAGACCTTATTCAATGGTTTCAAGGTTCAGAATATTTTACTGAAAACATAGTTTGCGAAACTTAGTTACAATGTATTTATTTATAAGTAACTTTTCATTATTTCACATGTAATCATCAATATAGCATTTGTGTGAAAATCTTCACGTACTTTTCCAAGTACCAACAAAAGTCCTGAAATTATAAGCAGAATCTCCTTGAGGGGGATCATGACACTTGTGTATAGGTATATACGGGACTAACAATCCCGCACCAAAGATGCTTGCAACAGCTAGGTCGGCAGACCTGTGGTGACAAATGTTGTAGCTTTTACGACGCCTGGAGAACGTCGTGTTCAGGCCATCTTAGGTCATCTAGTATGGTTATAATAACTCACAATTTGGTATTGAATTAAATGATTAGTGTATGAATAAGGAAACTACTTCAAATAGTTTTATAATAATGAAACTATAACACAGTATTTTACAAATGGTAAACCTAGGCTTCTACTGAGAATTCATAAAGATATACTTTTCCTAAACTTTCCCACGGGAAATTAGCTATGTGATACTCAGTATATACTATAAGGTTAGATAAAATTGAAATCCGATAGACAGTCGAATGTGTGACTTCCGTCTCATTTCCTATTCCTTGTTTGGTTGTGGGCTTAGGGTAGATTCACCCATTCAATTGTCTGTTTGATCTCGGTTATGTACAACTCGTATGTATTAAGTGATCAAAGGAGGGTAATATCATCTTGGAACGATTAAGACTACCAGTCGGTTTTATAGAAAATATAGGATTTTCTATGGTAAACATCGTTATTTTAAAGGTAAACAGTTTTCGATAGAACTTTCTGAAAACGATAACAATTATCACTAAAAACAATGTTTTACAATTGATTAAATGGAACTAGGAACTTATTTACAAAAGGTTTAATACCTATTATCAAACTAGTATAACATAAAGGACCATTAATGGTTAATTTTATAATTCCTTAGTTTATACATCTAAATTATGTATAAATAATATCTGATAGGCAGTGGAATGTGTGACTTCCGCCTCATCTCTTGTTCCTTGTTTGGTTGTGGGCTTAGGACAAATTCACACATTCAACTGTCCATTCGATATTACGTTATATATAGTTAGTATAAACTAATTCATTATAGAAGGAACTAATGTGGTTACCATTCGACTAGAGAATCATTAATGTTAATTTTGTGATTACTTGATGAATACATTAGGATTATATATAATAAAGATTCGGTAGACAGTGGAATGTGTGAGTTCCGCCTCATTTCATGTTCCATGTTTGGTTAGGGCTTAGGGCAGATTCACAGATTCAACTGTGCAATCGATATGAATTATATATAATTTGTATTCACTAAATGATCATAGAAGAAAGAACTACAGTCATATTACTTATCAAGAAAATATAGGATTTTCTGGTGAAACAGGTGAACTTTTCCAAAGAAAAAAGAGTATACTTTTTATAACAAAAATATTTATGAACTCACCAACTTTAATGTTGACACTTTTTCCAAACCACTTGTATTCTTAGGAACGTTAGTAGACAGGTACCTCTCAGGCGTTGCGAAGACGGAGTTTTACGTCTTAACTTTTGTTATACTTTTAATATTATTCAAGTAATGTTTTGAAGACAATGTAAATATTATATTATCAATACGAGGGTTGTTGTTACTTTGATTACTATGATGCATGTGTTGTGATACTTAACATGACGTCATCCACCCCCGAGCGTTTCCGCCATTCCGGTTTGGGTTGTGACAGATTGGTATCAGATCATTGTTTATAGTGAACTAAGTATATCAACTTATTAAAGATATACAACTATAAATACAATGGGACTAAAACACTCTGACTAAGAAATTATACTTTAAAATATAACAATAGTTTTATAAAAGTATATATATATATATATATATATATATATATATATATATATATATATATATATATATATATGTATATATATATATATATAATACCAGAACAAGTATCACAAGAAGAACAAAACAAAAGTATTTGGATGTTGGACACTACAGTCAAACCTGGATAGTTATGTAATCATATCTGGAATAAATATAGCATGATCAACTATATTTATTTGAGAACCGACCAACATGTGTTTGGGAGTGATAGTGGTGTTGCAACAAGTCTAAAACTTACCAAATCTATGTACAAAGAAATGATAGAACTAAACATAAAGGTAAAATACTATAGGAGTATTTTAAGTAAAACAACTAACTTATGTGAAAACTAAAAGACCTTTACTGGTAAGGTTATAATTACTAAGTGTATACATAAGGTTATATATAATTGACATTTTATAGACTTAGAATTTGTGATTTTGACTCTACTTCCTTTTCCTTGGTTGGATGTGGTTTTAGAGTAGGATCACTTATTCGAAGGTCTATTTGATCTGGATTATATATAATCTATATACACTACGTAATTACAGAAAGACCTGGTAAGGATCATTCTCGTAAAAGTTTACTTTTAATAAAAATATTTTATTAATCTCGTAGATTCTTTAGAAATTCCCATTTTTGCAAGAAAAACATAGGTAGATGTACCCACTCCATTACAACAGTCAACAGAGGAGTTGAGGCAGAACTAAAAGAGAGTTCATGAAGAGAATTCCAAGAAAGAAGCAAACAAAGAGAAAGGTACTAGAGAGATCGTTAACAAATCTTACCCAATCAAAAAACAAACTAGAGAGCACTATATACGTCACACTAATAACTAAGAAACTAATATAACCTAGTGAGTCAGTGATTGCACTACCCATAATATGTGTTAAATTACTATACCTTTCATCACAATTAGTAACAGTAAAATCAAGAGAGATATTTCCTTCCAAAACCTATGAAACCCGATCAACATAAGATTTCAATATCTATATCCTACTTTCTTAAACTTAACATCTGAACAAAATCTATTAGTACTCTCTACCTTGAATACATCATAGGGATGTAGTTCAAAAACATTGAGCACCGCACAACAAAACGAGAAAATTTATATTTATATATAAATAGATAAATTTTAATTAGAAAAAACCATAATTACTTATCGACTCGCTTCACATTATGTAACAGAATCATGTCGTCACATGGAAATAGCCAGCCAACCGATGAAACACCGATCCTACATATAGACTCCGCTACATTCCAAGCTGCCGTAACAGCTGTTGTGACCGCCGTCATGGCACAATTCAATGCTAACAACATAATCGAAAATAGAAACAGTGTCGACAATTCAACTTGTAGCGATAACCAAGGAAGGTAGTACTTAGAGCATATCTAAGAAGACTATTCTTTCAACTAGGGAAAGAAAGGTAGAATGTCTCCTACTGGGGACGGTTATCCCTTGGGTGAACCCTTAGTTCAGCCAGTTGGTGCTCCATATCAAATAGGTGCCTTTTGTACACCCTTTGGCGTACTCGGAGCTCTATGACTTCAGCTCGAGTTTCGGCTAGCTCTTGCTGCAGGGTCTCATGGTTTACTCTGGATCTGTCACGAGCATCTCCCAGACGAACGGTGCGGAGGGTATGCATTCTTGCATTGGTGACAACTTCCGTGATTTGATGGAGAGCTGTCCTGCCTTGAATCTCATTTCGGGCCACTCTGCGGACCAGGATTGGCAAGACTCTGTCTGCTGAGCCCCCTCCGTTCAGGTCATAAAAGCTTCGGTCTCCATTGAATGGCATGGGCTAATCCTGTCCTTGGCTCCATGTTTCCAAGCTTTCCACCCACGGAGGCGTCGGGCCTTGAAAAGCCGGACGAGGGTTAGGATTTGGAACAAGAGCCATCGGGGGTAGGTTCTCAACTTCTGGCTCCGAGTCAGAACCATCTGCAAAGCCCTCAGCCTGGTGACCATCCATAGGGATTGGGTGATCATTTTCTGGCTCTGCTTCAAACCCTCCATCATTACCTTGGTTAGGGACGTACAAGTTGCCGTGGGGATGGAATCCAGCCATGTTATCTACGCGAGAAAAGGGATAAAGAAATAACTAAATAGACGAACTAATTAGATAATTATAAGATGATCTTTATCATTTACTTCAACACTTGTTTAGTGCATACCAGTTATATGTAACCAAGACAGGATAGACCTTCGAATAAGTGACCCTAACTTTAAGCCCACAACCAAACAAGGAATAGGAAGTAAGGCAAAGATCACATATTCTAAGTCTATGACATCCTAGCACATATAACCTTAGTGTATCCACTAAACAACCATTGACATACTAATAAAGACCTTTAGTTCTCAGATAAGTAATTATAGTAATAAAAAATACTCCTATCGTATTTTAAGTTTATGTTCTGTTCTACTGTTCTCATTGTAGTAGTGTTGGTAAGTTTTTAGACTTGTTGCAACCTCACAACCATACTTAGGCACATGCTAATCACTCCTCGGATAATGCAGTTGATCAGGCTACATCTTCCCAGGGTTGACCATATGTCTCTAAGTCTACTTGTGTTGTCCAAAAATCGTAATACTTTTGTTCTGTCCTAGTGACACCGATTTTAGTATGAATGCAGGTATGTATACTTAGTTAAATATTTTATTATTTAAAAGTATAAACTCTTTATCAGAGTAATTTAATCCCGCTGTGTTTATAGTTCGTATATCTTTTATGGGTTGATACACTCGATTCACTATAAACAATGCTCAGATACCAATCTGTCACACCCCAAAACCGAAACGGCGGAAACGTTCGGGGGTGGAGGACGTCATGTTCAGTATCACAACAATGCAAAGTAGTAAACAAGCAACAACGTCATCCATTGCATTAATAATATAATTTCATACAAGTGTGTTCTGTCAAATTATATAGACACCAAAAATATACATCAAAATAAAAGGTGAGTCTTGAACGAGCTCCATCTTCTCAAAACCTGGCACCGGTACCTGTCTACTGGTGACCTGAGAATA
This sequence comes from Lactuca virosa, assembly GCF_052849685.1. Taxonomy (NCBI): domain Eukaryota; kingdom Viridiplantae; phylum Streptophyta; class Magnoliopsida; order Asterales; family Asteraceae; genus Lactuca; species Lactuca virosa. The sequence continues at coordinate 144,354,866 of NC_136429.1, read as the reverse complement.
CAAGTTATTTTGAAAGAGTTTATCAGCTTTAAAGCTGGTGAGATCATAAGTATATTAATGTCTGTATTTGTATGAAAGTGTTTGTAAGTTTGTAATGTATAAGTTTTGTAAAAGTTTGTAATTGTTTTAACTCTCCTAGAAAACCCTATGTTTCCTACTAAAAGTAGCCTTCTACCAAGGCATCTAGTATCTGTGTATGTGTCTCTTGTAAGAGGGTGTATTTTCCCAAATCCTACTATCATTAACCAAAAATATAGTTTTTACATTATTGTTTATTGTGTGAATATCACAAAGTAAATGCAAAGGGAAAATGAAATAGTACTGTAGTGTTGTATTAAGTAACTACTGCTGTACTAATTACTTTAAACCTATTGTTATTTAAAGTACCATGTGATCGGCTTGTATCCTGCTACCGACTCTATAGTAAAACGACCATGTAAGACGTCGTAAGAAATGACGTTTGGCACTTGTAGACTTGCAAGTCCCACTGTAGCGAGCAGCAAGGTGTAGGATAGTCAATCCAGTATAGATCTGTACACAAACTCATACGCTCCCCAATTAAGGAGATTCTGGATACAAAACGAGTCATGACAGGTAGTGCCATGTCCCCCATTAAGTGGCTCACATAACTGTAAGTAATGTATATGTATATGTATATGTATGTGCTAGCTGTATTGTGTGTTCTTTCTCTGTCTAGCATGTATGTTTTGTTTCTCATCACTGTGTATTATGTTTGTTTCTCATCACTATGTATTATGTTTGTTTCTCATCACTATGTATTATGTTTGTTTCTCATCACTATGTATTATGTTTGTTTCTCATTACTATGTATTATGTTTGTTTCTCATCACTATGTATTATGTTTGTTTCTCATTACTATGTATTATGTTTGTTTCTCATCACTATGTATTATGTTTGTTTCATTGTTCTAGTAATAGTATCTTCCTAAACTATACCTATTATAGTTTACTAGTAATGTTGTATGTGTATATGAACATGTTTGTATACCTTTGCTACCCAAAAGCATTGAACTGAATGAAAGAAGTAACCTTTTATATCTATACACATATACATGATATATAACTCGGATTCAAACGACCTTCGGACAAATAACCCGAATACCCTAAGTCCACAACCAAACAAGGAACAGGAAGTAAGGTGAGCTATCAGTCCTAAGTCCTTTCAATCCTACTTATATAACTATATCTATATAGATACACAAAATATCAGTTAAAAGAGTTTAAGTAAAAGTATTTAACATGTAAAAGAGTTTGATAAAAGCATTTGGTATGTAAAAGAGTTTGTAAGACAGTTTGAAGTAAAACAGTTTGGTAACACAGTTTGAAAAGTAAGAATTCCACTTGTTTGGTAGTTATCAATCACGTGTGATTGATATAATAACTATAATTGTTCAACTTGTATTCCCCCCCATAAAAGCATTTAAAAACATTTAAAAGGTTAATTAAGGGGTATGAACTCACCTGTAGTGAGTGGTTTGGATGAACGGAATGTATAGGATGCTAAGTGTCAAGTGAAGACTTGAGCACACACACGGATCCTATTTAACATATAATAACACATATATGTATCCAATTAGTCAGTTAACAACTAATTAACCAAATTAAGACACCCTAGGACATGGAAAACACTTTGATTCAAGTGCTAGAAGTACCAAGGGTTGCATCTAAGGGTTGTATAGCCACTTAAAGGAGTTTTCGGTCCAAAGAGGTTTTCGGTCCGTATGGTTTTCGGTCCATATGGTTTTCGGTCCAAGTGGTATTCGGTTTTTAGGGTTTTTGGTCCCTGAGTTTAAGACCGAAAACTCATGATTTTTGGTGCATAAGGTGATTTTCAAGGGCTTTCAACAATCAATGAAGTGTTCTAGACTCAATACTAAGTATTAGGAAAGGCTTAAAGTCATTTTGCACCCTTAATAAGGGTGTTCGGTCTAAGGAGATGCACTAGACCGAAAACACTTTTTGTTCTTGGATAATGATGATTTCTAGGCCCTAAATCAAGTATCCTTACTAGATAACAAGTATAAGAGATAGATACTTACAATATGGAAGCAAAGAAGGGTGTTTTCGGCCCAAAACACTAGTGTGTGTTCTTGGTGTTCTTGGTGAAATGAAGAACAGTTGAAGATCTAAGAAAATTGAATGATTTCACGGATGAAATCATGTAAGATCACTAGATAATGGAAGAGATCAACTAAATAGGGTAAGAAACACTTACATTTTAAAGATCTAGAAGGAAAAATCGGATGGTACTTGAGAGGATTTCGGTTCTTGTTCTTGAAAGAGTGAAAAAGTGAAAAATATGGCCAAGTGTCATATATATACTCATGGGGGTTTTCTGTCCAAACACCATTTGGGCCGAAAACTCTTAACTCTTGGAGTTTTTGCGAAAATGATGCACAATGAACCTAGGGCATCCTCTCTCCTGTTGTTCTTTGAAGTGCTAAGCTTTAAAACACTTAAACTTATTCCAAAAAGCTTGAAAATTAGCAGAAACAGTTCTGACTTCTATTGAAGTGAATGGTTGTACAAAATAGAAATTTCGGGTTGTCACATCATCCCCCCCTTAGAAGGATTTTCGTCCCGAAATTAGAATTTAAGCAAATAAGTAGTTACAAATAACTAAGTAAAAGACGAGGATATTTCAGTTTCATCTGCTCCTCTCGCTCCCAAGTGAATTCAGGTCCTCGGTTGGCGTTCCAGCGCACCTTAACTATCAGGATACGGCTTTGTTTCATTTGCTTGACCTCTCGGTCCACGTTCTCTACAGGTTCTCCCACAAAATTGAGGCTCTCGTTGATCTCGATCTCGTCGAGTGGGATTACAAGAGTCTCGTCGGACCGACACCTTTTCAAGTTTGAGACGTGGAAAGTAGAATGTACGTTACTGAGTTCGCGCAGTAAGTTAAGTTTGTACGCTACAGGTCCGATTCTGGCAAGAATCTCGGAGGTCCTAACTATCTTGGATTTTAGCCTTCCACGCTTTCCGAAGTGTATCAAGCCTTCCCAGAGTGAGACTTCCAAAAGATTTTGGTCTCTCACCTGGAGTTCCAAAGGTTTCTTCCTCTTGATTCTCTTCCCAGTCAAGGGTCGCTTCCTTCTGGGTCAAAGTCGTAAGAGGTTCCGTAATTTGCGAGGAGTTCTAAATGAACTACGACAGTAGGTCAGCGAGACCTAGAATTTGGCGAATTCCCATCGGCGTCTTCGGTGCTGACAAATTCTCAACGGTTTTGATTAATTGAAAGGGTCCTCAAGAATTCCCACATCACTAATGGTGTGACTTAGGAATTTGACTCTTCAATTCCAAAACTCGTATTTAGAGAACTTCGCGTAAAGCTTCTCTGATCGTATTGTTTCCATGGTTTGTTGTAGATGCTCTTTATGATTTCCTTCTTACTTCGAGAGTAGATAAGTAAGTCATTTACAAGGACAATGACGAACTGATCCAAGTAAGAATGGCTTACCCTATTCATTAAGTTCATGAATACTACGGGCGTATTGGTCCTATCCGAGGGGTATCACTACGGACTTGTAGCATCCGCATCGAGTTCGAAAGATTATCCTCGGGACATCCTTCTCTAATACTCGCAACTGGTGATATTCGGATCTCAGGTCCATTTTTGAAAGGTACATCGTTCCTTGCGGTTGGTCAACCAACTCATCTATGCGAGGCAGAGATAATGATTTCTAATGGAAATCTTGGCGAGGTCTCCGATAGTCGATGTACTTACGATACAATCCGTCTATCTTCTTGAAGAATAAGGCCGAAGCTCTCCATGGTGAGGAGCTTGGTCTTCCAATTCTATTGCTGAGTAGTCGTTAAGTTGTCCGGACGATTCTTGTATCTCCGTAGGTGTTAAACTGTAGGGCGATCTGGTTACAGGAGTCGTGTTGGGTTCTAGGTTTGTTCGCATAACGGCATGATCACTCATAGTCTTGAGTAGTCTCCGTCCTGAAGTTCATATTAGAAGTCATACATGGTTCATCAATCACAGTCTCGTGTAGACGAGTCGTATATAATTAAGATTGAAAAGGTAGTCGAATAAATGATTCTCCTTTAAGCTCACATCCAAACAAGGAAAAGAAGTTAAAGCGGAATCATCAATTCTAAACCTGTAGAACCTTGATTATATACTACCCTTGCGTATACATTCTTCAGGGATAGATCAACCGTAAGGGTCCTTGTACTGAACTTGACGTACTGTACGAGTGGTACTCTGAGGAGGTTTTTCTAAGGTTTCTTCGGAAAGTTACAAAACGTGAGGCACTCTATGCATGAGTACTGCGGAGTTCTAGAATGACTGCTTCGCTAGAAAGGCGATTTCGAGAAAGAGATGTGCGCACGAAACTGGTATTGTGTGGATCGAATTGACTCAAGTTGTATGATAATATCGGAATCACTCGGAAATAAAGGCACTAAATTTGATCATAACGGCGTTACAGACAAAACACGAAAGTGCAACTTTTAACAGACTTACAGTACTTTAGATTAACTACTAGACTACTGCTGCGAACAAGGTATACTACAAAAGACAAGTATACGCAGCACGAGGATCCCTTTTACTGACGGGATCTCGCAAAAGGTACGACTCGAGTTACACTAGTTTTAAACAGTTTGAAGCATACACAATACTGCCGATTGGAAGCGTTCCTACACTATAGTAGGGTCCTTAGCTGTCTTCCGTTGTTCTGGGGTCAAATTCCTCTTGTTCCCCCGTCACCCCTCTCTGTTGGGCAGTCCCTTTTGAAATGTCCCATTACGCCACATAGATGGCATATCTGAGAGATTTCGACATTGGTGGTTGATGTAAGGTGTTGGATCCTTGTCCTGCAGAAGCGGGTAGCGTTTCCGTCTTTGTTGTAGTTATTGAAGTGCAACAGACGACAACTACGTAGATGATGGAAGCTGCACTTATTGCACTTCGGTAGGTTTCCAGCATACTGTCTGGCTGGGTTAGGAATAACCGGGATACTAGTAGGGATGGTAGTAGGAGTTACAGACGTCGTGGCCGCGAAGGCTGCCACAGGTTGTTGTCTCTTGTTCGTGCCTTGGGGTGATTTGCCTTTAAATCTATCCTGAAATTTTCGTTTATTACTCTTGGGTTTGAGATTTCGAGTGTCGTGGTAGTTTGATACTCGCTGATGTATTTTGTTGTTACTTTGATTGGAATTATTGATACCCATCCCGCTAACATTTGCATTGTTAGCATTTTAGGTGAGTCATGACAGCTATCACGGCAGCTGTGACTGCAGCTTGAAAGGTGGCAACATCAATCTGAAGAGTTGGTGTTTGGCTGATGGGTTGTTTACTTTTCTTTGGCGAGATGATTCTGTTACATGAAAAGAAAATGAGTTCGTGAGCGATTATGGTTGAACCTAGATGTATTTCGATCGCTCATGAAAAGAGTAGAAGTATGTTCTCGAGGGTTTGACCTACACCCCTATGATATAGTCATAGTACAGGGTAGGAGTAAGTTCATAGAATGGGTACAAGACGTTTTTCGTTCAAACCGGGGTTCCATTGGTTGGTGGATGACATGATCCAACCTTCGAAAGAGAATTGGGAATGATCCCCGAGTTAAATTACCCTAGTCTAATAACTTGACTAGAGTGGGTTTTTGATAGACTGCAACGATAGTATGATGAAAGTATTTGAACAAAGCGTGACACGGAAATTAGCCGACTGTCAAAATCATTGTTATTTAAGATGTAATACGCTTGGGAAAAATGACCTTGGAGTAGGTCTTACATCTTATACGAGGTAACAAAACTTTTGACGGCATACTGGCCTAACTAGAAGGTACTTACAATACAAAGTTAAGTACTTAGAAAGGTATAACTTAGAGCATAGCTAAGAAGACTATTCTTTTAACTAGGGAAAGAAAGGTAGAATGTCTCCTACTGGGGACGGTTATCCCTTGGGTGAACCCTTAGTTCAGCCAGTTGGCGCTCCATATCAAATAGGTGCCTTTTGTACACCCTTTGGCGTACTCGGAGCTCTATGACTTCAGCTCGAGTTTCGGCTAGCTCTTGCTGCAGGGTCTCATGGTCTACTCCGGATCTGTCACGAGCATCTCCCAGACGAAGGGTGTGGAGGGTATGCATTCTTTCATTGGTGACAACTTCCGTGATTTGATGGAGAGTTGTCCTGCCTTGAATCTCATTTCGGGCCACTCTACGGACCAGGATTGGCAAGACTCTGTCTGCTGAGCCCCTTCCGCTCAGGTCATAAAAGCTTCGGTCTCCATTGAATGGCATGGGCTGATCCTGTCCTTGGCTCCATGTTTCCAAGCTTTCCACCCACTGAGGCGTCGGGCCTTGAAAAGCCGAACGAGGGTTAGGATTTGGAACAAGAGCCATTGGGGGTAGGTTCTCAACTTTTGGCTCGGAGTCAGAACCATCTGCAAAGCCCTCAGCCTGGTGACCATCCATAGGGATTAGGTGATCATTTTATGGCTCTGCTTCAAACCCTCCATCATTACCTTGGTTAGGGAGGTACAAGTTGTCGTGGGGATGGAATCCAACCATGTTATCTACGTGAGAAAAGGGATAAAGAAATAACTAAATAGACGAAATAATTAGATAATTATAAGATGATCTTTATCAGTTACTTCAACACTTGTTTAGTGCATATCAGTTATATGTAACAAAGACAGGATAGACCTTCGAATAAGTGACCCTAACTCTAAGCCCACAACCAAACAAGGAACATGAAGTAAGGCAAAGATCACAGATTCTAAGTCTATGACATCCTAGCACATATAACCTTAGTGTATCCACTAAACAACCATTGACATACTAATAAAGACCTTTAGTTCTCAGATAAGTAGTTATAGTAACACAAAATACTCCTATAGTATTTTAAGTTTATGTTATGTTCTACTGTTCTCATTGTAGTAGTGTTGGTAAGTTTTTAGACTTGTTGCAACCTCACAACCATACTTAGGCACATGCTAATCACTCCTCGGAAAATGTAGTTGATCAGGCTGCATCTTCCCAGGGTTGACCATATGTCTCTAAGTGTACTTGTGTTGTCCAACAATCGTAATACTTTTGTTCTGTCCTAGTGGCACTGATTTTAGTATGAATGCAGGTATGTATACTTAGTTTAATATTTTTTTATTTAAAAGTATAAACTCTTTATCAGAGTAATTTAATCCCGCTGTGTTTATAGTTCGTATATCTTTTATGGGTTGATTCACTCGATTCACTATAAACAATGCTCAGATACCAATCTGTCACACCCCAAAACCGAAACGGCGGAAACGTTCGGGGGTGGAGGACGTCATGTTCAGTATCACAACAATGCAAAGTAGTAAACAAGCAACAACATCATCCATTGCATTAATAATATAATTTCATACAAGTGTGTTCTGTCAAATTATATAGACACCAAAAATATACATCAAAATAAAAGGTGAGTCTTGAACGAGCTCCATCTTCTCAAAACCTGGCACCGGTACCTGTCTACTGGTGACCTGAGAATACAAGTTATTTTGAAAGAGTTTATCAGCTTTAAAGCTGGTGAGATCATAAGTATATTAATGTCTGTATTTGTATGAAAGTGTTTGTAAGTTTGTAATGTATAAGTTTTGTAAAAGTTTGTAATTGTTTTAACTCTCCTAGAAAACCCTATGTTTCCTACTAAAAGTAGCCTTCTACCAAGGCATCTAGTATCTGTGTATGTGTCTCTTGTAAGAGGGTGTATTTTCCCAAATCCTACTATCATTAACCAAAAATATAGTTTTTACATTATTGTTTATTGTGTGAATATCACAAAGTAAATGCAAAGGGAAAATGAAATAGTACTGTAGTGTTGTATTAAGTAACTACTGATGTACTAATTACTTTAAACCTATTGTTATTTAAAGTACCATGTGATCGGCCTGTATCCTGCTACCGCCTCTATAGTAAAACGACGATGTAAGACGTCGTAAGAAATGACGTTTGGCACCCGTAGACTTGCAAGTCCCACTGTAGCGAGCAGCAATGTGTAGGATAGTCAATCCAGTATAGATCTATACACCAACTCATACGCTCCCCAATTAAGGAGATTATGGATACAAAATGGGTCATGACAGGTAGTGCCATGTCCCCCGTTAAGTGGCTCACATAACTGTAAGTAATGTATATGTATATGTATATGTATGTGCTAGCTGTATTGTGTGTTCTTTCTCTGTCTAGCCTGTATGTTTTGTTTCTCATCACTGTGTATTATGTTTGTTTCTCATCACTATGTATTATGTTTGTTTCTCATCACTATGTATTATGTTTGTTTCTCATCACTATGTATTATGTTTGTTTCTCATTACTATGTATTATGTTTGTTTCTCATCACTATGTATTATGTTTGTTTCTCATCACTATGTATTATGTTTGTATCTCATCACTATGTATTATGTTTGTTTCTCATTACTATGTATTATGTTTGTTTCTCATCACTATGTATTATGTTTGTTTCTCATTACTATGTATTATGTTTGTTTCTCATCACTATGTATTATGTTTGTTTCATTGTTCTATTAATAGTATCTTCCTAAACTATACCTATTATAGTTACTAGTAATGTTGTATGTGTATATGAACATGTTTGTATACCTTTGCTACCCAAAAGCATTGAACGGAATGAAAGAAGTAACCTTTTATATCTATACACATATACATGATATATAACTAGGATTCAAACGACCTTCGGAAAAATAACCCGAATACCCTAAGTCCACAACCAAACAAGGAACAGGAAGTAAGGTGAGCTATCAGTCGTAAGTCCTTTCAATCCTACTTATATAACTATATCTATATAGATACACAGAATATAAGTTAAAAGAGTTTAAGTAAAAGTATTTAACATGTAAAAGAGTTTGATAAAAGCATTTGGTATGTAAAAGAGTTTGTAAGATAGTTTGAAGTAAAACAGTTTGGTAACACAGTTTGAAAAGTAAGAACTCCACTTCTTTGGTAGTTATCAATCACATGTGATTGATATAATAACTATAATTGTTCAACTTGTATTCCCTCCATAAAAGCATTTAAAAACATTTAAAAGGTTAATTAAGGGGTATGAACTCACCTGTAGTGAGTGGTTTGGATGAACGGAATGTATAGGATGCTAAGTGTCAAGTGAAGACTTGAGCACACACACGGATCCTATTTAACATATAATAACACATATATGTATCCAATTAGTCAGTTAACAACTAATTAACGAAATTAAGACACCCTAGGACATGGAAAACACTATGATTCAAGTGCTAGAAGTACCAAGGATTGCATCTAATGGTTGTATAGCCACTTAAAGGAGTTTTCGGTCCAAAGAGGTTTTCGGTCCATATGGTTTTCGGTCCATATGGTTTTCGGTCCAAGTGGTATTCGGTTTTTAGGGTTTTCGGTCCCTGAGTTTAAGACCGAAAACTCATGATTTTTGGTGCATAAGGTGATTTTCAAGGGCTTTCAACAATTAATGAAGTGTTCTAGACTCAATACTAAGTATTAGGAAAGGCTTAAAGTCATTTTGCACCCTTAATATGGGTTTTCGGTCTAAGGAGATGCACTAGACCGAAAACACTTTTTGTTCTTGGATAATGACGATTTCTAGGCCCTAAATCAAGTATCCTTACTAGATAACAAGTATAAGAGATAGATACTTACAATATGGAAGCAAAGAAGGGTGTTTTCGGCCCAAAACACTAGTCTGTGTTCTTGGTGTTCTTGGTGAAATGAAGAACACTTGAAGATCTAAGAAAATGGAATGATTTCACGGATGAAATCATGTAAGATCACTAGATAATGGAAGAGATCAACTAAATAGGGTAAGAAACACTTACATTTTAAAGATCTAGAAGGAAAAATCGGATGGTACTTGAGAGGATTTCGGTTCTTGTTCTTGAAAGAGTGAAAAAGTGAAAAATATGGCCAAGTGTCATATATATACTCATGGGGGTTTTTGGTCCAAACACCATTTGGGCCGAAAACTCTTAAATCTTGGAGTTTTTGCGAAAATGATGCATAATGAACCTAGGGCATCCTCTCTCCTGTTGTTCTTTGAAGTGCTAAGCTTTAAAACACTTAAACTTATTCCAAAAAGCTTGAAAATTAGCAGAAATAGTTCTGACTTCTATTGAAGTGAATGGTTGTACAAAATAGAAATTTCGGGTTGTCACAGATTGTCCAACGGAGAAGAATAACGGAGGAATGAGAGGAGTTTAATGACAAGACATTTTAAAAGAGATTGTCCAACATAGGCCGCAAACGAGCCTCCGGGCCGTGAACTCTCTTCGGACCGTGAACTCCCTTCGGACCGCAAATTGTGAGGCGGTTTCTAGAAGGCTTATCACCTTGGGATGTGTTTAGGGCCGTGAACCCTCACCTATATATTAAATAAGTCCGAAATTTTCTCCCATTTCTTCACATTCAGCCAAAAACTACCCATTCTCTCTCAAACACTTCAACCATGAACACTCTTTTCTCTCTCAACTATCATCTAATTCCTTTGATCTTTTTAGAAGCTTGCCTAGGATCTTCAAGTGTTCATCATTCATCAAAATTGTTGGGCCGTGAACACCCAACTTGGGCCGTAAACTCAAGAACACCAAGTGTTCTTGGGCCGTGAACACCCAGCTGGCCGTGAACAGCTTATAGCCTTCAAACTTTGCATCTAACACTCTTATTTGTAAGTTAAACTTGCAAATTAGTTCGATTCCCTATCATTCTTATGATTATATTCATTAATAAGTATACATATGTATTATATGACTCGTGTTTAGGACTTGTTTTGTTAGCGAGACTTCACTTGTGGAGCTAACGTCCTATACCAAATCTTCTATCGAATCGCTCAAATAAGGTGATGTCACACCCCCAAACCGGAACGGCGGAAACGCTCGGGGGTGGAGGACGTCATGCTGAGTATCACAACACATGCATCATAGTAATCAAAGTAAAAAACAACCATTGCATTAATATTAAAGTGTTTATAATGTATTAGATTCAAAAAATATTGACTCCAAAAGTAAATAACAAAACAAAGACATGAAGCTACTATGCTCCATCTTCTGAATCCCTGAGCGTGTACCTGTCTACTAGTTTCCTGAGAATACAAGCTATTTTGAAAGAGTAGATCAGCATTTAAGCTGGTGAGTTCATAAGCATTTTTGTTATAAAAAGTATACTATAAGTTCTTTAGAAAAGTTTGTATGTTCCTCCAGAAAATCGTAGATTTTCTGATGTGATAAAATGATAAGTAAAAATGAATCTACAATTCCTTCTATGAGTACATAATGAATACAAGTTATATAAAATACATATCAAACAGACAATCGATTGTGTGAATCTGCCCTAAGCCCACAACCAAACAAGGAACAGGAAAGGAGGCGGAAGTCACACATCCCATCGTTTGTTAGATCCTCATTGTATATAACCCTAGTGTATTCACTAGGTGCTCTCGGAGTTAAATGTAATAGTTCTTTTATATTTGATGAAAACATTCCTTAAGAATTTCATATATTTCCTTTAGTGAAAATGGTAACCATGATTGTTCCTTCTATAATCACTTAGTTTATACTAGCTATATATAATCTAATATCCAATGGACAGTTAAATGTATGAATCTGCCCTAAGTCCACAACCAAACAAGGAACACGAAGTAAGGCGGAAAGCACATGTTCAACTGCCTATCGGATATTAATTATATATAACCCTGAGGTATAAACTAAGGTATTATAGAATTAACCATTTAAGGTCCTTTAAGTTATACTGGTTTAATAATGCGTATCAAACCTTTTATAGATAAGTTTCTAGTTTCACCTTCTTAGTGTTCTATCTGAAAAGTATGTTTTTATACTAAAAAGTGGTATGTTGTATTTATATGTTATGATAGACCCATACCTGTTACTTCCTATGATTACTTGGTGTATAGGGGTTACATATATAACTAAGATCGAATAGATAGTAGACTGTGTGAATCTGCTCTAAGCCCACAACCAAACAAGGAAAAGGAAATGAAGCGGAAAGCACTCATCCTACTGCCTGTCGGATCCGATTAATATATAACCCTAATGTATCTACCGAGGAATCATAAAGTTAGCATTATATGCCCCTTTTAACAGAATGTTGATGTTACTAGGAAAGTTATGTGGCACAGTTTTATTGTTTAGGAAGACTATTAGTAGTTATGAACTCCCGTACTCTAAACGCCTTAGTCGATACTGGTGTGGGTTTTGTATATTGCTATGTTTTATTTATTAATTTTCGGTACTTTGTAGATGTACCCCATATATATATATATATATATATATATATATATATATATATCCATATACTATGTGTATTATCATATTTTGTTTTACACAAATGAATTAATGATATGTTCCTTTCCTAGTTTACTCTGTGTGTAAAGTATATGTACGTGAATCATGTATTCTTCCTCTGTTCTAGAATATAGTATGTACTGAATCCCTAAACTATACCTATTATAGTTTACTAGTATATTTGCTTGAACTATTCCTGATTTGAAGAAAAGACTCGATTACCTACTGAGTTAAACATGTACTTTAAAAATGGGATTTTATAAACAACAATCTGACATCTTTTAAAAGAGTTTTTGAATTTATTTAATAACATATAAAAGTATAAGAATTTCTTTAATGTGATGGTTATCATAGGTAAATATCTACAACATTTGATTGTGTTCAACTTGTATTCCCCCTCTTGAAAGCATTTAAAACCATTTAAAAGTTAGATTATAGGGGTATGAAATCACCTTATGTGGGTGATTCAAGTGAAGATTCGAATAAGGATGATAAGTTCCATGAATGAAGTCCCGAACGCAAATGAGTCCTAAATAGCATGAAATGATACATATAGGTATGAATTAGTGAATCTAACTACAAAGGCGATTGGGAAACAACCTAGGATGCAAGAATAACTCACCAAAGGAGTGTTAGAAGCAAGTTGGAAGGCTGAAATGGAGTTCACGGTTGGGCTTGATGTGTTGACGGCCCTATGGGGTGTTCACGGCCCAAGAACACATGAGTGTTCACGATCCAAGTTGGATGGTTCACGACCCAAATGAATGGTTCACGGCCCAAATGAAGGTTTACAGACATAATGACGAATGGTTGACGGCCCAAAGGTGAAGAACACTTGAAGATCTTGGTGTTTTGGCAAGTGTTTGAAGATCCTGGTAAGTTTCTAAGGAGTAGTAAAGGAAAAAGGGTGTTTAAGGGAAGAAAATGGATTGATTGCGGCCAAGGAAACAAGAAGTGAAGGTAAAGTGGCTAAAACTCATACATATAGCATGAGTTCACGGCCGTGAACATGTTTTGCGACCGTGAACCTCACTTGCTGAGGTTTATGGCCCGTATGCAATACTTCTTACTCGTTTCCTTAGTAGTTCACTTCCTAATACACAACCATGACTTATACTAGGTCTAGGAACCCATAAGTTTGACCTTAAGTTGATGTGTTTGACCTTATAAGATAGAAATTTGTGGGTTTTGACATAATCCCCCGTTAGATGGAATTTCGTCCCGAAATTGGCTTTCTTAGCAGGACTCCTGGGATCGTGCTCCTCGGAATGGTAGAATACCCACTCGTAGACCTTGGCAACACTGCCCTGAAGTTCATGATAGGATTCATACCTAGTCCATCTATCATCACCTCGTGTATACAAGTCGTATATAATTAAAGAAGGAACACAACCAAAGAAGGAACAGGAGATAAGGCGGAAACACACATACCAAATCCACATAAACATAATTATATACCACCATCGTGTATATAATTAATAGTGATAGGTTAACCGTATTCGTCCTTAGCCTCTGTGCTTGAACTGGACCTATTGGACGAGTAGCAGTTCTAGAAGGTTTGCTGAGTATATTTCAGAAAGGTTTCGGAGGGAAAGGTACACCTCGCATGAGTACTTTGGGGTTTGGATTATGAGGGAGACGATTCCGAGGTTTGTGTCGGGTTGTCGTTACGAGTGACGAGGGTTTCATTAGTCGGTCGGTTACGGTGAAAAGTTTTCAGAGCACATGAAATTGGTATGGTGAGGACCACGCCAATCCATGACGAATGACAACGTCGGAACTCCTTATAGAGACAAATGTTAGGCCGATTTGAAAGAAACTTTTGTTATACGATGGTGTATCCCTAGTGTGCTCGACAAGGTATTATGTGTAGACTTTCTAGTGCTTTCAATTTTCTCCTTGATATTACCATTGCCACATATCGTATCGCGATAAGCGAGTACTAACAATTAAAGTGCTTTGATAACTAGTGTCGATACTCTATATTATGATCTTCCTCGGTACCTCTATGATCGCTTGGCATATACAAGTTATGTATAATTAAGATGAATAAGACGGTCGACTGAGTGACTCTGCCCTAAATCCACAACCAAACCAGGAACAGGAAATGAGGCGGAATCACTCACTCTAAGCCTGCAAAATCTTACTTCTATATAACCCTAATGTACATATAAAGCCATCATAGCTCACCTAAACGGATCTTTAGTTCTCTTATGAATGTTGTGACTTGTTCGGACGAGCAAGTTATTATAATTACTTTTTAATTTCCCCAAATTTTTAATCTTAATATTTCATATAAATTAAAATTTTAAAGTAATTTTTATTTAGAAGACGTACCGTTGTTCGCTGGTGGTTCCGAGGCAGTCTCTCCTGTGGTGATCATCAGTATTTTCCCTTCCCCGCCTGAGTTCTTCGTTATTGGGTAGTCCCTATTGTAGTGTCCTGTCTCACCACAGCCATAGCATGCCTGGTTTACTTCAACTCCGGGGATTTGGGAGATCAGTTGTGCCGGCGCCCTGCAGAACGGGCAGTGTGCCCCTTCATGCGGCAATTCATGCACTGCATTTCCCGGAAAACTCTGGTGTGGTGGTAGTTACACTTACCACATTTCGGGAGGGTTCCATCATATCGACTACCAGGCGCTGGAGTGGCAGGTGTTGTGACGGCGTGTACAATAACCACTTGTTGTTCCTGCGGGGGTTCCTATGTTGTTCGTTCCTTCCTCTTGTTCCCCGAGTTTTGTTTATAGTCCCCTCCCTTCGCTGGCACGGGAACGGGGACCACCACGCCTTGGTGGACACTATGGTCAATGAGTCGCTGGGCTAGGCGCTTGGTGCTATTGAAGGTGGTTGGATTAGAAGACAGTACATCCCCCTGAATCGAGGTAGATAATCCCCAGATGTACTTTTCTATTTTCTTACTCTCCAGGCTAACCATCCCAGGGCACAGTGCTGCCAGGTCGCTAAACCTGTCAGTGTAGGCCACTATGTCTGAGCCGACCATGGTATGCTCCCATAGCTCTTGCTCCAGATTTTGAACTTCGCCGCTTGGGCAGTATTATTTCAACATCATCTCTTTTAGGTTCTCCCAACCCATAGAGTTAGCCACTGATAGGGTCAATGACTTAACATGGCCATTCCACCATGTTAGGGCTCTGTCGGAGAAGGTGTAGGCAGCAAACTTCACTTTGCTCCCTTCTGGGCATAGACAGATTTCAAAAACTGAACCTGTTTTCTCGAACCATCGCATTAGAGCAATGACTCCCCCATTTCCATTAAAGGATTTGGTTTGCAGTTCATGAAGTCCTTGTATGAACACTCCCGTGGGTGTCCATGGGTAACTCCGGGGTTAGATAGGTGGGTACCGCTACCAGATCCACTGGTACCACTTGTGCAGATTTGATTTATAGCAACTATTATTGTGGCTGCTATCGTTGCTTGGAGAGCAGCAGGGTCGTGTTGTGGTGGTAGATTCCCTGTCGTTTTATTGACTACGCGCCTTACAGGTCTACCGCGAGGCATCTTTTGCTAAAATAAATACAAAGTGAAGCGGAAATAAGTCTACAACGGTGGTTATAAGCCGTATGTTGAATAACTAAGTTATCCTAGTTCTAAGTGTATCTGGTTCTGACTTTCATAGGGTGCTGAAAAACAATTCATAATGGGAGTTTATATAAAATAAACTTTATGAATCAGAAGTGGCTATCCTCGAATGAATTTCTGTGAATTGAATATCTGCTACTAGTTGTACGAAAATAAATAATCCTAACACATAATGTGGGTAGTGTATTCACTAGCTCACTAAGTCATTTTATGTTCTTATTTATTAGTGTGACGCATAGGACGTTTGGTTTCTTCGGATGATCCCTCCTTGGAAAACTCCTCATGAACTTCTTCTTGTTCCACCTTGACTTCTCTGTTGACTGCTATGATGGATTGGTTACATCTATCTAGGTTTGTCGTGCGAGAATGGAAGTGTCTAAAGAATCTATGAGATTAAGTGAAACATTATGGGGTGATCCTTACCGGGTCCTCCTATAATTGCGCAGCGTATACAAGTTGTATATAATTTAAGATTAAATAAACCTTCAAATAAGTGATCCTACTCTAAAACCACAACCAAACAAGGAACACGAAGTAGAGCATAGATCACAAATTCTAAGTCTATAAAATCTCAATTATTAAAACCTTGGGAGTATACACACCGGAATTATAGACCTACCAGAAGGGTCTTTTAAATTTTCACATAAGTTATTTATAGTGCCTAAAATACTCCTATAGTATTTTAATGGTATGAACTTGGTAAGTTTTAAACTTGTTTTCATCTTATATTATCATAAAATACTCCTATAGTATTTTAACTTTATGTTATCATCTAGAAATCCTTTTTGTATAGAGTTAGGTAAGTTTTAAGACTGTTGCAACACCACATCACTCCCAAACACATGTTGGTCATATCCCAAATAAATATAGTTGATCGGGCTATATTGAACCCATATATGATTACATAATTGTCCAGGTTTGACCGCAGTGTCCAACCTTTAAATACTTCTATTTTATAAAGATATTGTTATAATTTAAAAATATACTTTTAGTCAGAGCACTTCGGCCCCATTGTATTTATAGTTTTATATCTTTTATAGGTTGATATACTTAGTTCACTATAAACAATGCTCTGATACCAATCTGTCACACCCCCAAACCGGAACGACGGAAACATTCGGGGGCGGAGGACGTCATGCTCAGTATCACAACACATGCATCATATTAATCAAAGTAACAAACAACCATTGCATTAATATTAAAGTGCTTACAATTTATTAGATTCACAAAAGATTAACTCCAAAAGTAAATAACAAAACAAATACATGAAGCTACTATGCTCCATCTTCTGAATCCCTGAGCGTGTACCTGTCTACTAGTTTCCTGAGAATACAAGTTATTTTGAAAGAGTAGATCATCATTTAAGCTGGTGAGTTCATAAGCATTTTTGTTAGCAAAGAGGCAAGTTCCCGACATCACTCTCACCGGACCCGAGATCATACAGGAAACTACTGAGAAGATTGTTCAAATTCGTGAAACTATGAAAGCATCTAGGGACTAGCGAAAGAGCTATGTAGATAAACGGCACAAGCCCTTGGAATTCCAGGTTGGTGACTGCGTTCTATTAAAGGTCGCACCCTGGAAGGGAATGATACATTTTGGAAAACGTGGAAAACTGAATCCAATGTATATCGGACCATTCGAGATCCTCGCAAGGATCGGCCTGGTAGCTTACAGACTTCAACTACCGCAGGAGCTCGGTAATGTGCATTCCACCTTTCATGTGTCTAACAGAAGTGTCTATTCGTAGAAGAGCCTATGGAAATCATGGATAGAGAGATCAAGAGAACAAAACAGAGCCGTATAACCATAGTGAAGGTCCGTTGAAACGCCAAGCGAGGACCGGATTTTTACTTGGGAACGAGAGGACCAGATGAAACAAAAATACCCATATCTTTTCCCCAACCCTTGAAGTCCCACTCAAAATGCTAATTTTGGGACGAAATTCCTTCTAACGGGGGGATAGTGTGCCGACCGTCAATTTTGGTCAAACAAAGCTAGCTAGTCAACTCGGTCAACCCGACTAGTACTAGTATGTTAGGTTTACGTTATGTTTCCTAATATACAACTTACAATTTTAATACAAATATCACTCGGAACGTTGAACTATGTATTCTTTGGGAATAAAGAACACTCATAACACGACATAGTGGAGTTCATAATCCTAACACTACGAGGCAAAACCATAAGAAAAGCTACAAACGCCATCTTTCTAAAACTCTCCATATCTCAAATCTCTCCTAAATCTCTCTCCATATCTCAAATCTATCCCAAATCTCTCTACATCTCTCTCTCTCTCTCTCTCTCTCTCTATCTCTCTCCTAAATCTCTCCCAAATCCCCCTTGATAACAAAAATCTCATTTCTAATCTTTCCTATAAACACCAACATCATTCCAAAAGAACAAGCCCATTTCGGAATACACTATTAATTCTCGGAGCCTCTCTCCTTGCTCTGGAACCCTCTTGGTTCGGAACACCTCCAGATTCGGAACCTTCTGATTTGGCTTCGGAACCTCCTCATCCGGACAATCTCGCTCCGGAATTTCTAACTTTGGAAGATCAGGCGACTCTGGACGATTTCGCACCGGACATTATCGCATCTCAGACATTCACATCTCGAAGGAAGCCACTCTGGAACATGCTGGCTTCGCACCTTCAACTCCGGAACCTCCTGACCCACTCCGGACCCCTCGCAATTTCGAACCCTATACCGGATTTTTGACCATTTCATACTTTTTCTTCATTTTAAGAGATTTTAACGTCGGGAATTCCATCAAACTCGTATTTTTCATAACTTAGACACTCTAAACTCCTATTTTATGCCAAATTTGAATCTTTAAAACATATTTTTGCATAAAATAATATCTAATATTATAAAGATATTATATTAACTTAATCATAAAGAAACCACCCACTTGGTCCACTAGCGTTGCAACTTAATTTATTTATTACCTTCCCAATGTGATGTATTACATTTACCAATGTAATCTTCACTTCACCTTATCTTTTTCCTTCATATATATACACAAATTTGGACTCCTGTAAACATCTTCACAGTTAAACATTTCACCATTTGTTTCCCTCAAAATCAAACCTCACTTTCTCTCAAAACTCAAGTTCAAATATCCCCATGAGACTATTCCTTCATGATTGTTCTTAAAGACCTTGGTAAGCATAACTTATTTCCTAGTGTTTTACAAAACGCTTTCATGATAGTCATATATATTCACACACATTATTATGTGTTGTAATATATTAGGATTTCGGCTACCTTCGATCGCTCTAAATTAAAGATCACCGCCGTCACGTCGTTATCAAACGGCAACCGTACATAAGGTGAGTTCATACCCCTACAAATTTCAAGACTTTTTCTATATTTTTAGGGGGGGAATACAAGTAACACACAATAAAATTTACATTAAAATGATAACAGTTAAATTCGTTATTTTAGTACTTTTACGAGAAGTGTAAAATACACGAAATGGCTTTACTACCGATCTCGTATATTTTTACATACAACGTTTTAATAAAATGTAAAGATATGAAAAACGGTTACACAATACACTACATTATTCTTATAAATATATATATAAGTATATACATTTTTAAGTAAAAAAATATAATTTCCATAAAACTTTATAAATATTGTTTACAAAACTTTACCTCCTTTGTAACCCGTTGAGCAAAGGGTGTAATTATATAAAGTACATATATAATTGTTTTTACGTCATTTTTTATATTATCCTGGAAAGAGAGGATAATTACATATACAAACGTTTTCATTACAAAAACATGTACACTCGTTCAATAAATTTGTGAGACATTGTCTTCATCGTACCTAACTGAGGTATACACGAAAGTCTTGTATTATAACCAGAATCTCCGAAAAGAGAGCGTGATACTTGTGTATAGATTTATATGGGATTGATGATCCCACACCCTAACTATTAGCTTCAGTAAGACCGGCAGTGTCACACCCCCATACCGGAACGGCGGAAACGTTCGGGGGCGGAGGACGTCATGTATAGTATCATAACAATTGTATCATAGTAATCAAAGCAAACACAACCATTACATTGACAAAATATAGTATTTACATCTTTTCAATACATAGTTTGTATGACATCAAAAATGCATAGCAAAAGTATAATAGACGTGACTCTAGAGCTCCATCTTCTCAAAAACCTGTGTGTGTACCTGTCCACCGGTTCCCTGAGAATACAAGTGGTTTTGAAAGTGTATCAACATTTAAGTTGGTGAGTTCATAAGTATGTTTTGAGATGGAAAGCTTTTCTGTATTCTTTGAAAATGTTATAGTGTACTTCCAGAAAATCCAATATTTTATTAAAGAATGTAATGTAGTCTTAGCTCTTAAGACCAAATGTATGTAGTTACTGTATTCTGATATAGTGAACGGTAGTCTTATTAAATAATAACACTATGTCATGAAAGTTTCTTGAAATTATATGTTATATTAGTGTACCATATACTAGAAAAGTATAGTACTGTAGTAGTGATTGTAGTAGTGATTCTATGAAAACCTTCTTGTATGAATGCCTGAAATCCACCAGTTGTAGTGTAAAATAGTGTATTGTAGTTTCATTATTTAAAATAAAACCTTTGAAGTAGTGTTAATCCCGTAAACAAATGTTTTAGTTGATACTATTGTGAGTTTCATATGACCATGCTTGATATGACCTAGTGGCCTCTACGACGTTCTTCAGGCGTCAGAATGTTTTGACATTTGTCATCTCAGGCCTGCCGATTGCAAGCAGCTCAGGTGCGGGATTGTCAGTCCCGTATAGATCTATACAAAAATTCACGCTCTCCCTCCAGGAGACTCTGTTATAATTTATAGTACTTGAACCGGTACCCTGATGGGTACCCCGAAGGAGTGCCTCACAACCCTGTATTAATTCGTTTACTTGTAGTGTAGTGGTATTCTCTTGTACTTGAAACTGTATGTATTACCTTATAGTAGTGTACTTTGTAGTGTAGAATAATTATACTTAAATAATTATTTAGTAGTGTATTCTAGAATTAGTGAGATAGAGTAGTGTTTCCCAAACTGTACCTGTAACGGTCGAAGACCATGTTGTAATATGTCGAAGTCATAAGTTTATTTTACAAGGCACATTTGTAACGAAGCTTTGTTGTTCAGTCCTTGTAATTTTTTTTGTGCTTTCATGTTTCTTATAAATAGGGACATTACTTAGAGTTAGATAAGAGTCTTAGATGAACTTGTCTATTTTCTCTCTGTAACATTTGAAAGCATAATAGAGCTGAAACCAGATCATATTTACATCTCGTGTTCAAACAACATTTTCGTTACTCTGATTCGTTACATTCTCGATTCATCACTTCATCAATTGGTATCAGAGCAGGAATCATAATCTGCGATCTGATTTTCACTCTGATTCAAAAGGTTTTTGAATCAAATTTCTGTTTCAAAAAGTTCCGCACCTTTTGACGTGAAAAAGCGTTCTAGATCTTCAGTTATGATTTGATTCTGTAACTGATTTGTTGAATAAAGTGTTATACTTGATATCTCTGATCAATTCAGCAATTTGCTTTCATATTCTCTTTGATTTCTCAAAAATTCTCAAAATTTTCTTCCTTACATCAACGGAAAACTTCAATCTCAACTCGATGACTTCATACTCTCATATGCTAGGATCTTCAACTAAGATTCCTATGCTCATTCTGTAATACTATGATCAGTGGTCTGATCGTATGCAAGATTACTTGAATGGACTTGATGAAGAGCTTTGGTCTTGTATCTTAGGGAATGTTTTTCTTCCGACGAATCTTCAACCTATCGGATCTTCGTCTGGTACTACGAGTGTTGATGCTCAAAATGATCGAATGAAGAAACTTGAAAAACGGTGCATAAGGGAGTTACGTGGTGCATTGCCTCCAGTTGTGTATAACTATGTCAGAAGTTGTACAACTGCAAAAGAAATCTGGAATAATCTCAAAGAAAAGTTTCAAGGTAGCAAGAAGACGAAAATCGATTCAGTTAAGCACTATTTGATTGAGTTGAAGGATTTCAAGCAAAAAGATGGTGAAACAATTGAAAGTTACTATCATAGGCTGAACGAACTCATTTACAAATGTAATCGTTATGGAATCACGAGTTCTGCTATGGAATTCAATCTGACCTTTGTTATGGGACTCCGTAAAGAATGAAGGAGTGTTAGCATGATGGTGAAAAATCAATAGAGTTTCGACACATCTTCTTTGAATGATTTGTACAATCAACTGAAAAATCACGAAAGTGAAGTGAACGAAATGGCAGAAGAGTCGAAGCTTAGTCTGGGAGGTCCATTAGCACTTGTCTCTAAAGTGTCTGAAAAGGAAGTAGTCGAAAAAGGTGATTCTGATGATGAAGAGGGGTTTATCATGAATTCGGATGATGAGGCAATAGCTTTTTACTCAAACAACCGAGTCAAGAAGATTTTTAAGAAACCGTTTAATCCAAAGGTGAAGCAAAGTGAAGGAAAAGGAGGTTTCGTAAACAAGGCTGCAGGAGAGGAGAAGAAGAATTATGAGAAGAATGATCAGATGGGTGTTGTGGAAATGAAAGAGAAGAAACTGAAAGGAGATTCTGGTATGGATTGTCATTACTGCAACGGATCAAATCATCTAGCAAATGATTGCATGCTTCGTAAGAAGGATGAGAAAAAGAATAGAGTAAAGGACGAAGCGTATTATGTGGAGAGATTGGAATAGGTGCGTAGGAAGGCGAAAAATTTGTCTTTGGTGGCTCAAGGTGAACAGGAGAATGATGGCACATATCAAATTTGGTCTTCGGGCTCCGATGATGACGAAATGCGTAATCCTACGCATGGAGCCCTGTATGTGAAGCTGGAGGAAGATTCGGACGAAGAGGTGACGGGTCGATGCTTTGTGTCAAAGACTGCTGATAAATCTCCAATGACTACGAAGGTACGTACTATTCTTCATTCTTTCAATATTCCTTTAAGTGTATATGATTCTGATCTAATTTCTTTTGATGATATTGTTGCTTATTTCGGTGCTTTGGTTGTATCTGCTAGCAATGAGGCTAAGAAATCAACTTCTCAGTTGATAGAAGTTCAGAAGAAGTTAGATGCCAAGAAAATAAAAATAGAGAGTTTAGAATTACAAATTACGAACATTATTTGTGATAGAGATTCGTTGTCTAATGATGTAAAACTCTTATTAGCCCAACGAAACATATATTGTAACTCTGCTAAACGACTCTATGGCAAATTAACTACATTGCATCATTCGTGTGAAATTAGCAAGGAGCAACATAGGAAATTATTACCTTTTCTAGCATATGAGAGAGCGAAGGTTGATAATATTTCGTATGATTCTGAGAAAAATATTGTTGAGTTTGATAACATTCCTGATGATAGATATGCTTATGGAATTGTCAAAATTGACGAATGTCTTGATTCAAGTGAATTAGTTAACATTGTGAATGATACTTTGACAAAATCAGAACAAATCAAAATTTTGAAAAAGACTAAGAATTCATCATCTGATTCTCAATCTAATTTTTCCGATATTGAACATAACTCTGACAATATTAGCGAAATTAGTGATATTGAGGATGTTGATTGTTCTCAGTTGTCTGTCATTAATGTTGCATCAAAATCTAAAGGAAAAGAAAAACTTAAGGATTTGGTGGATAAGATTGACACTGACAAACCTTCAACTTCGAAAGTTGGTGATCCTGATTTTGTGGATATCCGAGATAGTCAAACAGATAGCAGTGATGACAAAAATGATGAAGACGATTCGCTCAAACTGGTTTCATCAAACAAGGATTCAAAAGTAAAATTCCACGTGTTGTTGTTGATCAAGTGGTTGGGGACACTGAAAATTTCGACAAAGTGTTGTCTGAAAAAGGAGACCATTATTTGGAAACAAATCAAGTGGTGTATCCAAATTTCAAGTTTACTGATGATGATGTATTTCCAAATCAAGTGTTTGTCACCACTGGAAATGTTGATAAAATTAAACCTGAATTCAACAAAATGGTCAAAGATGACAACAAGAAAACAACAGACGAAGGATTCTTTTCAAATCAAAGCACTGTCGAAAATAATCTAACAAAGAATTTGTATGTCTTTCAAAGACAAAAACCACAACGCTAATGGGTTGAAAAATCGAAAGTTGTGAAAGAAGTTACAAAAGAGGTTGTTGTGGAAAATGAAATTGTTGTCAAATTAAATTCCAAAGAATTTAAAGAACAAATTGATAAGTTTTCAAAAGAAAATGCAACTTTAAAAAGACAAGCTCGAAAGAAGATTTTTTGGAAAACCGTGGAGTCTCGAAAGAAACAAAATGGTTTGACATTGAAAACGACTGAAAACACAAAGACTACATCTGTTGAGAACAAGTCTTCAAATTCAGCACTTTATTCAGATCAAAAGAAAAATACCTCTCAAACAAATAAAACTAAATCTGAATTTTATCCAAAAACAAATTCTTCGAAAGTTCCAAAAACAACGTTTTTCAAAGATAACAAAAATACCTCAAAGGGTGTTCAAAATCAATCCTCAACACAACAATTTTCTTCCAATTAACATACAAGATTTTCTCAAACACAAAAACATCATAATCGTTTTTTTCAAAATACAAGTGTTGGAATCAATGATGGAAGTCGATATGCAATGGCATTGCGTCCTCAATCAAATGTTGATTTCTTCCCACAAACACGGAATTTTTCAAATCCTTCAGGAAAACAAACCTTAAAAGTTTCGTACACAAAAGGGTTGTCTCGTGACAAAAACATTGATCATTGGCTTGAAGGAAAAGGACGAATGTATCAATCAAGGAAATATTCTCAACAACAAATTCACGAAGCCTATGAGCAGTATGTGAATACTTCGTCAACTGAAAGCTCATCTTCAAAAGATTCGAATATTTCAGTAAAAACTTGGCAACCGGTTTCGAAAGAAAAGAATGTTCATACACAATCTAAAAAGATGAAGGCATGTGTCAGTGACAATCCCAAACTACCAAAGACTTATGTTTCTGTTCCTTTACCTAGTGATGTGGACTTAATTCATAGTCTCAAAACTAAAGTTTGTGATTGGGTTAAAAGTTCTGCATTTCATTCTGTTTTCAAAACTAATTTCCAAGGACCCAAACAGCCTTCGGTACCTAAATTCTTTCATTGATCGCAGGTGCTCTGTGACGAGCAATATGATGAGAAATGTTATATCGATAGTGGTTGCTCACGTCACATGACTGAACGAAAGGAAAATCTGAGAGATTTTCGAAGCTTGGAAAATGCAGGTGTTGTGAAGTTCGGAAACAATCACAAGTGCCAGGTGAAAGGATATGGCAAAGTCACGAATGTAAAGTTTACTGTTAATCGTGTGGCTTATGTATAAGGTCTTCAACATAACTTCATAAGTGTTTCACAACTGGAAAACACTTATGCATTCAGTCTTTGGAACTTTTTCAAACTAGCACACATATATGGAAAATATTGGATTTTCTAGAAACACACTCAATTATTTTTACCGAAAGACATACAATTTTAGTACAAAAACGCTTATGAACTCACCAACTTAATTGTTGACACTTTTTCAAAACTACTTGTATTTCTCAGGGATTCAGTAATACAGGTAAATCATCAGCTTTTGGAGAAGGGACGCTAAGACGTCAGTCTTAAAACTTATTAAATCATCATATTGTAATTTTATTTTGAGATATGTATTGTATTCAACAATGTAACTTTTAAATTATATTTATGATGGTTGTGTTTACTTTCTTTACAAATATTCAACTGTTATGATACTACATGAAGTCATCCTCCCCCGAATGTTTCCGCCATTCTGGTTTGGGGGTGTGACAATTTCCTAGTCCTTCACTTAACTCACATATACATGTGAACAAAGAATTAGTCTTAATTTCCCAAAGATGAAAATTCTCATTCAACATACAATACAAGTTGCATGATTCCAAGTTTCTATCCAACTGAAACTTGGGTGATGAGAATCTTTCCTTATTTTGTAAATTATAACACTACCACAATCAAATCTATTTTCCAATATTGCTATTAATGGAATCATATAAACAACAATTTTCACAAATCCCATTGTAAGGAAAATTATAATAAATAAAATCAAAACTTTTCTTTTATTAAAAACTTGCGGAAAAAACTTATCCTTACAATGCAAATGCATAAGATAACAAGGTTGTTATTTATTCCTAGGAAATATATCATAACTCTTAAGCAACAGCTCAAAATTTGGATCACCGAACCATGCGATCGAAATCCATCTTCGCGATCAGAATCAGCATATTCTTCTTTTAAGCTTCCTCTCTTTTCTTTGATTCTTAAAACATCAAAATGCGACCTTGTCACATCATGTAATAAGAATCTCAAAATAGGAACTTAATACAGTTAGATAGTGGACTTTACCCGAAGTAGAGTCAAACCTTTTTGACTTTACCATCCTTATGATCCTTCAGGTAAACAGTGCAGCTTCGCAACCAGTGCCCCTTTCTTTGGCAATAGAAACATATGGACTCTTTGGGAATGGTACACGGGGCTATCTCAGAATTAGCCTTTCTCTTTACCATTTGGTCAGCCGAGTTGACTATGGCCGATTCCTTTCCATTGGGAAGAGAAAGCTTTTCTGGATTTCCAATGTCACCATTTTCAATGTCCATAGAAGTTTTGGAAGTAGATCTTCCAATCAAATTTGCTTTACCAGTGCCCTAAATCATTGCTGATTCAACAGAATCAAGCAAATAGGTAAGATCATTAAGGGTCATGTCATGGTCTGTCATATAGTAGTCCCATAGGAACTCACAATGTGACTTAGAAAATGATTGAAGAACCTAGTCAACAGCCAACTTCCTCAAGACTTTCACACCCAACTCTCCTGGTCTGTCTATATATGACTTCATCTCCAAGATGTGAGCACACACAGACTTTGCTTGCCAATAGTGCTTGAGTGACCTTGAACTTGTGGGTTAGGGAGAATGATTGGAGGAGGTGGAGGAAGAGAAGTATGATTTCCATGATCCAATCGCGGGACATCATCTTCAATAGGAAAGCTTGTTCCAAGAGATTTGGGAAGATCATAGTTGTCTGAACCAGACATCTACAATGGGAGAAATTCAAGTTAGTTGATTTAAGTCCTTAATATAACACCGAATATGAAATATTAAGGCTAGGACCCAACACAATATTTATATCTTGGAAGAGGGATGTCGTAATCCAAGCTACAAAATATTTGAAGGTAGGTAAATGACGATTTACCAATTTCCACCATGAAAAAATGAAAAAGAATTTTAGGTCTTAAATGGATTGAAACTCCTAGATCCTGTGAGATTCAATGAACTTTTCAATGGCATGTTTAAATCTTGATTGTGCACTCTCAAGTTTGTGACTGGGATGCTGAGGATCACAAAGAAGGTGTGAATAACCATGCAAATTAACTTGGTACCCTTAACTTTATCACCCAATCAATGTGCCGGTTAACCATACGCGCTCCACCAATCTATGATAAACATTAAGTTACCCTTTAACACACTTACTAGTCCATGTTAGTATGCCGGTTAACCACACACGCTCCGCTAACGACATGATAAGGTACAAAGTGTAATTTCATGGGTTAGCACCAAATTCACATTTTCGTAAGTAACTAAGATTAGGAATTTATAAGGTTTAGTTACTTTATTTATTATCATTATACTTTTAATGAAAGGAGAACTAATGTCCTGTCCTACCCGTTCGGCTAACGACCCTCCACCAGTCAAGGAAGCGGTGGGTGAGAGTGGACACCCATTAAACTGTCATTTTATAGGCAATAACCTTATACCCCCTTATAGACCGGCTTCGTGAATGAGGCCTACTAACGGTAAGACTGACTTACTCTTATACATATATATAAATATTAAACCTATAATATTATAATAGTATAAGGGTTTAATTTTAAACTATTAAAATTCTAAGGGTTTAACTTGGAATTAAAGTATTCATGGGGGGGAAACTTTACAAATTCCAAAACTTGAGGGAAAGTTTTGAACAATCCAAAAACTTTTGGTTTCTATAACATATGAGTTTAATATAGGTTTAAAGAGAAGACTTTTGACATTACATAACTTGAGGACAAGTTATGGAGTTCATAAAACCATTTATGGGAAAAGACTCTTCAAGTATCTATAACCTATGGCTTTAATAACTCTTTTAAATAAAAACTTTTGGTTTTCCATAACTTGAGGAAGTGTTATGGAATCCATTAAAGGCCATTTAGATCATCTAATAAACAAACAAACATGTCAGGAAAACTATGATCTAGATTAAACTCATATGAACAAGACAATTCAAATCAAACAATTTTCATGTAATTAGCCTAGCCATTAAACTAATACAAAACATGAATCTATTGACAATTATATTTTGAATTGGATTAGAATGATCATTACAACATCAAAAATAGGTTTATAAGTTAAAAAACAGCTTAGGGTAATGATTCTAGTCCAATTCCAACCTTAAAAGTCGAAAATCTGCACTCTGGGCCTCCTACTCGCCGAGTGTATGAACCTACTCGACGAGTAGGATGATTTTGTTCACGGACTTGGGGAGTCCCTCAGTGGACTCGGCGAGTCCACATTCCAGACAGCCCGAAAATATATTTTTTCAGCAATTTGCATCAAGTATTATTGAAAACAAGTCGTGGCTCTGATACCACTGTTGGGTTTTGAGCATTCTAACACTCCTATGGTGTACATGCAACCCTATAAACCTTGGATCTATGTTTTCTCTATTATACATGCAAATATTCAATATTCCAAGGTTTCATCCTAACTAGCATAATATGAAGTATATACAATACAAGAATCTAGTAGAATGACATACCTCTTTGTTGTAGCTTGATTCCATGGAGCTTAAGAGCCTAGTGCCCCAAGTGTGACACCTCAAATGTCTCACACAACACCACCAACAACTTGGAATAACTTGAGAGAAAATTTCTTATGCTCAAAATTGGCTAGCCTTCTCATATGAATCCATAGGGCCGATTTCTTGAGCTATGGGGTCTTTATATATTGTGGCTATTAGGGTTACACCATATAACTCATGACTTTCCATATTCCTCGTGATCGATGTGTTTTAACCTCCATGGAGTATCTATGGGTTACCCCATGAGTTTAGCCCAACATGAAGAACTATACATCATAAGCCCACATATATAAGAATGAATGATTTACATAATCAATCCCCATATATTTAGTTAGTCTCTTTTGATCACATAATTAATTCCAAATTAATTCTTGATCAATAGTAATTAAATAATATGATTTCATATTAATATATTAGAACCTATAATATATTAATAAATCATAAATATCCTTTTCTCACAAATGGACCATACCAAATCGGGTCAAGTACATACCGATTATAATTATGGACTTAGACACTAATCCAACAGTTCGGACCTAGAGTTCCAGGTCGGGGACATGGTGCTCCTAAAGGTGTCGCCTTGAAAAGGCGTCATTCGGTTCAGGAAGCGGGGCAAGTTGGGCCCCAGGTACATTGGACCTTTCAGGGTTATAGCCCGGGTTGGCAAGGTGGCATATCGGCTGGAGCTTCCAGCTGAACTCAGTCAAATTCACAGTACTTTTCACGTCTCCAAGTTACGGAAGTGCCTGGTGGACGACTCGGTAGTGGTGCCTTTGGAGGATGTTCAGGTGGATGACAGCTAAACTACATTGAGCGGCCAGTGGCGATCCTCGACAGGAAGTCGAAGGACTTCAGGAACAAGAGGGTGGAGCTGGTAAAGGTGAAATTGTAGCACCGCAAGGGCTCAGAACGGACATGGGAGCCGGAAGATGAGATGAGGGAGCACTATCTTGAGCTGTTTTTAGCAGTAGCAACGGACTTCGAGGACGAAGTCTAATTCAAGTGAGGGAGATTTGTAACATCCGGGATTTTTCCAGGTATTATGAGTATTTACCTTAATTAATTTATGGGTTGTTTGGTTGGGTTTTGACTTTGGTCCCTTAAGAGTGGGCTGAGGAACATAGTGTGGGGCGTACATTGCCATGTACGCTCAGCGTACTCATGAGAAGGAAACGCGGAAGTCATGCACGTATGCCTAGCGTACCAGGAGTACGCCCAGCGTACATGTGCAGATCCTTAAACCCTAAAATTAGAGTTTGCTTCCTATATAAAGAACATAACCCCTGTTGGTTCAGCCTCCCTTCATTCTATTCCAGCCACCACGAAAATCCTAGCTCCTTTTGTGTGCCTTTGTGTTCTAGAAGCCATTTGAGAGTGTTTGTGTGTTGCTTTAGTGAGAAGAGAAGAAAGGAGCTTGAAGAAGAAGCAAGGATCCACCAAGAGCTTGTAGATCCAGAGGATTGACACCATTTCTGACTCTTTTGACGTATCAAGTTGCATACTTGACCATTTTATGCTTAGATTTGTTTATTTGGGGTTTTGATGTCCTTTTTGACCCCATTGTTGGGAGTGCTCGAGTATTGTTGGTTCCAGAGCATAAGAACTGTCCTTTTGGACTCTTAGAAGCACCTAGCGTTATAAAAATCGGATCTTGGTGGTTAAGCCAAAACTATGCAGGTGTTAGTTGGTCTTAAAGCTTGTATAATGGACCAAAATCATGTTTTGACCCCAACCATGCATGCAAGCACCTAAAGTTCGTAACTTTATGGCTTAAGAGGCCCTAAAGGACCTGGATCTACATTTTAGACATAAAGAATTAATGGATTAAGTCAGAAGTGAAGTCCCAAGGAAACTGGGTTGTACGTTAAGCGTACACCCTGGTACGCTGCGCGTACTGGGGTGGTTTACGGTTAGTTACCGTTTACGGTCAACCTCCGTTTACGCTCAAGAGTACGCTGGGCGTACTTGCCAGTTACGTCGCGCGCACGTGTGCAGAATGGCAACCATGGGCTTTTGGGACTTAAGGATCTGGGCCTGGGCTTTGGGCCATGTGGCCTACTGAGAACTATAACTTTAGACTTAGAAATATGGAACTAGAGCATTGGGCCTATTGGGCCAAGATTGGACCCTTTGGAACTATTACATTTAGACTTGGAGCTTTTGGGCCCAATTAGGGGGATAAGGCCCAATTCAGGAATTGGACAATTAGTAGGCCTTAAAGAGTCTTTAATGGGCCATTGGAGGACTGGGCTTAATAGGTTAGAATTGGAACTCTTGGATGTCCCAATTGGACCAAAGGGTAAAATGGTCATTTTACCCTAAGTTGTGTTATAGACTCTGATTGGGTGTTAATGTGTTTATGTTAGCCCGGAGTCATCAGAGCAGCTGTTAGAGACTACTTTCCGCGAGATTCGACACATAGTTTTCGAGGTGAGTTACCTCCTAGTAGAGGTGGGTCTTCGGCCACAATGCCGACCCACCAGCATGGATTGCCTTTAGATGATTGTTTTTGTGATAATTATCTAGGTTGCTATTACCACATGTTCTTTATGTGCCAGCATGATATGCTGTATGTGATAGCGGTAGAAGGAGGGGAATAGTCCCCCGCCTCGGTCGTTAGGACCGAAGGGTAGGTCAGTACCCCAGGAATGGTTGACAGTATAATTATGACAACATGATTATGATAGTATGAATATGATTTGCTAGTAGTATGGGTGAAATAGTCCCCGTTGCTGGTTGAGATAGACCGGAGGGTAGGTCAGCACCCCAGAACAGCTTGACATGGGTTGGTCAGCACCCCAAAACAACTTCACATGGGTTGGTCAGCACCCCAGAACTGCTTGACATGGGTAGGTCGGGCACCCCCGAATTTCCTGGCAGTATGTATGTTGTTTGGTATGTGGTATGATGGGGGAACTCACTAAGCTTTGTGCTTACAGTTTTCACTTTTCATTTCAGGTAATTATTCATCTAAAGGGAAGGAGCCGGCGGGGTAGCAGCGCATCACACACACACACATGATATCCGCATTAAGGACCCTGGGATTGTACTCTGACATTGTACTATTTGATATTATGGTTTTTGAGACTTGTGACTTGTGACGTGATGTTTTGGAATGATATTAATGATGTTTTCGTAAACTATTTCTAAAGTAATATAATCAAACAAAAATTTTTGTGTCTCGATTTTGGGATGTTACAATATCAGACACTAATATGTGATTCCTTTTGAGAGGAACCACCGTTTTAGATCCTTTATTTTCCTTGACTTTGGAAGGAGAATGATCTCACTTATTTTCCATCATCTTCATTCTCCCACCAGAAGTGGTAGGTCTCTTCTCTTCCAATGGATTGACATATGAGGTTGGGGCATGAACAAGTGGGTCAAACACTTTCAAAACCTAGAGATATTGGATTTCGTAAGGGAATTCGGAAGGAAGAGAATCCAAAATATGTTGAGGTAAATGTTCGATAGGTCCAAATGACGTTTCATTCGGAAGTTTATAAGATTTAAAAATTTTAAAGGAATAATATACATGAGGGTCCATTTGGAGAGGAACTGTTCTCACCTTTCTTTGTAGATTTATTAAAGACTCAGGGAGCAAAACCTCAAAAGAGGAATTTCTTTAGCTTTCCGACGAGCAGTGAACTTTCGAAAATCACTCCATAGAACCTCAGGAAGATCAACGACATTTGTTCTTCCAATGAAGTTGTTGTAGACCAAGTACAACCACTCTTTGCTCATGGAGTCTAAGCCTCCATGTTTTACATATAGTCCATTCATGATTACGTGCATCAAAATGGTCCAGATGGTAGGAACTGAGGATTTCTTGAACTCCTTAGACTTATATTCCCCTTTGAATCCAATTTTG
Source organism: Lactuca virosa (assembly GCF_052849685.1). Lineage (NCBI taxonomy): Eukaryota > Viridiplantae > Streptophyta > Magnoliopsida > Asterales > Asteraceae > Lactuca > Lactuca virosa. The sequence continues at coordinate 144,322,155 of NC_136429.1, read as the reverse complement.
GTTGAAAAATATTGAAATTCATCTGCAGAAGGTTCAACTACTTGGAAACCTTCAGGAATTGGCGGAACTCCAACTGCCCTAAAAAAATTTCCTTAGTGAAGGGAACAATCCTAACATCTGTTAGATACGTTTCAAGAACACCATCTTCAGATTTTACTCGTTCAAAGGCCTTGAGCAGAAGTTATAAGGAAATCTACGGTTAGGCTCTTTGGTCATTGGAACATTGATTGGATGATGAGAGATGAATTCTATCATGACTCAAAAATGATTCATCATAGTGCATGGGATTCAACGAAAACAGTTGAGTGGTATGCATGAGAATCGGCTCAGGTGAGGAGGATTTTGCACATCAATTTGAGGATTTCTTCTTCAAATGAGACTTTGGATTTTTTGGACTTCATGGATGTGAGTGAAGATTTTTGTAGAAGATGAGAGTACAGTAAAAAAAATTCTAGGGCTTGAGGAGATTTTAGAGAGCGTAAAGAGAGAAAGATTGGATTTTGAAATCCTTTTATAAAGGGATTATTTTGGGTCGGGTCGAAGGTTACAATAATGACTTCCGACCAGAAATAGGTCGCATTAAATGCGGTGTACTCAATTACCCACCCTATCTGACAGTTAACTGAAAATGATGTGATCTTTATTTGTTCAAAAAGGGGAATAAATGTCGTTTCCACTTCAGAATACACATACTTTCAATTCTCTTTATTTGTGCAAAAAGGCATATTTCTTGGTATTTAAATGATAAGAAAGTAACCGATGGTAATAAGTATTTGACGTTTCGATAAATGGATTAAATGATAATCTTAAACTATGGATTTATTAATTTATTAGAAAAGGGTTTCCGATATAACGACATAACATACTTCAGAGAAACAAAACATCCTCTAATAAATGATATTGATCCGAGAACCAACAAAGTTTCTTGAATGGATATAAGAGGTAAAAACGAAGCATGAACATGTTAGAGGTTCTAATTTATAAATAGAGAGATATGACACTATAAACTTTTTCCCCATTATCTTAACTAGTCTGACTTTTATCTCCTATCCTACACAACCACTAGTTATATTGCATCTACCAGTATCCTAAGTGATCGTCAGTGACAAGAGTCATTTTCTCCTCAAGCACTTGATTCTTGTGCTCCAACTCTCCAGTCTGTTCATCATTTTTTGAGGTTTGATTATAGAGCTCTAGTTATGCAATCCTTTCATTGTGAGTAATCATTTCGTTATGAGTGAAATTAATCCGATGATGGAAATCCATCACTGCCTCTTGATCTCGAGTTCTCTATCCTTCTAGCCTTCACATCCTTCCTGAAAGATTAGTAGTCTTCCCTTCGACAATTTCCACTTTGTTTTCGATTCTCACACTTTTCTTAAGCAATTGAGACAAAGTGTCAACTTCGGAAGAAGGTTGGAGATATGGTCAGGATGATTGTCCAATCTCATACTTAGTAGTAGCTCTTTCTTCTCCTACCCGCATATCAACTGTTTGTGCTATCCTTGCAGGTTCATCTTGAACTTTATGAGTACCCGAAGATGTCCCCTTTGAATTCTTCTTAATGTTTATCCATTTTGGTATGGACTTACGAGATGTGTGTTTTATCTTCGCTCCTACTGGAAATTGAAGATAATGGGTATTCATTGTGGGTAAGGAATATGCAACTGATTCTATCTCTTCCATAGGCTTGCTTTCTTTCATTGGTTCGCTCTTTTCCAATTCGTTGGAAGGTAAAGGTGCTCCATCGTCAGAGGGTATTGGATAGAAGATAGTTGGATTCATAGGGTATTAAGGATCATCTGCCAAAATAGGGGATGGAATCTCTTGTTCTTCATCTGTATCCTCTACGATTATCCATTCCCGTGACTGAGGCATGTCGAATTCCTAGTTTTAATCACCAAGTGCTTAGTCTATAAAATATTACTTCCAATTCAAAAAGTCCATATGATCTGAGCATAATAAAACGTAGTTGCACACCAGCAGCTAGTTGTGATAGGATCTACGCACATATAAACTTTAGTTGGAATATTTGATCTAAATCCTTGAGATCAAAAGCATTTCGGGTATATAGGTGTATTTTTAACAAGGGTTTGAGCCTTTATATATGACTCTATATTTCTTATTTGTTCTATTCACGCTTTATTAATTACTGTTTGTTACTTCAGGTCTAGCTGATACGGCACCGGCCAGTCTGGACAGTCGAAAGGGAAGGATCATTTTAGCATATAGCTAATCGGAAATCTGAAAACCCAAAGTGACGTGTCTATCCTGTCACCGCTCCCGTAAGTAGTCCTTGAGTAGAATAATTAATAATAATTTTTATTTTATTTTAATGGATATATCTATACCTAAATCTAATAGAGTAAGCCCTAGACTATAGTCGTGCTTTCCTAAGAAAGTACTAGTTTGCTATAGTTAATAGCTCTAATACCAATCTGTCACACCCCCAGCTGGCGGCGGAAACACCAGGCGGTGTAACGTCATTCCTTGTATCACAGTTATATAATATATATTGAACAGTACAAATTTTTTTTATAAACAACATCATTCCTTGTATCACAGTTATATAATCTATACGAGTATAAATCGCTACGTAAAAATCTTATTTCAATTCTATATGAGTATGTGTGCTAGGTATAATTGTCTACTTAATGAACAAGTAATATACCTATAAGTTTCTTGTACCTAGAGTATAAGTGTTTGGGAAACTAATACTTAACATTCATACTTGTATATCGACAAAGTATAATGATTCTAAAATTGTGCTACCATGAGCCCGTAACCGCTGCTAATAAGACGCTACTACCTGTGAATTATGCTATAAGTGTTTCACCTTAATAAATAGATTTTCGCACGCTTCATCGACGTCGGAATAGAATAAGTTGGGCAAGTTTGTTACCTGAAAAAGCGTTGGGTTTCAGCTAGCAACCACGAGTGGGGGTGTCAACCCGCAAAGATATATACACAAATTCCTCGTTGGAAGAATGGGCAAGTTCTTCACCCGTAAAACCGTTGGTTTGTAGGTAGCAACCACGGGTGGGGGATTAACCCGCATAAATCTATACACACAACTTCCTCGCTCACATGGGATTAGCGTTTACAGTCAGAGGACTTCCAATAATATTTCCCATCTTAGTTGATGAATAAAATAGCTCATGTAGACTTTGTTGAGTTCCTATCGTTCTAATAGCAAAAGCATATTCGTATCTAAAACCCTAACTTATTAGACTATGCTTTAAGTGTTACTCCTCATTTTTATAATACTTAGGCAGTACAACAGCTATAACTTGAAGTAAAACCAAGTTTTATCTTAACATAAAACCAATAATAATAGCATATCAGGTTTTATCTTGTCATAAAACCAATAATAATAACATACTTGACAATTAGTATATATATATATAACTCTCAAGTATAACTCCGGGGCTATATCACCCATAATATATATATATATATATATATATATATATATATATATATATATATATATATATATATATGTATATATGTATATATATATATATATGTATATATATATATATATATATATATATATATATATAACTCCCGAGTATAACTCAGGGTCTGCATGAGTATAATAACATGCTAACAAGTTTATGATAGTTGTATGTTTTCAAAATATCAGATACAAAACAACTATATCCTGGTTAATACAACTATTTGTCTAATATTAACTTATATACAATATTTAGCATGCGTTTTCCCCCGAAAACATTAAAAGTGGGACAGTGAAACTCACCCTAGTAGCGTGTTTTTATAGATAGTAACTAGAAACGGTCAGCAGTTCGTGATCGTCGGCTCGGGACACGGAATGCCTTCAGCAAACGAGAGAGAGGTAAGAAATTTAGGTGTAAGTGGTTAAGGTCGAGCTTTCTATTTATAGGCTGCCCAAAACATGTCCACGTCGTGGACTTATATTTCCACATTGTGGAGTATAGCTGCATCACCTTGTAGACTTTCCATTTGGGTCCTAGCTACGGAAGGTTTCAAGATACTGACTTCACGTCGTGATCTTTATGGCCACGTCGTGGAGTCTTAACACATAACTCCCGTAGACGTCATCTGCATTCTAGCCTTGATAGGTGTGCTAGATCACTTTCATGTCGTGAACTTTATGACCACATCGTGTAGTTTGGCTGATAAGGTATCTGCCACGTGTCACACTCTTAGATTGCTACATCTTCGGAAGATCATATCTTTGGCATACGAACTCCGTTTTTGACGTTCTTTATATCCACACGTAGGTATTTGGGAATACTACAATTCTATTTTAGATTCTTATAGATAACTTTCACTATATTTTAAATTATTCTTATTATAGAGATTTATAGTTTTAGAGTTTATCACAATTTCTTCACATGAAGTTAGATTGCGATTTGTATGGACATATACTTTGATTTATACCATAAGGTAGCTATGAAAGTTCATATTTGTATTAGAATTTTCCATGAACTACAAAGTAAGGTTATTATATTATTTACTTGACATAATCATATGCGATTGTTGCTGACCCATTTTTACTTGACATAATCATATAATGCCACAAATTATTGTCATTATTATATGTTTTTTGTGATGTTAGTGTTGGGATAACATATGTATTCAGCTTTCGAGCAGATGACTGCCTCATCTGTCTTGGGTCACGCTCCATATTACTGCTGGCAGCAGAAGCAGAAAGTGGTGCTAATTTGCAATTGCTACCTGGATTCACCTCTTCACAAAATGTAATTTGTGGAAAGGTAATGTCTGCAACTTCCTAACAAAAACAGGACCTATTGGAGAAATGTAATTTTGAATTATTTTATTTTTAGATTTGAACTTTAGGGTAGAAATGTAATTTTGAACTTTAGGGTAGAAAATTAATCAATAGACAGTTGCTTAATAAAGATATTTTCTTTCAAATTAACCATTGAGACATGTTAACAATTTGTTGGATAAAGGCAACTCTTTTGTAAAAATGGTATCTACTTTCATCAGAAGCAGATGATTAATTGTTGTAATCAACAGCCCCAATCATCACATACTGAGAAGGGAATAGAAAATGACTTCCTATTAGCTCTTGTTATTTTATGCATTCAATATGTTCTTGCTATATATAAACATTAAATCTTTGTTGTTTTTTTTTCATGTTTTTTGCACATATACAACTGTCGCATTCTTCATTTCAATCGTTAGATGTACTACTAATGATGGAAGCTGCTAATAAAGGAAATGGAAGAAGCCACATGAAATACATTTTTTGTATGAAACACGGTAGATTAGACGAATACAAATTTATATATTGTAAGAAATAGAATTGTATGACATTAAATTTTATGCAATGGATTTTATTTTTTGTATATGGTATTTTATTTCTATTATGAGACATTAAATGATAATTTAATTTAAAAATTAATAAATATATAAATATATTTTTTTTAAACATTTAAATTTATGATACGCAAAAATGTGTGTCATCTTCATTTATGACATGGCCTTTCTTGACAGGGGTTTTAATGATACGCATTACGTGTCATAAATGCGTGTCGTAAATGCGCATCATCTATATACGACGCGCAAAAGCGTGTCGTCTCTCGTTATGACAGGGCCTTCCTTGACACGCATTTACGCATCGTCTAAGCATTTTACGACACGCATTGCGCGTCGGAAAAGGCTGTTTTTCTAGTAGTGCTAATGTTTGGAGTTGTGCACTATTTAATCCCCTTTATAGCCTCAAGGCCATTCCTTACACCAGCCTCCATCACTCATCTCGACCTTTGCAAACCATAACCTCTTATGTAGACATTTTGACCTTGCGTGTGTGTTTTCGGTGACCTTGAAGGAAGGGGAAGGGAAAGATGGTGGAATCCTAATGGGGTCTCAAAAGGAGCATAGATCCAGAAGTATCCCCTCCCCCCTTAGACATCATTTCGAGGTAGAAAGATCTGACCTTGATGAATATTGGATTAGTTCTTTTTATGGTTAAGTTTCATGCATTTCGGTTCCTTTTTCTTGGTGTTCTTGAGTATGGTATACTGTAGACTTCATGAGTTGTCCTTTCAGAGATTTTAGAGTAGCTTGTGTCATAAAAATGGGTTCTTGGTCGTTATTATCCAGTCAACTCAGTTGAGTGTCAAACCCATTTCTACTATCATTTAACCTCGTTTAGAGTCCATTTAAAGGTCCAAAGGTCAGTACATTCAAGCATTGGGCATAGGAATGGATCGCGTACGCTTTTAGCATCAAAACCAGGCCTTACACTCCAACACAAGGAGTGTACGGCCGCACACATGGGTATGCGGCCGCACACCCCTCTCCTGGCAGCACACTCACGTGTATAATTTTAGAACTCAGCCTCCTTTAATCCCTTTTCACTCTCCACGGCTTAGAACTCGATTTCTCTCTCAACTATCATCCGATTTTCAGCCTAGATCTTCAAGACAGTAAGTGTTCTTCACTTGGTTTGTTATTAATCCTTCCAAACTAGTAACACTCTTTGATTTCATCCAGTTGAAATCATGTTTTGACTAGATCTTTAAATCTTCATCCATTTCACCAAGAACACCAAGAACACACACTTGTTCTTGGCGATTTTGGGCCTTCTCGAGCTTCTGGATCGTAAGTACTCTTCCCTTAAGCTTAGAACTTGTTAAGAACACGATATTAAGGCCTTGAAACTGCCCAGAACTCAAGAACATATGAGTGTGCGGCCGCACACATTCATGTGGCCGTACACCCCTCAAACACCCTCAAAACACTATCAAAACACCCCTAAAGGCTTGTATACTGTGAATACCATTCCCCAAGATTCTTACTTACTAGATATGAGCCTTAGAAATTGTCCAAAACATGTTCATCAAGGAGTGTTCGGCCGCACACACTCCATGTGGCCGTACACCCCTTTGTTTGGTGCTTTAGGGCTTCCAAAGTGCCTTTCTAGCTTCAACACTTGATGAGCATCAGTCCTACAAGCCTCCCTACCATTTGGAAAACGTTTTGTGCACTCTTTATCATGATTATGTGGCCGCACACTCTCCTGGCCGCACACCCATGGCCGCACACTCCCTCAAGTGGCCGTACACTCCCTTAGTTTGAATCACATGTGATTCCAACACTTGGCCAAAGTGTTTCCTAGTCCCGGAAGGTGTTTCCTTGCATTTGATTGCTTCCAAGCACTATATTTATGTCATTACATGAAAATGTATGTCATTTAGGACTTGTTGTGTCTCGGGACTTCATTCGTGGAACTTCTCATCCTTACACGCGTATTCGTCAAACCACCCGCACCATGTGAGTTCATACCCTGAAATGAATCTTTCAACTGTTTTAAATGTTTTAAGGGGGGGAATACAAGTTGAACACAATATTAATTGTGTAATTGATGCTATAAACATTTTCAAAAGCATTACTTATGTCATTTATAAGTTATCAAAACATTTCAAATACTCTCATCAAGTTATGTACTTTATAGTTTAACAAAACTCTGTTTTTAAAGTACCAGCATGACTTAGTAGTAAAATGAGTCTTTTTAACTACAGTTCAGTGACATTACTATTTAATTATAATAGGTATAATTAAGGGATTTCTACTCACTATTACTATTACAACGACACATACAAGAGTCGGTACAGTTATGGGTCATTACATACGCACTATAATGAGGTACAATGCATACTATACACTATACAAGAGGAACTTACTACACACTATACAAGGGGAATATACTATACACTATACAAGGGGAACTTACTATAACTAATACAGAAGGGAAGCCTACTATACTAAGTACCAGGAAAAACGTTAATACATCTTTCCGATCTGCACTAACTTAAGTACGATTACACGTAACTGGGTTAGCAGACACGAGGTGATAAAACGTAATAATATATCTTTCCGATCTACGTTAACTTAAGTACGATTACACGAAACTGGATTAGTAGACACGACGTGATAAAACGTAATAATATATCTTTCCGATCTGCGTTAACTTAAGTACGATTACACGTAACTGGGTTAGCAGACACGAGGTGATAAAACGTAATAATATATCTTTCCGATCTGCGTTAACTTAAGTACGATTACACGTAACTGGGTTAGCAGACATAAGGTGATAAAATATAAATAAAATATCTTCCCAATTACATACGGATTCACCTTTAAACTTTTAATTAACCGATCAAGGATTAAAGGCTACCTTAGACTCCCCGATGTGTATTGTCCATTTAAGACTACCTGTAGTCTATATTTTATTACTTTATAACCAGCAGTGTCACTGCGGAGGTTAAACATTACTTTCTATTACATCTACCTTGACATCTACTCATATATTCATTATTGTATAAACTATATTTAGTTAATGAGAGTCTCATTCGGGAAAACACACACTCATACCAGAAACCAAGATACATAAACTCTTGGTGTCTTGGTAGAAGGTTACATTTAGCAGAAACGACCATAACGCTAACCTTATGACTCCTTAATGTATACACCAAAGGATATATATATATATATATATATATATATATATATATATATATATATATGTATATATATATATATATATATATATATATATATATATATATATATATAAAAATCAATAGAACCCGACAGGTGATAGGATGTGTGCTTTCCGTTTAATTTCTTGTTCCTTGTTTGGTTGTGGGCTTGGAACAGATTCACCCAGCCTATTATCTATTCGATTCTAGATATATAGGTTCAGTATACATTAAGTCATCATAGGGGTACCAGGTATGGGTCAAGTCATAGGACACATAGTCAATACACAGTTTTCTAGTACAACACATACTATACGAATCATATGTTTGGTTTACAAAACTAGAAACTTACCAGTTAAGGGTTTAATCCATTTTATTAAACCAGTACAACTTAAAGGACCTTAGGTGATTAACACTATAATACGTTAGTTGATACACCATGGTTATATATTATTAATACCCAATAGGTGGTTGGATGTGTGTTTTCCGCCTTATTTCCTGTTCCTTGTTTGATTGTGACTTAGGGCAGATTCACCCAACTAACTATCTAACCGATATTAGAGTATATATAGCTAGTATAAAGTAAGTGATTATAGGAGTAATCACTGTGGTCACCGTTTTATTATAAGAAATAAGAACTTTCGAAAAGAATCTTTTTATTCAAATACAAAGGAACTATTACAGTTAACTCCGTGAGTACCAAAGGAATACACCAGGGTTACATACAATAAGGATCTAACAACCAATGGGATGTGTGTCATCTGCCTCATCTCCTGTTCCTTGTTTGATTGAGGACTTAGGTCAGATACACACAATCGATTGTTCGTTTACTCTGATTTTTACTTATCATTCATCAAGGCAGGAAATATAGGATTTCATGGAGGAACATGCGAACTTTCCTACACCGAACTTACAACTTACTACATTTTTCAACGACATTTTCAACAGCAGTTTACCACAACATTTTACAACTTACATCACTAAAATCTTATGAACTCACCAGCTTAATTGCTGATCAACTCTTTCAAATAACTTGTATTCTCAGGAGCCTAGTAGACAGGTACTCGCACTGGGATTCAGAAGATGGAGCAGTTTAGCTTCAAGTCTTGTTTGTTATTTGCTTATGTATTCTATGTTTTGTGAACACACCCTTTGCAAACACTTTCTTTCTAATGAAATGGTTGTTCATTACTTTGATTACTATGATACATGTCTTGTGATACTAAACATGACGTCCTCCATCCCTGAACGTTTCCGTCGTTCTGGTTTTGGGGTGTGACAACTGTTGCCTTTGACTTTGACCAGGGTTGACCAAGTTTGACTTAAGGGTATTTTGGGTAGTTTGAGCTATAATTAAGCCTTGGTCCCTATCTGTTGAACATGTGATCTGTAGAGCCTGTATTCTGAGCAGTGTATTGTTCAGCTATTTGTCAGACTGCGAGGTGAGTTTCCCTCACTACACTTATAGGTCGAAGGCACCAAGGCCGACTCATTGGATTGATATCATGGTTTACTGTATGTTGTTATGTTGTAGTGTCTGTTAGATCTGTATCCTGGTACATAGGATGTTGTTATGATGTAGTGATATGTACCCTGGTATATAGGATGTTGCGATGCGGTAGTGATCTGTTAGATCTATATGACTACCTTTATGTGCTAGCTGTTGATTGTTATGTTATATGTTGATATGCAATGGTGTATCGGGTTGAGGCGGTCCTGCTTTTGAGCTGAAGGCCAAGATACATGAGGCGGTCCGGATAGGTTGTAGGCCTGCGAGGCGGTCCAATCAAGCCGAATGCCCGGAGAGCGGTCCAGATAGGTTGTAGGCCCTGCGAGGCGGTCCAGTCATGTCGAAGGCTCAAAGAGCGGTCTAGATAGGCTATAGGCCCTGCAAGGCGGTCCAGTCAGTCTGAAGGCTTATATTTGCATGTTGTTGTTGTTATGTTTATGTGGTGGTATTTTGGGGAACTCAATAAGCATTGACTTAAAGTTTTAGTTTTGTTTTAGGTACTTCCGAAGACCGTGACAAGACAAATGCGTGATCGTACACATCCCTGTTTTATGTTGTAGATCTTGGGAAACTCTGTTTTTGAATAATGTTTTGAAAACAACGGTTTTTTTAAGAAAAAAAATAAAGTTTAGGTTTAATCCCGAAAAAAAAAACCCAATATATAAGGTATTTTTTGTGATTCCCATTTTATAAAATAAAAACTATTTAACCATTATAATAATCGTTTTATTTAAATGTAAAAATTAATAGAATAATGTCATTAATCTTGAATCATAACACAGTAACCACCATTGGAGGTGCTCCTAAGTCAAGAATTGCCTACTTACTTTTAAAGGCTTCAAAAATTATTTTTTCTATACCTTTCGATGATTACGCATAAAATCCATCTTAATCTAGTTTTCTCCATTTATAATTTTCTTTTTATGTAGTAAAAGATTACAAAGAGTTCCAAGATGACATTTTGTGTAGCATGCAGCTATATGAAACGCGAGTCTTTTTATATCTTAGTTCCCAACGCCTATTAAAGCAACAATATATATTAGGTGGTTAATTGATGTGTTTGCAATTGTTATCTCTTTATTAATCACCTAATTCGATAATGTCATGATGCTTTTAACTGCTAATCATGAAACTAGTTGATGCACTTCATATAGGTTGTTTCCATTTTTTTTTTGCTAAACAAACATTGGTTACAGTCTTACAGTATTATAGCGGCAAGTATAAACCACAAAGCCATGCATCTAGTCATGCCACTTGATTCTGCCACTTCATGGCATATTATACATATGAACTTATAAACCAATCATAAGCATGATTTTTGACCTTTTCTCTGAAATAGTATTTGTGTTTGATTAGTGATTTAATTATTTAAACGTATATAAGAGTTAAAGATGTTGCTTTTAAAGTGTAGGGAATGTGTGAGGCAAGAGCATGTGCCGGTGGGTGTGTTTTTTGGTTTTGGTTCAATAACATTATATTTGTTGCGTGGTGTATGGACCAAAGTCCAACTAGCTGATCATACAAGCTACAACCAGAAAATTCATGGTCCAGGATGCATGTGTGTTTCTGGTTAGGGGTGAGACAATTTGTCCATTAAGGAGAAAAGGTTTCACAAATGTTGAGACAAGTACAACAATAAATAGACAATCCACTATTTTTCCAGTTTTCATATATAAAAATCTGTAGATTAAAAAGAGGCTTGATCTTGTTTGATTATAAGACTCTTTTTTGTTGTTTATAAAGTAAACAGATGTGTACGTAGCTTTTAATTGATCCAAATGTAAACGATTAGTATCAAATGCACATAAAAACAATTGTATATTAGGTCAATTTTTAATTTGGGTGATATATTCGACATATAAATAGCTACATACTTAAATGTTCTTGTATTTATGGAAATGTATTTTTGTAATTTAGCATAAAACAAAATAATTGTAATGTGTCTGCGACTGTAACAGCCCGTTACTTCAAGTCAATAAAAGTCAATGAGAATCAATAAAAGTCAAATGTCAAAGATAACTTAAATAAGTAAAACTTTATTAACATTTACTTAATTGTAAAAGTTTCTTAATGGTAATGAAGTATTCTTAATAGTGAAGTATTCTTAAGTGTGAAATTTTCGGTTTTGTGGGGACCAAAACCATGTGGGTGGACCGAAAACTCAATGATTGGACCACTTTAGAACCAAAATCATCTTCCTAGAACACATGCCTAGGCCGAAAAGAACCCTAGACCAAACCAGTACGGCCGAAAACCCCTTAATGAGTGGAACCAAGACCGAAATCCCTTTCTTTAAAGATACCAAAACCGAAATCAACATTGTGAGTGGGTATAAGATGATTTTGGCCATGCCTAGACCGAAATCACCCTCTTTAGGGCCGAAAACTCCATAATATCCAGATATATTGTGCTTCTCAATGTGATAATTCCATTTACCAACATATGTGTCGGTTCTCATTTCTCACTTTATCTTTCCTATATATATATATATATATATATATATATATATATATATATATATATATATATATATATATATATATATATATATATATATATTTGGGAACACTTAAAAAAAACCCATTTCACAGTTAACATACCATCATATTCTCTCTCAAATATCAAACATCATTCTCTTCCAAACTCAAAATCAAACACATGCAGAAAGCCAATTTCAAAGATAAATTCTTAGGATTTTTGTAAGTACACTTCATGAACCTAGTGTTTATGCAACACATGTTTTACTAACTACACATATTCACATATTATCATATGTTTAAATACTATTAGGACATCGAATAGTTTCACGTATATTAACATGAAGAACGTCGCCACTTACACCGTTTCACAGCCAAGAACACACCCGAGGTGAGTTCATACCCCTAAGTTTTCATGATTTTTCATTGTTTTAGAGGGGAATACAAATAAAACAGAAGGAATCTTGTGTTAATATCTAAGCTGTTTCAAATTGTTTTAATTGTTGTTTTTACTAATATATATATATATATATATATATATATATATATATATATATATATATATATATATATATATATATATATATATATTTATATAATTAAGATTTAACAGGCTTAGAATTGATGATTCCGCTTTATTTCCTATTCCTTGTTTTGTTGTGCGCTAAGAATAGAATGATTTATTCGACTGTCTTTTCAACCGTAATTATATATGCATTATATTACTGTTTGAACATAAACGTTGAATTTCACGGAATATCGGTATCACAGATTTAAGATTTCAAACACGCAAAGTCGTTAAAAATACAAAGGTTTTCAATTCAATAGAACATACACATTAACCTATAATAGATATAGTTTATAGAACATACGTACTATTTTACCAAGTTCGGGTTACAATACAGAAATAAACATATAAACTATAATAGGTATAGTTTAGGAGACATACGTACAGTTTATTCATTACAAAGTGGTTTTTCATTATTCTACATGTAACCGTCAATATAGATTTGTGAGACACATTCAAGTACTTATCTAAGTACCATCGCAAGCCCTGAAATTATAAACAGAGTCTTCTGGAGGGAGAGCGTGACACTTTTGTATATATCTATACGGGAATGACAATCCCGCACATAAATTGTTAGCTACAGTTAGGCCGGCAGGCCTGGGGTGACAAATGGCGTACCAATTCCGACGCCTGAAGAACGTCATATCAAGCCATCTTAGGTCATCAAACATGGTTATAATAACTCACAATTTGGTATTGAATAATATGATTAGTGTACGAATACTTAAACAACTTCATATAGTTTTATTAAATAATAAAACTACAACACAGTATTTTACATTCCATTTGGTGGATCCAGGCTCATACACTTACAGAGTTTTCATACAAGTACACTTACAGCATACTATTTTCCAGTACAGAGAAACTTACATTTTAGAGAAACATTCATTTTCATATGGTTTTATTTAATAATAAACTACGATATACTACTTCAGAGTACAACAAAACCTATACATTTTTGTATTAAGGTATTAAGACTACAGTTCATTTACAACAGAAAATATAGGATTTTCTGGGAGAAAACAGACACATTTCAAGGAACAAATGATAGATTTCAAATACAAACATGCTTATGAACTCACCAACTTAATTGTTGACACTCTTTTCAAAACTACTTGTATTTTCAGGGAATCAATAGACAGGTATCCACGCTGGTTTTGAGAAGACGGAGCTTTATAGAGTCACGTCTTTTAGTTTTTGCTATATACTTTTGGTGTCAAATATACAATGATCTGAACACAGATGTAAAAACTATGATTTATCAATATAATGATTGTTGTGGTTTCATTAATATTATACATTTGTTGTGATATTGTACATGACGTCATCCGCCCCCGAACGTTTCCGCCGTTCCGGTTTGGGGGTGTGACAGATTGGTATCAGAGCATTGTTTATAGTGAACTAAGTATATCAAACCATACAAGATATACAACTATAAATACAGTGGGGCTGAAATGCTCTGACTAAAAGTATACTTTTAAAATACAAGTATTTTATAAGAAGTATATGAACATGCATACATACCAGAAACAGTATCACAGTAAGAACTACATAAAAGTATTTGGATAAGTTGGACACTACAGTTAAACCTCGACAGTTATGTAATCATATCTGGGATAAATATAGTCTGGTCAACTATATTTATTTGAGATACGACCAACATGTTTTTGGGAGTGATCGTGGTGTTGCGACAAGTCTAAAACTTACCAACACTATATACAAAACGAAATTCTAGAACTAAACGTAAAGCTAAAATACAATAGGAGTATTTTATAGCACTATAACACTAGAACAAAAACATTTAGGTCTCGATAGTTATATAAACTAATAGTCGAGAAGGGACTTCTTAGTAGAATAAATCAGGTGAAAATAAGGGAGTGTAACATCCCAAAAATCATGACCAAAAATTTCGTTTGAAAACATTACTAAATCATAGTATCCAATCATTTCAAACATACTAAAAGGGTTATATAACAAATCAGAGTATCTTTTCAAAACACTTGTTCATTTTATCAGAGTAAAACATCCCAGGCTGACTAACTATGGTGTGTGTCATGCGATCATCCTGAGCTCTTCCCTCCGCTACCGGAAGTACCTGAAAAGAAAACTGAAAACCATAAGCACGAAGCTTAGTGAGTTCCCCAACCTAACACATACCATATACTGAGCCTTGCCCACTGCATCGGGCCCTGCTCGACATCGGACCGAAGTCCGGACTAACTTGGGCCCCGCCCTCTGCATCGGGCCCTGCCCAGCATCAGGCCCCGCCTGGCATCGAGCACCGCTCGGTATACAAATCTGTTCTCTTAGGCCCCGCCTGTCTCTGGGCCTCGCCCGCTACTAACAAATACAAGCATATAACATAGCACATATCATAAAGTTAAACATACTCTACTGTACTACTGATGTAAGGCCTCGCCTATCTTGGGCCCCGCCCCTGTCCTGCTACTGGTGAGCCATGGAACCCCATCCCCGCTCCTGCTGACAGTGAGATACGGGCCCCCGCCCACACTCAGCTAGTGATGAGATACGGGACCTCGCCCGACTCACCTCCCTACCAGGCACATACAAGTATCACAAAGACATCAAGTATAACTACACGCCCACTACTGCCTCGGGTACCACCCGGTATCGGACCGAAGTCCAGAACATATAAACTGCATCGGGCTAACCCCGGTAACTGATCTAAATCCGAACAAATCCTCGGGTCTTCCTACTACACATAACCATAAGCATAAACATAATGGGTCGGCATTGTGGCCGTAGACCCATGCACACAGTGAGGAGACTCACCTCGTACTGCTAAAACTGGTGATAACCCTTTGGTTGCTATCCAACAACTCTCCGAACTGTTGTTCCTCTAGCTCCCCGAGCTACCAATACCAAAGAATAGTAACACTTAGCCTAACCGTCCTCAAGAAGTCAACTAAGTCAACTCTGGTCAAAGTCATTCTCCAGGTCAAAGTCCTGGTCAAGGTCAACCTTCCAGTTGACTCGACTCGTCGAGTTGTTCTGCCAACTCGCCGAGTCCATGCTCCTCAAGTCCTAAAACAACCCCGACTCCATTCGTCGAGTATAGCGAGAACTCGACGAGTTCTCCTTTATCTAACACTTCGGGACTATCTTCAACCGACTCGCCGAGTTCATCCTTGAACTCGTCGAGTTTATCATCATCGTATGAACATCTAGGCCATGACTCGCCGAGTTGTATGAACAACTCGTCGAGTTTTTGATAAAAAAGAGTTTTTAATCGAGTTTTGGAGCAAAAAGAGGTGAAAAACGCTGTTTTTCACGTAATCTGCGAAGAGTTTACGGTCGGCGGCGGTGTTTACGGCTAGGGTTTCCCGGAGTTTACGGCCGGAAACAGTTTACGGCCGACCGGAGTTTACGGCCGGAAACAGTTTACGGCCGGCGGTTTGCGGCCGGCGGTTTACGGCGGCGTTTGCGGTCATCGGTGAGCTTACGGTCAGCAGCGTGTTCGAGCCTTATTCAGCGAGTCTAAAGTTCGCGGCCAGCAGGAGTCCTCACAGGCGCGCCTTTATTTAAAAAAAATGGGGGGAAGCGAAATTGAGGATGACTGGGATCGAACCCAGGTCTCCCATTCTTCCCTCCATCGCCCCTTACCAGTTGGTCTAGGAAGTCTCTTGGTTCATTGCTTCGAAATTTAATTCAAAAGCATTCCTGTTCGGTTCCTTATTTCGCATTTTTACACTTTTAACCCCAAAATCAATTTCTTTTTATTTTTAAGTTCCATTTTCAACCAAAAATTTTAGTTTTAAATTTTGACTTTTATTTTTGACTTTTTACTTAAAATTTTGACTTTGACTTTTAAAGTTTGACCTTTGACTTTCTCGTTTAACTTTTAAATTTTCAAATTTAGCTTTTCGGTTTGACTTTTAAGTTTGACTTTTCAAGTTTGACTTTTGAGTTTGACTTTTTAAATTTGACTTTTGATGTTGACTTTTGAGTTTTTAGTCAAAGGGCATATTTTAAAAAATGAGTTCTTCAAACGTTCCAGTCAATGAAGTTTCATGTACTCCATCTTGTGAAACTACGATTAAGTTTCTTCGGGAACAAATTGATTTATTAAAAATAGAAGTTAAGGACCTGAGATATGAAGGATATCAACTCAGGAAATGACAGAAACCCCTAAAGGCCCAGTTAGAAACAAAAATAAAGGACTTTAAGAGAATTCAGGAAGACTACAGTGAAAAATGTGAAAATTATGATTATATCAAGAGACAGAATTCTGAGTTAATTACTGAGCTTGATACATTAAAGAGACAATTTGAAACTGCAAATTTTGATTTTAAAAGGTTTGATGTATCAAGCGAGGTAGTTGCCAACATGATTGACCATTGCCTACAGTTCAAACGAAACCAGCAAAAGGGTTTAGGATACGATAATCTACCTCCTCCTTTTAATCATACATATCAGTATCAACCTTTGTCTAAAGAGGAGATTGCCAACGAACCATTCATGGTTTATGGCAAGCCATCTGGTTTTGTTTCAGGAGAATTTATTAATGTTGAAAGTACAAATGTTTCTACTTCCCCTGCAGATCAATCCTTAAATCAATCAAAGCAAGAAGTTGAAGGATCTGTTTCTGATAACAAAACTGAGTCTGAACCTGATGTTTCTGTTTCGAATGAAAATTCTATTGTTTCTGATGTTAAAATTGATGATACATCTTGTCATGCTTCTGCATCGGATCATGTTGAGTTAAAGTTTTTTGACATATTTGATGATTTGTTTGAAAATACTGATGTTCCTGTTTCTAGCACATCTACTTCATGTGCAGGTAAAGTAGTAGAGGATGAGAACAAGGAGAACACCATTGAACAAACCAACATCTCCTTGAACTCTGAATCTGTTGCTTCGAACTCAGCTGCTTCTGATCAACCTGCTGTTGAGAAATACAGGCCACCAATTCCAGTGAAACAGAGCGCCTGTTGTAATTGTGCTTGTGGGAAAAATAAGAGACAAGGCAAGGATACGCCACCAGGGGCAGGAAGAAACAACTTCACAGTGAAGAAAAAGACATGATTTCATTGTGGAACACCTGGACACATTGCCAGAAATTGTCCTAATTGCGCATACGTTCCCTACTATGCATACGGGTGGCAGAACGCGCCAAGAAGGAGATACTTCAAAAGAAACCCCTCAAGGTCACGTTCAGACCATGGTGACTGGAACGCGCAGAAGGCCAAGAATCAAACCCACAAGGCTAAGAATCCGAATCCCAAGGGCAAGAAGGGAATTTCGGCCACGAAGCCAAATCCAAGAGATGCTCCCGTGAAGCCAAAATCAAAGTCATCTCAACGGTCGACATCAATATCAAAAGCAAGTACTGAGCCACCCATCAGATCGAAAAAGAAATTGGTTAAACCCAACTACAAATGGGTTCCAAAGGCTCACTCTCCCAAATCTTCTAACGATTCTAATATTTCTTCATCTTCTGTTTGTGATAAATAGGATATGTCATGGGAGAGAGTACCGTGCGTTAATGACAAAGGTCGACCCAGCTATGGAGGCATATCATCAGACTTCGGTTTGTTGGTAGTGGTTGTTCCAGGCACATGATAGGGGACATCTCTCAACTGTACAACATTCAGATCTTTGTTTGAGAGTATGTGTCCTTTTGCGAGAAAGGAAGAAAAGAAGGGATCACACATGGGGTTAGTGCTTAATGACATGAAGAATTTTCGGATATGTTCTGAGATTATGCGTGCTGTTCTCAGACCTTATTGATGCAAATTCAATCGGTGAATTACGGTTTGCGTTTTCTTCTCTATACTCCTGAGTTTATCTTACTCTGATTCGTTTTAAAGACAATTTTTCATTTTCTAATAGTTTTTCGTTAGTAGGTATTGTTTGGGAAGTGATATGAAGTCTAGTATTAAATGTCAATATGCAATTCGTGTAATCCACTAAAGTCGAATTGTCTAGACTCTGTATTGAATGTGCTGGTAGGCACAAAAGATTCAAATGGACTACACATTGATTGACCATGAAAGGACTAGACAATATAGACTTAGATAGTTTCATTTGGACTGACCATACGACGCTCGGGTAGATTGAGCAGTGAGATAAACATGGGAACCTGCGAGATACACTAAAAGTTAATTATCTAGAAATGTGGCTCAATATTTCCTTGATGTATGGACTTATGTCCTTAATTCCGGTATTGATAGGGCAACTGGGGGGTTCTGATAAAGTAGGTATGTAGGAAATTATTTTCTTGCTTTCTATCTATCAGTCATATGTTGCTTCCTTTGCGTGATTGGAACATATCCGACCTGGATTGCAACATATGCAACTCTAATTCTACGCACCTCCTTATCTATGAAATTCTTTCTATCTATTAGCCATATGTTGTCCCCTCTGCGTGATCGAAAGATCCGACCTGGGACACAACATATGCAACATTCTACCTCTCAATCCCTCTATCTATGTTAGTCATATGTTGTTCCCTCTGTGTGATTGGAAGACATCCGACCTGGGATACAACATATGCACTTCTATATCTGACTTCTTTCTTAATGATTGAATACTCACCTAAAGTAAGGACTTCTTTGGAAGTTCTTGATTACCGGGGTATATCGGGAAGTGGGGAACACGTTCTAGTGCAACTAAAATTGAACCATTTAATAAGTTGTCTGTAGATCTTGCTGCTTAATTTAAGTGGACAAGAATATCCTTGGTCGTCGTCAGCTAAATCTCCATTTAGGAATATATATCACAATGACTTGTCACTTATAATAGTGTCCCAATGTCAACACCCTTTTGTGTTTAAGTGGACCACAATACCGGTGATTGACCAGATCTAGACATGCAGGCGTGTGCTGATAAACGATATTGGATTGCTTTGCAACTTTGATCCCAAATATTTTTGTTTTTGTTAAATTTGTTCATAGTTTTCCTCAATGCACAAATTTAGGGGGAGAATTAAAAAAATTCAAAAATCAATCAAAAAAATCAGAAAAATTCAAAAATCAAACAAAAATTAGAAAAATCAAAAATCCAAAAATATTTTTGTTTCTGTTTTATTTTTTTTGAAAATATAAAAAATCCAAAAATATTGTGTGCTAAGTTTTCTTTTAGTTTTGTTTTGTCTTGAAAGTGAATTCAGGTGTAGATGAGACTCATGGAGTTTGTGTCAAAAATTTCTGAGCCAAGGTTTCATCCGTGAGCATCGAAGAATTCTCATTCGAAGGAGCAATAAATGAAGATTATTCTTTCGACATTCAATCTTTCAACCCCAAAAGCAAGGTGAAGCTGCACTTGAAGATTAGGTGACGGATTGCATTGAAGCCGCCTCAATCAGTCTGCTGCTATCTTGAACCTGCTGAAGTGATCCAGAAGATTTGTTCTCTCTGATGTTCTCTCTGAATATTCTCAAGCTGAAAGCGCTATCTTTCAAGAATCAGTACTGTTGGATTAATGTCTAAGTCCATAACTATAATTGGTAAGACTTGACCCGACCCGGCATGGTCCATTTGCGTTGCATGGCATCATGTATTTGGATAGACTATAATGAGAGAAATAACACTTAAGGTTGGTTAATATATTATAAGTTCTAATATATTAATAAGGTTATTTAATTAGTATTGATCAAGAATTAATTTGGAATTAATTAAGTGATCAAAAGGGGACTAATTAAATATATGGGTTGATTGTGTAAATCATTCATTCTTATATATGTGGGCTTGTGATCCAAGATTTCTTATGTTGGACTAAGTCCATGGGGTGACCCATGGATACTCCATGGAGGTTAAAATCCATGGAGCATAAGGAATGGGTAAAGTTATGAGTTACATGGTGTAACCCTAATAGCCACCATATAAAAGAATCCCATGGCTCAAGAAATCGTGCACTAATGTGTGAGTGTGAGGGCTAGACGATTTCAAGGAGTGTTCAAGTTTCTCTCAAGTTATTCCAAGTGTATTTGGTGTTGTGTGAACTATTTGAGGTGTCACACTTGGGGCACTAGGCACTCAAGCTTCATGAAGACATTCTACATCAAAGAGGTATGTATTCTATCTTGTTATATTTATTATTTTGTATGCTAGATTCGGATAATACCTTGGATGTTCATAATTGTATGTATAATAGAGAAAACATAGATCCAAGGTATTTAGGGTTGCATGTACACTTAGGAGTGTTAGAATGCGCAAAACCCATCAGTGGTATCAGAGCCTATGCTTGTTTTGTTGTTATACTTGCAAAAGTAGCTGAAAAATCGAGTTGGATGCATATATTCGATTGTTTTGGCTGGAATTGGACTAGGAACATTACCCTAAGATGTTTTTGGACTTATAAACTTGTTTTTGATGTGGTAATGTTCATGCTAATCCAATTTCTAAGATAATTGTCATAATTTCAAGATTTGTATTAGTTTGTATGTTCATGCCAATTTCTTGAAGATTGATGATTTGAATTATCTTGTTCTTATGAGGTTCTTAGATTAATAGAAAAGTTGTGTGAAATAGTTGTTTTCAATCCATTTTAATCTAAGAGTTGATTCCAAAGTGTGTTTTTGTAACTTGTCCTCAAGTTATATGAAAAGTCACATTTAAGAATCATAAAACTCATAAAAGTTGGCAAAGGTTACAAAATGAAGAGTCTAGTTCTAATTAAATGGTTTTATGACTCCATAACTTGTCCTCAAGTTATGGAGGTTCAAGAGTCTCTTCATTAAATTAAAAAAAAAAGTGTAACCTTAATTACTTCCATAAGTTACAATAAAAAAAAGTTATTTTTTTTATTAATTAGTTTAAAGTCTTCCATAACTTGTCCTCGATTTATGGAACTTGAAGAGTTTTTTTTTTAATTAAAACTACTTTAAACTCATAAGTTATGGAATTAATTATTTTTGAATAGTTTCAAAACTTGCCCTCAAGTTTTGGAATTTGAAAAGTTTTGACTTATGAATACTTTAATTCCAAGTTAGCCCTTAGAATTTTAAAAGTTAAAATTCAACCCTTATACTTTATAATATTATAAGTTAATAATATTTATATATATGTATAAGAGTAAAGTCAATCTTACCGTTAGTAGGCCTCATTCACGAAGCCGGTCTATAAGGGGGGTATAAGGTTACTGCCTATAAAATGGCAGTTTAATGGGTGTCCACTCTCACCCACCGCTTCCTTGACTGGTGGAGGGTCGTTAGCCGAACGGGTAGGACAAGGACTATAATTCTCCTTTCATTAAAAGTATTAATGATAAATACTAAGTAACTAAACTCTTATTAATACCCAATCTTAGTTACTTAGGAAAATGTGAATTTGGTGCTAACCCATGAAATTACACTTTGCACTTTGCTTAAGTCGTTAGTGGAGCGTGTGTGGTTAACCGGCACACTAACCTGGACTTAACAAGGTAGGCAAAGGGTAACTTAATATTTATCATAGTATCGGTGGAGCGTGTGTGGTTAACCGGCACACTGATTAAGGGGTAAATATTAAGGGTACCAAGTATATTTGCATGGTTATTCACACCTTGTTTTGTGATCCTTGGCATCCCAGTCACAAAACCTGAAGGGCACACTCGAGATTGAAACATGCCTTTGAACAGTTCAATGAATCTCAAAGATCTAGGACTTTCAAATCCAATTAAAACCTAATAAATTATTTCGTTTTTCATGGTGGAAATTGGTGAATCGTCATTCACCTACCTTCAAATATTTTATAGCTTGGATTACGGCATCCCTCTTCTAAGTTATAAAATAGTTTGTTGGGCCCTAGCCTTAATATTTCATATTGGGTGTCATATTAAGGACTTTAAATCAACTATCTTGAATATCTCCCAAAAAGATGTCTGGTCTAGACATTTATGATCTTCCCAAATCTCTTGAAACAAGCTTTCCTAAATGAAGATGATGTCCCATGGATATCATACTTCTTTCACCTCCTCCAATTATTCTCCCTAACCCACAAGTTCCTAAAAAGTTTAAGGTCACTCAAGCCCTATTGGCAAGGCAAGGTCTAGGTGTGATCACATCTTGGAGATGTAGTCACATATTGACAAGCCGGGAGAGTTGGGTGTCAAAGTCTTGAGAAAGTTGGTGGCTCAACTACTTTCTAAGTCACATAGTGAGTTCTTTTGGGAATCCTATGAAACAGACTAAGACAAGACCCTTAATGATCTTATCTATTTGCTAAGATCAACTTCCTAAAACGCTATGGACATTGACAATGATGACATTGGATATCCAGTAAAGCTCTCTCTTCCCAATGGAAAGGGATCGGCCATAGTCAACTCGGTTGACCCAATGGTAAAGAGAGAGGCGAAGTCTGAGATAGTCCCATTATCAAGGGTCCATAGGTAACTATTGCCAAAGGAAAGGGCATTGGTTACGAAGCTGCCAAATTTACCTAAGGATGTTAAAGTCAATAAGTTTGGCTCTACTTCAGGTAAAGTCCATTGTCTAACTCTATTAAGTACATGGTGATTCTGATCGCGAAGATGGATTTCAATCGCATGGTTCGGTGATCAGAATTTTGGGCTATTACTTAAGAGTTATGATATTTATATTGCTTAGGAATAGATAACAACAAGGTTTTCATATGGATTGTAAGGATAAGTTTTTCCGCAAAGTTTTAAAATAAAAGAAAAAGGTTTTGGTTTTATTTATTTTAAGTATCCTTACAATGGCATTTGTGAAAAGTTGTTGCTTATAAGATTCCATTGATAGCAATATTGGAAAAATGGATTTGATTCTTTCGGTTGTGGTAGTGTCTAATATTACCAAATAAGGAAAGATTCTCATCATCCAAGGTTCAATTGGACCGAAACTTAGAATCATGCAAGTTGTATAGTATGATGAATGAGAACTTTCAGCTTGGAAAATTAAGACTAATTCCTTATGTGAATAAGGAAAGGACTAAGGGATCGAGTACACATTCTTGTGCACTGGTCAAGTCCACCATAAAAGATCAAGAAGACTATTCGTCATGATTTACTTAAGTTCAGTAAATATGGTTATACTTATAAGTTTAAGTATAAGTCTGTAGCATTGGAGAAGTTTCAATGTGAGACAGAACGAATAAGAAGAATCAAAGTATGGCAGAAAGATAAAAGTTTCTCAAAT
Source organism: Lactuca virosa (assembly GCF_052849685.1). Taxonomy (NCBI): domain Eukaryota; kingdom Viridiplantae; phylum Streptophyta; class Magnoliopsida; order Asterales; family Asteraceae; genus Lactuca; species Lactuca virosa. The sequence continues at coordinate 144,298,004 of NC_136429.1, read as the reverse complement.
CTGAAAAGATGGGAGAGTACTTTAGTATCATGTTTATGATAATCTTAATGATTAAGATACCATATCACAATTGGTCCTCTAAAGTCATCTTAGTGCATTCTTATGACTAAGAAGAGGAGTCATGAATTGTTGAAATGGTTAAATCAAAAAGATGAGTCATACTTCGTTCCAAAACAATTCTTAGAGTCATACTCCAAGATTGTAACTTGAGTGACATATCTTAAAGAGGGTTTGTTAACACTAGTCAAATGTAAGAGTAAAAGGTTATCTACTCTTGTACATTTGAAATTGGTAAGTTGTGATGTTTTGGATAAAACAGAGACCAACTTAGGCCAATTGTGTAAAGTGTTAGTCTTGATAAAGAATCCGCACTATCTCTTGAATATTTGACAAGGGAGTCTTATATGTCAAGAGGACAGTGGGAGTCTTAAAGCTCTTGAAAGTTTCAAGACTTAATCAAGAATAAAACCTAAAGTCCTTCACTAGCACACGACTTGAGGTTTATAACCTATCGTGTTGAAATTTTTGTGCCTATTCAATTTGGCTTTGCATAGGAGTTCTGAGAGTTCTCAATTGGTTGCACAACTACTTGGAAGCAATGGCAGGCACCTGAGCTGCCAAATGGCAAGAATTTAAGATTGCATAAGTTTAATCAATATGAGTTTGGATTTGTCACTAACCTTGTCTTGTGATTATGGTTTTGACAAATTCACATGGATAAGAACACATACACTATTAAATCTAAGTGTCATAAGGTTTCTCTCCGATTCATGAAAATGATGGTGAGGAAACACTTTCACTAAGTAGATTTTAGCTAGATAGCAATTGTGATATTTGCATTCTCAAAGTCGTTAGTGGAGCGTGTGTGGTTTACCGGCACACTAACATGGACTTGTGAGAAGTGGCAAAGGTATAAACAATTGAGACTATGATTACGACATCCCTTTTCATAGTTCTAAAATTGTTTAGACACACATGTGAGCTATCTAAGAGAGGTGTATGATTTTGATAAAGTTTTATCAAAACAATCTAGTATCAGAAATCTGAACTTTGGTAAGAAAGTCAGCTGATTTCTGAGTACATGTCAAAGCTAGTGGGAGCATAAGTGTTATGCTAATAATCATCATGTTAGTGGGAGCATGATAATTATGACAAAGGGTGCAAGTTAGCAATGTTAATTATAGAAAACAAAAGTTTCAATTCGTGAGGTTGCAGGGGTTGAAAAAGTTGTTTTGCTATAATTAAGGGAGAGGAAATTATACTTCATTTCAATTCTAAAAGCTTAGATTGAGATTTTAATCGTATTTAATCAAGGATATATATATGAATTTCATGTTGGAATGGCTCAACATAAGGAAATTCTATATATGGGTCCATTATTTGCGTTCTAAAATTCGATTATGATTACGACATCCCTTTTCATAATCTGAATTTTGAGAACTTGGCAAATTGAAATGGAAATATTATAGCAAAAGACTGGTTTAGTCTTTATGTGAGACATCATGAATCGTGTCCGATATGCTTCGGATATAGGATCGATTAAATGTGCTATATTCATCCTTTCTAAAATTTTCCAAATACCTGGGGCATTATGAAGGGAAAAGGTCTAGAATTGGATATGACTAAAATGATTAAGCAATTGTCGAGGACAATCTAAGGTTTACCAAAGATTGGTTGCTCAAGGACAGTTGGAAGTATAATGTTAATTCTGGAAGGACCATATTGACATAATCTGTAAGGAGGCAACTCTTGTTCAGAAGTGATAGTCAAAATGGAATATGGAAATGTTTCAAAGTTAGAAATTATTCAATCTGTGTAAGATTAGGAAACTTAATGAAAGAAGGATGTTTCCAAGGAGATGATCTCCTTTGGAATGCTTTGTAATGATTGTTGTCAAGTCTTTCTGACTTCGTGCATAATCATTAAGAGGATCAATGCATATAAGTTTAGAATCTAACAGATTTCAGTAAATGGCATGAATTTGGAATTCTTGCATTTGCAGTAAGGATTTGGGACTGTGAAAAGAGGATCATTGGAGTGATGTTCAATTGATCTATTTTACAAAGTAAAGATCATAGACAAACATAGTATGCATACTTGGTGTATGGCATGGCTAGTGTTTAGAAAACATAGTGTACATGCTTGGAGCATGGGACAAGTATTGTTTTAAATTCAAGTATAAAGTTGATAAAACCGAAACAATGAATAATGAGTAATCAGTATGGTGATAAATAAAATTGTTTATTTATATTCATAGGGTTTGATACCATGTTTGATTCATTTATTCTTGTGTTTCACTTTGCATGTTTTGACTTCCAGAATAACTAAGTCGCTCTTCCTGAATGATTAAGTTATTCAAACCATCCACAGTCGGTCATATGTTGGAAGTAGATATGAATCAAGACTGTCATGGGTTGGTTTGTAGAGGTCCAAGTTGGTGGACAAAGTGGTGCTACAACACTCATGAGTGCTCATAAGTTCTGAGTATTGGATTCAACCCGCGCTCATTTGAATCACTTCATGGATTTTATCACGAGTGATCATGAGACGATAATATCTTATATTCTTCAAACCTAAAGATATGAGTTGTTACTATGAGTTGGTTATACATTGATTGCACGAAAACGCATTGGTAACTCGATCTTATAAAACGTGCCTTTGTGTATGATTCAACAAGTAGTAGAACAAGCCATATGAGTCGAAGTTTATCCATTCCTTTTACCTTCGGGATAAAAGCGATATCTGTGGGCCCCTCGATGATTTAAAGATGATACATGTGAGTGCTTGGCCAAGCCAGGACTGATTTGATTTGTTCAATCAGTCAGTCATCATGAATCGGAAATCGGGAAACAACAAATGGACAGAGAGAATGATTGATAATCCATGTCTCAGTCCATATGATATCTAAAATGGAGGAATATATGATCCCTTATCTAATGGACAAGTCATTGACAAAGGTCAGAGTTCATCGACAAGGTCAGAGTTCGACAAAAGCTTTTGAGAGCTACGATTGCTGATCGGTTCCTGAAGTTATACGCAATAATAGTTTTAGACTTATCCAAGTGGGAGACTGTTGGATTAATGTCTAAGTCCATAACCATAATTGGTAAGACTTGACCCGACCCGGCATGGTCCATTTGGGTTGCATGGCATCATGCATTTGGATAGACTATAATGAGAGAAATAACACTTAAGGTTGGTTAATATATTATAAGTTCTAATATATTAATAAGGTTATTTAATTAGTATTGATCAAGAATTAATTTGGAATTAATTAAGTGATCAAAAGGAGACTAATTAAATATATGCGTTGATTGTGTAAATCATTCATTCTTATATATGTGGGCTTGTGATCCAAGATTTCTTATGTTGGACTAAGTCCATGGGGTGACCCATGGATACTCCATGGAGGTTAAAATCCATGGAGCATAAGGAATGGGTAAAGTTATGAGTTACATGGTGTAACCCTAATAGCCACCATATAAAAGAATCCCATGGCTCAAGAAATCGTGCACTAATGTGTGAGTATGAGGGCTAGACGATTTCAAGGAGTGTTCAAGTTTCTCTCAAGTTATTCCAAGTGTATTTGGTGTTGTGTGAACCATTTGAGGTGTCACACTTGGGGCACTAGGCACTCAAGCTTCATGAAGACATTCTACATCAAAGAGGTATGTATTATATCTTGTTATATTTATTATTTTGTATGCTAGATTAGGATAATACCTTGGATGTTCATAATTGTATGTATAATAGAGAAAACATAGATCCAAGGTATTTAGGGTTGCATGTACACTTAGGAGTGTTAGAATGCGCAAAACCCATCAAGTACATCAACCCTCCTCACCCGACGTGCATTCAAAGCCAAAATTTGAAGAAAAGCCCAACTGCTCAAGATGAAGTCATTCATTGAAGATTCATATGTTCATATTGAAGTCATGAAGATATCGAAGATTAAAGCTGAAGCCAAAGCTCCCAATGAAGATTAACAAGAAAAGCCAGCTACTTTTTAGGGGGAGCTTGTTGGGTCAATTAAGAAAAGAAAGCTATAAACTAAGGGGGAGATTGTTAGGTCAAAAATATGGTTCTTTTCTAGGCATTAATAGTTTTTTGGTCGTGTAATATATTTTTGCAGTTGTATTTACGGCGCAATGGGTGTTTACGGCCGTAAACCCATTTACGGCCCATGTTCCCCAAGTATATATATAGGTGTTAGGGGTGAGGAGTAGATAATGAACAAGAGGGGGTAAGGTATTCTAGACAGAGAAACTAGAGAGAAGTTTTGTGTGTGTGAATCTCTTGTATCTGGATCTTCATTCTAATCAATTCATACATAGATTCATCATCTTCTTCTTCTCCTTCTCTTCTATTTGATCTGACATCATCCAATTGATTGGGATTTCGCACCATCAATTGGATCTGATTGATACACAAGCATATTTGGGGACTTACAGCTACGTTCTTATGCAACGAGGAAAAGTCATATCCTATGCCTCGAGACAGCTTAAGAACCATGAATTTAACTATACCACGTACGACCTTGAACTGGGAGCAGTAGTTTTTGATATGGAGATCTGGAGACATTACCTTTTATGGTACGAAGTGCACAGTCTTTACGGATCATAAAAGCCTCCAGCACTTCTTCGATAAAAAAGAACTCAACATGAGGCAACGACGATGGGTAGAACTACTCAATGATTATGAATGGGAGATTCGCTATCATCCAGAAAAAGCCAGTGTAGTAACAGATGCCCTTAGTCGAAAAGAATACTCAGGACGCCGAGTAAATTCATTCACCATGACTATCCATTCACACCTGTTTATGCAAATCGAAGAGGCTCAGCTGGAAGCCTTGAAACACGAAAACGTAGCAGGTGAAGCCTTAAGAGGAATGGATAAAAACCTAGAAGTTAAGGGTGACAGAGTTCGTTATCTCATGAATCGGATCTAGACACTGAAGTTCGGTGGGTACAAAGACGTTGTCATGAACGAAGCACACAAAACTCGATACCCTATTCATCCCACTTCGGACAAGATGTACCTGGACCTCAAGAAACTCTATTGGTGGCCAAACATGAAAGCTGAAATTGCTACCTATGTGGGCAAGTGCCTGACTTGCACCAAAGTCAAGGTAGAATACTGGAAGCCTTCGGGTTTATTACAACAACCAGAAATACCTGAATGGAAGTGGGAGCGGATAGCTATGGATTTCATAACCAAGTTGCCCAAGACAACAGGTGGTCATGACAACATTTGGGTAATCGTCGATAGATTAACCAAATCCGCGCACTTCCTGCCAATAAAGGAAACAACCAAGATGGAAAAGTTAACAAGGACGTACATTAAAGAGATAGTACGATTGCATGGTGTTTCAATATCCATTATCTATGACAGACATAGTATATTTACCTCGTGGTTTTGGCAATCACTACAAAAGTCCTTGGGAACCAGACTCGACATGAGTACAGCGTACCATCCCTAGACTGATGGGCAAAGAAGAAAACCATTCAGATGCTGGAAGACATGTTGAGAGCTTGTGTGATAGATTTTGGTAAAGCTTGGGATACCCATTTACCAGTCGTCAAATTATCATATAACAACAGCTATCACACTAGCATCAAAGTTGCTCCATTTGAAGCCCTCTATGGGCGTAAGTGCAGATCCCCTCTGTGCTTGGCTGAAGTGGGTGATACGCAACTAGCAAAACAACAAATTTCCTATAGCACTCTCACCGGTCTCGAGATAATTCAAGAAACCACAGAAAAGATCGTTCAAATCCGATAATTACTGAAAGCTTCTAGAGACAGACAAAAGAGTTATGCGGACAAACGACGAAAACCCTTTGAATTTCAGGTTGGTGACTGTGTCCTGTTGAAGGTCTCACCCTGGAAAGAAATGATACGTTTAGCAAACATGGAAAACTAAATCCAAGGTACATCGGACCATTCGAGATTCTTGCTAGAATTGGCCCGATGGCTTACAAACTCAAACTACCGCATGAACTCAGTAACATACATCCCACTTTTTACGTGTCTAATCTAAAGAAGTGTATGTCCGACGAGACTCTTGTAATTCCACTCGATGAAATCGAGATAAACAAGAGCCTACACTTCGTAGAAGAACCAGTAGAAATCATGGACAGGGAAATAAGGAGAACAAAACAAAGCCGTATACCAATAGTGAAGCTTCGCTAGAATGCCAAGCGGGGACCTAAATTCACTTGGGAACGGGAAGATCAGATGAAACAAAAGTACCCGCATCTTTTCCCTAGTTCATGAATACTCGCTATAGAAATAATATTGGGACGAAATTCCCTCTAACATGGGGATAATGTAACAACCCGTTAGTTCAAGTCAATAAAAGTCAATGAAAGTCAACAAAAGTCAAAGGTCAAAAAGAACTTAAATAAGTAAAACTTTATTAACATTTACGTAATTGTAAAGGTTTCGTAATTGTAAAGGTTTCTTAATAGTGAAGTATTCTTAAGAGTGAAGTTTTCGGTTTTTTGGGGACCAAAACCATGTGTGTGGACCGAAAACTTAAAGATTGGACCACTTTAGAACCGAAATCATCTTCCTAGTGTTGGGTTTTAGGTACAATAACACTCCTATGGTGCACATACAACCCTAATGCCTTGGATCTAAGTTTTCTCTAATTATACATGCAATTTCATATTATCCAAAGCATATACCCTAGCTAGCATGCAATTTGAGATATACAACATAAAAACTAGTTAGAAGAATACCTCTTGTAGTAGCTTGTTGAACTTGGCCTTATAAGAGCTTAGCACGCCAAGTGTGATGCCTCAAACAAGTCACAAACACCAAGAACAATTAGATGAATATGAGAGAGCTTTTAGGAGACACCAAAATCGGCTAGCTTCTTCTAGGAATCATGAGTGTCGATTTTGGAGCTAAGGGAACATATCCATAGTGTAGAATTCCAAGGGTCACTTGTAAACCCTAATTCATAGACTTAGACTTTTAATCCAATAACACTTCATGGACTCTTATATGAACTTAGTCCATTAGTAGTTAATCCTGGATCATTAGCCCAACTAACATGTATCAGTGATTTACATAACAAGCCCTTGTTAATTTAATTGGTCTCTTTTGATCACTAAATCAATTACAAATTAATTCTACATCAATAACAATTAAATAATATAATTTTTCAATTAATATATTATTCTTATAATATATTAATAAATCACAAATAACCTCTTTCTCAAATATCCATCCTATCAAATTGTTTTGGTGAAGGCAACCCGAAATGGACCATGTTACTATCGGGTCAAGTACATACGAATTATAGTTATGGGTTTAGACACCTAATCCAACACCTAGAACACATGCCTAGGCCGAAAACAACCCTAAACCAAACTACTAAGGCCGAAACCCCTTAATGAGTGGAACCAAGACCGAAATACCTTTCTTTAAATATACCAAAACCGAAATCAACATTGTGAGTGGGTATAAGATGATTTCGGTCATGCCTAGACCGAAATCGCCCTCTTTAGGGCGGAAAACTCCATAATATCTAGATATATTGTGCTTCCCAATGTAAAAATTTCATTTGCCAACGTATATGTCACTTCTCATTTTCTCACTTTATCTTTGTTTCATATATATATATATATATATATATATATATATATATATATATATATATATATACAGTTAAGTTCAAATGAGAATACTATTTAATGTGAGAACATGAGAACACTACTTTATGTTACTATTCTACTATGAATTTAATGTGTATAGTATTGTAGTAATTATAATATGAATATATTCAATTTTATATTGCTATTCTACTATAAAATTTATATATATATATATATATATATATATATATATATATATATATGTAGTAATTTAGTAAATTCTAATGCGAATGTTAAATATGTGATTGTTCATATATTCGGTGATGAATAATGTCATAAAGTTGTACATGCAAAATTTTAATGTGAATATTAATGTGTGATTGTTCGTATATTTGTTGATGAATAATGTCATATCGTTGTATATACAAAATTCATAGTAGAATAGTAACATAAAGTAGTGTTCTCTCGTTCTCACATTAAATAGTGTTCTCATTTGAACTTAACCCTATATATATATATATATATATATATATATATATATATATATATATATATATATATATATATATATATATATATATATATATAGGTTTAGGTTCAAATGAGAACACTATATATATATATATATATATATATATATATATATATATATATATATATATATATATATATATATATATATAGGTTTAGGTTCTATAGAAAACAAAACACCCTAAAAATAAAAAAAAATGCATAAAAAAAAATTTAGAGATCACAAAACTTTTTTTTGAATTTTTTTTATAAAAAATCGCCGCTTTTTAATAAAATTCGTTGAAAAAAAAATAACAAATCAAGTTTTTTTTTTTTTTTATAAAATTTTTTTTTTCAAAATTTTTTTCAGCGAATTTCTTTAAAAACCTGCGATTTTTTCATAAAAAAAGTCAAAAAAAAGTTATATGATCTCTAGGTATTTTTTTTAAGCATTTTTATGATTTTTTGGGTTTTTTTAGGGTTTTTTTGTTTTCCAAATAACCCTTCTCTCTCTCTCTCTATATATATATATATATATATATATATATATATATACACACACACACATACGATTGGGGAACACTTCTAAACCCATTTCACAGTTAACATCCCCTCATATTCTCTCTCAACTATCAAACATCATTCTCTTCCAAACTCGAAATCAAACACATCCAGAAAGCCAATTTCAAAGATAAATTCTTAGGATTTTGGTAAGTATACTTCATGAACCTAGTGTTTAAGCAACACTTTTTTTACTAATTAAATATATTCACATATTATTATATGTTTAAATACTATTAGGACATCAGACAGTTTAACGTATTTTAATGCGAAGAACATCGCCACTTACACCGTTTCACAGCCAAGAACACCCGAGGTGAGTTTATACCCATACGTTTTCACGATTTTTCATTGTTTTAGGGGGGAATACAAGTAAACCACAAGGAATCTTGTGTTAATATCTAAACTGTTTCAAATTGTTTAAATTGTTGTTTTCAATCGTAATTATATATACATTATATATATAAGTATAAAAACCATTTAAACATGTTAAACAAAAATAATATTCTTGCAATTTATTTTATTACCATTTGAACATAAACGTTGAATTTCACGGAATATCGTTATCACATATTTACGATTTCAAACACGCAAAGTCGTTAAAAATACAAAGGTTTTCAATTCAATAGAATATGCACTTTAAACTATAATATGTATAGTTTATTGAACATACGTAATATTTTACGAAGTAAGGGTTACAATACAAAAATAAACATATAAACTGTAATAGGTATAGTTTATGAGACATACGTACAATTTATTCATTACAAAGTGGTTTTTCATTATTCTATACGTAACCGTCGATATAGCTTTGTGAGACACACTTCAAGTACTTATCTAAGTACCAACGCAAGCCCTGAAATTTTAACCAGAGTCTCCTGGAGGGAGAGTGTGACACTTGTGTATATATTTATACGGGATTGACAATCCCACACCTAAGCTGTTAGCTATAGTTAGGCCGGCAGGCCTGGGTTGACAAATGTCGTACCAATTCCGACGCCTGAAGAACGTCGTATCAGACCATCTTAGGTCATCAAGCATGGTTATAATAACTCACAATTTGGTATTGAATAATACGATTAGTGTACGAATACGTAAACAACTTCATATAGTTTTATTAAATAATAAAACTATGATACAATATTTTACATTACAGCTGGTGTATCCAGACACATACATTTACAGAGTTTCATACAAGTACACTTACAACAAACTATTTTCCAGTACAGAGAAACTTACAGTTTAGAGAAACATTCATTTTCATATGGGTTATTTTAATAATAAAACTACGATATACTACTTCAGAGTTAAACAAAACTTATACATTTTAGTCTTAAGGTATTAAGACTATAGTTCATTTCCGACAGAAAATATAGGATATTCTGGGAGAAAACACGTACATTTTCAAGGAAAAAATGACAGATTTCAAATACAAACATGCTTATGAACTCACAAACTTAATTGTTGACACTCTTTTTAAAACTACTTGCATTCTCATCAATCAATGGACAGGTATCCACGCAGGTTTTGTAAAGACGGAGCTTCATAGAATCTCGTCTTTTAGTTTTTACTATATACTTTTCTTGTCAAATATATAATGATTTGAACACAGATGTAAAAACTATGCTTTATCAATATAATGGTTGTTGTGCTTTGATTACTATTATACAATTGTTGTGATATTGTACATGACGTCATCCGCCTCCGAACGTTGTCGCCGTTTCGGTTTGGGGGTGTGACATCGCAATACTATCTTTCGTATTTTAATTATTGTATATTGTATTAGAATATGTTTGTACTGTAGCTTATTATATTACATTATCTTTGAAAAAACTACAAATTATATAAAAGCCACTACACTTTGTCTATTTTGTTCAAGTACTATATGTGTAAAAGATTATTATGTTCAAGAGTCATTATATAATGATATTTGTTAATGACATATGATCTTATAGAGTCATCCATTATAGCAAGTTATCATTAATTGATTATTTATTAGAAAATTTTATTTATTAATAAATATAATCAATACATGTATTTAATTGAAAAACCATTACTGTATAAAAATATTTTACCAACATACTGAGAATTATTATTTCTACTAAATAATAATAAAAAAGAACAAAAATTAGTTATATTCATAAGGTATGAAAATATATGTTGTGTACAAATTAAATGGACATTTTATGTAACCATTTAGTTCATATGTAACTAGCTAGTTATTAGTTTATGTGAAACACAATACATGATCTTGACTTTTTCTACCAACGCCGAAAGTTGCTAGAGAAAGAAAGAGTTTGAGTGTTGTTTTGCATTTTAAGCACGGTAGTTATACTTTAGGTCCATACTTTAACTAGATGAAAGTATTGTACTTTGCTACATTTCCTTTGGTATACAATGGAGAGTAAAGACGAAAACCAATGCTAGTTTTTCATCACATTTCTCTTTTCTTTTGGGCTGCCAAAACCGAAAATTCCAAGCCTCTCCCCTCTCTTTCTTCTTGCAAGGTGTAGTGAAGAAATGGTTTATTAAGTTATTTCTCCTTTTAAGGTGTATTTTGTTTAAAGTTTTATGGCTTAAGAACAAATTAATACAAGTGAATATTAGATGTTTTAGTGGTTTAGTCTTGTTTGGTGGATACCTCTATACAGGTTCTCTTTTGGAGCTTCTTGCCATCTTCATCAACTTCCAACCTCCACGAGAATCAAAGTATTCAAAGGTTATAATATTTTTCCTTCTATGGTTGATTTACTGTTTCTATGTTTTGCAAAATCGTCTTTTGTGGGTTAAAATGGTTCTAAATTTATTCTAGTTTTAAAACATTCGTTATTGTTTTTAGCATTTTTGGGAAAACAATTTTGAATAAACCCAACAGTTGATAACATGAACAGTTTTGCAAGCTTGGTTAGATTATTAGATTATTTGGTATAATATTTGTTTATTTGAATGGTTTTCTTTTTGTAAGAAAAATCATACATATTTCCTCTGACAACTTTAAAATGTTTATAACTGTTATTTTATGTGACAAAAGTTTACATGCATATTTTGTCAGCAAAGTTGTCTTAGAAAAACAGAATGTTGTTTTATATATCTTTGAGTGTGTGTGTGTATCTATATATATATATATATATATATATATATATATATATATATATATATATATATATATATATATATATACTATCTGTTGACCTGTGCCAATCGACGAGTGTAAATAGTTTTTTAGAAATTAGTTTCTACACTCCTTTACCTTACACATGTAATCTATGTAGTCCAATCTCTCGGTGCTATTAGTTTTATTTCGGAGAATATTTTTGTTTCAGTGATTACAATTTGTGTGGGGGGTTATGTGAATAGTGCATATGCAATATCATGATACTCATGCAATACACCGACAGACAAATGAGTAACGAAATTGCAGCATACATAACGCAGGTGTTCAAAATATATGAATCCGAAAAACCTACGAAGCATACTTATGTGTTGGCTATCAAACCATTTTCTTGTTTCCTTTAGGATTGAAAAAACCGAACCGAGAGAATCTTTTATGTGTGTATTGTTAATTATTGGTTTTTTGTTAATCAATTTGATAAAACTAAAAATTGTAAATGTTTGGAGAAGAAATCAACAAAATAATGAATGAAGACATAATCATGTGGGAATGAAAAACGGATGCTTCATTGAAGTGAGTCTCTGAAAAAATCTAAGCTCAAATCCATAAAAACCACTATGACTTGGTGTGAGGTTGTTTTATTATTATTATTATTATTATTATTATTATTATTATTTTGACAATGACTACAATGTGTTGTTTAATTGCATCGAAGTATTCATTTGATGGTAAATGTCATGTTGAATAAAACATGCAACCATTGGTTGTTTTCTTTCAGCAACATTGCAAGTTAGCGTCCATGAATAATTTCTTATATTATTACGAAGAACATGTAATATGTATATTCGTTTATCCATCAATTTTGTGTTTGTTAGATACATGTTTACATTGTGCGAAAATAAATTCTTTGATCATAATTTGAAAATCTTAGTCTATATGGTATTTTTATGTCTCTTCCTCACCAATAAGAAAAAAAATAAAAAAAAATTCTAGTGTACAATAATTTTTCATTTTTATAAGAATTCAATTAAAAAATGACACCATAAAAAATAATTGTGTTTTATTAAAAAAAAAAGGTAACGGATATTAAATATTGTTAAATTAAACTAAAGAAAATATGTGCAGTAATTGTGTTTTATTAAAAAAGAAGGTAAAGGATATTAAATATTGTTAAATTAAACAAAAGAAAATATGTGCACAATATAAAAAATCGGTAGTTTACTAATCAATCAAAAATAGCTACCCATTTTATTATTATTAAATTTCAAATCCATTTATTTATCAAATGTTAATGTTTCAAAAGATTGTCGAATTGTTCAATAACTGATATCGAATTTGCTACATCTTGATTTAATGTCTTTACGGATTTTGAATAAGTTAATAAATGATATCTTTATTGTGGGATTTCCTTTAATTTAATAGCTTTATCGACCTTAAATGACTTGATAAATGATGGCTTTAATGAGGGATGCATTTAAACTCATCTGATACAAATAATCTATATGGTTTATAGGTGAGATTAATATGGTCTTATGTAAAAAAAATACAATTTAAAGAAGCCATGAATACTTTTACTCCGAAAAGCAACGCTTCAAAACCTACGTCAAAATGAGACAGAAACCCGAAAAGCTATGGCATAATTAAAGCATAAGACCCATGAACTTTACCCACATATTAATTACAGCTTCAATTTTTACCATTTCTATCGGTTAAACTTCTACATAGCTTGAATAGCAAGGTCTCCAACTCCAACTTCCATTGTCTAAATAAAAAAAAGTCAATAATAGTTTATAACATTGGCTTATTGTCTTCTGACCAAGAATAACCAAATCATAAAAAGTAAAAAATCCAAACGAAATGCAGCAATGTAAAGAAATGATCAAAACATAACCACAATCACATCAAACAACGCATGAAGACATAAACATGTAACGAAATGATCAAAAATGTTTCTTTTCTGTTATAACATTCAACTTTCAAAAACCTTCATATTTATAACATTGTACTTTTATTTCTCATCAGCATTATTAAATAAACAAAAGTATAATGTTATAAATAGATAGGGTTTTCAAAGTACAATGTTGTAATAGAATAATGAAATTGGTATCTAAACAATTAATCAAAAGTATGTCGGTATTTCTAGCATTTAGCCCTTAAAGGTTTTTAAATGACATTAAATAATGAAATGACCGGAGCACTAAAAAATTAGTTAGCAACTTAAAAGCATATTTTTCTTATAATACCATATTTTTCCTAAAAATCTAACTAAGTATAGTAAGGTATAGCTGAATATATTTTGCAAAGTATAATGCCCTACTGAAAAGTGTATTGGAAATACAATGTTATATTTAGTTTTAATTTGTCAAAATATATTGTACTAATAAGAAAAAATAATTAAATTAAAATGTTGTGATAAAAAGAATGAAAGTAGGATGTTATAGGTTTAAGAGAACATATAGTAAGCCCTTCACAGTACGCTGACTCAAAAACGTCCATTGCTCCAACTTGAGGGTGGGTATGTAAATTATGATTTAAATAACTCAATAAGTTAATAAAAAAAGATCCAATTGGGTATTTTTAGTTGATTCTGGAAATGGGTATTTACCCACTATGCGAAGGTCAAATGATGCTAATGTTTTTTCTAGCAGTCGGATAAATTCCTTTTGACTGGTCTTCTTCTTGAGGTGGATATATCCAAGTTCTGGTTCTTCGATGGGTCCTTCAGCTAAAATCTGAGCTTCAGGAAGTTCGGTAGTGATTTTAGCAAATACTTTTACTGTTCCAAAAACATGAGCAAACTCTACATCTGATCGAAAAAATTCAGCGATGTAGTCCTTCAGGAAGCAAATAGTTGAGTTGTAGGCTCTGATGCTTGAATCATTGACTGACGCTCTCGGAGGTGAGCTGTAATGAAAAGAATGTCATTTGTTTTTATCGAAGGAAAGTCTGCATCAGTTTCATGGTTCGAGACACATGCACCTTGGTTTTCTTATGTTCTCCAGATGCGGGGATCCCATAGTATAAGTGTGCGTCTGTTTGTGGGTCTTGGAGATGTGGATCCTTAGGGGTATTGTCCATCACGCTAGCTAGCTAGTGTCATGGTCCGATACATGGCTTCTCTAGTTTTTTTATGTTCTCGGGTCCGGGGGAGCCCCTGGTATCAGTGTGCGGCTGTTTCTGGGTCATTGATATGTGGATCCGTGGGGGCATCATCTATTCCACTAGCCAGCTAGCATCATGGTCCGAGACACAACTTCCTTGATTTTCTTATATATGTTCTCAAGCTGGGGGGGAGCCCCTGATATAAGTGTGCGACTTTTTCTGAATCATGGATGTGGATTCTTGAGGGTATCGGCCATCATGCTAGCTAGCTAGTGTCATAGTTGGAGACACAAATTCCTTGATTTTCTTATATTCTCGGGCCAGGGGGAGTCCCTGGTATCATAAAACAGAAAGACAACAAAGGTAATCATTGCATTCAAGAGACCGTAAACTCTCTCATAAATTGACTTTTAGTTGAGTTATTTCAAATGTACAAAACGACTAACACCAACTTATATTTATACTCAACTAAATCTGATAGGAAAATGGAATTAATTCCTTTACTAATGATATAACCACAAGTGAAATAACTACATGGAAGAATACTTATAAATGTAACATACTTTTTCCTAAACTCAAACTTTCCCTTTAAGGTGAACCTTTTGCGTGTGCGCATCAGGCGTACAGCGCGCCCGACAAGAACATGCAGCCCCACCCACATTGCGACACGTGCCAGGCCAGCAATTCGCCATGTCACTATATTCCGACCAGGATCGCGGCGTGCGACAAAGATGCGCGGAACACATCCTAAGAATTCAGCCTATAAATAGCAGCTCATTCCTTCATTTCTCCTGATACCATCCATTCAAATTCTCTCTAAAACTTTCATTATTTAACCCATTTTTCCGTCGTTTCTGCTCTGCGGGGAAGCCCTGCGACGCCCTTGAGTACTCATTTGAGTAATAGCCTTCGAGTAGGAAATCCGGATTAAACATTCTGCCCGACTAGTTCTCGGTTCTCATCTATAGTACACTGCAAGTGAGATACACTTACTCTGCTTCCGTGTAATTTATAATCATAGTTATAAATCATTACTAGGAGCTTGTAAGTGAGATTTATCTACGATTCAAAGTCGTTATACTGTTTGATCTACTTTGGGGAGTAATGCCTAGGCCGGACTTAGTGAGGTATTTATAGTGGGATTTCCAAACAGTATACTATGTATATCAAACAGACCCTACATCCGATATGATCCTACCTGGTTATACCTTAGTTGGATCTTGAAGTAGACTTTGGGAGTATTGAGGAATCTAAAACCTTAGGATAATAGATTAAGACTTAGCATTATGTACATCTAGGTCTTTTGGAAAAGGTGTAAGACGAAGGTCTACCCGATCCACCAATCAGCAGACACTTTTTTCAGGTGGGTGCGTAGTTTCTATCAAGATCTTACTCTAAAATAAAATTATTATTTATATGAGACACTAAATGCTTGCCTATATTCTCTGTGCTAGATGCTATTTGTATAATTAGGATAATACTATTGAATTAGAAACTGTATTGGGAATCGATTGCCTTTAGTTATAAGTCTTGTCTTAGTTTTAAGAATAAGACTTTTAAAGGACACTTAGTTGAAATTAATTTATATATCAATTAAGTCTCATGACTGGGGTAGGGTGTAACACCCGAAATTTAGAAGGGTAATTATGGAAATAAAACATCAATTCTAAAGGTCAACTCGCCGAGTTTAAGGCAAAAGCTCGACGAGTAGGAAATATGGGCATGCGCGTATTAGGAGATCAACTCGACGAGTTGGGAAGGTCCAACTCGACGAGTTGGCACTGGAAGAAGAAACCCTAATTTCCCGGATTATGCACTCTATTTAAGGACCTTATCACCTTATTGTGGCCTCCCTCATCGCCTCCCCCAGTCTAGCAAACCCTAATTCGTGATCTAGAGCCTTTTGAGTGTGTGTGAGTGAAAAGAGAGTGATTCTTTGGTATTTCCTTGAAGGAGTGGAAGCTTAAAGTGCTTCGTTGAAGGAGGAAACTTTGGATCCAGAGATTTCATTGTCAAAGTAGCCTTACTGAGGTATAAAGTCTATACCTTGACTATTCATTTACTAGATCTCTTCATGGAGTGGTTTAGGGCTTTAAGGATCATATTTCGGAACCATTCATGGATGCAAGCATGTTTTGGAGTAATGACTTTAGATCTGGAGCCTTTGAGGGACTCCATGGCATAAAGGTGCCAACTTTATGGCAATGGGAGCCCTATGCAACTTGTAAACCACTTTTTAGGGATTTTTGAGTTAAATAACTCATGCATGGACGTAAAGTTAGAAACTTTACGTGATACATCGACCCTAGGGAACCAGATCAATGGTTTGGAAGCTTAGAACCCAACTGGAAACGACTGAATGGATTTAGACTATGGGGGACTCGACGAGTTGTTCATACAACTCGACAAGTTGGGTCGTGGTCCCCCAACCTTTTCTGTTACCGAGCAAACTCGTTGAGTCTAGAAGATCACTCAGCGGGTTGGCCATGGTTTGGGTTATGGAGATTGAGGAACTCGACGGGATCAAGGAGGGACTCGGCGAGTTGTGAGTAAAAGGTCCCGACTATGCTATGAGGATGAACTAGACGAGTTCATGAAATGACTCGACGAGTAGGATCGAGATTTCACGGTTTTATGGATTATCAATTCTAACCCCCGTTGAATCCTAATTATATAATTTATACATATATAGATATATTTTTTTAATAACGGCAACAGTAATAAAATATTGAAAACATTTAGATATTAGCACAATTTTTATGGTGTTACACTTGTATTCCCCCCTTAAAATAGTGAAAAATAATGAAAATGTAGGGGTATGAACTCACCTTTTGTGTGAGTTCTCGATTGGTTGTGTATTGGATGTGTAGATATTCGGGTTAGAATTCGTATTATAAACCATATCCTAACAATATTTACACATGATATCGTATTTAAATCAAATAACTAATAATTTAAATGTTAATGTGTTAGACAACACTTCATTATTGTAAGAAAACTTACGATAAGCCTATTGATAATTTAGTGGGAACAACGGTCGAGAAAGAAAAAAAACTATTGATAATTTCAAATCGTAATAACGAATCAAAAATTTGCAAAGTTTTATTAATTTACAAAGATAGAAATTTTGTCAATAAGTTTATAATTTATAATGATTAGTTTAAATAACATAAAACTATAAAAATCAAACATTAATCAACACATACACCAACATCCTAGACCACCAACTATTCTTGCCAAATAGAATATTAGATAAATTAATGTAGATTAAAGATAAATGAAATCTACATACATGCCAAATGTCTTTCCCATTACATAAATGGTGACACTCTTGTATGATTCCTTGAGAGTAGAAAACAATTACCTAGTTAAAAGCTTGAATAAAGTTACTTTTTGTAATTACTGATTCCAATTACTTCATTCTCTTCAAGTGTATGGTTAGAAAAGCATTATAAGTAGAATGTTTTAATATGATGAAACCACTTTCCCTTAAATAACATGAGTGTAGAAATGTGAATTTAATTGTAAGGAAGATAAATAGACGAATACTAGGACCATTCATAATCTGCAATCAGGTGCCAAATATTGGCATTGATTTCTAGGATTGAGCCCCAAAAAGAAAAAACTCTCACATATAAGTCATGTTGTTATCAATACCCATCTGATACATTTCAGCCACTTGTTTGGCCCATACACTCTTACAAATTTATTAATCAGGGGCTAAATTAACAAAATATTTGAAATAATAATACATACGTAGTTTTATATCAATATTAAGCTTATAAAGTATGAAAAACTCAATAATGAGCTATTAAAAGCTTGTAATGAAACAGAAATATTTCATTGATAATTTGATTACCTTATGCACAATTCATATCATTAGAAAATGGCAATTGTGATAAGTTTTATTGATCATTTGAATAGAACATATGCTTTGTTTCTTCAGTTCAATCGGATGTGAAACATTGAATACCATAATAAAAAATTAGCATATAATACAAGAAGACATCACTTTGCAAATAACCACTCACATATTGATTACAATGATGTGTACGTTTGTATGGTTTACTTTCTAAAACTATCAAAATATACATATATATATTCATTCATATATGGGTATGTATGTACCTCATCGCTCACCTTCATGTCTATTGTCTTCTTGTCAAAGCAAACCAACTTGCTTGAATTCAAGTAGTCAAACCTCAACAAAGCAATGGTAAAGGCATGAAAAGCACAGGTTGTCTATTATTTTGTGTATAATTATCCTTCTAATATCTTTCTACTTATATTGAGCTTCATTTCACTCAACTATCACTTCTAACAGAATAATCATTTGATCAAACAACTCAGGAAAATAATCTAGAGAGAAATCAGCTTACATAAGAACTTAAGTTCCTGTAGTTGATTGTGAGCCCCCCGATAGCATATATAATCATCAAACACAGACTAAGAAATATGCAAATCTGAAATCTGAAACCATCAGTTTAGTTTTCTCTTTCTTAATATAAAATAAACAATCCAATAAATGACAAAATTAAGGTTTAAAAAACCTATACATATGACCTCTCCATTACCAGATAATCAACACCCATAAAAACCTTTGTGTGAGCAAAAGAGAGAAATACACCTCTTGTACTTACCTAATTAGTTTTCAAAGAAGCATAGTCACCACAGAAAAAATGCATGTCTGGATCAGTGGCTTCCAATTCCCTTGTGATTTTATCTTGAAGATCTTCTAAGATCTTACAAATTGAGTTCAACGGTTCTGTGTGAAACCGAATTATTAGTTGTTGATTCTAAAAGAATTGATGTATATTTAACATATTTCAGTGGACTCAAATATAATGTAAGAATCAGAATTGATGAGGTTAAAACAAGTGACGAGTGCAATAAAATTTGTACTTTATTCAGTTCCATATGCACCAAGGCCTGATCTTTTCCATTGCTTTTTTACCATTTTGATTCTCCTCATTTAATTATATTCTACTCTTCATTTTAATTATATTCTACTCTTCATTTTGGATCAGTTATATTATCCTCGATCATTTATTTATATAAACTGCCATAAAAAAAGTTTGATGGCACTTCATAAAAAAACATCTTAAAGTTTGATTTGGTTTCTTCAACTTTGAAATCAAGATTGAAGTCATATGAGATTATCTTCAAATTCATATTTGGTAGTGATTATTGAAATTGTTCTAATTTCTAAGTTTCAAAGATAGCTCGTGTAGACTTATATACAAATAGATGGTGTGCAAAACCATCCAAAAAATCACAAACCCAACAATCTAGGAGTTCAAACATATTACAAACAAAATATGCCAATGCTATGGTGAAGTATTTTGAAGGACAATAATATTACCTCATGGAGATGGTGTGAACGCGATAGACATGTCGGTAGCTTCAATTTATAGGCTTAGGAATTTATCATCAGAAATAATCCATTAGGTCATCAATTTGTATTCAGTGAGTCGATGATGTGTGAAAAAGAAAACCTAGAGATTTAAGTTCTTCCAATTGCCTCTCACTTGCTGTAAATCATCAAAATCAGACAGCTACCCCTTTCTTTTCCAATTTTAATTCGAAAGTTTCAAATTTTCATTGGGGAGAATGGGTCTTGAAAAGAAAAGGCAATAATTTACGGTTTCAAATGGAGAGAAAGATGGATTTTGGAGCTAAATCAAGACGAAAATCATTGTAACTTGGGAGCTGATTTCTCGTATAGAAGTTGGATACCTCAAATACTTGAAAGACATGCAGAGAACACCAGACAAAAAAAACATAAAGCACCAAAAACTTGTGTACATTAATTACCTTTTGTTTCGATATTATAAAACCCAAGAACATTGTAGATGTTTTGGATGAAAGGCTCACATCTGCAAGTTGGGAATCAATCGAAGGGTATGAGATGTTGTCATGGTTGAAATCTGAAACTTCAAACCTACAAGTTGATTCTGAAAAGCATACACAACGATTATAACCAAACAAAATTGACATATACAACAGTGGAATAGAGGAATACCTCGATGGCAGAAGAGCTAGAGGATGTGAAACCAGACCAAGCAACGTACAAAACATCATTAATGATTGCAATTCAACGAAGTTCAAGAGCTAGAAATGAAAACAGAGAACCAGAAGAAGAAGTTGATTGAAGAGTTTGAATCAAATGAAGAGGAGACAAAATCAATATACACATATTCGTTTGTTGAAGTTCCTGATTTATCTCTTTCAGTTTGGAATGTTGACCGTTAATTTTGGAATAGATTAGCAATCATATGTGCTCTGATCTTCCGTTTTAATACCAAAATATTGGTGAAATGCTCTGGGGGTATATTTGGTAGGGATTCAATTTGACTAAATCAGAGCTGGAGAATTATCTTAGGCGAAATGGAAAAATGATTATGGAAACTAATTCAATGCTATGTAATACAACTCAGAAGAAGCAGGGGCAATTTTGGAAATTCAGTTAGATGATAGGAGCGGGAAACATCGATTGGGGGAGGCTAAGAGAATGCCAGAAGACAAAATTGTACTTATTTATTAGATTAGGGGATTTGTTTATTATATATTATATTGTACATAGGCTCTTTTCGACCATTCACAATATTATAATCTAATGCAATACATAATCAACCTCAAAAGGGCTTCCACTATTTACATTAATGTTGATTTTGGATGAAATGATGATTATTTGATTTCTTATCATCATTCATATTTTCTACCTGGTTGAGTCCACGGATTTTCAATAACAAAGACATTAGTTAGTTAAGGTTCTTGTTGATTGCTCAATATAATGGTGGCTTGATGTACATAGTATTCATTTTTTACTTCAAGGCGTTTTGGGGAAGGGATGGGGGAGGGGAAGAGGGTGTTGCCGAAGATGATTTTCGTAAAGACTGCTTTGTTACTTGTATAGCACATTCTTGTCGGATTACAAAGATTCCATGAAGGTTTGTGTAGAGAAGTGGTAAAGGGTAGGATGTTTGGGGGGGTGTGTGTGTGTGGGGAGGGGGGGGGGGGGGTAGAGGAGATGGCACTTGTCGAAGAAGAAATGTAGATGATGGTTTTATGTGGAATGAGATCAAAAGATTTAGTCGGAGATAGGTTTGGTCCACGAAGGTGAAGGAGAGTTTTGGGTGGGGCTGACGGTGTGTGCCCTTCTCGTTTAATAATGATACAAATATTTCATAAAAACAAAAAAAGTAATATCATAAGGGAGAAAGTAATCATTTTATGTTGGAAAGAAACCAAATTCTTTTTTATAAAATCTTTGAATAACGAACAAAAAAGAATAAGCCGAATCCAAAAAACTGCTGAACACATGGACCAAAAATGCAATTTAGTCTATTTATTATACATATAATTAAATAATTTTCTTAAAAGTTTTATATGAAATAAATTAACATAAATTTCATATGAGTTCTTCAATTTTTGTTCATTCATTAATACCAACAAATAATGCATCGGAACACATAGCTGTGATTCCAAATCAACTATGAAATACTTTTTTTCCGGTTTCTCTTTCTAGGTTGTATTAACAATTTTGGGAATAATATAAATGTAGATACATGCCATGGTCGTTTCTCTTCAAAAGCATGGTATAGATGTGGACAGCCCGTTATTCCCCCTTTGCTCCAGGGACTGTGAAAGTGTGGATCACATGTCTTTCGTATTCAGGCTAAAGTCCTTTCGAGTAAATCTTAGAGATGGTGGGGGCGCTGAACTTTGATCAAAATGTAAACAAGCTTGATGATATATGGAGCCAAACTCGGTTACAGCCTCTTTGGAAGTTGGACTACGTCCTAAGTGCTACAATCGGGGGAATCTTTTCAGTGGATTGGGAGCAGGTGCTAGCTGCTATGCATCATTTGTAACCCATGGTGCTAGTCGTTCGTTGTGAGCCCAGGCTCCTTGTCTCTGTTTAGTGACTGCCGTTTAAAAATAAATAAATAAATACTTATGCATGGCCATAGCTTTAGGGTTAACTTCACTTAAACACCCCCATTTTTATCCGCAAGTATATACATCCGTCATCATATAACCATTGTGAGATAGAATGTGTCTACCTGATTATATCCGTACACCAATGTGTAAGGTTTTAATTGTAGATTTGTTTATAGGAGTGAACTGGAGGCGAATATGAAGAGCATGGAAACAAGTTAGCTAGGCCTTAAACTTAAACTATGAATCTCATGGCGAGTTCCATCTTGGCTGAGGGTGAATTCTCACAGGATGCTTAACACAAAACCCCAACCCTTCGTATGAAGAAAAAAAAAATTGACTTTTGATTAGAGTTGTCCAAGATGCTTGGGATGGAACGTACTAAAGAAAAACAGCCATAATTGAGCTGTGTAAAAGTTCATACATTAAAGATAAAGAAGATCTTAATTAATTATTCATATAATGATATAATCTACTATCTTTTAATGGAAGTAGTATTTTGATGTTTAAATATTGGAAACTATATCATAAACTAGAACATAGGATTGAAGAAAGACTAATACTGAACATGTTTTATCCATTATGGACCATCGATCATACAACTTAACAAGGTTCTTAAATGTGATATCTTGTCAAGTGAAACATATTTAATTCATGATACTATTAAAAAACCAAGTATCAATCCCATAAAGTTGGCACCAAATGGGCTTCATTAGAAACCACAAAGCAACATTTGTTTCCTATTTTCTCCTCCTTGATCGAACGAATTGCATCGATTTGTAGCAACTGAAATGAGTAACGCCTCAAACTCTTTGGTTAGAGCTCGTTCAAAAACACACACTAAGTAGTTCATGAGGCTGGAGTCACAAGCCAAAGTGATAGGCCTGTTTGTTGGCAACCCAAACTCATCCTCAGACATCTTCAAAAGCTCACGAAATATATTGTTGTTGAGATAATGCAACGGAATCACAAAACGACTGTGATCCACAGTGTAAACAACAAAATGACCCTTGTCAGCCATCATTGAAGCATTCTTGACCGCTTGTCTACGCCATTTTCTTGCCATCCTCAGGAGCTTCCTAGGCATCAACATGATGAATTATATCACTTCAACTTTTTATCATCAATCATATCATATCATAACCTCCAAGGTATATTGGACGAAGATTTTTGAGCACATATATAGTGTCTCGATTGTGGATTATGATCATCGATGCAATGGAAATGTGACCATGAGAATGCCTTGTATTTTGAGTGTAAAGGGCATGTAGTTGAATGTAGCTTTCATTCATGTTTGGAATGTTTACTAGCAAGTTCATGTGATTAGTTAAGGAAGAGTTTGGCAAATATTAATATCTTCAATTTTGAAAGTATGAATTTGAAATCAGTTCCTTACAATCTTGCATACAAGCTCTTAAGGGCTCTTACATGTGTTTTATTTTCCATTAAAATGTTTCTCTCTAAAATAATTTGAGTAAACTGGATTTGAGAAAATAATAAAATGCAAAACCGGGGACATTAATTTGTAAAAAAAAAATAAAAAATTTACATAAATTTTTTATTGACAACATGATAGCAAAACACTAACGGAAACAAAGAAACACAACCATCAAGAAATTAAAAATAAAAAAATTAAATTGTTTCTAAGTAATTTGTTTTTATATATTTTAACATGATTTCACTAGCATAACATTTTTGAATTTAAACTTAAATATAGCAATAGTAAACCGATTCAATGGAAGTTGGTGTGACATGATTTTAACTTGGTTTGAATTATTCGAATCAATGTTTAAAAAACCATAATCATTTTGGATTAATCTGATGGGATTAAATCGAACTCAGCCATTCAAATGAAGACTCGTGTCACCAATAAAGCTCTACCTTAGGTAGGCAACTTCATTATTGTAGATTTTATTTTTAAGTATTAACGTTTTATCAATGTGTTAGATGTAACATGGCCTTGTAAAAGTACCTTCTTATGATTATAAAAATTTATTGTAAAATACAATAACTAATTATGTTCTACTAGAAAGAATTGGAATATGTGAATGTAAAATCCAATTTTCCTGAACATATATATATATATATATATATATATATATATATATATATATATATATATATATATATATATATATATAGTGTATTGATATATATATATATATATATATATATATATATATATATATATATATATATATATATATATATATATATATATATATATATATATATATATATATATATATAGTGTATTGATATCTTCTACTTTTACTATATTGCTGCGGTTCCAAAAGAAAACAATATTTTATATTTTCTTCTCTGGGCAAAACAAGTCAAACTCGTTTTCTTTGGGAGGTCATCATTCTTATACTATATGTAGCATCCCGACAAGAAAACCACTGCCCTAAACAATCCAAATTAAATGAAACCCCATATTGTCATTATTAAGAGTTTTGAAGAGGCTCAAATTCACACACGTATCATATATAAAATTTATTGTTTCGTATTTTTCTTGTATCTTATGCACATAATTTGAATGTAAATTATTGGTTTCATACAAAGCAAGTTAAAGACCATATTAGTAATATGTTAAGTTGTTGAAATGTTGCAAAATTGGTTAGGCATGAGTTTTGGTTCATATTCTTTAGCACCATAAAAGTACTTCACTTGTGGACGAGGCTAATCCACTTTTGGACGACCAACTATCAACCACATACACCGGTATCATTGTATACGTAAGATGTATATAAAAATGAAATTGTGACGCGAATCATATCATGTTGACGAAATTTGGTCCAAATATTCACGGATTATTTGAAGGGAAAAGTGGTACTGCTTTAAACATGTTTAACAGCTTTTAAACCATGAAATTATATATTTTAACTTCCTAGATTATAAAATTTTCTCAATATTTTATATTCATATTTATCTTTGTTAGTCAAGTAAATCATTTAATTTCCTAGATAAATGTCAATTATGTCATAGTTTATGATGTCGGAAATCGTGCCAACTATGGAAAACAAGAACCCTTACGAGTCCCCTGCCTAATAGATCAATACCTAATAGATCAATAGAAGGCCTCTTTTAGAGAACTAGTCTCCCACTTATACCATATTGGTCCATCTAGTTGTTAAGTATTGGGGTATACTTTTATAACCAAATGTAAGGTCTCATATTTCAAACAATTTTTTTTTTCATTTTTAAAAACCATGTAAATATATCAATTTTATTCTCAAAAGTAATATCCAAACGTTTTAACGCCATAAATCGGAGTTATAAAGTTAAAGTCAAGATTGCGGAAAAATCTCTAAAACATAACAGCGGATGCAATGTAATCACGTTGCGCCATTCTCTTTGCTACATATAATAGGCGCAGCCCAACATTTATGTTTCAATCATGCGAGCTCAACCCAACTAGCATGTAAACATACAACAACTAGCTACACATGCATCATACATATAATGTCACATAGTGACGTACAAAGTATAGTCAGAAGAGTCACATGAATCAAACAGTTGAAAGGACAATACTCAAAATCACGCAGAATCAGCTACACACTTCACCTAATACAACCAGAGGTGAAACTTCATTTGATAACTTAAAACCTCGAAGTTTGACCAAAAGTCAATGTTGTAAAAAAGCCAACGGTCAACGGTTAACCACATTGACCAATGCGTCATGACCATCTCCTTTGTCGTGTCGTGGTCAGTAAAAGCCAAGACAATTGGGGCTGGATCTCGCGACAAACTATCCACCACGTTGTGGTTAGCATCCAAACAACTTAATCCATTATGCTATTGACCATTAACGTCCAGAGCTCAAAAGCTCTCATTTGATGCTTGTTGGGTTTATATTCAAAAGCTATGACTTTAGCAAAAAAAAGCATTTTAAAAAATATTATAAAACCAGTTTCATTTCCCAAACAAAGTATCATCATGCAAAACATAAAAAGATTAAAACAGATCCATAAAGGGTAAAAGGAAAGCGATAGTATCATAAAAAGCCTTAAGTTTTCAAGAAATATTCAGTTTTTCCCTTTAGTGTCTTTTAGGTTCACTAAAGCCGGAAATTTGTCTAAATTTTTGCGATTTTTCCCTTTTGGTAAGTGTTGGAGCATGGAAATGCTCTACAAATAATTAGTGATAGTTAGGTTATATTTTCCCTTTATTGTATTTTATGGTGTAAATACTCTCCCTCCTATATAAAGGGAGAGTTGGTCATTTCTTACTTAAGGAAGCTCATTTTTCTTCGTTAAAGATTACTTTTGTACTTCTCACAATGTAAAGGGAATTCTCATCATGTAAAGGGAGAGGTGGGTTCTCGCACCCATGGAGAGTTTCTCTCCCACCATGTTCTTCATGAAATATATTATTAACTCTCTTTCTTTCTCATCTTCTAAGAATTATCATCATGTTCTTCATATTTTTATATTTTGATACATGATAAATCTCAAGATTATTTCTTCCGCATCCACCGTTCGTTCAAATGGGTTCTATAAAAATGGGTCTCTACAATTGGTATCAGAGCCGTACCTTGAAGATCTCACAATTAGTTCAAGGGAACGACTCCCGTTCCGTGATTATCTTGTGATTTTTCCGTGTTTCTGCAAGAAAAATTTTCGGGTTTCAAACCAGAATTTTTTTTATGAAGTTCGTTCATAGTTCTATTTTCTGGGTGATTCCTACTTAATAAAATAAATTGTTGCTGCTGCTGCTCGTTTTATTTCTTGCTGGAAAAAGATGTTCTTAAAAGATTATTATTTTTGCTGTTGAAGAAATGAAGAAAAATGGGAGAAGAAATTATTTTTGTGGTCTCTACAATGTTGAAGATATTCTCCAGGAGGTTCTTTTTCTTGGATGAGAAGACACAAAAATTATGGGCTTATTATTCTTGAAAAAAGAGGAGAAAAGCATTTTTTTTGAAGATTTTATCTTCCAGCAACTCTTATCATTATGATGTATGAAGCTCTTGATTCTCATATTTTAGTTGCTGTAGATCTTCAAATTGAATTGTTTGGACGTAATGTATTGTTTACTCCCTCAAAAAGACAAAAAACCATGTGACATTCTCCAATCCCATCACCTTTTGTCCTTAAAAACCACCTACACACTCTTATTTTTGCCTTCCCAAGACCCACTTTTGACTTAGAATGCTTTATAAAAAGATCCCCTCATTAAAATATGAATAAATGGCCTTTGCGGTACCATTTTTCATGAGAAAATAGCATTCTTCGTCACCTGTTCAGCCCTTCTCGGAGCCCAGAACCGCAGCCAAAAACTGCCTACCGGAGCCTCCCCGCAACCCTTCTCAAGCCTTGATCCGAAGCCTCTTGACCGCAGCCTAACCCCCTTTGCTGATGAACCGAAGTCCAGACTCCCTACCACAGCCATTCGCTCCTTCCGGACCAAAGTGTTCCCTCAGACCGCAGCCTCGGTCAGCAGTCTTGGACCGTAGCTCACATGCGCAGTGGCTTCCCGGCTCGCACCGCTGTGGCTTTGCTCCCTTGCACCGCATCGCGTACCGCAGCCAGCTATCTGCATCCGCAGCTTGACTCTATTCGCAGCCTTGACCCACCTAATCCGCAATGCACCGCATTCCATCAGCAACGCTCATCCACTACCCAAGACTCCACCCCACCGCAACCAACCTTCTCCTACCGCAACCTCTCTCCATCAGCAGCCTTCCCTAGACCCACCTCCACCCTCCTTTAGCCCCTCCTTCCTCCCTTCCCTTCTTCCTTCTTCCTCCTCCCCTCCTCCCTCCTTCTTCCTCCTTATTCCTCCCCCCTCCTCCCCTCCTTTTTTTTTCCTCCCCTCTCATCAGCCCCTTCCTTTTTTTAAAACCCTCTTATTTTTTTTAACTTCTTCTTATTCAGTTTTATTATTATTTTTTTTTCTTTCAGATATTTTTTTTTAACGCCGATTATTTTTCATTCAGCTATTATTTTTTTTAACATCAATTTTTTTTATTTAGCCATTTTTTTTATTAAAACCAATTATTTTCTTTTTTTTTACACCAATTATTTTTTTTAACACCAATTTTTGCCACAACCGAACCTTGGATTGTCACATTGGTTCATTTCATTCCGGTTATTATTGGAAGAATACTCCTACCGCCGTCGGACTTCATATTATTTTTTGTGATGCTTGCACCGCAACGGCGATTGATCAACAAAGTTGTTTCGCATTCTTCACTTTATGAGATTTTATGACTTGTCGCTCTTGATTTTTGGTTGACGAATCATGTATCTTGAGCATGTGGACTTTATTCTCTATTGAAGACCACTTCAAGTGTTCCGGCACCGCAGTTTGGATATTTGGATATATTTTTGGCACAACAGATTATTCTCAGCACAGCTTCAGCAACTATGTCACCCGCTTCCTCATGACCGCAAGAGTATCTCTTTTACTCTTTCTCGTTTGTTATTGAGACCCTTCATACATCTAGGGAGAGCTTCTCTATTAGCTCTTGGTATCCGACACTCTCCATCCGATGATTTGTTGATTTTTGATATCCGGTCATTGGTTATCAAAAATAGGGAGAGAATATCATCCGGATTTGGTTATTATGATTGTTTGAGTTTGGATTTTTTGAAGACTTCTGAAGACGATGATTTATTTAGTGATGCGACGTGACACTTATTTTTGGTCTTTACGGATCAAATTTTTGGCATTACTCGATGTTTTCCGATTCAGATTATTTATTATTCGGACTCTATCACATGATGATTTTGTGTTCACATCCGGTTCAGATCTTATGGTTTCATGAGTTTGGATTTGTGATATTTTAAAGACGAATATTATTTTGGCTATGTGACGTGGCACTTATTTTTGATTCTTGGATCAAATTTTTGACACTGCTGGACCATGTCTTTGGACTCACATTATTTTTATCCGGACTACATTTTATGGATGCTTCAGATTTTTAGCAGGTTATTCTTTGAAGAATTTCGGTGTATTACGATTCGAGAACTCGAGATGTTTTTCATACTTTTTGAAGCCGAAGTGTTTCTTTTATTGGATCTTCTACTTGGTCATGGTGACCTCCTTCTTCGGGTGATTATGACTGGTTTGAAGATTTGGATCTTATCTTTTCTGCTTCATTAGTTGTGCTTTGAAGCCGAAGACCTTCATTTCAGAGATTCATGGCCACTTTCAGACTTCACAGACACTTCAGAGTTTCAGAGACATTTCAACACTTGATTTCATTTTATTACCACACTTGCTAGTCGGATTACTATATTATAGTCTTGTATCACTTGTTGTATCTCTCATAATTTGTAAGCATTTAGGGAGAGAATGTTGAAGCATGGAAATGCTCTACAAATAATGAGTGATAGTTAGGTTATATTTTCCCTTTATTGTATTTTATGGTGTAAATACTCTCCCTCCTATATAAAGGGAGAGTTGGTCATTTCTTACTTAAGCAAGGTCGTTTTTCTTCGTTAAAGATTACTTTTGTACTTCTCACAATGTAATCTAGAGAGAGAGAGAGAAAAGTGGTGGGTTCTCCCACCCAGGGAGAGTTTCTCTCCCACCATGTTCTTCATGAAATATATTATTAACTCTCTTTCTTTCTCATCTTCTAAGAATTCTCATCACGTTCTTCATATTTTTATATTTTGATACACGATAAATCTCAAGATATCTTACTTCCGCATCCACCGTTCGTTATAAAAATGGGTCTCTACAATGCACTTCTTAGCACGTAATCTCTAGAGAGAGAAAAAGTTGGTGGGTTCTCCCACCCAGGGAGAGTTTCTCTCCCACCATGTTCTTCATGAATATTATTATTATTCTCTCTTGTTCTTAGTCTTCTTCAACGAACTCATAATATGTTCTTCGTGTTCATACTTACAAAATCACGATTAATCTCGAGATATCTTACTTCCGCATTCACCGTTCGTTATAAAATTGGGTTCCTACAGTAAGGTACACGATTAGCTAATTGGTTGCTGCACACGTGGTCTGTGACAACCAGGAAATTTTGATCAAGCAAGATGCCTCTATAGATGGTATAAAACCACATTACAATATTGTTGTAATAAACATTTGAAAATTTAATGAGAAGGACCAAAATTGCTAGAAATTTCATTTTGCATGAAAGATGTTTTTAAGCTTGGATTAAGAAGTTCAAAATCTCAAGTATGCATTGGAAGTGTTTAAGTTGGACCGAGATGCCCGAAAACCTAGAAGCCTCGCAACCGAGAATATTCCTTCCCCTCGGACGGAAAACCTCGCAACTAGGGTTCTCAGTTGGAACCGAGAACCTAGTTCTTGGCCTCTATGACCAAATACCCCCTACCTTTGTTATATGGATCTTGGTTGGGTAAGAGACTCGAGGTTTGAACTAAGTGACATGACCATCCAACTTTAAACTCCTTTACCCAACATACCTCCATGTTAAGCATGCAATTACCTATCATATCCCCATGCAAAGAATACCATTAACCACCAAGTCTGCATGGAATACACATAAATACACAACAAACAACAATGAAATCACTCCTTCCCTCTTCCATTTACACTTCAACTGAGAGGCCATTTCTCACCTCCAAAAGATCAACTTCTTCCACTCTCCATATTTTTCTCTAAAAAACAAGCCAAGTTCTTCCAAGAAATCATCCTTCTGAAGTGATTTTCAGGTTTTTTGTAAGAAATTTCGTGAATCTCTAATGATTTCATATGATTTTATGTTTGTTTCCCTCATCTTCACACACATTATTATGTGTTCAATCCTTAGGATACTAACATTGCCAAGAAGTTCATCAACACATTCCAAGTGTTAGGCTCGAAATCTTCATCTTCTCACTTCAAATCATCCACAAAATCCACCCAAGGTGAGTTCATACCTCCATTTTTTCGAGTTTTTCATGCTTTTAGTGGGGAATATAAGTCAAAAATTGTTACTCTTATGGATATTTGCATGTTCCATTCTTTATGTTAAAATATGGGATATTTCTTGCATAAGATGTAGTTATCACTATTTTTTTACTATAATTGTGACATATTAGTTTTTTGTATACAAAGTTAACAAAAACATAACTCATTATATGATGCAAATATCATTAGGGAAATATGGGTTGTAAAACTCCAAGGTTTTGGTAATTTTTTCTAAAAGATAACTTTCCTAGCAAAAATGGTTATATTATAGCTATTTACTATTTTGGTGGGTTACAACCCAAAGATTGTATGTTTTGGTAACATATATTGACAGTAGACAAGATTTCAACTTTATATTTATATAAAAGATTATATAAATAGTCTAAACAAAACATACAAGAAAAACTATAATTGGTATAGTTTGGGAGTCACAAACCCACTATTTCATTTCAGAAGAAAATGTAATTATTCAATGGTATAATTATTTTATTTTATAAGAAAAAGGAGTCATACTTCACGTAAATCTGTTGATGCTCTTGTGAGACATTCTCTTCGCCGTACCTACCTAGCGTACACTTTAAGTCCTGCATTATAACCAAAGTCTCCTGGAGAGAGAGCGAGATAGTTGTGTATAGATCTATACATGATTGGCAACCCCGCACCTATGACGTTCGCTACAGTTAGACCAGCAAGTCTAGGGGACAAATGTCTACCACTTCCGACGCCGGAAGAACGTCATTCAGGCATATCATTCATATTAAGCATGGTTATAATAACCCACGTAGGGATTAACAAAACATTTGATTTACGGGGTAACTTTCACTTCATCAGTTTTATAAAAAGATAAAACTACATACTATTCTATAGTCCAACATCACTTACATTTCTGGTCATAGGGTCTTAAGACTACAATTCATATTTAAGAAAATATTGAATTTTCTGGAAACATACACTATCATTTTATAAAGGAAATACATACATTTTTAGTCTTGGGTGTAAGTCTTACAGCTCGTTCTTAAATAAAATATCGGATTTTCTAGAAGTGTACAAAACCATCTTTTTATGAAACAGTTGCAAATCCTTTTCATACAAAATGCTTATGAACTCACCAACTTAATTGTTGACACTTTTCAAAATCACTTGTATTCTCAGGAAACCAGTAAACAGGTATCCAACTCATTTTGAGAGCAGGAGTTGCTGCATCATGATTTTCTACTTATCAGTTATTGTTGTTTACTTTTGAACAAACAAAGTATATAAACGATGTAAACTTGTAATCTAAATGTATGATGTTTTGGGTTGCTATGATTCATTTATATTCAACTGTTATGATACTGTATATAACGTCATCCACCCCCAGACATTTCCGCCGTTCCGGTACGGGGGTGTGACAGATTGGTATCAGTGAATTGTTTATAGTGAACCAGTATATCAAACCATTCAAGATATAGAACTATAAATACAATGAGGCTAAAATACTCTGACTACAAATATATTTTTAAAAATATCATAATAATTTAAGTAAAGTATAAATACATACAAGTTAGGGCAATATCATAACGAGAACATAATAAAAGTAGTATGATGAGTTGAAAACTACGGGTAGGCCTTGGGATATGTAATTAGACCTTGAATAAATATAGCCTGATCAACTATATTTATCCGAGGTGTGACTAGCATATGTTGGGGAATGGTCGTGGTGAACAACGAGTCTAACACTTACCAAAAATCAAGAACTATAGAATCAAACATAAACATTTAAAATACTATAGGAGTATTTTAGGATACATACACTAAAACTTTTCATTTATTTCTCACATTCTTGCACAGATAACATGGCGAGATTCCATGCACCGGGAGAACCCTATTTCCCTAACCAGGGAAATGGAGGATGGATCGAGGAGGATCCCGAAGAGGATCCCGAGGAGATCATTGAGGAGGAGCCCGAAGAAGAAGAGTTTGAAGAGGAGCTAGAGGAAGAAGAGGATGAAGAGGAAGAACTAGAAGAAGAGTTTGATGCGGAATCGGAGGTTATCGACCCTCCTTATGTAGCTTCGGTTCCCGCGAACCGACTTGGCTATTAGGGACCTACGCTCCGTTGGGCGAAAGATCTACAGAGGTGGGGATGCCACCAGCGACAGTGTTCGCCTTTCGGTATGCAGCGAGGTTACTATGACCTCAACTATGGAGGACCGGCTGATAGAGCCATCCCAATCATGATTCAGCAAATCACGAACCTCGGTGATCAGACTAGAGCGACGACGAATCGAGTTCTAGAGTTGGGAGTTGTCTCGGAAGTCACGGACGTACGAACTCGAGACCTGGAGAGAGACTACTATCCTATGGAAAGACTCATTGAGGACCTCACCACCGTTTCGATAGAGGCGAGGGAGTATTAAGAGAGACAATCAGCTCTCGAGGAGAGAGTGATCGCAGCCGAGCGTCGGCTAGCAGAGCAACAGGGCGCCTCGACTTCATCTTAGGGACCGCAGGGGACTACCCATCGTGAGTAGGATTCATCCTACTCAAAATTTGTTATAGACTAGGTTTATGGGTATGCGTTGGTGCTACCCTTTTTCCTGTATGTGGGACCGACCCTACATCTAAGTGATTACACTATTCGGAGGCTCGTTATGCTGCCAAATTTTTATCTTTCGATGTACTATAGACCTCCTTAGAGATCCATTTTCCCAAAAATTTAAGTACTAGTACCTTATCTTCAATGAAACAGGTATGTATTTCATTTTAATGGATGTTGTTATCTGTTATGTCTTTTCCTTTCATTTTTATTTGGTACAGTAAAATTTCAATTATAAAGTACAAGCAACTCTCAATAACAAATAGATTCAATAAAAACAAGGTGTTCCATTACAGTAAGTGTCCAAACCATAACTCATACCAAAAACTTATCGTCATTCCAACTTGTAGCAGAAAATGCCGCCCCGATGATATAACAGGCGCAAGAACAACACATCAGCAGCACCACCACCGCCACCTCCCCCACCAATGGATTCTGCAGTGTTCCAAGCTGCCGTGACAGCTGATGTGGCTGTTGTCGTCGCCTAAATAAGCATTAACAACAACGGAGGCGGAAATGGGAATAACAGCTCCAATCAAAGCGAAAACCAAGGGCAACCAAGAGAATGCACATACAAAGACTTTGCAAACTGCAAGCCCAAGCCCTTCAATGGAAGCGGTGGCGTCATTGCTCTGACACGGTGGTTCGAGAAGACAAAATTAGTATTTCAAATTTGTGCCTGCCCAGAGGAGAGTAAAGTCAAATTTGCAGCCTGCACTCTTTCTGATGGGGCCCTTTTGTGGTGGAATGGCCACATCAAAGCCCTAACACTCCCGATGGCGAACTCGATGAGCTGGGATGATCTCAAAATCATGATGCTCGAAGAGTATTGCCCAAGGGGTGAGATACAGAAGCTAGAAAAGGAGCTTTTGAATCTCACTATGAACGGCCCTGACATCTAATCCTACACCGCCAGATTCAACGACCTGGCAATCCTATGTCCTGGAATGATCACTTTGGAGAGCAAGAAAGTAGAACGTTTGATCTGGGGGCTATCTCCCTAGATTCAGGGGAATGTAATTGCTGCCAACCCAACAACTTTCGACAGCGCCAAGGGCCTCGCTCAAAGGCTCATCGATCATGGAGTACGACAAGGCGTAATGACTCCCGCCCCCGAACTGAGAAAGGGAAGTGATAACAAGAGGAAGTTCGGAAACAAGAAGAAGGGGCATCCAACCCAGGAGCCCGCAAAGAAACAACAGGTCATGGTGGTTCATGCCGCTACCGCCCCAGCCGCACCAACAACTACTAAACCATATGTCGGTACCCTCCCAAAGTGTGACAAGTGCAATTTTCACCACAACGGCGCCTGCCGGAAAATGCACTGTATAAACTGCAACAGGCAGGGGTATACTGCCCGATAGTGCAGAACATCCGCACAACAGGCCACCCGACCCATAAATGATAGGGTGAGCCAAGCGTGCTATGGTTGTGGGGAAACAGGGCACTACAATAAGAACTGTCCAAAGGCCAACAAAAGAAATATTGGGGGAACGGGAAGAGTCCTTGCAATAGGACACGAGGAGGAGATGAAAGATCCTACAGTGGTCACCAGTAAGTTCCTCCTCAGTAACATATATACATGCATACTATTTGATAGTGCTGCGGAGATGTGACAACCCGAAATTTCTATTCTGTACAACCATTCACTTCAATAGAAGTCAGAACAGTTTCTACTAACTTTTGAGTTGTGTAGAGTCAGTTTGAGTGTTCTAAAGCCTAGTACTTCAGGAGATAACAGGAGAGAGGATGCCCTAGGGTTTATTGTGCAACAATAAAGTTCCACAACTCCAAGAGTTTGGAGTTTACGGCCTAAACAAGGTGTTTACGGCCGTAAACCCCAAGGGGTATAAATATGGCACTTAGCCATTTTATTCACTTTTTCACAATTTTAAAGCTAGAAACTCAAATCCTCTCAAGTAGCATCCGATTTTCCTTCTTGATCTTCAACTATGTAAGTGTTTCTTGCCCTAATAAGTTTATATCTTACTTAATCTAGTGATCTTACGTGATTCCATCAGTGAAATCATTCCATTTGTGTAGATCTTCAAGTGTTCTTAGTTTCACCAAGAACACCAAGAACACACACTAGTGTTCTTGGACTTTTAACACCCTTTCAAGCTTCTACATAGTATGTACTCTTACCGTAGTGTGTTATAAGACTTGTTACACTTCTTAATCATCTAGAAAACACAAGGAAACACAAGATCAAAGGTGTTTACGGTCCAAGATGTTCTTGGACCGTAAACCCTAATGAAGGGGCCAAAGTGTGCCCTAGTCCCTTACCAAGCCTTGGATACTAGTCTATATCATATCCTTAATGTGCTTAGGACCTTAAACACCAAAAACACCATAAACCATATGGGTTTACGACCGTAAACACATGAAGAAATGGTCCATGGGCCGTAAACTCCACAAAGGGGTGAAATGTTGCCCTAATCACTTCCTAAGGCTTAGACTTGAAGTAGGAATGCTTCTTATGACCTTATAAGCTTTAAAACGCAAAATGGTAAAAGTACCATGAGTTTACGGCCGTAAACTCATGGGTTTACGACCGTAAACTCCAAGGGAGTTGGTCCCAAAACCGTAAACTCATAAAGAGTTTACCCTTGGACCCCAAACTCAATAGCCAAGTCCTACAACCCTGAGATGCAATCCTTAGCACTTATAGCACTTAAATCAAGTGTTTTACATGTCTTAGGATGTCTTAACTTGGTTAATTAGTTGTTAAATGACTAATTGGATACATATATGTGTTATTATATGTTAACTAGGATCCTTGTGTGTGTTCAAGTCTTCACTTGACACTTAACATCCTATATCAATCCGTTCATCCAAATCACTCACTACAGGTGAGTTCATACCCCTTAATCAACCTTTTAAATGATTTTAAATGCTTTTATGGGGGGGGATACAAGTTGAACTATTATAGTTATTATATCAATCACATGTGATTAATAACTACCAAACAAGTGGATTTCTTACTTTTCAAACTGTGTTACCAAACTGTTTTACTTCAAACTGTTTTACAAACTCTTTTACATACCAAATGCTTTTATCAAAATCTTTTACATGTCAAATACTTTTACTTAAACTCTTTTAAACTTATATTCTGTTAAATGTGTATCTATATAGATATAGTTATATAAGTAGGATTGAAAGGACTTAGGACTGATAGCTCACCTTACTTCCTGTTCCTTGTTTGGTTGTGGACTTAGGGTATTCAGGTTATTTGTCCGAAGGTCGTTTGATTCCTAGTTATATATTATGTATATGTATATAGGTATAAAGGTTCCTTCTTTCATTCAGTTCAATACCTTTGGGTAGCAAAGGTATACACACATGTTCATACATTCAAACAACATTACTAGTAAGCTATAATAGGTATAGTTTAGGGAGATACTAATACTATTACTAGAACAGTGAAACATGCAAAGAGTCACTCCATACAGAGAGGACATAACATACAGATAGAGAATACTATGATGAGATACAAACAATACCATACAGAGAGAACATACATACATGTTAGACAGGGAGAGAACACACAATACAGCTAGCACATACATATACTAGAAACATTACTACAGTTATGTGAGCCACGTAACGGGGCTTGGCATTACCTGTCATGGCCGTTTTGTATCCAGAATCTCCTTAAGTGGGGAGCGTTTGATTTTGTGTATACATCTATACTGGATTGACTATCCTACACCTTGCTCCTCGCTACAGTGGGACTTGCAAGTCTACGGGTGCCAAACGTCATTTCTTCCGACGTCTTATATCGTCGTGTTTATAGTCGGTAGCAGGATACAGGCCGATCACATGGTACTTTAAATAACAATTGGTTTAAGGTAGTTAGTACAACAGTAGTTACTTAATACAACACTACAATACTATTTCATTTTCCCATTGCATTCAATTTGTGATATTCACACAATAAAGAGTAATGTAAAAACTATATTTTTGGTTAATGATAGTCAGATTTGGGAAAATACATAGTCTTACAAGAGATACACACACAAATACTAGATGCCTTGGTAGAAGGCTACTTTTAGTAGGAAACATAGGGTTTTCTAGGGGAGTTCAAACAATTACAAACTTTTACAAACTTTTACAAACTTATACATTACAGACTTACAAACACTTTCATACAAATACGGACACTAAAATACTTATGAACTCACCAGCTTTAAAGCTGATAAACTCTTTCAAAATAACTTGTATTCTCAGGTCACCAGTAGACAGGTACCGGTGCCAGGTTTTGAGAAGATGGAGCTCGTTCAAGACTCATCTTTTATTTTGATTCATATTTTTGGTGTCTATTTAACTTGACAGAGCACACTTGTATTAAATTATATTATTAATGCAATGGATGATGTTGTTGCTTATTTACTACTTTGCATTGTTGTGATACTGTACATGACGTCCTCCACCCCCGAACGATTCCGCCATTCAGGTTTTGGGGTGTGACAGGAGAGAAGCTTTGTGAGTCATAAATTTAAAAATCTACTCAAACAAAACCCTCAAACACTAAACGAAACATTCACCATCGAAATGGCCAACAGAAAAACTGAAACAACGAATGATGTATACATGGGATGCACGCTAACTTTAAGCAACCATTCCTTCCAAATCGACTTAATGTCGATTACCATAAGGAGTTTTGATGTTATCATCGGCATGGACTGGCTAGGTCCTCACCGTGCTGACATTATGTTTTACGAGAAGGCCGTTCACTTTCACCTACCCAAACAACGAAACCTTGGTCATATACGGTGACAAACCTAGTACGAACCTCCGAATCATCTCGTGTATCAAGGCCCATAAGTGCTTACATAAGAAGAACCATGCCTTTTTAGCTCACATTTTCGATAAGAAGAGAGGAGAAAGGAACATTAAGGACATCTCGGAGGTCCATAACTTCCCCGACGTATTCCTCGAAGACCTCCCGGGAGTACCCCCCGAACGACAAGTCGAATTCAATATCGACTTGATACCCGCAGCCACACCAATTGCTAAGTCACCATACAGACTAGCTCCTACGGAGATGCAAGAACTTTCTAGTCAACTGAGCAAATTACTGGACAAGGGGTTCATAAGGCCAAGCTTCTCGCCCTGGGGAGCTCCGGTCTTATTCGTAAAGAAGAAGGATGGTTCGTTTCGCATGTGCATCGATTACCGAGAGCTAAACAAACTCACCGTAAACAACTAATACCCCCTTCCCCGGATCGACGACCTATTCGACCGGCTACAAGGATCAAGTTACTTTTCAAAGATAGATATAAGATCCGGGTACCACCAACTACGGGTCCGGGAGGAAGATATCCCCAAGACCGCATTCCGAACTCGCAGTCACTATAAATTCGTAGTAATAACCTTCGGTCTAACAAATGCCCCTGCGGCATTTATGGACCTAATGAACCGGGTGTGTCGACCTTACCTAGAAAAATTCTTGATAGTATTCATTGATGACATACTAGTCTGCTCACAAAGTAAGGAAGAATACAGTCAACACCCGCGCTAAGTCTTGGAAACATTAATGGCAGAGAAGTTGTATGCGATGTTCTCCAAATGCGAATTTTGGATCCGAAAAGTGGACTTCTTAGGTCACGTGGTCAGCGAAGAAGGGATACACGTGGACCCCTCCAAAATCAAGGTAATCGAAGGCTGGGCAACACCAAGAACACCAACGGAGATCAGTAAATTCTTAGGCCTCGCTGGTTACTACAGGAGGTTCATACAGAATTTCTCCAAGATCGCTAAGACGCTCACCGCTATAACTCAGTAGGGTGTAATGCTCATCTGAGAGAGGAAACAAGAGACTGCTTTCCAAAGCTTGAACAAGCTCTCTGCAGCGCCCCGGTCTTGTCTCTCCCAGAAGGGACGGAAGACTTCGTCGTCTATTGTGACGCATCCAATCAAGGATTAGGATGCATACTCATGCAGCGAGGGAAGGTCATAGCCTACGTATGAAGACAACTAAAGAACCACGAGGTGAACTACACCACACATGACCTCGAGCTGGGAGCGGTAGTGTTCTCTCTAAAGATCTGGAGGCACTACCTTTACGGTACAAAGTGCACCATTTTCATGGATCACAACAGCCTCCAACACATTCTAAACCAGAAGGAGCTCAACATGAGGCAGCGGCGATGGGTAAAGCTACTGAACGACTACGATTGCGAGATCTGATATCATCCGGGCAAGGCCAACGTGGTAGTAGATGCCCTGAGCCGGAAAGAATACTCGGGTCGCCGAGTAAAAACACTAACCATGACCATCCATTCTCACCTGTCTTCACAGATCAAAGAGGCCTAGCTGGAAGCCTTAAAACCTGAAAATGTCATGAGTGAAGCCTTGCATGGAATGGAGAAGAATTTTGCGGACAAGGATGACGGAGCTTACTAACTCATGGATCGGATCTGGACACCGAAGTTTGGTGGGTACAGTGACGTCGTCATGAATGAGGCTGACAAAACAAATTAATCTATTCATCCTGGTTCTGACAAGATCTATCAGGACCTGAAGAAACTTTATTTGTGGCCGAACATGAAAGCAGAGATTTCTACCTATGTGGGCAAGTGTTTGACTTGTGCCAAAGTCAAGGTAGAATATCAAAAGCCGTTAGGTTTACTCCAGCAACCAGACATACCTGATTGGAAGTGGGAACGGATAACCATGGACTTCATAACCAAGCTGCCCAAGACAGCGGATGGGCTTGACACCATCTGGGTGATTGTTGATAGGTTAACAAAATCCGCACACTTCCTACCAATAAAGGAGACCTACAAGATGGAGAAACTGACAAGGACGTACATTAAGGAAATAGTGCGACTTCATGGTGCGCCAATATCTATTATATCCGACAGAGATAGTAGATTCACCTCACGGTTCGTACAGTCCCTACAGAAGTCCCTGGGAACCCAAATTGATATGAGAACCGCTTATCAACCTCAGAATGACGGGAAGAGCGAGAGGACCATACAGGCACTGGAAGATATGCTGAGGGTGTGTGTGATATACTTTGGTAAAGAATGGGATGCCCACTTGCCACTCGTTGAATTCTCCTACAATAACAACTGTCACACCAGCATTGGGGTCG
This sequence comes from Lactuca virosa, assembly GCF_052849685.1. Lineage (NCBI taxonomy): Eukaryota > Viridiplantae > Streptophyta > Magnoliopsida > Asterales > Asteraceae > Lactuca > Lactuca virosa. Next base: position 144,256,609 of record NC_136429.1, on the reverse strand, counting down.
CTCCATTCGAAGCCCTTTATGGACGCAAGTGCAGATCACCCTTGTGCTAGGCCGAAGTGGGTGACACGCAACTTGTAAAGGGACAAGTACCTGATAGCATATTCACATACCCGGAAATCAAACGGGAAACCACAGAGAAAATCGTCCAAAGCGGTGAGCCCTTAAAACCATCCCGGGATCGACAAAGGTGTTATGCAGATAAGCGGTGCAAACCTTTGGAGTTCCAGGTCGGTGACCATGTACTTTTGAAGGTCTCGCCTTGGAAGGGAATGATACACTTTGGCAAACGTGGAAAGCTAAACCCATGGTATATCGGGCTATTCTAGGTCCTTGCTAGGATCGGCCCGGTGGCCTACAAGCTTCGACTACCACAAGAGCTCGACAATGTACATGCTATCTTCCATGTGTCCAACCTCAAGAAGTGTCTATCTAATGAGACTCTGGTTGTCCAACTCGACGAAATCGAGGTAAATGAGAGTTTACACTTCATAGAGGAACCTGTTGAAATCATGGACAAGGAAGTCAAAAGAACGAAACAAAGTCGCATCCCCATTGTGAAGGTCCGATGGAACTCAAGACGAGGGCCCGATTTCACCTGGGAACACGAAGATCAAATGAAATAAAAGTACGTACATCTTTTCCCCAGTTCATGAGTGCCTACTCTAAAGTAATTTTGGGACGACATTCCCTTTAACGGGGGGGGGGGGGGGATGATGTGACAACCAGGAAATTTTGATCAAGCAAAATGCCTCTATAGATGGTATAAAACCACATCACAATATTGTTGTAATAAACATTTGAAAATTTAATGAGAAGGACCAAAATTGCTAGAAATTTCAGTTTGCATGAAAGATGTTTTAAGCTTGGATTAAGAAGTTCGAAATCTCAAGTATGCATTTGAAGTGTTTATGTTGGACTGAGATGCCCTAAAACCTAGAAGCCTCGCAACCGAGAACATTCCTTCCCTTCGAACCGAAAACCTCGCAACTAGGGTTCTCGGTTGGAACCGAGAACCTAGTTCTCGGCCTCTATGACCGAATACCCCCTAGCCTCGTTAGATGGATCTCGGTTGGGTGAGAGACTCGAGGTTTTACCTAGTGACATGAGCATCCTACTTTACATTCCTTTACCCAACATACCTCTATGTTAAGCATGCATTTACCCATCATATCCCCATGCAAAGCATACCATTAACCACCAAGTCTCCATGCAATACACATAAACACCCAACAAACAACAATGAAATCACTCCTTCCTTTTCCATTTATAATTCAGCTGAGAGGCCATTTCTCACCTCCAAAAGATCAACTTCTTCCACTCTCCATCTTTTTCTCTAAAAAACAAGCCAAGTTCTTCCAAGAAATCATCCTTCTCAAGTGATTTTCGAGTTTTTGGTAAGAAATTTCGTGAATCTCTAATGATTTCATATGATTTTATGTTTGTGTCCCTCATCTTCACACGTATTATTATGTGTTAAATCCATCAGATACTAATGATGGGTTTGAGCCATAAGAACTTTCCTCTGTGCACATGCAAACCCTAATGCTTTGATCTAGGTTTCTCTATTGAACATGGAATTTATCCAAGTCTTGCAAACCCTAGATCTAGTGTATACAATTCGATTTAGACATAAGAAACTCAGATCTAGATGATTACCTCTTGTAGCTTGCTTGATTCTTCTTGTCTTGGAGCTTAGAGTCATAATTGTCACTCCTCTAATGGCTTACAAAGACCAACTAGCAAGATGATGATTTGGAGAGAGGAGATAGAGATTGAAATCGGCTCTAGGGTTCCAAGGAAGCAAGTGTAGCCGATTTCCACAACCCAAGGGGTATATTTATACTGTGAGCTTCTAGGGTTTCAGCCAAAAGCTTAATGGACAACTTAATCACCAAGCAGCCCATGGAACCTTCTGGATTAAGGCCATGGACGAAAATATGATGGACTCCCATCATAATTTCGTTCACCCCTTGCTCCATTGGGTTCCCCAGCCCAATAACTCAATTATCCAATAATTGCAGTTCAGTCCCCTATATTCAATTAATCTCTTTTAGTCACCAAATTAATTCTTAATTAATCTATGACTAATATTAATTAAGTAATATGATTATTCCTTTAATATATTATTCTCATAATATATTAATAAATCATAATATCTTCTCTCTCTTAAGAAATCACCCTGTCAAGTTGCTATGGTGAAGGCAACCCAAAAGGACCATGCACAACCGGGTCAAGTACTTACCAAATATAGTTACGGGCTTAGACACTAATCCAATAGTCTCCCACTTGGATAAGTCTAGTAACTACAAATGCAAGCCTAATCCGATTAGAAATCGTAGCTCTCAAAGACGCTGTCAAACTCTGATCGTATCAGTAACCTGTCCTTTAGATAAGGGATCGTATAATCCTCTATTCTAGATATCCTTCAGATTCATTTGACATAGAACTTAATTGAACATGTTGAGAGGAAAAACTTTGAGACACACTTGAACAAACGTTAGAACAAGTGTATTGCGGAATAGTTAATCTCGAAGGATCTAAAAGCTCAACAATAATATTTAGAGTTAGATAGTTAGAGAGTTAGTTGTGGAAAAGTAAAGAAATGAAAATGACAACAATTGTTATATCAAGTATACACATAAGTTGATTCATAACGAGGAATGCATTCAAGCCAAGTTAATAAGTGAGATCAAACTTAGTGATTAAGTCACAAGAGACTTGCTCCGAAGAGAGATTGTAATCAGTTATATTCTAGTAAGATTTGAGAGTAAGAAGAGATGAGTAATTAGATAGAGAGATAGAAAAGATAACTTCAGAGATGTGTATTCAGAATGATAGATGCGTAATAAATAAAAGAGAATGAACGCTATTTATAGAGACTCAAGGAGTTACATTAGATTCAATCTCTAAGAGTAGCCATGCAAGGCATACTGGACAATAGAGAGTATTACAGAAAGACAAATAAACTATGTAAAGTAAGAGTGACTGCGGTTGGCTTTGATGACTTCGGATGCAGATGCTGAAGAGGGAGCTTGACTGCGGTAGTTGAAGTTCAAGAGAGTCACTTTTCTTGATTCAATAGAACACATCAATTCAGTCCTGACCGGGCCCGACACATAAGTCAAATCAAATCATCGAGGGGCCCTGATATCGCTTTTACCCTCTTAGGAAAAAAGGAACAGATAAACTTCGACTTATATGCATTTACTATCCACTAATCAAATCATACACAACAATGTGTTTTATAACATCAAGTTACTGATGCGTTTACACATTATCAATGCACAACCAATTAGCAAACAATAAACCATATATCTAGGTTTTAAGACCATATGATATTACCGTCTTGCGATCGCTCGTGATGAATTCCATGAAGCGATTCCAGCAAGCGTGGGTTTATTCCAATGCTCAAATCAAGTTCATAAGCACTCATGAACGTTGTAGCAAACTTTTGCTATGTCTAATACCCTTCAGACAATCTACACACCAATTCATGACAGTGTTCATTCATATCTACTTCCAACATATGAACGACTGTGGACCATTTGAATAATTCGATTATTATCAAATAATTCAATTATTCAGGAAGTCAAAAAATGCAAAATGAAACAATAGGTAACTTATTAACATAAGACAGTAACATTACTAGTAAATAATACTCTTTTATTTAATCATCGAATGTTAATTACAATTTATCTATTACATGTTTCTAACCTATCTAATCTAAACTAATATCATCCTTCAGCCCGATGCTCCTAACGTGCTGCAAGTGCTTAACCCTGCTCAGTCCCTTCATAAGCGGATCTGCTGGGTTATCCTCCGACGATACCCTCTTCACTACGAGGAGTCCTTCTTTCACCCGATGTCGAATAAAGTGATATTTTCTGTCGATATGTCGAGATCTGCCATGATCTCTCGGTTCTTTGGTCAAGGCAACCGCTCCTTCATTATCACAGAAAATTTCCATAGAATCTTGTATGGCCGGCACAACTCCAAGGTCTCCAATGAAGTTCTTCAACCGTATCGCCTCCTTTGACGCTTCGCTCGCCACTATATACTCTGATTCGCACGTTGAATCAGCTACGGTCTCCTGTTTGGAACTTTTCCAAGTCACTGCTCCTCCATTAAGGGTAAAGACCCAACCCGGCTGCGAACGGTAGTTGTCTCTGTCGATCTGAAAACTGGCGTCACTGTACCCTCTCACCTTTAAGTCATCACTCCCACCGAGGACTAGAAACCATTCCTTGGGCCTCTGAAGGTACTTAAGTATATTCTTGACTGCGATCCAATGTGCTTTGCCGGGGTTCCCTTGATATCTGCTGACAATGCTCAAAGCGAAGGCCACATTAGGGCGAGTACAAGTCATAGCATACATGATTGAGCCAACCGCGGATACGTAAGGTACTCGGCTCATCTCTGATATCTCGACTTCAGTATTCGGACTTTGAGTCTTACTCAATTTGGCATTACTTTGGATTGGAAACTCCCCTTTCTTTGAATTATCCATACTAAAACGTTTTAGTACCTTGTCCAAGGAAGTGTTCTGACTAAGTCCTATTATTCTCTTACTTCTGTTTCTCACTATCCTAATTCCTAAAATATAGGAAGCCTCTCCAAGGTACTTCATAGCGAAGCACTTCCCGAGCCAGGACTTAACCTCCCGCAGTGTCGGGATGTCGTTTCCTATGAGCAGTATGTCGTCGACATACAATACGAGAAAGCTTACTATACTCCCACTGGTTTTGACATATACACATGATTCATCCTCGCTTCGCAGAAAACCAAACTCTTTGACCTTCTCATCAAAACAAAGATTCCATCTGCGAGACGCTTGCTTAAGTCCATAAATGGACTTCTCAAGCTTACACACTCTATTGGGATGCTTCGCATTGAAAAAACCCTCTGGTTGAGCCATGTAAACATCCTCAGCCAACTTCCCATTAACGAAAGCGGTTTTGACATCCATTTGCCATATTTCATAGTCATGAAATGCAGCAATGGCCAGCATCACCCTGATAGACTTTATCTTCGCAACTGGTGAGAAGGTTTCATCGTAGTAAACTCCAGGAGTTTGAGTGAAACCCTTCGCAACCAATCGCGCCTTATAAGTATGCACATTTCCATCCACATCAGTCTTCTTCTTGAAGATCCACTTGCACCCGACCGTCTTACGACCTGGTACATTGTCAACCAAATTCCAAACTTGGTTGTCATACATGGACTGAATCTCGCTGTCCATAGCCTCTTTCCATTTCGCAGACTCCGGGCCTGCCATGGCTTCCTTATAGCTATTAGGTTTGTCCAGATTCACTAGTGCACTATCACTAATGAACGTATCCCCTTCTGTAGTAATATGAAAACCATAAAACTGGGGTGGAACACTAACCCTTTCAGAACGTCTAAGAGGTAAGGACTCGTCAATTGATTCAACCGGAGTTTCCTCCTCAGGTTGAGCGCCAGTGTTAGAGGTTCCTTCATCGCTCGACTCTTGAAGCTCTTCAAGAACGATTTGCCTCCCACTGTCTCCTTGGCTTATGAGTTCTCGCTCTCGGAAAACCCCTCTCCTCGCAACGAAGAAAACATTGTCACTCGGTCTGTAGAAGAGATATCCAAAGGATTTCTGCGGTTAGCCGATGAAAATACATCACTCGCTACGAGGTTCGAGCTTGTCGTGACTCTCTCGTCTTACGAACGCCTCGCAACCCCAAACCTTGATATGTGCTAACGAGGGAGCTTTCCCTGTCCACATCTCGTGAGGTGTTTTGGCAACCTTCTTCGTAGGGACTAAGTTAAGGATTTGGTCGGCAGTCTCTAAGGCATACCCCCAGAATGAGATAGGTAGTGAAGCACGACTCATCATGGAACGAACCATGTCTAGCAAGGTTCGATTACGCCTCTTAGCCACACCATTCAACTGTGGTGTCCTAGGTGGCGTCAATTGCAAAACAATTCCGCATTCCTTGAGATAGTCGTGGAATTCAAGACTTAAGTACTCTCCACCTCGATCAGATCAAAGCATCTTGATTTTCCTGCCCAACAGATTCTCCACTTCTTTCTTGAACTCTTTGAACTTTTCAAAGGTTTCTGACTTGTGTTTGATTAAGTAGATATACCCATATCTGCTATAATCATCTGTGAAAGTCACATAGAAGCGGTTTGTATCCCTTGTGGTGGATCTAAAGGGTCCACATACATCTGTATGTATGAGATCTAATAAACCCTCACCCCTCGCACAAGTGCCAGTGAAGGGTGACTTGGTCATCTCTCCAAGTAAACAAGACTCGCACACGTCATCGTCCCTAAGGTCGAATGGCTCCAACATTCCATCCTTTTGGAGTTGGGCTATGCGTTTCTTGTTGACATGTCCCAGACGACAATGCCACAAGAATGCTTTATCCATACTATTGGAAGAATCCACACACAATACATCATTTCCTAAGTTATCTACAACCATCACAGTTTCATATATTCCATTACAAGGCATTGCTTCAAAATATAAAACATTATTAAGATAAGCACAAATAGAACCCTATTCATTATCAAAAGAATAGCAACAATTGTTTAAATCTAAATCTAATCCATTACTAAGCACTAAGGAATATACTCCAATCTTGGTGACAGGCGACGTTCTTCTGTTTCCCATGATCAGATTCATCCTTCCATGCTCCACTTCCCTATTTCTTCTTAGTCCCTACAAATCAAAACATATCTGAAAACCACATCCTGTATCAAGAACCCAAGAAGTAGCATGTGATAAACCATTAGATTTAATTGTGTAAATACCTGTGAAAGATGGCTTGATATTCCCATCCTTGATGGCCTGCATATATTCTGGGCAGCTTCTCTTCCAATGCCCTATCTTGTGGTAGTAGTGGCACTCTGCCTCCTTTGGGTTTGAGTTGGGTTTAGCAGAACCAACTTTGGTTCCACTAGAAGAGGTTCCAACTTGGGACTTTCCCTTGTGGTGGCCCCTTGAGGGAGTCTTCCTCTTCTTACCCTTCCCTTGCCCTATTGCCAAGACAGGGGAAGCAGCGGGAGTTGGAGTTGATGCAACATATTTGTCTTTGAGGTTGCTCTCAGCAGTCCTCAACAAGCCCTGAAGCTTGCTCAAAGAGACCTCTTCCTTATTCATGTGGTAGGTCATGCAGAACTGGCTATAGCAGGAAGGCAAAGTATGAAGGATGATATCAATTGCCAGCTCTTCATCGAAGTTCAAATTTAACTTCAGCAGGCAATCAACATATCTCTGCATCTTTTGCAGATGAGTGGTAAGGGACTCTCCATTACCCATTTTGGTAGTGATCATCGAAGTGATGATCTCGTACCTTTCTTGCCTAGCGCTCTGGTGGTAGCGTTCCAGCAGATCTTGATGCATCTCATAGGGGTACTTGTCCTCATAGGACTTTTGGAGTTCTGCAGTCATAGTCGCTAGCATGATGCAATGGACTTTCATGGCATCACGCTCGTGGGCCTCATAGGCCGCGATCTCTTTAGCGGTAGCAGTGTCAATGTCAATCTCCTTTAGCTTCTCATCAAGGACATATTCTTTGTCTTCGTAGCGAGTGACCATGCGAATGTTGCGGATCCAATTACTGAAATTGGTCCCATCAAAGATCACTTTCCCACACAAGTTCATGAGTGAGAACGAACCAGAGGAGTTCGAACCAAAAGCATTGTTGTTTGCGTTCGACATCTGAAAAGGAAAAAGAACAAAGTTGATTAGAAACGAATTTCCCCAATTAATCACCCAAATGAGAAATTAGGGCTAGGAACCAACAATATTAATCACAAATTAGAAAAGGGATGACGTAATCTAACAAGTAAATAATTTGAAGGCAAGTGAATGTCGATTCACTAATTCTCCACCATGAAAAACGAAAAAGAGATTAAGTTTTAAACGTATTGAAAAACTCCTAGATCTTTTGAGATTCATTGAACTTTTCAATGGCATGTTTAAATCTCGATATGCCCCTCTATTTTGTGACTGGGATGCCGAGGATCACAAAGCGGGTGTGAATAACCATGCAAATGTACATGGTGCCCTCATTGTTACAGTCACCTATTCGATGTGCCGGTTAACCACACACTCTCCAACGAACTATGACAAACAATGAGTCACCCTTTGCCACCTTTGCTTAGAACCCAATTAATGTGCCGGTTAATCACACACGCTCCATTAACGTCTTAGCAAGGGTACAAAGTGTAATTTCATGGAATTGCATCAAATTCACTTTTGCCTAAAGTAACTAAGATTGGGAATTTTGTAAAAACATTTAGTTACTTTATATAGATTCATTATACTTTTAAATGAGGAAAGTTTGCCCTATCCTACCCGTTCGGCTAACGACCCTCCACCAATCAAGGAAGTGGTGGGTGAGAATGGACACCCATTGAACAACCATTTTATAGGCCATAAACTTATACCCCCCCCCCCCCCCCCTTATAGATCGGCTTCGTGAATGAGGCCTACTAACAGTAAGAATAGCATTTAAGTTATATATATATATATATATATATATATATATATATATATATATTAATCTTATAATACTATAAAGTATAAGGTTGAATTTTAAAACTTGTAAAATTCTAAGGTTTGAAATTTAAATAGTTCAAATTAAACTTTTAATCACAAAATTTAAATTTCAAAACTTGAGGAGAAGTTTTGAACTTTTCAAAACACAAAGGATCAAATAGCAAATAATATAAATTAAACAATTAATTTAATGATTAACTAAATTTGACCTAGTCAATATATTACTTTCAAGATAATTCAACAATTAATTCAAATAATCAATTATTATCAAATAAGGAAATTATTATTTAAATAATTGGTAATTATCTTTTGTTTTGTTAAGGATATTGTCAAACAGGTGATAAAATTCGGATTTTATTAAACCAAAACGATTTAGGTAAGAATCCTTAAGCAAAACAGCAAGAAATCTCGAAAATCACTCTGACAGACGCTCCGACTCGCCGAGTCCCTTTATGGACTCGTCGAGTTCATCCTACTCGTCGAGTCCACAGTGGGACTCGCCGATTCTGTCAGTCAGGGGGCAGAAAAAACGATTTTTCAAAGCTTGAACAAATAAACAAGGCATCAATTCAATAGAAACCAATCAAGGCTCTGATACCACTGATGGGTTTGAGCCATAAGAACTTTCCTATGTGCACATGCAAACCGTAATGCTTGGATCTACGTTTCTCTATTAAACATGCAATTTATCCAAGTCTTGCAAACCCTAGATCTACTGTATACAATTTGATTTAGACATAAGAAAGTCAGATCTAGATGATTACCTCTTGTAGCTTGCTTGATTCTTCTTGTCTTGGAGCTTAGAGTCACAATTGTCACTCCTCTAATGGCTTACAAACACTAACTAGCAAGATGATGATTTGGAGAGAGGAGAGAGAGATTGAAATTGTCTCTAGAGTTCCAAGGAAGCAAGTGTAGCCGATTTCCACAACCCAAGGGGTCTATTTATACTGTGAGCTTCTAGGGTTTCAGCCAAAACCCTAATGGACAACTTAATCACCAAGCAGCCCATGGAACCTTCTAGATTAAGGCCATGGACGAAAATATGATGGACTCCCATCATAATTTCGTTCACCCCTTGGTCCATTGGGTTCCCCAGTCCAATAACTCAATTATCCAATAATTGCAGTTCAGTCCCCTATATTCAATTAATCTCTTTTAGTCACCAAATTAATTCTTAATTAATCTATGACTAATATTAATTAAATAATATGATTATTCCTTTAATATATTATTCTCATAATATATTAATAAATCATAATATCTTCTCTCTCTTCGTAAATCACCCTGTCAAGTTGCTATGGTGAAGGGAACCCAAAAGGACCATGCACAACCGGGTCAAGTACTTACCAAATATAGTTACGGGATTAGACACTAATCCAACTTTCATTTTCTCACTTCAAACCATCCATAAAATACACCCAGGGTGAGTTCATACCCCCATTTTTTCGAGTTTTTCATGCTTTTAGGGGGGGGGGGGGATACAAGTCAAAAATTGTTTGTCTTATGGATAATTGCATATTCCATTCTTTATGTTAAAATATGAGATATTGCTTGCATAAGATGTAGTTATCACTATTTTTTTACAATAATTATGACATATTAGTTTTTGGTAAAACTACAACGTTTTAATAATTTTTACTAAAATATAGCTTTCCTAGCAAAAATGGTTATATTATATCTATTTACTATTTTGGTGGGTTACAACCAAAAGATAGTATGTTTTGGTAACATATATTGACACTAGACAAGATTTCAACTTTATATTTATATAAAAGATTATATAAATAGTCTAAACAAAACATACATGACAAACTGTAAATGGTATAGTTTGGGAGTGACAAAACCACTCTTTCATTTCAGAAGAACCATGTAATTATTCAATGGTATAATTATTTTATTTTACAAGAGAAAGGAGTCATAGTTCACGTAAATATGTTGATGCTCTTGTGAGACATTATCTTAGTCGTACCTACCTAGCGTACACTTTAACTCCTGCATTATAACCAGAGTCTCCCGGAGAGAGAGCGAGATAGTTGTGTATAGATCTATACGGGATTGACAACCCCGCACCTAAGTTATTCGCTACAGTTAGACCGGTAAGTCTAGGGTGACAAATGTCTACCACTTCCGACGCCTGAAGAACATCGTTCAGGAATACCAGTCATATTAAGCATGGTTATAATAACTCACGTAGGGATTAACAAAACATTTGATTTACAGGGTAACTTTCACTTCATCAGTTTTATAAAAAGATAAACTACATACTATTCTCCAGTCCAGCATCACTTATATTTCTCATCTTAGGGTTCTAAGACTACAGTTAATATTTAAGAAAATATTGGATTTTCTGGAAACATACACTATCATTTTACAAAGGAAATACATACATTTTTAGTCTTGGGTGTAAGACTTACAACTCGTTCTTAAACAAAGTATCAGATTTTCTAGACGTATACAAAACCATCTTCTTGTGAAACCGTTGCAAATCCTTTTCATACAAAATGCTTATGAACTCACCAACTTAATTGTTGATACTTTTCAAAATCACTTGTATTCTTAGGAAACTAGTAAATAGGTATCCAACTCATTTTGAGAGCGGGAGTTATTGCATCATGAATTTCTACTTATCTGTTATTGTTGTTTACTTTTGAACAAACAAAGTATGTAAACGATGTAAACTTGTAACCTAAATGTATGATGTTTTGGGTTGCTATGATTCATTTATATTCAACTGTTATGATATTGTACATGACGTCATCGGCCCCCGGATGTTTCCGCCGTTCCGGTTCGGGGGTGTGACATGGCCCGCCCCGTCAACGATGATTGGACCCATTCGACTGACATGTCGCCGACTATTCAATGATATCAGTTCCTTATTTAAAAAAGAACGTATATGGAGGAATAGTGAAGGCACCGGGTTATTGGACCCATTAGGTTGACATGTCACTGACTATTCACTGATATCAGCTGCTTATTTACAAAAAAAAGAATGCGCATGGGGGAATAGTGAAGACACCGGGTTTCGAACTTCAGACTTCAAGCAACGAATATAACCACGTTACCAGTATGCTAACATTTCTTTTTATTAAATACTCCTGAATCCTTATATATATCTAGTATTGATATTATTATTATTATTATTATTATTATTATTATTATTATTATTATTATTATTATTATTATTATTATTATTATTATTAGTTCGATTATTATTATTTGTAACATCCTGATGTCAATGTAATTTCAATTTCAACCCTATGTTTGAATCATATTTTATTTTAGCCCTTAGGATTGGAAGGTATTGCAAAATGGCACATAGTGGCAATATGATAATTTAGCCCATGTGTAGTACGCTGAGCGTACGTTGTGTATGCTAGGTGTACTAGCGTGCGCCCTAGTACATTGGGCGTACACCTTGTATGCGGGGCATACGTGAAGAATGTGCAAACTCTAATTTTTAGGGCTTGGTCCATATATAAACTCCATTATAGCCTCATGTCTCATTTCTTCATCAGCCTCCCTCTGTGAAAAATGATCCCAAGCAAACCCTAAGTGAGTAGAGTGCATTTTGAGGCCATTGGAGTGTTTTGGAGGTGTTCTTGAAGAAGAATAGAGTGGTGAGAAGAGCTTGGAGCCTGGAGGCATCTTGGATCTGGGATTTCATTCTTGTTAGCAACCTCCATGAGGTATAAAGTTCACAACTTGATCACTTCATCTTGTAGATCTAGACATTTCTACCTTTAAGACACTTTTTTTCCCAAATATGGTGATTGTTGAGCATGGCTTGTTCTTGACCCAATAACTCGTCCTTTCAGACCTTAGGAGGGGTCTTAAGTCATAAAAATGTAGACTTGATGGTGAGTTTTGCTCCATGCATGCTATAGAAGGTCTTAATAAATTAAGATGTTGAGATTTTGTGTTTTAAGCACTTATTGGACATGCAAAGTCATAAAGTTGAAAACTTTATGACTCTTGACAGTATTTTGGCTTTGGATCTGACTTTGGACGTGAATATTTGGAGTATTAAGATCTTAACGGCGAAAGAGCTGAACAGGGCGCATACGCTGGGTGTACCATGCAATACATTGCGCGTACACGGTTAGAGTCCCGTAAGATGGCCAAACGCCGAGTACGCCCCGCGTACAGAAGAGTACACCCAACGTACTCGGCTAGATGTTGACTTGACTTCTGACCGTTGACCAGGTTTGACCAAGGGTATTTTAGGATAAATATTATAAATGAATAATGTTTTGTCATTTAGGATTTGGGTTGCGCCAGTATTTGGGATCAGAGTATTGATCAGCTATTCATCAGATTGTGAGGTGAGTTTTCCTCACTCTACTTACGGGTCGAAGGCAACAAGTCCGACCCGTTGGATTGATATTTTGCTATATACTGATTTATGATATGTTGAGTATTCGATGGATCTGTACGATTATATGATAGTTGTTGATATGTGTAGACTGGTAGATCTATAGGACTAACTATGATTTCTGTCTGTACGATTATTTGTCTCTTGATTATGTTTGTTATCTGTTATATGTCAACATATTGTGTTGGGTTGAGAATTTACTGCTATGTGCGTGAGTCAACAGACCGGGGGTATTCCAGTTCGATGACTAAGTGGACCCGAGGGTATTCCAGTCCGATGACTGAGTAGGCCTACTGCATATTGGTATTGCGGTCCGATGACTGAGTGGACTTGTTATATATTGGAATTCCAGTCCAATGACTGATTGGGCCAGGGGTAATCCAGCCTGATAGCTGTGGACCCATGGGTATTCTAGTCCGATGACTGATCGGACCCAACATGCTTGTTTGTATATGATATGTGTATTGTGTGGTGGTATTTTGGGGGAACTCACTAAGTTTTGGCTTATAATTTTTCGTTATGGTTTCAGGAACTTCTGAAGATCGTGAGAAGGAGAAGGTGTAACCGTAGACATCCTGATTTTTATGTTGTTGATCTTGGGAGACTCTATTTTGAACAATGTTTTGAAAACAATGGTTTTGTAAACACTTTTATTATTAAATGGGGTGAGTTGAAAAGTTTAAATTGGTTGTGATTTTTGAGATGTTACAAGTTGGTATCAGATCCTTGGTTTGAGCGAATTGGAGGAACATCAGTGTGAATCCAGTCTCAAACTAAGGAACTGCAAAGGTTTTTAAAAAAATGATTTTCATAATTGTTTTCAAAAATAATCAAGAAAGAATGTGACGCAGAGGGGTTTTTAGGCTGGGTAGCCTTGTTATTTGGACACTTGGGAACCTGATGGTTGGACCAGGTGCAAAATTGGTAGTCTCGGCAATGGGTTAGGAACCTTTATATCCTGGTCTAGTGAGGGGTTGTCGTGAATAAGAAGGTTTTGGGTGAAATGTAAGTGCAGATCCTTGGATCTCGGGTTATGAATTAAGTATCAAGTTGGTTTTTGGATGAGATCTCGAGTTAGAAATCACGAGGGTTTATGTGCTGGATTTTCATTTTAGTGGGATAAGAATTGGGGATTCTATATGACGAGGGTATCAATCGAAGGTTTCAGGGGTAAGGAATGGATTCAGTTTTGATGATAGATCAAGATCATGTGATCGTGTCCTGGATTGGTTCTATCCGAGAAGGGCATCAAGATAAGTCAAGGGAGTGTGTTGATTTGGAACTCGTGTGCAGAGTCGCTTGTTATGTGGAGAATATGTTAGGTCACTGGTAACTTGGATTAAGTAATTTCACAGTAAATGATTTTATCTTGTTGCGCAAATCTCGTCTGAGTCTAACCATTGCAGGGTTGAGCCTTCTGTCAAGTATAAGTGTTTTGCAACATTAATTGGTCTGTGATTCTGTGTTCTAGTGGGAATGGTTCAGTATGGCCGGTCTGAGACCATCTCGAGACTTCAGATTCCAGGTTGAGTAGGCGTGGTTATTTTTGCAAGGGATTATTTTAGGTTGAGAAAGGATTCGTTCATCTTTGGGTTGGAGAGCCCTGGTAGGTTTTGTTTCGGTTGACTTGGCAAGGTTGTGGTAGGCTCGAGGTTATGGCCGTGAGCCTCAGGTGATCTAGCATGCCGGGGACGGTAAGGAATTATTTCGAGGATGAAATCTAATTTAAGTGGAGGAGAGTTGTAACACCCAGTTCAAAATGGTTTCTTATTTGGAGGCGGGTGATGTAATTTGGATGTTTCGGGTGTTCGGTTTCTGTTTTTGGAGTCAAGGGGTATTTTGTAATGTGTTAGTTAGGGTTTTATGGAAATTAGATTCTTGTTCGGGAAGTTTTATGGAAGGTAGGAGCTGATGAAAGCGTAGAGCTTATCGTGATCTTTTCATGGATTTAAGGATTGTCAGAATCGGATTTGTAACAAAGAAGTTATGACCTTCAGAGTGCTTTATGGAGTACGCGGGGCGTACTAATGCGGAGGAGGGTGTACCAGGTGTAATGTGGTGTACGCTGAGCGTAATGCCAAGGGCTGATTGGGAATGCAATGTCGTACGTTGGGCATACGAGGAGTATGCGGGGCGTACGAGGAGATCTAAGAAACCCTAATTTTTGGTGTTGGACCCTATATAAACACCTTAAGTCTTTAGGACTAGCGTCCCTACCAGCCTCCAAGCCCTACAAACCCTAGAAATCGTCCCTTAGCCTCCAAGGTTGTGTTTTTGAGCGCATTGTGTGATTCTTGGTGTGTTTTGGCTCATATTCAAGAAGTAGAAGCATGGTGCAAGGTGGTGGATCAAGGAGGAGCTTGTGGATCTTGATTATTTTCTTCATTCCCAACTCGTTTGAGGTAAAAAGCTATGAACTTGTTCATTAATGGCTTAGATCTATTATGTATGAGTTTTGGTCCCTTTTGGCCCTAAGAATGAGATCTTGTGGTTTGACACGACTCCTGGGGCTATGAGTTGCCATTCATGGTGTTTCAGAGGTTCTAGATTCATAAAGTTGTCACCTTTAGGGTTTAGAATCATTCATGCATGAGATTATGTCCATTTTATGAAAGTAAGGTGCTATATCTTGAAGTTGGGTTCTTTTGGGGCATGCAAAAGTCACAAAGTCAGTGACTTTATTGTTCCAGACATTTACTAAGAAGTAGATCTATGGTTTGGACTCCAGGTCTTAAGCATTAAGATCTTAATAAAGATTTTGTCTTAATAGTTGAGTATGTTGGGTGTACAAGTCTATACGCGCAACGTACAAGAGAAATAGCGTGTACACATAGTGTATGGCTGAGTACGCCCTGTGTACTCATTCAGGTGGGATTTCTCATGTTGGGCTTCGGTTTGGGACATAGTTTGGGCTTAGTTGTCTTGGGCTGATAATTATTTTGAGAAAGCCTACAATGGGTTTGGGCCCAATTTACAATATTGACCCATGAATTGGGCCTTGGGTGGCTAACTTGGTGTTTGGGACTTGTGGATTATTAGGTTTGGGTTCAAGTCTTGGTCCAAACTAGGTAATGGGTAAATTACATTCACCCTAGTAATGGTCTAATGGTTTGGATGGAAATCCAATTATTAATTGAATATTATTTGATATTGATAGTTCGGGGATCTGTCAGCCAGCAGCGAGGGATTATCTGTTTGATTCGGCAGTGCGAGGTGAGTTTCCTCATTGGGTTTAGCGGGTCGAAGGCACCAATTCTGGCCCATGGTTTATATGTTAGGATGTTAGATGTCTGTGTGACTCTTTCATGTGTTGTGTGATGGTATGTGTGACAACCCGAAAATTTTACTCTCGTAAAATCAACTTTGGTCAAACTTATTCCTTCCATTATCTTAAATGGATTATCGATTTACAAGTTTTGAAGCCTTGTATCTAAGTGTGTTAAAGTTGGAAGGGAAAAGCCTTAGGAATATAGAACCTTCGCATGGCCGGAAACCCTTCGCGACCGTGAACAGCTTCGAAGTCGTGAACGGCTTCGGGCCGTGATCGCTTCGGACCGTGTACGAGGTTCACGGCTATGAACCATTTGCCGACTTCGGACCATGAACCCCTCGGATATATATATATATATATATATATATATATATATATATATATATATATATATATATATATATATATATATATGTTTCAACTAGTTTTTGCTTCATTCCTTCACTTTCACTCGAGATCTCAACCAATTCTCTCTCAAGTAGCATCTTCCAAACCTTTAAATCTTCTTAGATTATTGTTTCGATCTTCAAGGTATTCTTCATTCCTTCAAGAACACCAATAACACACACAAATCTATAGCCTAAAACACTTGAATCTTCATCATTCTTCAAGAACAGCTGGCCGTGAACTCAAGAACACAACCTGTTCTTGGGCCATGAACACCTCCAGGTGGCCGTGAACTCCACTTCAGCCTCCTAACTTGCTTCTAACACTCTTTTGGTGAGTTATTCTAGAATACTAGATTGTTTCCTAAAAACCTTTGTATTTATATTCACTAACTATATACATATAGTGTTGGATTAGGTGTCTAAGTTCATAACTATTTCTGGAATGTACTTGACCCGGTTGGCATGGTCCATTTGGGTTGCATGGGATTGCAACACTTGGATAGACTAAATGAGAGAAAGGACAATTATGGTTTATTAATATATTATAAGTTCTAATATATTAATAATATTATTTAATTAGTATTGATCAAGAATTAATTTGGAATTAATTTTGTGATCAAAATTGAGACTAATTAAATATATGGGGTTGATTGTGTAAATCATCCATTCTTATATAGTGGGCTAATGATCCATGGTTTATTGAATTGGGCTAAAACCCATAGGGTGCTCCGTGGATGGTCCATGGAGGTTAAAATCCATGGATCATGGAGGAAATGAAAAGCCATGTCAATTAGGGTTTACATGGTGTAACCCTACTCAACTATAAAAGGACCCCATGGGCTACCAAAATCGGCACTAAGTGCAGAACTAGAGGGCTAGCCGATTTTGGGTGATAGTGTACTTCTCTCAAAGTTATTCCAAGAGTTGTGGTGTTGTGTTAAACACTTGAGGCATCACATTTGGGGTGGTAGGCTCACAAAGTTCTCAAGGAATCCAAGCAACAAGAAAGGTAAGTTCTTCTACTAGCTTTTATGTTTGAAGTTCCATGCCATGCTAGTTAGGTTAAGAACCTTGGAAAAATCAAATTTGCATGTATCTTAGTAAAACATAGATCCAAGGTTTCTAGGGTTGCATGTACACTTTAGGAGTGTTAGAATGCTTAAAGCCCATCAGTGGTATCAGAGTCTAGGCTTGTTTTCTTGATACTTGATGCAAAGTTGTTTTTCAAAAACAAGAATCTGTCCAAACTGAAAACTCGATGAGTTCTGGCCAAAAACTCGACGAGTTAATGAATTAAGGCATGAACTCGACGAGTTCCTTATAGAACTCGACGATTTTGTCTTCTAGTTTGCAGATTTTCGAGTTTTGCCGCTGGAAATGGACTAGAAATGTCACACCCCAAAACCGAGAACGGCGGAAACGTTATGGGGTGGAGGACGTCATGTACAATATCATAACAATGCATAATAGTAAAGACAAGCAACAACATCCATTGCATCAATATAATAATTGTAATACAAGCGTGTTCTGTATAGTTTGTAAGACACCAAAAGTATAATCAAATAAAAGATGAGTCTTGTATGTGCTCCATCTTCTCAAAAGCTTCATCTGTACCTGTCTACTGATGACCTGAGAATACAAGTTATTTTGAAAGCGAGTATCAGCATAAAGCTGGTGACTTCATAAGTATTTAGTGTCTTTGCTTGTATAAAATGTTAATAACAATGTAGTGTAGTGATCGATTTCAGATGTTTTGTAAATAGTATACTCCCTAGAAAGCCCTATGTTTTCCAGTAAAAAGGTAGTCTTCTACCAAGACCCGAGTGTTTGTATAATTGTCCTTTTGTAAATGTAAGGGTTTTGCCTAGTAAAAACTATTAGTATAAAAATATAGTTTACTGAAACGAGTATGTGACAAGGTCACGAAGTAATGAATTACAGACTCCAGGTGGTACTGAATAAACAATACGCCTCGAAAAGTCTATAGTAGCAATATGTAGACTCCAGGCGGTACACCTCGAAAAGTCCAAAGTGAAATATGTAGACTCCAGGCGGTACGCCTCGAAAAGTCTAAAGTAGAAATATGTAGACCTCAGGCGGTACGCCTTGGAAAATCTATTTTTTCCTTAAATCCTTATTTAGTTAATTTAAGGTTTGAATGTGAACTCGTATGTAACCATGCTGATTGACGGCTGAATAACTGATGACCCTCCAGGTCACACGTAGTATGGTGACATTTTGTCACCCTGGGCCTAGTCGGCTCGGACTGTAGCTAGCAGTCGGGATGTGGGAGTGTCTGTTCCGTATAGATCTATACACATAATGCCCGCTCTCCCTCCAGGAGACTCTGGTTACACGGTGATAGCACAATAAAGTGTCGTATCGAGAAATAGTATGTCACATTCTGTTTTAGTATTTAATGTCTGTATAGTGTATAGTATGTTCTCTTGTATAGTGTATAGTATGCTCTCTTGTATAGTGTATAGTATGTTCTCTTGTATAGTGTATAGTATGTTCTGTTGTATAGTGTATAGTATGTTCTGTTACTCAATGTAGTACTTTTGTAGTGGCTCATAAATGTATTGACTCTTGTATGGGTCGTTGTAATGGTAGTAGTGAGTAGTAATCCCTTAACTATACCTATAATAGTTAAATAGTATGGTTGTTTGGATACCTTTGTTACACAAAGGTACTGAATCGAAGTGAAAGCTTTTATATCCAACACATATATACATGATATATAACTAAGAATTAAAGGACATTCGGACAAATAACAGGATACCCTAAGTCCACAACCAAACAAGGAACAGGAAGTAAGGTGAGCTATCAGTCCTAAGTCCTTTAAGTCTTACTTATATAAATATACTGGTGTAGATATGGATTTGAAAATATTGCAAGTATAAAAGAGTTTGAAAACTTTTTTAGCATCATAAGAGTTCAATAAAAGGTTTGAAAGCTTGAAAATCCATAAATTTTATAGCAATTTGAAATTAGTAGCAAATCTTCCTGTTTGTTCTAGTTATTAATCACATGTGATTAAAGCAATAATTAGAAATGTTCAACTTGTATTCCGCCCCCCATAAAAGAATTTAAAAACCATTTAAAAGGTTAATTAAGGGGTATGAACTCACGTGTAGTGAGTGGTTTGGATGGAAGTGTCGGGTAGGATGCTAGGTGTCAAGTGAGAACTTGAACACACACACGGATCCTATGTAACATGTAGTGATACATAAATGTATCTAATTAGTCATTTAATAACTAATTAATCAAGTAAAGACACTCTAATACATGGAAACGCTTAGTTTCAAGCTCTAGGAGTGTAAAAGGGTTGCATCTAAGGAGAGTATGGCCTCACATTGGAGTTTACTCCTCATTTGGTAACCCTACATGTGTTTACGGTTTTTGGTCAATTCCCCCATGAGTTTACGGCCGTAAACTCATGGTAATTGGTGCATTTGTGAGCTTTAAGGTCTTATACCCCTCAAGGAAGTGTTCTAGGTTTGAATCAAAGTCTTAGGAAGGGTCTAGAGCACAAAATGGCTCATCTTTAGAGTTTACGGTCCTTGGACCACTCTTGGGAGTTTACAGTCGTAAACCCTTGAGTTTACGGTCGTAAGCCCATGAGTTTATGGCCATAAACTCATGGTTACTCCAACCATTTCGTGATTTGGGGTTTCTAGCTCATGCATGCAAGGTTCTAGTCCAATATCCAAGCCTTAGAGGTGTTAGGGGTACTTAAACACCACTTGATGGTGTTTACGGTTCAAGGATATCCCTTGAACGTAAACACAAGTGTTCTTGAGGGTTTTTGATGTTCTTCAAGGGTTTAGCAAGTATTCTAAGCAAGTAACTAGTTAGGAAGAGTGTACTTACTTATAGGAAGCTTGTAAGAGTGTTTAAGGGCCAAGAACACTAGTGTGTGTTCTTGGTGTTCTTGGTGTTTTGAAGAACACTTGAAGATCTAAGTAGAAATGAAGAATTCATGGATGAAATGATGTATAAACCCTAGATATGGTGTTATAACAACAAAACAAGTGAAGAAAAACTTACATTTTTGGAAGATTTGGATGATGATCTTATGATAGTTGAGAGAGAATGGTGGGTGTTCTTGAGTTAGGAAGTGAGAAGTGAGGGAATAGTGGGTAAACTCATGCTATATGCATAAGTTCTTGGTAAAAAGGAGTTTACAGCCCAAACTCCTCTTGTTTGGCCTTAAACACCTAGCTAAGGTGTTGTTTGATTGTTTGTTACACAACACTTCTAAACGACACTTTCTTTTATTTATTTGTTTGACGATTTTAAAATAAAAACACCCAAACAGACTTAAATCCGGCCAAAAATGTACTGAAATGAATTTGACTTTTATTTGTAGTGCTTGACTGTAGAGTTTATACAAATGAGAATTTCGGGTTGTCACATCATCCCCCCGTTAGAGGGAATTTCGTGCCGAAATTAGAGTTCAAGCAACTAAGTTATTACAAATAACTAAGCAAAAAGATGTGGATATTTCAGCTTAAACTGATCCTCGCGCTCCTAAGTGAATTCCGGTCCTCGCTTGGCGTTCCAGCGAACCTTCACGATTGGGATGCGGCTTTGTTTCGTTCGTTTGACCTCTCGGTCCATGATGTCTACAGGTTCTTCCACAAAGTTGAGGCTCTTATTGATCTCGATCTCGTCGATTGGAATTACAAGAGTCTCGTTGGATAGGCACTTTTTCAAGTTCGAGACGTGGAAGGTAGGATGTACATTACTGAGTTCGCGGGATAGATTGAGTTTGTAAGCTACGGGGCCGATTCTAGCGAGAATCTCAAAAGGCCCTATGTATCTTGGATTTAGCTTTCCACGCTTTCCGAAGCGTATCAAGCCCTTCCAGGGTGAGACTTTCAAAAGGACTCGGTCTCCCACCTGGAACTCCAAGGGTTTCCTTTGTTTGTCTGCATAGCTTTTCTGTCGGTCTCTAGAGGCTTTCAATCGTTCACGAATCTAAACAATCTTCTCTGTCGTTTCCCGAATGATCTCCGGACCCGTGAGAGCGCTGTCAGGAACTCGTCCTTTAGCTAACTGAGTGTCACCCACCTCAGCCCAGCACAGAGGGGACCTGCACTTTCGGCCGTAGAGGGCTTCAAATGGAGCAGCCTTGATGCTCGTGTGATAACTGTTGTTCTAAGAAAATTCGACGAGAGGTAAGTGGGTATCCCACGCCTTCCCATAGTCGATAACACAGCCTCGCAGCATATCTTCCAAGGTTTGGATAGTTCTCTCACTTTGTCCGTCGGTCTGAGGATGGTAGGTTGTACTCATGTCCAGCCTCGTTCCTAAGGAGCTTTGTAGTGACTGCCAGAACCTCGAAGTGAATCTACTATCTCTGTCGGAGATAATGGATATAGGAACACCATGCAGTCGTACTATCTCCCGAATGTATGTTCTTGTGAGCTTCTCCATCTTGTCGGTTTCTTTGATGGGTAGGAAGTGTGCGGACTTGGTCAATCTGTCGATGATGACCCAAATGGTATCAAGTCCACCCGTTGTCTTGGGTAACTTGGTTATGAAGTCCATAGTGATCCGCTCCCACTTCCATTCAGGTATCTCCGGTTGTTGGAGTAGACCTGATGGTTTCTGGTATTCGACCTTGACCTTGGCGCAAGTAAGGCATTTACTTACGAAGGTAGCAATCTATGCTTTCATGTTAGGCCACCGGTATGACTTTTTGAGATCCAGATACATCTTATCTGAACCTGGGTGGACAGAATATCGAGTGTTGTGTGCTTCCTTCATGACCAGGTCTCTGAAGCCACTGTGTTTCGGTGTCCAGATCCAGTCCATGAGATATAAGGCTCCGTCACCCTTGGCTTCCAAGTTCTTATCCATTTCTCGTAGGGATTCTCCCGCTACATTTTCAGGTTTCAAAGCTTCGAGCTGAGCCTCCTTAATTTGTGCGGATAGATGTGAACGGATAGTCATGGTCAATGACTTGACTCTTCGACCAGAATATTCTTTCCGACTTAGGGCGTCTGCTACCACGTTGGCTTTACCCGGATGATAACGAATTTCACATACGTAGTCATTGAGTATCTCTACCCACCGTCGTTGTCTCATATTGAGCTCCTTCTGGTTGAATATGTGCTGCAGGCTTTTGTGGTCTGTAAAGATGGTGCTCTTTGTAGCATACAGGTAGTGTCTCCAGATCTTTAGGGCAAACACAACTGCCCCTAGTTCGAGATCGTGCGTGGTGTAGTTGACCTCGTGTGTTTTCAGCTGTCTTGAGGCGTAGGCGATTAACTTACCTCGTTGCATCAAAACACAGCCGAGCCCTTCGTTGGACGCATCGCAATAGACCACAAAGTCTTCTGTTCCTTCGGGGAGGGACAGTATCGGTGCGGTGCACAAGGCTCGCTTCAGCGTTTGGAATGCCTTCTCTTGCTTCTCTTCCCAGTCAAAGGCCACGCCTTTCTGGGTCAATGTCGTAAGAGGTTTCGCGATTCGAGAGAAGTTTTGAATGAACCTGTGGTAGTAGCCAGCGAGGCCTAGAAATTGACGAATTTCTGTAGGCGTCTTTGGTGCTGACCAGTTCTCAATAGCCTTAATTTTGGAGGGGTCCACGTGGATTCCCTCTTCGCTAACCACGTGCCCTAAGAATTCGACTCTTCGGATCCAAAATTCGCATTTAGAGAACTTCGCATATAGCTTCTCCGATCGGAAGGTTCCTAGGACTCGTCGTAAATGATCGCTATGCTCCTCCTTACTTCGAGAGTACATAAGTATATCATCTATGAAGACGATGACGAACTGATCCAAGTGAGGACGACATACTCTATTCATTAAGTCCATGAATACTGCGGGCGCATTGGTCAGTCCGAATGGCATCACTACGAACTCGTAGTGTCCGTAACGAGTTCGGAAGGCTGTCTTCGGAACATCCTCCTCAAGCACTCGTAACTGGTGATACCCGGATCTCAGATCAATCTTGGAAAAGTAGCTCGCCCCTTGCAGTTGGTCAAATAAATCGTCTATGCGAGGAAGAGGGTAACGGTTCTTGACTGTACGTTTGTTGAGTTCCCTGTAATCGATGCACATACGGAACGATCCGTCTTTCTTCTTTACGAACAAGACTGGTGCTCCCCAGGGTAAGAAGCATGGTCTTATAAAGCCCTTGCTGAGCAGTTCGTTAAGTTGAACAGACAGTTCTTGCATCTCAGCAGGTGCTAGACGATAGGGCGATTTGGGTACTGGGGTCGCTCCTGAAAATAAGTCGATTCGGAACTCGACTTGACGCTGCGGGGGTAATCTTGGGAGTTCTTCCGGAAAGACGTTGGGGAAGTCGCGAACTACGGGGAGGTCTTTCAGGTCTTTGGTTTTCTGGCTCGTATCGACAATATGCGCCAGGAATGCACGATATTCCTTACGCAAGTACTTCTGGGCTTGAATACTCGAGATGATACGAAGACTCGTACTGGGTTTGTCTCCGTAGATTAACAAGGTTTCGCTATTCGGTAGATTCAGGCGGACTGCTTTTTTGAAGCACAGAATGTCGGCACGATAGAGACTCAGCCAGTCCATGCCTATGATGACGTCGAAACTCTGGATAGCTACTGGTATGAGATCGATTGGGAACGAGTGATTATCTAGCGTGAGGGAACAACCTATGTAAATGTCGTTAGAACTCTCTGTTTTGCCGTTAGCCATTTCTACGACGAAGGCTTCTTTTAGTGTTTACGGTGATTGTTTAAGTAGGTGTTTAAATTTTTGGTTTACGAAGCTTCTTTCTGCCCCGCTATGGAATATGATACAAGCATAAGAGTTATCGAGAAGGAACGTACCCGTGACTACTGAGGGGTCTGCCACGGCCTCATTGTGGCCAATAGCAAGTAGTCTTCCTGCTCCTCCCGCATTCCCAGCTTTCGGACAGTTTCTTTTGAAATGTCCTGTCTCGCCGCACCCGTAGCAGGCCTGGCTTACTCCTGCACTAGGGACCTGGGAGATAGGTTTGGGAGGTGCTCTGCAAAACCGGGCGGTATGGCCCTTCCGGTCGCAATTGGTGCAGTGCATTTCCCGGCAGGGGACGTTGTGATGGAAAGAGCACTTATTGCACTTGGGTAAGTTCCCTGCATATGTTTTGGCTGCTACAGGGGCAACAGGAGTAGTGGCAGCATGGACAGCCACTGTCTGTTGATTCTTGGAAGAGGATTGATTTGATTTGCCCCTCCTTCGGTCCCCACGCTTCCTTTTGTTGTCGGTCGCGTTGGTTGGTGTTGTGGTAGTGGTTGTAGTTGTTGATGGGGTAGAAGGAACTTCGTGATCAATCAGCCTTTAGGCCAATTCCTTGGCACTATCAAAGGTCGCAGGGTTTGAAACTAGCACATTCGCACGATACGGGGGCACCAAGACCCAAATGTATCTCTCGATCTTTTTGTTTTCGGTGGGGACCATGTTAGGACATAGTGCCACCAAGTCGTAGAACCTGTGACAACCCGAAATTTCTATTCTGTATAACCATTCACTTCAATAGAAGTCATAACAGTTTCTACTAACTTTCAAGCTTTCTGGAATAAGTTTGAGTGTTTTAAGATTAGTACTTCAAGAGATGTCAGGAGAGAGGATGCCCTAGGGTTTATTGTGCAACAATAATGTCCCAAAACTCCAAGAGTTTGGAGTTTACGGCCTTAACAAAGGTGTTTACGGCCGTAAACCCTAAAAGAGGGTATAAATATGACACTTAGTTATTATTTACCACTTTTCACATTTTCAAGATCCAAAACCCATTTCTCTCTCAAGTATCATCCGACTTTTCTTCAAGATCTTCAACTTTGTAAGTATTTCTAGCCCTAAAAAGTTGATATCTTGCTTAATCTAGTGATCTTACATGATTCTATCCGTGAAACCATTCCAAAAGTGTAGATCTTCAAGTTTCACCAAGAACACCAAGAACACACACTAGTGTTCTTGGACTTTTAGCACCTTTTCAAGCTTCTACCTAGTAAGTACTCTTACCCTAGTGTGTTATAAGGCTTGTTACACTTCTAAACATCAAGAAAACACCAAAGAATCAAAGGATCAAAGGTGTTTACGGTCCAAGAACACCTTGGACCGTAAACCCTAAAAAGGGTGCCAAAGGGTGCCCTAGTCCCTTACCAAGCCTTGGAAACTAGCCTAGACCCTTCCTTGATGTGCTTAGTACTTGAAACATCAAAATGACCATAAACCATTTGGGTTTACAGCCGTAAACCCAAAGACAAATGATCCAAGGACCGTAAACTCCACAAAGGAGTGAAATGGTGCCCTAAACACTTCCTAAGGCTTAACCGTGAAGTAGGAATGCTTCTTATGATCTTTAAGGCTTCAAAACACAACATGGTCAAAGAACCATGAGTTTACGGCCGTAAACTCATGGGTTTACGACCATAAACTCATTGAGTGATGGTCACAAAACCGTAAACTCAAAAGGAGTTTACCCTTGAACCCCAAACTCAATAGCAATGTCCTACAAGACTTAGATGCAATCCTTAGCACTTATAACACTTATATAAGGTGTTTTACATGTCCTAGGATGTCTTAACTTTGTTAATTTGTTGTTTAAAGACTAATCGGATACATATATGTGTTATTATATGTTAACTAGGATCATTGTGTGTGTACAAGTCTTCACTTGACACCTAGCATCCTATACATTCCGTTCATCCAAACCACTCAATACAGGTGAGTTCATACCCCTTAATTAACCTTTTAAATGTTTATAAATGCCTTTATGGGGGGGGGGGATACAAGTTGAATCATGCTAGTTAGTACATCAATCACATGTGATTAATAACTAGCATACAATTGGATTACTACACTTTTAGCTGTTTACTCAGTATACTACTTCCAAAGGACTTTCCCAAAATGTTTTTTTTACATGTTAAAACTCTTTATCAAACTGTCTTACATACTGTATGTTTACTTTCAAACTCTGTTACAATTGTGTTTCAAACAAAGGTTTTTCTTATACTTAAAATTGTTCTTATCAAACAAACTGTTTACAAATCGTTTTAGAAACTGACATCAAGTCATCATTTCTTAGTTATTAAACTTTTCAAAGGTTTTACAAAACTTCTTTTATACTTTTATATTGTCAAATGCATGCCTATATATGTATAGTTATATAAGCAATGTTTAAAGGACTTAGGACGGCTAGCTCTCTTTAATTCCTTTTCCTCGTTTGGATGTGGCCTTAGGGTATCGGTTATTAGTCCGAATGTCGTCTAAATATTAGTTATATATCATGTATACATATATAGACATAAAGGTTCCATCAGTCAGTTCAGTACCTTTGGTAGCGAAGGCATACTTTCGGTTATACACGTATATTGCTAGTAACTATAATAGGTATAGTTTGGAGATACTACTTACTATTCCAAGTACAAGGAATCACACAAGAGTCAGTTCATTCATAAGTCTATACTAATACATTACATACTATATGAAGAGATACAATTACATAAATACGAACACATTACATACTATATAAAGAGATACAATACTAATACATTACATACTATATGAGGAGATACTAATGCATACAATTACAAGACATACAATTACGAGACATACAATTACAAGAGAGACAATTACAGAGATACGTTTACATAGATACTATTACATACGTTTCGGGACTTACCATTCCACACCCAAGGCTGTTAGCTATAGTAGGGAAAATGCACATCGACGGGTGTCTACGGTTGTACTGTTCGGCGAGTTTCCACGCCTTGAATATCCTAGTACAAAAGGATACAATTTCAGTTATTATATTATTTTCCTTATTACCTTTACTTTGTGTCACATTCACATAATCGATGAAGTAGATTAGATTTTAATAATAATAGTTGTACAAGGAAAAACCTTCACTTATGTAGAGGTGCAAACCTTCAAAGCAGTCGAGTCTTGGTAGAAGGCTACTTTCAAAACAGTCGGGTCTTGGTAGAAGACTACTTTCAAACAGTTGAGTCTTGGTAGAAGACTACTTTTTATACTAGTAGGAAATATGGGATTTTCTAGGGTTTCATACTTATACAAACTTTTCCTCAAAACAATTACAAGTCTTTTATTACAAGTTTTACTTACAAATCAATGACATTAAAATACTTATGAATTCACCAGCTTTATTGCTGATTCTCGCTTTCAAAATAACTTGTATTCTCAGGTCACAAATAGACAGGTACGACGAACAGGTTTTGTGAAGACGGAGCAGTCAAGACTCGTCTTTTATTTTGAGTATTCATTATGTTTTTTTATACTATGAAAGAACACACTTGTAAGTAAAATTATACTATTAAATCAATGAATGATGTTGTTGCTTGTTTACTACTTTACATTGTTGTGATACATTACATGACGTCCTCCGCCCCAGAACGTTTCCGCCGTTCTCGGTTTTGGGGTGTGACAGATTGGTATCAGAGCATTGTTTATAGTGAATTGAGTATATCAACCCATAAAAGATATAAAGACTACAAATACAATGGGATTAAAATACTCTGACCAAGAGTTTATACTTTTAAATAATAAAATATTTAACTAAGTATACATACCTGCATTCATACTAAAATCAGTGTCACAATAACAAGAACAAAAGTATTACGATTGTTGAATATCACAAGTAAGCTCGGGGATGTATGGTCAGTCCTAGGAGTGGCATAGTCTGATCAACTATGCTGGTCCGAGGAGTGATTAGCACATGCCCAAGAATGGTTGTGATGTGGCAACAATTCTAAAAACTTACCAACACTACCACAATGAGAACTCTAGAACAGAACATAAGTCTAAGATACTATAGGAGTATTTCGTGTTACTATAATTACTTACTTGAGAACTAAAAAGATCTTCATTACTAGGTCAATAGTTGCTAAGTGGATACACTAAGGTTATATGTAACTAGGATGACATAGACTTAGAATATGTGAATTTTTGCTTTACCCCTGTTCCTTGGGAATTTGGAGTTAAGGTCACTTATTCGAAGGCCTATCCTGTTTTGATTACATATAACTAGTATGTACTTTACAAATAGTGAAGTAACTAATGAAGGTTCTCTAATAATTATCTAGATAGTTCGTCTAATAATTATTTCTTTACCCCAATTCTCGCGTAGATAACATGGATGGACTCCATCCCCACGGCGACTCGTACCTTCCGAACGAAGGCAATGCTGGATGGTTTGGAGAAGAACCGGAGGATGATCATCCAATCCCTTTGAATGATCACCATGCTGAAGACCTTTCGGACGGTGCTAACTCCGAGCCCGAAGTTGAGAACCTACCCCCGGTAGCTCCCATTCCAAATTCCTAACCCTCGTCCGGCTTTTCATGGCCCGACGCCCCATTGGGTGGAATGTTTGGAAACATGGAGCGAAGAGCAAGATCAACCTATGCCATTCAATGGAGACCGAAGCTTCTACAACATAAGCGAAAGAGGCTCAGCAGACAGAATTCTGCCAATCCTAGTCCGTAGAGTTGCCCGAAACGAGATTCAGGGCAGGACAGCTCTCCATCGTATCGCGGAGGTTGAAGCCAATGCAGGAATGCATACCATTCGCACCAATCGACTTGAACATGCTCGTGAGAGATCTGAGGGAGACCATGAGACCCTGCTGAAAGCACTAGCTGAAACACGAGCTGAAGTCATAGAACTCCGAGTACGCCAGAGGGTGTACGAAAGACACCTGCTTGATTTGGAACGTCAACTGGCTGAACTGAGAGTTCCCCAGAGGGATGACCGTCGCCAGTAGTAGATGCTTTACTTTCTCTCCCTGTTTTAAAGGAATCGTTTTCCTGTCAATGTCCTATGTGACATTTTTTCTATGAAACTATCTTGTACTGTAGGTACTTTTAGTTAGGCCTTTATGAGGCCAAAACCTTTCTACTCCGGATATGATTTAAGACCTTCTGCAAGGTCAATTTTCCCAAACTTATTACATCATGAATATCAATGATTTTGACAGTCGGCTAATTTCTGTGTCACGCTTTGTTTAAATACTTTCATCATACTATCGTTGGAGTCTATCTGAAACCCACTCTAGTCAAGTTATTGGACTAGGGTAATTTAGCTCAGGGATCATTCCCAATTCTCTTTCGAAGGTTGGATCATGTTATCCACCAACCAATGGAACCCCGGTTTGAACGACAAACGTCTTGTAACCATTCTATGAACTTACTCCTACCCTGTACTATGACTACATCATAGGGATGTAGGTCAAACTCTTGAGAACATACTTCTACTCTTTTCATGAACGATCGAAATACATCTAGGTTCAACCATAATCGCTCACGAACTCGTTTTCTTTTTATGTAACAGAATCATGTCGCCAAAGAAAAGTAAACAACCCATCAACCAAACACCAACTCTTCAGATTGATGCAGCTACCTTTCAAGCTGCAGTTTCAGCTGCCGTGACAGCTGTCATGACTCACCTAAACGCTAACAATGCAAATGTTAGCGGGATGGTTATCAATAATTCCAATCAAAGTAACAACCAAGTACATCAGCGAGTATCAAACTACCACGACACTCCGAATCTCAAACCCAAGAGTAATAAGCGAAAATTCTGGGATAGATTTAAAGGCAAATCACCCCAAGGGACGAACAAGAGATAACAACCTGTGATAGCCTTTGCGGCCACGACGTCTATACTCCTACTACCATCCCTACCAGTATCCCGGTTATTCCTAACCCAGCCAGACAGTATGCTGGAAACCTACCGAAGTGCAATAAGTGAAGCTTCCATCATCTACATAGTTGTCGTCTGTTGCACTGCAATAACCGCAACAAAGACGGACACGCTACCCGCTTCTGCAGGACAAGGATCCAACACCTTACTTCAACCACCAATGTCGAAATTTCTCGGATATGCCATCTATGTGGCGTAATGGGACATTTCAAAAGGGACTTCCCAATAGAGAGGGGTGACGGGGGAACAGGAGGAATTTGACCCCAGAACAACAAAAGACAGCTAAGGACCCTACTATAGTGTAGGAACGCTTCCAATTGGCAGTATTTTGTATGCTTTCAAACTGTTTAAAACTAATGCAACTCGAGTCGTATCTTTTGCGAGATCCCGTCAGTAAAGGGATGCTCGTGCTGCGTATACTTGTGTTTTGTAGTATACCTTGTTCGCATCAGTAGTCTTGTAGTTAATCTAAAGTACTGTAACTCTGTTAAAAGTTGCACTTTCGTGTTTTGTCTGTAACGCCTTTATGATCAAAACTAGTGCCTTTATTTCCGAGTGATTCCGCTATTATCATACAACTTGAGTCAATTCGATCCGCACAATACCAGTTTTGTGCGCACATCTCTTTCTCGAAATCGCCTTTCTAGCGAAGCCGTCATTCCAGAACTCCGAAGTACTCATGCATAGAGTGCCTCATGTTTCGTAACTTTCCGAAGAAACCTCAAAAAACCTCCCCGGAGTACCACTCATACAGTACGTCAAGTTCAATACAAGGACCCTTACGGTTGATCTATCTCTGAAGAATGTATACGCAAGGGTAGTATATAATCAAGGTTCTACAGGTTTAGAATTGATGATTCCGCTTTAACTTCTTTTCCTTGTATGGATGTGAGCTTAAAGGAGAATCATTTATTCGACTACCTTTTCAATCTTAATTATATACGACTCGTATACATGAGACTGTGATTGATGAACCATGTATGACTTCTAATATGAACTTCAGGACGGAGACTACTCAAGACTATGAGTGATCGTGCCGTCTTACGAATAAACGTAGAATCCAGTCGAAGGTTACTCCTGTAACCATATCGCCCTATAGTCTAACACCTACAGAGATGCAAGAACTTTCAAGTCAAACTTAACGAACTACTCAGCAATGGAATTGAAAGACCAAGCTCCTCGCCCTGGAGAGCTCCAGTCTTGTTCTTAAAGAAGAAAGACGGATTGTTTCGTAGGAGCATCGACTAACGGACACCTCGATGAGATTCCCATTAGAAATCATTACCCTCTGCCTCGCATAGGTGAGTCGGTTGACCAACCGAAAGGAACGAATTACCTTTCAGAAATGGACCTGAGATTCGAATATCACCAGTTTCGAGTGTTAGTGAAGGATGTCCCGATGACGACCTTCCAAACTCGATGCGGACGCTACGAGTCCGTAGTGATACCCCTCGGATAAGACCGATGCGCCCGTAGTATTCATGAACTTAATAAATAGGGTATGCCATCCTTACTTGGATCAGTTCGACATTATCCTTGTAACTGACTTACTTATCTACTCACGTAGTAAGAAAGGGCAAAGAAGTATCCACGACTCAACTTACCCCACAAACTCAGCAACGTACATTTTACTCCTCCACGTCTCGAACTTGAAAAAGTACCTTTCCGGCAGGACTCTTGTAATCCCACTCGACGAGATCGAGATCAACAAGAGCCTCAACTTCGTGGAAGAACCTTAAGAGATCGTGGACCGAGAGGTCAATCAAACGAAACAAAGCCGTAACCCGATAGTGAAGGTTCGCTGGAATGCCAAGCGAGGACCTGAATTCACTTGGGAGCGAGAGGATCAGATAAAACTGAAATATCCTCGTCTTTTTACTTAGTTATTTTTAACTACTTATTTGCTTAAACTCTAATTTCGGGACGAAATTCCTTCTAACGAGGGGATGATGTGACAACCCGAAATTTCTATTCTGTATAACCATTCACTTCAATAGAAGTCAGAACAATTTCTACTAACTTTCAAGCTTTCTGGAATAAGTTTGAGTGTTTTAAGATTAGTACTTCAAGAGATGTCAGGAGTGAGGATGCCCTAGGGTTTATTGTGCAACAATAATGTCCCAACACTCCAAGAGTTTGGAATTTACGGCCTAAACAAAGGTTTTTACGGTCGTAAACCCTAAAAGAGGGTATAAATATGACACTTAGTCATTATTTACCACTTTTCACATTTTCAAGATCCAAAACCCATTTCTCTCTCAAGTATCATCCGAATTTTCTTCAAGATCTTCAACTTTGTAAGTATTTCTAGCCCTAAAAAGTTGATATCTTGCTTAATCTAGTGATCTTACATGATTCTATCCGTGAAACCATTCCAAAAGTGTAGATCTTTAAGTTTCACCAAGAACACCAAGAACACACACTAGTGTTCTTGGACTTTTAGCACCTTTTCAAGCTTCTACCTAGTAAGTACTCTTACCCTAGTGTGTTATAAGGCTTGTTACACTTATAAACATCAAGACAACACCAAAGAATCAAAGGATCAAAGGTGTTTACGGTCCAAGAACACCTTGGACCTTAAACCCTAAAAAGGGTACCAAAGGGTGTCCTAGTCCATTACCAAGCCTTGGAAACTAGCCTAGACCCTTCCTTGATGTGCTTAGTACTTGAAACATCAAAATGAACATAAACCATTTGGCTTTACGGCCGTAAACCCAAAGACAAATGGTCCAAGGACCGTAAACTCCACAAAGGAGTGAAATGGTGCTCTAAACACTTCCTAAGACTTAACCGTGAAGTAGGAATGCTTCTTATGATCTTTAAGGCTTCAAAACACAACATGGTCAAAGAACCATGAGTTTACGGCCGTAAACGCATGGGTTTACGACCGTAAACTCAAGGGTTTACGACCGTAAACTCCCAAGAGTGGTCCAAGGACCGTAAACTCCAAAGATGAGCCATTTTGTGCTCTAGACCCTTCCTAAGACTTTGATTCAAACCTAGAACACTTCCTTGAGGGGTATAAGATCTTAAAGCTCACAAATGCACCAATTACCATGAGTTTACGGCCGTAAACTCATGGGGGAGTTGACCAAAAACCGTAAACACATGTAGGGTTACCAAATGAGGAGTAAACTCCAATGTGAGGCCATACTCTCCTTAGATGCAACCCTTTTACACTCCTAGCGCTTGAAACTAAGTGTTTACATGTATTAGAGTGTCTTTACTTGATTAATTAGTTATTAAATGACTAATTAGATACATTTATGTATCACTACATGTTACATAGGATCCGTGTGTGTGTTCAGGTCCTCACTTGACACCTAACATCCTACCCGGCACTTCCATCCAAACCACTCACTACATGTGAGTTCATACCCCTTAATTAACCTTTTAAATGGTTTTTAAATGCTTTTATGGGGGGGGGGGAATACAAGTTGAACAACTCATGGTTATTGCTTTAATCACATGTGATTAATAACTAGAAATGTTCAACTTGTATTCCCCCCCCCCCCACAAAAGCATTTAAAAACCATTTAAAAGGTTAATTAAGGGGTATGAACTCACCTGTAGTTGAGTGGTTTGGATGGAAGTGCCGGGTAGGATGCTAGGTGTCAAGTGAGGACTTGAACACACACACGGATCCTATGTAACATGTAGTGATACATAAATGTATCTATTTAGTCATTTAATAACTAATTAATCAAGTAAAGACACTCTAATACATGGAAACACTTAGTTTCAAGCGCTAGGAGTGTAAAAGGGTTGCATCTAAGGAGAGTATGGCCTCACATTGGAGTTTACTCCTCATTTGGTAACCCTACATGTGTTTACGCTTTTTGGTCAACTCCCCCATGAGTTTACGGCCGTAAACTCATGGTAATTGGTGCATTTCTGAGCTTTAAGGTCTTATACCCCTCAAGGAAGTGTTCTAGGTTTGAATCAAAGGCTTAGGAAGGGTCTAGAGCACAAAATGGCTCATCTTTGGAGTTTACGGTCCTTGGACCACTCTTGGGAGTTTACGATCGTAAACCCTTGAGTTTACGGTCGTAAACCCATGAGTTTACGGCCGTAGACTCATGGTTACTCCAACCATTTCGTGATTTGGGGTTTCTAGTTCATGCATGCAAGGGTCTAGTCCAATATCCAAGCCTTAGAAGGTGTTAGGGGTACTTAAACACCACTTGATGGTGTTTACGGTTCAAGGAGATCCCTTGACTGTAAACACAAGTGTTCTTGAGGGTTTTTGATGTTCTTCAAGGGTTTAGCAAGTATTCTAAGCAAGTAACTAGTTAGGAAGAGTGTACTTACTTATAGGAAGCTTGTAAGAGTGTTTAAGGGCCAAGAACACTAGTGTGTGTTCTTGGTGTTCTTGGTGTTTTGAAGAACACTTGAAGATCTAAGTAGAAATGAAGAATTCATTGATGAAATGATGTATAAACCCTAGATAAGGTGTTATAAAAACAAAACAAGTGAAGAAAAACTTACATTTTTGGAAGATTTGGATGATGATCTTATGATAGTTGAGAGAGAATGGTGGGTGTTCTTGAGTTAGGAAGTGAGAAGTGAGGGAATAGTGGGTAAACTCATGCTATATGCATGAGTTCTTGGTAAAAAGGAGTTTACGGCCCAAACTCCTCTTGTTTGGCCGTAAACACCTAGCTAAGGTGTTGTTTGATTGTTTGTTACACAACACTTCTAAACGACACTTCCTTTTATTTATTCGTTTGACGATTTTAAAATAAAAACACCCAAA
Organism: Lactuca virosa; assembly: GCF_052849685.1. Classification (NCBI taxonomy): domain Eukaryota; kingdom Viridiplantae; phylum Streptophyta; class Magnoliopsida; order Asterales; family Asteraceae; genus Lactuca; species Lactuca virosa. The sequence continues at coordinate 144,221,593 of NC_136429.1, read as the reverse complement.
CAGACTTAAATCCGGCCAAAAATGTACTGAAATGAATTTGACTTTTATTTGTAGTGCTTGACTGTAGAGTTTATACAAATGAGAATTTCGGGTTGTCACAAGAAACATTACCCTAAACTGTTTTGGTCTTATAAAAATTGTTTTAGATTGTGTAATGGTTATGCTAATCCATTTACAATGGCTATTATCAAAATTTCAAGTTTTATATGTGTTTATATGATTCTTGAAATTGTTGATATAAATGTTCATATGCTTATGAGTTTTGTTAGATCATAGGAATTATTTGCAAATTGTTTGTTAGTTAATTCTTGATCATTATGTGTTTTAATGGAATCCATAATTTGTCCTCAAGTTATGGATTACCAAAAGTCACTCCTTTTAAAGCCCATTAATGAACACATAGGTTACATAAAATGAAGAGTCTTCATTTTAATAAACTAATAACTCATATGTTATGAAGTTGAAAAGTTTTGAATAGTTACAACACTTGCCCTCAACTTTTGGAACATGTAAAGTCACTTTAGAAAACTTTAGTTACAACCCCTAGAATTTTAAAAGTTAAAATTCAACCCTTATACTTTATAATATTATAAGTTAATATATATATATGTATATATATATATATATATATATATATATATATATATATATATATATATATATATATATATATATATGTATAAGAACAAGTCGTTGTACCGTTAGTAGGCCTCATTCACGAAGCCGGTCTATAAGGGGGGTATATGGTTGATGCCTATAAAATGACAGCTTAATGGGTGTCCACTCTCACCCACTGCTTCCTTGACTGGTGGAGGGTCGTTAGCCGAACGGGGAGGACAATGACTTTAAATCCTCATTAAAAAGTATGATGGTTAAAAAGTAACTAAATGTTTTTTTTAAATTCCAAATCTTAGTTACTTTAGGAAGATGTGAATTTGGTGCTAACCCATGAAATTGCACTTTGAACCTTGCTTAAGTCGTTGGTGGAGCGTGTGTGGTTAACCGGCACACTAACTTGGTTTTAACAAGGTTGGCAAAGGGTGGCTTAAGGTTTATCATAGATCGGTGGAGCGTGTTAGGGTGCAAAGTCAATCTTGGATGTCATGAGGGCTTACTCCTTTGTATGTGTGTAATGAGTTGTCTTTCCTTTATAAGGAAGTGAGTGACAGTCATTTTATCAAATGAACATTTTAAGAGACTAGTTTAGAGAGAGAATTTGCAAAACCCATTTTGTACTCTTTCTATGAAACTAATGAGAGCTTAAAAGAATTATTTACTTCTTGTGTTCATGTTCTTGTTTTTACTTGATGATTCACTAGATCTTTCATATTCCGCACATGCCATCATAATCAACACCACTACAAGTGGTATCAGAGCGGGTGTTCTTGATTGGATCAAGAATTGATCCTTGATGGCTATCTTGATTTGGTGATTCTTCATTGTGTTTTGATCTTTGTGATTTAGAGAATTTTTGGATTCTAGAAATCGAATTCATCATTGTTTCTATTCTTAATTCGATTTTCTTCACTAGAATTCAAGTGATTTTTACTTTCTCTCTCTCTAAAAAACCCATTCAAAATCACCTTCTCTCAGTAGAAATCTTCAAGTTTTTGTGATCATGGTGCGTTTGGAGTATGATTCTTGGGTTGTAATCGTTGAAGGTGTGAAATACAAGGTCAACGAATTTGAATTTTATGGGTTATTGTTAAGTGGGTTGATTTCATTGGATTCTATGGTTTCTTATGGAGGTTTGAAGGATGTTCATGGAAGATTGGTATTTCAACCACTTTCAAAGATTGAATGCTTGTATGATCTTTTCATTATCATGTTAGTTCGTAATGATAACCTAAAAGAAGGAGAAGAAATATATGTGTTTAATAAAAGATACATTTATCTTGTTGAAAACCCAAGTGATCTTCATGCTCTTAAGTTTGTTGAAGATGCTCTTGATGATGATCATCATGTTCTTGATGTTCTTGATGTTCAAGAAAAAGGAGTTCAAGTTGATTTTCAAGATGAAAAAGGTTTTTGCTCGATTGGAGTTCAAACCGATGATATTTTGTGTTCTTGTGATTCGTTTGAAGGAATGATTCCTTATCGGAAGCCGATGATCCAAGAAATTCACAAGTATCAAACTCCAAAAGATTTGATTGAAATTCACAATGTTGATGTTGTGGAAAGTGGGTTTGTTCATGAAATCAAGTCTTCAAGATGCAAAAAGATGAGAAAGAAAAAGAAGAAGAAGATTAAACGGAAGAACAAGCGGGTGTATTCACAAAAATCGTCGAATGTTGTTGTGAATCCGAAATCCGTGAAGAAAATTTGGGTTCCAAAGCAACAATCTCCAAATGTTGCATTGAATTTGAAGTCAAAACCCAAAAGCGTTGGTGGTTCTTTTGAAGATGTTCTTGGATCGATGAAGAACACGAAGAAAACGAAGAACGAGTTGTACAACACGCATCATGGGTGGTACAATGTTCAAATTGGAGATTTTCTCGTTCCAACTAAAGAACCAAGATCTTCTAAATTTGATTCGTTCGTTGCAAATGGGTCTCGATTCGTCAAAGAGGTATCTCAAATTCTCAAATGGATTCCAAAACGTTCTTGATTACGATTCATGCTTTACGTTTTTCAATTTTTATCGCTTTGCCTCATTGGATCAAATCCGTTTCAACCCCATTGATGATCCAATATTTTTTTTAGATCAGGCCTAAATTTGAATGCGTCTACTGTTCATTGATCCAATATCTAAGCCCAAACTTCAAATTGTGTAGGAAGAAGATAGTAAAAGTAAACCCGCCAGGGAAAGAGTCGTTTATGGTGTATGGAGACAAACGCAGAGTAAACTCTGGAATCATTTCCCTAATGAAAGCCAGAAAGTGTTTGGTCAACTGATGTACATCATATCTAGTTTTGGTGATCGATGCTAAGAAGGTAAAGAAGGAGGTGCAAAATATTCCGGTGGTGTGTGACTATCCAGAAGTATTTCCCGGAGATCTTCCCGGATTGCCCCCTGATCGACAAGTAGAATTTCGTATCGACTTGTTACCAGGAACGACGCTAATAGCAAAAGCACCGTATCGATTATCACCAACAGAGATGAAAGAACTTATGACACAACTTCAGGAGTTATTGGACAAAGGTTTTATTCGACCTAGTTCATCACCCTGTGGAGCCACGGTGTTATTTGTAAAGAAGAAAGACGAGAGCATGAGAATGTGCATCGATTACAGAGAGCTGAATAAAGCAACAATAAAAAACAATTACCCATTGCCGAGGATTGATGACCTGTTCGATCAGTTGCAAGGTTCGAGCTATTTTTTGAACATCGATATTAGGTCAGGATATCATCAACTAAAGGTAAGAGAGAAGGATATCGAAAAGACTGCGTTCAGAACAAGATATGGACACTATGAATTTTTGGTTATGTCGTTCGGACTAACCAATGCTCCAACAGCTTTCATGGATTTGATGAACAAGGTTTATAAACCATACCTTGATAAATCCGTGATAGTATTCATACATGATATCTTGATATATTCAAAAAGCAAGTAGGAGCATGACAAGTATCTGCGTGAAGTGCTAGAAGTTCTGAAAAAGGAGAAGTTGTATGCAAAGTTCTCCAAATGTCAATTTTGGATTCATGAAGTCTAATTTTTAGGTCATGTGGTTAACCAAGAAGGAATAATGGTTGACCCAGCAAAGATTGAAGCTGTAATGAAGTGGGAACAACCAAAAAGTCCTACGGAGATTCGAAGCTCTTTAGGATTAGCTGGATATTATCGCCGATTTATCCAAGGCTTTTCGTCGATCGCCACTCCATTAACAGCTTTGACCCACAAAGGAGCTACTTATACTTGGAATGAGAAGCATAAGGAAGCCTTTGAGAAGTTAAAGAAGAGATTGTGTGAAACACCGATTCTTTCGTTACCTGATGGAGTTGATGACTTCGCAGTTTATAGTGATGCCTCTGGAGTTGGGTTAGGCCACGTTTGATACGCATCTTTCCAGGTCCAAACAGATCTTTCTGGCTGAATGGATCGGAAAGACTGTTTGATTTGCATAAAAGAAGGGGTCTTTCCCAGTAAGATATGTCTTTCCCAGAAAGCCCCAAAATCATATCTTTATGGCTGAATGGGCTGGAAAGACAATTATACACCAAACCCCGCCTCTTTCTTTCTTTATTGGATTATTAATTTTTTTAAATAACTTTTTTTAATTATATTTTTTATTGAATTATTACTTTTTTTCATCATTCAGCACAGTCAATTAGATGTACAATCAAACAGCATGGTTTCTTTCCCAGTCAGAAAACTTTCCCAGACATCACTTTACCAGACAGCACTTTCCCAGACAGAAACTATCAAACGGGACCTTAGTTTGTGTTCTGACCCAAAGGGATAAAGTGATAGTGTATGCATCGAGGCAATTGAAAGGGCATGAAAAGAACTACCCCACTCATGATCTGGAGTTGGCAGCGGTAGTATTTGCCTTAAAGATATGGAGGCCCTATCTTTATGGTACTAAATGCAAACTTTTCACTGATCATAAGAGTCTTCAATATCTCGTTAATCAGAAGGAATTGAACATGAGGCAAAGACGCTGGCTAGAATTACTCAAGGACTAGGACTGTGAGATACTTTACCACCCTGGTAAAGCAAATGTTGTTGTTGATGCTCTCATTCGGAAGGTAAATATTGAAAAGAAAAGGCCAAGAGCGTTGAGAATAGAAGTTGTCTCGACAATTGTGGAAAGTATAAAGAAAGCTCAGGAGGAAGCTTTAGAGAAAAATGACCGAAAGGAAGAACGTTTGGTACAAACGGTCAAGGACTGAAGGTATTCAAAGATAGGATTTGGGTACCTAAGACGGGAGGAGTAAGAGATCTTTTGATGGAAGAAGCTCACAAGACCATGTACTCGATTCATCCCGGCAGTAGAAAAATGTATAGGGATCTAAAACCCTATTACTGGTGGCCGACGATGAAGCTCGATGTTGCTAAGTATGTGGCTGAGTGTGTAACTTGTGCTAGGGTTAAGGCACAACATCAGAAACCGTATGGGAGTTTAGAACCTTTGCATGTACCCATGGGTAAATGGGAAGACATCACCATGGATTTTGTGACTAAACTGCCAAGAACAAGGAACGGTCACGACATGATTTGGGTGGTCGTTGATCGCTTCACTAAGAGTGCACATTTCATAGCATCCAACGAGAAATAGTCTATGGATAAACTTGCAAATTCTTACGTGAAGGAAATTGTGAGGCTTCACGGTGTTCCGTTAACGATTGTATCTGATCGTGATAGCCGTTTTACCTCAAGGTTTTGGAGAAGTCTATAAGAGGAATTAGGTACCAAGTTGTGTTTGAGTACAGCTTACCATCCGCAAACTGATGGTCAGAGCGAACGAACAATTCAAACGTTGGAGGATATGCTGAGAGCATATACCCTGGAATTCCAAGGTAACTGGGATGAACACTTACCTCTAGTAGAATTTTCGTATAATAATAGTTTCCACTCAAGCATCAATATGGCACCTTATCACGCTTTGTATGGAGAAAAGTGTCGAACGTCGTCATGTTGGCTGGAAGCTGGGGAAAAGCAGTATATGGGACCTGAAATAGTCCATCAGACTGCTGAAAAGTTGAAAGTGATTAGGGAAAGAATGTTGGCAGCTCAAGATCGACAAAAGAGTTATGCTGACAAGAAAAGACAACTGATATCCTTCGAAGTTGGAGATTCGGTTTTACTTAAAGTCTCGCCGTGGAAGGGACTTATAAGATTTGGTAAAAGGGGAAAATTGAGTCCAAGGTCTATTGGACCATTTAAAGTTCTTCAGAGGATCGGGAATCAAGCTTACAAGCTAGAATTACCGGAAGAACTGGAGGGTATTCATAATACCTTTCATGTGTGTTATTTGAGAAAGTTCACGGGAGATGTGCCCGACATAATTCCCATTTCTGAGGCAATCGTTGACCGTAAGAGGCTAATTGAAGAACCTGAGGCAATCGTTGACCGTAAGACTAAGAAGTTGCGAAGTAAGATGGTCGATTTAGTGCTTGTGCGTTGGAAACATACGAACGGGCCAAATCTCACCTGGGAAACAGAGAGTGACATGATGAGTCGCTACCCACATTTGTTTATTGATGTGTGATTCCGGGGACGGAATCATCCTAAGGCGGAGAGAATTGTAATGCCCGTGTTTCTAGGCTAGGCATTAATATTGATGTGATAGTCTAGGTTAACCTTTGTAACTCATTTTGAAGAAATAAAAAGGAATTATGTGAACATTATGTGAATTATGTGTTTTATGCTTAATTACTAGGATTTAATTAATTAAGAATAAAAACGAGCGTCGAAAATAAATATTAGATAAAGCCGATATCTATTAAGAAAGTTGTAGTGGTCGTGACAAGGATTACGGATATATAAAGAATACCGAAATCCGAGTTATAACGAAGAAGTTATGACCTGTCGAAGTTTCGCGACAAAACCGGCACGGTGCCGAATGTCGTAAAAAGTGAGTTTTTGATAAACTACTTTTTAGCCTTAGTGATCTAAACGAAAGTCGTAGTGTTCGTTAAACCGAGAGTATGTATAAAAAGAACGTCCAAATCTGACTTCGTATGAGGAAGTTATGATTTTTCTAAGTTTCAGCTTAGTAGTAGACAGCTAAAAACTTGAATTTTAGATCGATTGATTTTTAGCCAATACAACCTAAACGAGAATCGAAGGTCTCGTCAATAGTAGTACAACGCTAAAAAGACAGACGAAAACGGACGTCGGATGAAGAAGTTATGAATTTTTAACGGATTTCCTATCCCGGTCTGTGAAAAAAAAATAATATAAAAATTAAACTCAAAATTAGCCGACGAATTCTAAACGAAAGTTGTAGAGCGTAATTTTACCTACGCGTGCATATAAAGAACGTCAACGGAGCTCGTATGCGACAATTATGGATTTTAGAAGTTTTTGCACAAAAATCGAGAAAAAAATGCCAAATCCGAGAAATTTCGCATGGTGGACTTCGGCCACGTCACCTTCGCTCCATGCGTGCCACGTGTTCGAAACTGCTGAGTCACCAAGGCCAACTGGCGAGGCGTGTCTCCTTCTCTCATATCCGAAGTGCGGTCCAATGGGTGTCCGACGCGTGCCTTCTTCTGAGGTGTCCGACCTTCGCATGGTGTGCCACGACTCCGAACCTCGGACCTAGACCTCAGTCCAATCAGAGGCCAACAGCTCACCCCTCCCACGTGCGAGCCACCTGCCCTCGCTTCGGATCTGCTGACACCTGGTAGCTTCTCAGCCCTTAGATTATAAGCCTCGCCCCTATAAATAGAAGGGTTCGAGACCTCCCGGTGGTACTTTGAAAAATTGCCACTTTTCACCCATCTTTCAATATTTATTTCATTCCAACTTCCCCCAAAGCGCCGGTATCATACCAAACACCCGAAACACGTCCCAAAGTGCCCGAGAAGCCCGAGAAATTTATCTTTTTGGTTTTGAAGCCCGACCCTCGTAGAGCCCGGTTTCTCAATAAAACTCCCGGTTTTATTAGAAACGATCGTTTTAGGAAACGAAGTGCTGCCCGATTATCATTAAATCAGGTGAGTGTGTAGTCACTTTCATCTTACGCCTAGATATGAAGTATTTTCTATAAAATACGTGCTATGTGTAATTATATTAATTGTTTAATTGAGGTGACTGCTGAATAGATGTTTTATACAAGTTTTAAACTGTATATGTATTTTATCTACAAATATGTTGGGTAGAACATGGGTAGATGAAATATTCGATGTGTGTTAAAATGGTGAGAGGCTTCGATGTTGTTGTTGTTTTTTGTTGTAGTCGTCTAGCGGAGTATAGATGACGACCACGGACCTTTCTAGACAGTCTAGTGGAACACTAGCAGGTTCGTAACTTGTAGGTGTTGGTGAACTAAATGTTCATTGGCGTACGCCATCCCCTCATGGTTGCCTTTAGGACATGTATGGCTGAGGAGTCCCCTTAGCAGTAGTGTCCATCCCGATGATATTCCTTAGGCTAGGTCCCTTGTAATAGGTGTTTAGGGACGTAAAGTGAGGATAACGGGAATGGGTAATCAGGGTTATTGTTGATTGGTGAACTTAATAAGTTTATTATTATTGTGGGTTGAAAACCCTATATGCTCACCAGGCTCCCAAGCCTGACCCACTCAACTTTTTTTATTATTACAGGTAGTGGACCCCGAGCATAGTCGGAGGATGATGAGAGATTTTTGGATTATAGGCCAGTAGTTGTAAATAATTGTTGTAAGGCTTATTATGTCTTGTTTATGCTTTTGATCTGTATCGGAACATGACATCCCGAGGTTTTGATATGAAATGAAATTATATATTTCTTAAAGAAAGGTTTTGATAAAATTTTATCATGTTCTGTTTTGGGGACCAATTCCGCAACATCTTTTAAATGGATTTCTATGACTTTATTTTAAAAGCATAAATTAAATCAGTCTTTTCTGGCCGAGAAATTAGGGGATGTCACACATTTGACCTAAAGTCAGATGATAGTTGTGAATCTTGTTTACTTGGAAAAATGACTAAGTCACCCTTCACTGGTACTTGTGCTAGTGGTGAGGGTTTGTTGGATCTCATACATATTGATGTGTGTGGACCCTTCAGAACTGCGACAAGGGATGCTAACCGCTTCTATGTGACTTTTAGTGATGATTATAGTAGATATGGATATGTCTGCTTAATCAAGCATCAGTCAGGAACCTTTGAAAAGTTCAAGGAGTTTAAACAGGAAGTGGAGAATCAGCTGGGCAGGAACATTAAGATGCTTCGATCCGATCGAGTTGGTGAGTATCTTAGTACAGAGTTCCTTGACTATCTTAAGGGTTGTGGGATTGTCTCACAATTGACACCTCCCAGGACACCACAGTTGAATGGTGTGGCTGAGAGGCATCATCAGACCATGTTGGACATGGTTCGTTCCATGATGAGTCGAGCTTCGCTACCAATCTCATTCTGGGGGTATGCCTTAGAGACTGCCGCCCACATTCTTAATCTAGTCCCTACCAAAAAGGTTGCCAAAACACCTCACGAGATGTGGACTGGGAAGGTTGTCACACCCCAAAACCAAGAACGGCAGAAACGTTCGGGGACGGAGGACGTCATGTACAATATCACAACAATGAATAGTAGTAAACAAGCAACAACATCATCCATTGCATTAATAATATAATTTTAATACAAGTGTGTTCTGTCAAGTTAAATAGACACCAAAATATAAATCAAAATGAAATATGAGTCTTGAACGAGCTTCATCTTCTCTAAACCTTGCATCGGTACCTGTCTACTGGTGACCTGAGGATACAAGTTATTTTAAAAGAGAGTATCAGCTTTAAAGCTGGCGAGATCATAAGTATTATAATGTTTGTATGTGTAAGAAAGTATTTGTAAGTATGTGAAGTGTAAGTATGTAAAAGCTCGTGAATGTTTGTAAAAGGTTTGAATCTCCTAGAAAACCCTATGTTTCCTAGTATAAGTAGCCTTCTACCAAGGCATCTAGTATCTATGTGTGTGTCTCTTGTAAGAGTATGTATTTTCCCAAATCTGACTATCATTAACCAAAAATATAGTTTTTACATTATTGTTTATTGTGTGAAGATCACAAAGTAAATGTAATGGGAAAATGAAATAGTACTGTAGTGTTGTATTAAGTAACTACTGCTGTACTAACTACCTTAAACCAATTGTAATTTAAAGTACCATGTGATCGGCCTGTATCCTGCTACCGAATCTATAGAAAAACGACGATGTAAGACGTCGTAAGAAATGACGTTTGGCACCCGTAGACTTGCAAGTCCCACTATAGCGAGCACCAAGGTGTAGGATAGTCAATCCAGTATAGATCTATACACAAAGTCATACGCTCCACAATTAAGGAGATTCTGGATACAAAACGGTCATGGCAGTTGATGCCATGCCCCGTTACGTGGCTCACATAACTGAAGAAATGTATATGTAATGTATGTGCTAGTTGTATTGTATGTTCTCCCTCTGTCTAGCCTGTATTGTAATGTACTGTGTGTACTAGCTGTATTGTGTGTTCTCTCTCTATCTAGCATGTATTGTAATGTACTGTGTGTACTAGCTGTATTGTGTGTTCTCTCTCTATCTAGCATGTATTGTAATGTACTGTGTGTACTAGCTGTATTGTGTGTTCTCTCTCTATCTAGAATGTATTGTAATGTACTGTGTGTACTAGCTGTATTGTGTGTTCTCTCTCTATCTAGCATGTATTGTAATGTATTGTGTGTACTAGCTGTATTGTGTGTTCTCTCTCTATCTAGCATTTATTGTAATGTACTGTGTGTACTAGCTGTATTGTGTGTTCTCTCTCTATCTAGCATGTATTGACTCATGTATGAACTGACTCATTGTATGATTCATTGATCTAGTAATAGTATTAGTAACTCCCTAAACTACACCTATAGTAGCTTACTAGTAGTATGATTTGAATGTATAAACATGTATGTATGCCTTTGCTACCCAAAGGTTTTGAATAGAAAGAAGGAACTTTTATATCTATATACATAGACATAATATATAACTAAGATTCAAACGACCTTCGGACAAATAACCGATACCTTAAGTCCACAACCAAACAAGGAACAGGAGGTAAGGTGAGTTATCAGTTCTAAGTCCTTTCAATCCTACTTATATAACTATATCTATAAAGATATACATTTAACAAGATATAAGTGAAAAAGCGTTTAAGTAAAAGTATTTGACATGTAAAACAGTTTGGTAAAACAGTTTGAAGTAAAACAGTTTGGTAAAACAGTTTGAAAAGTAAGAAATCCACTTGTTTGGTAGTTATTAATCACATGTGATTGATATAATAACTATAATAGATCAACTTGTATCCCCCCCATAAAAGCATTTAAAAACATTTAAAAGGTTAATTAAAAGGGTATGAACTCACCTGTAGTGAGTGGTTTGGATGAACGGAATGTATAGGATGCTAGGTGTCAAGTGAAGACTTGTACACACACAATGATCCTAGTTAACATATAATAACACATATATGTATCCAATTAGTCTTTAAACAACTAATTAACAAAGTTAAGACATCCTAGGACATGTAAAACACCTTATTTAAGTGTTATAAGTGCTAAGGATTGCTTCTAAGGGTGGTAGGACCTTGTATTTGAGTTTAGGGTTCAAGGGTAAACTTTCTTGGAGTTTACGGTTTTGTGACCATCACCCTTTGAGTTTACGGTCGTAAACTCATGAGTTTACGGCCGTAAACTCATGGTACATCTACCATTTTGTGTTTTGAAGCTCTAAAGGTATTAAGAAGCATTCCTACTTCATGTTTAAGCCTTAAGAAGAGATTAGGGCACCATTTCACTCCTTTGTGGAGTTTACGGTGCTTGGACCATTTGTCTTTGGGTTTACGGCCGTAAAACCAAATGGTTTATGGTCTTTTGATGTTTTCAAGTACTAAGCACATCAAGGAAGGGGTCTAGGCTAGTTTCCAAGGCTTGGTAAGGACTAGGGCACACTTTGGCACCCTTTTTAGGGTTTACGGTCCAAGAACATCTTGGACCGTAAACACCTTTGATCTAGTGTTTCCTTATGATTTCTAGATGTTTTAGGAGTGTAACAAGTCTTATAATACACTAGGATAGAAGTACTTACTAGGTAGAAGCTTGAAAAGGTGCTAGAAGTCCAAGAACACTAGTGTGTGTTCTTGGTGTTCTTGGTGAAACTAAGAACACTTGAAGATCTACACAAATGGAATGATTTCACAGATGAAATCATGTAAGATCACTAGATTAGGGTAGATATCAACTAAACAAGGAAGAAAACACTTACTTTCTTGAAGATTTTTGAAGAACTTTGGATGATACTTGAGAGAGAATTGGTTCTAGACTTGGAAGTGTGAAAAAAAGTTAAAAATAAACTAAGTGTCACTTATATAGTCATTAGGGTTTACGGCTCTAATACCATTTGGGCCGTAAACTCCAAACTCTTGGAGTTTTTGGAACTTTATTGATGCACAATAAACCCTAAGGCATCCTCTCTCCTGATATCTCCTGAAGTACTAACTTAAAAACACTCAAACTTATTCCAAAAAGCTTGAAAGTTAGCAGAAACTGTTCTGACTTCTATTAAATTGAATGGTTGTACAGAATAGAAATTTCGGGTTGTCACAAAGGTTCCCAATTTTGACCACATCAAGATTTGGGGTTGCGAGGCTTTCGTGAGGCGTGAGACTCACGACAAGCTCGAACCTCGAAGTGAGAGGTGTATTTTCATCGACTACCCACATAAATCCTTTGGTTACCTCTTCTGTAGACCCAGTGATAATGTGGTCTTTGTGGCAAGGAGAGGTGTCTTTCGCTAGAGAGAGTTAAAAAGCCAAGGAAACAGTGGGAGGCAAATTGACCTTGAAGAACTTCAAGAGTCAAGCGGTGAAGGAACCTCAAACCCTAGCAATCAACCTGAGGAGGAAACTCCTGTTGATCCAACTGGCGAGTCTGTATCTCTGAGGCGTTGCACGAGAGTTAGGAATGCACCTGAGCATTACTATGGTTTCTATATTACTGCGGAAGGTGATACACTTATCAGTGATAGTACCCTAGTAAGTTTGGATGAACCTAACAGCTACACGAAAGCCATGGCAGGCCCCGACTCTGCTAAATAGAAAGATTCTATGGACACCGAGGTACAGTCAATGTATGACAATCAAGTTTGGAACTTGGTTGACAATGTACCAGGTCGTAAGACAGTCCGGCGCAAATGGATCTTCAAGAAGAAGACCGAAATGGATGGTAATGTAGACACTTATAAGGCACGACTGGTTGCAAAGGGCTTTTCTCTAACTCCGGGAGTTGATTATGATGAGACCTTTTCACCAGTAGCGAAGATTAAGTCTATTAGGTTTATGCTAGCCATTGCTGCATTTCATGACTAAGAAATATGGCCAATGGTTGTCAAAACCGCTTTCCTTAATGGAAATTTGGCTGAGGATGTTTACATGAGTAAGACAGAGGGTTTTGTCAGCACAAAGTACCCTAATAGAGTGTGTAAGCTTGAGAGATCCATCTATGGATTGAAACAAGCACCTCGCAGATGGAATCTTTGTTTCGATGAGAAAGTTAAAGATTTTGGCTTTTCGAGGAGCGAAGATGAGTCCTGTGTATATGTCAAGGCTAGTGGGAGTATAGTTAGCTTTTTTGTATTGTATGTGGATGACATACTACTCATAGGAAATGACATCCCAACTCTGCAGGAACTGAAGTCCTGGCGTGGGAAGTGTCTCGCTATAAAGGACCTTGGTAAAGCTGCATATATCCTAGGGATAAGGATTTTGAGAGACAGGAGTAAGAGACTAATTGGACTTAGTCAGAGTACCTACTTGGATAAGGTGTTGAATAGGTTCAGCATGCACAATTTCAAGAAAGGAGAGTTATCGATCCAGAGTAACGCCAGATTGAGTAAGACTCAGAGCCCGAGTACAGAGGCTGAGATAGCTGAGATGAGTCGAGTACTGTATGCTTCCGCTGTAGGCTCGATCATGTATGCTATGACTTGTACTCGTCTTGATGTGGCCTTTGCTTTGAGTACGGTCAGCAGATACCAGGGGAACCCTGGCAAGGCTCACTGGACTGAGGTAAAGAACATTCTCAAGTACCTGCGGAGGACTAAGGACTGGGTCCTTACCCTCGATGGGAGTGATGACTTGAGAGTGGTGGGGTATAGTGATGCTAGCTGGGATAATTTCCGCCCTCAGTCAGGCTGGTTCTTTACCTTAAATGGAGGAGCAATTACTTGGAAATGTTCCAAGCAGGAGACAGTGGCAGATTCCACTTGCGAATCAGAGTATATAATAGCAAGCGAGGCAATAAAGGAGGCTATATGGCTAAAGAACTTCATTGGAGACCTTGGAGTTGTACCAGCTATAAAGGAGCCTATGGAGATTTTCTGTGATAGTGAAAGTGCAGTTGCCTTAGCCAAGGAACCAAGGGATCACGGAAGATCCAGACACATCGACAGAAAATATCATTTCATCGGACATCGAATAGAAAAAGGACTCCTCGTGGCAAAGAGGGTATCATCGGATAAGAACCCAGCAAATCCCCTCACGAAGGGACTGGGTCGGGTTAAGCATCTTCAACATGCAAGGCGCATAGGACTAAAGGATGATATTAGTTTTAGAAATTAGATAGCTTTGAAATTTGTAAAGTGTAATTGACATTTGATGATAAATAAAAGTTGTTGCTTATTTATAAGTAAAGTGTTGCTATCTTCTGTCAATCGTTTACTATCATTTCATTTTGCATGTTTTGACTTCCAGAATAATTATGTTATGGTATATCATATTATTCAAATTCTCCACAGTCGGTCATATGTTGGAAGTAGATATGAATCAAGATTTTCATGAAGCTGCCTTGTAGATGTCTAAAGTGTTGGACATAGCAAGGGTTGCTACAACATTAATGAGTACTCATAAGTTCTGAGTATTGGGTTCAACCCACGCTCACTTGTATCACTTCATCGAATTTATCTCGAGTGATCGTGAGACGGTAATATCATATAAGTCTTCAAACCTAGAAATATGAGTTGTTGACTATGAGTTGGTTATACATTGATTGTACGAAAATGCATTGGTATCTCAATGTTATAAAACATGCCTTTGTGTATATTTCAACAAGTAGTAGAACAAGCATATGAGTCGAAGTTTATCTATTCCTTCTTGGATTAGAAGCGATATCTGGGCCCCTCAATGATTTTGTTGTGATCTATGTACCGGGCCCGGTCGTAACTAAATTGATGTGTTAGATTAAGTTCTATGTCAAACAAATCGGAAATCGAGAAACAAACTGCTGGACAATAAGTACGACATTGTTCCATGTGTTTGTCTGGCTGATATCTAGAACAGAGGATTATATGATCACTTATCTTACATGGCGTATCATTATCATCTCAGTTCCGCGAGACTTTGAAAGAGCTATGATTGCTAATTGGTTCCTGAAGTCATTCTTGCAGTTATAGTTATTAGACTTATCCTAGTGAGAGACTGTTGGATTAGGTGTCTAAGTTCATAACTATTTCTGGAATGTACTTGACCCGGTTGGCATGGTTCATTTGGGTTGCATGGCATTGCAACACTTGGATAGACTAAATGAGAGAAAGGACACTTATGGTTTATTAATATATTATAAGTTCTAATATATTAATAATATTATTTAATTAGTATTGATCAAGAATTAATTTTGTGATCAAAATTGAGACTAATTAAATATATGGGGTTGATTGTGTAAATCATCCATTCTTATATAGTGGGCTAATGATCCATGGTTTATTGAATTGGGCTAAAACCTATAGGGTGCTCCATGGATGGTCCATGGAGGTTAAAACCCATGGATCATGGAGGAAATGAAAAACCATGTCAATTAGGGTTTACATGGTGTAACCCTACTTGTGACACAACTATAAAACGACTCCATGGGCTACCAAAATCGGCACTAGGTGAAGAACTAGAGGGCTAGCCGATTTTGGGTGATAGTGTACTTCTATCAAAGTTATTCCAAGAGTTGTGGTGTTGTGTGAAACACTTGAGGCATCACATTTGGGGTGCTAGGCTCACAAAGTTCTCAAGGAATCCAAGCAACAAGAAAGGTAAGTTCTTCTACTAGCTTTTATGTTTCAAGTTCCATGCCATGCTAGTTAGGTTAAGAACCTTGGAAAAATAAAATTTGCATGTATCTTAGTAAAACATAGATCCAAGGTTTCTAGGGTTGCATGTACACATTAGGAGTGTTAGAATGCTCAAAACCCATCATATAGGTGTCATAATATACTAAATAGGACTCGTTTGTGCTTTGGGATTGCACTCGGGAAATTTACCAATCTATACAAAATCTTCTATTGAATCCCTCAAATAAGGTGAGTTCATACCCCCATATTTTCCGAGCTTTTTAAAATGTTTTAGGGGGGGAGAATACAAGTAAAACACAAGATTGCTTGTGTTTAAAAACATAATTTACTTATTATGTTTTCTTACGGTTTAAATGTATTTGAACTTGAAACTTGTTAAAATCATAGAAATCAACTTATAAACTATAATAGGTATGGTTTATGGATCATAGGAACTATTTTACAAAAATCCAGGTTAAAACATGCAAATCAACTTATAAACTATAATAAGTACAGTTTATGAAACAAAAGGAAATCTTTTTACAAAATTACTTGTTAATTATAAAAAGGTTTTACATTTTATGTAAATAATTAATACAGGATTGTGAACCACTTGATTTACCACTCAGGGTACCCGTTAGAATCTTAATTATAACCAGAGTCTTCTTAAGGGAGAGCGCGAATTGGTGTATAGATCTATATGTGACTAACTTTGTATTAGTATGGTTATAATGAATGTTCACAATAATATTAACTAATTATTTCCATAAAGATATACTTTTTGTAAACTTTCCCAAGGGATAGTAACTATATGATTTCTCAGTATATACAATAGGGTTAGATAAAATTTAAGTCCGATAGACAGTGGAATGTGTGAATTCCGCCTCATTTCCTATTCCTTGTTTGGTTTTAGGCTTAGGGCAGATTCACCCATTCACCTGTCTATTCGATCTCGGTATTATACAACTCGTGTGTACTAAGTGATCATAGGAGGGTAGTATCGTCACGTCGAGTTTTCAGGGTAATTACATGTTCAGATAGGGTTACTGATAAACAAAAATGGGTATCATTAAGTTAAGTATGGTAATTATACTTGTGCTTCTCGGTCTTGGAGTGTTTAAGACTACAAATCAGTTTTATAGAAAATATAGAATTTTATATGGTTTACATCGCTATTTTTGAAGATAAACTTATTTACAAAAGGTTTAATATCATATTACTAAACTAGTAATATATAAAGGACCTTTTCTGGTTAATTCTATAATTCCTTAGTTTATACATTCAAATTATATATACTAAAGATCCGGTAGACAGTGGAATATGTGACTTCCGCCTCATTTCCTATTCCTTGGTTGGTTGTGGGCTTAGGGAAGATTCACACATTCAACTGTCCGTTCGATATTAGGTTGTATATAGTTAGTATAAACTAAGTGATTATAGAAGGAACTATTGTGGTTACCATTTTACCAGAGATTCGTTAATGTTAATCATGTAATTACTTGATGAATACATTAGGATTATATATAATAAAGATCCGGTACACAGTGGAATGTGTGATTTCCTCCTCATTTCCTGTTCCTTGTTTGGTTGTTGGCTTAGGGCAGATTCACACATTCAACTGTCTAATCGATCTGAATTATATATAATTATTATTCACCGAATGATTACATAAGGATTAACTACAATCATTTTACTTATTAAGAAAATATAGGATTTTCTTAAGGGACGTTTTCAAATTAAAGGATCCTTAAACTTAATGTTAAAAGTACTTAGAGAATACGTCTGGGTTAGATACATGAGGATCCGACAGATAGTGGGATGTGTGGAATCCGCCTCATTTCGTATTCCTTGTTTGGGTGTGGGCTTGGGGAAGAATCACACAGTCGACTGTCTATTCGATCTGAATGTATATGACTTGTATTCACTAAGTACTCAGAAGGAACATTCATGAGTTGTTTTACTTATCATTTAACAGCAAAAAATATAGGATTTTTTGGAGGAACTGGCGAACTTTTCAAAAGAATAAAGGATATACTTTCTATAACAAAAACACTTATGAACTCACCAACTATAATGTTGACACTTTTTCAAACCACTTGTATTCTCAGGGTCGTTAGTAGACACTTATGAAATCACCAACTATAATTACTTGTGAAGACGGAGTTTTACGTCTTATCTTTTGTTGTACTTTTTATGTATTTAATGTACTGTTTTGAACATAATGTAAATATTATATTAGCAATATGATGGTTGTTGTTACTTTGATTACTATGATGCATGTGTTGTGATACTTAACATGACGTCCTCCACCCCCGAACGTTTCCGCCGTTTCGGTTTAGGGGTGTGACAGATTGGTATCAGAGCATTGTTTATAGTGAACTAAGTATATCAACCTATAAAAGATATACAACTATAAATATAATGGGACTAAAACACTCTGACCAACAATTATACTTTAAAATATAACAATATTTGATAAAAGTATAAAGACTTCATGAATTGCAAACCTAAATCCTCTAGTGGAAATGGAGAAGTCATTGCTATAATGCAATGGTTCGAGAAAACGGAGTCAATTTTCTAATTTTGCATGTGCCCAGAAGGGAGCAAAGTCAAATTTGTTACCTGCACTTTCTCCGATAGAGCCCTGATATGGTGGAATGGTCATGTCAAGTCACTGACCCTTGCAGTGGCTAATTCGATGGGCTGGGAGAACTTAAAGACAATAATGATGAAAGAATACTCCCCGAGAGGCGAAATACAAAAGCTAGAGGAAGAGCTTTGGGGTCTCAACATGACAGGCTCAGACATAGTGGCCTACACTAATAGATTTAGTGACCTAGCGGCACTATACCCCGAAATGGTTACCCCGGAGAGCAAGAAGATAGAGAGGTACATCTGGGAATTATCACCCCAGATTCAAGAAAGTGTTTTAGCCTCCAAATCAACTACTTTCGATAGCGCCAAACAATTGGCGCAGGGTCTCGTGGACCATGGGGTTCGCCAAGGAATAATGACCCCCGTTCCTGAGCCAACAAAAGAGGGCAACAATAAGAGGAAATCAGGGAGCAAGAAGAAAGGACGGTCAACACAAGAGGCCTCGAAAAGACAACAAATTGTAATTGTTCATGCTGTTACAATAGCTGAGACGCCAACACCAGTACGACAATATGCAGGGAATCGCCCAAAATGTAATAAGTGTAACTTCCATCATTATGGAGTCTGCCGAGAGTTACACTGTAGAAATTGTAACAGAAAGGGGTACACTGCCCGTTTTTGTAGGGCACCAGCACAACCCCTTAACCAAGTGCCCGATATTGGAGTAAACCCGGCTTCTTACCAGTGCGGTGAAATTGGACACTTCAAGAGGGATTGTCCAATAACTAAGAATGCTGGCGGGGATGGTAGAGTGCTGATGATTACCGCAGGAGAGTCTGTCCCAGAACCCCTGTGAACAGTGGTACGTTTTCCTAATGAAAATATTTTTAAAACTTAATTTTTTTTATAAATAATTAGAAATTACACTCTCGTCCGAACAAAATACATCATTCATAAAAGAAACTAAGAACCCTTTTGCAGATAAGTTGTGATGGCTTAGTGTATACAATAGGGTCATTTATAATTAAGATTTGTAGGCTTAGAGTGAGTAATTCCGCCTTATTTCCTGTTCCTTGTTTTGTTGTGGATTTAGGGCAGAATGGTTCAGGTAACTGTCTTTCCAATCTTAATTATACATGCCTTTTATACACCAAGCGATTATAGAGAGATCTGTTAGGGATTATCTTATGAAAATTAATCAGTCTCGAATATCAGAACACTGATACTACTAGTACTCGCTTAATGCGGTACAAATTGTTCACAGTAATAATAACAAGGATAAAACCGGAGGGCACTGAAAAAACATACATAGAATAGTACGTCGTTCTTTTCGACTTAACAGTCGCCACGATAAGAAGTTCTGATGTCGTCTTTAGCCTTACCATACCAATTTATTGTGTTACATAAAGACCCTTCACTTTAATCAACCGTCTAACGAAATCCTTTCAATCTATAACAACAAACTTGACACGAACCTTCGTATCGTCTCTTGTTTCAAAACTCAGAAGTACCCATGCGAGGGGTACCACGTCTTTGTAGTTTACTTCGTAGACAAGGAACTTAAAGGGAGACACACCGAGGATATTCTGAAAGTATCCAATTCTTCCGAAGTATTTCCAATAGATCTCCTAGGAACACCACTTATACAGCAAGTCAAGTTCAAGCACATAGGCTAAGGACAAATACGGTTTAACTATCACTGTTAAGTGTATATGCGAGAGTGGTATATAATTAAGATTCTATAGACCTAGGATGTGTGTGTTTCCGACCATCTTACTAATCTTAATTATATACGACTTGTATACACGAGACGATGATGGATGAACCAAGTATGAGTCTTACCATGAACTTCAGGACAAAGCTGTCCAGAACTACGAGTGGACATCCTACCAGTTGGATAAGCGTAGTTAAGTAAGCCAAACCCGCACACTCTCTACCATTTAGAACAGAAGATAAAATAGAACCAAGGTACCCATCTTTTTCCCAAATTCACGAGTAACCACTTAGAAATCTAAATTTCGGGACAAAATTCCCTTTAATTGGGGGTAATGTGACAACCCGAAAATTTTATTCTCGTAAAATCAACTTTGGTCAAACTTATTCCTTCCATTATCTTAAATAGATTATGGATTTACAAGTTTTGAAGCCTTGTATCTAAGTGTGTTAGAGTTGGAAGGGAAAAGCCTTAGGAATATAGAACCTTCGCATGGTCGCAAACCTTTCGCGACGTTGAACAGCTTCGGAGCCGCGAACGGCTTCGGGCCGTGATCGCTTCGGACCGTGTACGAGGTTCACGGCCGTGAACCATTTTCCGACTTCGGACCGTGAACCCCTCGGATATATATATGTTTCAACTAGTTTTTGCTTCATTCCTTCACTTTCACTCGAGATCTCAACCAATTCTCTCTCAAGTATCATCTTCCAAACCTTTAAATCTTCTTAGATTATTGTTTGGATCATCAATATATTCTTCATTCCTTCAAGAACACTAAGACCACACACAAATCTCCAGCCTAAAACACTTGAATCTTCATCATCCTTCAAGAACAGTTGGCCGTGAACTCAAGAACCCAAGCTGTTCTTGGTCCGTGAACACCTCCACGTGGCCGTGAACTCCACTTCAGCCTCCTAACTTGCTTCTAACACTCTTTTGGTGAGTTATTCTAGCATCCTAGATTGTTTCCTAAACACCTTTGTAGTTCTATTCACAAACTATATACATATAGGTGTCATAATATACTAAATAGGACTCGTTTGTGCTTTGGGATTTCACTCGGGAAATTTACCAATCTATACCAAATATTCTATTGAATCCCTCAGATTAGGTGAGTTCATACCGCCATATTTTCTAAGCTTTTTTAAATGTTTTAGGGGGAATACAAGTAAAACACAAAATTGCTTGTGTTTAAAAACATAATTTACTTATTATGTTTTCTTACTGTTTAAATGTATTTAAACTTGAAACTTGTTAAAATCATAGAAATGAACTTATAAACTATAATAGGTATGTTTTATGGATCATAGGAACTATTTTACAAAAATCCAGATTAAAACATGGAAATGAACTTATAAACTATAATAACTATAGTTTATGTAACAAAAGGAAATGTTTTTACAAAATTACTTGTTAATTATAAAAAGGTTTTACATTTTATGTAAATAATTAATACATGATTGTGAACCTCTTGATGTACCACTCAGGGTACCCGTTAGAATCTTAATTATAACCAGAGTCTTCTTAAGGGAGAGCGCGAATTGGTGACTTCCGCCTTATTTCGTATTCCTTTTTTGGTTGTGGGCTTAGGGCAGATTCACACATTCAATTGTCCGTTCGATATTAGGTTGTATATAGTTAGTATAAACTAAGTGATTATAGAAGGAACTATTGTGGTTACCAATTTACCAGAGATACGTTAATGTTAATCATGTAATTACTTGATGAATACATTAGGATTATATATAATAATGATCCGGTAGACAGTGGAATGTGTGACTTCCCCCTCATTTCCTGTTCCTTGTTTGGTTGTGGGCTTAGGGAAGATTCACACATTCTGGATTATATATAATTAGTATTCACCGAATGATTATAGAAGGATTAACTACAGTCATTTTACTTATTAAGAAAATATAGGTTTTTCTTAAGGGACGTTTTCAAATTAAAGGATCATTAAACTTAATGTTAAAAGTACTTAGAGAATACGTCAGGGTTAGATACATGAGGATCCGACAGATAGTGGGATGTGTGGAATCCACCTCATTTTGTGTTCCTTGTTTGGTTGTGGGCTTGGGGCAGAATCACACAGTCGACTATCTATTCAATGTGAATGTATATGACTTGTATTCACTAAGTAGTCATAGAAGGAACAATCATGAGTTGTTTTACTTATCATTTAACAGCAGAAAATGTAGGATTTTCTGGAGGAACAGGCGAACTTTTCAAAAGAATAAAGGATATAGTTTCTATAACAAAAATACTTATGAACTCACGACTTTAATGTATACACTTTTTCAAACCACTTGTATTCTCAGGGTCGTTAGTAGAGAGGTACTCTCTCGCAGGTGTTGTGAAGACGAAGTTTTACGTCTTATCTTTTGTTGTACTTTTTATGTATTTCAAGTAATGTTTTGAACATAATGTAAATATTATATTATCAATACGATGGTTTTTGTTACTTTGATTACTCTGATGCATGTGTTGTGATATTTAACATGACATCCTCCACCCTCGAACGTTTCCGCCATTCCGTTTTGGGGGTGTGATAGTATGCTTACCGGGCGAGGCCCGATTCTAGGTGGGGCCTGATGAGTGTATTGTATGCTAGTTATCAATATGTGCTTTTATGCTTAGTGAGTGTGTTTCCTAATTTCGGACGAGGCTCGATGACTATATGGTATGCTATGGTCTTTTGTGATTATTGCATGTGCTAGTAAGATTATATGTTTATATGAATATGTGGTTATATGATTATGTGTGTATCGGGCAGGGCCTAATGTCAGGAGGGGCCAGGTGATTGACAGATCTGTAAATCGAACGGGGCTCGATGTGGGGCTTGGCCTGAAGCCGAGTGGGGCTCGATGTAGGTTGGGGACCAAGGCCGAGTGAGACTCGATATGGGGCGAGGCATGATCGAGGCTGGGGCCCAGTATGCGATTTATGTATGTGTGGTATGTGGTATCTTGGGGAAATCACTAAGCTTTGAGCATACATGTTTTTGTTCATGTTTCAGGTACTTCGGTTTTCAAAAATAAGAGCTTGGGATGATTGCAGAGCACATAAAACATGTTTCCGCATTCTGTGATTTACTCTGATTTGATGATGTTTTGATAAATCTTGATTACCTTGGTTTTGTGGAAATGATATGTATTAACGATTTATTAACCTAAAAAACAAAAATTTTATGTTATTATTTTTGGGACGTTACACCAGACGTCGTGATGGGTTTGTTTCTATTTATTGTTTTGTCAATTATTTTATGGTATGCTTATGTTTATAATTTTGTTAGGTGCCTACCTAGTGAACTCTTTGCCTGCTCTTGTGCTTCTTTACTGAGGTGGGAGTCGGTCTTTTGTATCCCAGACGGTCAGTAGGGAGTTTGATATGCCTATTAGGAAGTTAGAGTGTCCGTTGCGGGTTTCTATCGCCAACGAACATGGGGTTTCTGCATCCAGAGTTTAGCGGGGTTGTGCATTGGAGATCTTCGAGGAGCCTTATTCGATTGATCTGATCTCTATCCCCATGGGGGATGTATGCGTGATAGCAGGGATGGATTGGTTGAGCAAGTTTGGTGCTATGATAGAGTATGATGGCCAGCGAGTAGTAGTTCGAACCCCAAGTAGGGGAGAACTACTTATTTATGGAGAGGGTACCAGGGTTGGTTCAAGGATTTGTTCGGCAACAGGGCTCGGCAATATATTCAGCATGGATGTGGGGGTTATCTTGCCTATGTAGTTGATACTCAAGTGGGGGAGTAGACTTCGGTTTCAGAGGTGCCAGTTGTTAGGGAGTTTGTTGATGTGTTTCCAGAGGAGTTGCCCGGTGTGGCTCCCGAGAGGCAGGTTGAGTATAGGATTGACCTAGTGTCAGGTGCTGCTCCCATTGCCAAGGCATAGTACGACTTGGCACCACCTGATATGCAAGAGTTGTCTGTTCAGCTTCAGGAGCTATTAGTCAAGAAGTTTATCAGACCGAGCAGTTCGCCGTGGGGAGCGTTGATACTGTTCGTCAAGAAGAAGGATGGTTCACACCGGATGTGCATTGATTACCGGGAGTTGAACAAGTTAACGGTGAAGAACCGTTATCCCCTTCCGCGGATTGATAACCTCTTTGATCAGTTGATGGGTGCATCTTGGTTTTACAAGATCGATCTGAGGTTCAGATATCATTAGGTGAGAGTGAGAGAGGAGGATATGGAGAAGACCGCATTCCAGAATCGTTATGGGAATTATGAGTTCATGGTTATGCCATTTGGGCTCATCAATGCGCCTGCAGTGTTTATGGATTTGATGAATCGGGGTGTGCAGGTTGATGCTCGACCGATCTATTATTGTGTTCATTGATGATATCTTGGTGTATTCCACGACCAGAGAGAGAAGCACGAGGAGAACCTACGAGCTCTTTTGGGAGTGTTGAGGCGAGAACGGTTGTATGCCGAGTTTTCGGAGTGTGAGTTTTGGTTACGAGAGGTCCAGTTCCTGGGACACCTCGTAAACCAAAATGGGATTTTGGTCGATCCAGCCAAGATCGAGGCCGTGATGCATTGGGAGGTTCTGAAATATCCCTCAGAGATCAGGAGTTTCTTGGCTTTGGCGGGATATTATCGGAGATTTATCCATGATTTCTCCAAGATTTTTTTACCCCTCACTCATGTGACGAGGAAGGGAGTGGATTTCCGATGGGGCCCTGAGCAGCAGTCAACATTTGAGACCATGCGTCAGAGATTATATGAGGCCCTGGTATTGACCTTCTAGAGCGGGTCGAGGATTTTGTGGTGTTTTGTGATGCATCCATCACTATTTTGGGGGCGGTCCTTATGCAGAGGGGATGATTGATTTCTTATGCTTTCATGGCATTTGAAGCAGCATGATGGGCGATATCCTACTCATGACCTGGAGTTGGATGTAGTCGTGTTTGTCCTCAAGATTTGGAGTCATTATCTATATGGGGTCCGTTGTACCGTTTACATGGATCACAAGAGTTTCTGATATCTTATGGACCATCTGAACCTTAAGATGAGGTAGCATAGGTGGCTAGACGTGGTCAAGTATTATGACTACGGGATCCTTTACCATCCGGGTAAAGCGAATGTGGTAGCGGATGCCTTGAGCCGCAAGTCGGCTGGATCTTCAGTTGGAGAAATGTGTATGAGGATATCCGTTTATTCTCCACTTCTGGGTTTGCTAAGAGAGGCTCAGATAGAGGGAGTTAGGAAGGAGAACCGGAACCAGGACAGGATCAAGGGCGAGATCGACAGGTTTCTCACCGATAGTGGGGGGTTGTTGAGTAGGTGCGGTCAGGTTTGTGTTCCAGTTTCTGGTGGAATCAGGCATATAGTGTTGGAAGATGGTCATAAGTCTCGCTTGTCTATACAACCGAGATCCACCAAGATGTATCGGAATTTGAGATTGAGTTACTGTTGGGAGATAGCTTTGTATGTTGAGAGGTGCTTGACATGTAGGATGGTCAAGGCAGAGCATCAGAGGACGCATGGAAAAGTGCAACCTTTGGAGGTTCCCATATGGAAGTGGTAACATATCACCATGGATTTTATCACCAATTTTCCAAAGACTGCCAAGGGTTTTGATGCTATATGGGTCATCGTGGATCGATTGACCAAGAATGCCCACTTTTTGGCCATCCAGGAGAGTTCTTCGGCCGAAACATTGGCCGATGTGTATGTCTGGGAGATTGTTGCTCGTTATGGGTTTCCGGTCTCCATTGTTTTCAGATCGAGATGTTCGTTTGACTTCTCGATTTTGGCAGAAGTTCCATGACGAACTGGGAACAAGACTACTTTTCAGCACTGCCTATCATCCGCAGACCGACGGTCAGAGTGAGCGGACCATCCAGACACTTGAGGTTATGTTGCGGGCTTGTGTCATAGACTTTTTTGGGAGTCGGGATTCCTACCTACCTCTTGTGGAGTTTTCTTACAACAATAACTATCACTTCAGTATTGGTGCCCCACCTTTTGAGCACTTGTATGGTCGGAGAACTCATACCACTGTATGTTGGGGAGACGTGGGTCATATGGTCATGGGAAGGACTGAAGTAATCCTTCAGACCACAAAACTTATTCAACAGATCAGGCAGAGGCTGCAGACAACTTACAGTCGGCTGAAGAGTTATGCCAACCGGTGTCGATCATAGATGGAATTTTAGGTCGGCGATATGGTATTACTGAAAGTCTCACCCTGGAAGGTTGTGATATGCTTCAGGAACAGGGGGAAATTAGGTCCCCAGTATATTGGACCATTTTGTGTGATCGACAGGGTAGGCATGGTGGCCGACTGGTTGGAATTGTCGAGTGAGCTCAGTCATATCCACAACACTTTCCATTACTCTCAGTAGTGGAAGTGTATGTTGGACGGTGAGGAAGTGTTCCCTTTGGATGATATTCAGGTCGATGAACGCCTGAATTATGTTGAGCGGCCGGTGGCTATATTGGAGAGAAAGATGAAGGTCCTGCGCAACAAGGAGATACCTTTTGTCAAGGTTCAGTGGCAACATCGGAGAGGCTCCGAGGGGACCTGGGAGCTGGAGGCTGAGGTGTTGGGGCATTATCTTGAGTTATTCGTGACGGCAGACTTCGAGGACGAAGTCTATTTCTAGTGGAGGAGAATTATAACATCCCTATGTCAAGGTAATTTCAATTTCAACCCTATGTTTGAATAATATTGTATTTTAGCCCTTGGGATTGGAAGGGATTGCAAAATGGCCCATAGTGGCAATATGGTAATTTTGTCCAGGTGTAGTAAGCTGAGAGTACGTTGCGTATGCTAGGTGTATTAGGGCGCGCCCTAGTACGCGGGGCGTACGTGGAGAATGTGCAAACCCTAGTTTTTAGGGTTTGGTCCATATATAAACCCAATTATAGCCTCATGTATCATTTTTTTCATCAACCTCCCTCCGTGAAAAACAATCCCAAGAAAACCCTAAGTGAGAAGAGTGCATTTTGAGGCCACTGGAATGTTTGGGAGGTGTTCTTGAAGAGGAAGAGAGTGGTGAGAAGAGCTTGGAGCTTGGAGGCATCTTGGATCTGGGATTTCCTTCTTGGTAACAACCTCCAGGAGGTATATAGTTCACAACTTGATCACTCCATCTTGTAGATCTAGATATATCGATATTTCTTCCTTTAAGACACTTTTTGTCCCAAATATGGTGATTCTTGAGCATGGGATGCTCTTAACCCAACTAGTTGTCATTTTCGACCTTAAGAGGGATCTTAAGTCATAAAAATGTGGTCTTGATGGTTAGTTTTGTTGCATGCTTGCTATAGAACGTCTTAATGCATTAAGATGTTGAGATTATGTGTTTTAAGAACTTAATGGACATGCAAATTCATAAAGTTTGAAACTTTATGACACTTGATGGTATTTTGGCTTTGGATCTGTCTTTAGACATGAAGATTTAGAGTATTAAGCTCTTAATGGGGAAAGGGTTGAACAGGGCGCGTACGTTGGGCGTACCAAGCAATACGTTGCACGCACATGGTTAGAGTCCCGTAAGCTGTGTTGAGTATTCGAGATATTGAAACTGATTTGGCATATTTGGTTATTTAGGGAAGCCTTTTTAGGGTTAATCATTTTATGATTCCCTACGGTGCCTTTACAGTAGAAGTTCTTAATCGAGCTCTTCTAAGGCATTGGTTTTATTTTAAGTCATAGATTTTATATTTTTGGTATATATTTATTGTTCCCAATAAATAATCATTACGTTAGATTTTGAGGTAAGCTTTTTACCATATTAGGGTTTTTCTCTGTACGTTCATCTCATAATCAATATACGAAAAACCTTTATCAGATTACTTGGATATTGTGGTGATTGATTCTGATTGTTCTTGATATTCCGCATTCGTCATCTCGGATTTATTCCCAACAAGTGGTATCAGAGCAGGTTCTTGTAGATCTCAGTGATTTTTGCAAGAATCGATCTTGTTTATGGCGATATTTTATCATGAATCTCACCTTGTTCCTTAAGTTTTGTAAGTTTTATGAAAAGAAGAAGTCTATACCTCGTTTTTTATTGAAAAATCTTTTTCAGATCTGTTATCTTCAACTCATTATTTCATCTGATTTGTTCTTGAATCGTGTTCTGGAAGAGATTTAGAGGAAAATTTTCGTGTTTAGTTGAATTTTCGTGTTCAGATCTACTTTATCTCTCTAAAATCCATCTCAGATCTGTTTTCTCTCTCTAGAAACCCTCTCAGATCGGTTTTCTCTCTCTACAACTCTTATCAGATCTACTTTCTCTCTCTTCAAGTTCTATCATTTGTTGAAGATCTAATGGATAAAACGAATTTATTGTTTGACTCCATTTTAGAACTTGGATTAAAGGTTACTAAACCAATCTATGGTGTTAACAAACTGACCATGTTTCAGATCAGTGGTCAATCTATGTTGAATGATATTCCTAAGTTGTATAATCTTCTTGTTGATAAGAAAATATTTGCATACTCATCTGTTAATTACCGTGAGTTAAGAGAGAATGAGAGAATAGTAGAACAATTTCAAATTATCTATGGACATTTAGATCGAGAAAATAAACAGATGTTGGAGATAAAAAGAGCTGAAAAGAAAAAGAATGATGCTCTTGATGTTCTTCCTAAAGTTCCTAATGTTCCTCATGTTTCTGAAGAAAAGATGACTCCAGATGTTCTTGTTGAGGGGGAGTCAAGTGGTTCATGTGTTTCAAATGAGTTACATTCCGAATCTGGTACTTCAGAAGACGAATCTCAAAGAAATTCATCTGAAATTGTGAAAGTGAAGACATTTTGTTCTATTGGAACTCAAACAGATGATTCTTTATGTTCTGAAGATGTTTTTGAAGGAATGATTCCTTACAAAAAGCCAATAATTCAAGATATTCAGATTTATCAAACTCCTCAGGATTGTGTTCAAAAGTCCTCAAATGTCCAGATTTAGAAAGATGAAAAGGTTGTTTAGATTCAAAATTCGTTTATGATGCCTAGAAATTAGAAAAGAAGAAAGAAGAGGAAGAAGAACAAGAGTAAAACAAAGAAGGTTTGGATGCCCAAGGTACAAGTATCTAATGCATGTGAAAAGGTTCAAAAACCTAAAGTGAAAAATGTTCAAAGAAACTTTAGTTCTCATTTTTCTTCAGATCAAAATGTTAGAAGTTGGAAGGAAAAGAAAAGAGAATTTGGTTGGTTCAATGAAATTTTTGGAAATTTTTGTTTTCCAACTAAAAGACGGGTATTATTTTCAGAAGATGATAGATTTTCTTCAAATAAGTGGGTATGCAAGAAACCAACTTCAATGTTGAACCTTAAATGGGTACCAAAAGTCCCATAAAAAGTTTTGCCCTTTATTAAAAAAAATAAAAATAAAAATAAAAATAAAAATAAACGAAAAAGGGGACAAAAGCTGATGAAAAATTAGACAAAAAGTTGAAATTTTATTGAAGAAATCAATTTCCATTGACTTTTAATTGTTGGAAATGACAAAAGGCTGAAAAAGTTGAAATAGTGGGTGAAAAAGTGACTTTTCTGCAAAAAGAAGGCTTCAATCTGACATTACAACATAAAGTGAACCGGAAATGTCAGTTTACTATAACGGAAGGGGTTGCTTTCGGATTTATTGTCAATAGAGGTTTCGTTTCTTAACATTGAAGATGTAAAGGGCTGAATGTGTTACTTCGCTGATTCTCTAGGGACCAAATTCGTAACTTTGATATAGAATTCCAATTTTGCAACTGATCGCATTGTTATTGTTCAAGGTTTCGTTTGTTCATTTGTAGTCGGCATACTGTACATCTATGTTCTTTGAAGCAAAGGTCAAGAAGCGAACTTGGGTTAGTGTCCAAAAATTGGAAACGAATGGACCGAACGTTCGGTTGGGTACGCTTATTGGGTGTGTAATCGATAAACGAAATTCAAGATCTAGAAACGAAGTCACAAAAACGAAAGTCTAGAAGCTAAAGTATTGAAGGGAAGTTCGTCTCTCGCCTCACGACACCAAAACAAAACTGAATGTGTAATCAATTTCGCTTCTTTGGAGTTGAAAATCCAAAATCAGTTTTTCTCGCTTCAAAGTCGAAATCGGAGTTCTGAGATCGAATTCAAGTTCGCAGGTTCCTTATTGAAGCGAACGTTCGATTTGGGTATGTATTTGAAGCGAACCTGAGATTCGCTTTCGGTTCATGAACAATTGATTTGGAGCGAGAGGAACGAACCTGCATTCACATTCATAGTCGGAAACGAAGGTTCATGTGGAATTGTAGCAACGAACTGAAATTAAAAAAAAAAGTTTCTATCTCACCTCAAGAAGCGAACGTCATGAAGCAAAAGTCAGGGAATCAGATTCGCTCTGTAAACCAATTCAAAATCAAAATCAATTGTTTGCAGTCGATCGTTCATGGAGGTTCAAATTGTTCGTATTCATAGAATCGGATGTCACGAGAATGAAAAACACAGAAAACAGATGTTAACAAGTGTAGGTAATGACGAACAGCTTAATCGGAAGTTAAAATCGAAATCGGAAATCATATGCTTTCGTAATTAACAGATTTCGAACATCTAAATCAGATATTGGAATTCATCAATCATCTTTCGGAATTTAGATGTCATCGGAACGCTGGGAAGTGATGATTCGATCGACGATTATTTGATTTTGACTTTTTAAGTCAAAGAATGGTGTTCATCGTTTATAATGAAGAAGATGACTCAAGTTACATTCTTGGTCCCTGCACCTTCAGCGTGTTGACTGTTCCAGTCTTCAAATGTTTACAGACTTCACAAATTTAAACCCATATCCGAAATTCTTTTCAAAATTTTTGGAATATTTTTCCGATTTTAATTTTTGAGAATTGGGTTTATTCTAAAGGGATTTATTTCATCAAATCTGACGGGTTTTGAAGACTGTTGGTGATTCTTCTTAGCTTTCCGGATTCTCTCCATGACATTTGTTGAAGATTCAAGGGGGAGTGATGCTTATTCAAAGGGGAGTTCGTATTTGGAAGATTATTTTTATTTCTCTCGCTTTGAAGACCCCATGTGCTGATGAGTCTCACAATTTAGCGGGAGAAATGCCAAGAAGATCGGAAATCGTGATCTTCATCAGTTTCAACATCTAGGGGGAGATTGTTGAGTATTTGAGATACTGAAACTGATTTGGCATATTTGGTTATTTATGGAAGCCTTTTTAAGGTTAATCATTTTATGATTCCCTACGGTGCCTTTACGGTAGAAGTTCTTAATCGAGCTCTTCTAAGGCATTGGTTTTATTTTAGGGCATAGATTTTATATTTATGGTATATATTTATTGTTCCCTATAAATAAGCATTAGGTTAGATTTTGAGCTAAGCTTTTACCAGATTAGGGTTTTTCTCTGTACGTTCATCTCATAATCAATATACGAAAAATCTTTATCGGATTACTTGCATATTGTGGTGATTGGTTCTTATTGTTCTTGATATTCCGCATTCGCCATCTCGGATTTAATCCCAACAAGCTGGTTAAACACCGAGTACGCCCCCCGTACAGAAGAGTATGCCTAACATACTCGACTGGGTCGA
Organism: Lactuca virosa; assembly: GCF_052849685.1. NCBI lineage: Eukaryota > Viridiplantae > Streptophyta > Magnoliopsida > Asterales > Asteraceae > Lactuca > Lactuca virosa. The sequence goes on along the minus strand of NC_136429.1, from coordinate 144,190,052 downwards.
CTCGGTCGGGTTGGCTCGGATCGGTTTACTCGGCTAAATGTTGACTTGACTTTTGACCGTTGACCAGGTTTGATCAAGGGTATTTTCGTGAAAATATTATTAAAGGATAATGTTTTGTCATTTAGGATTTGGGTTGAGCCGATATTTGGGATCAAAGTATTGATCAGCTATTCGTCAGATTGTGAGGTGAGTTTTTCTCACTATACTTGCGGGTTGATAGCACCAAGGCCGACCCATTGGATTGATATCCTACTATACATTGATTTATGATATGATTAGTATGGGATAGATCTGTATGATTATATGATAGTTGTTGATATGCGTAGAGCGGTAGATCTTTAGGACTACCTGTGATTTCTGGCTGCACGATTATTTGTCTGTTGATTATGTTTGTTATCTGTTATATGTCAACATATTGTGTTGGGTTGAGACTTTACTACTATGTGTGTGATTCAATAGACCGGGGGTATTCCAGTCTGATGACTGAGTGGACCCGAGGGTATTCCAGTCTGATGACTGAGTAGGACCGTTGTATATTGGTATTCCAGTCCGTTGATTAGGTGGACCTGTTATATATTGGCATTCCAGTCCGATGACTGATTGGGCTAGGGGTAATCCAGCCTGATGGCGGTCGACCCGTGGGTATTCTACTTTGATGACTAATCGGACCAAGCATGCTTGATTGTATATGATATGTGTATTGTGTGGTGGTACTTTGGGGGAATTCACTAAGCTTTGGCTTATAGTTTTTGGTTATGGTTTCAGGTAATTCCGAGGATCGTGGGAAGGCGAAGGCGCGACCGTACACATTCTGATTTTTATGTTGTTGATATTGGGAGACTCTGTTTTGAACAATGGTTTTGTAAACACTTTAATTAGTAAATGAGTTTATTTGAAAAGTTTAAATTGGTTGTGATTTTTGAGATGTTACATTGTTATTATTATTATTATTATTATTATTATTATTATTATTATTATTATTATTATTATTATTATTATCATTATTATTACTATTATATATTTTTAAAAGTATATACATACATTTTTAAATATATAAAGTATGTTTTTTGATGAATAAAATACGTTTTTTGATGTATAAATATGTATAAAAAAAAAAAAAACTTAAGTACGCGTTTATAGATTTTAAAGCATATATATATATATATATATATATATATATATATATATATATATATATATATATATATATAACATAGTTGTATATTAAAAAGTTGTATTTATATGTATTTAATATTTATAAATTTGTATGTATTTTATTTAAAAATATATTATATAGATGTTAATATGAAAATACCTTTTAATATGGCTTATATTATATATACATACATATACTACGATTTTAAATGTATAAATATATTTTGAAGGTATTTATAGGGTTTATATATATGGTTTATAGATTAAAAATCATATTAATAAGTACTTTCATATTTATATGTATATTATATTTTTATACCAAATAAGTATAAATTTATACATCTTAAATACAAATCAATACAATTAAATATATATTAAGTACAAATAAATATAATTTCTTAAGGCATTAATACGTTTTCTAAATGTTTAAATACGCTTTTCTAAATATACATATGCTTTTAAATATAAAAATGTGTATCTAAATATTGGTGGTTTTTCAGCATTACATCAATTCTATGGTGAACATGCAACCCTAAAGCTTTGGATTTAGGTTTTCTCTAATTGTACATGCAATAATCATCCAAAGCTATAACCCTAATCTAGCATGCTATTTTCGAAATTAATACCTAATACAAAGTTAAATGGTTACCTTTCAATTGTAGCTAGCTTGATCTTCGACCTTTGAGAACTAAGCATCTCAAATGTGATTCCACTAATAGATCACAAACACCAAAAGCAAGTTGAAAGAATATGAGAGAGAGAGAGAGAGAGAGAGAGAGGAAGGGATCATAATTTCGGCTAGTACTCTTCTTAGGATTCTAGTGCCAGTTTTAGGAGTCCTAAGGGTTCCTTATATAGCTGAGCTACTAGGGTTTCAGTCAAAACTCTAATCTAATTGCTTAGGCGTTAAGCAGTCCACATGATCCTTACAGAAGGCCCCTGTGGACGATTTCTATGTGAGCTTCCCCATAGAATTCGTCCATCCCTTCTACAGGAATCCTAAGCCCAACTTTGTAACTATCTTATAATTACAGTATCAGTCCCCTTAATTTAATTAATCTCTTTTGACCACAAAATTAATTCTTGACCAATATTAATTAAATAATATGATTTCCCTTTTAATATATTATTGTTATAATATGTTAATAAATCATAATTAACCTCTTTCTCCATTATTCATCCAGTCAAGATGCTATGGTAAATGCAACCCAAAAGGACCATGCTACTATCGGGTCAAATACATACCAAATATAGTTATGGGCCTAGACACCTAATCCAACAAATCTATATATATATATATATATATATATATATATATATATATATATATATATATATATATATATATATATATATATATATTATTGAGAGAAAAACTTGAGACACACTTGAACAAACGTTAGAACAAGTATAGTTGCGGAATAATTTATCTCAAAGGATCTAAAAGCTCAACAATAATAATAAGTTAACGAGTTAGATAATTAGAGAGTTAGTTGCGGAAATGTAAGGAAATATAAATGACAGCAGGTGTTATATCAAGTATACACATAATTTGATTCATAACATGGAATGCATTCAGACCAAGTTAGTAAGTGAGATCAAACTTAGTGATTAAGTCACGAATGACTTGCTCCGAAGAGAAATAATATTCAGTTATGTTCAAGTGAACTTTGAGAGTAAGGATAGATTCAAGATGCGTAATCGGATAGAAGTGAGAGACGTAATTGATAGCATAGAAGATGTATTGAATAAGAAAGATTGAGCTCTATATATAGAGACTCAAGAATTACAATGGATCAAATCTCTAAGAGTAGCCATGCAAGGCATACTGGACAATAGAGTGTACTACAACAAAAGTAGATAAAGTGTTAAAACTAAGTAAACTAGTAAGTAAAGTAACTACGGTTGATGATGACTTCGGATGAGGTTGCTGATGAAGGTTGAATGCGGATCCTTGAGAGCTGCGGTAGCTCAAGTTCAAGAGGGTCACTTTTTATGATTCAACAATTTCCCCCTAAGTGACCTCTTTAATTTCTCTTAAGTTATCAAGTTTTAGGAACTTGATGAGAATCCACCAAAACTTTCTGATATTTTCCAACCAGGCGATCCTTCTTAAAATTTCGAACTTGACTTCGGCAGTCGTGTGTTTTGATCTTTCAACTGCGGTTCGACAAATTTCAAGTTGCTTCCTTGTCAGACGATTCATGGCAGTCATGGGAATGAAGTATTTGGTTTTATCACCCTTTCTTTTGAAAATGACTCCAAGTTCTGGGAAGTTTGTTGCACCTAGGGATCTCTCTTGATAACCTTCAGTAGGCATCGGTGCAGGGTCAAGTGGTGGTAGATCGAAGTTTTTGGCAATAGTAGGGTAAATGTTTGCATCAATCTTTGCGAAGTCACATATGGTTTCCCTCAGAAATGTGCTTGCCCTTTCAAGTGCTATCTTCATCTTTGGATACTTCTCGCTTTTGTTTTGGAACACCTTAGCTATCAGGAAGACTTCTTCTAGATTCATACATGGGAAGTCAGCTTGGGTGCGGACGTAGTCCTGATTCCTTCTTGTAAGAGTATATTGGATAAAGTCAGCTTTCATGAATTTCCGGGGCTTAAAGTTCTTGATTGCGGATGGTCTATCATTAGACCATATTTTCTCTATTGAAGAAGCATGTTTGGCATAGAATCGATTGAGTCTTTCGAATTCCATGGGCAGTCTCTTGTGATCAGGTAGGCTACGGTCAAACTGCTCAAATATAGTGAAGTAATTAGCATTTGGAGAGATTGGAACATCTCAGTAACCGTCAGAAGGGGGTTCAACATAAGTAAGGTAGGGTTTGTAGTCATCATCCAGCAGTCTTCAGTGGGGATTGATCCAGGAATTGACTAAGTATTCATCCATGGTGATGTCGAATCCGTTTTCTCTCCAAATGAGTTCAGCAAATTTGGCTGCTTTCCAATCTGCTTTCTTTTGTTTCGTTGTGGGAGAGTCATTGGAGTGTTTGGATTACATGTTGGAGGCTAGATTCTTGAAGTGGGGAGGAGTCTTCGGTCGCTTAGGAGAAGTTTCTTGAATGATTTTCTGTTGCGGTGGAGACTGATGACTTAGATTCCTGTGAGGAGATGGTGGCGGAGAGGGAATTTTTTCATTGATGACAGGGGGCTCCTATGTTGAGAGACGTTGTTTGAATGATGGTCTTCATCACTTCCCCCTCTTGAGGAATGCAACACCGGAGCATCCTCAAGCCATTGGTCAAGACCATCAACTTTGGCACATACCTCCTCGAATTGAGCTTTAAGAGCATCACCCAACTGCTGATTGTATGGGATGGCGGTGTTGAAGAGTAGTCGATGAATCTCATTTGTAAGTTGAAGAATCTCAGGACCATGAAAATTTGAAGACAAGGAGCGTTGAAGTCTATTGCTGGTAGATTGAAGAACCGAGATGGTGGACTCATAGGCAGCGTGAGTCTCATCTATCAGCTTCTGTGAGTGAGTTGCCTGGTCCGTAATGGTTGTTTGTAAATCTGCCTTGATTGTGGATACCTCAGAGATGAGGCGCTCCGCAGCAGCCATAAATTGCTAATGGTCAGCCTTGCGACTTGTGTCCAAAGAACGAATCCCCATTTCAACTTTCAAAGAAATTCGCTCAGCAACCAGTTGTTCACGGGTTTCCAGTGTTTCAATTCTTTCAATTAAGGACTACGGTCCTGGAATGTCTTCAGGTTGCGGTTGAGTGGGCGTTACCACAGCAAGAATCTGATCTACTTTGGCTTGTAGACTCAGAAATTCTTTTCTGGACACATCGACCTTCTTTTTCTTCTTTTTCTCTTTCGGCTTGGAGGTTGAGTGTTGAAAGCCACTTGATTCTTCTTCCTCATCAAACATCATTAAATCATCATCAGAAGGGTTAGGCTGATTTACCTCATTGAGATCAAGGTCATCGAATCCGAAGGTAGGAGCAGAGCTAACTTTGATTGTGGTTCCCTCGTCTTGAGAATCTCTAACAGTTAGAGTTGGAGCTGGAGGGAGTTTAGATGTACCTTCACCACCATGAGTGGACTGAGCCTTGCGGATTGTCTCAGCCAATACTTGGCTACAGATTGAATCTCTTGTTGTTTCTATTGAAGTTGCTTGATTTGCTGGTCCTTCCTTGCTTGAAATGCCCTACGGAAAGGGGCATATTTCTTGATATCGGATTCAAAGACCGGATTGTAGTGTAACCATGAATCATTTGATTCGTCACCGTCAAATCCTTGGAATCGCACCGAGGTGTCCCTCGGGTCCACGGATCCTTGCATAATGGTGCTTACCGTGCCTAAACCACCTGTAAAGGATGTAAGTAGTGTAGGATTTCCTGAGCTTCCTCGGTCTCCTTGACCCGTGGTCAAGTCTGGCCTCGACTCATTTCTGGCAAGGGCGGAAGAATTGCCCTGCGGTTGGGAAGGTGTTTGCAGTATTTGGGTTACAGACAAAAGAATGGAGTTCAACTCCTGTGGAGAAAAGAAATGTAGACGGGAAGCCCTGGAGACCTTAGGGCGAGATCCAATTCCATCCCCTTGGGAGTGAGCTGTGGGTGAGTCTCCACGTTCAGTTGATACATACACACTTTCTATGTCTGAGTGGAATTCGATGGTGGTATTGAATGGGTCTGCGGCCACCCCAAGGACTGTCGGAGCCTTTTGAGAGGATGCGGCATCAGTCAGGTCATGCATTTGGTCTGTGGGATTGGTCTTTCTTTTCTTGAGGATAGATATGGGTTGTGCATCCTCATCAGAATCACTCATAGATGGAGAGTGAGCTTGATTTTCGGTTGATTCGTCATTTGAGGACACAGTTTGTTTCCGTTTCTTTGATGGTTCAGTTTGTTTGGGAGCATCTTTCTTCTTCGGGGTTACATGTTTCTTGGTGATGTTGCGGGGGCCTTGATGGAGTGAGGCTAACTGCTTGCGTCTTTTTGATAAAGACAAGTTGGATAAAGTGGTAGAGGATGGGACTGCGGTACTACCAGGGATGGTGAGTGCGGATGTTGTTTGTTTCGGTAGAGGCGGGGTAGGAAGGTATGGGTCAATACCTTCCGTAGCCTCTATATGGTCTATGAAATCAGTGGTTTCAAGTCCAAGGGTAGATAGAATGTGGACTGGGAGCCGTCGAATGGGTCCAAAAACAGATTGATCCATAGAGGGATTGTACCTTTTAAGATCCTTGATGATGAAGAGATTGATATTGTTGCCCATGCTAAGTCCTGCATCCGCATGAAGATCTGAGATGCATAGAGACCAGAAACGTGCAAAGGTGAGCTCGGTCGGGTTTTCTCTTGGACTCTCTTTGGGAATGTACTGCAAGAAGTCATCGCACAAGATCTGACCGTAGTTGACATCATGGCCAGTGAAAATACTCCACACTAACTCCAGGAACTTGAGACCCATGTTATCAGTGCCTCCGGTTCTGCCTGACAGGCTGCGGATCACGAAGTGGCAAACTAACTGCCACACCGCAGGCAACTGATTTTTCTTGCATTCTCCTATGCCTTTGATCTTCTTCTGGTAACCCATTTGGTAAAGTGCAGAAAGAATGTCCGCCATGGTTGGAGTGAATACCTTGGTTGAAGGATGAACTAACAGGTTGATGGCATTGAGGAATTTTTCTTTGGTCAGAATAACCAAAGAATCGTTCACCAGATTCAGATGCACCTCTTGAAGATTTTCGAGAGGTCGATATGCAGAGAAGGCACATTTGAAGAGGGTTGAGAGAGGAACCACATCTGTGAAGGAATCGAAGGGACGAAACAGTGGGTGATTGGACAGGAACTTGATCATCAACTTGATCGGAGCATTATAGGAGGAATGCTCTTCGAACACAGCCCTCAAATTGCTTGAAGCAATCGTTGGCATTTGGTTCCTTGAAGCAGAGTCTGAACCAGTTGGGTTTGCTGAGGCAGATTCCATGGAATGTTTCTTTGAGATACCAGATTTCACCATTTTTGAGAGTTGACGAAACTTGCAGGAAAGCGGAGTTCAAGAAGATGAAGGAGAAGAGGTTCGATGTTCAGAAAGCGTAAAAACATTCTTGGGAAGAAGAAGGGGGTTTTATAGTGGCGGATTTGAAACGGTTATTGATTTTACCCTAAGTGAATTTAGATAAGGTAAAAACGTTTGGGTGTTTTCTTTGATTAGAAGAGGAAATCTCAGCCACAGATAAGAAAATGTTTAATTTATTTTTTGAGATTTTCCAAAAAGGGGTTAGCATTTAATGAAATGTCAGCCCTTAAAACATCACGTCTGAAGAACGTGTGGTGAGGGGTTAATCCGTTGTATAAAAGGGGAAGATGTAACGGATTTGTCGTTCTGGGGTAATAGGAAGAGACAGTTTAAAAAGGGATTTTATATGGAAAACCGTTCTTTTTGTCATCATACCCAAAATAGGTCTAACACAAGGTTTATTCAAAAAGGGAAATGGGACAGTGATATGTTACACAAGGAATGTTTTTTAAATGTTTTTCTTATTTAATGAAGGATCATTAAATAGCACATCATGTTTCAAGAATTAATGAAACAGTTGATAAATCAATCAATGTGATTACGGATTGAGACTTCATTGCGGATGGATCTTTTGTCGTTGCGGATGGATTTTTTTGTCATTGCAGATGGATGGTTAGATGACTGCAGTAGAAGAACTGAGGAGAACACTTGAACAAAAGTTAGTAATAACAAACAATAAGGACCATTGAAAGATAAATATGATATATAGTTGCGGTACAAAGAGTATACTGCGGTACACAGGATATACCAAAACTATCTATCATAAATAACTTCAATTAGGACCGCAACAGAGACCAAGGATGGTCTGCGGTACCTATCAATTCAAAAAGAATTGTGGGTCCAGATTCATCATTCCTAACATTTGTAAGAAACTGTTGAGTTTTGTAGAGTCAAGTGCCTTTGTGAATACATCAGCAATCTCTTCGTGAGTATGGACAAAAATTAGTTCAATGTTACCTTTCAGGATGTGGGCTTTGATGAAGTGGTACCGTAGTTCAGTATGCTTCGTCTTAGAGTTCTGAATTGGATTGTGAGAAATCGCTATAGCACTTTCAGAGTCACAATAAATTGGTATCCGCAGCATTCTATATCCGTAGTCCATAAGTTGTGTTTTCATCCATAAGACTTGTGAACAACGGCTGGCTGCGGCCACATATTCAGCTTCTGCGGTAGACAGTGATACACAATTTTGTTTTATTGACGACCAGCTGACGAGTCTTCCACCCAGAAATTGACATTCACCGGAGGTGGTTTTTCGATCTATTCTGCATCCGGCATGATCAACATCAGTGAATGCTTGTAGGCTGAAGTCATTCCCTGCAGGGTACCATAAGCCAAGAGTCTTGCTACCCATTAAGTATCTTAGAATCTGCTTGGCTGCGGTCATGTGTGACATTTTTGGGTCAGCCTGGTACCTTGTGCGTACACCTATTGCAAAGACAATGTCTGGTCGGCTTGCGGTGAGGTACATCAATGAGCCAATTATACCTCTATAAGTCATGTGATCCACTGATTCGCTTGAGGGATCAGCAGATATCTTATATCCGAAGGCCATGGTGTGACACCCCCGAACCGTCGGAACGGACGGCGGAAACGTTCGGGGGGGGGGGGGGTGACGTCACGCGTAGTATCCTAACAATCGTATCATAGCAATCAAAGTAAACACAACCATCACTTTATAATATGAATATTTACATCTGTTTGAAAACTTACTTTGTACATGTCATCATATAACAAAAGTAAAAGATAAAGACGAGACTCCAAGTTGCACCGTCTTCTCCAAAAGTTGGCAAGAGTACCTGTCTATTGCTGCCCTGAGAATACAAGCAGATTTAAAATATCAGCATAAAGCTGGTGAGTTCATAAGCGTTTAGTTCTGGTGAAAGAAATGTTTCTTTGATCCTTTGAAAAGTGTTTCACAAGAAAATCCTATATTTTCTTATGAAAGATGTTTGATTATCCATTAGTTGTATGTTAAATAGTCTGTTTATGTAAGGTTGAGTTATCCCAGGAAAATCCTATATTTTCCTTAAAAGTTGATCGTTGGTTATCTGTTCTTGTCTGAGGTGTACAAGTATCTACCATACTTGTATCGTTAGACGTAGTTTCCTTGAGTAGTTGCTTAAGAAGTTATGATATATTGCTAAAGAATAGATAACAACAATTTTCCATGTGGATTGTAAGGATAAGTTTTTACGCAAAGTTTTAAAATAAAAGAAAATTGTTTAAATTTGTTTATTTGAAGTATCCTTACAATGGCATTTGTGGAAAATTGTTGCTTATATGATTCCACTGACAGTAATATTGGAAAATGGATTTGATTCTTTCATTTGTGGTAGTGTCTAAATTTACCAAATGAGGAAAGTTCCTCATCACCCAAGTTTCAATTGGACCGAAACTTGGAATCATGCAAGTTGAATAGTATGATGAATGAGAACTTTCAAGCATTGGAAAATCAAGACTAATTACTTGTTCACATGGATGTGTGAGTCAAGTGAAGGACTAAAGGGATCGACTACACATTCTTGTGCACTGGTCATGTCCACCACAAAGCTCGTTAAGACTATTTGATTTACTAAAGTTTAGTAAATATGGTTATACTTACAAGTTTAAGTATAATTCTGAAACATTGGAAAAGTCTCAATGTATGGCAGAACGAATGGGAATAATCAAATTAGGCAGAAAGATAAAAGTTTCTCAAATCTGAAAAGATGGGAGAGTACTTTAGTATCATGTTTGTGATCATCTTAATGATTTAGAAATCATATCACAATTAGTCCTCTAAAGGTCTTCTTAGTGCATTCTTATGACTTAGAAGAGGAGTCATGAATTGTTGAAATGGTTAGATCAGGAAGATGAGTCATACTTCGTTCCAAAACAATTCTTAGAGTCATACTCCAAGATTGTAACTTGAGTGACATATCTTAAAGAAAGGTTTAAAACACTTGTCAAATGTAAGAGTAAAAGTGTCCTACTCTTGTACATTTGAAATTGGTAAGTTGTGATGTTTTGGATAAAAAAAGACCAACTAAGGCCAATTGTGTGAAGTGTTTGTCTTGATAAAGAATCCGCACTATCTCTTGAATATTTGGCAAGATAGTCTTATATGTCAAGAGGATAGTGGGAGTCTTAAAGATCCTAAAAAGAATTTCAAGAACTAATCAAGAATAAAACCTGAGGTTCTTCACTAGCACACGACTTGAGGTTTATAACCTATCGTGTTGACATATTCTGTGCCCATTCCAGTTAAAGTTGGCTTTGCATAGGAGTTCTGAAAGTTCTCAATTGGTTGCATAACAACTTGGAAGCAATGGCAGGCCCTGTACTGCCAGGTGGCAAGAAGTTAAGATTGCATAAGTTCAATCCATATGAGTTTGGATTTGTCATTATCCTTGTCTTGTGACTATGGTTTTGACGATTCACATGGATAAGAACACATACACCATAAAATCTAATGGTCATAAGGTTTCTCTCCGATTCATGAAAATGATGGTGAGGAAACACTTCCACCATGTAGATTTGAAGCAGATGGCAAAAGGTCTAAACAATTGAGACTATGATTACGACATCCCTTTTCATAGTTCTGAAATTGTTTAGACACACATGCATGCTATCTAAGGAAAGGTGTATGATTTTGATAAAGTTTTATCAAAGCATCTCGTATCAGAAATCTGAACTTTGGTAAGAAAGTCAATAAAGTATTGATTTCTAGAAGTCCAGCTGATTTCTGAGTACATGTCAAAGCTAGTGGGAGCATAAGTGTTATGCTAATAATCATCATGTAAGTGGGAGCATGATAATTATTGTTAGTGTTGCAAGTTAGCAATGTTAATTATAGAAAACAAAGGTTTCAATTCGTGAGGCTGCAGGGATTGAAAAAGTTATTTTGCTATAATTAAGGGAGAGAATATACTTCATTTCAGTTCTAAAGGCTTAGATTGAGACCTTAATCATCTTTAGTCAAGAATATATATATGAATTTCATGTTGGATTAGTTCAACTTTAGGAAATGCTATATATTGCGTTCTCAAAATTCGATTATGATTACGACATCCCTCTTCATAGTCAAATTTTGAAAACATAGCAAATAAAAATATTGTAGCAAAAGACTGGTCTGGAATCATGTCTTTATGTGAGACATCATGAATCGTGTACCATTTGCTTTTGGTACAGGATCGATTGCATGTGCTATAATATTTGTCATTTCTAAATTTTTCCAAATGCCCAGAGGCATTAAGAAGGGAAAAGGTCTAGAATTGTACATGACTAAAATGATTAAGCAATTGTCGAGGACAATCTGAGGTTTACCAAAGATTGGTTAAGTAAGTCGCTCTTCCTGAATGATTAAGTTATTCAAACCATCCACATTCGGTCATATGTTGGAAGTAGATATGAATCAAGACTGTCATGGGTTGGTTTGTAGAGGTCCAAGTTGGTGGACAAAGTGGTGCTATAACATTCATGAGTGGTCATAAGTTCTTAGTATTGGATTCAACCCACGCTCATTTGAATCACTTCATGGATTTTATCACGAGTGATCATGAGACGATAATATCTTATATTCTTAAAACCTAGAGGTATGAGTTGTTACTATGAGTTGGTTATACATTGATTGCACTAAAACGCATTGGTAACTCGATGTTATAAAACGTGCCTTTGTGTATGATTCAACAAGTAGTAGAACAAGCCATATGAGTCGAAGTTTATCCATTCCTTTTACATTCGGGATAAAAGCGATATCTGTGGGCCCCTCGATGATTTAACGATGACACATGTGAGTGCTTGGCCAAGTCAGGAATGAATTGATTTGTTCAATCAGTCAGTCATCATAAATCGAAAATCGGGAAACAACAAATAGACAGAGAGAATGATTATAATCCATGTCTCAGTCCATATGATATCTAGAATGGAGGAATATATGATCCCTTATCTAATGGACAAGTCATTGACAAGGTCAGAGTTCGACAGCGACTTTAAGAGCTACGATTGCCAGTTAGGTTTTGAAGTCATACTCAATAATAGTTTTAGACTTATCCAAGTGGGAGACTGTTGGATTAATGTCTAAGTCCATAACTATATTTGGTATGTACTTGACCCGACCCGGCATGGTCCATTTGGGTTGCACTTCACCGGCACAATTTATATGGATAGTCTTTTGAGAATAGTATATTTATGATTTATATTAATATATTACAAGTTCTAATATATTAATATGGAATCATATTATTTAATTAGTATTGATCAAGAATTAATTTAGAATTAATTAAGTGATCAAAAAGAACTAATTAAATATGGACTCTTATATATATGGAATGGGCCAAGTTCATTTAGGTTGGGCTAAACTTTCATGGATGGTCCATGGAGCTTTTAACCCATGGATCCTATGTAAATGAAAGGTCATGGGTATTAGGGTTTACATGGATGTAACCCTAATCCTCCATAATATATAAAGGGGTCCTTGGCTCACAAAATTAGAACAAGTGTGTGAAAATAAGAGTGGGCCGATTTTAGTGTGCATACATATTCTCTCAAGTTCTTCCAAGGTGTTTTGGTGATTTGTGATTCCATTTGAGGCTTCCACACTATTGGGGCTAAGCTCTTAAAGTTTGAAGACATCAAGCTACATCAAAAGGTATGTCATCTAACTAGATCTTTGTAGTATAGGTACTTCATAATATGCTAGTTAGGATGAAACCTTAGAATAGTTAATAATTACATGTATAATAGAGAAAACATAGATCCAAGGTTTATAGGGTTGCATGTACACCATAGGAGTGTTAGAATGCTCAAAACCCAACAAATTCGCGTGAGTCTCTCCATTTTGAAGTTTTCCTTGATTGGCAGGAAGTGGGCAGATTTAGTCAATCGGCCGACAATTACCCAAATGGCGTCGTGCCCACTCGGAGACTTGGGTAATTTGGTGATAAAATCCATAGTAATTATCTCCCACTTCCACTTAGGTATGTCCGGTTGGTGGAGTAGACCTGAGGGCTTTTAATATTCGACCTTCACCTTGGCGCAAGTCAGGCACTTGCCCAGGAAGGTAGCGATCTCTTCTTTCATGTTCGGCCACCAATACAATTTCTTGAGATCGAGGTACATCTTGACCAAACCTGGATGAACGGAGTATCTAGTCTTGTGGGCTTTGTTCAATACAACCTCTCTGTAACCACCGAACTTTGGGGTGCAGATCCGGTCCATGAAATAATAGACTCCGTCTCCCTTGATTTCTAGGTTCTTTTTCATTCCCCTCAAGGCTTCACCCGACATGTTCTCTGGTTTTAAGGCTTCCAGCTGAGCCTCCTTGATTTGCGTGGATAAATGGGAATGGATAGTCATGGTTAGTGCCTTCACTCTACGACTTGAGTACTTCTTCCAGCTGAGGACATCTGCCACCACATTGGCCTTGCCAGGATAGTAGCGGATTTTGCACTCGTAATCGCTGAGTAGCTCAACCCATCGCCGTTGTCTCATGTTCAGTTCCTTCTGGTCGAAGATATGCTGCAGGCTTTTATGGTCAGTGAAGATAGTGCACTTGGTTCCGTAGAGATAATGTCTTCATATCTTCAATGCGAATACCACTGCTCCCAATTCCAGTTCATGCGTTGTGTAGTTGACTTCGTGTGCTTTCAACTATCTTGAGGCATAAGAAATGAATTTTCCCCATTGCATGAGCACACAACCTAGGCCCTGATTGGATGCATCACAGTAGACAACGAAGTCCTCCGTCCCTTCGGGCAGGGAGGTTAAGGGTTTGGCAATTCTGGAGAAATTCTGGATAAATCTGCGATAATAGCCAGCGATACCCAAGAATTGACGGATTTCTGTGGGCGTCTTCGGTGCTGACCAGTTCTCTATCGCTTTGATTTTGGAGGGATCCATGTGTATGCCTTATTCGCTTACCACGTGACCTAGGAAGGTTACTTTTCGAATCCAGAATTCGCACTTGTAGAATTTCGCGTACAGCTTCTCCGTCCTTAGGGTTTCCAGCACCGATCTCAAGTGCTGTCGATGATCTTCCTTACTTCTGGAATAGACAAGTATATCGTTGATGAACACGATTACGAACTTGTCCAGGAAAGAACGGCACACCCGATTCATCAGGTCCATGAATATCGCCGGTGCGTTGGTTAGACCGAAGGGCATCACTACAAATTCGTAGTGACCATGCCGAGTTTGAAATACTGTCTTAGGAACATCACTCTCATGGACTCGCAGCTCATGGTACCCTGATCTTAGGTCTATTTTGGAGAAGTAACTGGCTCCCTGAAGTTGATCGAAGAGGTCATCGATTCGAGGAAGAGGGTAACAGTTTTTGACAGTGAGCTTGTTCAGTTCACGGTAATCAATGCACATCCGAAAGGATCCATCCTTCTTTTTACAAATAAGATCGGGGCTCCCCAGGGTCAGGAAGTCGGTCTGATGAATCCTTTGCTGAGCAGCTCATTGAGCTGACTGGATAACTCCTGCATTTCTGTCGGCGCTAATCGGTATAGGGATTTAGCTACGGGGGTAGCTCCGGGGACTAAGTCAATGCGAAACTCGACTTGCCGCTCGGGAGGGATTCCCGGGAGATATTCGGGAAAAACTGTTGGATTAGGTGTCTAAGCGCATAACTATTATTGGTATGTATTCGACCCGAGAGTAGCATGGTCCATTTGGGTTGCATATCATCAGGACAATTTGTTAGGATGGACTTTTGAGAGAAGGTTATTTATGGTTTATTAATATATTATAAGTAATAATATATTAATATGAAATCATATGTTTTAATTAGTAGTGATCAAGAATTAATTTGGAATTAATTTAGTGGTCGAAAGAGACTAATTAAATCTATGGGGACTAATTATGATAATTAGTTATATTTATATGTGTTGGGCTTATGATCCATGTTGGACCAAGTTTATGTATGGATACATAAAGAGTTGGGCCACATGAACCATGGACCATAAAACCCATGGGTATGGATTTGGGTTATATCCATGACCCTAGAAATCCCACATATAAATAGATACTTCATTGCCCAAAATCGCCACTTGTATCTTTTTAGAGTTCATGGTGTCTTTTGTGTGCATGGAAATGTCTCTCAAGTTCATCCTTTGTCCATGGTGTGTTGTGATTCCATTTGAGGCTTCCACACTATTGGGGCTAAGCTCTTTAAGGCCAAATACACCAAGAATTCAAGCTCCATCAAAAGGTATGTCATGCTAACTAGTATATTATAATTTTATGTTAAATGCATGCTAGTTGTAAGATTAATACCTTGGAAACCATTTGCATGTATAATTAGTGAAAACATAGATCCAAGGTATTTAGGGTTGTAGTATACCAAAACCCAACAGTGGTATCAGAGCCATGGGTTGTTTTCAATTATACTTGATGCAAGTTGCTGAAAAAAAAACTGAAAAAAATTGAATTTTTTGCTGTCGGGACAGCAGACTCGACGAGTCCATGAACAAATTCATCCAACTCGTCGAGTTGGTTCATGAACTCGACGAGTTGGACCCCCTGACAGCTTATCTTCGAGTTTTTTGGCCTGTTTTGGATTAGAATCATTACCGCAAAGTGTTTTTGTTCATAAAATTTGTTTTTTGATACTATGTTAATGTTTATTCTCATCCAAATAAAGGATAATAATCAAAGTTTCAAGTTTTATACATGCTTATATGATGCTTGAAAATTGTTGATTATGAATGTTCATGTTTATGAGTTTGTTTAGATTAATAGGAAAAATTATGAGATAGTTGTTTTCAATCCAAATTAATCTTGAAGTTGTTCATAATATGTGTTTTTGTAACTTGTCCTCAAGTTACATTTATGAATTTTAAAACCCATAAAAATTCCATAAGTTATGAAAAAATGAAGAGTCACATTTTTAATGCTTTTAAAGTCTTCCATAACTTGTCTACAAGTTATGGAACTTGAAAGGTTTTTTCCATTAAACCACTTTAAAATTCATAAGTTATGGAAACCATAAGTTTTTTGAATTGTTCAAAACTTGTCCTCAAGTTTTGGAATTTGTAAAGTCAAACCCCATATACACTTTAATTCCAAACCCAAGAATTTTAAAAGTTAAAGTTCAAACTTTATGGACTTCATTAAATTAGTTAAAGTCTCTAATTAAAAGAGTTAATAATTCCATAAAGACATGGTTTAAGTTTAATTAAATTAAGAGTATAGTTTAATTAATAGATTAAACCACCAAGTATTTTAAATGTTTAAAATACACCCTTATACTATTATAATATTAATAGTTAATACTTATATATATATATATATATATATATATATATATATATATATATATATATATATAAGAACAAAGTCAGTCTTACCGTTAGTAGGACTCATTCACGAAGCCGGTCTATAAGGGGGGTATAAGGTTACTGCCTATAAAATGGCAGTTTAATGGGTGTCCACTCTCACCCACCGCTTCCTTGACCGGTGGAGGGTCGTTAGCCGAACGGGTAGGACAAGGACTATAATTCTCCCTTCATTAAAAGTATTAATGATAAAATACTAAGTAACTAAACCTTTTATAAATACCCAATCTTAGTTACTTAGGAAAAAGTGAATAAGGTGCTAATCCATGAAATTACACTTTGCACTTTGTTTAAGTCGGTTAGTGGAGCGTGTGTGGTTAACCAGCACACTAACTCGTATTTAACAAGGTAGGCAAAGGGTAACCTAATGTTTATCATAGTATCGATGGAGCGTGTGTGGTTAACCGGCACATTGATTGAGGGGTAAACACTTAAGGGTACCAAGTAATTTGCATGGTTACTTCACACCTTGTTTTGTGATCCTCGGCATCCCAGTCACAAAACCTGAAGGGCACACTCGAGATTGAAACATGCCATTGAACAGTTCAATGAATCTCAAAGATCTAGGAGTTTCAAAAACCAATTAAAACCTAATAATATATATTTCGTTTTCACGGTGGAAATTGGTGAATCGTCATTCGCCTACCTTCAAATATTTTATAGCTTGGATTACGACATCCCTCTTCCAAGTTATAAAAGTATTGTGTTGGGTCTTAGCCTTAATATTTCATATTGGGTGTTATATTAAGGACTTTAAATCAGCTATCTTGAGTATCTCCCAAAAGATGTCTGGTTTAGACATTTATGATCTTCCCAAATCTCTTGAAACAAGCTTTCCTAAATGAAGATGATGTCCCATGGAAATCATACTTCTTTCACCTCCTCCAATTATTCTCCCTAACCCACAAGTTCCTAAAAAGTTTAAGGTCACTGAAGCCCTATTGGCAAGCAAAGGTCTATGTGTGATCACATCTTGGAGATGTAGTCACATATTGACAAGCCGGGAGAGTTGGGTGTCAAAGTCTTGAGAAACTTGGTGGCTCAACTACTTTCTAAGTCACATAGTGAGTTCTTTTGGAACACCTATGAAACAGACTATGACAAGACCCTTAATGATCTTATCTATTTGCTAAGATCAACTTCCTAAAAACTTTATGGACATTGAAAATGATGACACTGGGAATCCAAAAAAGCATTCTCTTCCCAATGGAAATGGATCGGCCATAGTCAACTCAGTTGACCAAATGGTAAAGAGAAAAGCTAAGTCTGAGATAGTCCCATTACCAAAGGGTCCATATGTTTATATTGCCAAAGAAAGGGGCATTGGTTGCGTAGCTGCCAAATTTACCTAAGGATGTTAAAGTCAATAAGTTTGACTCTACTTCAGGTAAAGTCCACTATTTAACTCTGCTAAGTTTCTATTCTGAGATTCTTGACACATGATGTGACTGGGTCACATGTTGATGGTTTAAGAATCAAAGAAAAGTGAAGAAACTTAAAGAAAGAATATGCTGAATCTGATCGCGTAGATGGATTTCTATCGCATAGTTTGAAGATCGGATTCTTGAGCTACTTCTTAGGAGTTATGATATTTTGCTTAGGAATAGATAACAACAAGTTTTCATATGGATTGTAAGGATAAGTTTTTCCGCAAAGTTTTAAAATAAAAGGTAAATCTTTTGATTTTATTTATTTTAAAATATCCTTACAATGGCATTTGTGAAAATCTGTGTTGCTTATAATATTCCATTAAGAGCAAGAGTGGAAATACGAATTTGATTCTTTCATTTGTGGTAGTGTCTAAATTTACCAAATAAGGAAAGATTCTCATCACCCAAGTTTCAGTTGGATAGAAACTTGGAATCATGTAAGTTGTATAGCATGATGAATGAGAACTTTCGAGCATTGGAAAAATTAAGACTAACTACTTGTTCACATGGGTGTGTGAGTCAAGTGAAGGACTAAGGGATCGGGTACACATTCTTGTGCACTGGTCAGAGTCCACCACAAAAGATCGATAAGACTATTCGTCATAATTTACTATACCTCAGTAAATATGGTTATACTTACACGCTTAAGTGTAATTCTGAGACATTGGAAAAGGTTCCAATGTATGGTAGAGCGAATAAGAAGAATCAATTTAGGCAGAAAGATAAAAGTTTCTCAAATCTGAAAAGATGGGAGAGTACTTTAGTATCATGTTTTAAGACCATCTTAATGATTTTGAGACCTTATCACATTTCATCCTCTAAGTTCATTCTGATAGTTAAGAAGAGGAGTTATGAATTACTGAAGTGGTTAAATCAAGAAGATGATTCATACTTCGTTCCAAAAACAATTCTTAGAGTTATACTCTAAGATTGTAACTTGAGTGATATGTCTTAAAGAAGGTTTAAAACACTTATCAAATGTAAGAGTAAAAGTTTTCTACTCTTGTACATTTGAAATTGGTAAGTTGTGATGTTTTGGATAAAACAAAGACCAACTAAGGCCAATTGTGTGAAGTGTTTGTCTTGATTAGAATCCACACTATCTCTTGAATATCTGACAAGAAAGTCTTATATGTCAAGAGGACAGTGGGAGTCTTAAAGGTCTTGAAAGTCTCAAGAACTAATCAAGAATAAAACCTGAAGTTCTTCACTAGCACACGACTTGAGGTTTATAACCTATCGTGTTGACATATTATGTGCCCATTCCAGTTAAAGTTGGCTTTGCATATGAGTTCTTAGAGTTCTCAATTGGTTGCACAACAACTTGGAAGCAATGGCAGGCCCTTGAGCTGCCAGGTGGCAAGAAATTAAGATTAAGTTCAGTCCATATGAGTTTGGATTTGTCATTATCCTTGTCTTGTGACTATGGTTTTGACAATTCACATGGATAAGAACACATACACCATTAAATCTAAGGGTCATAAGGTTTCTCTCCGATTCATGAAAATGATGGTGAGGAAACACTTCCACCAAGTAGATTTGAAGTAGATAGCAATTGTGATATTTGCATTCTCAAAGTCGTTAGTGGAGCTGTGTGGTTAACCGACACACTAACATGGACTTGTGAGAAGTGGCAAAGGTCTAAACAATTGGGACTATGATTACGGCATCCCTTTTCATAGTTCTGAAAATGTTTAGACACACCTGTGAGCTATCTAAGATAAGGTGTATGATATTGATAAAGTTTTATCAAAGCAATCTAGTATCAGAAATCTGAACTTTGGTAAGAAAGTCAATAAAGTATTGTTTTTTCTAGAAGTTCAACTGATTTCTGAGTACATGTCAAAGCTAGTGGGAGCATAAGTGTTATGCTAATAATCATCATGTTAGTGGGAGCATGATAATTATGATAAAGGTTGCAAGTTAGCAATGTTAATTATAGAAAACAAAAGATTTCAATTGGGAAAAAGTTGTTTTGCTATAATTAAGGGAGAGGAAATTATACTTCATCTCAAATCTAAAATCTTAGATTGAGGTTTTAATCGTATTTAGTCAAGTATATATATGAATGTTATGTTGGAATGGCTCAACATAAGAAAATTCTAATATAGGGTCCATTATTTGCGTTCTAAAATTCGATTATGATTACGACATCCCTTTTCATAATCTGAATTATGAGAACTTGGCAAATTGAAATGGAAATATTATAGCAAAAGACTGGTTTAGTCTTTATGTGATACATCATGAATCGTGTCCCATATGCTTCGGATATAGGATCGATTGCATGTGCTATATTCATCCTTTCTAAAATTTTCCAAATGCCTGGGGCATTAAGAAGGGAAAAGGTCTAGAATTGGATATGACTAAAAGGATTAAACAATTGTCGAGGACAATCTAAGGTTTACCAAAGATTGGTTGCTCAAGGACAATTGGAAGTATAATGATAATTCTGGAAGGACCATATTGACATAATCTGTAAGGAGGAAACTCTTGTTCAGAAGTGATAGTCACAATGGAATACGGAAATGTTTCAAAGTTAGAAATTATTCAATCTGTGTAAGATTAGGAAACTTAATGCAAGAAGGATGTTTCCAAGGAGTTGATCTCCTTTGGAATGCTCTGTAATGTTTGTTGTCAAGTCTATCTGACTTTGTGCATAATCATTACAAGAGGATCAATGCATATAAGTTTAGAATCTAACAGATTTCAGTAAATGGCATGAATTTGGAATTCTTGCATTTGCAGTAAGGATTTGGGACTATGAAAAGAGGATCATTGGAGTTATGTTCAATTGATCTATTTCACAAAGTAAAGATCATAGACAAACATAGTATTCATACTTGGTGTATGGCATAACTAGTGTTTAGAAAACATAGTGTACATGCTTGGAGCATGGGACAACTATTGTTTTAAATTCAAGAGTAAAGTTGATAGCTGAAATAGTATACAATGAATAATGTGTAATCATATGGTGATAAATAAAAGGTGTTTTATTTATGTTCATAGGTTTTGATACCATATTCGATTCAATTATTCTTGTGTTTCATTTTGCATGTTTTGAATTCCAGAATAAACTAGGTCATTGTTCTGGATGACTAAGTTATTCAAACCATCCACAGTCGGTCATATGTTGGAAGTAGATATGAATTAAGACTGTCATGGGTTGGCTTGTAGAGGTCTAAGATGTTGGACAAAGGGCTACAACACTCATGAGTGCTCATAAGTTCTGAGTATTGGATTCAACCCGCGCTCATTGGAATCACTTCATGGATTTTATCACGAGTGATCATGAGACGATAATATCTTAGATTCTTCAAACCTAGAGATATGAGTTGTTACTATGAGTTGGTTATACATTGATTGCACGAAAACGCATTGGTAACTCGATGTTATAAAACGTGCCTTTGTGTATGATTCAACAAGTAGTAAAACAAGCCATATGAGTCGAAGTTTATCCATTCCTTTTACCTTCGGGATAAAAGCGATATCTGTGGGCCCCTCGATGATTTGGTGATGACAAACGTAAGTGCTCGGCCGGGCCTGGACTGATTTGATTTGTTCAATTAGTCAGTCGTCATAAATCGGAAATCGGGAAACAACAAATGGACAGAGAGAATGATTATAATCCATGTCTCAGTCCATATGATATCTAGAATGGAGGAATATATGATCCCTTATCTAATGGACATGTCATTTGATTTGTTCAGAGTTTGACAGCGGCTTTAAGAGCTACGATTGCTAGTCGGGATCTTGGAGTCATACTTGAATAATAGTTTTAGACTTATCCAAGTGGGAGACTGTTGGATTAGGTGTCTAAGCCCATAACTATTATTGGTATGTATTCGACCCGAGAGTAGCATGGTCCATTTGGGTTGCATATCATCAGGACAATTTGTTAGGATGGACTTTTGAGAGAAGGTCATTTATGGTTTATTAATATATTATAAGTAATAATATATTAATATGAAATCATATGTTTTAATTAGTAGTGATCAAGAATTAATTTGGAATTAATTTAGTGGTCGAAAGAGACTAATTAAATCTATGGGGACTAATTATCATAATTAGTTATATTTATATGTGTTGGGCTTATGATCCATGTTGGACCAAGTTTATGTATGGATACATAAAGAGTTGGGCCACATGAACCATGGATCATAAAACCCATGGGTATGGATTTGGGTTATATCCATGACCCTAGAAATCCCACATATAAATAGATACTTCATTGCCCAAAATCGCCACTTGTATCTTTTTAGAGTTCATGGTGTCTTTTGTGTGCATGGAATTGTCTCTCAAGTTCATCCTTTGTCCATGGTGTGTTGTGATTCCATTTGAGGCTTCCACACTATTGGGGCTAAGCTCTTTAAGGCCAAATACACCAAGAATTCAAGCTCCATCAAAAGGTATGTCATGCTAACTAGTATATTATAATTTTATGTTAAATGCATGCTAGTTGTAAGATTAATACCTTGGAAACCATTTGCATGTATAATTAGTGAAAACATAGATCCAAGGTATTTAGGGTTGTAGTATACCAAAACCCAACAAAAACATCGGGAAAGTTGCAGACTTTGGGGATGCTCTCGAGGTCTTTAACTTCCTTCTTCTCGTTAATGACATGGGATAGGAATGCATGACACTCCTTTCACAGAAGTTTTTGGGGTTTGATGCACGAAACGATACGGAGGTTTGAACTGAGTTTATTGCCGTAAATCATGAGAGTTTCATCAGAGGAAAGATTGAGACGGATAGCTTTTTCGTAACAAAGGATATCAGCATGATTGGGGCTCAACCAATCCATGCCGATGATGACATCGAAGCTCTTTATGGAAACTGGCATAAGGTCGATGGGAAATGAATGATCGTTTAAGGTAAGGGTACAACCTACGTATATATCATTAGTGCTCTCTTTCTCACCGTTACCCATCTCGACGGTAAATGTTTCGGTTAGTGGTTCATGTTTATGTTTGAGAAGATGTTTGAATGCATGACTAATAAAACTTCTCTCCGCACCAGAATCGAAAAGAATGCATGCATAAGAGTTGTCGAGGAGGAACGTACCCGAAACAACGGTGGGATCTGCAACAGCCTCTTCTTGGCCCATCGCTAGCACTCTCCCCGTGCTACCAGTTGTTGTTGCCTTGAGGCAGTTTCTCTTGTAGTGCCCGACTTCTCCACAACCATAACAGGTTTGACCGACGCCTGTTTCAGATCCCGATTGGTTGGTTGGACTAGTGCCTTGCAAACTCGATCTGTGTGCCCCTTTTTGCCACAGCCGGTGCATGACATTTCTCAGCATGGGCCGGGATTATGATGATAGTTACACTTGTCGCACCAAGGAAGGGTACCAGCATATCTACTTGTAGGTGCTTGAATGGCAGGGGCAGCGGAAGGAGTAGTAGCAGTGTGGACTGCCACCGTTTGTTGTTTCTTTGAGGGCTCTTGCGAAGGCCGGCCCTTTCGCTGCTTCCAGAACTTTCTTTTCTCACCGCTCACCTTTGCTGGTTCGGAAGCGGTTGTCACTTTATCAAGATCAACTTCGTGATCTATGAGTGTCTGTGCCAGGAACTTGGCGCTGTCAAAAGTGTTTGGCCTGGCAGCCAAGACATTCCCTTGCGTTAGGGGTGTCAATCCCCAAATGTATCTCTCTATCTTCTTGCTTTCCGGGGTGACCATTCCCGGGCAAAGAACTGCTAGGTCTTCAAACCTTGAAGTGTAGGCAGCAATGTCGGAACCCTTCATCTTCAGGGTCCAGAGTTCGTGCTCCAGTTTCTGCATTTCGCCCCGTGGGCAGTACTCAGCTAGCATGAGTTCCTTTAAACTTTCCCAACCCATAGCATTCGCCACTGGCAGGGTTAAGGATTTGACCCGACCATTCCACCAGGTCAGTGCTCTGTTGGCGAAAGTGCAAGCGGCGAATTTTACTTTGTTGGCTTCAGAACAGGAACAGATTTCGAAAATGGACTCAATCTTCTCGAACCATTGGGTCAGGGCAATAACCCCTTCTTTGCCGTCGAAAGATGTGGGTTTCGCGTTCATGAAGTCCTTATAGGAACACTCCTTTTGGTGTCCCTGACCACCTTCATGATTTTAGGGATAAGTACCACCTCCGAGCCTGCCAGATCCGCCAGGATTAATCTGTGACATCGCGGCAGCCACAGCAGCAGTAACAGCTGCCTGGAACATAGCGGGATCAAACTGAGGGGGTGGTGGTGGTGGTGGAGTGTCGTCATTTCCTCTTATGGGCCTTCTTCGGGGAGGCATCTTATTCTACCAACAACCAGGAAGAAGAGGACTGTAAGTCCTCAAGATATATGAAACAAAATATATCCCATCCTGATAATAAAGTGTTCTACCAAGCGATAAGCAAAGAAAGGTTACTAATGCAAGCAAGTTATCGCTAAGAGACGAATAGGTAGCAACACTAGGAATGAATTTCTACAATGTATTCGGCTCTGGCTAAAATACTCCTACAGTATTTTAAGTTGTATGTTTTTTTCTTTTGATACCTTGTTGTATGGATACTAGGTAAGTTTTAGGCCTGTTGCAACACCACAGTCACTCCCAAGCACATGTTGGTCATGTCTCGAATGAATATAGTTGATCAGGCTATATTGACCCTAGACATGATTACATAACTGCCCAGGTTTAACCGCAGTGTCCAACATCCAAATACTTTTTTTTGTTCTACTCCTGATACTGTTTCTGGTACGTAGGTATACTTGTATACTTTTTGCAAAAATACTTATATTTTAAAAGTATACTTTTAGTTCAGAGCACTCCGGCCCCTTAGTGTTTATAGTTGTATACCATGTAAGGTTCGGTATACTTAGTTCACTATAAACAATAGCTCTGATACCAATCTGTCACACCCCCGAACCGTCGGAACGGACGGCGGAAACGTCCGGGGGCGGGTGACGTCATCCGTAGTATCACAACAATCGTATCATAGCAATCAAAGTAAACACAGCCATCACTTTATAATATTAATATTTACATCTGTTTGAAAGCTTAGTTTGTACATGTCAGCATATAACAAAAGTAAAAGATAAAGACGAGACTCCAAGATGCACCGTCTTCTCCAAAAGTTGGCAAGAGTACCTGTCTATTGCTGCCCTGAGAATACAAGCAGTTTTAAAATATCAGCATAAAGCTGGTGAGTTCATAAGCGTTTAGTTCTGGTGAAAGAATTGTTTCTTTGATCCTTTGAAAAGTGTTTCCCAAGAAAATCCTATATTTTCTTATGAAAGATGTTTGATTATCCATTAGTTGTATGTTAAACAGTCTGTTTATGTAAGGTTGAGTTATCCCAGGAAAATCCTATATTTTCCTTAAAAGTTGATAGTTGGTTATCTATTCTTGTCTGAGGTGTACAAGTATCTACCATACTTGTATCATTAGACGTAGTTTCCTTGAAGAACTCTGTTTGTTTCCTGTAAGGTGTATTAGCCTCATTACATAAATAAAACTAATAAATAAGTGGTGAACTAAATCCTAAGGGTATTATTAATACCCTCTAGTAAATGAATCGGTTATTACTTTGAGGTTAGTTCACTTGATTCATTATTACAAAAGTAAGTTACTATTATCTAGAATGCGAGTGTCATAACCGTACTTAGACTTGATATGGCACGTAACGGGGCCAGTATCTTTTTATGACTTTGTCACCCCTGGACCTATCGGTCCAACTGTAGCTAGCAGTAAGGTGCGGGATAGTCAGTACCGTATAGATCTATACACAACAGTCACGCTCTCCCTACAAGAGATTCTGGTTACAAGTGTTAGTCCTACACTCTCGAATCCGGTGGGAGTGTAACCAAGGACGTGTCTCCAATTTTAGAGTAACAATTTGCATGTAATAATACCGAAAATCCTGTTTATGTTTTGTATGAATCCTTTATAAAATATCACATTTTATGATAAGATTCACAAGTTCATTGCTTTAGTTTTGAAAACTGTTTCTACGAGTTGATTTCTTAATCGTTTAGTAAAACTGTTTTCTGTGTTAAAAGCATACCGAACATATAATTATTTTATACCAAATAATATACTTTGAGCACAAGTTTCCTTGTATTTTTGATTGTATCCCCCCCTGAAAACATGAAAAACTCGGAAAAAACGTAGGGGTATGAACTTACTATTTGACGTGGGATTCGAGTGTAAGTTGCTAGGAATTGCTGAGTGTCAAATAAAGCCTCGGGTACAAATGGATCCTATTTAGCATGTAAAAGTACATATATGCATTAGGTGAGGGCATAACATTAGTTGTTATGGAAAGAACCACTTTAGGGACAAGGAAACACTTAAAACTAAGTGTTAGAATCGCATGTGATTTGAAAATGGGGAGTTTGCGGTCGTAAAAGGAGTGTACGGTCAAGGGTTTGCAGCCCAACAGGGTTTACGACCCATATGTTTACTGCCCAAGTGTTTGCGGTCCATGGGTTTACGGCCCATGGGTTTACGGCCCATGGGTTTACGGCCCATGTGTTTACAGCCGAAAACACTTGGTGAAAGGTGCGATTTTCGGTGTTTCAAGGTCCTTTCTAGCCTTTTGGAAGTGTCCTGAGCCTCGTGCCCAGCTCAAGGAAGAGTTTAAAGGTCACTAATCGACCAAAAATGGAGTTTACGGCCATTGAAGGGAGTTCGGCCGTTAACCCCTGTTTTCATGCGTTTCAGGTCGATTTTTAGGCGAAAATCGATGGTTTCTAGTAGATAACAATTACAGATGGTAGTTACTTACTGTTAATAAGCATGGAATGAGGTTTTTAGCCACCAAGAACTAGTGTGTGTTCTTGGTGTTCTTGGTGAGAGAGAAAATCTAGAAAATGATGAAATTTAGGAGATGAGACATGGATTCATCACTAGAATAAGGATAGAAACACAATCAAAGTGAAGAATCACTTACATTCTTGAGGATCCTTGAGCAAATTCGAAGTTTGTAGAGACAGAGAGAGAGTAGAGAGAGAAAGCTCCTGATATGTGTAAAGTGAGAAATGAACGCCACTCATCCCTTATATAGGGGTGAGTTTACGACCAAGGGGTGGGGTGGAGGGTTTACGGCTGTGAACAGGGTTTACGGTCGTAATAAGGGTTTACGGTCGTAAACTGAGTTTGCAGCCGTAAACTCCTCTCGAAGGGGTGTTTGGCCCGGATGCTATGCTTTGACTTAAAAAACCTCGTTCTTGGACCCATACTTTGATTGTACTAAGCTTAGAATATTCCGTTACACCAAAAATAATACTAACGTGAACGGAAATAAATCCGAATTGATGTATTTAGAACGTATGGTCCTTCCCAAACTAAGAAATTTGACGGAATTAAATAAAAACTCAAATTTTATTAACGGAAACTGGGTAAGGATAACGGAAAAAGTTTCGGGTTGTCACACATGGGGACCTTAGCCGAAGAACAGTTGTCCATTGAATATTTCTTTAACAGTTCAGTAGTGTATTTTTCCTGATGGATGAATATCCCTTGAGGGACTTGTTTCACTTGAAAACCTAGAAAGAAGTTAATCTCTCTATTCATGCTCATTTGGAACTTGTTGGTCATGAGCTTAGCAAATTCATCCACCATTTTTTGATCAGTTGATCCGAAGATGATAGCATCCACATATATGTGTACAAGCATGAGGTGATTACCATTTGCTTTTCTAAATAAAGTGGGATCAATCACTCCTCTTTTGTATCCGGACGAGACAAGAAATTCAGAGAGAGTCTCGTACCATGCTCTTGGGGCTTGCTTTAGACCGTAGACTGCTTTTTCAAGCTTGTAGCTATGGTTTGGGAATTCAAGACTTTCAAAGCCCGGAGGTTGCTGAAGATAAACTTCCTCTTTTAATTCACCGTTGAGAAAAGCGCTTTTCACATCCATTTGATGAACATTGATGTTCTTGTGAGCTGCGTATGCTAAGAAGATTCAGATGGCTTCCATTCGTGCCACCGAAGCATACGTTTCATCATAGTCAATACCTTCAAGTTGACTATATCCCTTGGCAACTAGCCTTGCCTTGTTTCTGACGACCGCACCGGATTCATCCAGCTTATTCTTGTACACCCATCTAGTACCAACAATAGTGTGACCTTGCGGCTTCGGAACGAGCTGCCATACTTTGTTTCTTTTGAATTCTTCTAGCTCTTCTTGCATTGCTTGATATCCAGTCTGGTTCTTGTAATGCTTCTCTGATCGTTCGGGGCTCGACCGAGGACATAAATGCTGCGTAGTGATAGTGATCAGATAAATCATTGGAAGATCGAGACTGGCTACCTGCAGATAGGTTGCCGATGATTTGACCTGGTGGGTGGTCCTTCGTCCATACGTGTAGACAGGGTTGCAGATGATCAGCAGCTGCGGTATAGGGAATGTCTTCAATATCGGAAGACTCTGCGGTTGGAGATGGCAGTTCCCCCTGGACTTGAGAACATCCTGCTCAATTGTCTTGAACTGGAAAGGTGGGATCAGAGTTTTCGTGGGCAGATGGTGAAGGTTCCCCCTGGGTTGCAGACGGGAGTTCCGCTTGAACCTGAGAAGGTTCCCCCTGGATTGCGGATGGGAGTGTGATAATCCTTCAGTCTGTTCTTATGTCAATGTTCTCTATGTTTTCATCATCCGAGTCCGAAGAAACGTTTGATGGTTGAAATTCTATGCGGATAGGGATTGGAGCTGCATCTTCTAGTACTGGAACCTCGATGGTTGTTGTATGGTCCGGAGTTGAGTTTTCCCCCTCAACCGGCGAGGTGGAAGTATTCAGTGATGCCTCATCGGACGGTGTAGGACCAGATACGTCAGCATGCTGCTGTAGAGCTTCCGGGGACACAAGAACTTCGGATAACTTGGCTGTTTCTATAGGGTCGAAGAGATCATCGTAGTTTAGTTCAACTAGGTTTAGTAGACCCGAAGAAGTAGGAATATCACACTCTAGGATTGTTGTGGTTTCGGTTGATGGAGCGGTGTTGCGGATGTGATAGTCATCAAATTTCACATTGAAGCTTTCAATTATTAGCCTTGTGCGTCTAATGAGAACCCTATAAGCAACTTTGTTAGTGGAGTAGCCAAGGAAGATGCCTTCATCAGACTTCGGTGCGAATTTGTTAAGGTGGTCTCTGTTGTTTATTACGAAACATCTACACCCAAATATATGGAAGAATTGGACATTTGGCTTGCGGTTGTTAAGTCCCTCATACGATGTTTTGCTGAGACGTTTGCACACAATGCTTCGGTTCTGTACAATGCAAGCTGTGGCCACTGCTTCGGCCCAGAAGTAGAGAGGAAGGTGTGCGAAGTTGAGCATAGATCTGGCTGCTTCTACTAGAGTGCGGTTCCTTCGCTCTACTACCCCATTTTGTTGCGGTGTGTAGGGAGCTGAGAAGTTGTGAGTGATGCCCTTTTAAACTAAGAAACTATTTAGGAGATGGTTTGTAAACTCGGTTCCATTATCACTTCGGATGCGTCGTACTGGTAACTTGATATGAAGTTCAATTTCCTTGATTAAATTGATCAACATCTGCGGAGTTTCTGATTTGAGTCTTAAGAAAGAGACCCAGGTGAACCGTGTGAAGTCATCAACTATAACCAGTATGTATTTCTTGTGATGAAGACTGGCTACGGTAGATGGACCGCATATATCAATGTGCAAGAGTTCCAGTGGTTCAGAAATTGAGGAGTCAATCACCATGGGGTGACTTGCTTTGGATTACTTTCCACATTCACATGCAGGACAGAGAGTATCATTGCTGAACTTGAGGATTGGAAGACCTCTGACTAGTTCTCCGGTGACCAAATTGTTGATGTATCTGATGTTGAGATGAGCTAGCTTGCGGTGCCATAGCCAGCTGACTTTGGATACTGCTTTGGATAGGAAGAAAAGCCCCGGTCTTTGCATCCAAGTTCCGAAGGAATGTCTTACACTCTCAAGAATTCCCGAGAATCCCGAGAAAACCCGCTTTCTCCTGTCGAAGTTATGCTCGGTTTTCATCTCACCATCTTCACTCTATGAAGTGAGTTCATACCCCTATAACTACGTTTTCAAATGCTTTGTAAATGCTTTTATACACTTTTAGGGGGGGGGGGGGAATACAAGTAAACACACGATTATCCTCGTGTGAATAACATAAATCTTTTGTTATACTTTTTGTTATAATCAATCATATGTGATTTATAACTATCATACGAAAACGTTCTCATACAACATATCACGAGAACACTCTGTCCTTTTTGGAATGAAACATGTTGTTAGGTAAATATGAAACACTTTATTTATATTTTGAGTATAAATGTTCAATAATGTTATTACAAATGTTATACTTTACATACAAAGTCGACACTACACTAGGGTTTATCATACAAACGAATCACACTTTTGGAAAAAAACTATAATAGGTATAGTTTACTAGATATTCATCAGATTTCACATACTATAAATACTATATCAAGGGAATACTTTCATATACAAGAACAAATGGACTTTTCATACATAAATCTATTTGATACTAAGTTTTGTGAGACATTCAACTTCACGTACTTTCAAGTATGCAGTTAAAGTCCTGTATTATATACCATAATCTCTTGTAGGGAGAGCGTGATTCTTGTGTATAGATCTATACGGGATTGACAATCCCACACCTAAACTGTTAGCTACAGTTAGACCGGCAAGTCTGGGGTGACAATCGTCATAACATTCCAACGCCTGAAGAACGTTGTTACTGGCAGTCTGGGTCAATAGCATGGTTATAAAACTCACATGGAGTATTAAAAACACGTTGATTTACGGGGTTATCAAATGCCTTAGTGATTTTATACATACATAAATCTACTATTCTAGGCATGAAAAACACTTTTGCATTTCAGTTTTGGAACTTTTAAACTACCACATATTTATGGAAAAACATTGGATTTCTAAAAGCAAACATTCAAATCAGTCAGGTCTTGGTAGAAGACTACTTTTATACTAGTAGGAAATATAGGATTTTCTAGGAGTTTTCAAACATCTACAAACAATTTCATTCAGATTTATACAAACATTAACATTAATTACTTATGAACTCACCAGCTTAAATGCTGATCTACTCTTTCAAATCTACTTGTATTTCTCAGGGATTCAGTAATACAGGTAAACTTCAGCTTTTGGAGAAGTGATGCTAAGGCGTCAGTTTAAAACTCATTTTAACATCATATTGTAATTTGTTTTGAAACAAGTATCATTCAACAATGTAACTTATAAATTATATATATGATGGTTGGTTTACTTTTTTACTATGTATTCAACTGTTACGATACTACATGAAGTCATCCGCCCTCGAACGATTCCGCCGTTCTGGTTTGGGGGTGTGACAGATTGGTATCAGAGCATTGTTTATAGTGAACTAAGTATATCGAACCACATAAGATATACAAACTATAAATGCATAGGGACTAAAACTCTCTGGCAAAACGTTTTTACACCTAAACCGCATTTCATGTAGCTTAAATTATTTGGGTCATAAAAGCACAAATACATGGATACAACGAGTCATTTTCATAGTTAGAACTATACAAGAAGTATTAAGACAAGTTGGACACTACGACTAGGCCTCAGAATATGTAATCGGATTTGGGACGAATATAGCCTGATCAACTATATTTATCCGAGATCGGACTAATGTATGTCGAGGAATGGTCGTAGTGAGCAACAAGTTAAAACTTACCAAAATGACACTAGTATCAAACATACAAACTTAAATACTATAGGAGTATTTGGTAAATACAATATTCTAACTTACATGTTTAGATTCAAATGTTTTTAATTTCTAGACAATTCTCATACCTCTATTCTCGTACAGACACAATGGCTGGATTCTATCCATCAGGGGATCCCTACTACCCGAATCAGGGCAATGGAGGATGGATAGAGGAGGACCCCGAAGAGGATGAGGAACCTATAGAGTTGGAGGAAGAGGATGACTCTGGGATGGACTCAGAACCAGAAGTAATCAACCCACCAGTCGCTCAACCTCCCGCATTTAGGGGAAACTTTCAGGGACCAACTCCCATTTGGGGAAGCCACATTCACCATTGGAGCCGACAGCACGAATTACGTCCTCCCTATGGTATGTGTCGGGACTTCTACGACGTCAGGGGTGGAGGTTCAGCCGACCGAGCACTCCCAGTCATGGTGGGAAAACTAGTCAACCAGTCCTATCAATCCGGGGTTCAAGCAGACCGGATTCGTGAAGTCAACGTGGAAGTACAAGTTCACACTTCCGACATCCGTCGACTGGACAGGTTCCAGGAAAATGCCCAACTCCGCACCGACACATTCCAAGATCAACTGATTACAGCCCTCTCTGAAATAAGGGAAATGAGGGAACAACAAGCCGCTTTTGATAGGCGTCTTATAGGAGCAAAGCAATCAGACGCGGAGTCGAGCTCCAGGCGCAACCTACGTCGCAAGTAGTACTTGCTCGGATCCCAAGGATTTTGTTATAGAATAGGAACTCGGCTAAAAGTCTTACTTTTCTTTAACTTCTGTATCGGAGACCCATAGAAGGGTCAAAATTTTCTTAACTTCAAAATGTAACTCAACGTATGTTTAATATATATGAAGAAATTTCTTTGTGTGTTAATTCCTTGAATACCACTCAGATTCATAACTCTATCTATCATTATACAAACTTATATTATGAAACAAACTCTAAACCTTCGGTAGGTCAGTCAAATTCATAAATTGACGAAAATAACAAATTTATTAACACACAACTTCCAATCATCAAAGACTTATGTTCTTCATTCTATTTCTCTAGCAGAACGATGCCGCCCCGTAGATCTGCACGCCGCGTCAACAACACAACACCTCCACCACCACCACCTCCATCAACGGATAATGCCATCTTGATAGTTGCTATAACAGCTGCAGTGACAGCAGCAACGGCACAGATGAGTAATAATGGGTCCGGAGGGGGGGTAAATAGCTCTACGAATGGCCAACGTCAGGGTCGTTCAGGGGATTGCACCTTCAAAGACTTCACCAATAGCAAGCCCATATATTTTAATGGATCCAGAGGGATAATGGCTCTATCACAATGGATAGAGAAAACAGAAGCGGTTTTCGAGATCTGTGCATGTCTGGAAGTGAGCAAGGTAAAATTTGCTGCTTGTACATTCTCCGAGAGAGCTCTGACGTGGTGGAATGGCCATGTCAAGCCACTAACTCTGGTAGTGGCTAATTCTATGGGTTGGGAGAATCTAAAGCAAATGTTAATGCAAGAGTACTGTCCAAGGGGCGAGGTACAAAAGCTAGAGCAGGAACTTTGGGGCCTTACTATGGTAGGCTCGGACATCACAACCTATACGAATAGGTTTAGTGATCTGGCAATCCTTTGCCCAGGGATGGTTTCTCTAGAGAGCAAGAAGATCGAAAGATACATTTGGGGACTGTCACCCCATATTCGAGGAAGTGTACTAGCTTCCAAACCAGTCACTTTCGATAGCGCCAAACAGTTGGCACAAGCTCTCGTTGACCATGGGATCTGTCAAGGCCTCGCAACTGCTGTCCCGGAGAAAACCATAGGAAACAACAACAACATCAGTACCAACAACAACAAGAAGAAGAAGTTTTGGAACAAGAGGAAGAGTCAGTATTCACAGGAACCCTCCAAGAAGCAACAAATAGTGGCAGTCCATGCCGCTATTACCCCCACTGCTGCTCATGTTACCTCTACACCAGCAAAGCAATATGCTGGGAACCTACCGAAGTGCAGCAAATGCAATTTCCATCACAAAGGAAATTGTCGGGAGATGCACTGCAACAACCGCAACAAGAAAGGGCACACTGCCCGTTTCTGTAAGGCACCGGCACGACCAATCACCCAAGTCCCTGGAGTCGGTGTGGGCCAGGCGTGTTATGGGTGTGGTGAGGCTGGACACTACAAGAGAGACTGCCCTAAGGCAAGGAATGCTGGCAGCATAGGAAGAGTGCTGGCATTAGGACAGAATGAAGCAATAGCTGATCCCACGGTGGTTACAGGTACGTTTCTCCTCAATAACGCTTATGCATGCATACTCTTTGATTATGGTGCGGAGAGGAGTTTCGTGAGTCATAAATTCAAATAAAGACTAAAACAGAATCCTCAATCACTCAATAAGATATTTATAGTAGAAATGGTAAACGGTAGAACAGAAAGCACAAACGATATGTACATAGGCTGCACACTAACTCTAAACGAACATTCATTTCCAATCGATCTAATGCCGATTACTATAAAGAGCTTTGATGTCATCATCGGTATGGATTGGTTAAGCCTACACCATGCCGATATACTTTGTCACGAAAGGGTCGTTCGCCTAAATCTGCCAAATGGCGAAACTCTTGTCATTTATGGTGACAAACCCGGTACCAATTTACAAATCATCTCTTGCGTCAAAGCCCAAAAATGCATGCGTAAGGAATACCATGCCTTCTTAGCCCACGTAGTAGATAAGGAAAAAGAAGCAAAAGACCTCAAGGATATTCTAGAAGTCTGCGATTTTCCCGATATCTTCCCTGAAGATCTTCCAGGAGTCCCACCAAAATGACAAGTCGAGTTCAGAATCAATTTAATCCCCGGAGCTACCCCAGTAGCTAAGTCGTCGTATCGTCTAGCGCCAGCTGAGATGCAAGAATTATCCAGCCAATTAAACGAACTACTCAACAAAGGATTCATCAGACCGAGCTTCTCACCTTGGGGAGCGCCAGCCCTGTTCGTAAAGAAGAAAGATGGATCTTTCCACATGTGCATCGATTACCAGGAACTCAAGAAGCTCACTATCAAGAATCGATACCCCCTACCACGCATTGACGACTTGTTCGACCAACTCCAAGGAGCGAGGTATTTCTCGTAGATCGATTTGAGATCTGGGTATCATCAGCTACGAGTCTTGGAAGGAGATGTTCCCAAAATAGCCTTTCGAACTCGTTATGGTCACTACGAGTTTGTAGTGATGCCCTTTGGATTAACAAATGCACCGGCGGTGTTCATGGACTTAATGAACCGAGTGTGTTGTTTATTCCTGGACAAATTTGTGATCGTATTCATAGACGATATACTCATTTATTCAAAGAGTAAAGAGGAACATGGTCAACACCTCCGACAAATCTTGGAAACTCTAAGAAAAGAAAAACTATACGCAAAGTTCTCAAAGTGCGAATTTTGGATTCGGAAAGTAGATTTCCTAGGTCACGTGGTTAGCAAAGACGGGATACACGTGGACCCTTCCAAAATCAAGGCAATAGAGAACTGGTCAGCACCAAGAACCCCAACGGAAATCCGACAATTCTTGGGCCTTGCTGGCTATTACCGAATATTTATACAGAACATCTCGAAGATTGCTAAACCACTTACCACCTTGAACCCGAAGGGGGTAACTTTCAATTGGGAAGAAAGACAAGACACTGCATTCCAAACACTGAAGCAAGCACTATGCAGCGTACGTATATTGTCCTTTCCAGAAGGAACAGAAGACTTCGTGGTCTACTGTGATGCATCTAATCAAGGTCTTGGATGTGTTCTAATGCAACGAGGAAAGGTCATCGCCTACCCCTCGAGAAAACTCAAGACGCACGAGGTCAACTACACTACACACGACCTAGAAATGGGAGCGGTCGTTTTCGCCTTAAAGATTTGGAGACACTATCTCTACGACACAAAATGCACAATCTTTACCGGTCACAAGAGCCTTCAACACATCCTCAATCAAAAGGAACTCAACATGAGGCAAAAGCGATGGGTTGAACTGTTGAATGACTACGAATGTGAAATTCGTTATCATCTAGGAAAAGTGAATGTGGTAGCTGATGCTCTTAGTCGAAAGGAATATTCGGGCCGCCGAGTGAAATTCTTAACCATGACGGTCCATTCACACCTGTCCACACAAATCAAGGAAGCTCAGAGGGAAGCCTTGAAAACAGAGAATGTGACGAGTGAAGCCTTAAGGCGAATGGATAAGAATCTTGAACTCAAGGGCGACGGAGTTCGCTACTTCATGGATCGGATCTGGACACCGAGGTTTGGAGGATTCAGAGACGTGGTCATGAATGAGGCTCATAAGACTCGATAGTCCGTGCATCCAGGTTCGTACAAGATGTATCATGTGACAACCGTCAAAATTTGAGTTAGGTCTAGATTTGAATAAACTTAGTTGCATGTATAGGCACGACACATACTAGACTTAGTAACTAGAAGTTAAGATATAACCTATTAGAAACTTGGAAACAATTACAAACAATGGATAATGTGCTTGGATTTCACATTGGTATGTGAATTCTACAACTACTTAACTGTAGTGACTATCCACACTCGGGTCATTCCTTGACTTGAACACCATTTCATGAATCATATACACCCATCATGCACTTGACCTAGTACTAGAAATTAGGTCAAAGTCTCATAGAAACTTAAGTTAAAGTTGAAGACTAGGACTAGTATACTTGATTCCTCAATTTTGTTGGATCTCGGAATCACTACATAGAATGCCAATAAACCGATAAAAAAAATAAATTACAAACATTATTTCTAACTTGAATAAGAGTATGAAACTCTAAAATAGTTTGAAGTCTCAAAATTTAATTAATTTTGATATCCAAAGACTTAGAAACTCTCAAAAACCCTAAATGCCCTAAAAACTCACATTTATAAACTTTAACATTAAAAATTCTATAAAAATAATTATGAAGCTTCTAATATTATCTTATAATAATTAAGATTATGAAAATGCATTTAAGGAAAATAAAATTTAAGTCATTAACATTTACCCTTAATTTATAAGTTAAAAATCAAGGTTTCATGAGCAAAAACTTGGTTAGGGTGTATATTTTATAAAAAGTTTGATATTTTTATAAAAGAATTGAAATTTTTTTATAAAATTAAAAGGGAAGGAGGGCATAATACTCTCAAAACCGTCCACCCTCTTCCCAAGACACCTCCCCTCTTCCCAAAACACATAATCACTCCTTTCTCTCTCACACTCCACTTTCTCTCTCATTTTCTGTCACTTCTCTCTACCTTCACCACTCTATTTTCCCTCTTCCTCTCTCTAGGAATCACGAAAATTTCCAGGAAACAAGTCCAAGAACACTCATGATGCTCAAAATCTTCATCATCTAGTGGTGTTCATTAAGGTAGAACACGATTTCCTTTCATTTTCCTCCATGTTTTCAAGGTTTTTCTTGCATTTCCTTCTTCTTCTACACCTTTCTCTTAGAAAAATATGTGTGCATGTTCTTTCACTTCAGTTTTGATGATGATGGTGGTAGGATTTCACCCAAAAACAACATGCATGTTGTAAATGGTGAAATCCAAGGACCTAAACCTAAGTCAAGATCATGAAAATGCAATTTTCTACAAGTTTTGGTGGAAAATCACCACATGCACTCTAAGTTTTCTTTCAAAAACGATTTTTGAACATTTTAAACTCATGAATGGTCTTCAAACAAACATGCATGTGATGATCTTCAAGCTTAGATGCTAGATCATCAAAGTATGTTGTTAAAAGCTTTCAAATATGTTCATGAAGGATTTATTTCCAAATAAATATCTAAAACTAATTTTCTGACCAAATCCGATTTTTTCCAGATTCCCATCAACAAAATGAGATGTTCAACAAATTTTCAGAAAATAATTCATTTTTCTCGAATTATTATAATTATTGAAATAAAATAGGGCAACAAAAATCATATAAAATACTTTTTGAGGTCTATAAATCCTAGGTAAATCCTTGGATGACCCATATGCTAAATAATGATCCCACATTAAATTTCATCGGTTTTTGTTACTGTTTAGTATGGTTTTGAATTTTTTTTTTTTTTTTGGCTCCAATAAATCATAAAAGCACTTTATGGAATCTTAAAATGATATATAACAATTTTCGCAGTTGCTACCAGAGGTATAAGACTCAGAAAAATATTTTCAGAATTTTTCATAATGCATTCCTATTTGTCGCCGATTTTTGTATTTATATTGGCCTAAACATAGAAAAAATAGTTCTGCTGATCCAAAATTTATGAATATTTACCAGAACACCTTGTAGTACATTAGGAGGCTACATAAAGATTTTGATGATTTTTCTCTTTTGTATACTATTTTTCTCCTATTTTCTAAGATTAAATACACTTAAATACACAAAATCGGATTTCAGTATATAAAAACCACATTTGCTATTTTTCCCAGATTATTTACTCTGTAAATGAAGTTTACAAAATTTTTGGTAATTTACTTTAACTGTTTAATAATTATTATTCAATTAATGATTATTTAAGAGGATTAAACAAGGAAAAATAGCAACACTAATTGAAAAATATCTTTTATATTTTTCATAGCTTCTATATATATATAATAACAGTGTTACAAAAATTTTGGACAATTTTGCAAACTGTTTTCTATTTATCTCCATTTTTATTAGAATAAATGCGCAAAAATCATAAAATTGGGTTAAAAAGTTTATAAATCCTTTTTTATATTTTTCCCAACTTAAGAATGTTTAATAGCAGTAATAAAAAAGTTGGGATAATTTTAGAAACTGTTTTCTAATTATCTCCATTTTTATTAGAATAAATGCACAAAAATCATAAAATTGGGTTAAATAGTTTATAAATCCATTTTTATATTTTTCCCAGCTTAAGTATGTGTAATGGCAGTAATATAAGAAGTTTGGGGAATTTTCTTAACTGATTGCTATATTTCATGAATTTTTATCTATTTAGAGAATTAAATATAAGAAAATTGGTTATACATATCTATAAACCATGAAAATTTACCTAGAAGTCTTTTAACGTAGTTAGAAGCAAAATCTGAAGTTTGGTAATTTTTATTAACTTTTTACTATTTTTCCATGATTTTATGATTATTCAAGGAATTAAATGGTGAAAAATAATTAGACAAATCAAAAAGTCAAGAAAATTTATCTAAGGGTCTTTGACTTCAATTAAAACTGAAATGCAAAGTTTGGGAAAGTTTAGAACTAAATTGATTTAGTTTTTGAATATTTAATCATTGAAATACCTCTTAAAATGTTCAATATTAACATTTCAATAATGAGAATTTTCCACTTAAATTGTTAGATAACAATTGATTCATTGAAATTTAATTTTCACAGAAATATGTTTAAAATTTATCAATATTAATTTTGACACAGTATTGGCATAATTCTATTGTAGTAGTAAGTATATTAGTGTTAGATTTCGATTAGAGACTCACTAGCGAATATCATTATTGTAAGAATCGGTAGTGGTACGAGTGGAGCGTAGTTCAAGACATCATTTGCATCATCTCAATGCATTGTGAGTATTCACCACTCCCCTATTTTCGGTTTTTATGTTTTGGGGTGGAAAAAGCATGTCCTAATCTATTTATGTTCGTTGTATTTATTTTGACTCATATGAAACTTGGTTGCTATACTTTGTATGTATGTGTATGTTACTTTAATTCATGAGGCCTTATCGCGTTTAAGTCCCTGGAATCAATTCACACAACTCATTAACTCATTTGAGCCTATGGTTATTATGGATAGCGCGATTAGGAGGTAGACAACTCCTCACTCGCACGATTCGCTTGAGTGCATTTTACCATATTTCCCTATGTTAGCGATAGACATAGAAGAGGGCACCCTCGGTCATTAGGCTTGGGTTCTGAACTCATGGTATAATCATTATGCACATACGAACCTTGTATCTTGTTTTAGCAACAAACTTTATTTCCCATGAGAATATGAACGTTGCATCTCATTTGGGCAACATACTTTATCTCTCATGACGACAACAAACTTTGTTTATGCAAACTTATTTACTCGTTTTTACAATATATTTCTATTTATGGAAACTTTATTTCCCATGAGAATATGAACGTTGCATCTCATTTGGGCAACATACTTCATTTCTCCTGATGACAACAAACTTTGTTTACGCAAACTTATTTACTCATATTTGCAATATATTACTATTTATGGAAACTTTATTTCCCATGAGAATATGAACGTTACATCTCATATTTGCAACATACTTCGTTAGACGTAGTTTCCTTGAAGAACTATGTTTGTTCCCTGTGAGGTGTATTAGCCTTATTACATAAATAAAACTAATAAATAAGTGATGAACTAAATCCTAAGGGTATTATTAATACCCTCTAGTAATCGAATTGGTTATTACTTTGAGGTTAGTTCACTTGATTCATTATTACAAAAGTAAGTTATTGTTATCTAGGTTGCGAGTGTCATAATTGTACTTAGACTTGATATGGCACGTAACGGGGCCAACATCTTTTTATGACCTTGTCACCCCTGGACCTATCGGTCCAAATGTAGCTAGCAGTACGGTGCGGGATAGTCAGTCCCATATAGATCTATACACAACAGTCATGCTCTCCCTACAAGAGATTCTGGTTACAAGTGTTAGTCCTACACTCTCGAATTCGGTGGGAGTGTTACCAATGACGTGTCTCCAATTTTAGACTAACAATTTGCATGTAATAATACCGAAAATCCTGTTTATGTTTTGTATGAATCCTTTATAAAATATCACATTTTATGATAAGATTCACAAGTTCATTGCTTTAGTTTTGAAAACTCTTTCTACGAGTTGATTTCTTAATCGTTTGGTAAAACTGTTTTCTGTGTTAAAAGCATACTGAACATATAATTATTTTATACCAAATAATATACTTTGAGCACAAGTTTCCTTGTAGTTTTTCTTGTATCCCCCCCCCCTGAAAACATGAAAAACTCAGAAAAAGCGTAGGGGTATGAACTTACTATTTGACGTGGGATTCGAGTGTAAGTTGCTAGGAATTGATGAGTGTCAAATAAAGTCGCGGGTACAAACGGATCCTATTTAGCATGTAAAAGTACATATATGCATTAGGTGAGGGCATAACATTAGTTGCTATGGAAAGAAATACTTTAGGGACTAGGAAACACTTAAAACTAAGTGTTAGAATCGCATGTGATTTGAAAATGGGGAGTTTGCTGTCGTAAAAGGAGTGTACGGTCAAGGGTTTGCGGCCCAACAGGGTTTACGGCCCATATGTTTACGGCCCAAGTGTTTGCGGTCCATGGGTTTACGGCCGATGGGTTTACGGCCGATGGGTTTACGGCCCATGTGTTTACGGCCGTAAACACGTGGTGAAAGGTGCGATTTTCGGTGTTTCAAAGTCCTTTCTAGCCTTTTGGAAGTGTCCTAAGCCTCGTTCCCAGCTCAAGGAAGAGTTTAAAGGTCACTAATCGACCAAAAATGGAGTTTACGGCCATTGAAGGGAGTACGGCCGTAAACCCCTGTGTTCATGCGTTTCAGGTCGATTTTTAGGCTAAAATCGATGGTTTCTAGTAGATAAGAAGTACATATGGTAGTTACTTACTGTTAAGAAGCTTGGAATGAGGTTTTTAGCCACCAAGAACTAGTATGTGTTCTTGGTGTTCTTGGTGAGAAAGAAAATCTAGAAAATGATGAAATTTAGGAGATGAGACATGGATTCATCACTAGAATAAGGATAGAAACACAATCAAAGTGAAGAATCACTTACATTCTTGAGGATCCTTGAGCAAATTCGAATTTTGTAGAGAGAGAGAGAGAGTAGAGAGAGAAAGCTCCTGAGATGTGTAAAGTGAGAAATGAAGGCCACTCATCCCTTATATAGGGGTGAGTTTACGGCCAAGGGGTGGGGTGGAGGGTTTACGGTCGTGAACAGGGTTTACGGTCGTAAACAGGGTTTACGGTCGTAAACTGAGTTTGCGGCCGTAAACTCCTCTAGAAGGGTTGTTTGGCCCGGATGCTATGCTTTGACTTAGAAAACCTTGTTCTTGGACCCAAACTTTGATTGTACTAAGCTTAGAATATTTCGTTAGACCAAAAATAATACTAACATGAATGGAAATAAATCTGAATTGATTTATTTAGAACGTAAGGTCCTTCCCAAACTAAGAAATTTGACGGAATTAAATAAAAACTCAAATTTTATTAACGGAAACTGGGTAAGGCTAACAGAAAAAGTTTCGGGTTGTCACATCATCCCTTCGTTAGAGGGAATTTCGTCCCGAAATTCGAACATAGAATACAAATCATGGATTAGGAAAGAGATGCGGATACTTCTGTTTCATCTGATCTTCGCGCACCCAAGTAAATTCGGTTCCCTGCATGGCATTCCAGCAAACCTTCACTATCGGGATGCGACTTTGTTTCGTTCGTTTGATCTCTCTATCCATGATTTCGACTGGTTCTTCCATGAAGTTCAGGTTCTCGTTGATCTCAATCTCGTCGAGAGGAATCGGAAGGGTTTCGTCGGATACACATTTCTTAAGATTCGAAATGTGGAATACAAGATCAATGTTGCTAAGTTCTTGCGGTAAACAAAGTTTGTAGGCTAAGGGACCGATCCTAGCGAGGATCTCGAAGGGTCCTATGTATCTTGGATTTAGCTTTCCACGCTTACCAAAGCGTATCATGCCTTTCCAAGGTGAGACCTTTAGCAGGACACGGTCTCCAACCTGGAACTCCAAGGATTTTCGTCGTTTATCAGCGTAGCTCTTTTGTCGATCTCTCGAAGCTTTTAGTCGTTCCCGGATTTGTAGGATCTTTTCTGTGGTTTCGCGGATGATTTCTGGTCCAGTAAGAGTGCTGTCAGGGACTTGCCCCTTGGCTAGCTACGTGTCGCCCACCTCAGCCCAGCACAAAGGGGATCTGCACTTGCGACCATAGAGGGCTTCGAAAGGCGCAGCCTTGATGCTTGTGTGATAACTGTTGTTGTAGGAAAACTCGACCAAGGGAAAATGGGTGTCCCACGACATGCCGAAGTCGATGGCACATGCTCTCAACATGTCTTCCAAGGTCTGGATGGTTCTCTTACTCTGCCCATCTGTCTGAGGATGGTAAGCTCTGCTCATATCCAGCTTAGTTCCAAGAGCCTTCTGCAATGACAGCCAGAACCTCAAAGTGAACCTGCTATCTCGATCGGAGATAATGGACACAGGTACGCCATGTAGTCGAACTATCTCTCAGATGTAGATTCTGTTGGATTAATGTCTAAGTCCATAACTACATTTGGTATGTACTTGACCCGACCCGGCATGGTCCATTTGGGTTTCACTTCACCGGCACAATTTATATGGATAGTCTTTTGAGAATAGTATATTTATGATTTATATTAATATATTATAAGTTCTAATATATTAATATGGAATCATATTATTTAATTAGTATTGATCAAGAATTAATTTAGAATTAATTAAGTGATCAAAAAGAACTAATTAAATATGGACTCTTATATATATGGAATGGGCCAAGTTCATTTAGGTTGGGCTAAGCTTTCATGGATGGTCCATGTAGCTTTTAACCCATGGATCCTATGTAAATGAAAGGTCATGGGTATTAG
Organism: Lactuca virosa; assembly: GCF_052849685.1. NCBI lineage: Eukaryota > Viridiplantae > Streptophyta > Magnoliopsida > Asterales > Asteraceae > Lactuca > Lactuca virosa. The sequence continues at coordinate 144,146,742 of NC_136429.1, read as the reverse complement.
GGTTTACATGGATGTAACCCTAATCCTCCAGAATATATAAAGGGGTACTTGGCTCACAAAATTGGAACAAGTGTGTGAAAATAAGAGTGGGCCGATTTTAGTGTGCATACATATTCTCTCAAGTTCTTCCAAGGTGTTTTGGTGATTTGTGATTCCATTTGAGGCTTCCACACTATTGGGGCTAAGCTCTTAAAGCTTGAAGACATCAAGCTACATCAAAAGGTATGTCATCTAACTAGAACTTTGTAGTATAGGTGCTTCATAGTATGCTAGTTAGGATGAAAGCTTGGAATAGTTAATATTTGCATGTATAATAGAGAAAACATAGATCCAAGGTTTATAGGGTTGCATGTACACCATAGGAGTGTTAGAATGCTCAAAACCCAACAGTGGTATCAGAGCCATGAGTTGTTTTCTGTTTCATTGATGCAAATGTTTTATTTTCAAGTTGGAAAAAAAAGGAAAAAAAAACATGACGTTTGTCAAATTTTAAGATAATTACTTGTTTTGTGAAAAACGAATTATTTGTAAAATTTGAATCATTTGTTATGTGGGTTGAATTAGGTCAGATTTAGTAAAAGATAAAATGATATGATTATTTTATTAGTTTTAAAAGTTTGATCTAAATGTTTTAAGGAGTTACATATTTTGTCATAAAATTTTGGAGCTCAAAAGTTTTTTTTTTAAAGTTGTGATCTTAAGGGTTTTTGAAACTTCCATAAGTTATGGATATGAAAGTTTTTTTTTTTTTTAAAAAAAAATTTGATTCAAAGTTTTTATGGAGTTACAAAATTTGGTGTTAATGTTTTAAAGAATTCCATAACTTGTTCTTAAGTTATGGAACATGGAAAGTTTCATCATAAAACACCATTAATTCCATAAGTTATGGAATCCAAAGGTTTTCAAGAATTACAAAACTTGCCCTCAAGTTTTGGAATTTGAGAAAAGTTTTTTATGAAAAAAAGAATTGAATTCTAAAACTCTTGGGTTCATAACTTAAACAATTAATTAAATGGTTTTAATTTTGAGTTTAATAATTGGAATTATGATGTTTTGTTGAATAGTTCAAATTAACTCTTATGGACTTTATTAATAGTTAATTAAAGCGTTTAATTAAAAGAGTATTATTAATCCATAAATATATGGTTTGATTTTAATTAAATTAAAAGTCTAGTTTAATTAATAGATTAAACCACCAAGTATTTTAAATGTCTAAAATACACCCTTATACTATTATAATATTAAAAGTTTAATATATTATATGTATAAGAGCAAGTCGTCTTACCATTAGTAGGCCCTCATTCACGAAGCCGGTCTATAAGGGGGTATAAGGTTACTGCCTATAAAATGGCAGTTTAATGGGTGTCCACTCTAACTAACCGCTTCCTTGACTGGTGGAGGGTCGTTAGCCGAACAGGTAGGACAAGGACTATAATTCTCCCTTCATTAAAAGTATTAATGATAAATACTAAGTAACTAAAACTTTTATTAATTCCCAATCTTAGTTACTTAGGAAAATGGTTTTAAGGTGCTAATCCATGAAATTACACTTTGCACTTTGTTTAAACCGTTAGTGGAGCGTGTGTGGTTAACCGGCACAGTAACCTGGATTTAACAAAGTAGGCAAAGGGTAACTTAATATTTATCATAGTATTGGTGGAGCTCGTGTGGTTAACCGGCACATCGATTGAGGGGTAAATATTAAGGGTACCAAGTATATTTGCATGGTTACTTCACATCTTGTTTTGTGATCCTCGACATCCCAGTCACAAAACCTGAAGGGCACACTCGAGATTGAAACACGCCATTGAAAAGTTCAATGAATCTCAAAAGATCTAGGAGTTTCAAATCCAAGTAAAAAACCTAATTAAATTATTTCGTTTTTCATGGTGGAAATTGGTAAATCGTCATTTACCTCCCTTCAACTATTTTATAACTCGGATTACGGCATCCCTCTTCCAGTTATAAATAGGTTGTTGGATCCTAGCCTTAATATTTCATATTGGGTGTTATATTAAGGACTTTAAATCAATTATCTTGAATATCTCCCAAAAGATGTCGAGTTCAGACATCTATGATCTTGCCAAATCTCTTAGAACTTTACTTCCTCCACCTCCTCAAATTTTTCTCCCTAACCCACAAGTTCAAGGTCACTCAAGCGCTAATGGCAAGCAAGGTCTATGTGTGATCACATCTTAGAGATGAAGTCACATATTGACAAGCCGGGAGAGTTGGGTTTCAAAGTCTTGAGAAAGTTGGATGTTCAATCACTTTCTAAGTCACATAGTGAGTTCCTTTGGGACTACTATGATACAGACTATGACATGAACCTTAATGATCATATCTATTTGCTTGGTGCTGCTGAATCAACAATGATTTGGAACGATAGTGAAGCAAATTTGATTAGAAGATCAACTTCCCAAAAACTTTATGGATAGTGACAATGGTGACACTGGAAATCCAGAAAAAGCATTCTCTTCCCAATGGAAAGGGATTGGCCATAGTCAACCCGGTTGACCAAATGGTAAAGAGAAAGGCTAAGTCTGAGATAGTCCCATTACCAAAGGGTCCATATGTTTATTTTGCCAAAGGAAGGGGCGTTGATTGCAAAGCTGCCAAATTTACCTAAGGATGTTAAAGTCAATAAGTTTGACTCTACATCAGGTAGAGCCCATTATCTAACTCTGTTAAGTTCTATTCTGAGATCCTCATTACATGATGTGACTGGGTCACATGTTGATGTTTTAAGAATCAAAGAATTGAGAGAAATCTTAAAGGAAGTATATGCTGATTCTGATCGCGAAGGTGGATTTCGAGCGCATCAGAATTTTGAGTAGTTGCTTAAGAAGTTATGATATATTGCTAAAGAATAGATAACAACAATTTTCCATGTGGATTGTAAGGATAAGTTTTTACGAAAAGTTTTAAAATAAAAGAAAATTGTTTAATTTTGTTTATTTGAAGTATCCTTACAATGGCATTTGTGGAAAATTGTTGCTTATATGATTCCACTGACATCAATATTGGAAAATGGATTTGATTCTTTCATTTGTGGTAGTGTCTAAATTTACCAAATGAGGAAAGTTCCTCATCACCCAAGTTTCAATTGGACCGAAACTTGGAATCATGCAAGTTGAATAGTATGATGAATGAGAACTTTCAAGCATTGGAAAATCAAGACTAATTACTTGTTCACATGGATGTGTGAGTCAAGTGAAGGACTAAAGGGATCGACTACACATTCTTGTGCACTGGTCATGTCCACCACAAAGCTCGTTAAGACTATTTGATTTACTAAAGTTTAGTAAATATGGTTATACTTACAAGTTTAAGTATAATTCTAAAACATTGGAAAAGTCTCAATGTATGGCAGAACGAATGGGAATAATCAAATTAGGCAGAAAGATAAAAGTTTCTCAAATCTGAAAAGATGGGAGAGTACTTTAGTATCATGTTTGTGATCATCTTAATGATTTAGAAATAATATCACAATTAGTCCTCTAAAGGTCTTCTTAGTGCATTCTTATGACTTAGAAGAGGAGTCATGAATTGTTGAAATGGTTAGATCAGGAAGATGAGTCATACTTCGTTCCAAAACAATTCTTAGAGTCATACTCCAAGATTGTAACTTGAGTGACATATCTTAAAGAAAGGTTTAAAACACTTGTCAAATGTAAGAGTAAAAGTGTCCTACTCTTGTACATTTGAAATTGGTAAGTTGTGATGTTTTGGATAAAAAAAGACCAACTAAGGCCAATTGTGTGAAGTGTTTGTCTTGATAAAGAATCCGCACTATCTCTTGAATATTTGGCAAGATAGTCTTATATGTCAAGAGGATAGTGGGAGTCTTAAAGATCCTAAAAAGAATTTCAAGAACTAATCAAGAATAAAACCTGAGGTTCTTCACTAGCACACGACTTGAGGTTTATAACCTACCGTGTTGACATATTCTGTGCCCATTCCAGTTAAAGTTGGCTTTGCATAGGAGTTCTGAAAGTTCTCAATTGGTTGCATAACAACTTGGAAGCAATGGCAGGCCCTGTACTGCCAGGTGGCAAGAAGTTAAGATTGCATAAGTTCAGTCCATATGAGTTTGGATTTGTCATTATCCTTGTCTTGTGACTATGGTTTTGACGATTCACATGGATAAGAACACATACACCATAAAATCTAAGGGTCATAAGGTTTCTCTCCGATTCATGAAAATGATGGTGAGGAAACACTTCCACCATGTAGATTTGAAGCAGATGGCAAAAGGTCTAAACAATTGAGACTATGATTACGACATCCCTTTTCATAGTTTTGAAATTGTTTAGACACACATGCATGCTATCTAAGGAAAGGTGTATGATTTTGATAAAGTTTTATCAAAGCATCTCGTATCAGAAATCTGAACTTTGGTAAGAAAGTCAATAAAGTATTGATTTCTAGAAGTCCAGCTGATTTCTGAGTACATGTCAAAGCTAGTGGGAGCATAAGTGTTATGCTAATAATCATCATGTAAGTGGGAGCATGATAATTATTGTTAGTGTTGCAAGTTAGCAATGTTAATTATAGAAAACAAAGGTTTCAATTCGTGAGGCTGCAGGGATTGAAAAAGTTGTTTTGCTATAATTAAGGGAGAGAATATACTTCATTTCAGTTCTAAAGGCTTAGATTGAGACCTTAATCATCTTTAGTCAAGAATATATATATATGAATTTCATGTTGGATTGGTTCAACTTTACGATTACGGCATCCCTCTTCATAGTCAAATTTTGAAAACATGGCAAATAAAAATATTGTAGCAAAAGACTGGTCTGGAATCATGTGTTTATGTGAGACATCATGAATCGTGTACCATTTGCTTTTGGTACAGGATCGATTGCATGTGCTATAATATTTGTCATTTCTAAATTTTTCCAAATGCCAGAGGCATTAAGAAGGGAAAAGGTCTAGAATTGGATATGACTAAAATGATTAAGCAATTGTCGAGGACAATCTGAGGTTTACAAAAGATTGGTTGCTCAGGGACAGTTGGAAGTATAGTGCTAATTTTGGAAGGACCATATTGACATATTCTGAAAAGAGGCATCTCTTATTAAGAAGCATGTTAGTCAAAATGAGAATATGGAGTTGTCTCCATAGGTGGAAGTTATCTGTGTAAGATTAGAAAACTTAATGCAAGAAGCATGTCCAAAGCAATGTACTTTGAATATGAGACTTAGTTTCCATGGAGTTGATCTCCATTGGAATATATTATAATGACTGTTGACAAGTCTTTGTGACTTTGTACATATTCATTACAGGAGGGTCAATGCATATAAGATTAAAATCTAAACAGATTTCGATAAATGATAGGAATTTGAAATTCTCACATTTTTCGATAAGGATTTGGGAGTGTAAAATTAGAATCATTGAAATTATGTTCAATTGGTTTATTTCACAAAGTAAGGATCATAGACAAACATAGAGTGCATACTTGGTGTATGGCAAAGCTATTGTTTTAGAAAAACATAGTGTAGATGCTTGGAGCATGGGACAACTAGTGTTTTTAATTCAAGTATAAAGTTGATAAAACCGAAACAATGAATAATGAGTAATCAGTATGGTGATAAATAAAAGTGTTTATTTATATTCATAGGGTTTGATACCATATTTGATTCATTTATTCTTGTGTTTCACTTTGCATGTTTTGACTTCCAGAATAACTAAGTCGCTCTTCCTGAATGATTAAGTTATTCAAACCATCCACATTCGGTCATATGTTGGAAGTAGATATGAATCAAGACTGTCAGGGGTTGGTTTGTAGAGGTCCAAGTTGGTGGACAAAGTGGTGCTATAACATTCATGAGTGGTCATAAGTTCTTAGTATTGGATTCAACACACGCTCATTTGAATCACTTCATGGATTTTATCACGAGTGATCATGAGACGATAATATCTTATATTCTTAAAACCTAGAGGTATGAGTTGTTACTATGAGTTGGTTATACATTGATTACACTAAAACGCATTGGTAACTCGATGTTATAAAACGTGCCTTTGTGTATGATTCAACAAGTAGTAGAACAAACCATATGAGTCGAAGTTTATCCATTCCTTTTACATTCGGGATAAAAGCGATATCTGTGGGCCCCTCGATGATTTAACGATGACACATGTGAGTGCTTGGCCAAGTCAGGAATGATTTGATTTGTTCAATCAGTCAGTCATCATAAATCGAAAATCGGGAAACAACAAATAGATAGAGAGAATGATTATAATCCATGTCTCAGTCCATATGATATCTAGAATGGAGGAATATATGATCCCTTATCTAATGGACAAGTCATTGACAAGGTCAGAGTTCGACAGGGACTTTAAGAGCTACGATTGCCAGTTAGGTTTTGAAGTCATACTCAATAATAGTTTTAGACTTATCCAAGTGGGAGACTGTTGGATTAATGTCTAAGTCCATAACTATATTTGGTATGTACTTGACCCGACCCGGCATGGTCCATTTGGGTTGCACTTCACCGGCACAATTTATATGGATAGTCTTTTGAGAATAGTATATTTATGATTTATATTAATATATTACAAGTTCTAATATATTAATATGGAATCATATTATTTAATTAGTATTGATCAAGAATTAATTTAGAATTAATTAAGTGATCAAAAAGAACTAATTAAATATGGACTCTTATATATATGGAATGGGCCAAGTTCATTTAGGTTGGGATAAACTTTCATGGATGGTCCATGGAGCTTTTAACCCATGGATCCTATGTAAATGAAAGGTCATGAGTATTAGGGTTTACATGGATGTAACCCTAATCCTCCATAATATATAAAGGGGTCCTTGGCTCACAAAATTGGAACAAGTGTGTGAAAATAAGAGTGGGCCGATTTTAGTGTGCATACATATTCTCTCAAGTTCTTCCAAGGTGTTTTGGTGATTTGTGATTCCATTTGAGGCTTCCACACTATTGGGGCTAAGCTATTAAAGCTTGAAGACATCAAGCTACATCAAAAGGTATGTCATCTAACTAGATCTTTGTAGTATAGGTACTTCATAATATGCTAGTTAGGATGAAACCTTAGAATAGTTAATATTTACATGTATAATAGAGAAAACATATATCCAAGGTTTATAGGGTTGCATGTACACCATAGGAGTGTTAGAATGCTCAAAACCCAACAAATTCGCGTGAGTCTCTCCATTTTGAAGTTTTCCTTGATTGGCAGGAAGTGGGCAGATTTAGTCAGTCGGCCGACAATTACCCAAATGGCGCCGTGCCCACTCGTAGACTTGGGTAATTTGGTGATAAAATCCATAGTAATTATCTCCCACTTCCACTCAGGTATCTCAGGTTGGTGGAGTAGACCTGAGGGCTTTTAATATTCGACCTTCACCTTGGCACAAGTCAGGCACTTGCCCACGAAGGTAGCGATCTCTTCTTTCATGTTCGGCCACCAATACAATTTCTTGAGATCGAGGTACATCTTGTCCGAACCTGGATGAACGGAGTATCTAGTCTTGTGGGCTTCGTTCAATACAACCTCTCTGTAACCACCGAACTTTGGGGTGCAGATCCGGTCCATGAAATAATAGACTCCGTCTCCCTTGATTTCTAGGTTCTTTTTCATTCCCTTCAAGGCTTCACCCGACATGTTCTCTGGTTTTAAGGCTTCCAGCTGAGCCTCCTTGATTTGCGCGGATAAATGGGAATGGATAGTCATGGTCAGTGCCTTCACTCTACGACTTGAGTACTTCTTCCGGCTGAGGACATCTGCCACCACATTGGCCTTGCCAGGATAGTAGCGGATTTTGCACTCGTAATCGCTGAGTAGCTCAACCCATCGCCGTTGTCTCATGTTCAGTTCCTTCTGGTCGAAGATATGCTGCAGGCTTTTATGGTCAGTGAAGATAGTGCACTTGGTTCCGTAGAGATAATGTCTTCATATCTTCAATTCGAAGACCACTACTCCCAATTCCAGTTCATGCGTTGTGTAGTTGACTTCGTGTGCTTTCAACTATCTTGAGGCATAAGAAATGAATTTTCCCCATTGCATGAGCACATAACCTAGGCCCTGATTGGATGCATCACAGTAGACAACGAAGTCCTCCGTCCCTTCGGGCAGGGAGGTTAAGGGTTTGGCAATTCTGGAGAAATTCTGGATAAATCTGCGATAATAGCCAGCGATACCCAAGAATTGACGGATTTCTGTGGGCGTCTTCGGTGCTGACCAGTTCTCTATCGTTTTGATTTTGGAGGGATCCATGTGTATGCCTTATTCGCTTACCGCGTGACCTAGGAAGGTTACTTTTCGAATCCAGAATTCGCACTTGTAGAATTTCACGTACAGCTTCTCCGTCCTTAGGGTTTCCAGCACCGATCTCAAGTGCTGTCGATGATCTTCCTTACTTCTGGAATAGACAAGTATATCGTCGATGAACACGATTATGAACTTGTCCAGGAAAGAACGGCGCACCCGATTCATCAGGTCCATGAATATCGCCGGTGCGTTGGTTAGACCGAAGGGCATCACTACAAATTCGTAGTGACCATGCCGAGTTTGAAATACTGTCTTAGGAACATCACTCTCATGGACTCGCAGCTGATGGTACCCTGATCTTAGGTCTATTTTGGAGAAGTAACTGGCTCCCTGAAGTTGATCGAAGAGGTCATCGATTCGAGGAAGAGGGTAACAGTTTTTGACAGTGAGTTTGTTCAGTTCACGGTAATCAATGCACATCCGAAAGGATCCATCCTTCTTTTTACAAATAAGATCGGGGCTCCCCAGGGTCAGGAAGTCGGTCTGATGAATCCTTTGCTGAGCAGCTCATTGAGCTGACTGGATAACTCCTGCATTTCTGTCGGCGCTAATCGGTATAGGGATTTAGCTACGGGGGTAGCTCCGGGGACTAAGTCAATGCGAAACTCGACTTGCCGCTCGGGAGGGATTCCCGGGAGATATTCGGGAAAAACTGTTGGATTAGGTGTCTAAGCCCATAACTATTATTGGTATGTATTCGACCCGAGAGTAGCATGGTCCATTTGGGTTGCATATCATCAGGACAATTTGTTAGGATGGACTTTTGAGAGAAGGTTATTTATGGTTTATTAATATATTATAAGTAATAATATATTAATATGAAATCATATGTTTTAATTAGTAGTGATCAAGAATTAATTTGGAATTAATTTAGTGGTCGAAAGAGACTAATTAAATCTATGGGGACTAATTATGATAATTAGTTATATTTATATGTGTTGGGCTTATGATCCATGTTGGACCAAGTTTATGTATGGATACATAAAGAGTTGGGCCACATGAACCATGGATCATAAAACCCATGGGTATGGATTTGGGTTATATCCATGACCCTAGAAATCCCACATATAAATAGATACTTCATTGCCCAAAATCGCCACTTGTATCTTTTTAGAGTTCATGGTGTCTTTTGTGTGCATGGAATTGTCTCTCAAGTTCATCCTTTGTCCATGGTGTGTTGTGATTCCATTTGAGGCTTCCACACTATTGGGGCTAAGCTCTTTAAGGCCAAATACACCAAGAATTCAAGCTCCATCAAAAGGTATGTCTTGCTAAGTAGTATATTATAATTTTATGTTAAATGCATGCTAGTTGTAAGATTAATAGCTTGGAAACCATTTGCATGTATAATTAGTGAAAACATAGATCCAAGGTATTTAGGGTTGTAGTATACCAAAACCCAACAGTGGTATCAGAGCCATGGGTTGTTTTCAATTATACTTGATGCAAGTTGCTGAAAAAAAAACTGAAAAAAATTGAATTTTTTGCTGTCGGGACAGCAGACTCGACGAGTCCAGTGATGGACTCGACGAGTCCATGAACAAATTCATCCAACTCGTCGAGTTGGTTCATGCACTCGACGAGTTGGACCCCCTGACAGCTTATCTTCGAGTTTTTTGGCCTGTTTTCGATTAGAATCATTACCGCAAAGTGTTTTTGTTCATAAAATTTGTTTTTTGATACTATGTTAATGTTTATTCTCATCCAAATAAAGGATAATAATCAAAGTTTCAAGTTTTATACATGTTTATATGATGCTTGAAAATTGTTGATTATGAATGTTCATGTTTATGAGTTTGTTTAGATTAATAAGAAAAATTATGAGATAGTTGTTTTCAATCCAAATTAATCTTGAAGTTGTTCATAATATGTGTTTTTGTAACTTGTCCTCAAGTTACATTTATGAATTTTAAAACCCATAAAAATTCCATAAGTTATGAAAAAATGAAGAGTCACATTTTTAATGCTTTTAAAGTCTTCCATAACTTGTCTACAAGTTATGGAACTTGCAGGGTTTTTTCCATTAAACCACTTTAAAATTCATAAGTTATGGAAACCATAAGTTTTTTGAATTGTTCAAAACTTGTCCTCAAGTTTTGGAATTTGTAAAGTCAAACCCCATATACACTTTAATTCCAAACCCAAGAATTTTAAAAGTTAAAGTTCAAACTTTATGGACTTCATTAAATTAGTTAAAGTGTCTAATTAAAAGAGTTAATAATTCCATAAAGACATGGTTTAAGTTTAATTAAATTAAGAGTATAGTTTAATTAATAGATTAAACCACCAAGTATTTTAAATGTTTAAAATACACCCTTATGCTATTATAATATTAATAGTTAATACTTATATATATATATATATATATATATATATATATATATATATATATATATATATATATATATATATATATATATATATATATATATATATATATATATATATATATATATATATATATATATATAAGAACAAAGTCAGTCTTACCGTTAGTAGGACTCATTCACGAAGCCGGTCTATAAGGGGGGTATAAGGTTACTGCCTATAAAATGGCAGTTTAATGGGTGTCCACTCTCACCCACCGCTTCCTTGACCGGTGGAGGGTCGTTAGCCGAACGGGTAGGACAAGGACTATAATTCTCCCTTCATTAAAAGTATTAATGATAAATACTAAGTAACTAAACCTTTTATAAATACCCAATCTTAGTTACTTAGGAAAAAGTGAATAAGGTGCTAATCCATGAAATTACACTTTGCACTTTGTTTAAGTCGGTTAGTGGAGCGTGTGTGGTTAACCAGCACACTAACTCGTATTTAACAAGGTAGGCAAAGGGTAACCTAATGTTTATCATAGTATCGATGGAGCGTGTGTGGTTAACCGGCACATCGATTGAGGGGTAAACACTTAAGGGTACCAAGTAATTTGCATGGTTACTTCACACCTTGTTTTGTGATCCTCGGCATCCCAGTCACAAAACCTGAAGGGCACACTCGAGATTGAAACATGCCATTGAACAGTTCAATGAATCTCAAAGATCTAGGAGTTTCAAAAACCAATTAAAACCTAATAATATATATTTCGTTTTCATGGTGGAAATTGGTGAATCGTCATTCGCCTACCTTCAAATATTTTATAGCTTGGATTACGGCATCCCTCTTCCAAGTTATAAAAGTATTGTGTTGGGTCCTAGCCTTAATATTTCATATTGGGTGTTATATTAAGGACTTTAAATCAGCTATCTTGAGTATCTCCCAAAAGATGTCTGGTTTAGACATTTATGATCTTCCCAAATCTCTTGAAACAAGCTTTCCTAAATGAAGATGATGTCCCATGGAAATCATACTTCTTTCACCTCCTCCAATTATTCTCCCTAACCCACAAGTTCCTAAAAAGTTTAAGGTCACTCAAGCCCTATTGGCAAGCAAAGGTCTATGTGTGATCACATCTTGGAGATGTAGTCACATATTGACAAGCCGGGAGAGTTGGGTGTCAAAGTCTTGAGAAACTTGGTGGCTCAACTACTTTCTAAGTCACATAGTGAGTTCTTTTGGAACACCTATGAAACAGACTATGACAAGACTCTTAATTATCTTATCTATTTGCTAAGATCAACTTCCTAAAAACTTTATGGACATTGACAATGATGACACTGGGAATCCAAAAAAGCATTCTCTTCCCAATGGAAATGGATCGGCCATAGTCAACTCAGTTGACCAAATGGTAAAGAGAAAAGCTAAGTCTGAGATAGTCCCATTACCAAAGGGTCCATATGTTTATATTGCCAAAGAAAGGGGCATTGGTTGCGTAGCTGCCAAATTTACCTAAGGATGTTAAAGTCAATAAGTTTGACTCTACTTCAGGTAAAGTCCACTATTTAACTCTGCTAAGTTTCTATTATGAGATTCTTGACACATGATGTGACTGGGTCACATGTTGATGGTTTAAGAATCAAAGAAAAGTGAAGAAACTTAAAGAAAGAATATGCTGAATCTGATCGCGTAGATGGATTTCTATCGCATAGTTTGAAGATCGGATTCTTGAGCTACTTCTTAGGAGTTATGATATTTTGCTTAGGAATAGATAACAACAAGTTTTCATATGGATTGTAAGGATAAGTTTTTCCGCAAAGTTTTAAAATAAAAGGTAAATCTTTTGATTTTATTTATTTTAAAATATCCTTACAATGGCATTTGTGAAAATCTGTGTTGCTTATAAGATTCCATTAAGAGCAAGAGTGGAAATATGAATTTGATTCTTTCATTTGTGGTAGTGTCTAAATTTACCAAATAAGGAAAGATTCTCATCACCCAAGTTTCAGTTGGATAGAAACTTGGAATCATGCAAGTTGTATAGCATGATGAATGAGAACTTTCGAGCATTGGAAAAATTAAGACTAACTACTTGTGCACATGGGTGTGTGAGTCAAGTGAAGGACTAAGGGATCGGGTACACATTCTTGTGCACTGGTCAGAGTCCACCACAAAAGATCGATAAGACTATTCGTCATAATTTACTATACCTCAGTAAATATGGTTATACTTACACACTTAAGTGTAATTCTGAGACATTGGAAAAGGTTCCAATGTATGGTAGAGCGAATAAGAAGAATCAATTTAGGCAGAAAGATAAAAGTTTCTCAAATCTGAAAAGATGGGAGAGTACTTTAGTATCATGTTATAAGACCATCTTAATGATTTTGAGACCTTATCACATTTCATCCTCTAAGTTCATTCTGATAGTTAAGAAGAGGAGTTATGAATTATTGAAGTGGTTAAATCAAGAAGATGATTCATACTTCGTTCCAAAAACAATTCTTAGAGTTATACTCTAAGATTGTAACTTGAGTGATATGTCTTAAAGAAGGTTTAAAACACTTATCAAATGTAAGAGTAAAAGTTTTCTACTCTTGTACATTTGAAATTGGTAAGTTGTGATGTTTTGGATAAAACAAAGACCAACTAAGGCCAATTGTGTGAAGTGTTTGTCTTGATTAGAATCCACACTATCTCTTGAATATCTGACAAGAAAGTCTTATATGTCAAGAGGACAGTGGGAGTCTTAAAGGTCTTGAAAGTCTCAAGAACTAATCAAGAATAAAACCTGAAGTTCTTCACTAGCACACGACTTGAGGTTTATAACCTATCGTGTTGACATATTATGTGCCCATTCCAGTTAAAGTTGGCTTTGCATATGAGTTCTTAGAGTTCTCAATTGGTTGCACAACAACTTGGAAGCAATGGCAGGCCCTTGAGCTGCCAGGTGGCAAGAAATTAAGATTGAGTTCAGTCCATATGAGTTTGGATTTGTCATTATCCTTGTCTTGTGACTATGGTTTTGACAATTCACATGGATAAGAACACATACACCATTAAATCTAAGGGTCATAAGGTTTCTCTCCGATTCATGAAAATGATGGTGAGGAAACACTTCCACCAAGAAGATTTGAAGTAGATAGCAATTGTGATATTTGCATTCTCAAAGTCGTTAGTGGAGCTGTGTGGTTAACCGACACACTAACATGGACTTGTGAGAAGTGGCAAAGGTCTAAACAATTGGGACTATGATTACGGCATCCCTTTTCATAGTTCTAAAAATGTTTAGACACACCTGTGAGCTATCTAAGATAAGGTGTATGATATTGATAAAGTTTTATCAAAGCAATCTAGTATCAGAAATCTGAACTTTGGTAAGAAAGTCAATAAAGTATTGTTTTTTCTAGAAGTTCAACTGATTTCTGAGTACATGTCAAAGCTAGTGGGAGCATAAGTGTTATGCTAATAATCATCATGTTAGTGGGAGCATGATAATTATGATAAAGGTTGCAAGTTAGCAATGTTAATTATAGAAAACAAAAGATTTCAATTGGGAAAAAGTTGTTTTGCTATAATTAAGGGAGAGGAAATTATACTTCATCTCAAATCTAAAATCTTAGATTGAGGTTTTAATCGTATTTAGTCAAGTATATATATGAATGTTATGTTGGAATGGCTCAACATAAGAAAATTCTAATATAGGGTCCATTATTTGCGTTCTAAAATTCGATTATGATTACGACATCCCTTTTCATAATCTGAATTATGAGAACTTGGCAAATTGAAATGGAAATATTATAGCAAAAGACTGGTTTAGTCTTTATGTGATACATCATGAATCGTGTCCCATATGCTTCGGATATAGGATCGATTGCATGTGCTATATTCATCCTTTCTAAAATTTTCCAAATGCCTGGGGCATTAAGAAGGGAAAAGGTCTAGAATTGGATATGACTAAAAGGATTAAACAATTGTCGAGGACAATCTAAGGTTTACCAAAGATTGGTTGCTCAAGGACAGTTGGAAGTATAATGATAATTCTGGAAGGACCATAGTGACATAATCTGTAAGGAGGAAACTCTTGTTCAGAAGTGATAGTCACAATGGAATATGGAAATGTTTCAAAGTTAGAAATTATTCAATCTGTGTAAGATTAGGAAACTTAATGCAAGAAGGATGTTTCCAAGGAGTTGATCTCCTTTGGAATGCTCTGTAATGTTTGTTGTCAAGTCTATCTGACTTTGTGCATAATCATTACAAGAGGATCAATGCATATAAGTTTAGAATCTAACAGATTTCAGTAAATGGCATGAATTTGGAATTCTTGCATTTGCAGTAAGGATTTGGGATTATGAAAAGAGGATCATTGGAGTTCTGTTCAATTGATCTATTTCACAAAGTAAAGATCATAGACAAACATAGTATTCATACTTGGTGTGTGGCATGACTAGTGTTTAGAAAACATAGTGTACATGCTTGGAGCATGGGACAACTATTGTTTTAAATTCAAGAGTAAAGTTGATAGCTGAAATAGTATACAATGAATAATGTGTAATCATATGGTGATAAATAAAAGGTGTTTTATTTATGTTCATAGGTTTTGATACCATATTTGATTCAATTATTCTTGTGTTTCATTTTGCATGTTTTGACTTCCAGAATAAACTAGGTCATTGTTTTGGATGACTAAGTTATTCAAACCATCCACAGTCGGTCATATGTTGGAAGTAGATATGAATTAAGACTGTCATGGGTTGGCTTGTAGAGGTCTAAGATGTTGGACAAAGGGCTACAACACTCATGAGTGCTCATAAGTTCTGAGTATTGGATTCAACCCGCGCTCATTGGAATCACTTCATGGATTTTATCACGAGTGATCATGAGACGATAATATCTTAGATTCTTCAAACCTAGAGATATGAGTTGTTACTATGAGTTGGTTATACATTGATTGCACGAAAACGCATTGGTAACTCGATGTTATAAAACGTGCCTTTGTGTATGATTCAACAAGTAGTAGAACAAGCCATATGAGTCGAAGTTTATCCATTCCTTTTACCTTCGGGATAAAAGCGATATCTGTGGGCCCCTCGATGATTTGGTGATGACAAACGTAAGTGCTCGGCCGGGCCTGGACTGATTTGATTTGTTCAATTAGTCAGTCGTCATAAATCGGAAATCGGGAAACAACAAATGGACAGAGAGAATGATTATAATACATGTCTCAGTCCATATGATATCTAGAATGGAGGAATATATGATCCCTTATCTAATGGACATGTCATTTGATTTGTTCAGAGTTTGACAGTGGCTTTAAGAGCTACGATTGCTAGTCGGGATCTTGGAGTCATACTTGAATAATAGTTTTAGACTTATCCAAGTGGGAGACTGTTGGATTAGGTGTCTAAGCCCATAACTATTATTGGTATGTATTCGACCCGAGAGTAGCATGGTCCATTTGGGTTGCATATCATCAGGACAATTTGTTAGGATGGACTTTTGAGAGAAGGTTATTTATGGTTTATTAATATATTATAAGTAATAATATATTAATATGAAATCATATGTTTTAATTAGTAGTGATCAAGAATTAATTTGGAATTAATTTAGTGGTCGAAAGAGACTAATTAAATCTATGGGGACTAATTATCATAATTAGTTATATTTATATGTGTTGGGCTTATGATCCATGTTGGACCAAGTTTATGTATGGATACATAAAGAGTTGGGCCACATGAACCATGGATCATAAAACCCATGGGTATGGATTTGGGTTATATCCATGACCCTAGAAATCCCACATATAAATAGATACTTCATTGCCCAAAATCGCCACTTGTATCTTTTTAGAGTTCATGGTGTCTTTTGTGTGCATGGAATTGTCTCTCAAGTTCATCCTTTGTCCATGGTGTGTTGTGATTCCATTTGAGGCTTCCACACTATTGGGGCTAAGCTCTTTAAGGCCAAATACACCAATAATTCAAGCTCCATCAAAAGGTATGTCATGCTAACTAGTATATTATAATTTTATGTTAAATGCATGCTAGTTGTAAGATTAATACCTTGGAAACCATTTGCATGTATAATTAGTGAAAACATAGATCCAAGGTATTTAGGGTTGTAGTATACCAAAACCCAACAAAAACATCGGGAAAGTTGCAGACTTTGGGGATGCTCTCGAGGTCTTTAACTTCCTTCTTCTCGTTAATGACATGGGATAGGAATGTATGACACTCCTTTCGCAGAAGTTTTTGGGGTTTGATGCACGAAACGATACGGAGGTTTGAACTGAGTTTATTGCCGTAAATCATGAGAGTTTCATCAGAGGAAAGATTGAGACGGATAGCTTTTTCGTAACAAAGGATATCAGCATGATTGGGGCTCAACCAATCCATGCCGATGATGACATCGAAGCTCTTTGTGGAAACTGGCATAAGGTCGATGGGAAATGAATGATCGTTTAAGGTAAGGGTACAACCTACGTATATATCATTAGTGCTCTCTTTCTCACCGTTAGCCATCTCGACGGTAAATGTTTCGGTTAGTGGTTCATGTTTATGTTTGAGAAGATGTTTGAATGCATGACTAATAAAACTTCTCTCCGCACCAGAATCGAAAAGAATGCATGCATAAGAGTTGTCGAGGAGGAACGTACCCGAAACAACGGTGGGATCTGCAACAGCCTCTTCTTGGCCCATCGCTAGCACTCTCCCTGTGCTACCAGTTGTTGTTGCCTTGAGGCAGTTTCTCTTGTAGTGCCCGACTTCTCCACAACCATAACAGGTTTGACCGACGCCTGTTTCAGATCCCGATTGGTTGGTTGGACTAGTGCCTTGCAAACTCGATCTGTGTGCCCCTTTTTGCCACAGCCGGTGCATGACATTTCTCAGCATGGGCCGGGATTATGATGATAGTTACATTTGTCGCACCAAGGAAGGGTACCAGCATATCTACTTGTAGGTGCTTGAATGACAGGGGCAGCGGAAGGAGTGGTAGCAGTGTGGACTGCCACCGTTTGTTGTTTCTTTGAGGGCTCTTGCGAAGGCCGGCCCTTTCGCTGCTTCCAGAACTTTCTTTTCTCACCGCTCACCTTTGCTGGTTCGGAAGCGGTTGTCACTTTATCAAGATCAACTTCGTGATCTATGAGTGTCTGTGCCAGGCACTTGGCGCTGTCAAAAGTGTTTGGCCTGGCAGCCAAGACATTCCCTTGCGTTAGGGGTGTCAATCCCCAAATCTATCTCTCTATCTTCTTGCTTTCCGGGGTGACCATTCCCGGGCAAAGAACTGCTAGGTCTTCAAACCTTGAAGTGTAGGCAGCAATGTCGGAACCCTTCATCTTCAGGGTCCAAAGTTCGTGCTCCAGTTTCTGCATTTCGCCCCGTGGGCAGTACTCAGCTAGCATGAGTTCCTTTAAACTTTCCCAACCCATAGCATTCGCCACTGGCAGGGTTAAGGATTTGACCCGACCATTCCACCAGGTCAGTGCTCTGTTGGCGAAAGTGCAAGCGGCGAATTTTACTTTGTTGGCTTCAGAACAGGAACAGATTTCGAAAATGGACTCAATCTTCTCGAACCATTGGGTCAGGGCAATAACCCCTTCTTTGCCGTCGAAAGATGTGGGTTTCGCGTTCATGAAGTCCTTATAGGAACACTCCTTTTGGTGTCCCTGACCACCTTCATGATTTTAGGGATAAGTACCACCTCCGAGCCCGCCAGATCCGCCAGGATTAATCTGTGACATCGCGGCAGCCACAGCAGCAGTAACAGCTGCCTGGAACATAGCGGGATCAAACTGAGGGGGTGGTGGTGGTGGTGGAGTGTCGTCATTTCCTCTGATGGGCCTTCTTCGGGGAGGCATCTTATTCTACAAACAACCAGGAAGAAGAGGACGGTAAGTCCTCAAGATATATGAAACAAAATATATCCCATCCTGATAATAAAGTGTTCTACCAAGCGATAAGCAAAGAAAGGTTACTAATGCAAGCAAGTTATCGCTAAGAGACGAATAGGTAGCAACACTAGGAATGAATTTCTACAATGTATTCGGCTCTGGCTAAAATACTCCTACAGTATTTTAAGTTGTATGTTTTGTTCTTTTGATACCTTGTTGTATGGATACTAGGTAAGTTTTAGGCCTGTTGCAACACCACAGTCACTCCCAAGCACATGTTGGTCATGTCTCGAATGAATATATAGTTGATCAGGCTATATTGACCCTAGACATGATTACATAACTGCCCAGGTTTAACCGTAGTGTCCAACATCCAAATACTTTTTTTTGTTCTACTCCTGATACTGTTTCTGGTACGTAGGTATACTTGTATACTTTTTGCAAAAATACTTATATTTTAAAAGTATACTTTTAGTTCAGAGCACTCCGGCCCCTTAGTGTTTATAGTTGTATACCATGTAAGGTTCGGTATACTTAGTTCACTATAAACAATAGCTCTGATACCAATCTTTCACACCCCCGAACCGTCGGAACGGACGGCGGAAACGTCCGGGGGCGGGTGACGTCATACGTAGTATCACAACAATCGTATCATAGCAATCAAAGTAAACACAGCCATCACTTTATAATATTAATATTTACATCTATTTGAAAGCTTAGTTTGTACATGTCAGCATATAACAAAAGTAAAAGATAAAGACGAGACTCCAAGATGCACCGTCTTCTCCAAAAGTTGGCAAGAGTACCTGTCTATTGCTGCCCTGAGAATACAAGCAGTTTTAAAATATCAGCATAAAGCTGGTGAGTTCATAAGCGTTTAGTTCTGGTGAAAGAATTGTTTCTTTGATCCTTTGAAAAGTGTTTCCCAAGAAAATCCTATATTTTCTTATGAAAGATGTTTGATTATCCATTAGTTGTATGTTAAACAGTCTGTTTATGTAAGGTTGAGTTATCCCAGGAAAATCCTATATTTTCCTTAAAAGTTGATAGTTGGTTATCTATTCTTGTCTGAGGTGTACAAGTATCTACCATACTTGTATCGTTAGACGTAGTTTCCTTGAAGAACTCTATTTGTTTCCTGTAAGGTGTATTAGCCTCAGTACATAAATAAAACTAATAAATAAGTGGTGAACTAAATCCTAAGGGTATTATTAATACCCTCTAGTAAATGAATCGGTTATTACTTTGAGGTTAGTTCACTTGATTCATTATTACAAAAGTAAGTTACTATTATCTAGAATGCGAGTGTCATAACCGTACTTAGACTTGATATGGCACGTAACGGGGCCAGTATCTTTTTATGACTTTGTCACCCCTGGACCTATCGGTCCAACTGTAGCTAGCAGTAAGGTGCGGGATAGTCAGTACCGTATAGATCTATACACAACAGTCACGCTCTCCCTACAAGAGATTCTGGTTACAAGTGTTAGTCCTACACTCTCGAATCCGGTGGGAGTGTAACCAAGGACGTGTCTCCAATTTTAGAGTAACAATTTGCATGTAATAATACCGAAAATCCTGTTTATGTTTTGTATGAATCCTTTATAAAATATCACATTTTATGATAAGATTCACAAGTTCATTGCTTTAGTTTTGAAAACTGTTTCTACGAGTTGATTTCTTAATCGTTTAGTAAAACTGTTTTCTGTGTTAAAAGCATACCGAACATATAATTATTTTATACCAAATAATATACTTTGAGCACAAGTTTCCTTGTATTTTTGATTGTATCCCCCCCTGAAAACATGAAAAACTCGGAAAAAACGTAGGGGTATGAACTTACTATTTGACGTGGGATTCGAGTGTAAGTTGCTAGGAATTGCTGAGTGTCAAATAAAGCCTCGGGTACAAATGGATCCTATTTAGCATGTAAAAGTACATATATGCATTAGGTGAGGGCATAACATTAGTTGTTATGGAAAGAACCACTTTAGGGACATGGAAACACTTAAAACTAAGTGTTAGAATCGCATGTGATTTGAAAATGGGGAGTTTGCGGTCGTAAATGGAGTGTACGGTCAAGGGTTTGCAGCCCAACAGGGTTTACGACCCATATGTTTACTGCCCAAGTGTTTGCGGTCCATGGGTTTACGGCCCATGGGTTTACGGCCCATGTGTTTACGGCCGAAAACACTTGGTGAAAGGTGCGATTTTCGGTGTTTCAAGGTCCTTTCTAGCCTTTTGGAAGTGTCCTGAGCCTCGTGCCCAGCTCAAGGAAGAGTTTAAAGGTCACTAATCGACCAAAAATGGAGTTTACGGCCATTGAAGGGAGTTCGGCCGTTAACCCCTATTTTCATGCGTTTCAGGTCGATTTTTAGGCGAAAATCGATGGTTTCTAGTAGATAACAATTACAGATGGTAGTTACTTACTGTTAATAAGCATGGAATTAGGTTTTTAGCCACCAAGAACTAGTGTGTGTTCTTGGTGAGAGAGAAAATCTAGAAAATGATGAAATTTAGGAGATGAGACATGGATTCATCACTAGAATAAGGATAGAAACACAATCAAAGTGAAGAATCACTTACATTCTTGAGGATCCTTGAGCAAATTCGAAGTTTGTAGAGACAGAGAGAGAGTAGAGAGAGAAAGCTCCTGATATGTGTAAAGTGAGAAATGAACGCCACTCATCCCTTATATAGGGGTGAGTTTACGACCAAGGGGTGGGGTGGAGGGTTTACGGCTGTGAACAGGGTTTACGGTCGTAATAAGGGTTTACGGTCGTAAACTGAGTTTGCAACCGTAAACTCCTCTCGAAGGGGTGTTTGGCCCGGATGCTATGCTTTGACTTAAAAAACCTCGTTCTTGGACCCATACTTTGATTGTACTAAGCTTAGAATATTCCGTTACACCAAAAATAATACTAACGTGAACGGAAATAAATCCGAATTGATTTATTTAGAACGTAAGGTCCTTCCCAAACTAAGAAATTTGACGGAATTAAATAAAAAGTCAAATTTTATTAACGGAAACTGGGTAAGGATAACGGAAAAAGTTTCGGGTTGTCACACATGGGGACCTTAGCCGAAGAACAGTTGTCCATTGAATATTTCTTTAACAGTTCAGTAGTGTATTTTTCCTGATGGATGAATATCCCTTGAGGGACTTGTTTCACTTGAAAACCTAGAAAGAAGTTAATCTCTCTATTCATGCTCATTTGGAACTTGTTGGTCATGAGCTTAGCAAATTCATCCACCATTTTTTGATCAGTTGATCCGAAGATGATATCATCCACATATATTTGTACAAGCATGAGGTGATTACCATTTGCTTTTCTAAATAAAGTGGGATCAATCACTCCTCTTTTGTATCCGGACGAGACAAGAAATTCAGAGAGAGTCTCGTACCATGCTCTTGGGGCTTGCTTTAGACCGTAGACTGCTTTTTCAAGCTTGTAGCTATGGTTTGGGAATTCAAGACTTTCAAAGCCCGGAGGTTGCTGAAGATAAACTTCCTCTTTTAATTCACCGTTGAGAAAAGCGCTTTTCACATCCATTTGATGAACATTGATGTTCTTGTGAGCTGCGTATGCTAAGAAGATTCGGATGGCTTCCATTCGTGCCACCGAAGCATACGTTTCATCATAGTCAATACCTTCAAGTTGACTATATCCCTTGGCAACTAGCCTTGCCTTGTTTCTGACGACCGCACCGGATTCATCCAGCTTATTCTTGTACACCCATCTAGTACCAACAATAGTGTGACCTTGCGGCTTCGGAACGAGCTGCCATACTTTGTTTCTTTTGAATTCTTCTAGCTCTTCTTGCATTGCGGATATCCAGTCTGGTTCTTGTAATGCTTCTCTGATCGTTCGGGGCTCGACCGAGGACATAAATGCTGCGTAGTGATAGTGATCAGATAAATCCTTGGAAGATGGAGTCTGGCTACCTGCAGATAGGTTGCCGATGATTTGACCTGGTGGGTGGTCCTTCGTCCATACGTGTAGACAGGGTTGCAGATGATCAGCAGCTGCGGTATAGGGAATGTCTTCAATATCGGAAGACTCTGCGGTTGGAGATGGCAGTTCCCCCTGGACTTGAGAACATCCTGCTCAATTGTCTTGAACTGGAAAGGTGGGATCAGAGTTTTCGTGGGCAGATGGTGAAGGTTCCCCCTGGGTTGCAGACGGGAGTTCCCCTTGAACCTGAGAAGGTTCCCCCTGGATTGCGGATGGGAGTGTGATAATCCTTCAGTCCGTTCTTATGTCAATGTTCTCTATGTTTTCATCATCCGAGTCCGAAGAAACGTTTGATGGTTGAAATTCTCTGCGGATAGGGATTGGAGCTGCATCTTCTAGTACTGGAACCTCGATGGTTGTTGTATGGTCCGGAGTTGAGTTTTCCCCCTCAACTGGCGAGGTGGAAGTATTCAGTGATGCCTCATCGGACGGTGTAGGACCAGATACGTCAGCATGCTGCTGTAGAGCTTCCGGGGACACAAGAATTTCGGATAACTTGGCTGTTTCTACAGGGTCGAAGAGATCATCGTAGTTTAGTTCAACTAGGTTTAGTAGACCCGAAGAAGTAGGAATATCACACTCTAGGATTGTTGTGGTTTCGGTTGATGGAGCGGTGTTGCGGATGTGATAGTCATCAAATTTCACATTGAAGCTTTCAATTATTAGCCTTGTGCGTCTAATGAGAACCCTATAAGCAACTTTGTTAGTGGAGTAGCCAAGGAAGATGCCTTCATCAGACTTCGGTGCGAATTTGTTAAGGTGGTCTCTGTTGTTTATTACGAAACATCTACACCTAAATATATGGAAGAATTGGACATTTGGCTTGCGGTTGTTAAGTCCCTCATACGATGTTTTGCTGAGACGTTTGCACACAATGCTTCGGTTCTGTACAATGCAAGCTGTGGCCACTGCTTCGGCCCAGAAGTAGAGAGGAAGGTGTGCGAAGTTGAGCATAGATCTGGCTGCTTCTACTAGAGTGCGGTTCCTTCGCTCTACTACCCCATTTTGTTGCGGTGTGTAGGGAGCTGAGAAGTTGTGAGTGATTCCCTTTAAAACTAAGAAACTATTTAGGAGATGGTTAGTAAACTCGGTTCCATTATCACTTCGGATGCATCGTACTGGTAACTTGATATGAAGTTCAATTTCCTTGATTAAATTGATCAACATCTGCGGAGTTTCTGATTTGAGTCTTAAGAAAGAGACCCAGGTGAACCGTGTGAAGTCATCAACTATAACCAGTATGTATTTCTTGTGATGAAGACTGGCTACGGTAGATGGACCGCATATATCAATGTGCAAGAGTTCCAGTGGTTCAGAAATTGAGGAGTCAATCACCATGGAGTGACTTGCTTTGGATTACTTTCCACATTCACATGCAGGACAGAGAGTATCATTGCTGAACTTGAGGATTGGAAGACCTCTGACTAGTTCTCCGGTGACCAAATTGTTGATGTATCTGATGTTGAGATGAGCTAGCTTGCGGTGCCATAGCCAGCTGACTTCGGATACTGCTTTGGATAGGAAGAAAAGCCCCGGTCTTTGCATCCAAGTTCCGAAGGAAGGTCTTACACTCTCGAGAATTCCCGAGAATCCCGAGAAAACCGGCTTTCTCCTGTCGAAGTTATGCTCGGTTTTCATCTCACCATCTTCACTCTATGAAGTGAGTTCATACCCCTATAACTACGTTTTCAAATGCTTTGTAAATGCTTTTATACACTTTTAGGGGGGGGGGGGGAATACAAGTAAACACACGATTATCCTCGTGTGAATAACATAAATCTTTTGTTATACTTTTTGTTATAATCAATCATATGTGATTTATAACTATCATACGAAAACGTTCTCATACAACATATCACGAGAACACTCTGTCCTTTTTGGAATGAAACATGTTGTTAAGTAAATATGAAACACTTTATTTATATTTTGAGTATAAATGTTCAATAATGTTATTACAAATGTTATACTTTACATACAAAGTCGACACTACACTAGGGTTTATCATACAAACGAATCACACTTTTGGAAAAAAACTATAATAGGTATAGTTTACTAGATATTCATCAGATTTCACATACTATAAATACTATATCAAGGGAATACTTTCATATACAAGAACAAATGGACTTTTCATACGTAAATCTATTTGATACTAAGTTTTGTGAGACATTCAACTTCACGTACTTTCAAGTATGCAGTTAAAGTCCTGTATTATATACCATAATCTCTTGTAGGGAGAGCGTGATTCTTGTGTATAGATCTATACGGGATTGACAATCCCACACCTAAACTTTTAGCTACAGTTAGACCGGCAAGTCTGGGGTGACAATCGTCATAACATTCCAACGCCTGAAGAACGTTGTTACTGGCAGTCTGGGTCAATAGCATGGTTATAAAACTCACATGGAGTATTAAAAACACGTTGATTTACGGGGTTATCAAATGCCTTAGTGATTTTATACATACATAAATCTACTATTCTAGGCATGAAAAACACTTTTGCATTTCAGTTTTGGAACTTTTAAACTACCACATATTTATGGAAAAACATTGGATTTCTAAAAGCAAACATTCAAATCAGTCAGGTCTTGGTAGAAGACTACTTTTATACTAGTAGGAAATATAGTATTTTCTAGGAGTTTTCAAACATCTACAAACAATTTCATTCAGATTTATACAAACATTAACATTAATTACTTATGAACTCACCAGCTTAAATGCTGATCTACTCTTTCAAATCTACTTGTATTTCTCAGGGATTCAGTAATACAGGTAAACTTCAGCTTTTGGAGAAGTGATGCTAAGGCGTCAGTTTAAAACTCATTTTAACATCATATTGTAATTTGTTTTGAAACAAGTATCATTCAACAATGTAACTTATAAATTATATATATGATGGTTGGTTTACTTTTTTACTATGTATTCAACTGTTACGATACTACATGAAGTCATCCGCCCTTGAACGATTCCGCCGTTCTGGTTTGGGGGTGTGACAGATTGGTATCAGAGCATTGTTTATAGTGAACTAAGTATATCGAACCACATAAGATATACAAACTATAAATGCATAGGGACTAAAACTCTCTGGCAAAACGTTTTTACACCTAAACCGCATTTCATGTAGCTTAAATTATTTGGGTCATAAAAGCACAAATACATGGATACAACGAGTCATTTTCATAGTTAGAACTATACAAGAAGTATTAAGACAAGTTGGACACTACGACTAGGCCTCGGAATATGTAATCGGATTTGGGACGAATATAGCCTGATCAACTATATTTATCCGAGATCGGACTAATGTATGTCGAGGAATGGTCGTAGTGAGCAACAAGTTAAAACTTACCAAAATGACACTAGTATCAAACATACAAACTTAAATACTATAGGAGTATTTGGTAAATACAATATTCTAACTTACATGTTTAGATTCAAATGTTTTTAATTTCTAGACAATTCTCATACCTCTATTCTCGTACAGACACAATGGCTGGATTCTATCCATCAGGGGATCCCTACTACCCGAATCAGGGCAATGGAGGATGGATAGAGGAGGACCCCGAAGAGGATGAGGAACCTATAGAGTTGGAGGAAGAGGATGACTCTGGGACGGACTCAGAACCAGAAGTAATCAACCCACCAGTCGCTCAACCTCCCGCATTTAGGGGAAACTTTCAGGGACCAACTCCCATTTGGGGAAGCCACATTCACCATTGGA
This sequence comes from Lactuca virosa, assembly GCF_052849685.1. Classification (NCBI taxonomy): domain Eukaryota; kingdom Viridiplantae; phylum Streptophyta; class Magnoliopsida; order Asterales; family Asteraceae; genus Lactuca; species Lactuca virosa. The sequence continues at coordinate 144,120,497 of NC_136429.1, read as the reverse complement.
GCTGACAGCACGAATTACGTCCTCCCTATGGTATGTGTCGGGACTTCTACGACGTCAGGGGTGGAGGTTCAGCCGACCGAGCACTCCCAGTCATGGTGGGAAAACTAGTCAACCAGTCCTATCAATCCGGGGTTCAAGCAGACCGGATTCGTGAAGTCAACGTGGAAGTACAAGTTCACACTTCCGACATCCGTCGACTGGACAGGTTCCAGGAAAATGCCCAACTCCGCACCGACACATTCCAAGATCAACTGATTACAGCCCTCTCTGAAATAAGGGAAATGAGGGAACAACAAGCCGCTTTTGATAGGCGTCTTATAGGAGCAAAGCAATCAGACGCGGAGTCGAGCTCCAGGCGCAACCTACGTCGCAAGTAGTACTTGCTCGGATCCCAAGGATTTTGTTATAGAATAGGAACTCGGCTAAAAGTCTTACTTTTCTTTAACTTCTGTATCGGAGACCCATAGAAGGGTCAAAATTTTCTTAACTTCAAAATGTAACTCAACGTATGTTTAATATATATGAAGAAATTTCTTTGTGTGTTAATTCCTTGAATACCACTCAGATTCATAACTCTATCTATCATTATACAAACTTATATTATGAAACAAACTCTAAACCTTCGGTAGGTCAGTCAAATTCATAAATTGACGAAAATAACAAATTTATTAACACACAACTTCCAATCATCAAAGACTTATGTTCTTCATTCTATTTCTCTAGCAGAACGATGCCGCCCCGTAGATCTGCACGCCGCGTCAACAACACAACACCTCCACCACCACCACCTCCATCAACGGATAATGCCATCTTGATAGTTGCTATAACAGCTGCAGTGACAGCAGCAACGGCACAGATGAGTAATAATGGGTCCGGAGGGGGGGTAAATAGCTCTACGAATGGCCAACGTCAGGGTCGTTCAGGGGATTGCACCTTCAAAGACTTCACCAATAGCAAGCCCATATATTTTAATGGATCCAGAGGGATAATGGCTCTATCACAATGGATAGAGAAAACAGAAGCGGTTTTCGAGATCTGTGCATGTCTGGAAGTGAGAAAGGTAAAATTTGCTGCTTGTACATTCTCCGAGAGAGCTCTGACGTGGTGGAATGGCCATGTCAAGTCACTAACTCTGGTAGTGGCTAATTCTATGGGTTGGGAGAATCTAAAGCAAATGTTAATGCAAGAGTACTGTCTAAGGGGCGAGGTACAAAAGCTAGAGCAGGAACTTTGGGGCCTTACTATGGTAGGGTCGGACATCACAACCTATACGGATAGGTTTAGTGATCTGGCAATCCTTTGCCCAGGGATGGTTTCTCTAGAGAGCAAGAAGATCGAAAGATACATTTGGGGACTGTCACCCCATATTCGAGGAAGTGTACTAGCTTCCAAACCAGTCACTTTCGATAGCGCCAAACAGTTGGCACAAGCTCTCGTTGACCATGGGATCTATCAAGGCCTCGCAACTGCTGTCCCGGAGCAAACCATAGGAAACAACAACAACATCAGTACCAACAACAACAACAAGAAGAAGTTTTGGAACAAGAGGAAGAGTCAGTATTCACAGGAACCCTCCAAGAAGCAACAAATAGTGGCAATCCATGCCGCTATTACCCCCACTGCTGCTCCTGTTACCTCTACACCAGCAAAGCAATATGCTGGGAACCTACCGAAGTGCAGCAAATGCAATTTCCATCACAACGGAAATTGTCGGGAGATGCACTGCAACAACCGCAACAAGAAAGGGCACACTGCCCGTTTCTGTAAGGCACCGACACGACCAATCACCCAAGTCCCTGGAGTCGGTGTGGGCCAGGCGTGTTATGGGTGTGGTGAGGCTGGACACTACAAGAGAGACTGCCCTAAGGCAAGGAATGCTGGCAGCATAGGAAGAGTGCTGGCAATAGGGCAGAATGAAGCAATAGTTGATCCCACGGTGGTTACAGGTACGTTTCTCCTCAATAACGCTTATGCATGCATACTCTTTGATTATGGTGCGGAGAGGAGTTTCGTGAGTCATAAATTCAAATAAAGACTAAAACAGAATCCTCAATCACTCAATAAGATATTTACAGTAGAAATGGCAAATGGTAGAACAGAAAGCACAAACGATATGTACATAGGCTGCACACTAACTCTAAACGAACATTCATTTCCAATCGATCTAATGCCGATTACTATAAAGAGCTTTGATGTCATCATCGGTATGGATTGGTTAAGCCTACACCATGCCGATATACTTTGTCATGAAAGGGTCGTTCGCCTAAATCTGCCAAATGGCGAAACTCTTGTCATTTATGGTGACAAACCCGGTACCAATTTACAAATCATCTCTTGCGTCAAAGCCCAAAAATGCATGCGTAAGGAGTACCATGCCTTCTTAGCCCACGTAGTAGATAAGGAAAAAGAAGCGAAAGACCTCAAGGATATTCCAGAAGTCTGCGATTTTCCCGATATCTTCCCTGAAGATCTTCCAGGAGTCCCACCAAAATGACAAGTCGAGTTCAGAATCAATTTAATCCCCGGAGCTACCCAGTAGCTAAGTCGTCGTATCGTCTAGCGCCAGCTGAGATGCAAGAATTATCCAGCCAATTAAACGAACTACTCAACAAAGGATTCATCAGACCGAGCTTCTCACCTTGGGGAGCGCCAGTCCTGTTCGTAAAGAAGAAGGATGGATCTTTCCACATGTGCATCGATTACCAGGAACTCAAGAAGCTCACTATCAAGAATCGATACCCCCTACCACGCATTGACGACTTGTTCGACCAACTCCAAGGAGCGAGTTATTTCTCGTAGATCGATTTGAGATCCGGGTATCATCGGCTACGAGTCTTGGAAGGAGATGTTCCCAAAATAGCCTTTCGAACTCGTTATGGTCACTACGAGTTTGTAGTGATGCCCTTTGGATTAACAAATGCACCGGCGGTGTTCATGGACTTAATGAACCGAGTGTGTTGTTTATTCCTGGACAAATTTGTGATCGTATTCATAGACGATATACTCATTTATACAAAGAGTAAAGAGGAACATGGTCAACACCTCCGACAAATCTTGGAAACTCTAAGAAAAGAGAAACTATACGCAAAGTTCTCAAAGTGCGAATTTTGGATTCGGAAAGTAGATTTACTAGGTCACGTGGTTAGCAAAGACGGGATACACGTGGACCCTTCCTAAATCAAGGCAATAGAGAACTGGTCAGCACCAAGAACCCCAACGGAAATCCGACAATTCTTGGGCCTTGCTGGCTATTACCGAATATTTATACAGAACATCTCGAAGATTGCTAAACCACTTACCACCTTGAACCCGAAGGGGGTAACTTTCAATTGGGAAGAAAGACAAGACACTGCATTCCAAACACTGAAGCAAGCACTATGCAGCGTACCTATATTGTCCTTTCCAGAAGGAACAGAAGACTTCGTGGTCTACTGTGATGCATCTAATCAAGGTCTTGGATGTGTTCTAATGCAACGAGGAAAGGTCATCGCCTACCCCTCGAGACAACTCAAGACGCACGAGGTCAACTACACTACACACGACCTAGAAATGGGAGCGGTCGTTTTCGCCTTAAAGATTTGGAGACACTATCTCTACGGCACAAAATGCACAATCTTTACCGGTCACAAGAGCCTTCAACACATCCTCAATCAAAAGGAACTCAACATGAGGCAAAAGCGATGGGTTGAACTGTTGAATGACTACGAATGTGAAATTCGTTATCATCTAGGAAAAGCGAATTTGGTAGCTGATGCTCTTAGTCGAAAGGAATACTCGGACCGCCGAGTGAAATCCTTAACCATGACGGTCCATTCACACCTGTCCACACAAATCAAGGAAGCTCAGAGGGAAGCCTTGAAAACAGAGAATGTGACGAGTGAAGCCTTAAGGCGAATGGATAAGAATCTTGAACTCAAGGACGACGGAGTTCACTACTTCATGGATCGGATCTGGACACCGAGGTTTGGAGGATTCAGAGACGTGGTCATGAATGAGGCTCATAAGACTCGATACTCCGTGCATCCAGGTTCGTACAAGATGTATCATGTGACAACCGTCAAAATTCGAGTTAGGTCTAGATTTGAATAAACTTAGTTGCACGTATAGGCACGACACATACTAGACTTAGTAACTAGAAGTTAAGATATAACCTATTAGAAACTTGGAAACAATTACATACAATGGATAATGTGCTTGGATTTCACATTGGTATGTGAATTCTACAACTACTTAACTGTAGTGACTATCTACACTCGGGTCATTCCTTGACTTGAACACCATTTCATGAATCATATACACCCATCATGCACTTGACCTAGTAGTAGAAATTAGGTCAAAGTCTCATAGAAACTTAAGTTAAAGTTGAAGACTAGGACTAGTATACTTGATTCCTCAATTTCGTTGGATCTCGGAATCACTACATAGAATGCCAATAAACCGATAAAAAAAATAAATTACAAACATTATTTCTAACTTGAATAAGAGTATGAAACTCTAAAATAGTTTGAAGTCTCAAAATTTAATTAATTTTGATATCCAAAGACTTAGAAACTCTCAAAAACCCTAAATGCCCTAAAAACTCACATTTATAAACTTTAACATTAAAAATTCTATAAAAATAATTATGAAGCTTCTAATATTATCTTATAATAATTAAAATTATGAAAATGCATTTAAGGAAAATAAAAATTTAAGTCATTAACATTTACCCTTAATTTATAAGTTAAAAATCAAGGTTTCATGAGCAAAAACTTGGTTAGGGTGTATATTTTATAAAAAGTTTGATATTTTTATAAAAGAATTGAAATTTTTTTATAAAATTAAAAGGGAAGGAGGGCATAATACTCTCAAAACCGTCCACCCTCTTCCCAAGACACCTCCCCTCTTCCCAAAACACATAATCACTCCTTTCTCTCTCACACTCCACTTTCTCTCTCATATTCTGTCACTTCTCTCTACCTTCACCACTCCATTTCCCTCTTCCTCTCTCTAGGAATCACGAAAATTTCCAGGAAACAAGTCCAAGAACACTCATGATGCTCAAAATCTTCATCATCTAGTGGTGTTCATTAAGGTAGAACACGATTTCCTTCCATTTTCCTCCATGTTTTCAAGGTTTTTCTTGCATTTCCTTCTTCTTCTACACCTTTCTCTTAGAAAAATATGTGTGCATGTTCTTTCACTTCAGTTTTGATGATGATGGTGGTAGGATTTCACCCAAAAACAACATGCATGTTGTAAATGGTGAAATCCAAGGACCTAAACCTAAGTCAAGATCATGAAAATGCAATTTTCTACAAGTTTTGGTGGAAAATCACCACATGCACTCTAAGTTTTCTTTCAAAAATGATTTTTTAACATTTTAAACTCATGAATGGTCTTCAAACAAACATGCATGTGATGATCTTCAAGCTTAGATGCTAGATCATCAAAGTATGTTGTTAAAAGCTTTCAAATATGTTCATGAAGGATTTATTTCCAAATAAATATCTAAAACTAATTTTCTGACCAAATCCGATTTTTTCCAGATTCCCATCAACAAAATGAGATGTTCAACAAATTTTCAGAAAATAATTCATTTTTCTCGAATTATTATAATTATTGAAATAAAATAGGGCAACAAAAATCATATAAAATACTTTTTGAGGTCTATAAATCCTAGGTAAATTCTTGGATGACCCATATGCTAAATAATGATCCCACATTAAATTTCATCGGTTTTTGTTACTGTTTAGTATGGTTTTAAATTTTTTTTTTTTTTGGCTCCAATAAATCATAAAAGCACTTTATGGAATCTTAAAATGATATATAACAATTGTCGCAGTTGCTACCAGAGGTATAAGACTCAGAAGAATATTTTCAGAATTTTTCATAATGCATTCCTATTTGTCCCCGATTTTTGTATTTATATTGGCCTAAACATAGAAAAAATAGTTCTGCTGATCCAAAATTCATGAATATTTACCAGAACACCTTGTAGTACATTAGGAGGCTACATAAAGATTTTGATGATTTTTCTCTTTTGTATACTATTTTTCTCCTATTTTCTAAGATTAAATACACTTAAATACACAAAATCGGATTTCAGTATATAAAAACCACATTTGCTATTTTTCCCAGATTATTTACTCTGTAAATGAAGTTTACAAAATTTTTGGTAATTTACTTGAACTGTTTAATAATTATTATTCAATTAATGATTATTTAAGAGGATTAAACAAGGAAAAATAGCAACACTAATTGAAAAATATCTTTTATATTTTTCATAGCTTCTATATATATATATAATAACAGTGTTACAAAAATTTTGGACAATTTTGCAAACTGTTTTCTATTTATATCCATTTTTATTAGAATAAATGCGCAAAAATCATAAAATTGGGTTAAAAAGTTTATAAATCCTTTTTTATATTTTTCCCAACTTAAGAATGTTTAATAGCAGTAATAAAAAAGTTGGAATAATTTTAGAAACTGTTTTCTAATTATCTCCATTTTTATTAGAATAAATGCACAAAAATCATAAAATTGGGTTAAATAGTTTATAAATCCATTTTTATATTTTTCTCAGCTTAAGTATGTGTAATGGCAGTAATATAAGAAGTTTGGGGAATTTTCTTAACTGATTGCTATATTTCATGAATTTTTATCTATTTAGAGAATTAAATATAAGAAAATTGGTTATACATATCTATAAACCATGAAAATTTACCTAGAAGTCTTTTAACGTAGTTAGAAGCAAAATCTGAAGTTTGGTAATTTTTATTAACTTTTTACTTTTCCATGATTTTATGATTATTCAAGGAATTAAATGGTGAAAAATAATTAGACAAATCAAAAAGTCAAGAAAATTTATCTAAGGGTCTTTGACTTCAATTAAAACTGAAATGCAAAGTTTGGGAAAGTTTAGAACTAAATTGATTTAGTTTTTGAATATTTAATCATTGAAATACCTCTTAAAATGTTAAATATTAACATTTCAATAATGGGAATTTTCCACTTAAATTGTTAGATAACAATTGATTCATTGAAATTTAATTTTCACAGAAATATGTTTAAAATTTATCAATATTAATTTTGACACAGTATTGGCATAATTCTATTGTAGTAGTAAGTATATTAGTGTTAGATTTCGATTAGAGACTCACTAGCGAATATCATTATTGTAGGAATCGGTAGTGGTACGAGTGGAGCGTAGTTCAAGACGTCATTTGCATCATCTCAATGCATTGTGAGTATTCACCACTCCCCTATTTTCGGTTTTTATGTTTTGGGGTGGAAAAAGCATGTCCTAATCTATTTATGTTCGTTGTATTTATTTTGACTCATATGAAACTTGGTTGCTATACTTTGTATGTATGTGTATGTTACTTTAATTCATGAGGCCTTATCGCGTTTAAGTCCCTGGAATCAATTCACACAACTCATTAACTCATTTGAGCCTATGGTTATTATGGATAGCGCGATTAGGAGGTAGACAACTCCTCACTCGCACGATTCGCTTGAGTGCATTTTACCATATTTCCCTATGTTAGCGATAGACGTAGAAGAGGGCACCCTCGGTCATTAGGCTTGGGTTCTGAACTCATGGTATAATCATTATGCACATACGAACCTTGTATCTTGTTTTAGCAAGAAACTTTATTTCCCATGAGAATATGAACGTTGCATCTCATTTGGGCAACATACTTTATCTCTCATGACGACAACAAACTTTGTTTATGCAAACTTATTTACTCGTTTTTACAATATATTTCTATTTATGGAAACTTTATTTCCCATGAGAATATGAACGTTGCATCTCATTTGGGCAACATACTTCATTTCTCATGATGACAACAAACTTTGTTTACGCAAACTTATTTACTCATATTTGCAATATATTACTATTTATGGAAACTTTATTTCCCATGAGAATATGAACGTTACATCTCATTTGGGCAACACACTTCATTTCTCATGATGACAACAAACTTCGTTTATGCAAAACTTATTTACTCATTTTTGGAATATATTTTCATTTATGGAAACTCTTATAAGAACTTTGAGTTCAATTCATGAAACTAATATTATTTTTAAATCTATGAGTACTCACCAACTATTTTTATAGTTGACGCTCGTTTTACATGCTTTTTCAGGAATCATCGAGTAAGTGGCACTTAGGGACACATCATTGTTAGGAGCATTCGCATGTGTTGTATTTCAATTTACATTGTTATTTCTTTTAAAATGTGTTCAAACCCATTGTAAATTTGTAAAGATTTTTAATACTCTGGTTGGTGTTGTCTTCTAACTTTTGCTATCAAAACCCTTTATACTGCTATGCCTCGTGTTTCCGCTTTAGCGGGGTGTGACATATCAGGACCTCAAGAAACTGTATTGGTGGCCGAACATGAAAGCAGAGATCGCTACCTATGTGGGCAAGTGTCTGACTTGCGCCAAAGTCAAGGTAGAGTACCAAAAGCCATCAGGATTGCTACAACAACCCGAAATACCCGAGTGGAAGTGGGAACGGATAACCATGGATTTCATAACCAAATTACCCAAGACAGCTGGTGGGCTAGACACCATCTGGTTAATCGTCGATAGATTAACAAAATCCGCACACTTCCTACCCATAAATGAAACTGACAAGATGGAGAAGCTAGCTCGAACATACATCCGAGATATTGTACGACTGCATGGTGTACCAATATCAATTATCTCTGACAGAGATAGTAGGTTCACCTCGTGATTCTGGCAGTCGCTGCAAAAGTCTCTAGGAACGAGGTTAGACATGAGTACCACTTACCATCCAGAAAAGGACGGTCAAAGTGAGAGGACCATACAAACCTTGGAAGATATGCTAAGAGCTTGTGTAATCGATTTTGGTAAAGCATGGGATACCCATTTACCATTAGTCGAATTCTCATACAACAATAGCTATCACTCCAGCATTAAAGTTGCTCCATTCGAAGCCCTCTATGGTCGGAAGTGCAGATCACCACTGTGCTGGGCTGAAGTGGGTGACACGCAACTAGCCAAGGGACAAGTACCCGACAGCGCTCTCACAGGCCCGAAAATCATAAGAGAAACCACTAAGAAGATTGTTCAGATTCGGGAACGACTAAAGGCTTCAAGAGACAAACAAAAGAGTTATGCGGACAAAAGACGGAAGCCCTTGGAATCAAGGAATATATAAATAAAACTCCTTTAACCACTTTAAAATCAAGGAATATATAAATAAAACTCGATAGACCACTCGGAACCCACAATCGCCAAAAAATGATCCACTTACTTGAAAAAATGCTCGAATACAACAACTACCTCACTCTTCCTAACTATAAGACCTATATCACAGTGACAACCACTCAAAGCAGGAATCTGCTCAAAAACTGGAACTTACAAACTAACTCCATCAATAAGCTCCCCAAAGCCAGGAACCTATCAGTCTAAACTCCATAAACCTTACCCAAAGGCTGATGATCATCTATTTGACGTGCCTACATCTAGTCCCTAACTAGAAACACCTCCAAACCATGCATAATGAATACCCAAAACATCTCGATCATGAATTTCAACCAATCCTAACTCCACCAATTGTGCCTAAAATCCTGAAACGCACACACTTGACTTCCTGAAAAGTGATTCGAGAGATTATCAGCGAACTTCATGACACTAAGCTTCAGATCTAATACCCATCTCTGGTAAACAACTTATAATGATAGCCCACAAGCAAGTAGAGACCCAAAAATGTAAACATTCAGCAAGAGACTTCTGATACACAACTAATACCCCCAACAAACGTTTAGTGTCCACATTGTGACAACCCGATATTTCGAATCAATGTAATGACCTGAAAAGTCAAGAATTGTAATCTCTTTTGATATAATGAAATTAGCGTCAAAAATAAAATGTTCAAAAGTCTCTATTGGGTTGCCTAAAATGATAGTTATCATGTCAAGGTTTTTAGAAATATAAAGAACACTAGAATATGAGTTATAACGAAGAAGTTATGACCAACCTAAGATTCACAACAAAACCGTCAATACGATTAAACGTTAAACGCGAAGTTTTAATAAAAATACTTTTTAACCTTAACTATCTAAACGAAAGTCGTAGATATCATTAAACCGTGAACATACATAAAAAGAACGCCCAAATCTGACTTCATATGAGGAAGTTATGATTTTTCGAAGTTTCGGATATATCAGTAGACAGCTAAAAACTCCAAATAGAGATCGAGGGATTTTTGGCTGAAACAATCTAAATGAGAATCGAAGATCTCAACAATAGTAGCGCAACGGTAAAAAGTCTGACGAAAATGGGCATCGGACGAAGAAGTTATGGATTTATTACGGAGTTTTCGTGTTCCGGCCTGTTAAAAATAATTAATTAAAAATAAAGTCAAAATTAGCCAACGAAATCTAAACGAGAGTTGTAGAGCGTATTCTCACCTACGCGTGCATATATAGAATGTCGATAATGGAGCTCGTATGCAGATGTTACGGATTTTACAAGTTCAAGACACAAAATCCGAGGGTGTCAGGCTGGCCACGACGTGGGGACCTGATTGATGGGTTTTCAGGCTTGGCAGCAGACGTCTCGTCCATGGAAGAGGATAGGATCGACGCCACGACGTGGCAACCTTATGGCCACGACGTGGGACCCAAAAATTGAGCTATAAATAGAGCTCAAAGGGTTCCGGTTTTCAATGCTCAATTCTCTTCTTTCTCGTGCCGAAGCTCTGCGTTTTAACCCCCGAAGCCATCCCAAAGCCCCGGTCTTTGCATCCAAGTTCTGAAGGAAGGTCTTACACTCTCGAGAATTCCCGAGAATCCCGAGAAAACCCGCTTTCTCTTGTCGAAGTTCTGCTCGGTTTTCATCTCACCATCTTCACTCTATCAAGTGAGTTCATACCCCTATAACTACGTTTTCAAATGCTTTGTAAATGCTTTTATACACTTTTAAGGGGGGGGGGGGGGGGGAATACAAGTAAACACACGATTATCCTCATGTGAATAACATAAATCTTTTGTTATACTTTTTGTTATAATCAATCATATGTGATTTATAACTATCATACGAAAACGTTCTCATACAACATATCACGAGAACACTCTGTCCTTTTTGGAATGAAACATGTTGTTAAGTAAATATGAAACACTTTATTTATATTTTGAGTATAAATGTTCAATAATGTTATTACAAATGTTATACTTTACATACAAAGTCGACACTACACTAGGGTTTATCATACAAACGAATCACACTTTTGGAAAAAAACTATAATAGGTATAGTTTACTAGATATTCATGAGATTTCACATACTATAAATACTATATCAAGGGAATACTTTCATATACAAGAACAAATGGACTTTTCATACGTAAATCTATTTGATACTAAGTTTTGTGAGACATTTAACTTCACGTACTTTCAAGTATGCAGTTAAAGTCCTGTATTATATACCATAATCTCTTGTAGGGAGAGCGTGATTCTTGTGTATAGATCTATACGGGATTGACAATCCCATACCTAAACTGTTAGCTACAGTTAGACCGGCAAGTCTGGGGTGACAATCGTCATAACATTCCAACGCCTGAAGAACGTTGTTACTGGCAGTCTGGGTCAATAGCATGGTTATAAAACTCACATGGAGTATTAAAAACACGTTGATTTACTGGGTTATAAAATGCCTTAGTGATTTTATACATACATAAATCTACTATTCTAGGCATGAAAAACACTTTTGCATTTTAGTTTTGGAACTTTTAAACTACCACATATTTATGGAAAAACATTGGATTTCTAAAAGCGAACATTCAAATCAGTCAGGTCTTGGTAGAAGACTACTTTTATACTAGTAGGAAATATAGGATTTTCTAGGAGTTTTCAAACATCTACAAACAATTTCATTCAGATTTATACAAACATTAACATTAATTACTTATGAACTCACCAGCTTAAATGCTGATCTACTCTTTCAAATCTACTTGTATTTCTCAGGGATTCAGTAATACAGGTAAACTTCAACTTTTGGAGAAGTGATGCTAAGGCGTCAGCTTAAAACTCATTTTGACATCGTATTGTAGTTTGTTTTGAAACAAGTATCATTCAACAATGTAACTTATAAATTATATATATCATGGTTGGTTTACTTTCTTTACTATGTATTCAACTGTTACGATACTACATGAAGTCATCCGCCCTCGAACGATTCCGCCGTTCTGGTTTGGGGGTGTGACACACATGATCCAAAAGAGTTGGTCACTTAGTCTCCCGACTCCCAATAATGCATTAACACGCAACCATGCCAATAAGACTAAAGATTTGAGACCTAAGAGTCTCAATCAAATGACTATCAGGTCCCACCGATAAGATTCATACAACCGATGGATTCCCGATACATCATGACACGCTCTAGCCACTAGAATGATAAGATCACGGTGTTACACCGATCTTGTCGTCATTCCATAACTGGCCTGAAGACTCATGACCATCACCATATGGTATAAATCTACTCAACCATCAATCCACCAACTTATAGGAACCCAATCTAATCCCTCTTAACACTAACGCAATACAACATGAGGTATATCCTTCTATAACATACAATTCCTTTCATAGTATAGGCTGCTACCGACACAAAATCAGACGAAACATTGTTGCACATAAATAGAGAATGAGATAGGTGGTTGTACTCTTGTTCCAATTCAAAGGCTATAAACCAAATAAGAACCATAGCAATAAATTTAGACCAAGTGTCCTATGGCTAGCTTATTCAGTTCACATACACCCTCATGACAATATCTAATGAACTTACCACAATACATACCCTCAAGGGAACCCATAACCACCACTAGATCTACTTCCTTCCTTCTTCCTCATAACCTTACCCAAAATGGTGAACTACCAGTAGATCTAATCGAAATAACGAACGTCAACCATTAACAAAAAGATCGTGATGAATGACCGAAACAAGATCCGACACCTTGATTGAAACTGAACAGATCCCAACAATACGTAATGAACACAAATAAACTTCCACAGTTTTCCAAAATTTCTGTTAAAACCCAGGTCGGATCAATCCAAATACCAACCATGCCGACACAACATGCCAATATTGGATTCTATGTAGATCTAAAGTCACACCTGGAAAATTGAACGACGCTGTCCCAACATCCGAACATCCAATAACCAAGGACATTGGTGTTTTTCGAGGCCAACAAAATTAATAACCCTATATCTTCTACACTAAAATAGTGTATACTGGTAAAGGGATCGAATCCACGGAGATTGGTTCAATTTAGTAACTCTATGAAAAATCTCTTTGTAAAAATATTTGTAAAATGACAATAAATTATAAATGGGGGGTTTGGTGTTTTGAAATACTTGAAACAAACTAGAATTAAACTAAGATTTAAATGGACAATTTCAACAAGAATAAGAGTTTGATGTAAAATCAATAAGAGAAATATGGTTGACTTGAGGTTTCCTCACTTTGACTTTTTGAAGAACATATCATTAGAATCCAATGGTGCAATACTTGATTTAAATCCTTAATTTGGCTATAGTAATCCAAGAAGCTTGAGATTACCTAAACTTTTCTTAGTTGTTGAAATGGTTAAAGAAGCTCATAACAATTTCCTTAGTCAAAGTCACCAATTCCATTAAGCATGTAATTAGTGAAAGTCAACTAGCATTAAGAATTAAAAAGTCACCAAATCCAAGAGGATTCAAAAGCTTCCACTACCATGTTGGAGAAAATGCTTTTATGATTGTGTGAAGTAAGACTAACACAAAAATCACTTGATGCTTGCTAATTTGAAGATCCTTTACTTAATCAAGAAATTAGCCAACTAATCACCACAAACACATTTAAACTCATGAATAAAAACATATAAGTAATGATAAGATGATAAAACACAAAACATTTTCATAATGATTCAAACACAAATTCATGGAGTGTTCAACATTCAACAACTAGTTAAAGGATTTCACCAAAGTCAACCACAATTTGTCTAGCAAAGCATGGCTAAACTTAAGAAAACAAGTTAGTAAAGATTGTACCCAACATTAAGAATCAAGAGATGAAAAGATGATGTTCTTGAGGTGTTCTTGGCCTTCAAAAGTCCTCTAAACTCCAGAGAGAATGTGTCAAAATCGGATGTCCAAGATTAGGCTAAAGAGGCATACCAACCTTCCCAATATAGAGCTCTCAACAAAATCCCAAAATTGCCCCTTCAGGACTCCATGCGGGCCGCGTGGAAACCTTACGCGGGCCGCGTGAGTGTAACGGATTTTTGGCTTCTTCAAGTCTTGGGTCCCCATAGCTATTCCATTGGCCCAGTTCGAATATAATCAGCTTCTAGCCCATTTTTCTTCAAGATTTCATCAATTTGAGCCCAAATTGCCTCTCCAAATCACTCAAAGCTTCCGTAAACTCCCGATCATCAATTTCCGCACACTCGAAAATTCTCCCGCACCTTGCAAATTTAAAGTTCAATTCTTCCAAGCCGTCAAATAATTGAGAAGCCCACTCGATGAATCACCTCTATAGCCATGAAGCCCAAAATCCTCGTTGTCCTCCAAGTTCAATTGCCTCCCAAAGATTCCGCTCCGCTAGTCTCCGAAAAATCTGCAATTATGCTCAGGAAACTAGAAAGTACCCGAAATGGTCATAAAATAACAAAAAGCAAAATATGCATGGAAATTAACTAAAATGCGAATGAAATGAGCTAAAATAAACTATAAAAAGAAGTAAATAAAATGAAGCTATCAAATTAACCCAAGATTAAACCTTACTTGTCCTCAAGTAAGACAAGACTAAAATGAACTTGGGATGAACTATCCTAAGAAAAATAAGAAGAATGGATAGAACTGCGGAACCTGATCACCGTTAGTCAACATGGTCAGAATTGATCTTGCTATTATCTCATTACTTTTTCATCCGATGAAAATGGGACCATAAACCACAGCTAGAACAACTCCTCTAGGTGAGTAAGGAGGGATGGTCAGTCGCAGGACCAATGGAAAATGCATACAATGAAGAACATATGTAGTAGGGAGAAAGCAGTTGGATGGTCTCTCGTGGAGCTCTTCTTTAAGTGTACACTCTTATCACGAAAGTTGCATGATCTCACATCGGTCGGCCACTCTCAAGTGTGATTGGGTTTTATCGCTCATGCACCATTGTAGGAATCAGTTCACTTAGTGTCGGCCAAACCTCCCATAGTATCCGACTCGACAGTCTCTCTAACATCACCAATTTCCGAAAAGAAACAACTCGATCTATATACAATAAAACAAATGTATATAAACGAATAACAAACACCGGGTGACCAAAATGTATGAAAATTTGTTCATTAATTGAACCGGTCACAAATCTAGGATTATTGCAGCTTGAATTTTTTTTTTGCCTTAACTTAAAGGTAATGCACTAACATATTGATTTTTTTTACTTTTATCAAGAAAACTTTTTGACTCAAAATTTGGTTCCTAAAAATATGTAAGTGGAACCGAGGGAGTAACAATAGTAATCCGAATGGTCTAAGTGTGAAAATGACTATGTGTGGAGCGCAAATATGCAAGCTCCTTTTCAAACTTGTGATTTTTCAAAAATAATGAAAATTCCTAAATATGGGCTAAAAGACTCTCTAAAATCCTAAGTAAATCGCAAAAAGAATATGGTGATGTAAAGAGACCGGATATTGATTGTACTCGGTCACAAGCACCAGTGCTTCATCCTAACGGTTCAAACATGATCAAGTGTGATCCTCTCGGCGGTATGGGCCGCAAGGCTAAGAAAATCCATTGCTATAGTATATCCTACACTTGTTAGTATTGCATGCATAATTCTTCATGAAAACTACCTGGCCATGATCACTTACCCCTTTAAGCTTCCAGCATCCGATCCCAAGTATGAAGTCCCAAACTGCAGCTAATGGTCCCGGTTCGATGGGCGAGATAAGAACAAGATACTGGACCAATAATGACACAATAACTATGAACCTGTTCCATGAGATCCAAGGGGGTGGGAATAAACTGTGACAACCCGAAAATTTTTATCCAGTAAATTCAATAAATCCAATCAAATGTCAGACTTGTTTCTGCTATCTTTTAGCCTTGTTAAGGGTCATTCTAATGAGTTCTAAGCCTAGTACACTTAAGGATTGGGTGTAGGGTTTTGTCAGCTTAAGTTCATTGGGTTGCAATCGAGCCGGAAAACTCCATCACAAGGAGTTTACGGCCGCAAACTAGGAGTTTACGGTCATAAACTCTTGGTGGCCGTGAACGACCCCCCATATTTGAGAGTTTGCTTCATTTTTCTTCATTTCTCCAAGTCCTAGCCGCAAACCCTCCATTCTGTCTCAAGTATCATCAAGGGAATCCATCATTTCTCTTCAAAAACGTAAGTTATTCATCCGTTTTACTAGTTAATCTTCTTGATCATATGAATCCTATGAATCGCATCTTTGAATTCATCACTTTTCCTTCAAGATCTTCAAGTCTTCATCTTTCCACCAAGAATGTCACACCCCAAAACCGGAACGGCGGAATCGTTCAGGGGTGGAGGACGTCATGTACAGTATCACAACAATGCATAGTAGTAAAAAAGCAACAACATCATCCATTACATTAATAATATAATTTAATACAAGTCTGTTCTGTCAAGTT
Organism: Lactuca virosa; assembly: GCF_052849685.1. Lineage (NCBI taxonomy): Eukaryota > Viridiplantae > Streptophyta > Magnoliopsida > Asterales > Asteraceae > Lactuca > Lactuca virosa. The sequence goes on along the minus strand of NC_136429.1, from coordinate 144,103,841 downwards.
TAATAGACACCAAAAATATAAATCAAAATAAAAGATGAGTCTTGAACGAGCTCCATCTTCTCAAAACCTGGCACCGGTACCTGCCTACTGGTGACCTGAGAATACAAGTTATTTTGAAAGAGTTTATCAGCATTAAAGCTGGTGAGATCATAAGTATTTTAGTGTCATTGTTTGTATGAAAGTGTTTGTAAGTATGCGATGTGTAAGTTTGTAAATGTTTGTAAAGTGTTTGAATCTCCTAGAAAACCCTATGTTTTCTACGAAAAGTAGCCTTCTACCAAGGCATCAAGTGTTTGTATGTGTGTCTCTTTTAAGAGTATGTATGTTCCCAAATCTGACTGTCATTAACCAAAAATGTTGTTTTTACATTACTGTTTATTGTGTGAAGATCACAAAGTGAATGCAATGGGGAAATAAAATAGTACTGTAGTGTTGTATTAAGTAACTACTGCTGTACTAACTACCTTAAACCAATTGTTATTTAAAGTACCATGTGATCTGCCTGTACCATACTACCGACTAGAAACACGACGATGTAAGACGTCGGAAGGAATGACGTTTGGCACCCGTAGACTTGCAAGTCCCACTGTAGCTAGCAGCAAGGTGTAGGATAGTCAATCCAGTATAGATCTATACACAAACTCAACGCTCTCCACTTAAGGAGATTCTGGATACAAAACGAGCCATGACAGGTGAGTCCATGCCCCGTTATGTGGCTCACATAACTGTAGTAGTGTTCTTGTATATGTATTGTGTGTACTAGCGGTGTTGTATGTTCTCTCTCTGTCTAGTATGTATGTATCTTCTCTCTGTTTCTCATAATAGTATGTTCTCCTGTATAATGTATAGTATGTACTAGTTCTATTGTATGTTCTCTCTCTGTCTAGTATGTAACTATGTTCTCTTTGTTTCTCATAATAGTATGTGTTGACTCATGTATGAACTAACTCATTGTATGTTCCATTGTTCTAGTAATAGTATTAGTAACTTCCTAAACTATACCTATTATAGTTTACTAGTAATATTGTTTGTATGTATGAACATGTTTGTATACCTTTGCTACCCAAAGGTATTGAATAGAAAGAAGGAACTTTTATATCTGTATACATATACATAATATATAACTAGGATTCAAACGACCTTCGGACAAACAACCGATACCCTAAGTCCACAACCAAAGAAGGAACAGGAGGTATGGTGAGCTATTAGTCCTAAGTCCTTTCAATCCTACTTATATAACTATATCGATATAGATACACATTTAACAAAATATAAGTTTAAAAGAGTTTAATAAAAGTATTTCACATGAAAAAGAGTTTGTAAAACAGTTTGAAGTAGTTTGTTTGATAACACAGTTTGAAAAGTAAGAAATCCACTTGTTTGGTAGTTATTAATCACATGTGATTGATTTAATAACTATAATAGTTCAACTTGTATTCCCCCCATAAAAGCATTTAAAATCATTTAAAAGGTTGATTAAGGGGTATGAACTCACCTGTAGTGAGTGGTTTGGATGAACGGATGTTATAGGATGCTAAATGTCAAGTGAAGACTTGAACACACACACAGATCCTAATTTAACATATAATAACACATATGTGCATCCAATTAGTCTTTAAACAACTAATTAACCAAGTTAAGACACCCTAGAACATGGAAAACACTTTGATTCAAGTGCTATAAGTACCAAGGATTGCATCTAAGGGTTGTAGGGCTTTGCTTTTGAGTTTATGGTCCAAGGGTAAAATCTTCATGAGTTTACGGTTTAGGGTTTACGGTCCTAATGGGTTTACGGCCGTAAACCCATGGTAACTTCTACCATTTGGTGTTTTAAGGTCTTACAAGTCAAGGTTAAGCATACTATGATCAAGTCCAAGCCTTAGGAAGTAATTTTGGCAACATTGCACCACCTTTTTAGAGTTTACGGCCCATGGACCATTCCTCATGAGTTTTCGGCCGTAAACTCATGTGTGCTTGGTTCTTTTGTTTGTTTAAGGTCCTATACTCCATAAAGAGGTGATCTAGACTTGTATCCAAGGCTTAGTAAGGGACTAGGGCTCACAATGGCCCTTTCATTAGAGTTTACGGTCCAAGTAGATTGCCTTGGCCGTAAACTCTTATGATCTTATGTTTCTTGTTGTTTTCTAGTTGTTTAACAAGTGTATCAAGCCTATAAGAAGCTAAGGTAAGAGTACTTACAATATAGAAGCTTGTAAGGGTCTTAAATGTCCAAGAACACTAGTGTGTGTTCTTGGTGTTCTTGGTGAAATGAAGAACACTTGAAGATCTATCAAAATGAAGAGATTTCATGGATGAAGTCATGCAAGATCGCTAGATGATGAAGGATATCAACTAATTAAGGCAAGAAACACTTACAATGTTGAAGATCAAGAAGGAAAATCGGATGGTACTTGAGAGAGAATGAGTTTCTAGGCTTGAAATGGTAAACAGTGTATAAAATGACTAAGTGTCATATTTATAATCCTTAGAGTTTACGGCCGTAAACTCCATGTTTGGGGCGTAAACTCCAAACTCTTGGAGTTTTGAGACTTTATTGATGCACAATAAACCCTAGAGTATCCTCTCTCCAGTTATCACTTGCAGTACTAAGCTTTAGAACACTCAAACTGACTCCAAAAAGCTTAAAAGTTAGCATAAACAATTCTGACTTCTATTGAAGTGAATGGTTGTACAAGATAGAAATTTTGCGTTGTCACATCATGCCCCCGTTAGAAGGAATTTCGTCTCGAAATTAGAGTTTAAGCAAATAAGTAGTTACAAATAACTAAATAAAAAGATGAGGATATTTCAGTTTCATCTGATCCTCTCGCTCCCAAGTGAATTCAGGTCCTCGCTTGGCGTTCCAGCGAACCTTCACTATCGGGATACGGCTTTGTTTCGTTTGCTTGACCTCCCGGTCCATGATCTCCACAAGTTCTTCCACAAAGTTAAGGCTCTCATTGATCTCGATCTCGTCGAGTGGGATTACAAGAGTCTCGTCGGACAGACACTTTTTCAAGTTCGAGATGTGGAAAGTAGAATGTACGTTACTAAGTTCGCGGGGTAAGTTAAGTTTGTAAGCTACAGGGCCGATTCTAGTGAGAATCTCGAAAGGCCCTATGTATCTTGGATTTAGCTTCCCACGCTTTCCAAAGCGTATTAAGCCCTTCCAGGGTGAGACCTTCAATAGAACACAGTCTCCCACCTGGAATTTCAACGCTTTCCTTCGTTTGTCTGCGTAGCTTTTCTGTCGGTCTCTAGAGGCTTTCAATCGTTCACGAATCTGAACGATCTTCTCTGTCGTTTCCCCGAATGATCTCCGGACCCGTGAGAGTGCTGTCAGGAACTCGTCCTTTAGCTAACTGGGTATCACCCACCTCAGCCCAACATAGAGGGGATCTGCACTTTCGGCCATAGAGGGCCTCGAATGAAGCAGCCTTTATGCTCGTGTGATAACTGTTATTGTACGAAAATTCGACAAGGAGTAGATGAGTATCCCATGCTTTCCCAAAGTCGATCACATAGGCTCGCAACATATCTTCCAAGGTTTGGATAGTCCTCTCACTTTGTCCGTCGGTCTGTGGATGGTAGGCTGTACTCATGTCCAGCCTAGTTCCTAGGGAACTTTGTAGCGATTGCCAAAACCTCGAAGTGAATCTACTATCTCTGTCCGAGATAATGGATATGGGAACACCGTGTAGTCGTACAATCTCTCGAATGTAGGTTCTTCTAAGCTTCTCCATCTTGTATGTTTCTTTGATAGGCAGGAAGTGTGCGGACTTGGTCAATCTGTCGACGATGACCCATATGGTATCAAGTCCACCCGTTGTCTTGGGCAACTTGGTTATAAAGTCCATAGTGATCCGCTCCCACTTCCATTCCGGTATCTCCGGCTGTTGTAGTAGACCTTAGGGTTTCTGGTATTCGACCTTGACCTTTGCGCAAGTAAGGCATTTACTCACGAAGGTAGCAATCTCTGCTTTCATTTAGGCCACCAGTATAGCTTTTTAAGATCCAGATACATCTTATCAGAACCTGGGTGGACGGAATAACGAGTGTTGTGCGCCTCGGTCATGACCAAGTCTCTGAAACCACCGTGTTTCGGTGTCCAGATCCGATCCATGAAATAAAAAGCTCCGCCACCCTTGACTTCCAAGTTCTTATTCATCCCTCTCAGGGATTCACTCGCCACATTTTCAGGGTTCAAAGCGTCGAGCTGAGCCTCTTTAATTTGCGTGGACAAGTGTGAATGGATAGTCATAGTCAATGATTTGACTCTACGACCAGAGTATTCTTTCCGACTTATGGCGTCAGCTACTACGTTGGCTTTACCCGGATGATAACGAATTTCGTATTCGTAGTCACTGAGTAGCTCGACCCACCGCCGTTGTCTCATGTTAAGCTCCTTCTGGTCGAATATATGTTGTAGGCTTTTGTGGTCTGTAAAGATAGTGCTTTTTGTACCATACAGGTAGTATCTCCAGATCTTCAGAGCAAACACAACTGCTCCTAGTTCAAGATCGTGAGAGGTGTAGTCGACCTCATGTGTCTTCCGTTGTCTCGAGGCATAGGCAATGACCTTACCTCGTTGCATCAGAACACATTCGAGCCCTTGGTTAGATGCATCGTAATAGACTACGAAGTCTTCTATTCCTTCTGGGAGGGATAGTATCGGTGCGATGCATAAGGCTCGTTTTAGCGTTTGGAACGCTCTCTCCTGCTTCGCTTCCCAGTCAAAGGCCACGCCCTTCTGGGTCAAAGTCGTGAGAGGTTTTGCAATTCGTGAGAAGTTCCGAATGAACATGCGATAGTAGCCAGCGAGGCCTAGAAATTGACGAATTTCCATAGGCGTCTTCGGTGCTGACCAGCTCTCGATAGCTTTGATTTTGGAAGGGTCCACATGTATTCCATCTTCGCTAACCATGTGCCCTAAGAATTCGACTCTTCGGATCCAAAATTCGCATTTCCAGAACTTCGCATACAGCTTCTCCGAACGCAGTGTTTCTAAGACCTGTCGCAGATGTCGACTATGGTCCTCCTGACTACGAGAGTAGATAAGTATGTCATCGATGAAGACGATGACGAACTGATCCAAGTAAGGACGACACACCCTATTCATTAAATCCATGAATACTGTGGGCGCGTTTGTTAATCCGAACGACATCACTACGAATTCGTAGTGCCCATAACGAGTTCGGAAGGTTGTCTTCGGAACATCCTCCCCTAGCACTCGTAGTTGGTGATATCCGGATCTTAGATCGATTTTTGAAAAGAAGTTTGCCCCTTAAAGTTGGTCAAATAAATCGTCTATGCGAGGCAGAGGGTAACGATTTTTCACGGTTAGCTTGTTGAGCTCCCTGTAGTCGATGGACATACGAAACGATCTGTCTTTCTTCTTGACGAACAAGACCGGAGCTCCCCATGGCGAGAAACTTGGTCTTATAAAGCCCTTGCTGAGCAGTTCGTTAAGTTGACCGGACAGTTCTTGCATCTCTGCAGGTGCTAGACGATAGGGCGATTTGGCTACTGGGGTAGCCCCTGGAATTAAGTCGATTATGAATTCGACTTGGCGTTGTGGAGGTAATCCTGGGAGTTCTTCCGGAAAGATATCGGGAAAATTGCATACTATTGGAATGTTCTTAATGTCCTTCGTTTCTTGGCTCACATCTACAACATGAGCAAGGAATGCGCGACATTCCTTTCGCAAGAATTTCTAGGCTTGAATGCTTGAGATGATACGAAGGTTCGTGCCGGGTTCGTCGCCATAAACTACTAGAGTTTCGCCAGACGGCAAATTAAGGCGAGCAGCCTTTTCATAACACATGATGTCGGCACGATGAAGACTCAACCAATCCATGCCGATAATGACGTCGAAACTTTTAATTGAGACCGGCATGAGGTCGATTGAAAATGAATGGCTATCGAGAGTTAGGGTACACCCTATGAATATACTGCTTGTGCTCTCCGTCTTTCCATTAGCCATTTCTACAGTGAACGGTTCTTTAAGTGCTCGTGATTTTTGCTTAAGTAAATGAGCAAATTTTCGGTTCACGAAACTCCTCTCCGCTCCACTATCAAACAGTATGCATGCATAAGAGTTATCGAGGAGAAACGTACCAGTGACCACTGTGGGGTCGGCAACCGCCTCCTCGTGGCCTATGGCCAGAACTCTTCCCACTCTTCCGACGTTCCCTGCGTTCGGGCAGTTTCTTTTGTAGTGGCCCGCCTAGCCACAACCGTAGCAAGCTTGGCCCACACCAGCGCCGGGGACTTGGTTATTGGTTTTTTTGGAGCCTTACAGAAGCGGGCATTGTGCCCCTTCTTGTTGCAGTTAGAGCACTGCATTTCACGGCAGGCTCCATTGTGGTGGAAGTTGCACTGATTGCACTTAGGCAAACTTCCAGCATACTGCCTTACCAGAGCAGCAGCGGCAGGTGGTATCGCAGCATGAACTACCACGACTTGCTGCTTTTTGGCAGCCTTCTTCTTCTTTTTTTCATCCTAGAACTTCCGCTTGGAATCAGCGGTTTTGGCGGGTTCTGAGATGGCCAGGGTTGTTGTTGTTGACGGGGTACGGACCCCATGGTCAATAAGCCGTTGTGCCAACCGCTTGGTACTATCGAATGTAGCGGGGTTTGAAGCCAGGACATTCCCCTGGAATGGAGGCACCAGCCCCTATATGTACATTTCTATCTTCTTTCCCTCTGTGTGAACCATGTTGGGACAGAGGGCCACCTGTTCGCTGAACCTGGCGGTATAGGAAACTATGTCGGAGCCCTTCATGGTTAGGCTCCATAGTTCCTGTTCCAATTTCTGGATTTCGTCCCTTGGGCAGTATTCTTCAATCATCAGCTCTTTAAGAGCTTCCCAGCCTATAGCATTAGCCACCACTAGAGATAGTGACTTGACATGGCTATTCGACCATATCCGAGCTTTTTCCTCAAAGGTGCAAGCAGCGAACTTGACCTTGCTCACTTCTGTACAGGAGCAGATTTCGAAAACCAATTCGGTCTTCTCGAACCATTGCGAGAGGCAATGACTCCGCCAGTCCCTCTAAAGGACTTGGGCTTGCAGTTGGTGAACTCCTTATAGGAGCACTCTCTCAAGCGCACATGACCTTCGCCATGAGTAGAATGAACAGGCGTTTCCGCACCACTGGCGTTGGTGGAATGATATTGAGCCATGGTTGTAGCCACAGCCGCAGCTACAGCAGCATTAAGAGCTGCCGTATCGATTTGGGGAGTAGGTGGTGTGGCAGTTATCGGAGGATCGCTTCTTGTGGATCGGCGTGGAGGCATCTTTTATCTGTAAGTTTACAAAGATGAAGATATTGATAAGAATAAAATAAGGATAAATGATGAGAGTGACTCATGGACTAACTCTCCATAGCCCAACAACACAATTGAATAACACGATTGAATGAAGATATAGACCTAAAAGATGAAAGCATTTGGATAATAATTTCCATGAGATTAGATATCTATCAATAATACTGGTATTATAGATGTAACAAGTTCGGGAAAAATGACCTAGAAGTAGGTCTTACATCAAAGCAAGATGGGAAGATTTTGACAGATCTACGACCTAATCAAGACCTAACAGGTCTAAGTTTTACAAAGATGGAAAATTAGACTAGAGTTTTTACATAAACTAAGTTATATCCAAAAGAGAAGTCGAGGAGACTCTATCTGCGACGAGAACTACTAGAGTGAGTCCTCGATTCTGACAGAAGGCGTTCTATGTCCCTCATACGCCTTTCAGATCTTGCTTGCTGAGTTCGAAGTTCCCTGACTTCGGCTTGGGTTTCAGCAAGTTCTCTCTGTAGAGCTGCATTATGGTTCCGAGTCCTTTCGCGAGCAGCCTCTAGCTGACGAATGCGGACTGTGTTGACTCCACTGTTAGCATCAACCTGCAGAATTTGATGGATAGCCGCTCTACCCTGCTCATCAGTACGAGCAACCCTGCGGACTAGAATAGGCAAGATTCTGTCTACTGATCCTCCCTTGCTTAAGTCATAGAAGCTTCGGTCTCCGTTGTAAGGTAACGGCTGACCTTGCTCGTGACTCCATCTGTTCAAGTTTGTTGCCCACAGAGGTGTGGGGCCTTGAAAAGCTGGGCGAGGATTAGGATTTGGGTTTGGGTTTTGAGCTACTGGGGGTATGTTGTTGACTTCTGGCTCTGAGTCAAAACCATCAGAAAAGCCTTCAGCTTGGTGATCATCCAAAGGTATTGGGTGATCATCTTCTGGCTCTTCTCCCAGCCATCCTGCATTGTCGTTGTTGGGATAGTACGGGTCTCCGGGAAGATGGAATCCAACCATGATATCTACGTGAGAAAAGGGATATAAGAAATAAGCACGTAAGTAATTTATAGTAACACAAAATACTCCTCTAGTATTTTAGGTTTATGTTTTGTTCTAAGGTTTTCATTGTGGTATTGTTGGTAAGTTTTTAGACTTGTTGCAACCTCACAACCACACTTAGGCACATTCTAGTCACTCCTCGAATAATATAGTTGATTAGGCTATATCTTCCCAGGGTTGATTATATGTCTCTAAGTCTGATTGTGTTGTCCAACAATCGTAATACTTTTGTTCTGTCCTAGTGACACTGATTTCAGTATGAATGCAGGTATGTATACTTGGTTAAATATTTTATTATTTAAAAGTATAAACTCTTTATCAGAGTATTTTTAAATCCCGCTGTGTTTATAGTTCGTATATCTTTTATGGGTTGATACACTCGATTCACTATAAACAAAGCTCTGATACCAATCTGTCACACCCCAAAACCGGAACGGCGGAATCGTTCGGGGGTGGAAGACGTCAGGTACAGTATCACAATAATGCATAGTAGTAAACAAGCAACAACATCATCCATTGCATTAATAATATAATTTAATACAAGTGTGTTCTGTCAAGTTTAATAGACACCAAAAATATAAATCAAAATAAAAGATGAGTCTTGAACGAGCTCTATCTTCTCAAAACCTGGCACCGGTACCTGCCTACTGGTGACCTGAGAATACAAGTTATTTTGAAAGAGTTTATCAGCATTAAAGCTGATGAGATCATAAGTATTTTAGTGTCATTGTTTGTATGAAAGTGTTTGTAAGTATGTGATGTGTAAGTTTGTAAATATTTGTAAAGTGTTTGAATCTCCTAGAAAACCCTATGTTTTCTACTAAAAGTAGCCTTCTACCAAGGCATCAAGTGTTTGTATATGTGTCTCTTGTAAGAGTATGTATTTTCCCAAATCTGACTATCATTAACCAAAAATATAGTTTTTACAGTATTGTTTATTGTGTGAAGATCACAAAGTGAATGCAATGGGGAAATAAAATAGTATTGTAGTGTTGTATTAAGTAACTACTGTTGTACTAACTACCTTAAACCAATTGTTAATTAAAGTACCATGTGATCTGCCTGTACCATACTACTGACTAGAAACACGATGATGTAAGACGTCGGAAGGAATGACGTTTGGCACCCGTAGACTTGCAAGTCCCACTGTAGGTAGCAGCAAGGTGTAGGATAGTCAATCCAGTATAGATCTATATACAAACTCAACGCTCTCCATTTAAGGAGATTCTGGATACAAAACGAGCCATGACAGGTGAGGCCATGCCCCGTTACGTGGCTCACGTAATTGTAGTAGTGTTCTTGTATATGTATTATGTGTACTAGTTGTATAGTATGTTCTCTCTCTGTCTAGTATGTATGTATGTTCTCTCTGTTTCTCATAATAATATGTTCTCTTGTATAATGTATAGTATGTACTAGTTGTATTGTATGTTCTCTCTCTGTCTAGTATGTAAGTATGTTCTTTCTGTTTCTCATAATAGTATGTGTTGACTCATGTATGAACTGACTCATTGTATGTTTCATTGTTCTAGTAATAGTATTAGTAACTTCCTAAACTATACATATTATAGTTTACTAGTAATATTGTTTGTATGTACGAACATGTTTGTATACCTTTGCTACCCAAAGGTATTGAATATAAAGAAGGAACTTTTATATTTGTATACATATACATAATATATAACTAGGATTCAAAAGACCTTCGGACAAACAACCGATACCCTAAGTCTACAACCAAACAAGGAACAAGAGGTAAGGTGAGCTATCAGTCCTAAGTCCTTTCAATCCTACTCATATAACTATATCCATATAGATACACATTTAACAAAATATAAGTTTAAAAGAGTTTAATAAAAGTATTTAACATGAAAAAGAGTTTGTAAAACAGTTTGAAGTAGTTTGTTTGATAACACAGTTTAAAAAGTAAGAAATCCACTTGTTTGGTAGTTATTAATCACATGTGATTGATATAATAACTATAATAGTTCAACTTGTATTCCCCCCCATAAAAGCATTTAAAATCATTTAAAAGGTTGATTAAAGGGTATGAACTCACCTGTAGTGAGTGGTTTGGATGAACGGATGTTATAGGATGCTAAGTGTCAAGTGAAGACTTGAACACACACACAGATCCTAATTTAACATATAATAACACATATATGCATCCAATTAGTTTTTAAACAACTAATTAACCAAGTTAAGACACCCTAGAACATGGAAAAGACTTTAATTTAAGTGCTATAAGTACCAAGGATTGCATCTAAGGGTTGTAGGGCTTTGCTTTTGAGTTTATGGTCCAATGGTTAACTCTTCATGAGTTTACGATTTAGGGTTTAACGGTTTACGGTCCTAATGGGTTTACGGCCGTAAACCCATGGTAACTTCTACCATTTGGTGTTTTAAGGTCTTACAAGTAAAGGTTAAGCATACTATGATCAAGTCCAAGCCTTAGGAAGTAATTGTGGCACCATTGCACCACCTTTTTAGAGTTTACGGCCCATGGACCATTCCTCATGAGTTTACGGCCGTAAACTCATGTGTGCTTGGTTCTTTTGTTTGTTTAAGGTCCTATACTCCATAAAGAGGTGATCTAGACTTGTATCCAAGGCTTAGTAAGGGACTAGGGCTCACAATGGCCCTTTCATTAGAGTTTACGGTCCAAGGAGATTGCCTTGGCCGTAAACTCTTATGATCTTATGTTTCTTGTTGTTTTCTAGTTGTTTAACAAGTGTATAAAGCCTATAAGAAGCTAAGGTAAGAGTACTTACAATATAGAAGCTTGTAAGGGTGTTAAATGTCCAAGAACACTAGTGTGTGTTCTTGGTGAAATGAAGAACACTTGAAGATCTATCAAAATGAAGAGATTTCATGGATGAAATCATGCAAGATCACTAGATGATGAAGGATATCAACTAATTAAGGCAAGAAACACTTACAATGTTGAAGATCAAGAAGGAAAATCGGATGGTACTTGAGAGAGAATGAGTTTCTAGGCTTGAAATGGTAAAAAGTGTATAAAATGACTAAGAGTCATATTTATACTCCTTAGAGTTTACGGCCATAAACTCCATGTTTGGGCCGTAAACTCCAAACTCTTGGAGTTTTGAGACTTTAATGATGCACAATAAAACCTAGAGTATCCTCTCTCCAGTTATCACTTGTACTACTAGGCTTTAGAACACTCAAACTGACTCCAAAAAGCTTAAAAGTTAGCAGAAACAATTCTGACTTCTATTGAAGTGAATGGTTGTACAAGATAGAAATTTCGGGTTGTCACAAAGAACACCTACTTATTCTTGGTCCGTGAACACCCCTTCAAGCTTCCAAATCGTAAGTATCCTTTCCATGTACTTGATATTCATTAGAAGCTCTTGAAATACGTCCAATAATCAACAATTTTAGCTGGAACATCAAGAGTTTACGGCCATAACATCTCCCTTGGCCGTAAACCCTTCTCAAGAACATCTTTGGCCGTAAACACCGATGGCCGTGAACACCTTGGCCGTGAATACATATAGGCCGTAAACACATCTTCCTTTGGCCGTAAACTCCCTTTAGTCAATCACATGTGACTGTAACACTTCCTTACAAGTGTTTCCTAGTCCCTAAGGTTGTTTCCTTGCATTTCAGTTGTTTTAAACACTATTTACATGCCTATATATGCCATTATAGGTCATTTAGGACTCGTTTGTGTCACGGGAATTCATTCGTGGAACTTCTCATCCTTACACGAATCATCAATTGAATCACCCACATAAGGTGAGTTCATACCCCTAACTTATCTTTTAAATGATTTTAAATGCTTTTATGGGGGGAATACAAGTAGAAAACATAATAGTTATTGTATCAATCACATGTGATTAATAACTACCAACAAGTGGATTTCTTATACTTCAAAACTGTGTTATCAAACAAACTATTTAAAAACATTTTATAAATTGACATCAAGTCATCTATAACCATTAAAATGGTTAAAACTCTTTTATATGCTAAACTCTTTGTCAAACTCTTTTAAACTTATATATTGTCAAAATCATGACTATATAGATATAGTTATATAAATAAGGTTGAAAGGGCTTAGGACTGATAAATCGCCTTATTTCCTGTTCCTTGTTTGGTTGTGGACTTAGGGTATCGGTTGTTTATCCGAGTGTCGCTTGAATCTTAGTTATATATTATGTATATGTATATAGATATAAAAGTTCTTCCACTCAGTTTAATACCTTTGGGTAGCAAAGGCGTACATACATGTTCAGTCATTCAAACAACAGTACTAGTAAACTATAATAGGTATAGTTTAGGAAGTTACTACTTAATTATTTCTTGAACAATGAAACATACAAGAGTCAGTTCATACAAGAGTCGGTTCAAACATACTATATACTAGAACAGAGAGAACATACTATACACTAGAACAGAGAGAACATACTATACACTAGAACAGAGAGAACATACTATACAAATACAAGAATACTATAACATTAATGTGAGCCACTACTTCATGCCACGACAATATACTGTTGTGTTACGTTTTGTAACCAGAGTCTCCTCGAGGGAGAGCGTGAGTTTTTGAATAGATCTACATGGGATTGACCATCCTACACCTTGCTGCTAGCTACAGTGGAACCTGCAGGTCTACGGGTGACGAATCTCATACCATTTCAACGTCTTTGATCGTTGTGATTTACTAGTCAATCAAGTATGGTTATAATCTCATCACATTTTAACCTTAATTAAAAAACTGGTTTTAAGGTGGTTAGTGTTTCATTAGTTACTTTATACAGTATTCATATAGTGATCATCTCACATAAAAGGTAATGCAAACTATTTTCTAGTAAAGATACTCTTAAACTTGGGAAAACTTACATCATTACAAAAGACAAACAAAACAGTCGAGTCTTAGAAACATTCAGTTAGAAGGGGGGGGGGGGGCTATAATGCTAACTTTATGATTCCTCGGTAGATACGTCAAGGATATATATTAATTGGGTCCGGCAGACAGTAGGATGTGTGCTTTCCGCTTCATTTCCTGTTCCTTGTTTGGATGTGGGCTTAGAGCAGATTCACCCAATCTACTATCTAATCGATCTTAGTTATATATATATTCTGTATACACCAAGTAATCATAAGGAGTACCAGGTATGGGTCAGGTCATAGTATACAAATTCAATACACTGTTTTCTAGTACAGGAACATACTTTTCAGATAGACCATTTAGTAGACTAAACTAGAAACTTATTAGTAAAAGGTTTAATTCATTTTATTAAACCAGTATAACTTAAAGTACCTTTAGTGGTTAATTCTATAATACCTTATTTATACATCAGGGTTATATATAATTAATATCCGATAGGTAGTTGGATGTGTGCTTTCCGCTTTACTTCCTGTTCCTTGTTTGGCTGTGGGTTTAGGGCAGATTCACACAATTAACTATCCGTTCGATATTAGATTATATATAGCTAATATAAACTAAGTGATTATTATCACACCCCCAAACCGGAACGGCGGAAACGTTCGAATGAAAGTGTATCGTAGTAAGACATGCATTGTAGTAATCAAAGTAAGAAACAACCATTTCATTAGATAGAAAGTGTTTACAAAGTATGTGGTTCACATAAGATAGACTACAAAAGTGAATAACAAAACAATACATAAAACTACTATGCTCCATCTTCTGAATCCCAGTGCGCGTACCTATCTACTGGTTTCCTGAGAATACAAGTTATTTTGAAAGAGTAGATCAACATTTAAGCTGGTGATTTCATAAGTATTTTAGTGATGTAAAGTAAGTTGAAAGTTCTTTTGAGAAAAGTTCGCCTATTCCTCCAAAAGATCCTATATCTTCTGATATAATGAAAGATAAGTAAAAATGACTTTACAATCCTTTCTATGAATGCTAAATGGATATAAGTTATATAGAATCTGGATCAAACAAACAATTGATTGTATGAATCTGCCCTAAACCCTCAACCAAACAAGGAACAGGGAATGAGGCGGAAGTCACACATCCCTATGTTTGTTAGATCTTTACTGTATATAACCCTGGTGTATTCATTTGGTACTCACGGAGTTAACTGTAATAGTTCCTTTATATTTAAAGAAAACATTCTTTAAGAATAACCCTTATTTCCTTTAGTAAAAATGGTAACCACAATAGTTCCTTCTGTAATCACTTAGTTTATACAAGCTATATATAATCTAATATCGAATAGATAGTTAATTGTGTGAATCTACCCTAAGCCCACAACCAAACAAGGAACATGAAGTAAAGAGGAAATCACACATCCAACTACCTATCGGATATTAATTATATATAACCCTGATGTATAAACTAAGGTTTTATAGAATTAACCACTTAAGGTCCTGTAAGTTGTACTAGTTTAATAAAATGGATTAAACCTTTCACTGATAAGTTTCTAATGTAGTTTACTCAATGTTCCATATGAAAGTATGTTTTTGTACTAGAAAACGGTGTATTGAATTTGTATACTATGACCTGACCCATACCTGTTACTCCTTATGATTACTTGGTGTATACGGAATATATATATATATATATATATATATATATATATATATATATAAGATCGAATAGATAGTAGACTAGGTGCATCTGCTCTAAGCGCACAACCAAACAAGGAACAGTAAATGAACCGGAAGGCACACATCCTACTATCTGCTGGACTCGATTAATATATATGCTTGATGTATCTACCGAGGAATCCTAAAGTTAGCATTATAGGCCCTCTTTTAACTGAATATTCATGTTACGAGTAAGTTATGTGGGGTTATTCTAATATTTGAACGACTATTAGAAGTAATGAAATCTTGTACTTTTAACGCCTCAGTCGATACTGTTGTGAGTTTTGTATATATTTATGTGTTTTATTTATTATTGTCCGGTACTTTGTAGATGTACCCTTTATAAATAACTCTGGTATGATATATTGTTACCTCGTGTTTGCTAACCCTGGTACGTTGTATTTGTACCTTTGTTAGTGCAAACCCGGTATGATATATTGTTACCTCGTGTTTGGTAACCCTGGTACATTGTATTCATACCTTTGTTAGTGAAAACCCGGTATGATGTGTTCTTACCTCGTGTTTGCTAACCTTGGTACGTGGTATTCTTACCTTTTTTAGTGCAAACCCGGTATGATGTGTTATTACCTCGTGTTTGCTAACCCTGGTACATTGTATTTGTACCTTTGTTAGTGCAAACCCGGTATGATGTGTTATTACCTCGTGTTTGCTAACCCTGATACGTTGTATTTGTACCTTGAAATAAAGACTCATTTATCTACTAAGTTATGATTGTACTTTAAAAACGGAGTCTTATAGACCATAAAGTAACATAACTTTAAAAGAGTTTTTGCAATGATTTGATCACTTATAAACACATAAGCAATCCTTAAAAATGATGTTTATCACAAAACATTTACATAATTATCATTGTGTTAAACTTGTATTCCCCCCCTTAAAAGCATTTAAAACGTTTAAAAGATTGATTATAGGGGTATGAACTCACCTCATGTGGATGATTCAATTGAAGGTTCGCGTAAGGATGAGAAGTTCCACGAATGAATTCCCGAGACACAAACGAGTCCTAAATGACATATAATGGAATATATAGGCATGTAATTAGTGTTTAAAACAACTAACATGCAAGGAAACAACCTTAAGGACTAGGAAACACTTGGAATGAAGTGATACAATCACATGTGATTGATCAAAGGAGTTTATGGCCAAAGGGATGAATTCACGGCCAATGTGTTTACGGCCATGGTGTTCACGGCCATGGGAGTTTACAGCCAAGTGAGATTGCATGGCTGTAAACTCTCCAAAATGATGCAAATTGGATCTTGGTTCAAGCTTAAAGGGTATTTGTTTCATGAGTCTTTGAGTGTTTCTAGTGGTTAACAAGATTATGAAGAAATACTCACCTTTGGGAGGCTTTATGGAGTTTACAGCCACCAAGAACAAGTGTGTGTTCTTGGTGTTCTTGGTGAAAGGATGATGATCTTGAAGATATAGACAAAAGTGGTGAATTCATGGATGAAATCATAGGGGTGTACTAGATTGAGGAGGATATCAAGGAATAAAAGGAAGAATCATTTACGATTTGGACGAGAAATGGAGCAATTCTTAATGATACTTGAGAGAGAATGGAAAGTTCTTGACTTGGAATTGTGAGAAATGATGAAAAATGAAGGAATATCATCCTTATGGAAGGAGTTTATGGCCAGGAGGTTGTTTACGGACGTGAATAGAGTTTACGGCCGTAAACCCCATGTGGTTAGCTTTCTGGTTCAGGGGCAGCCTTCTGATCTCGAGCTAATACTTCCTAACACTGAATCCTTAGGTGTACTTGGCTTAAAACTCCTTAGAATGACCCTTAACAAGGCTAGAAAGTAATGGAATTTAGTCTGACTTTTGGTTGATTGGTTGGACCTACAAGATAAAAAATTTTGGGTTGTCACATCATCCCCCCGTTAGATGGAATTTCGTCCCAAAATTAGCTTTCTTAGCAGCACTACTGGTGTTATGCTCCTCTGATTGGCAAAATATCCACTCGTAGACCTGCTTTCCATAATAGGATTCGTACCTGGTCCATCTATCATTACCTCGTGTATACAAGTCGTATATAATTAAGATTAGTAAGACGGTCGGATGTACGACTCTGGCCCAGGTCCACAACCAGACAAGGAGCAGGAGATAGGGCGGAAACACACATACTAAATCTGCATAATCATAGATATATACCACTCTCGCGTATACACTTAATAGTGATAGGTGGGCTGTATTCGTCCTTATCCTCTGTGCTTGGACTTGATCTGCTGAACGAGTGGTATTTCGGTAAGGTCTGCTGAGTATACGGTGTTAAGGTTTCGGAGGGTAAGTTATTTCTCGCATGAGTACTTCGGGGTTTAGAATACGAGGTAGACGATTCTGAGGTCTGGGTCGGGCTGTTGTTACGAAATGAGGAGGGTTTAGTTGTTTTGATGGTCAAGGCGATGGAAACATATGAACTTAGTATGGTGAGGACCACACCAATTCATGACGAAAGATGAAAACAGACTCTTTACAGAAACAAATATTAGACTGATTTGAAAGAAATTTTTTTTATTCGATGGTGTATCCCAAGTGTGTTCGACAATGTACTCTGTGTAAACGTTCTAGTGCTTTCTGTTTTCCCCTTGATATTACCACTGCCACAAATCGTACCGAGATAAGCGAGTACTAATAGTGCAAGTGTTTTGATAACTAGTGTCGATACTTTATGTTTCGATCCTCCTCGGTACCACAATGATCGCCTGACATATAGAAATTATGTATAATTAAGATGAATAAGACAGTCGACTGAGTAACTCTGCCCTAAATCCACAACCAGACAAGGAACATAAATTAAGGCGGAATCACTAACTCTAAGTCTGCAAAATCTTAGTTATGCACAACCCTGATGTACATACTAAGCCATCACAGTTTCCCTGAACGGATCTTTAGTTCTCTTGTGAATGCTGCGACCTGTTCAGATGAGTGAGTTATTATACTTACTTTTAAATGCTTTCCCCAAGTTTTAATCTTATATAAATATAAATTAATTTTTTTTAAAGTAATTCTATTTAGGAGACGTACGAAAAGTTTCAAAAGTGGGGTTCCTCGTTGTTCCCTTATGTCTTGTCGTTAGATTCCTCCTTCTCCCCCGTCACCTCTCTCTGTTGGGCAGTCTCTCTTGGCATGTCCCATTTCACCACATGCATGGCATACCTGAACTATACCAGCATCGGTGGTTGAAGTGATGTGCTGAGTCGGAGTTGTGCAGAAGCGAACTCCTTCGTCATTTCTCTCCGTTGGACATTCCTTCCTGAAGTGTCCAGATTCGCCACACTTAAAACAAACTTGTTTTACATGGGAGATAGGCTGTGTCGGCGCCCTGCAGAAACGAGCAGTATACCCCTTTCTGTTACAATTTCTATAGTGTAACTCTCGGTAGGCTCCGTTGTGGTGGTAGGTGCATTTTTCGCACTTTGGGAGATTCCCAGCATATCGTTTGACAGAGGTTGTAGTGGCAGATGAAATGCCAGATGTTGTGACTGCTGTTGTGACCACAGGGGTAGCCAGGGCTGTCGTCTCTTGTTAGGACCTTGAGCCGACTTTTTCCCCTTTTTATCCCAAAACTTTCGTTTCTTGTTCTTAGGTTTGTGGTCTTGGGTGTCCTTGTCAACCGACACTCGCTGGTTCCCTTGATTATTACTACGATTAGTATAACTGACATCGCTTCCGCTTCCGCTGGTGTTATTAGCATTTAAATGTGCCATGATGGCTGTCATAACAGCTATGATCGCAGCCTGAAAAGTAGCAAAGTCTATCTGTAGAATTGGTTCCTCGCTTGTTGGTTGGTTTCCTCTTTGTGAAGACATGATTCTGTTGCATGGCAAAGTATGATCTCGTGAGTAATGACGGTCATCACTATATGTATCCCATCAACTTAAATGTATTAAACAATTTCACACTTTACTGGACTACTCTCAATGTTTCTGTCAACATTTCTGAGCTATGTCCATGATACTAAGTAGAAATGGGTATTGTACGAGTGATATTTGAACTAAGTTATCCTTGTTTCCTAGTGTATATGGTTCTGACTTTCATGGGGTTCTGAAAAACAATTCGTAATGGAAGTCTATATATAAAATAAAATTTATGAATCAGAAATGGCTGTCCTCGAATGAATATTTGTGAATTGAATAACTGTTACCAGTTGTACGAAAAAGAAATAATCGTAACACATAATGTGAGCAGTGTATCCACTAGCTCACTAAGGCATTTAAGGTTATTGTTTATTTGTGTGACCCATAAGACGTTTTAGTTTCTCTGGCTGATCACTCTTTGAAAACTTCTCATGAACCTACTCTAGTTCCTCCTTGAGTCTTCTGTTGGCCGCTATGAGGAAGTGGTTACATCTATCTGGGTTTGTCGTATGAGAATGGAAGTGTCTAAAGAATTCATGAGTTTAAGTGTAACATTATGGGGTGATCCGTTCTGGGTCCTCCTATAATTGCGCAATGTATAAATGTTGTATATAATTTAAGATTAAATAAACCTTCGAATAAGTGATCCTACTCCAAAATCACAACCACACAAGGAATAGGGAGTGGAGCATAGATCATAAATTCTAAGTCTACAAAATCTCAATTATATAAAAACCTTGGAAGTATACATTCCGAAATCATAGTCCTACTGTCACACCCCAAAACCGGAACGACGGAAACGTTCGGGGGTGGAGGACGTCATGTTCAGTATCACAACAATGCAACGTAGTAAACAAGCAACAACATCATCCATTGCATTAATAATATAATTTCATACAAGTGTGTTCTGTCAAGTTATATAGACACCAAAAATATACATCAAAAATAAAAGATGAGTCTTAAACGAGCTCCATCTTCTCAGAACCTGGCACCGGTACCTGTCTACTGGTGACATGAGAATACAAGTTATTTTGAAAGAGTTTATCAGCTTTAAAGCTGGTGAGATCATAAGTATATTAGTGTCTGTATTTGTATGAAACTGTTTGTAAGTCTGTAATGTATAAGTTTTGTACAAGTTTGTAATTGTTTGAACTCTCCTAGAAAACCCTATGTTTCCTACTAAAAGTAGCCTTCTACCAAGGCATCTAGTATCTGTGTGTGTGGCTCTTGTAAGAGTGTGTATTTTCCCAAATCTGACTATCATTAACCAAAAATATAGTTCTTACATTATTGTTTATTGTGTGAATATCACAAAGTAAATGTAAAGGGAAAATGAAATAGTACTGTAGTGTTGTATTAAGTAACTACTGCTATACTAATTACTTTAAACTATTTGTTATTTAAAGTACCATGTGATCGGCCTGTATCCTGCTACCGACTCTATAGTAAAACGACGATGTAAGACGTCGTAAGAAATGACGTTTGGCACCCGTAGACTTGCAAGTCCCACTGTAGCGAGCATCAAGGTGTAGGATAGTCAATCCAGTATAGATCCATACACAAACTCATACGCTCCCCAATTAAATAGATTCTGGATACAAAACGGGTCATGACAGGTAGTGCCATGCCCCCGTTAAGTGGCTCACATAACCGTAAGTAATGTATATGTATATGTATATGTATGTGCTAGCTGTATTGTGTGTACTTTCTCTGTCTAGCTTGTATGTTTTGTTTCTCATCACTATGTATTATGTTTGTTTCTCACCACTATGTATTATGTTTGTTTCTCATCACTATGTATTATGTTTGTTTCTCATCACTATGTATTATGTTTGTTTCTCATCACTATGTATTACTCATGAATGAACTGACTCATTGTATGTTTCATTGTTCTAGTAATAGTATCTTCCTAAACTATACTTATTATAGTTTACTAGTAATGTTGTTTGTGTATATGAACATGTTTGTATACCTTTGCTACCCAAAGGCATTGAATTGAATGAAAGAAGTAACCTTTTATATCTATACACATATACATGATACATAACTAGGATTCAAACGACCTTCGGACAAATAACCCGAATACCCTAAGTCCGCAACCAAACAAGGAACAGGAAGTAAGGTGAGCTATCAGTCCTAAGTCCTTTCAATCCTACTTATATAATTATATCCATATAGATACACAGAATATAAGTTAAAAGAGTTTAATAAAAGTATTTGACATGTAAAAGAGTTTGTAAAACAATTTGAAGTAAAACAGTTTGATAACACAGTTTGAAAAGTAAGAAATCCATTTGTTTGGTAGTTATTAATCACATGTGATTGATATAATAACTATAATACTTCAACTTGTATTTCCCCCATAAAAGCATTTAAAAACATTTAAAAGGTTAATTAAGGGGTATGAACTCACCTGTAGTGAGTGGTTTGGATGAACGGAATGTATAGGATGCTAGGTGTCAAGTGAAGACTTGTACACACACGATGATCCTAGTTAACATATAATATCACATATATGTACCCAATTAGTCTTTAAACAACTAATTAACAAATTTAAGACATCCTAGGACATGTAAAACACCTTATTTAGGTGCTATAAGTCCTAAGGATTGCATCTAAGTGTTGTAGGACATTGCTATTGAGTTTAGGGTTCAAGGGAACCCTTTATTTGAGTTTACGGTTTTGTGACCATAACTCATTGAGTTTATGGTCGTAAACCCATGAGTTTACGGCCGTAAACTCATGTTTCTTGACCATTTTGCGTTTTGAAGCCTTAAAGATCACAAGAAGCATTCCTACTTCATGTTTAAGCCTTAGGAAGAGATTAGGGCACCATTTCACTCCTTTTAGGAGTTTACGGTCCCTGGACCGTTTTCCTTTGGGTTTACGGCCGTAAACCCAAATGGTTTATGGTTTTATGATGTTTTCAAGTACTAAGCACATCAAGGAAGGGATCTAGGCTAGTTTCCAAGGCTTAGAAGGGACTAGGGCACCCTTTGGCACCCTTTTTAGGGTTTATGGTCCAAGAACACCTTGGACCGTAAACACCTTTGATCCTTGGTTTCTTGGGTGTTTTCTTGATGTTTGGAAGTGTAAGAAGCTCTATAATACTCTAGGATAGAAGTACTTACTAGGTAAACGCTTGAAAAGGTGCTAAAAGTCCAAGAACACTAGTGTGTGTTCTTGGTGTTCTTGGTGAAACTTGAAGATCTACACTTTTGGAATGATTTCACGGATGGAATCATGTTAGATCACTAGATTAAGTAAGATATGAACTTTTTAGGGCTAGAAACACTTACAGTGTTGAAGATCAAGAAGAAAAGTCGATCATACTTGAGAGAGAATTGAGATTTGGATCTTGAAATTGTGAAAAGTGATAAATAATGACTAAGTGTCATATTTATACCCTCTTTTAGGTTTTACGGCCGTAAACACCTTTGTTTAGGCCGTAAACTCCAAACTCTTGGAGTTTTGGAATAATATTGTTGCACAATAAACCCTAGGACATCCTCTCTCCTGTTATCTCCTGAAGTACTAATCTTAAAATACTCAAACTTATTCCAAAAAGATTGAAAATTAGCAGAAACAGTTTTAACTCCTATTGAAGTGAATGGTTGTACAGAATAGAAATTTCGGGTTGTCACACCTACCAGAAGTGTCTTTTAAATTTTCACATAAGTTGTTTATAGTGCCTAAAATACTCCTATAATATTTTAATGTATTTAACTTGATATGTTTTAAACTTGTTGTTGCCTTATAGTATCATAAAATACTCCATAGTATTTTAACTTTATGTACTGATCTAGAAATCCCTTGAATAGAGTTAGGTAAGTTTTAAGACAGTTGCAACAACTCATCACTCCCAAAAACATGTCCGACACATCTCAAATGAATATAGTTGATCATGCTACATTGATTCCATATATGATTACATAACTGTCCAGGTTTGACCGCAGTGTTCAACCCTTAAATACTTCCGTTATGTTCTTCTTGTGATACTTGTTCTAGTATGTATATATGTATAAGAGAGTATGTACACTTTTGTAAGGTATTGTTATATTTTTAAAATATATTATTATCCAGAGCACTTTGGCCCCATTGCATTTATAGTTGTATATCTTTTATAGGTTGATATACTTAGTCACTATAAACAATGCTTTGATACCAATCTGTCACACCCCAAACCGGAACGGCAGAAACGTTCGGGGCGGAGGACGTCATGTTTAGTATCACAAGACATTCATCATAGTAATCAAAGTAACAAACAACCATTTCATTAGAATGAAAGTGTTTACAAAGTATGTGGTTCACATAAGATAGACTACAAAAGTAAATAACAAAACAAGACATGAAACTACTATGCTCCATCTTCTGAATCCCAGTGCGCGTACCTCTCTACTGGTTTCCTGAGAATACAAGTTATTTTGAAAGCGTAGATCAGCATCTAAGCTGGTGAGTTCATAAGTATTTTAGTGATGTAAAGTAAGTTGAAAGTTCTTTTTAGAAAAGTTTGCATGTTCCTCCAGAAGATCCTATATCTTCTGATATGATGAAAGATAAGTAAAAATGACTTTACAATCCTTTCTATGAATTCTAAATGGATATAAGTTATATAGAATCCAGATCAAACAAACAATCGATTGTGTGAATCTGCCCTAAGCCTACAACCAAACAAGGAACATGGAATGAGGCAAAAGTCACACCTCCCATTGTTTGTTAGATCTTTACTGTATATAACCCTGGTGTATTCATTTGGTACTCACGGAGTTAACTGTAATAATTCCTTTATATTTAAAGAAAACATTCTTTAAGAATAACCCTTATTTCCTTTAGTAAAAATGGTAACCACAATAGTTCCTTCTATAATCACTTAGTTTATACAAGATATATATAATCTAATATCGAATGTATAGTTAATTGTGTGAATCTTCCCTAAGCCCACAACCAAACAAGGAACAAGAAGTAAATCGGAAATCACACATCCAACTACCTATCGGATATTAATTATATACAACCCTGATGTATAAACTAAGGTTTTATAGAATTAACCACTTAAGGTCCTGTAAGTTGTACTGGTTTAATAAAATGGATTAAACCTTTCAATGATAAGTTTCTAGTTTAGTTTACTCAATGTTCCATCTGAAATTATGTTTATGTACTAGAAAACAGTGTATTGAATTTGTATACTATGACGTGACCCATACCTGGTACTCCTCATGATTACTTGGTGTATACGGAATATATATATAGTTAAGATCGAATAGATAGTAGACTGGGTGCATCTGCTCTAAGCCCACAACCAAACAAGGAACAGGAAATAAAGCAGAAGGCATACATCCTACTATCTGCTGGACTAGATTAATATATATCCCTGATGTATCTACCGAGGAATCATAAAGTTAGCATTATAGGCCCTCTTCAAACTGAATGTTCATGTTACGAGTAAGTTATGTGGCCTTATTCTAATATTTGAACAACTATTAGAAGTAATGAAATCCTATACTCTTAACGCCTCAGTCGATACTGTTGTGAGTTTTGTATATATTTATGTGTTTTATTTATTATTGTCTGGTACTTTGTAGATGTACCCTTTATAAATAACTTTGGTATGATATATTGTTACCTCGTGTTTGCTAACCCTGGTACGTTGTATTTGTACCTTTTTTAGTGCAAACCCGGTATGATATATTGTTACCTCGTGTTTGCTAACCCTGGTACGTTGTATTCGTACCTTTGTTAGTGCAAACCCGGTATGATGTGTTATTACCTCGTGTTTGCTAACCTTGGTACGTGGTATTCGTACCTTTGTTAGTGCAAACCCGGTATGATGTGTTATTACCTAGTGTTTGCTAACCCTGGTACATTGTATTTGTACCTTTGTTAGTGCAAACCCTGTATGATGTGTTATTACCTCGTGTTTTCTAACCCTGGTACGTTGTATTTGTACCTTGAAATAAAGACTCAATTATCTACTAAGTTATGATTATACATTAAAAACGGAGTTTTATAAACCATAAAGTAACATAACTTTAAAAGATTTTTTGCAATGATTTGATTACTTATAAACACATAAGCAATCCTTAAAAATGATGTTTATCACAAAACATATACACAATTATCATTGTGTTCAACTTATATTCCCCCCCCCCCTTAAAAGCATTAAAAACATTTAAAAGATTGATTATAGGGGTATGAACTCACCTTATGTGGGTGATTCAATTGAAGGTTCGCGTAAGGCTGAGAAGTTCCACGAATGAATTCCCGAGACACAAATGAGTTCTAAATGACATATAATGGCACATATAGGCATGTAATTAGTGTTTAAAACAACTAACATGCAAGGAAACAACCTTAGGGACTAGGAAACACTCGGAATGAAGTGATCCAATCACATGTGATTGATCAAAGGGAGTTTACGGCCAATGTGTTTACGACCATAGTGTTCACGACCATGGGAGTTTACGGCCAAGGGAGATTGCATGGCCGTAAACTCTCTAAAATGATGGAAATTGGATCTTGGTTCAAGTTTAAAGGGTGTTTGTTTCATGAGGCTTTGAGTGTTTCTAGTGGTTATCAAGATTATGAAGAAATACTCACCTGTGGGAGGCTTTATGGAGTTCACAGCCACCAAGAACAAGTGTGTGTTCTTGGTGTTCTTGGTGAAAGGATGATGATTTTGAAGATATAGGCAAAAGTTGTGAATTCATGGATGAAATCATAGGGGTGTACTAGATTGAGGAGGATATCAAGGAATAAAAGGAAGAATCACTTACGATTTGGACGAGATATGGAGTAATTCTTGATGATACTTGAGAGAGAATGGAATTTCTTGACTTGGAATTGTGAGAAATGATGAAAAATGAAGGAATATTATCCTTATGGAAGGAGTTTACGGCCAGGAGGGTGTTTACGGCCGTGAATAGAGTTTACGGCCGTAAACCCCATGTGGTTGGCTTTCTAGTTCGGGGGAAGGCTTTTGATCTCAAGCTAATACTTCCTAACACTCAATCCCTAAGTGTACTTGGCTTAGACCCCTTAGAATGACCCTTAACAAGGCTAGAATGTAATGGAATTTAGTTTGACTTTTGGTTGACTGGTTGGACCTATAAGATAAATTTTTTTTGGGTTGTCACAATTATAGAAGGAACTATTGTGGTTACATTTTTTATTAAAGGAAATATATGATTGTCTTAAAGAATGTTTTCATCAAATATAAAGAACTATTACAGTTAACTTCGTAAGTACCAAATGAATACGCCAGGGTTATATACAATGAAGATCTAACAAACAATGGGATGTGTGACTTCCACCTCATTTCCTGTACCTTGTTTGGTTGTGGACTTATGGCAGATGCACACAATTGATTGTCTGTTGGATCTCGATTCTGTCACACCCCAAAACCAGAACGGCGGAAACGTTCGGGGCGGAGGACGTCATGTACAGTTTCACAACAATGCATGATAGTAAACAAGCAACAACATCATCCATTGCATTAATAGTATAATTTTGATACAAGTGTGTTCTGTATAGTTTATAAGACACCGAAAATGAATAATCAAAATAAAGACGAGTCTTGAAAGCTCCGTCTTCTAAAAACCTGGTCATCTGTACCTGTCTACTGGAGACCTGAGAATACAAGTTATTTTGAAAGCATAGATCAGCATTAAAGCTGGTGAGTTCATAAGTATTTTAGTGTCATTGTTTGTATGAGTTGAAGAAAGTGCTTGTAAATGGTTGATGTAAAAGTTTGTAAGTATTTGATGTAAATGTTTGTAAACTTCCTAGAAAATCCTATATTTTCTACTAAAGCAGTCTTCTACCAAGACCCAACTGTTCTTTATGTTTGTTCTTTTGCAAAAGTGAGTATTTTCCCAAAGTATGACTATCATTACCAAAATATAGTTTTCATTACCGTTTATGTGAGAAGATCACAACGTGAATGAAATGGGAAAAATAAAGATGTACTGTAGTTTTATCTAGGTAACTAATAACGTACTAACTACATTTAAACTTGTTAGTTAATTAAGGTAAAAGGTGATATGATTGTAACCATACTTGATCGACTAGTGTAACACGACGTTCGAGACGTCGAAATGATATGAAATTCGTCACCCGTAGACCTGCAGGTCCCACTGTAGCTAGCAGCAGGTGTAGGAGGGTCAGTCCCATATAGATCTATACACAAATTCACGTTGTCCATCCAGGAGACTCTAGGTACAAAACGTGACGCAGTAGTATATTGCCGATCATGAAGTAGTATCTCACATTATTGTTATAGTATTCTTGTATTTGTATAGTATGTTCTAGTGTAGTGTATGTTCTCTCTGTCTAGCATGTAGTATGTTCTCTAGTGTATAGTGTGTAGTATGTATTGTTTCTCGTTATAGTATGAATTGTTTCTCTTTATAGTGAGTATTGTCTCCCGTTATAGTATGCTCTATCGGTTTCTCTTTATAGTATGTTTGAACTGACTCATGTATGAACTGACTCTTGTATGTTTCATTATTCTAGAAATAGTATTAGTGAGTTCCTAAACTATACCTATTATAGTTTACTAGCAATGTTGTTTGTATGAATGAACATGTTTGTACACCTTTTCTACCCAAAGGTATTGAATTAAATGATGAACTTTTATATCTATATACATACACATAATATATAATTAAACGAGGAACAGGAAGTAAGGCGAGCTATCAGTCCTAAGTCCTTTCAACCCTACTTATATAACTATATCTATATAGATATGTTTTTGACAAAATATGAGTTTGAAAGAGTTTAATAGAAAGAATTTAACATGTAAAAGAGTTTATAAAACGATTTGAAGCAGTTTGTTTGATAACACAGTTTGGAATGTAAGAAATCCACTTGTTTGATAGTTATTTATCACATGTGATTGATATAATAACTATAATAGTTCTACTTGTATTCCCCCCCAGAAAAGCATTTAAAATCATTTAAAAGATAATTTAAGTGGTATGAACTCACCTGTAGTGAGTGATACGAATGAAAGATCAGATTGTAGGATGCTAAGTGTCTAGTGAAGGCTTGAGCACAACGTATCCTAATAAGCATATAATGATACATATATGTATATAATTACTGTTTATACAACTAATCATGTAAGGAAAAACACCCTAGGACTTAGTAAATACTTATATTGAAGTGTTAGAAGTACAAAGGGTTGCATCTAAGGGGTTTACGGCCACACTATGGTGTTTACGGCCAAGGTGTTCACGGCCCTTAAGTTTATGGCCCTATGAGTTTACGACCGTAAACTCATGAAGTCTTGTATGAAAGAGTGGTTTAAAGTCCTTTTCAAGCATCAAGGATGAATTCTAGGTTCAATGCTTAGCTTTAGGGAGTTTATGGCCAACCAATGCACCTTTAACAAGGGTTTACGACCAAGGGATATGCTCCTGGCCGTAAACTCCTATTGTTCATGGGATTTGGGTGTTTTCAAGGTGAAATTCAAGGTTTCCTACTAGATAACAAGTATAGGAAGAGGATACTTACAATATGGAAGCAACAAGAGCTGATTTCGGCCCAAAACACTAGTGTGTGTTCTTGGTGTTCTTGGTGATCTTGAAGATCCTTATGATACTAGAGAGAGAAATCAAGTTCTTGAGGTTGAAATGGTGAATAATGAAGAATATGGATGGAATATCATGTTTAAGGCATGAGTTTACGGCCATCTTGAGTTCACGGCAGTAAACTCATGGGATATGGCCGTAAACTCCACATGATGAAGTTTATGGCTTGCTTGGTGCACTATGGACCCAAGCAGATATTTCCTAACACTTATTTCTTGGATGTACTAGGCTTAAAATACTCTAATTGACTCTAAACAATGCGAGAAGATATCAAAACGAGTCCAACCTTGATTGATTTGGATAACTATTCAAGATATAAATTTTGGGCTGTCACATCATCCCCCCGTTAGAGAGAATCTCGAAAGGCCCTACGTATCTTGGATTTAGCTTTCCATGCTTTCTGAAGCGTATCAAGCCCTTACAGGGTGAGACCCTCAATAGAACACAGTCACCCACATGGAATTCCAACGGTTTCCTTCTCTTGTTTGCGTAGATTTTCTGTCGGTCGCTAGGGGCTTTCAATCGTTCATGAATCTGAACGATCTTCTTTGTCATTTCCCGAATGATTTCTGGACCGGTGAGAGTGCTGTCAGGAACTCGTCCTTTAGCTAACTGCGTGTCGCCCACCTCAGCCCATCACAGAGGGGATCTGCACTTACGGCCATAGACGGATTCAAATGGAGCAGCCTTTATACTCGTGTGATAACTATTGTTGTAGGAAAACTCGACAAGGGGTAAATGAACATCCCATGCCTTCCTAAAGTCTATCACACAGGCTCGCAACATATCTTCCAAAGTTTGAATAGTCCTCTCACTTTGTCCGTTAGTTTGTCGATGGTAGGCTGTACTCATGTCCAGCCTAGTTCCGAGCGAACCTTGTAGCGACTGCTAAAACCTCGAAGTGAATCTACTATCTCTATCAGAGATAATGGATATGGTTACACCGTGCAGTCGTACTATCTCCCTAATGTATGTTCTTGTTAGCTTCTCCATCTTGTTAGTTTCTTTGATAGGCAGGAAGTGTGGGGACTTCGTTAATCTGTCTACGATCACCCAAATTGTATCGAGACCACCCGTTGTGTTGGGAAACTTGGTTATGAAGTCCATCGTGATCCGCTCCCACTTTCATTCAGGTATCTCCGGTTGCTGAAGTAAACCTGATGGTTTCTGGTATTCGACCTTAACCTTAGCGCAAGTAAGGCATTCACTTACGAAGGTAGCAATCTGTGCTTTCTTGTTAGGCCACCAGTATAACTTTTTAAGATCCATATACATCTTATCTGAGCCTGGGTCGACGGTGTGACAACCCGAAAAATTATTGCCTTTTAGCCTTGTTAAGGGTCATTCTATTGGGTTTTAAGCCTAGTACACTTAAGGAATGAGTGTTAGAATGTACCTGCTAGAGACACTGTGCAACATTCAAGCCTTAAGACCACCAAAAAGGAGTTCACGACCAAAGCACATTATTTTATGGCCATAAAGTTAAGGATGGTCGTAAACTCCCCTATAAGTCTCCTTCCCTTCTATAACGCCCATGTTTCTAGGCTAGGCATTAATATTGATGTAATAATCTAGGTGAACCTTTGTAACTCGTTTTGAAATAATAAGAACGTATTATTTGAGTATTATGTGTTTTATGCTTAATTGTGTGGCTTAATTGAATTAAGAATAAAAATAAGCGTAAAAATGAAATGTTAGATAAACCCGATATTGATACATGAAGGCATAGTAGTCGTGACGAGGTTTCCGAATATATAAAGAATGCCGAAATCCGAGTTATAACGAAGAAGTTATGACCTGTCGAAGTTTCGCGACAGAACCGGTACGACACTGCGTGACGTAAATAGTGAATTTACGATAGAGCGATATTTAACCTTAGTGATCTAAACGAAAGTCATAGAATAAGTTAAACCGAGAGCGTGCAGCCCAAATCTCGAAATAGAGATCGAGTGAAATTTGGCTGAAACAATCTAAACGAGAATCGAAGTTGTCGTTGATAGTAGTCCAACGGTAAAAAGACAGACGAAAACGGATGTCCGATGAAGTGAATTTCTAATGGAGTTTTCCTGTCCCGTCCTACTAAAAATAATATAATAAAAATAATAGTCAAAATTAGCCGACAGATTCTAAACGGAAGTTGTAGAGCATAATCTCACCTATGCGTGGATATAAAGAACGTCGAAAACGGAGATCGTATGCGAAAGTTATGAATTTCTGAAGTTCGAGGCGCGTATCCCAAAGGGGGAACGCCCCGCGTTCAATTGGGGAATACCCCGCGTTCGGAGCCCAGAGCCTGTCCCGTCGCCTGTCAAGTCCGAAGTTCGTAAGTAATGACGGACGGCGGAACGCGCTGTGTTCGTTCAGGGAACGCGCTGCGTTCGTTCAGGGAATGCGCTGTATTCGGAGGGTCAGCCTCCCCCTAAAAATAGAATGCAAGGTCTCTGGGGTTTGTTGCTCATTTCTTCTCTCTCACTCCTTATTGCCTCGTTTTACGTGCAAAGAAATACCCCCGAAGCCCTGGTATTATCCCGAGACCCGAAGCAAGTCCCGAAGCCCAGAGGATGTCGAGAAGTAAAGTTTCCGAGCCGAAGCTCTGCTTGCGAGAAGCCCGGTGTGTGAAGATCTTCTAGTTTCACCGAAGAATACTACTTTTAAAGCCGTAGTGCTGTCTGATCATCTTCTGATCAAGTGAGTGTATTTTTGTTTTCTTCTAACACATAGATATGAAGTATTCTTTATAAAATATGTGCCATGTGTTTATATATTATCTGTTTATTCGAACTAGTTGTTGAATGGAAGTTTTGTACAGGTTTTAAGCTGTAAATAAATGTATATATTTTATCTACTAATATGTTGGGTAGAACATGGGTAGACAGTTGGTGTGTGATGAAATAATATGATGAGAGGCCTCGATGTTGTTGTTGATCTAGTCATCTAGCGGAGTATGGATGACGAGCACAGACTCTTTGTAGACAGTCCAGTGGAACGCTAGCAAGCTCATAACCTGTAGGTGTTGTGAACGATGTGTTCACCGGTGTACTCCATCCCCCTCATGGTTGCCTTTAGGACATTTATTGTGGAGGAAACCCTTTCCCAGTAATGTCCACCCCGATGAAAATCCTTAGACTAGGTCCCTTGTGATAATTGTTTTAGGGGCATAAAGTGAGGATAACGGGAATGGGTAATCAGGTTATTGTTGGTTGGTGAAATTAAATATAATTATTTATTATGGGTTGAAAACTGTATATGCTCACCAGGCTCCTAAGCCTGACCCACTTAGTTTTTCTTTGTATTACAGGTAGTGGCACGAGAGCATAAGTTGGATGAATCATCAGGTTGTTTTGTTTATAGGCCTGTAGTTGTATATAATTGTTGTAAGGCTTATAATATGTCGTTTATGCTTCTGTGTCTGTATCGGAACATGACATCCCGAGTTTTGATATATAATGAAAATACATTTCTTTACGAAATGCTTTGATAAATATTATTTGATCATATTATGTTTGGGAACCAATTCTGCAACTCTTTTTAATCAAAGAATTACTCTGAAATTATTTTAAAAGCATAAATGAAACCGGTCTTTTTTGGCTTTGATTATGGGGATGTCACAGTTGGTATCAGAGCATTAGTTTAAGCGAACTAGGAATTTGTAGGATTTCTAGACTTAAACTTAGAATGGTAAGTGAAGATGGTGAGATGAGTGTCTGTTATATTTTAGACACGAGCACTAGTTTATTTTAGGAAATTTGCCTAAAATGCTTTTGTGTGCTAAATGTTATATGTTTCCCATATATGATATTATTTGTTCGGATCTATGGTTTGTTGCCAACCGGATCTGGAAACCTTATGTGTTTAGGATTCTAAGCGTATGACGACGGTATTAGAACCAGCATATAAACGTTTCGGAGAGATAAGGATGATTTAAACGTCTATCCTAAATAAAGATCTAAATTCACCTTATTCAGTGTATAGATCAAGATGGCAAGAACCCGCAGTGGAGCTGGGAGTGCAAATGGGAATAGGAATCAACCCCCAGTGATTCAACAAATACCTGTTGTAACTGCTGCACCCGAGCCAATGACAATGGCTGGTGTACAATTGATGATTCAGACGATGTTGGATCGTCAGATGGAACAAAACTAGACGCCTGCTTCAACAAAATCGTGAAGAACTTTCAATTCATGTTGAAGAGCCCGAAGTGAATGGAGAGCCGTCGGATGGAGGAAAATTCAGTGGGACTGTTGGTCAAGCCAACCCACCGATTGTTAGACAAAACAATCATGATGGAGGAAATGATGGAAGAGGATATAAATACAAGGATTTTATGGCATCTAAGCCACCATGTCGATCCGGAAGCCCGACGCTGGTGCAAGTTATGGATTGGGTCTCCGAAATGGAGACAATGTTTGAAAGTTGCGAATGCAGCAACAGGCAGAAGACCGCTCTTGCGATCCCTATGTTAAAATATGGCGTGTTGAGTTGGTGGAAGCTGTTAGCTGACTCTATGCCCAAGGGAGAAGCGAGCAAGATGTCTTAGGAAGACTTCGTGGTGCAACTCAAATTGCAATACTGCTCCGAGCAGGAGCTTCGAGAAATCAATAATGAGTTTCAGAATTTGAAGAAGGGAAAAATGAGCGTTACTGAATACGCTGCAAGTTTCATAGAAAAGATGAAGCTTATCCCATACCTAGATCCAACAGAACTCTCAAAGGTCAATAAGTTTGCCCTCGAATTACTAGCGGACTATGGTGCAATTGTTAAGCAAGCAACCACATTGAAAGTCGCCATCTGGGCTGCTAAGAATGTTGAGACTCAGATCAGGGAGAAGGGTCTAGAGAGATCAGAGGGTGGTGAGAAGAGGAAGTTTGATGGGCCCTCAGGGTCTAACAAGAAAAATAAATTCTCGAAGTCTAGTTCGAGAGGAGGAGGAGGCGAAGCGAAGTGGTGCGACAAATGCAAGAAGAAGCATCATGGGAAATGTGACGGGGAAGTCACCTGCTTCAAATGTGGAAAGCCAGGGCACTATGCCAACGAATGTACCCTCACCAAGAAAGTTTATTATGGGTGTGGGGAGGAGGGGCACATCTCGAGGGATTGTCCGAAAAAGAAGGAGGCAGCAAAACCCAGTATTCCACCAAAGCCGAAGGCGAGAGCCTTTCAGATGACACTGGAAGCTGCTAAAGAAGAAGCTGATGTCGCTTCAGGTACATTTCTCGTAAACGAACTGCCTGCCCAAATTTTATTTGATTCTGGAGCCAACTACTCCTTTATTTCGCGTGAATTTGGTAGAAAACTAGTTTTGCCTGTTCATAGACTAGATAATGCTTTATTAGTCGAAGTTGCTAGTGGCAAGTTTGTACCTGTTAGCCAGCGTATGAAAAACATCTTAATCGACCTTAATGGGAATAAGTTCCACGAGGAATTATTGCCTATCAAACTAAATGGTTATGACATCGTGCCGGGAATGAATTGGCTTAGCGCCAATGATGCCGAAATATTGTGCCGAAAGAAGATAGTAAAAGTAAACCCGCCAGGGAAAGAGTCATTTATGGTGTATGGGGATAAATGCAGGGTAAATTCTGGAATCATTTCCCTAATGAAAGCCAGAAAGTGTTTGGCCAAAGGATGTACATCATATTTGGCATTCGTGATTGACGCAAAGAAGGAGAAAAAGGAGATGAAGAGCATTCCTGTCATGTGTGAGTATCCGGAAGTATTTCCCGAAGATCTTCCTGGATTACCACCTGATCGACAAGTAGAATTCTGTATCGACTTGTTACCAGGAACGACGCCAATTGCAAAAGCACCGTATCGACTAGCGCCAACGGAGATGAAGGAGCTGATGATGCAACTTCAGGAGTTGTTGGACTAAGGTTTCATTACACCTAGTTCATCACCCTGGGGAGTCCCAGTGTTATTTGTAAAGAAAAGGGACGGGAGTATGAGAATGTGCATTGACTACAGAGAGCTGAACAAGGCAACGATAAAGAATAGATATCTGTTACCGATGATTGATGACATGTTCGATCAACTACAAGGTTGAAGTTATTTTTCAAAGATCGACCTAAGGTCAGGATATCTTCAGCTGAAAGTAAGAGAGCAGGATGTCGAGAAGACTGCATTCAGAACACGATATGGACACTACGAGTTTTTGGTTATGTCGTTTGGACTAACCAATGCTCCAGCAGCATTCATGGATTTAATGAACAGGGTTTCTAATCCGTTCCTTGATAAATCTATGATAGTGTTCATAGATGACATTCTGATTTAGTCGAAAAGCCAATAGGAGCATGGCCAACACTGGCGCGAAGTGTTAGAAGTCTTGAAAATGGAGAAGTAGATGCTAAGTTCTCCAAATGTGATTTTTGAATCCGAGAAGTCCAACTCTGGGGTCACATGGTCAACCAAGAAGGAATAATGGTTGATCCAGCAAAGTTTGAAGTTGTGATGAAGTGGGAACAACCGAAAAGTCCCACGGAGATCCGAAGCTTTCTGGGATTAGCCGAATATTACCGAAGGTTTGTCCCAGGCTTTTATTTGATCGCTACTCCATTAACAGCTTTGACTCACAAAGGAGCTATTTATGCTTGGAGTGATAAGCATAAAGAAGCATTCGAGTTGCCAAAGAAGAAGCTATGTGAAGCACCGATTCTTTCTTTACCCGATGGAGTTGAAGACTTCGCTGTCTATAGCAATGCGTTTGGTGTTGGATTAGGTTGTGTGTTGACCCAAAGAGAAAAGGTGATAGCATATGCGTCTCGACAGCTGAAAGAGCATGAAAAGAACTACCCCACTCATGATTTGGAGTTGGCAGCGGTAGTATTTGCTCTAAAGATATGGAGGCGTTACCTCTACGGCTCGAAGTGCAAACTTTTCACTGATCATAAGAGTCTCCAATATCTCTTTAATCAGAAAGAATTGAATATGACGCAACGACGCTGGCTAGAATTACTTTCGGACTACGACTGTGAGATACTTTACCACCCCGGTAAAGCAAATGTTGTTGCTGATGCTCTCAGTCGGAAAGTCAATTTTGAAAGATAAAGGCCAAGAGTGTTGAGAATAGAAGTTTTCTCGACAATTGTGGAAAGTATAAAGAAAGCTCAAGCAGAAGCTTCAGAGAAGAATGACCGGAAGGAGGAACGTTTGGGCAAAACGTTAGTGTTTGGTACAAACGGTCATGGACTGAAGGTATTCCAAGATCGTATTTGGGTACCTAAGTCAGGAGGAATAAGAGATATTCTGATGGAAGAAGCTCACAAAACCATGTACTCAATTCATCCTGGCAGCACTAAAATGTATAGGGACCTAAAACCCTATTACTGGTGGCCAACGATGAAGCTCGACATTGCAAAGTATGTGGCGTAGTGTGTGACCTGTGCGAGAGTCAAGGCACAACATCAGAAACCATACGAGAGTTTAGAACCTTTACCTGTGCCTATCGGTAAGTGGGAGGACATCACAATGGATTTTGTCACTAAACTGCCCAAAACGAAGAATGGTCACGACATGATTTGGGTGGTCGTGGATCGATTCACTAAGAGTGCGCATTTCGTAGCAGCCAATGAGAAATCGTCTATGGATAAGCTTGCGAATTCTGACGTAAAGGAAATTGTGAGGCTTCACGGTGTTCCGTTAACGATTGTATTAGATCGTGACAGTCGTTTCACCTCAAGGTTTTGGAGAAGTCTACAAGAGGAATTGGGTACCAAGTTGTGTTTGAGTACAGCTTACCATCCACAGACTGATGGTCAGAGCGAAAGAACGATACAAACACTTGAAGATATGCTGAGAGCATGTACCCTGGTGTTGATTCCATTTGTGTTGCGTCTTGGACCTTAAGTTTTGTATCCGGATTGGGCCTGTCTATCCGTGATTATCTAGATTAGTTAATAGGGTTTTACTATAAATATGCATGCATGTATGCGTATTAAAGTGTCTATAATTAAGTTTATTATTGTAACCCTAAACACCTCTACAGTCGAAGTTCTTCATCGAGCTCTTCTGAGGTGTTGAAGTGTTAATCATACGACATATTCAGTGCCATTCTTGTGTTCTTTATTACATTCTTAATCATTAGCTTGCATAGAATCATACGATCCTAAGAGAACTTAGTTCCAACAATTGGTATCAGAGCAGGAGACTGTGTGATCAATACACATTCCTTCTGTATTCAGAATACTTTAGGGTTTCCGCTTTTATCGTACAAATAGAAGTCGTCTTCTTCATATCGACGGCTACTCTGTTTTAGATAAAACCATAATCTCTAGTTTACAGGTTTGATTCTAGCAGCCCACCATGTCTCACGAAGATTCACAAACGAACTCAATCAACATCTCAAACAGCATTGGATCCACGACCAGAATACCCATTCTTTAGACTCAAGACTACGAAGTATGGGCTCATCACTTCGAAGACTACGTGGTTGGATCTGAAGATAATGGCTATCTTATCTGGGAAGCAATCACACTTGGGCCATTTGTTCATTCAGCAACAAACACAATTGTCAAGTCCCAAAAGGACTATAACAAGCTGGTGACGGATGTAGAGAAGATGCCACAGGATGAGAAAGATAAGCTGCTATGTAATGTGAAGGCTATGAGGATATCAGATTCGCCTTGCAATCTGACACCTTTCGGTTGGTTGGTTCATGTACAACGGCCAAAGAAATCTGGGATAGGTTGAAAGAACTCTATTCGACTGATGAAGATTTAGAACACTCCATTCAAACTCTGCTGCTGTCAGAATTTGGAGTCTTTGAACAGAAATCTGACGAGAAGCTCATACAGACTTTTGATCGGTTCAATCATCTTCTGAGTAAGATGATCAAGCATGGTATAGAGAGGAAGTTAATTGAGCAGAAAGTAACTTTTATGAACGGGCTGAGACCATAATGGATGGTTGTTGTATCAACTGTGAAAGCACATGAACAGTTCAAATCCTACTCTCTGGACAAACTGGTGGGAATACTCAAGTCCCATGAAAGTGTGGTAACCAAAGAAGCGAAAGTTGTTTCTGGCATGGGATCTCTGGCTCTTGTCTCAAAAGGCAAAAGCATCCCAGAAGATGAAGAAGAGACTGATATGTCTGAGTGTGATCTGACTAGCGAGGAATATGCTTTGATGATATCCAATCCGAAGAAGTTTGCAAGAAGAAAATTCCCCGTCAACAAGAACCGAAACTGGCAAGGAAGTTACAGCTCAGAGAAGGTGAAAGATGAAGCAAAGAACTCCTCTCAAAAGGATGATGAAAAGAAGGAGAGTAAGCTTGCAGGAAACTCTGGATACGATTGGAATTACTGTCACGACAAGAACCATTTTGCCAAAGATTGCATGTTAAGAAAAAGGGCTGAGAAGAGAGAGGGTGAAGATGATGAGGCGTACTATATGCGCAAGTTAGAAGAAGTCAAGAAGAAGAAGGCGACTAACAGCTCAATGAATGCCTTGATTGTACAGGAGAATGTTGGGGAAGATGAGTTCGGTGGCGTAGAAGTGTGGTCAACCGACTCTGAAGATGAAGAGGTTAGAAGGCCTACTCATGGAAAGGCTTTTGTGGCAAAAGAAGAAGGTTCGGCTGGAAGGTGTTTAATTGTCACTGTTGGGCCATCAACCGAAAGTGCAGATAAGGAACCGAACCTGACCGAGAACAAGTGTTTTGCAGCCAAACCAGTGAGTGAGAAGATCAACGACTGCGATCGGCTGATCAAAAAGGTACAATCTATTCTTTAATCTCTTAAAATTCCAAAAACATATTATGTAGAAGAATTAAATGAATTAAACTTTAAATTCTCTAACCTAAGTAGCAGCCTCATGCAAACTCGCTTAGCGAATTCTAACCTAACTGACCAACTCAGCAGGGTGTCTTCAAAAAGTGAGGAAAGAAGAATGTGGATTGAGCTGAAGGAAGTAGAGTTAGTTAGAGCTAGGGACGAAAGTATTTATTTGCAAAGAGACAATTTAAAGTTTTTAAAACAAAGAAATATTTTTTGTTTAATAGCTAAGCGTTTATATACTAATATTGCTCAATTACATTTAAGTTGTGAAATTGGAAAGAAAATTCATAAAATGATATTTCCCTTTCTTGAATTTAAGGAAGATGAGATCATAGCAGAATGTGAATCAGAAGTGTCCTCCGAAGAGACATCCATGTCTTATAGGCTTGGTCTGGACAAGATAGAATCCTTCATTGATTCTAAGGAGCACAAAAGTATGCTAAAAGATATCTTAGATGAAAATGATAGGCTAAAAATTAAATCTGAAACTATTCAAACATTTGATCGTTCAAACGCCAAACTTGTCGATGAAAATAAAATGGACTTAGGAAATACGTCTGAATTTGATGAGGAAAGCGAGATGAGTGTAATCTCAGTAGAGGACGAAGTTGACTGCTCTGAGTTTATGAGGAATGAAACCAAGAATGAAAAACCATTAATATCAGAAAACTCGGTTGAATTGGCTCGTCTGTCAAAAGATCAGAAACAGAAACTCAAGGAAAAGGCCATGGTCTATCAAAAGGTTCAGACTGTGCCAAATCAGGTATACGCAGTTACATGTGTCACTCCAAAGCAAACTGCAGAGTTAGGGATCTTGGTCGATAAAGATAATGCTGAAGGGTGCGAAGACTACTTCTGGTCTGCCCCCATTGACAACGCAGACGAAACCGTGGGGCTATCTGAGAAGACTACATGGAGGGTTAGAGGAAGATACATTGCTGAACCCATCAACACACCCTCCAATTTCGACAAACCAAGCACAAGTGGAACCAAAGAAATCCCTGAGGAACCAATGGAAGAACCGAAAGTTCTAACCAAGAAAGGTGAAGAATCAAAAATGTCCGACAAGACAACCGAAACTCAAAAGGAGAAGCCAAAGGCCAGCTTCAATATCCACAAATCTCAGAGGGAGCATGCTGAGCAGAAACGCTTGAGAAATCAAAGATATGCTAAGAATCTAAATGAACGAAAAAGGCACTGGAATTCTCAAAACTCCAACTATGAGCCTCCCAAGAAAGGATCAATGGAAAAAGGAAAGGAGAAATTAAAGGAAAATTTCAGTCCAAACTCCTACTATTCCAAGTCCTGTTTCGGTCCTAAACTCAGTTTCAGTCCTAAACCCAGTTTCGGTCCTAAACCAAGTTTCGGTCATAAACCTAGTTTCGGTCCTAAACCCAGTTTCGGTCCTAAACCAAGTTTCGGTCATAAACCTAGTTTCGGTCCCTCCAAATCCCAAAGCAAAACAAATTCATTGGAGGACATGAAAGGAAAGGGAAAGCTAGTACCAAAATCTGAGTTGGGTAATAAGAAATCATCAGCTAACCCTAGAAGTCAAAAGAAAAATCATAAACCATCTAACAACACACCAACCAATGCACCGAACATTAAAGAAGATAAAACTAAAATCAAGGTGTATACAATTAAAAGAAAAGATCAAACCACTTTAGTAAAAAGAACATATTTGGTTGATATTTCTGCTGTAATTCCTTTTTCTATGAAAGATTCACCAGGACCCAAGAAACTTTGGGCTCCTAAATCCGCTTGAATCTGAAGGTAATCAGTGACGAGCAGTTCGATGATAAATGGTACATAGATAGTGGATGCTCGCGTCACATGACAGGGAGGAAGGAAGAGCTGAGGGAGTTTCGGTCCCTGAAAGATGGTGGGTGTGTAAAGTATGGAAACAATTCCTATGGAACAATCAAAGGGTATGGCATGATAACCAATGGCGAATTCTCAATTAGGAAAGTAGCGTATGTAGAAGGATTGCAGCACAACCTCATCAGTGTGTCACAATTAGTTGTGGGCACAGGTTTGAAGGTATCATTTGATGATGAGGGGTCTGAGATAATTGAAAAACAATCCAAGAAGGTTCTGCTGAAATCTGAACGCAAGGGAGAAATGTACCCTCTGAATCTAAACCCAATTCGAGGTACACCAGCTATTTGTCTGCTGTCAAAGGCAAATACCGATGAAAGCTGGTTATGGCATCGACGCCTCTCGCATCTAAACTTCAAAGACATCAACAAATTGGTGCTTGGTGATCACGTTCGAGGGCTTCCCCTTCTCAAATTCGATAAAGAGCATTTATGTGCTGCATGTGAAATGGGCAAACAGAGTAGAAAGAGCCACCCCACACGCATAAATACGAAGATAGTTAAAGCTCTTGAACTATTGCACATTGACTTGTGTGGACCTTCGGCTATTGAGAGCATTGGTGGTAGTAAGTACATTCTAGATATTGTAGATGATTTTTCACGCTTCACTTGGGTTTTCTTTCTTAAGCAGAAATCATATGCAACTCCCAAATTGAAGACATTCATCAAGCAAGTGGAAGTACAACTGAGGAAGACGGTGAGGAACATCAGAAGTGACAATGGTCTGGAATTCAAGAACAAGGATTTTGAGGACTTTCAGGCTGATAAGGGGATAACTCACAATTTTTCGGCCCCTTATACACCACAGCAGAATGGGATTGTTGAAAGACGAAACCGTTCGTTATGCGAGGCAGCCAGAACCTTGCTCAGTTTCGCTTCCCTACCATCATACTTCTGGGCTGATGCAATTGCCACTGCCTGTTACACTCAGAATCGGTCCTTGCTCAATAAAAGATTCTCATTAACTCCTTATGAGATCTTAAACAATAGGAAACCGAATGTTAAATTTTTCCACATTTTCGGTTCAAGATGCTTTATTTTCAATTCAAAGGAGAACCGCAACAAGTTCGATGTCAAAGCCGATGAAGGCATATTTCTGGTTTATTCTTTGTCATCAAAAGCATATAGAGTGCTGAGTAAACGCTCCAAAAGGATTGAAGAGACTTATTATGTCACCTTTGATGATAATTATATGAAGAAGGTTCAGCGGACTGAAAGTGACCTAGGTGAAATATTCCCAGAATCTGGCCAAGTCTCGGTTCCAATATCCAACTTATTTGAGGAATACATTCGGCTATTTGATGAACCAGAGAAAGCAATTCACTCCGAGGCGAAAGAAGCAAATAACAAAATCGATAATCTCAAAAAGGACATAGACGAAGCTGCTAAAGCGATGGAAAGTGACCCTAAGGGTGCTACGTTATCAACTGACTCTCCAAACAATAATTCAATGTTCAAGGGGGAGAGCTCGACAGCACCAAAGACAACCCAAATCTCGGTTGAGGGGGAGAATCCAATTCCCTCCCCAACACATAAAGGTCCGGGTGAAGGGGAAAGTACATATCCAAAATCAACAAGTAGTAGTTCAATTGAGGGGGAGAAACCAACTTCCACAGGAAATACTAACACTGACACTGCCTCAGGTTACACTTCGCCTGTCGAGGGGGAGAAAGAAGATACACCTGTCGAAGGTGATGACGATCAATCAGAATTCAAAGTAGAAGTGGAGGCTGAACTGAATCCAACATATGATCCAAACTATCCACCGTTAGCAAAATGGACCAAAGACCATCCCAAAGCACAGATCATTGGTGACACTTCTGAGAAAGTTCTTACTCATTCTCAACTCAAAGCAAAACAAACTGCATTATTCTCAAAAGTTGAATTTTGCATGTTTAATTCGTTCATTTCAAAGGTTGAACCGAAAACCGTAAGTGCTGCACTTAATCATTCTGATTGGGTCCAGGCAATGCAGGATGAGCTTCATGAGTTCGAACGCAACCGAGTTTGGAGGCTGATTCCCACCCCAAAGGATGCTTCTGTGGTTGGCTTGAAATGGGTCTTCAGAAACAAGTTAGATAAAGAGGGGAATGTCATTCGCAACAAGGCTCGGTTGGTGGTGAAAGGTTATTGTCAAGAGGAAGGGATAGATTATGAGGAAACCTTCGCTCCAGTAGCTAGGTTGGAATCAGTCAGAATCTTTTTGGCATATGCTGCTCATAAAAACTTTGAAGTTTTCCAAATGGACGTCAAATGTGCTTTCTTGAATGGAGAATTAGAAGAAACAGTCTATGTTGAGCAACCGCCGGGTTTTGTGAACGAAAAATACCCTGATCATTGCTATGTGCTGGATAAAGTTGTCTATGGATTAAAGCAAGCACCGAGGGCCTGGTATGAAACACTAACTCGCTTCTTGAAAATGTCAAAATTTAAACAAGGTTCGGTTGACCCAACCTTCTTTCGTAAGAAGGAAGGCGAACATTTAATGATTGTTCAGATTTATGTTGATGATATCATCTTCGGCTCCACAAATCCTAGCTTAACAACTGAATTCAGGAAGTTGATGGAGACTAAATTTGAAATGAGCGCAATGGGTCCAATTAATTTTTTCCTTGGTTTGAATATTAGACAGGGACCAGAAGGCATATTTATCAACCAGGAGGCCTATACAAAGAACTTACTGACGAAATTCGGAATGCAGGGTGATTCAAAAATGAAGGTTCCTATGGCATTTGGCACGAAGTTAACTCCATCTCTGGAAAAACCTGCTGTGGACATAACACTATATCGTCAAATGATAGGGTCCCTTATGTATCTAACAGCTAGTAGACCGGATATTATGTTTTCTGTTTGTTATTGTGCCAGGTTTCAAGCCAATCCAAGAGAACCTCACATGGTGGCAGTTAAGAACATTTTTCGTTATCTAAGGCGAACCTCATCTCTCGATCTCTGGTATCCTGCTAGATCTGGATTCTTCATTCAAGCCTTTTCTGATGCTGATCTAGGAGGATGTGGACTGGACAGAAAGAGCACTACTGGTGGATGCCAATTTCTTCACGGGAAACTTGTTAGCTGGCAGTCCAAAGAGCAAACTTGTGTTTCACTATCCACAGTCGAAGCTGAGTATATTGCTGCAGCATCTTGCACTTCTCAAGTGGTATGGATTCAAAGTCAATTGAGAGACTATGGGCTAAGTATGAAGAAGATACCTCTCTATTATGACTCAGAAAGTGCAATAAGGATTTGTCACAATCCAGTGCAACACTCAAAAACTAAGCACATTGCACTTAGATATCATTTCATCAAGGATCATGTAGAAGAAGGGAACGTGGAAGTACACTTTGTTCGATCTACTGATCAACTGGCTGACATCTTCACTAAAGCCTTACCTGAAGCTACCTTTAACAAAATTTTACAAGGCTTGGGCATGATGGAAGGAGAGTCAGTACCGAATCCTCAAATCTCTCACTAAAAATTAGACAAGCGAAATGGAGCGAACGCTCGGTCTATTTCGGCTCCATAAAATTCAGGAACCGAAATGAACCGACCGCTCGGTCTATTTCGGCTCTAGAATTTTAAGGAACCGAAATGAACCGACCGCTCGGTCTATCTCGGCTCTGTAATTTTCGGGAACCGAAATGAACCGATCGCTCGGTCTATTTCGGCTCTAGAATTTTAAGGAACCGAAATGAACCGATCGTTCGGTCTATTTCGCTTCACTCATTTAAGATAAGGTTTCGGTTGTATATCTTGTACACTCTTTTCTCTCGTATTTTATCTTTCTATTTTTACTCTTTTTCAGAAAATTTCAAAAATCCAAAAATATTTTATCTTTCTGTTTTTATTCTTTTTCAGAAAATTTCAAAAATCCAAAAATATTTTATCTTTCTGTTTTTATTCTTTTTCAGAAAATTTCATAAATCCAAAAATATTTTATCTTTCTGTTTTTATTCCTTTTCAGAAAATTCTAAAAATTCAAAAATATTTTCTTTGTTGGTTTCGTTTGTCTGTTTGGTTGGTATGTGTGATGTGTTTCTTATTTTTATTAGGTGACAAGAGTACCAGTACAACAGAATGTGAATCTAAGGCAGGTATATTTAATTTCAATACGAACTAGTTAAGGGTCCCTAGAAGCATGCTGCTGCATGTTGACCAAAGCCTCTACGACTTTAAGCAGGCCTTAATGATTCGATCTATACCTATCGTTTCTTCCCAATTAGGCCATTAACTGCAACTCAGTCTAGAGCTACCTTACTCTTCTTATA
Organism: Lactuca virosa; assembly: GCF_052849685.1. NCBI lineage: Eukaryota > Viridiplantae > Streptophyta > Magnoliopsida > Asterales > Asteraceae > Lactuca > Lactuca virosa. Next base: position 144,059,506 of record NC_136429.1, on the reverse strand, counting down.
TGAGTTAAGAGTTTCTCTGCTTTGTCACGTCTATATAGCAGAAGGTACTTTCGGTTCTATAGCCACCTCCCTTATATTCTCCATCTCCTTTCAATTCACCATTTTAACCCTTGAGACTCTCGGTCCTTACCACTGAGGTTTATGGTTACACAACATCTCTGTTTGTGATCTTAGATACGTATCCCACGTACTGAGTGAAACCCAATATCCAACACCAATAATGAATTGACGGTGAATTAATTATTCAAGAACTTACTCGTTACCTAATGAAATCTCTTTTTATTTTTGCGTGGTCTTTTATGATAGTGTCTACTACCAAGGCGCTTCTTCCCAAAGAGATCCAGTTTATTTTTTTGAGATTTCTGCTACCTCTTTAGTCACTATATAATATATCCAACCTACCTGTTCAACAGACCACATTGGTCTCACAGGTACTTCTTCCAACGTTCGGTTTTATGTTAAGACTTGAAGTTCGGTTGAAGATAAGCTACCCTAAGCCTAATCTATAAAATAAGCCTTTCAATGTTTATTAACAAACAGTTGATCGTATCATTCGGGAAACCACACAAGCACTTCAAGTCTCTCTTGACTTTGAAGGAAGCGATTCTTGCCCGGAATCCTCTGCTTTCTGTCTAGTAATGAGACATCACTCACATCCCATACACATTTGCTTTATTTCTTTATCTTTGTCACAATAATGCACGAAAATTTTCAGTTTTCCCACATTCTGGTTACCGATTGCTTTGAATTTTCTTCTATCTATTGGAGCCAAACAGGGGGTTATCATGGAATTTCAAACGACGATTGAAGATAAGATTTAGGCGCGTGAATTTGAACGGTCTCTTTACCCATGCGTGCTGACGTATAACTGGGAGTAACCACACTGTCACTTCGCGCTTTTTCAGGCGACGTTTTAGTGATCACGTCATTATCATCATGATTTTTCTCTCTCCTGGCAATGGTATATAAAGGGTTTCCAATTTTATTTGTCTTTTACTGGCAACATTTTTTGTCTGAAAAACCAACGAAGCGCAAACTGTTCATCTTCTTCCTTCTTCGATTAACAATGGCGACTTCTTCATCCATTCATGATCAGACGGCATCATCATCTTTACTCACCATTAAGCCAAACCAAAATATGATCATTGAACTTAACCCGTTCTTGTATGATGCATATATGATGCATGTGGTGGAATGTTTGAAGTATTCACCCCTGGTTTTAGCCCTAACCCAGGTTGAAGTTGTTCCAATGTCGTTATTATCGCAGGTCTATTCTACAGCGTCTTATGACAAAAACAAAGAACGTATTTACTTTGAAATCCACGATCAGAAGGCATCTATTTCGAAGGTGAAGTTTTGTTCGATTTTTAATCTTGCTATCGATTCTTCTGTCATCTCGCCGGACTTTATAACGACGACACAGTTATTTTCAATGCTCTATAAGATGGGGTATATTGATGTGCTCACCATGATTACCAAAGTGAAGAAGTCATGTTTACCGTCTCAATGGAATGGTCTGCTCACTCTACTGATTAAGGGATTAGCAGAATGATGTGGTGGTTCAGACGGTATCAATCTTGATTAATGGTCAATAATCTGGTCTCAGGTGGTGCAGAGCCTCAACACATCAACGAGGCATTCTAAAATCTCTGGTGGAAGATTTTGGACTCTGATTACGAGGAAAGCGATTAATTCTTTGGAGATTCCGGTGATGAAGGATGCTCTACTTGAATCTATCGCTACCTTCCACACAAAGAAGATCATCATCTCGGATCCAATCAAGTTTCCTCATAATGGATCTATTCCTGAATCTATGTATCGAAGTTTTGCAGAAAAGAGCAAGGTTATGGCTGACTATCGAAAACTCCCTCCCTCTGGACCGAGGGTCCTTTCTCCAGACCAGCAGGCTGCCCTGGATGCCTTGGACAAACCTACCAACCGAGGGAAGAGAATCTCAAAGAAAGAACCCACTGAGGAAAGAAAGTCTAAGTCCTCCAAGTCTTCAAAACGAAAGTCTACTGAAGGGCTTTCTTTTCAACAAAAGAAGAAGAAGATAAAGAAGATCATGGCGATGAGGACATTGAGGAAGAAGAGATTCACCATGACTCACCGATAGGGAACACTCCTCCCCGTTCCCCTACTCCAACAGAATCTCCCAATCACAACAGAATTCCCGCACTACCTCAATCACCAAAACAGACCATTTCTCTCTCTGTTCCTATTGTTACTCCACCAGTCCCATCTCACGAAACGACTTTACCACCACCACCTCCCATTACATATGTTCCTATTTCCACCATTCCTTTATCATCTCCATTCATTACAGAATCCACAACCACTACCATTCCTAAACCCACAGTAGGTGTCACCGTATCTGATACGGGGGCTACTACTGCAACAGAAACTCCTATCATCCCTAAACCTCTTTCACCAACACACTCAACTGATTCTGGTGCTACTCTTGGAGGAGAGAATGAGGAATTTGACTCTACCTACTTCAGTCCTTACAGGCTTCCGACTGATGATGATAATGATGCTCCAGTCACAAGTCAAGATTTACAGAGCATTCATGACAAGCTGGACCGATTGCTTGAAGATAGCAAAGCTTATGGTGGTGTGGTTCTTAAAGCCTTTTTAGAAACTGCCATCGACCAATACACAAATGCCATTGAGAAATGTACCAAGGCAGTTGATGCGTCCACCTTTTCCTGTAAAAAGGCAACAACAGAGGTTACTGAGGTTGTTCACACAACTCAGATCTTTCTTGACTCTTTGAAAGCTCATGCTGACACCAATGCAGAAAAGGTACAATCCTCTGTGGACTCCTATGCTAAGTCCCTTCAAGAAGAAAGCACTAAGTTTGAAGCTGTACGCTCCTCGCTCCAAACCGAGACCACTTCTTTTTTACAATCAGTGGATTCTCGTTTTGATGCTCTTCATGCTAATCTGGCAACCGAAAGTGCCTTGAAGGAGGATCTGGCCAAACACAAAGCCACCATTGAAGTCCAGAAGGTGCAGCTAGCCCATGCTGAGAAAGAAATCTCTTTATTGAAGACACAACGGGCTGTGTATAAGAGTTGTGCAGGTGAAGTGCAGGACATGTTAACAAATTTGCTTGGTGCTCATGATCCTATTCTTACTCTTACAATTCGCAATCATCTCACATTCAAACTCCTTCCTGCCCTTGGAATACTGCATGAAATGAAGGGTGTTTCGGAGGGATTCGTACCTCCAAAACAAGGGGGAGAAAGTAGTGCTCATGTTGTTCAACCAAGAGTCATTGTGAAAACAGAAGGTGCTCAACCGAAAGTAACAACCGAACTGAAGGATAATGTAGCTTCAGGTTCTGGTTCACGAGCAAAGCCAAAGGAGACCATTGATAAAAGTGATAGTGATGTAGAAGAAACCATTGCTGAAGCTCTCCAACGAAAGAAAAGAGACAGAGAGCTGGATGAAACTCTGAAAATTGCTAAAGAAGCAGAGGAGAGGGAAAGGAGAAACAAAGAAGAAGAAGATGCCTTGAACTGCAAGAAGGCTTTGTTTCCCTTGTGGACAAAAGAGACACTTATCAATCAGGCGATTGAGTTTCCTTCTTTCTATTGGTTGGAACCGGTTGCTTCGTTTGATTGTGATAACTCCAAGGACTCGCAGTTCGACATGCCGATTACCAGAAAAGCTTTCACGTTTCATTGCTTTGATGCGACTGCTGAGGTTCCTTTTCCCCATCCTAAGGTTGACCGAGAGTTGATAGACTTCTACTTGAAGTATGGGTAACCGTAGTACCTGACTTGGAGCGCACAGAAGATCATTACAGTCAAGGTACTCAAACCCTCACCTGCTGGGAGATTTGTTAACGTTAATTTCAAAATCACTCGTGGTTCGGCGAACACGGTGTCAACTATCTCTCTAGCAGATCTTCCTAATCTCAATCCCCATGACTGGATTTTGCTGTTCAACATTCTGCTCACTATTCCTAAGGAATATGAGCCTATTTTAGAACATCTGAAGAGAATGTTGGCCTCCTACATCCATGAAGTTGCTACTATGGATCAGGAGATAGCAAGAGTTATGAAAAAGAAGCCGACTGTCAAGCCTACACTGAAACCAGGGGATGTGAACAAGATGAAAATGGGACATATAGATTCAACAATTCTTACTGTCATGTTCACGAAAGGTGAAGCTCACAGGTTTTTGTTTGCTGTGGTTGATAAGCATCTATTTTCAACAGACTGCTTGGAGCATATCATCAACATCATTCATAGATGCAAGCAGAATTCAGAGGTTGATAAGAAGAATTTTACAGACATGCTTCGGTGGTATATTACGTTTCGTTACCATCTTTTAGCCGTTATACCGAAGGTGTTCAGAACTGTGAAGAAGGCTTCTGTTATTAAACAGGATTGAGGTCTCGGTTCCAAAGACGCAAATGGGGAGATTGTTGAGTCCATTTGTGTTGCATCTTGGACCTTAAGTTTTGTATCCGGATTGGGCCTGTCTATCCGTGATTATCTAGATTAGTTAATAGGGTTTTACTATAAATATGCATGCATGTATGCGTATTAAAGTGTCGATAATTAAGTTTTTTATTGTAACCCTAAACACCTCTACAATCGAAGTTCTTCATCGAGCTCTTCTGAGGTGTTGAAGTGTTAATCATACGACATATTCAGTGCCATTCTTGTGTTCTTTATTACATTCTTAATCATTAGCTTGCATAGAATCATACGATCCTAAGAGAACTTAGTTCCAACACCTGGAATTCGAAGGTAACTGGGATGAACATTTACCTTTGGTAGAATTTTCCTACAATAATAGTTTCCACTCGAGCATAAAGATGGCACCTTATCAAGCTTTGTACGGACAAAAGTGTCGTACGCCGTCTTGTTGGCTTGAGACCGGGGAAAAATAGTTTATGGGACTGGAGATAGTCCATCAAACTGCTGAAAAGTTGAAAATAATTAAGGAGAGAATGTTAGCAGCTCAAGATCGTCAAAAGAGCTATGCTGACAAGAAAAGACGACCGATGACTTTTGATGTTGGAGATTCGGTTTTGCTTAAAGTCTCGCCGTGGAAGGGACTTATAAGGTTTGGCAAAAGGGGAAAGTTAAGTCCAAGGTTTATTGGACCATTTAAAGTTCTTCAGAGGATTGGGAACCAAGCTTACAAGCTCGAATTACCCGAAGAACTGAATGGAATTCATAACACTTTTCATGTGTGTTATTTGAGGAAGTTCACAGGAGAAGATCCCGATATAATTCCAATTTGTGAGTTAAGAATTGATGAGAACAAAAGGTTAATTGAAGAACCAGAGGCAATCGTTAACCGAAAGACTAAGAAGTTGCGACGCAAGATGGTCAAATTAGTCCTTGTCCGATGGAAACATACGAATGGGCCAAATCTCACCTGGGAGACGGAGAGTGACATGATGAGTTGTAACGCCCGCATTTTCTAGGCTAGGCATTAATATTGATGTAATAGCCTAGGTGAACCTTTGTAACTCGTTTTGAAATAATAAGAAGGTATTATTTGAGTATTATGTGTTTTATGCTTAATTGTGTGACTTAATTGAATTAAGAATAAAAATAAGCGTAAAAATGAAATGTTAGATAAACCTGATATTGATACATGAAGGCGTAGTAGTCGTGACGACGTTTCCGAATATATAAAGAATGTTGAAATCCGAGTTATAACGAAGAAGTTATGACTTGTCGAAGTTTCGCGACAGAACCGGTACGACACTGCGTGACGTAAATAGTGAATTTACGATAGAGCGATATTTAGCCTTAGTGATCTAAACGAAAGTCGTAGAATAAGTTAAACCGAGAGCGTGGATAAGAAGGACGTCTAAATCTGACTTCGTATGAGGATGTTATGATTTTTCGAAGTTTCGACTTAGCAGTATGCAGCCCAAATCTTGAAATAGAGATCGAGTGATATTTGGCCGAAACAATCTAAACGAGAATCAAAGATCTCGTTGATAGTAGTGCAACGGTAAAAAGACAGACGAAATCGGATGTCCGATGAAGAAGATATGAATTTCTAACGGAGTTCTCCTGTCCCGGCCTACTAAAAATAATATAATCAAAATTAAATCAAAATTAGCCGACGGAGTCTAAACGAAAGTTGTAGAGCATAATCTCACCTACACTTGTATATAAAGAACGTTGAAAACGGAGATCGTATGTGAAAGTTATGAATTTCTAAAGTTCGAGGCGCGCATCCCAAAGGGGGAACGCCCTGCGTTCAATTGGGGAACGCCCTACGTTTGGAGCCTAGAGCCTGTCCCGTCGCCTGTCAAGTCTGAAGTTCGTAACCAATGACGCACGGCGGAACGTGCTGCGTTCGTAGGGTCAGCCTCCCCCTATAAATAGAATGCAAGGTTTCTGGGATTTGTTGCTCATTTCTTCTCTCTCACTCCTTATTGCCTCGTTTTACGTGCAAAGAAATACCCCCGAAGCCCCGGTATTATCCCGAGACCCGAAGCAAGTCCCTAAGCCCCAAGGATCCCGAGAAGTAAAGTTTTCAAGCCGAAGCTCTGCTTGCGAGAAGCCCGGTGTGTGAAGATCTTTTAGTTTCACCGAAGAATACTACTTTTAAAGCCATAGTGCTGTCCGATCAACTTCTGATCAAGTGAGTGTATTTTCGTTTTCTTCTAACACATAGATATGAAGTATTCTTTATAAAATACATGTTATGTTGGGTAGAACATGGGTAGACAGGTGGTGTGTGATGAAATAATATGATGAGAGGCCTCGATGTTGTTGTTGATCTACTCATCTAGCGGAGTATGGATGACGACCACAGACTCTTTCTAGACAGTCCAGTGGAACGCTAACAGGCTCATAACCTGTAGGTGTTGTGAACGATGTGTTCACCGGTGAGCTCCATCCCCCTCATGGTTGCCTTTCAGACATTTATTGTGGAGGAAACCCCTTCCCAGTAATGTCCACCCCGATGAAAATCCTTAGACTAGGTCCCTTGTGATAATTGTATTAGGGACATAAAGTGAGGATAACGGGAATGGGTAATCGGGTTATTGTTGGTTGGTGAAATTAAATATAATTATTTATTGTGGGTTGAAAACCCTATATGCTCACCAGGCTCCCAAGCCTGACCCACTCAGTTTTTCGTTGTATTACAGGTAGTGCCACGAGATCATAAGTTAGATGAATCATGAAGTTGTTTTGTTTATAGGCCTGTAGTTTTATATAATTGTTGTAATGCTTATAATATGTCTGTATCGGAACATGACATCCCGAGTTTTGATATATAATAAAAATACATTTCTTTACAAAATGCTTTGATAAATATTATTTGATCATATTTTGTGTGGGAACAAATTCTGCAACTCTTTTTAATCAAAGAATTACTCTGAAATTATTTTAAAAGCATAAATGAAACCGGTCTTTTTTGGCCGTGATTATGGGGATGTCACACCTTCACTTTTCCTTCATTCTTACATTTTTACCTCAAGAACACTTGAGTTCTCTCTCAAGTATCATCGAGATTTTCATTCCCGATCTTCAAAAAGTAAGTGATTCTTCCCTCTAGTTGTTGATTATCCTTCTTACTCATGATTCACCCTTTGATTTCATCCATGGAAATCGACTTTTTGCTAGATCTTCATCTTTCACCAAGAACACCAAGAACACACACTTGTTCTTGGTGGCCGTAAACTCATCTAAGGCCCTCAAAAGTGTGATATTCCATCTATCATCTAGTTAGGCATCTTATTCACTAGATCATAGTCTTGAAACAACAATCTAGACATATTTACCAAGAGTTTACGGCCATGGAATCTCCCTTGGCCGTAAGCCCTAATTATGGTAAAGTTTTGAGCCCTAAACACTTCTAGACACTAGCTATCCTTTGGGACACATGAACCTTTGAGAACCCTTCCCTTTAAGACCCAAAAAGGCACCATTTGGAGAGTTTACGGCCATACACTTTTGGGTGTGGTCGTAAACACCTCAACACCTCCTAAAAGGTTGGTTTTTCTCACCCTCTTGTAGAGAAATAGTCCCTCATGCTTCCCTACCATTCAAACACCACCTTATGCACCTTTTACCATGAGTTTACGGCCCAAAGCTCCATGGTCGTAAACCCATGGCCGTAAACACCATTTAGTGGCCTTAAACATCCCTTAGATGAATCACATGTGATTCTAACACTTGGTCCAAGTGTTTCCTAGTCCCTAAAGGTGTTTCCTTGCATGTGGTTGCTTCAAAACACTATATTCATGCCAATATATTTCATTATATGTCATTTAGGACTTTTTGTGTCTCGGGACTTCATTCGTGGAACTTCTCATCCTTACGCGCATATTCGTTGAATCACCCACATAAGGTGAGTTCATACCCCTATAATGAGTCTCTTAACTGTTTTAAATGCTTTTAAGGGGGGAATACAAGATGAACACAATGATAATTGTGTAATTGATTGTTATAAACATCTTTCAAAAGATTGCTTATGTCGTTTATAAGGGGTCAAAACATTTCAAAAACTCTTTTAAAGGTTATGTCACTTTATATTTTAACAAAACTCCGTTTTTAAAGTACCAGCATAACTTAGTAGAAAATGAGTCTTTTCAATAACAGTTCAAGTAAAATACTAGTAAACTATAAGGGGTATAGTTTAGAGGTTCAGTTCATACTAGATGCTAGAACATTCTATAAAGAGAAACATGGAGGTAGATACAATACACGATAACATAAAAAGAAATAGGGAGGTAGATACAATACACGATAACATAAAGAGAAACAGGGAGGTAGATACAATACTTCAGAACGAACATAATAAGATACAATACTTCAGAACGAACATACTAAGATGCTATAGCATATAACAACTACATGATCTAATTATACCAATGAATCACTAACTCATTGTTCTAAACAAAAGGTGATAGTTAAATTGGGTATACATGATCGTATAACTTTAATGTGAATTTACACGGCCTAGCAACTGGTTTGCTGAAGTCGCGTTTGGTCCCCAGAATCTCTTGACAGGGAGAGCGTATAGTATGGGTACTATCCTTCACATTATGATCTGAATAAAACAAACATGTTTTAAGGCAATCAGTACGCCAGGATGTCAATTCAAAAGACAATTGTGTATTTATAATTTCCCATTACTTTCATTTTCTGACAGTTCCACTTCAAAGTTAATGCAAGCTATTTTCGAGTCAAAATAGTTATAAACTAGGGAAAACTTACATTTTACAAACGACAAACAGAACAGTCGAGTCTAGTACATTCAGTGGAAAGGGGGCCTATAATGCTAAATTTATGATTCCTTAGTGTATGTATTCAGGGATATATATTAATCGGGTCCGACAGGTAGTAGGATGTGTGTTTTCCGCTTCATTTCATGTTCCTTGTTTGGTTGTGGGCTTAGAGCAGATTCACCCAGCCTACTATCTATCCGATCTTAGCTATATATATGTTCCGTATACACCAAGAAATCATAAGGGGTACCAAGTATGGGCCAGGTCATAGGACACTAATTCAATGCACCGTTTTGTAGTACAAATCATACTTTTCAAATAGAACATTTAGTATACAAAACTGGAAACTTACCCAATAAAGGGTTTAATCCATTTTATTAAACCAGTATAACTTAAAGGACCTTAGGTGGTTAATTCTATAATACCTTAGTTTATACATCAGGGTTATATATAATTAATACACGATAGGTAGTTCGATGTGTGCCTTCCGCCTCATTCCCTGCTCCTTGTTTGTTTGTGGGCTTGGGGCAGATTCACATAATTAACTATCTGTTCGATATTAGATTATATAGCTAGTATAAACTAAGTGATTATAGAAGGAACCACTGTGGTTACCATTTTAATTATAAGAAATAAGGGTTTTCTTAAAGAATCTTTTCATCAAACATAAAGGAACTATTACAGTTAACTCTGTGAGTACCAAGTGAATACGCTAGGGTTATATACAACAATGATCTAACAAACAATGGGATGTGTGTCTTCCGCCTCATTTCCTGTTCCTTGTTTGGTTTTGGGCTTAGGGCAGATACACACAACGGATTGTTTGTTTACTCTGGGGTTTATATAACTTGTATCCATTTAGTACTCATAGAAAGGATTGTAGAGTCATTTTTACTTATCTTTCATCAAAGCAGGAAATATGGGATTTTCTGGAGGAACATGCGAACTTTTCTAAACAGAACTTACAAACTTACTACAACTTTCTTACAACTTACTTACATTACTAAAATCTTGTGAACTCACCAGCTTAAATGTTGATCTACGCTTTCAAAATAACATGTATTCTTAGGAGACCAGTAGACAGGTACGCGCACTGGGATTCAGAAGATGGAGCAGAATAGCTTCATGTCTTTTTGTTATTTGCTATGTATTTTATATTATGTGAATCGCATACTTTGTAAACACTTTCTTTCTAATGAAATGGTTATTTACTACTTTCTTACTATGATGCATGACTTGTGATACTAAACATCACGTCCTCCACCCCAGAACGATTCCGCCGTTCCGGTTTTGGGGTGTGACAGATTGGTATCAGAGCATTTTTTACAGTGAACCAAGTATATCAACCGATAAAAGATATACAACTATAAATACAATGGGGCCGAAGTGCTTTGGATAAAAATATTTTTTATAAATATAAGTATGCCTTATAAAAGTATACATACTTGCTTATACATATATACATACTAGAACAAGTATCACAAGAAAAACAGAACAGAAGAAGTTTAAGGTTGAACACTATGGTCAAACCTGGACAGTTATGTAATCATAGCTAGGATCGATATAGCCTGATCAACTATATTCATTCGAGATGTGACCGACATGTGTTTGGGAGTGATGTGGTGTTGCAACGGTCTTAAATATTACCTAATACTAGTCAAGAGAATACTAGATCAAGTACATAGAGTTAGAATACTATAGGAGTATTCTATGATACTATAACGTGATAACAAGTTTAAAACATACCAAGTTCATTACATTAAAATGCTATAGGAGTATTCTATGATACTATAACGTGATAACAAGTTTAAAACATACCAAGTTCATTACATTAAAATTCTATAGGGGTATTTTAGGCACTATATAAATAACTTATGTGATAACTTAAAAGACCCTTACGGATAGGTATATAATCTTGAAATGTATACTCCCAAGGTTATATATAATTGAGGTTTTATAGACTTAGAATTTGTGATCTACGCTTCACTACCTGTTCCTTGCTTGGTTGTGGTTTTGGAGTAGGGTCACTTATTCGAAGGCCTATTTAAGCTTAAATTATATACAACTTGTATACATTGTGCAATTATAGGAGGACTCTGTAAGGATCACCCCATAATGTTTCACTTAAATCTCATAGATTCTTTAGTCGCTTCCATTCTCGCATGACAAACCCAGATATATGTAACCACTTCCTCATAGTGGGCAACATAAGAGTCCGTGAGGAACAAGAGCAAGATCATGAGAAATTTTCAAAGAAGGATCAACCAAAGTAACCAAAACGTCTTATGCGCTACACTAATAAATAATAATCTTGTTTAACTTAATGAGTTAGTGGAAACACTACTCACATTATGTGTTAGGATTATTTTCTAACATGCAGCTGGTAACAGTTATTCAGGTAACAAATATTCATTCGAGGATAGCCATACCAAATTCATAAAGTTATTAGGTATAGACTCTTTTATGAATTGTTTCCAGAACCCTATAGAAGTCAGGACCCGATACACTCAGAACTAGGATAACCTTGTCTTTCAGCTTTCGGCTTATAAACCACTGCTATAGACTTATTCCATCTCATCTTTGTATTCTTTTAGCAAAGATGCCTCCTCGCAGATCAAACAGACGCACTACTCCGATAACTCGAACTCCAACGCCACAATTCGATCTTGCTGCTCTCCAAGCAGTGATATCCTCCGCAGTGGCAACTGCTCTAGCTCACTTCGGCGAAAGTGGTACCTTCGGATCTGGTAGCGGTACCCACTTAACTAACCCCGGAGTTACTCACGAACACCCAAGGGAGTGTTCGTACAAGGACTTCATGAACTGCAAACCCAATTCCTTCGAAGGAAATGGTGGAGTCATCGCTCTGATGCGATGGTTTGAGAAAACAGATTCGGTCTTCGAAATTTGTTCGTGCTCAGAAGGGAGCAAATTAAAGTTTGCTGCCTGCACCTTCTCAGACAGAGCCTTAACATGGTGGAACAGCCATGCTAAGTCATTGACCCTATCAGTGGCTAACTCAATAGGTTGGGAGAACCTAAAAGAGTTAATGCTGGAAGAATATTGCCCGTTGGGCGAAGTTCAAAAGCTGGAACAAGAAATGTGGGAGCCCACTTTGGTCGGCTCATACATAGTGGCCTACACTGACAGGTTCAACGACCTAGCAGCACTATGCCCCGGGATGGTTACCCCAGAGAGCAAGAAGATAGAAAGATACATCTGGGGTCTAAGTGCCCTGATCCAAGGATATGTGTTGTCTTCTAACCCAATCACATTCGATAGTGCCAAACGCCTGGCCCAGCGACTCATTGACCATGGAGTCCGCCATGGTATAGAAGTCCCCGTTCCCAAGCCATCAAAGGGAGAGGACTATAAACGGAAGTCGGGGAACAAGAGGAAGAAGAAGCGAACAACACAGGAACCCGCAGGAGAATCAACCCCGGAGTCGTCAACGAGCAGCGGTACGTCTTCGATCTATGAATTACTTTAAAAATTAACTTATATTTATATAAGATTAAAACTTGGGGAGAACACTTAAAAGTAATTATAAGAACTAACTTATCGAAATAAGTCACAGTATTCAAGAGAACTAAAGGATCCGTTCTGAGAAGCTATGATGGCTTAGTATGTACGTTAGGGTTGTGGAGAGCTAAGATTTTGCAGACTTAGAGTGAGTGATTCCGCCTTAATTCCTGTTCCTTGTTTGGTTGTGGATTTGAGGCAGAGTTACTCAGTCGACCGTCCAATTCATCTTAATTATTCATAACTTGTATATTCCAGGCGATCGTAGTGGTACCAAGGAGGATCGTAGTATAAAGTATCGACACTAGATAACAAAGCACTTTTACGGTATGTACGCGCACAACGTGGTACGATACGTAGAAGTGTTAACTACAAGAGGAAAACAGAAAACACTAGAACATTTACAAAGAGTACATTTTCGAACACACTAGGGAGGTACATCGTCGTATAACAAACGTTTCTTTCAAATCGGCCAAAACTTTGTTCAGTAGAGAGTCCGTTACTATCATTCGTCATGAGTTGGCACGGTCCTCACCATACTAAGTTCATATGTTTCTATCGCCTTGACCGTCAAGTTCACGAAACCTTCGTCATTCGTAACGACAGTCCGACCAAAACCTCAGCTTTATCTTTCAAATTCTAAACCCCGAAGTACTCGTGCGAAGAGTACTTTGTCCTCCGAAGCCTTTCCGTCGTATATTCCACAAACCTTTCCGAAAGACCACTCGTCCAGCAGTCCAAGTTCGAGCACAGAGGCTAAGGACGAATACAGCCCACTTATCACTATTTAGTGTATACGCGAGGGTGTTATATGATTATGATTACGCAGATCTAGTATGTGTGTTTCCGCCTTATCTCCTGTTCCTTGTTTGGTTGTGGACCTGGGGCAGAGTCGCACATTCGATTGTCTTACTAATCCTAATTATATACGACTTGTATACATGAGGTAATGATAGATGGACCAAGTATGAATCCTATCATGAACAGTAAGACAAAGTACCAGGTCTACGAGCGGGTATTCTACCAATCAGAGGAGCGCAATCCCAGTAGTACTGCTAACAAAGCTCATTTCGGGACGAAATTCCATCTAACGGGGGAATGATGTGACAACTCGAAAAATTATTGCCTTCTAGCCTTGTTAAGGGTCATTCTATTGGGTTTTAAGCCTAGTACACTTAAAGAATGAGTGTTAGAATGTACCTGCTAGAGACACTGTGCAACATTCAAGCCTTAAGACCACCAAAAAGGAGTTCACAGCCAAAGCACATGAGTTTACAGCCATAAAGTCAAGGCTGGCCGTAAACTCCCCTATAGGTCTCCTTCCCTTCACTTTTCCTTCATTCTTACACTTTCACCTCAAGAACACTTGAGTTCTTTCTCAAGTATCATCGAGATTTTCATTCCCGATCTTCAAAAAGTAAGTGATTCTTCCCTCTAATTGTTGATTATCCTTCTTACTCATGAATCACCCTTTGATTTCATCCATGGAAATCGACTTTTTGCTAGATCTTCATCTTTCACCAAAAACACCAAGAACACACACTTGTTCTTGGTGGCCGTAAACTCATCTAAGGCCCTCCAAATTGTGAGTATTCCATCTATCATCTAGTTAGGCATGTTATTCACTAGATCATAGTCTTGAAACAACAATCTAGGCATATTTACCAAGAGTTTATGGCCATGCAATCTCCCTTGGCCGTAAACCCTAATTATGGCAAAGTTTTGAGCGCTAAACACTTCTAGACACCAGCTATCCTTTGGGACACATGAACCTTTGAGAACCCTTCCCTTTAAGACCCAAAAAGGCACCATTTGGAGAGTTTATGACCATACACTTTTGGGTATGGCCGTAAACACCTGAACACCTCTTAAAAGGTTAGTTTTGCTCACCCTCTTGTAGAGCAATAGTCCCTCAAGCTTCCCTACCATTCAAACACCCTCTTATGCACCTTTTACCATGAGTTTACGGCCCAAAGCTCCATGGCCGTAAACCCATGGCCGTAAACACCATTTCGTGGACTTAAACATCCCTTAGATGAATCACATGTGATTCTAACACTTGGTCCAAGTGTTTCCTAGTCCCTAAAGGTGTTTCCTTGCATGTGGTTGCTTCAAAACACTATATTCATGCCAATATATGTCATTATATGTAATTTAGGACTTGTTGTGTCTCGGGACATCATTCGTGGAACTTCTCATCCTTACGCGCATATTCGTTGAATTACCCACATAAGGTGAGTTTATACCCATATAATAAATCTCTTAACTGTTTTAAATGCTTTTAAGGGGGGGGGGGGAATACAAGTTGAACACAATGATAATTATGTAATTGTTTGTTATAAACATCTTTCAAAAGATTGCTTATGTCGTTTATAAGGGGTCAAAACATTTCAAAAACTCTTTTAAAAGTTATGTTACTTTATAGTTTAACAAAACTCCGTTTTTAAAGTACCAGCATAACTTAGTAGAAAAATGAGTCTTTTCAATAACAGTTCAAGTAAAATACTAGTAAACAATAAGGGGTATAGTTTAGTGGTTCAATTCATACTAGATGCTAGAACATACTATAAAGAGAAATAGGGATGTAGATACAATACAGGAAAACATAAAGAGAAACAGGGAGGTAGATACAATACACGATAACATAAAGAGAAACAGGGAGGTAGATACAATACACGATAACATAAAGAGAAACAGGGAGGTAGATACAATACTTCAGAACTAACATACTAACATACAATACTTCATAACGAACATACTAAGATGATATAGCATAGAACAACTACAGGATCTAATTATACCAATGAATCACTAACTCATTGTTCTAAACAAAAGGTGATAGTTAAATTGGGTATACATGATCGTATAACTTTAATGTGAATTTACACAGCCAAGCAACTGGTTTGCGGAATTCGCATTTGGTCCCCAGAATCTCTTGACAGGGAGAGCGTATAGTATGGGTACTAACCTTCACATTATGACCTTAATAAAACAAACATGTTTTAAGGTAATCAGTACGTCAGGATGTCAATTCAAAAGACAACTGTGTACTTATAATTTCCCATTACTTTCATTTTGTGACAGCTCCACTTGAAAGTTAATGCAAGCTATTTTTGTGTCAAACTAGTTATAAACTTGGGAAAACTTACATTTTACAATCGAAAAACAGAACAGTCGATTCTAGTACATTTAGTAGAAAGGGGGCCTATAATGCTAACTTTATGATTCCTTAGTGTATGTATTCAGGGATATATATTAATCGGGTCTACCAGGTAATAGGATGTGTGCTTTCCGCTTCATTTCATGTTCCTTGTTTGGTTGTGGGCTTAGAGAAGATTCACCCAGCCTACTATCTATCCGATCTTAGCTATATATATGTTTCGTATACACCAAGAAATCATAAGGGGTACCAGGTATGGCCCAGATCATAGGACACTAATTCAATGCACTTTTTCTAGTACAAATCATACTTTTCAAATAGAACATTTAGTATACAAAGGATTGCTTATGTTTTTATAAGTGATCAAAAGATTTCAAAAACTCGTTTTAAGTTATGTTACTTTATAGTTTATAAAACTCCGTTTTTAAAGTACAATCACAACTTAGTAGATAAATGAGTCTTTTTAGTAACAGTTCAGAGAAAACATACTAGTAAACTATAATAGGTATAGTTTAGGGGTTCAGTTCATACTAGATACTAGAACATACTATAATGAGAATCAGGGAGGTAGATACAATACACGATAACATAGAGAACATACTATAAAGAGAAACAGGGAGGAAGATACGATACACGATAATAGAAAGAACATACTAAATGCTATAGCAGAAGAACAAAACCCGATCTAAGTATACCAATAATCACTAACTCATTGTTCTAAACAAAAGGTGATAATAAATTGGGTATACATGATCATATAACTTTAATGTGAGACTACTTCACTGTCACACCCCAAAACCGGAACGGCGGAAATGTTCTGGGGTGGAGGACGTCATGTCAAGTATCACAACACATGCAGTATAGTAATCAAAGTACAAAAATCATTGCATTAATAGTATAAGTTTTACATAGGATACATTTAGCAACAACATCAAAAGTAGATATAGAGAATAACATAAGATGCAGCTCGGTACAAGGCTGACTTCGCAAAGGCTCCCGGAGTGTACCTGTCTACTGACGACCTGAGAATACAAGTTATTTTGAAAGAGAGGATCAGCATTTTAATGCCGGTGAGTTCATAAGTATTTTAATGACATTGATATAAATACATATCTTTCCTCAAAGTAATCTCATTAGATGATGGTGATAAGAGCTTATAAAGTATTTGAATTCTTTCCAGAAAATCCTATATTTTCTAATAAAAGTAGTCTTCTACCAAGACCCGACTGTTTCATGTTTAAAATAATGAGTTCCTTTACTAAAAGCAGTCTTCTACCAAGACCAGAATGTTTCATGTTTAATAGAGCATTTTCCCAAATGTTACTATCATTATCATAATATAGTTTTACATTATCGTTTTATATAAAAAACGTTCTAGTTTAATGTATTAAGGAAAATATTATAGTACCGTAGTTTTATATGTAGAAACTACCATGGTACTAATTACCTTAAGGCCATGAATTATAAGGTGAATGTGAAGATACTCGTAACCATACTGATTGACGGAAGTAAACACGACGACCTGTTAGCGTCGAAATGAATGTGACATTTGTCATCCCTTGGCTTGGTCGGTCGGGACTGTAGCTAGTAGTCAGGATGTGGGATGGTCTGTCCCGTATAGACCTATACACACAATGCCCGCTCTCCCTCCAGGAGACTCTGGTTACCAACTCGACAACGGTGAAATCCGTGTCACGAGGATGTATCTCATGCTTTGATTTGCTATATAAGTTTCTTTTTACTAAAAGCACATGTTTTAGAATATTGATATAGCTAGTTTCTCCTTATAGAAGTTATTGTTGGTTTCTAAACTATACCTACTATAGTTTACTTGAGAGGTTATCTATGTACCTTTGCTACCCAAAGGCGTTGAACTAGAGTAGGAGTTTTAATATCTAAACAGATATACATAATATATAACTAGGACATCAACGACACTCGAACAAATAACCGGATACTCTAAGTCCACAACTAAACCAGGAAACAGGAAATAAAGCGGGTCATCAGTCGTAAGTCCTTCAAATCCTACATATATAACTATATCTATATAGACATGAATCTAACAAGAATATAAGTTTAAAAGACTTTGATAAGAGTTTAGTAATTTAAAAAGAGATTTGAAAACAAGATTTGAAAACCTTTAGCTGGAGAAAATGGTTTATCATGCAAAAATCTATTTGATTGACAGTTATTAATAACATGCGATTGATATAATAACTTAGTAGTTCAACTTGTATTCCCCCCCATAAAAGCATTTAAAATCATTTCAAAGGTTGATTAAGGGGTATAAACTCACCTGAAGTGAGTAACTCGAAAGAAAGATTGATATAGGCTCGCCGGGTGTCGAATGAAGTCGTGAGCACAAACGGATCCTAGTTTAACATGTAACAACACATATATGAATACGCTTAGGGTATATAACCACTAATAGACACATGGACACACCTTAGGGACATGAAAACACTTAGAATTATGTGTTACAAACACCTATTAAAGTCCTTAAATGAGTGTAGGGCCTTAGATTTGAGTGTAAGGCCACCAAACTCGACTTTTATGTGTGTGCGCCCAGGTGTGCGGCCAGGTGTGTGCGGCCATGGTGTGTGCGGTCGCACACTCCTAGCAAAAATGGTCCAAAACGAGATTCCAAGGTCATATCTTGCATCCCCTAAGTGTCTTAGATCATGTGCTAGAATACTACTTGTGTTTGAGGCTTTAAGGCACCAAAATAAGGGGTGCACGGCCACATGAAGGTGTGCGGCTGCATACTCCTTTCAGATCGAGTTCTGGACTTTTAACAAGGCTTAAATATAGTTAAACATATGCAGGAGTACGGTACTTACAATGTAGAAGCCTATAGGGGTGTTTGGAGCCCAAGAACTTAGTATGTGTTCTTGGTGAAGTTGAAGAACACTTGAAGATCTACTAAAATAGAGTGATTTCATGGATCAAATTCGAGGAAAAGGCTTTCTAATGTGTTGTATTAATGATCTAAGGATGTTTACTTACTTGTCTTGACAATTGGAGAGGAAAACTTGAAGGATTCTTGAGAGGATTTCGACTTATAGGCTTGAGAGAGTGAGAAAAGAGTGTAAAGTTGGGTAAGTGTTCAATATATAGGGTTGGGTTTGAGGCTGGGAGGGTGTACGGCTGGCTGTGTGCGGCTGGCTGGCCGCACACTCGGGTGTGCGGCCGCACACACCTTGCTTGGTGTGCTTGGCCCGATTTTGTTATGCTAAGCACATTCTAACCCTTCCTAAGACTCATATCTAGGTTATACTAAGCCTAGAACACTAATATAGTCCCACAACTTCATTAAAATAGCAAAACGAGGCTAACTTTGATAAAAATGAAGAATGTACAAGTTAGAAATTTCGGGTTGTCACATTATCCCCCTGGGGAACTTCGTCCCGAAATTAGATTTTTAACGAATACTCAAGGATAGGTGCGAAAGATACGGATACCTCATGCTCTATCTGATCCGTCCATCCCCTTGGGGAATCAGATCTATACTGAGCCCTTAACGAACACGACTCTTACTTTTATGGATCTAGTCGAGAAAATGATGAGAGTTTTGTCAGGCACGACTGGGAAAATAGAACGTTCCGTACCCAAAACATAATGTACTTCCATGGTGAGATCATCACTTGGCGTGGATAGGTTAGGGTGGAATTTATGGAATCTCTAAGGTAGTTGGGGTCTGGTGGACGCTGGACCAATTCTTATCAAGAATCTCTGATGGTCCTAAGTTCCTGGGAAAATAGAACGTTCTGTACCCAAAACATAATGTACTTCCATGGTGAGATCATCACTTGGCGTGGTCACCATTCTGAAGTTCCAAAAGTTTCCTCTTATTGGAGGTGTGGTCCTTCTGATGGGTTCCTAGGAGTCTCAGGTCGTATTCGGATTCGTATTTCCTACTGCTTGGCTTTCGGAGGTTTTCTGGATCATTGAAGATGTTGGCTATATGTTGGCATCTATTGGTTGCGCGACATCTACTTCAGTCCAATGCAGAAAGGACTTGCACTTTGGACTCATGAGGGGCTTCGAACAGGAACACCTCAAATTTCGGGATGATAAGGGATTCTACCAGATGATGCTTAGATAACTCAAATTTTATCACAATCTAATAGATGCTTTCACAACATGATCCCTTATTGGAAGGAATCGTTCTGTCATTCGGTTCGTTGTTTCATGGATAGCAGTCTCTTATCAGGGCTAGCTTCGCCCTTAGAGATTTTTTGAAGTGATTGACTATTTCGGGAGGTGGTTCCACTATCTCTTAAAGATAATGTTCCTTGGAACGCCTAGTAGTCTAACAAATCTCTAAGACCTGCTCCATTCTCCATTGTGTCTGTTTCCTCTAGTTTGTAGGAAGCGCGTGATGTTGTATAACCTGTCGACTAACACCTAGACTGGTGTCGAGTCCACAATCTCTTTATGACCTGGTTTATAAAGCTTAACGCAACTTGCTGTCTACTTTACTCAAGTATTCCTGGTCGCGGAGGTAATCATGTGGTTCTTAGCATCCTAGTATTAACTTTGGTGAATGCAGACTATCCTCTATAGGACGACGGTAACTTTTCTTGCATGACGAGGCACTATCACAACTCTTTCCGACCTACGGACTTCTCGTCTATATATGGATGAACGAAGTGCTTGAGTAGTGCGAGCATCCCTTGCAACTACTCTTCCGATGTTACCGAGTTTCTCTATCTAGATTAAATCTAGATGGCATAAGAATCTGCCACTTAGAACCTCAAATTTCCTCATCCATTCTTCTCAGAGTTTAACCTGTCACAGCTTTCCAGGTTTCTTGGCTCACTGTTGAGATGCTTAATTTGTGGGATCAGGCGTGAATGGATGGTCGTAGTCAATGTTTTTGACTCTTACGACTAGAGTTACTTTTCCTAACTGAGGGTGTCAACTACTTCCTGTACCTTGTTTGGTTGTGGACTTATGGCAGATGCACACAATCGATTGTCTGTTTAATCTCGATTTTGTCACACCCCAAAACCAGAATGGCGGAAACGTTCGGGGCGGAGGACGTCATGTACAGTATCACAACAATGCATAATAGTAAATAAGCAACAACATCATCCATTGCATTAATAGTATAATTTTGATACAAGTGTGTTCTGTATAGTTTATAAGACACCAAAAATGAATAATCAAAATAAAGACGAGTCTTGAAAGCTCCGTCTTCTCAAAACCTGGTCATCTGTACCTGTCTACTGGTGACCTGAGAATACAAGTTATTTTGAAAGCATATATCAACATTAAAGCTGGTGAGTTCATAAGTATTTTAGTGTCATTGTTTGTATTAGTTAAAGAAAGTGCTTGTAAATGGTTGATGTAAAAGTTTGTAAGTATTTGATGTAAATGTTTGTAAACTTCCTAGAAAATCCTATATTTTCTACTAAAGCAGTCTTCTACCAAGACCCAACTGTTCTTTATGTTTGTTCTTTTGTAAAAGTGAGTATTTTCCCAGAGTATGACTATCATTACCAAAATATAGTTTTCATCACCGTTTATGTGAGAAGATCACAATGTGAATGAAATGGGAAAAATAAAGATGTACTGTACTTTTACCTAGGTAACTACTAATGTACTAACTACCTTTAAAATTTTTAGTTAATTAAGGTAAAATGTGATATGATTGTACCCATACTTGATCGACTAGTATAACACGACGTTCGAGACATCGAAATGATATGCCATTTGTCACCCGTAGACCTACAGGTCCCACTGTAGCTACCAGCAAGGTGTAGGAGGGTCAGTCCCATATAGATCTATACACAAATTCACACTCTCCATCCAGGAGACTCTGGTACAAAACGTTACGCAATAGTATATAGCCAAATCATGAAGTAGTATCTCACATTATTGTTATAGTATTCTTGTATTTGTATAGTATGTTCTAGTGTAGTGTATGTTCTCTCTGTCTAGCATGTAGTATGTTCTCTAGTGTATAGTGTGTAGTATGTATTGTTTCTCGTTATAGTATGAACTTTTTCTCTTTATAGTGAGTATTGTCTCTCGTTATAGTATGATCTATCTATTTCTGTTTATAGTATGTTTGAACTGACTCATGTATGAACTGACTCTTGTATGTTTCGTTGTTCTAGATATAGTATTAGTGACTTCCTAAACTATACCTATTATAGTTTACTAGCAATGTTGTTTGTATGAATGAACATGTTTGTACAACTTTGCTACCCAAAGGTATTGAATTAAATGATGAACTTTTATATCTATATACATACAGATAATATATAATTAAGATTTAAACGACCTTCGGGCGAACAACCGATACACTAAGTCCACAACCAAACAAGGAACAGGAAGTAAGGCGAGCTATCAGTCCTAAGTCCTTTCAACCCTACTTATATAACTATATATATATAGATACGCTTTTGAAAAAATATAAGTTTGAAAGAGTTTAATAGAAATAATTTAACAAGTAAAAGAGTTTATAAAACGATTTGAGGCAGTTTGTTTGATAATACAGTTTGTAATGTAAGAAATCCACTTGTTTGATAGTTATTAATCACATGTGATTGATATAATAACTATAAAAGTTCTACTTGTATTCTCTCCCAGAAAAGCATTTAAAATCATTTAAAAGATAAGTTAAGGGGTAGGAACTCACCAGTAGTGAGTGATACGAATGAAAGATCGGATCGTAGGATGCTAAGTGTCAAGTGAAGGCTTGAGCACAACGGATCCTAATAAGCATATAATGATACATATATGTATATAATTAGTGTTTATACAACTAATCATGTAAGGAAAAACACCCTAGCACTTAGTAAATACTTATATTTAAGTGTTAGAAGTACAAAGGGTTGCATCTAAGGGGTTTACGGCCACACTATGGTGTTTACGGCCAAGGTGTTCACGACCCTTGAGTTTATGGCCATAGGGTTTATGGCCTTATGAGTTTACGACCGTAAACGCATGAAGTCTTGTGCCAAAGAGTGGTTTAAAGTCCTTTTCAAGCATCAAGGATGATATCTAGGTTCAATGCTTAGCTTTAGGGTGTTTATGGCCAACCAATGCACCTTTAACAAGGGTTTACCGCCAAGGGAGATGCTCCTGGCCGTAAACTTCTATTGTTCATGGGATTTGGATGATTTCAAGGTGCAATTCAAGGTTTCCTACTAGATAACAAGTATAGGAAGAGGATACTTACAATATGAAAGCAACAAGAGTTGATTTCGGCCCAAAACACTAGTGTGTGTTCTTGGTGTTCTTGGTGATCTTGAAGATCCTTATGATACTTGAGAGAGAAATCAAGTTCTTGAGGTTGAAATGGTGAATAATGAAGAATAAGGATGAAATATCATGTTTAAGGCATGAGTTTACGGCCACCTTGAGTTTACGGCCGTAAACTCAAGGGATGTGGCCGTAAACTCCACATGATGAAGTTTATGGCTTGCTTGGTGCACAATGGACCCAAGCAGATATTTCCTAACACTCATTTCTTGGATGTACTAGGCTTAAAATGCTCTAATTGTCTCTAAACAATGCTAGAAGATAGCAAAACGAGTCCAACCTTGATTGATTTGGATAACTATTCAAGATAGAAATTTCGGGTTGTCACAAATTCTATATAACTTGTATCCATTTAGTACTCATAGAAGGAATTGTAGAGTCTTTTTACTTTCATTCATAATATAAGAAAATATAGGATTTTCTGGAGGAACATGCGAACTTTTCTAAAAGAACTTACAACTTACCTTACATCACTAAAATACTTATGAACTCACCAGCATAAATGTTGATCTACTCTTTCAAAATAACTTGTATTCTCAAGAAACTAGTAGACAGGTACGCGCACTGGGAATCAGAAGATGGAGCATAGTAGCTTCACGTCTTGTTTTGTTGTTTACTTTTGGAGTCTAACATTTGTGAATCACATACTTTGTAAACACTTTCATATTAATGCAATGGTTGTTTGTTACGCTGATTACTAAGATGCATGTGTTGTGATACTAAACATGACGTCCTCCGCCCCCGAACGTTTCCGCCTTTCTGGTTTGGGGGTGTGATAGATTGGTATCAGAGCATTGTTTATAGTGAACTAAGTATATCAACCTATAAAAGATATACAACTATAAATGCAATGGGGCCGAAGTGGTTTGAAAAAAAGTATATTTTTAAAATATAACAATATTCTTATAAAAATATACATACATGCTTGTACATATATACATACTAAAACAAGTATCACAAGAAGAACATAACAGAAGTATTTAAAGGTTGAACACTGCGGTCAAACTTGGACAGTTATGTAATAATATATGGGATCAATATAGTCTGATCAACTATATTCATTTCAGCTTTCGTCTTATATCCACTACTATAGACTTATTTCCATCTCATATTTGTATTATTTTAGCAAGATGCCTCCTCGTAGATCAAACAGGCGCACTACTCCGATAACTCCAGCTCAAACTCCACTACCTCCTCCACAATTCGAACCTGCTGCTCTCCAAGCAGCGATATCAGCCGCAGTAGTAGCTGCTCTAACTCACATCAGCGAAAGTGGTACCAATGGAACTGGTAGTGGTACCCACTTAACCAACCCCGGAGTTACCCACGGACACCCACGGGAGTGTTCGTCACGTGGGTGTCCGTACAAGGACTTCATGAACTGCAAACCCAAATCCTCTAATGGAAATGGGGGAGTCATTGCTATGATGCGATGGTTCGAGAAAAAAGATTCGATCTTTGCAATTTGTCTGTGCCCAGAAGGGAGAAAAGTAAAGTTTGTTGCCTACACCTTCTCCGACAGAGCCCTAACATGGTGGAATAGCCATGTTAAGTCACTGACCCTATCAGTGGCTAACTCAATAGGTTGGGAGAGCCTAAAAGAGATGATTTTGGAAGGTGCTGGCCGCACTATGCCCTGAGATGGTTACCTCGGAGAGTAAGAAGATAGAAAGGGATATATGGGGTTTATCTACCCCGATTCAAGGAGATGTATTGTCTTCTAACCCAACTACATTCGATAGCGCCAAACGCCTGGCCCAGCGACTCATTGACTATGGAGTCCGCCATGGCGTGGAGGTCCCTGTTCCCGAGCCATCAACAGGAGGAGACTACAAAAGAAAGTTGGGGAACAAGAGGAAGGAACGAACAACCCAAAAAACCCCGCACGAGCAACAAATGGGTACTATATACGCCTCCACAACAGCTGCTACTCCAGCACCTGCCAGTCGATATGTTGGAACTCTCCCGAAGTGTGATGGTTGTACCTACCACCACACCGGAGTATGTCGGGAAATACAATGCCTGAATTGCCATAGGAAGGGGCACACTGCCTGGTTCTGCAGGGCACCGGCACAACCGATCTCCCAAGTCCCCGGAGTAGAAGTAAACAAGCCCTACAATGGCTGTGGTGAGAAAGGGCACTACAGGAGGGACTGCCCGATAATGAAGAACTCAGGCGTGGACGGGCGAATTCTGATGATCACTGGAGGAGAATCTAACCCAGAATCACGAACAAGCAGCGGTACGTCTTCGAAATAAAGCAATTACTTTAAAATTTTAATTTATATTTATATAAGATTAAAATGTGGGGAAAATTTAAAAGTAATTATAATAACTCACTTATCTGAACAAGTCACAACATTCATAAGAGAAATAAAGATTCGTATAGGTGAGCTATGATGGCTTAGTTTGTACATCAGGGTTGTGCATAGCTATGATTTTGCAGAATTTGAGTGAGTGATTCCGCCTTAATTCCTGGTCCTTGTTTGGTTGTGGATTTAGGGCATAGTCACTCAGTCGACTGTCTTGTTCATCTTAATTATACATAACGTGTATATGCCAGGGGATCATAGAGGTACCGAGGGGGATCATAATATAGAGTATCGACACTAGTTATCAAGGCACTTTCACTGTAAGTACTCGCTCATCGTGGTACGATTCATGGAAGTGGTAATATCAAGGAGAAAACAGAAAGCACTAGAAAGTCTACACAGAATACATTGTCGTGCACACTTAGAATACATCATTGTATAACAAACGCTTCTTTCAAATCGTCCTACTTTTATTTCTGTAAAGAGTCCGTTGTCATCATTCGTCCTGGATTGGCATGGTCCTCACCATACTAAGTTCATATATTCCGAAATCTCATCGCCTTAACCGACAAATTAATGAAACCCTCGTCATTCGTAACGACAACCCAACCTAGACCTCAGTATTGTCTCTTGTCTTATAAACCCTAAAGTATTAATGCGAGGCGTACATTGCCTTCCGAAACCTTGCCACCGTATATTCAGCAGACCTTCCCGAACTACCACTCGTCCAACAGATCAAGTTCAAGCACAGAGGCTAAGGACGAGTACAACCCACCTATCACTATTAAGTGTATACGCGAGAGTGGTATATAATTATGATTATGCAGATATAGTATGTGTGTTTCTGCCCTATCTCCTGTTCCTTGTTTGGTTGTGGACCTGGGGCAGAGTCGCACATCCGACAATCTAACTAATCTTAATTATATACGACTTGTATACACGAGGTGATGATAGATGGACCAAGTATAAATCTTATCATGAACGTCAGGGCAAGGATGCCCTACGAGTGGGTATTCTGCCATTCAGAGGAGCACAACCCCAGGAGTATTGCTAAGAAAGCTAATTTCGGGACGAAATTCCATCTAACGGGGGGATGATGTGACAACCCAAAAAAATTTATCCAGTAAAGTCAATCAATTCAGTCAAATGTCAGTCTTGTTTCTGCTATCTTTTATCCTTGGTAAGGGTCGTTCTAATGAGTTCTAACCCTAGTACACTTAAGTATTGGGTGTATGGTTGTGTCAGCTTAAGTTCATTGGGTTGCAATCGAGCCGGAAAACTCCATCACAAGGAGTTTACGGCCGCAAACTAGGAGTTTACGGCGGTAAACTCTTGGTGGCCGTGAACTACCACCCATATTTGAGAGTTTGCTTCATTTTTCTTCATTTTTCTTCATTTCTCCAAGTCCTAGCCGCAAACCCTCCATTCTCTCTCAAGTATCATCAAGGGAATCCATCATTTCTCTTCAAAAACGTAAGTTATTCATCCGTTTTACTAGTTAATCTTCTTGATCATATGAATCCTATGAATCACATCTTTGAATTCATCACTTTTCCTTCAATATCTTCAAGTATTCATCTTTCCACCAACAACACCAAGAACACCTACTTATTCTTGGGCCGTGAACACCCCTTCAAGCTTCCAAATCATAAGTATCCTTTCCATGTACTTGATATTCATTAGAAGCTCTTAAAATACGTCCAAGAATCAACCATTTTAGCTGGAACATCAAGAGTTTATGGCCATAACTTCTCCCTTGGCCGTAAACCCTTCTCAAGAACATCTTTGGCCGTAAACTCATGCCATTTCAAGTGTTGGCCGTAAACTTCTTTGGCCGTAAACACCCATGGCCATGAGCACCTTGGCCGTGAACACATCTAGGCCGTAAACACATCTTCCTTTGGTCGTAAACTCCCTTTAATCAATCACATGTGATTGTAACACTTCCTTACAAGTGTTTCCTAGTCCCTAAGGTTGTTTCCGTGCATGTTAGTTGTTTTAAACACTAATTACATGCCTATATATGCCATTATATGTCATTTAGGAATCGTTTGTGTCATGAGAATTTATTCGTGGAACTTCTCATCCTTACGCGAATCATCATTTGAATCACCCACATAAGATGAGTTCATACCCCTAACTTATCTTTTAAATATTTTTAAATGCTTTTATGGGGGGGAATACAAGTAAAAAACATAATACTTACTGTATCAATCACATGTGATTAATAACTACCAACAAGTGGATTTCTTACACTTCCAAACCGTGTTATTAAACAAACTATTTCAAAACATTTTATAAACTGACATCAAGTCATCTATAACCATTCAAATGGTTAAAACTCTTTTATATGCTAAACTATTTATCAAACTCTTTTAAACTTATATATTGTCAAAATCATGTCTATATAGATATAGTTATATAAATAAGGTTGAAAGGGCTTAGGACTGATAACTCGCCTTATTTCATGTTCCTTGTTTGGTTGTGGACTTAGGGTATCGGTTGTTTGTCCAAGTGTCGTTTGAATCTTAGTGATATTATATGTATATGTATATAGATATAAAAGTTCTTCCATTCAGTTCAATACCTTTGGGTAGCAAAGGCGTACATACATGTTCAGTCATTCAGACAACAGTACTAGTAAACTATAATAGGTATAGTTTAGGAAGTTACTACTTACTATTTCTAGAACAATGAAACATACAAGAGTCAGTTCATACAAGAGTCAGTTCAATCATACTATACACTAGAACAGAGAAAACATACTATACACTAGAACAGAGATAACATATTATACACTAGAACAGAGAGAACATACTATACAAATACAAGAATACTATAACATTAATGTGAGCCACTACTTCATGGCACGACAATATACTGTTGTGTAACGTTTTGTACCCAGAGTCTCCTGGAGGGAGAGCGTGAGTTTGTGTATAGATCTATACAAGATTGACCATCCTACACCTTGCTGCTAGCTACAGTGGGACCTGCAGGTCTACGGGTGACGAATGTCATACCATTTCGACGTCTTTGATCGTCGTGATTTTCTAGTCAATCAAGTATGGTTATAATCTCATCACATTTTAACCTTAATTAACAAACTGTTTTTAAGGTGGTTAGTGTTTCAGTAGTTACTTTATACAGTATTACTGAATACTTTCATTTTCCCATTACAATCATATAGTGATCATCTCACATAAAAGGTAATGCAAACTATTTTCTAGTAAAGATAGTCTTAAACTTGGGAAAACTTACATCATTACAAAAGACAAACAGAACAGTCGAGTCTTAGAAACATTCAGTTAGAGGGGGTCCCTATAATCCTAACTTTATGATTCCTCGGTAGATACATCAAGGATATATATTAATCGGGTCCGGCAGACAGTAGGATGTGTGCTTTCTGCTTCATTTCCTGTTCCTTGTTTGGTTGTTGGCTTAGAGCAGATTCACCCAGTCTACTATCTAATCGATCTTAGCTATATATATATATTCCGTATACACCAAGTAAGCATAAGGAGTACCAGGTATGGGTCAGGTCATAGTATACAAATTCAATACACCGTTTTCTAGTACAAGAACATTCTTTTCAGATAGAACATTTAGTAGACTAAACTAGAAACTTATCAGTAAAAGGTTTAATTCATTTTATTAAACAAGTATAACTTAAAGGACCTTTAGTGGTTAATTCTATAATACCTTAGTTTATACATCAGGGTTATATATAATTAATATCCGATAGGTAGTTGGATGTGTTCTTTCCGCTTTACTTCCTGTTCCTTGTTTTGTTGTGGGTGTAGGGCAGATTCACACAATTAACTATCCATTCGATATTAGATTATATATAGCTAATATAAACTAAGTGATTATAGAAGGAACTATTGTGGTTACAATTTTTATTAAAGGAAATATATGATTTTCTTAAAGAATGTTTTCATCAAATATAAAGAACTATTACAGTTAATTCCGTAAGTACCAAATGAATACACCAGGGTTATATACAATGAAGATCTAACAAACAATGGGATGAGTGACTTCCGCCTCATTTCATGTTCCTTATTTGGTTGTGGACATAGGGCAGATGCACACAATCGATTGTCTGTTTGATCTGGATTCTATATAACTTGTATCCATTTAGTACTCATAGAAGGAATTGTAGAGTCTTTTTACTTTCATTCATCATATCAGAAAATATAGGATTTTCAGGAGGAACAGGCGAACTTTTCTCAAAGAACTTACAACTTACCTTACATCACTAAAATTCTTATGAACTCACCAGCTGAAATGCTGATCTACTCTTTCAAAATAACTTGTATTCTCAGGAAACTAGTAGACATGTACGCGCATTGGGAATCAGAAGATGGAGCATAGTAGCTTCATGTCTTGTTTTGTTGTTTACTTTTGGAGTCTAACTTTTGTGAATCACATACTTTGTAAACACTTTCATATTAATGCAATGGTTGTTTGTTACTCTGATTACTATGATGCATGTGTTGTGATACTAAACATGACGTCCTCCGCCCCTGAACGTTTCCGCCGTTGCTGTTTGGGTGTGTGACATAAACAAACAACAAAAATGCATGAATGCTAATGCTCTAAGCTAAATGTTATGCAAAAATAAAAAATGAAAAAGAAGAAAATAAAATCTTTTTGGAATTTTAGAAAAAAAATGAATGCAAATTAGCTTTAAAACTAAAATTTTATGCAACCTAACTAAAAAAATGCATGAAAAAGTAAAATGAAAAGGAAATGCCCCACCCCAAGCTTAAGAACAAGCATTGTCCTCAATGCTTAAGGAAAGGGCGGAAATGACTTAAATCGGAGGGTCGGGCGGTGGAAAGTGTCTGTGGAGGCCGGAATTCCAGCAACATATCGGACCGGTTTTTTTGGGTGGGGTTTGTAGAGCTTGAAAAATGGGAGAGAATGGCGGTGGTTTCACGTGATTCGGACCAGCGGTTTGACGGGAAATCGAGTTTTTGTAAAAGCCGGATGTTGGTGTTCTTGAGAGCTTGAGAGAGAATGGTGGAGTTTGTGCAGGGTTTGAATGAAGAAGATGAGTGGTGGCTGGAAGTGTTTAATCTAGGTTCAAGAGTGGTCAACAGCCGGTCTATTTTCCTTAAAAATCTGGTCAAGACTACTTCACGCGGGCATGGAACGGGCCACGCAATTGTCGCGTCTATTTTCCTTATTTTTCCCTCGAGTGAACAGAAGAGCCAGAACAATTTTTAGAATGAGGCACGCGGGCCGCAGGACCTGAAGCTTGAAAATGGCAAAGAATCGGAAATTTGTGCGGGCCGCGTGGAACCCGCATGTTGGCCGCATGAGTTGAACACACAAAAAAAGAATTCTTTGTAGGATCTGCGTGGGCAAGGCACGGGCCGCACGATGGCCGCACAAAGTCTTACGCGGGCCGCGTGGAACCCGCACAACTTCCTGCACTTCAAAATTTGAGAATTTTCTAAAAACTTGATTTTTGGCCAAAATGATTCCCGTAAAGCCCGGTTTCGAAAATTTGACAAAAGTTTGGAACAAAACGGGATTGAATGGTGAAATATTTCAAAAAATTTTGTTTCAAAATCCCAAAATGCTTTGTTAAAATAATTTATTGAATTTGGAAAAATTGAAAGCACAATGCTTTCCAAAAATGCCCTTCTTTAACGTCTTTAGCGAGACACCTCCAAACTTCACTTTAACACTTTGGGGCGTCCAAATGGACGACATATTGCACTTTTGAATCAAAACCTTCATAGAATGGCTTCGACCGATGTCCATTAACCTTGAAAGCTTGCCCCGTGTCAACATTTTTTAATTTCCACACCTCCATTGGGACTCTTTTCTTGTATTTGACTTTCTTTTTACGGGAGAACCATACCGAACTTACACATTTGATAATAACAATCATCCAACCATATTCTTTCTTATACTTGTTTAGTAAGGTGACCAACTCTTCCTTCTTTGACATGGTGGTCAAGTTGGTGACCGGTTGGGCGTCTTCCTTCTTGGGATACGTATCATTTAAAGGGTCCGACAGATTTATCGTTTTCGACTCTTGTGGTTGGTATACCACTAGAGTTAGTTTCTAAATGGTAGTAGGTGGCTCAAACTCTATTTTGTTAACCCCCAACACGTCCTCTATAGTTTCATTGACATCTTTCTCAATTT
This sequence comes from Lactuca virosa, assembly GCF_052849685.1. NCBI lineage: Eukaryota > Viridiplantae > Streptophyta > Magnoliopsida > Asterales > Asteraceae > Lactuca > Lactuca virosa. The sequence continues at coordinate 144,027,849 of NC_136429.1, read as the reverse complement.
CTTCTTCCTCCTTGACAGCATCGTCCATTTTTACTCCTTCTTCCCCCTCTCCATATAACACTCTTGGGCCATCAAAACTTTTCTCTTATTTTAAAGGAATGTCACATGTGTTATGAGATGGTCTCTCTTCAAATGGTAGTTTGTCTTGAGCTTCCATTATACTTATTGTTTCAGCAAGTTGTGTTATTTGTTGCTCTAAGCTTTTGAGGCTAGCTTGGGTTATTTCTTGGAAAATTTGGGTAGATGTGGCAATGCTTTTCACAATGTCGTATAAGGACATGCTTGGAATTTTAGGTTGTTGAGGAGGTGGAGGATATGGATGTTGGAATTGTGGAGTTGGTTGGTATTTTTCATTTCTCCAAGCTTGATATGGGCTTTGGTATTGGTTGTATCCCCAAGCTTGGTTGTTGTCCCACCATTGATCATGTTTAGGTTGATCATAACTCCATTGGTTTGACCAGTAGCAACTTCCCTTCTCTTGCACTTCTTCCCATTCTCCTTCTAAATATGGACACATGTCGGAATGATGTCCATTTTGGCCACAAAAATTGCAAGGAAGAGGCATGGGCTGCACACTTTGGTCACTTTCAATCATCATAACTAACTGAGCTAGCTCAGAAAGTTGGTCTTAAGTGCAAGGAGTTTTCATTTTCGAACCATATATTTTTTTTTAATTTCAGGGTTTTAAATTAGATTACCTGCACACTGAGATCTAGGCATAGAGAAACAAAACTGATTAAATATAAACCAATCCCCGGCAACGACGTCAAAATTTGGTGGTTGTCGAGGCCAACAAAATTAATAACCCTATATCTTCTACACTAAAATAGTGTATAGTGGTAAAGGGATCGAATCCACGGAGATTGGTTCAATTTAATAACTCTATGAAAAATCTCTTTGTAAAAATACTTGTAAAATGACAATAAATTAAAAATGGGGGGTTTGGTGTTTTGAAATACTTGAAACAAACTAGAATTAAACTAAGATTTAAATGGACAATTTCAACAAGAATAAGAGTTTGATGTAAAATCAATAAGAGAAATATGGTTGACTTGAGGTTTCCTCACTTTGACTTTCTAAAGATCATATCATTAGAATCCAATGGTGCAATACTTGATTTAAATCCTTAATTTGGCTATAGTAATCCAAGAAGCTTGAGATTACCTAGACTTTTCTTAGTTGGTGAAATGGTTAGAGAAGCTCATAACAATTTCCTTAGTCAGAGTCACCAATTCCAATAAGCATGTAATTAGTAAAAGTCAACTAGCATTAAGAATTAAAAAGTCACCAAATCCAAGAGGAGTCAAAATCTTCCACTACCATGTTGGAGAAAATGTTTTTATGATTGTGTGAAGTAAGACTAACACAAAAATCACTTGTTGGTTGCTAATTTGAAGATCCTTTACTTAATCAATAAATTAGCCAACTAATCACCACAAACACATTTAAATTCATGAATAAGAACATATAAGTAATGATAAGATGATAAAAAAAACATTTTCATAAAGATTCAAACACAAATTCATGGAGTCTTCAACATTCAACAGTTAGTTAAAGGATTTCACCAAAGTCAACCACAATTTGTCTAGCCAAGCATGGCTAAAGTTAAGAAAACAAGTTAGTAAAGATTGTACCCAACATTTTACAAGAATCAAGAGATGAAAAGATGATGTTCTTGAGATGTTCTTGGCCTTCAAAAGTCCTCTAAACTCCAGAGAGAATGTGTCAAAATCGGATGTCGAAGATTAGGCTAAAGAGGCATACCAACCTTCCCAATATAGAGCTCTCAACAAAATCCCGAAATTGCCCCTTCAGGAATCCACGCGGGCTACGTGGAAACCTTACGCGGGCCGTGTGAGTGTGACGAATCTTAAGGCTTCTTCAAGTCTTGGGTCCCCACAACTATTCCATTGGCCCAGTTCGAATCTAATCAGCTTCTAGTCCATTTTTCTTCAAGATTTCATCAATTTGAGCCCAAATTGCCTCTCCAAATCAATCAAAGCTTCCGTAAACTCCCGATCATTGACCTCCGCACACTCGAAAATTCTCCCGCACCTTGCAAATTTAAAGTTCAATTCTTCCAAGCCTTCAAGTAATTGACAATACCACTCGATGAATCATCTCCATAGCCATCACGCCTAAAATCCTCGTTGTCCTCCAAGTTTAATCGCCTCCCAAAGATTCCGCTCCGCTAGTCTCCGTAAAATCTGCAATTATGCTCAGGAAACTAGAAAGTACCCGAAATGGTCATAAAATAACAAAAAGGAAAATATGCATGGAAATTAACTAAAATGCGAACGAAATGAGCTAAAATAAACTATAAAAACAAGTAAATAAAATGAAGCTATCAGACGTCTGCCAAACTCGAGCCTACACTGAACAACAATTCCACAACCAAGAAGTGATTGTAAATGTACCAGAAGCCAAAATATACAATGTACAGAAGTTAACGATAAGTTGACACATCCATTGAAATTCAACATATACAGCTCGAAGCTTTCAAAGAACTTTTGCTATTAACAACGAATGAAATGACCAACGATAGAGAATGCATTGATAACTAATACAATGATCCAGTACACAATTGAACAAATCCCATGCAAAAATAAACATACCAAACTCTGAAGCTGATTGACTAATAGAAAACTGCCCATCCTAGAATATAAATATCAATCTCTATAACGAGCTAATAAATCCCTTAACAATCGATGTTCAACCTGAGCGACCAAAACACCTATTGACCTATTTATCAGAATTCCCAAAAGGAACCACTAGCTAAAACGAACTCCTTATCCAACAACTTCCTGCCGTGAAGAGTACTCGTGCATTCCTGAGCACATATATTTGATGGGAACTTGCTCTGTACCTCCGTCTTGACCAAATATTGAGCTAAAGTCTCGCATGATCGAACCCAGGATTCCTATGAGTCATTATTCGGAAAACATAGAATTGTATGGACTAATGATCTCCCATGCAGAATACCAATTTCTCCCCCACATAGGGTTCGAACTACCACCAAATGACATTGCAAACAGATGAGATCTCAAATCGGTTCAACGAGATACATACCATCCCGAACTGTTGGAATGTATAACACAATGCAAGATGATCTTCAAGATAAAGACCAACGAAACTCAAAGAGATTTCAAATCTCAGATGGAGACCCCGGAAGCTTCCCAAGCATAACCACCCCTAATAAAAAGAATCATATGTAGATGCACAAGAAATAATTCTAACAGGTCATTCATAGGATCGATTCTTTTTCTATAAAAAATGGACTACTACACACCTAACATATAAATCCCCAATCATAAATTTATCACGATAATCCTTCATAAATACAAGAGGCATAATTCTCAAAGTCAAGATACATCATAGGCAACAAAAGTTGTCATTCCTGATTCACTTCCCTTGATCACCTGAAACAATTAACTAGCACATAACCTAACTAATTTCAAAGAAGGTAGACCCTTCATCTCATTTCAAGGCAACCATATCACAAGAATCCTCTTGTGTAATCACACACTACCATATTAGCCACCAAAAACCGCAACGATCTAGCCCCATGCTGGGTCTACATCCCAACTCAGATAATCACATGTATGCTTGTTAGATGCATTTTATATGCATCTTTTAGCACAATCTCCTTGGTATTTCGTTATAAAAAGCTAACTAACTCCCGATTACTCTTATGTATTTCGTGTTTCGTGATTATTTTGTAGAATGCCCGTACTGCTCACTTTTGTTATGACTTTTCAGGGTACTTGGAGCACATGGATGATTGCACGAGTTCGGGATGCATTAGTGGATGCTTTGGAGCTTAACTGGAGTCTAGACCGAGGAAGGATGCCAATAAATGATCAAGAAATGCTTGGAAGGAGGAACGACGGTCAAAAGACGCGAAAATGACAACATGCGATCACATGTTGTCCCTATGCGATCGCAGGTATGCCTTTGCGATCGCAGGTTCGGTCGCAGCTTCACTTCGTAATTTTTTTGTGCCAAAAGTTCATTAGACTTGCAAAAAGAGATACATGTGATCGCAGGTTGTGCCTTTGCGATCGCAGGTAGTCCAAAATGCTTCGAAATGGTAATGTACTTCATTTAAAAGGCTTGTGGTACTTTTTGGGTGATACATGCGATCGCAGGTATAGCTCTTTGCGATCGCAGGTACGGTGTTTTTATAGCCAGACGTATAAATAGAGCCCCATACTCATCCAGTAACCCTAATTGGCGATTCCTGGCGATTCTAAGGCGATTTTCAGAGGGTTTCAAGTGAAGAACACAGATCTAAAGGAGACGATTCAATTTCTTTTCATTGTTTAGTAGGATTTGTCGTTTAGACTCTATTTTCAATTTCTGTTGGCCACTTAAATTGTTTGTGAATCATTCTAGTCATCTAACTGTTTAGATCCATAATTGTCTAGATTAATTGGTAAAAATTAACATATATTAGATTAATTTTGCGTTTAGGGTTAACTCTAATATGGATTGATCAAACAAGTTTTTACGCCTCTGAGCTTATGAGAAGTATTGGATTTACTGCGGAATTACATTGTGTTTAATGCAACTTTTCTTTGTTAATCAAGAGCTTGTTTGGTTAATTTGGTAAAAAGTTACGTTTAATTTAAAGAACTTATTTTGATTAAATTATTTTTGTAATAGAGGTCATTAGAGCTTGTTAATGAACTTCAGTACCAGTTTGAACAAGTGCACAGTCAAATATTATGTTGAAGGTTAATTATATGATGAGGGGAGTCACCGCGAAACTAGAATTGCTTTCTCTTATTTGAATTTTCATCACTTTAAACTTAGTTATTCGTTTGATATTTTCAATTTTTTTTACTCAATTTTCTGAAATAACCCCCCCCCCCCCCTTTGTGTTTTATTCATTTGTCAAAATTTAGTTTGTGCCTTACGCAAAGAGGCAAAGCCTTTAGGACGTGTCCCTGAGGATCCGACCCTGTTTACCAATACTACCTGTTAGTGCAAAAGAGCAGTTTTATTTATATTTTATTTGTTTAAATCGTGCACGATAGTGGTTTTAACACTCTCTCTTTCCTCTGAGCACATAAAGCTAGAAGAACATAACCCCCGTCGTAGATAGTGATATCTAAATCCATTTGCCAATCACTTAGCCTACGGCTGCAATCCTCGAGCCAATCATCACAGTCGTTTCCTTCTTGATTCATGCGACTCAGCTGGCACTACCTCTAGCAAGGCCCTCTAGGCCTTAAAATCAACTAACTCATCTAGGTCTACACCATTCAAACAGTCATAAATTCTTCTTTTCAACTCCGTTTTCGGTGATCTTTATATGCACACAAAGGTATTCACGAGCCTGACAACCCTATCTAAATACTTTTAACTTAAAAAATACCAAACTAAATCATTAATTCATGCAAGAAGTCTGAAGGATCACTTTTCCTATTTTATCCTTGGCTCCAAAACATAATCAAGGGCTTAGATCATATAATGAATATTATAAGCATCTAACAAGGTATAAACCTTACTTCCTTGAAGCCTAAGGCCTTCACATGATTGAATTACGATCCATAATCCTGAATAAGAAAATTATCGGAACAGTAGGTATGCATGAGGCGAACTACATACTTTCATTAAACGTATGACCAATACTTTGGAAGAAGGCATAGTGAAAGACTAAGTCAAATAAGCAACAACCCCACTCCCTGAACGGACTTATAGAAATTGAGGGGTGATGTGAGACTATGTGTCTTTCAATCAAGCTCATAAGTAGCTAGAAACATGTCACTTTTAAATGAAAAACCAAGTGTCCAAAATACATGTACATGTCATATAGATTCATACCATATAAATATAACTAGTTATGCTCTCTTTAATTATTATTTTCGTGAAACAACAATTCCCATTTAAATTCAGTTGTTGATTAAATTTTTTAATAATCAAATTACTTAATAAATAATCAATTAGTGTTTACTTACATATGGTGTGACCCTATAGGATAATATATTATTAACAATTATCATTTCAAAACATTATTGAGCATATAGATCTTTCAATCTTCCACTTGTACAATTATCATTGTCAATTGATATAGAAAGTGGTGTACGTCTAGCAACATTTCACTTCCCCCAATAATACATGACAAGGTTCCATTCATCAACATCCACTTCCTAAAAGGTCAAAGTTGTAATTGATGTGTAAGGTACGTTATCAGTTATCCCTTTGCTATAAACTATCACACCCCCGAACCGTCGGAACGGACGGCGGAAACGTCCGGGGGCGGGTGACGTCATGCGTAGTATCACAACAGTTGTATCATAGGAAGCTAAGTAAACACAACCATTACATTAATATGATTATTTACATTTGTTTGAAAACATAGTTTGTACATATCAGCATATAACAAAAGTAAAAGACGTGACTCCAAAATGCTCAGTATTCTCCAAAAGTTGGCAAGAGTACCTGTCTATTGTGAAAGAAATGTTTCTTTGATCCTTTGAAAAGTGTTTCCCAAGAAAATCCTATATTTTCTTATGAAAGATGTTTGATTATCCATTCATAGTTTGTTTAACAACCTGTTTATGTAAGGTTGAGTTATCCTAGGAAAAATCCTATATTTTCCTTAGAAGTTGATAGTTGGTTATCTGTTCTTGTCTGAGGTGTACAAGTATCTACCATACTTGTATCGTTAGACGTAGTTTTCTTGAAAAACCCTGTTTATTCCATGTGAGTTGTATTAGACTTATTACATAAATAAAACTAATAAATAAGTGGTGAACTAAATCCTAAGGGTATTAACAATACCCTCTAGTAATCGAATCGGTTATTACTTTGAGGTTAGTTCACTTGTTTCATTATTACAAAAGTAAATTCTGTTATCTAGGTTGCGAGTGTCATAACCGTAGTTAGACTTGATATGGCACGTAACGGGGCCAGTATCTTTTTATGACTTTGTCACCCGTAGACCTGACGGTCCCACTGTAGCTAGCAGCGAGGTGCGGGATAGTCAGTCCCATATAGATCTATACACAACAGTCACGCTCTCCCTACAAGAGATTCTGGTTACAAGTGCTAGTCCTACACTCTCGAATACGGGGGGAGTGTTACCAAGGACGTGTCTCCAACTTTAGAATAACAATTTGCATGTAATAATACTAAAAATCCTGTTTACGTTTTGTATGAATCCTTTATAAAATAACACATTTTACGATATGATTCACAAATTCGGTGCTTTAGTTTTGAAAACTGTTTCTACGAGTTGATTTCTTAATCGTTTGGTAAACTGTTTTCTGTGTTAAAAGCATACTGAACATATAATGATTTTAAACAAAATAATATACTTTGCTTGTATTCCCCCCTGAAAACATGAAAAACTCGGAAAAAGCGCAGGGGTATGAACTCACAGTTTGACGTGGGATTCGAGTGTAAGTTGCTAGGAATTGTTGAGTGTCAAATAAAGCTTCGGGCACAAACGGATCCTATTTAGCATGTAAAAGTACATATATGTATTAGGTGAGGACATAACATTAGTTGTTATGGAAAGAACAACCTTAGGGACTAGGAAACACTTAAAAATAAGTGTTAAATTCGCATGTGATTTGGAAATGGGGAGTTTGCGGTCGTAAAAGGAGTGTACGGTCAAGGGTTTGCGGCCTAACAGGGTTTACAGCCCATATGTTTACGGCCCAAGTGTTTACGGCCCAAGTGTTTGCGGTCCATGGGTTTACGGCCTATGGGTTTACGGCCCATGTGTTTACGGCCATAAACACTTGGTGAAAGATGCGATTTTTGGTGTTTCAAGGTCCTTTCTAGCCTTCTGGAAGTGTCCTAAGCCTCGTGCCCAGCTCAAGGAAGAGTTTAAAGGTCAATAATCGACCAAAAATAGGAGTTTACGGCCATTGAAGGGTGTACGGCCGTAAACACTCAGTTCATGCGTTTCAGGTCGATTTTTAGGCGAAAATCGATGGTTTCTAGTAGATATCAAGTACATATCGTAGTTACTTACTGTTAAGAAGCTTGGAATGAGGTTTTTAGCCACCAAGAACTTGTGTGTGTTCTTGGTGAGAGAGAAAATCCAGAAAATGATGAAATTTAGGAGATGAGACATGGATTCATCACTAGAATAAGGATAGAAACACAATCAAAGTGAAGAATCACTTACATTCTTGAGGATCCTTGAGCAAATTCGAATTTTGTAGAGAGAGAGAGAGAGAGAGAGAGAGAAAGCTCCTGAGATGTGTAAACTGAGAAATGAAGGCCACTCATCCCTTATATAGGGGTGAGTTTATGGCCAAGGGGTGGGGTGGAGGGTTTACGGCCGTGAACAAGGTTTACGGTCGTAAACAGAGTTTAAGGTCGTAAACTGAGTTTGCGGCCGTAAACTCCTCTCGAAGGGTTGTTTGGCCCGGATGTTATGCTTTGACTTAGAAATCCTCGTTTTTGAATCCAAAACTCGATTGAACTGAGCTTAGAATATTCCGTTAGACTAAAAATAATACTAACGTGAACGGAAATAAATCCGAATTGATTTATTTAAAACGTAAGGTCCTTCCCAAACTAAGAAATTTGATGGAATTAAATAAAAACCCAAGTTTTATTAACGGAAACTAGGTAAGGATAACGGAAAAAGTTTTGGGTCGTCCCAAAATTCGAACATAGAATACAAATCATGGATTAGGAAAGAGATGCGGATACTTCAGTTTCATCTGATCTTCGGGCTCCCAAGTGAATTCGGGTCCCCGCTTGGCATTCCAGCGAACCTTCACTATCGGGATGCGACTTCGTTTCATTCGTTTGATCTCTCTATCCATGATTTCGACTGGTTCTTCCACGAAGTTCAGGTTCTCGTTGATTTCAATCTCGTCGAGAGGAATCGTAAGGGTTTCGTTGGATACGCATTTCTTAAGGTTCGAAATGTGAAATACGGGATGAATGTTGCTAAGTTCTTGAGGTAAACGAAGTTTGTAGGCTACAGGACCGATCCTAGCGAGGATCTCGAAGGGTCCTATGTATCTTGGATTTAGCTTTCCACGCTTTCCGAAGCGTATCATGCCTTTCCAGGGCGAGACCTTCAACAGAACACAGTCTCCAACCTGGAACTCCAAGGGTTTTCGTCGTTTATCGGCGTAGCTCTTTTGTCGATCTCTTGAAGCTTTTAGTCGTTCCCGGATTTGTACGATCTTTTCCGTGGTTTCGCGGATGATTTCTGGGCTAGTGAGAGTGATGTCAGGGACTTTTCCCTTGGCTAGCTGCGTGTTGCCCACCTCAGCCCAGCACAGAGGGGATCTGCACTTATGACCATAGAGGGCTTCGAAAGGCGCAGCCTTGATGCTGGTGTGGTAACTGTTGTTGTAGGAAAACTCGACCAAGGGCAAATGGGTCTCCCACGACCCACCGAAGTCAATGACACATGCTCTCAACATGTCTTCCAAGGTCTGGATGGTTCTCTCACTCTACTCATCTGTCTGAGGATGGTAAGTTGTGCTCATATCCAGCATAGTTCCAAGAGCCTTCTGCAGTGACTGCCAGAACCTCAAAGTGAACCTACTATCTCGATCGGAGATAATGGACACAGGTACACCATGTAGTCGAACTATCTCTCGGATGTAGATTCGCGTGAGTCTCTCCATTTTGAAGTTTTCCTTGATCGGAAGGAAGTGGGCAGATTTAGTTAGTCGGTCGACAATTACCCAAATGGCGTCGTGCCCACTCGGAGACTTGGGTAATTTGGTGATGAAATCCATAGTAATTCTCTCCCACTTCCACTCAGGTATCTCCGGCTGGTGGAGTAGACCTGAGGGCTTCTGATATTCGACCTTCACCTTGGCGCAAGTCAGGCACTTGCCCATGAAGGTAGCGATCTATGCTTTCATGTTCGTCCACCAATACAGTTTCTTGAGATCGAAGTACATCTTGTCCGAACCTGGATGAACAGAGTATATAGTCTTGTGAGCTTCGTTCATTACAACCTCTCTGTAACCGTCGAACTTTGTGGTCCAGATCCGGTCCATTAGATAGTAGACTCCGTCTCCCTTGATCTCTAAGTTCTTTTCCATTCCTCTCAAGGCTTCACCCTGCATGTTCTCTGGTTTTAAGGCTTCCAGCTGAGCCTCCTTGATTTACGCGGATAAATGGGAATGGATAGTCATGGTCAGTACCTTCACTCTACGACCTGAGTACTCCTTCCGGCTGAGGGCATCTGCCACCACATTGGCCTTGCCGGGATGGTAGCGGATTTTACACTCGTAATCGCTGAGTAGCTCAACCCATCGCCGTTGTCTCATGTTCAACTTTTTCTGGTCGAAGATATGTTGCATGCTTTTATGGTCAGCGAAGATAGTGCACTTGGTTCCGTAGAGATAATGTCTCCATATCTTCAATGCGAAGACCACTGCTCCCAATTCCAGGTCGTGCGTTGTGTAGTTAACTTCATGTGTTTTCAATTGTCTTGAGGAATAAGCAATAAATTTTCCCCATTGCATGAGCACACAGCCTAGGCCCTGATTGGATGCATCACAGTAGACAACGAACTCCTCCGTCCCTTCGGGCAGAGACAAGATAGGTGCACAGCATAGGGCCCGCTTCAACGTTTAGAACGCAGTGTCTTGCTTTTCACTCTAATAGAAAGGTACACCTTTCTGAGTCAGAGTGGTTAGGGGTTTGGCAATTCTGGAGAAATTCTAGATAAATCTGCGATAATAGCCAGCGAGACCCAAGAATTGACGGATTTCTGTGGGCGTCTTCGGTGCTGACCAGTTCTCTATCACTTTGATTTTAGAGGGGTCCACGTGTATGCCTTCCTCGCTTACCACGTGACCTAGGAAGGTTACTTTTCGAATCCAGAATTCGCACTTGGAGAATTTTGCGTACAGCTTCTCCGTCCTTAGGGTTTCCAGCACCGTTATCAAGTGCTGTCGATGATGTTCCTCACTTCTGGAATAGACAAGTATATCGTCGATGAACACGATTACAAACTTGTCCAGGAAAGAACGGCACACCCGATTCATCAGGTCCATGAATATTGCCAGTGCGTTGGTTAGACCAAAGGGCATTACTACAAATTCGTAGTGTCCATAACGAGTTCAGAATGCTGTCTTGGGCACATCATTCTCGTGAACTCACAACTGATGGTACCCTGATCTTAGGTCTATTTTGGAGAAGTAACTGGCTCCCTGAAGTTGATCGAAGAGGTCATCGATTCGAGGAAGAGGTTAACAGTTTTTGACTGTGAGTTTGTTCAATTCACGATAGTCAATACACATCCGGAAGGATCCATCTTTCTTTTTCACAAATAAGATCGGGGCTCCCCAGGGTGAGGAACTCGGTCTGATGAATCCTTTACCGAGCAGCTCATTGAGCTAACTGGATAACTCCCGCATTTCTGCCGGTGCTAATGGGTATGGGGATTTAGCTACGGGGGTAGCTCCGGTGACTAAGTCGATGCGAAACTCGACTTGGCGCTCGGGAGCGATTCCCGGGAGATCTTCGAGAAAAACATCGGGAAAGTTACAGACTTTAGACTAACAATTTGCATGTAATAATACTAAAAATCATGTTTACGTTTTGTATGAATCCTTTATAAAATAACACATTTTACTATATGATTCACAAATTCGGTGCTTTAGTTTTGAAAACTGTTTCTACGAGTTGATTTCTTAATCGTTTGGTAAAACTGTTTTTTGTGTTAAAAGCATACTGAACATATAATTATTTTAAACAAAATAATATACTTTGCTTGTATTCCCCCCTGAAAACATGAAAAAGTCGGAAAAAGCGTAGGGGTATGAACTCACAGTTTGATGTGGGATTCGAGTGTAAGTTGTTAGGAATTGTTGAGTGTCAAATAAAGCCTTGGGCACAAACGGATCCTATTTAGCATGTAAAAGTACATATATGCATTAGGTGAGGGCATAACATTAGTTGTTATGGAAAGAACCACCTTAAGGACTAGGGTTTGCGGCCCAATAGGGTTTACGGCCCATATATTTACGGCCCAAGTGTTTGCGGTCCATGGGTTTACTGCCCATGGGTTTACGGCCTATGGGTTTACGGCCCATGTGTTTACGGCCGTAAACACTTGGTGAAAGATGCAATTTTCGGTGTTTCAAGGTCCTTTCTAGCCTTCTGGAAGTGTCCTAAGCCTCGTGCCCAGCTCAAGGAAGAGTTTAAAGGTCAATAATCGACCAAAAATGGAGTTTACGGCCATTGAAGGGTGTACGGCCGTAAACACTCAGTTCATACGTTCCAGGTCGATTTTTAGGCGAAAATCGATGGTTTCTAGTAGATATCAAGTACAGATGGTAGTTACTTACTGTTAAGAAGCTTGGAATGAGGTTTTTAGCCACCAAGAACTAGTGTGTGTTCTTGGTGTTCTTGGTGAGAGAGAAAATCTAGAAAATGATGAAATTTAGGAGATGAGACATGGATTCATCACTAGAATAAGGATAGAAACACAATCAAAGTGAAGAATCACTTACATTCTTGTGGATCCTTGAGCAAATTCGAAGTTTGTAGAGAGAGAGAGAGAGAGAGAGAGAGAGAGAGAGAAAGCTCCTGGGATGTGTAAAGTGAGAAATGAAGGCCACTCATCCCTTATATAGGGGTGAGTTTACGGCCAAGGGGTGGGGTGGAGGATTTACGGCCGTGAACAGGGTTTACGGTCGTAAACTGAGTTTGCGACCGTAAACTCCTCTCGAAGCGTTGTTTGGCCTGGATGCTATGCTTTGACTTAGAAAACCTCGTTTTTGAATCCAAAACTCGATTGAACTGAGCTTAGAATATTCCGTTAGACCAAAAATAATACTAAAGTGAACGGAAATAAATCCGAATTGATTTATTTAAAACGTATGGTCCTTCCCAAACTAAGAAATTTGACGGAATTAAATAAAAACCCAAGTTTTATTAACGGAAAGTGGGTAAGGATAACGGAAAAAGTTTCGGGTTGTCACATAAACATCATGTTGAATATGAAATACGGATAACAATCTGCATCATTTGGTGTTTAACTTTTGATAAGATACCTTAGACGTCTAACTCTGAACACATAAAAGGAATAAATCTCATCTCGACTAGATACGCCTCCCATCAAAGAACAAAATTTCACTACATTAAAGTATAGCATTTCCCGCACTTAAGTCCCAAATATGTATCTTTGGTATTAAGGATACAAAGATATTACTTTTATCAAGTATAATTCATGATAGTGATTCATGAAGTAATCCTAAACATGTCATATCCAATACTTGTTCTCTAGCAAGTACCTATGAATTTGGGGACAACGCTTTGTCAACCAATCCTATTCATATTACTCTTACTTGATTATTGTTCCCATAATAATAGCTTACTATATATTTTAGAGTGATTAAATTGTTGGGTTTTCTTAGCATCAATACACTATCTTAAGACATCCGAAACAATCAAAAGAAATACCTCAGTTACATGCAACGTCGATGTAGGTTTTAATAGTTATAGCAAAAAACTTTAAAAATCAAATAGAATGATATTCTAACATCTACATTAGTTTATTGGGATCTCGTACGTGCCAACACTGCAATGGATAAAGGTCTAAAGTAGATCCCTTTAGTGACGTCAGACCCACAAACACCAAAAGCAGAAGGAACAAACCCTAGGCAAGGGTTTAATCGAAATTCTCTAACCCTCAGTTAGTGGCTATAAATTTCATGTATATATATATATATATATATATATATATATATATATATATATATATATATGTATGTATATATACATATATATACATATATATATATATGTATATATATATATATATACATATATATATATACATATATATATATATATATATACATATATATATATATATATATATATATATATATGTCACACCCCCAAACCAGAACGACGGAAACGTTCGGGGGCAGAGGATTTCATGTCAAGTATCACAACACATGCATTATAGTAATCAAAGTACAACAACGATTGCATTAATAATGTATAAGTTTTTACATAAGTGTTCAAATACTAGATGTTCAACATCAAAAGTAGATATAGTAAAAGACAAAAGACGCAACACGGTACTAGGCTATCTTCTCAATAGCTCCGGGAGTGTACCTGTCTACTGGATTACTGAGAATACAAGTTATTTTGAAAGAGAGACTCAGAATTTAAGTTGGTGAGTTCATAAGTATTAGTTTATAACTCAAATCCGCTTTCTCGTTATTTGATAAGGTAAACACGTTTTTCCCCAGAAAATCCTATATTTTCTTATGTAATATACGGTAAGAAAACAGGGTAAAAGTTTCTGATTTGTATTATAGTTTACATAAAATCATAAAGAAAAGACTTTTCCAATACAAAAATAGTATTTCCGTATTTAAACTGGTAAAATATTGTATTATAGTTTTATAAAAATAAAACTATGTGAAGTTTTACTTATTCATACACTAATCATTAAATTCAATATCAAATTGTGAGTTATTATAACCATGCTTGATGACCTAGGATTATATAGTTGTTTTCTGAAGAATGTTTTCTACTCGTTTTCCGTTAAGTACTCTATTTGATTTCTGTTAAGTACCAATGAATGAGTTCTTTAAACTATACCTATTATAGTTTAACTGTGGTAATAATCGGTAATACTGTTATTCCAGGAATTTCACTGTTTGTACTAAATAGCACCAAACAGTTAGAAAACCATTTTATATTGATATAAACGTAATATTTATATAATTATGATTAATTAGACCTACGATTATATAACTTTACCCCAAGCCCAAAACCAAACAAGGAACAGGAAATGAGGTCAAATTATATATTCTAAATGTCTTGAATTCAAATTATATAATTTACACATATATAAGTATGCAATTTTTGATAATTAAAACAATTTAAAATACTTTAAAAACATTTAAAAGCATTTTAGATATTAACACAATTTTCATTGTGTTATACTTGTATTCCCCCCCTAAAACCATTAAAAACTTGGAGAAAGATATGGGGGTATGAACTCACTTGATAGTAATGAAGAATTGAGTAGCACTTCGTTGCTAGAAAAGCTTTATTTCTAAAAATCGGGTCTTGCGAGGGTTCGGATTTAGAAACCGAAAGACTCTATTTTCGTTGACTTCTTGCGTCTCGGGATGTCTTTCAAATGTTGGATATGATACCGCGGCTTTAGGGGGTTGTAAAGAAGTTTGTAGGGGTAGAAAGTGTGAAAAAGTGTGAAATTAGGAGTGAAATTGGTGTTGGAACCGGTTAATCTCGCACATATATAGGGCTGAAGCCTCGGATCCGAAGGGATGGGGGGAGAAGAGACGCGTGTCTCGGTTCGTAGGAGGCCACGAGGCCGAGTTTGGAAGAAGCCAGTGCGATGCCACGTGTCGGAACCGGAGTGGGCCACGCCTTCGGTCGAATCAGCAGGTGGACACAAGGCGAAACGGGGCAATCTCGGATGCGAGGTGACGTGGCCGGCTATACACCATGCGAAATTTCCCGGTTTTCAATATTTTTCGGTTTTTGTGCCCAAAACTTGCAAAATTCATAACTTTCGCATACGATCTCCGTTTTCGACGTTCTTTATATGCACGCGTAGGTGAGATTATACTCTACGACTTTTGTTTAGACTTCGTCGGCTAAGTTTGATTTATTTTAAATATTATTATTTTTAACAGACCGGGACAGGAAAATCCATTAAAAAATCATAACTTCTTTATTCGAAGTTCGTTTTCGTCTGTCTTTTTACCGTTGTACTACTATTGACGAGACCTTTGATTCTCGTTTAGGTTGTGTCTTCTAAAAATCATTCAATCTTTATTTCGAGTTTTTAGCTGTATACTGCTATACTGAACTTTAGAAAAATCATAACTTCCTCATACGAAGTCAGATTTTGACGATCTTTTTATGAAAGTTCTCGGTTTAACAAATTCTACAACTTTCATTTAGATTGTTAAGGCTAAAAAGCATTTGATTGAAAACTAAATTTTTATGTTGAACAGTGTTTTGTCGGTTTTGTCGTAGATCTTCGATTGGTCATAACTTCTTCGTTATAACTCGGATTTTAGTGTTCTTTATATTTTTAGAAACCTTGTTACAATCTCTACTACTTTGTTCATCCCAATTAAGATTATTGAACAATTTATTTTTTACCTAAATTTGACTGGTGTTACATTATCCCTCGATTAGACGGAATTTCGTCCCGAAATTATAACTATAGAGGTAATCTAGGACTAGGGAAAAAGATGTAGATACTTTTGCTTCATTTGATCTTCTCGTTCGCAAGTGAATTCAGGTCCTCATTTTGCATTCCAACGAACCTTCACTATCGGGATACGAGTTTGCTTGGTTCTTTTGATTTCCCTATCCAATATTTCTACTGGTTCTTCTACAAAGTGTAGACCTTTATTTAACTTGATTTCATTGAGTGGGATAATAAGTGTTTCATCGGATAGACACTTCTTTCGAGTAGATATGTGGAAGGTAGGGTGTATGTTACTAAGTTCTTGTGGTAGTTTAAGTTTGTAAATAATTGGACTGATTCTAGCAAGCATCTCGAATGGTCCGATGTATCTCAGATTTAGTTTCCCCCGTTTGCCGAAACGTATCAAGCCTTTCCATGGTAAGACAAATAAGACACGGTCACCAACCTGGAATTTCATGGGTTTTCGTCGTTTGTCTGAATAACTCTTTTGTCTATTTCTAGAAGTTTTTAGTTGTTCTCGGATTTGTACAATCTTTTTTGTGGTCTCTCGAATGATCTCAGGTTCGGTTAGAGTACTGTTGGGTACTTGGTTCTTAGCTAGTTGCGTATTGCCCACTTCAGCTGTGACATCCCCATTTTCACGGCCAGAAAAGACCGATTTTGTTTATGCTTTATAAAAATCAGAGTACTTCTTTTAATAAAAATATTGCAGAATTTGTTCCCAGAAAAACATGATAAATACGTTATCAAAGCATTTCCGAAGAAATGTATTTTTATTCATTTTAAAACATTTGGGATGTCATCGTTTTAAAATGATCTACATCTCTTTTAAGTCTCTCAGTGTAATGTAACTTCATATCGACACCTGTGATACAAATAAACTGAGTGGGTTAGGTTGGGAAACCTGGTGAGTACATAGGGTTTTCAACCCACAATAATATAAGTATTATGTTTAAACATCAAACAATCAACCCAATTACCCATCCCTATTATCTTCTTTACTCTTAAGGATCTACCCTAAGAATCAATTATTCCTCGTTCATTCATTCCTAAGGATCATCCTAAGGAATCAGCACGAAGTCCATCGTTGTCAATGACACAGCTGTCAAGCACAACTGCTAGTTCTATCACTTAGGCACAACTGCCAGAACTGTGACATTCTAGGTGAGGCGCAGCTACCAGTATTGTCCTTCGAGCACAGCTTCTAGGGTTATCTCGTCTATTCACACTATCGTTTTCGAGATTCCACTCGCAATACATGTCAATGGGTTTTTAGAGTACACCGGTGAACACATCGTTCACAACACCTACAGGTTGCGAGCCTGCCAGTGTTCCACTGGACTGTCTAGAATAGTCCGTGGTTGTCATCCATACTCTGCTAGATGACGGGGCCATCATTTGGGAAAGGCTTCTCACATCGTCCACCTCTCACACTCACCTCGTGGTCTATAACACCTCTCAACTCATCATCCCACTCATATTCCAGCTATTACATCTACCCATGTTTTTTACCCAACATATTCTCGTAGATATATATATATATATATATATATATATATATATATATATATATATATATATATATATATATATATATATATATATATATATTTTAAATCATTTAAAACATGTATAAAATCGTTCATCCAGCATAGATAGCAAGTATACAGATAATATGCACACATAGCACGTAATTTATATAAAATACTTCATATATATGTGTAAGATGAAAGTAACTATGCACTCACCTGGAAGGTGGTGTCTCTGCACTCGAACAGCGCTTCGTTACTTCTTAAAACAATTTCCCTCGACAAAACCTAGTATAAATACCACTAGGGTTTAGTTTTAACGTTAACCGCGACTAATTAATAGTCTAGATATTATTATTATTATATAAGCGTTAAATAACACTCAATATAACTCATAATAATAGCCCAAATAATTATTTTAAAGACATAATAACATTACTATAATTATTTAAAAGTTATATTAAAAATTGCGTAGGCGTAGCTCACTTACAACGAATTTTAAAGAAAACCGGGCTTTGCTCGGAGCAGCGTTTCCGAACCGAAAGACCCTTTTTCTCGGGACTCCGGGAGCCTCAGGGCTTCCTTTAGGTACTAGGGGTTTTTCCTAGGGTTTTAAGGGGTTAAAGGGGTAGTGAGAGAAAGTAGAGAGAGAAAGAGTTGTGAAAATGTGTGAAAAATCTGGGACCCTTCGCAGCCTATTTATAGGGCCGAACTTCGGACCTATGTTACGCGTACCACTCAACTACGCTGGGCGTAGTTCGGATAAGGGTGCCAGGCGTGTTCCAGTTGGCTCGCCCTCGGACAGAACCCAGATAAGACCGAAGGTAAGCGGGGCGTACCGGACCTAGTACGTGGGGCGTAGTACGAAGCGACATGGCGTGATCCGAAGGGTACTCTGCGATCAGCGATGGACGGCTGCGATGAGGCCACGTCATCCATCTCTCATCAGACTTCGTGATTTCGATTCCAAACTTCAAAAAATCGTATCTTCCTCATACAAGATCCGTTTTTGATGTTCTTTATATCCACGCGTAGGCGGGAACGTACTCTACAACTTTCGTTTAGACTTCGTCGGCAAATTTTGAATTTATTTTAAAAGTTATATTTTTAACAGGCCGGTTGAGGATTGGTCCGTTAAAAATTCATAACTTCTTCATCCGACGTCCATTTTCGTTTGTCTTTTTATCGTTATGCTACTATTAACGAGATCTTCGATTCTCGTTTAGGTTGTGTCGGCTAAAAACCGCTCGATCTAATATTCGAACTTCGGGTTGTACACTGTTAAGCCGAAACTTCGAAAAATCATACCTTCCTCATACGAAGTCATATTTGGGCGTTCTTTTTATGGACGCTCTTGGTTTAACGTTTTCTACGACTTTCGTTTAGATCGCTAAAGCTAAAACTCGCTCTATCGTAAATTCAGTATTTACGTCTCCCGGTGTCGTGCCGGTTTTGCCGTAAAACTTCGGCGGGTCATAACTTCTTCGTTATAACTCGGATTTCGGCGTTCTTTATATGTACGGAAACCATGAGACATATTCTACAACTTGGTTAAGATTATTTGTTCTAAATAATCTTTTGTCGAAAAGTCGTTTTCGACCCCTATTATCTCTAAATTGACTATCTCGGATCTATGGGCGTTACAATTATCTCCCCCTTAGGATGATTACGTCCCGGAATCATCAACGAAACAGGGCTCACATGATGACTCCATACGTTATCTCTTCATCCTAGGTAATAATTTTTACTTCCTTGTTTCTTCGAATGAGTATCTAACTCTTGGACTCTTTGACTGCAGGCGGTGCTCGATCTTGCACTTGTTCCCTATCTCACGTTAGACTCCAAATTATGACCTTCAAGTCACAATCTCGATCCTCATTGGATACGAACTTAAGATGAGTTCTTTTATTACTACAATGGAACGATGTGTCATATTCTAATGACCTATCATCGTATGTTGCAATGCTTAGACTCAAGTCTCTTAGAGTCTTCTAGAACACACTATACTTTCCTTCATGTTCTAATCTCATCTTAAAAGGTAGCATTTCTAGCTACAAGAATCTGTCGTGATACTTGTACTGATCGCTTTGATTATCTTTCATTTCAATCTTCCGGCTTAAGTCAGATGCTACATCGAACTTCGTTCTCTGAACCACGTAACGTACTCACCGTAGTCGGACTCAATTCGATATGACCACTAGGGTCAGAATAACAACAATCTTCTTAGTCATTACCGAATCGATGGTAACAACATGTTCGAATAAAACGGAATCAATTACTAGTTTCTTGGTAACCTTGCGACTTTCCCTGATCCAAGCGTGAGTCATGTGCTTCCGGTAGTATATGCATCTACTACCTTTCACACCTACTCATACTCGTCCCAAGTATTGTCTCGCAGTCCCCAAGTCACCATACAAGAAAATCACATAACAGTTTAACACACCAGATAACAAAACGTAGACTTTATTATTTCTTGAAACTATTACATAGGTGTTCGAGTTCATCCTATACTATGCCTCTAAGAGGTTACATTATACGATACTATCCCTTGGTTACTTCATAACTCGATCTTTGGATATTAAGCCTTCACTCCTGAATCCTTGCATTGTTATCTGCTTCGTCAAGGATGCTTCTTGGATTCGGAGGTGCATCCGCTCTTGCTGCTTCATTTTTCTTCGGGCAGTCCCTAGATAAATGCCCTTCTTTGTTACATCCGTAGCATACCCTCTTTTTGGATGTGCACTTGCTGGCGTAATGCCCTTTCTTTCCACATTTGTAGCAAGTCACTTCCTCGTCGTATCTCTCATAGTGCTTCAGCGGTACATTTGGCATTGTAGCCCTTATCGGACAATCCTGCTTGAAGTGTCCCTTTCCACTACGCTTAAGGCAAACTTCCTCCTTGGTTTAGCACTTGGGGGCATAGCGACCAGTATTCCCGCATTTGAAGCAGGTCACTTCCTTATGGCATCCCCCGTTGTGTTTCCTTCCATACTTGTTACACCATTTTTCTTTACCTCTTCCTCCTCCGGACTGTGAGAACATGTTGTTCCTATTGGACCTTGCAGTTCCCTCAAATTTCCTCTTTTTGCCAACCTCTACCCAGATGGCTGCCTCAAGAGTAGGTGTCTGGCGTACTGGCTCAGTAAGTTCGTCCTTACTTTGTTGAAGTAATCGTCTTGTCTCTTCCATCTGACGATCCAACATCATCTGCACCATTGCTTGTACCCCTGCCATCGTGATCGTCTTGGGTGCAGCTGCTACATCTGGCACACGCTCAATCACTTGTGGTTCGGTCTGCGGGTTACCGCTTTCAAATCTGCTTCGAGTGCTCATCATGTCAATCTATACACCAAGTCGGATGTTTGGCGTGCAGTGACGAGAATTAAGATAGAGAAGATTTTATTTACGATCGACGTGTAAATCTCTTTATTACTTCGAAAAGTTACATGCCAGTTCTAATACCGTAATTAAACGTTTAGAAGTCTGAACACGTAAAGTTTCCAGACCCGCTCGGCAATAGACCATAGATGCGATCATACATTTAGCATCAAAAAGCATCATAAATCATTTAGCACATAAAAGCATGTTAGGCATTTTCCCTAAATAAGCGAGTGCTTGTGTTTATTCAGGTGTATTACCTAAGACACACTCCTCACAATCATTACATAGCATTCTAAGTTTAAGTCTAGAAATAAATCTATATTCCTAGTTCGCTTAAACTAATGCTCTGATACAAACTGTGACATCCCCATTTTCACAGCCATAAAAGACCGATTTATTTATGCTTTATAAAAATCAGAGTACTTCTTTTAATAAAAATCTTGCAGAATTTGTTCCCAGAAAAACATGATTAATACGTTATCAAAGCATTTCCGAAGAAATGTATTTTTATTCATTTTAAAACATTTGGGATGTCATCGTTAATACAGAAACATAAGCATAAACAGAACTTACATTCATTTACACTACTGATCTACATCTCTTTTAAATCTCTTAGTGTAATGTAACTTCATATTGACACCTGTGATACAAATAAACTGAGTGGGTCAGGTTGGGAAACCTGGTGAGTACATAGGGTTTTCAACCCACAATAATATAATTATTATGTTTAAACATCAAACAATCAACCCAATTACCCATCCCCATTATCTTCTTTACTCTTAAGGATCTACCCTAAGAATCAATTATTCCTCGTTCATTCATTCCTAAGGATCATCCTAAGGAATCGGCACGAAGTCCATCGTTGTCAATGACACAGCTGTCAAGCACAGCTGCTAGTTCTATCACTTAGGCGCAGCTGCCAGAACTGTGACATTCTAGGTGAGGCGCAGCTACCAGTATTGTCCTTCGAGCACAGCTTCTAGGGTTATCTCTTCTATTGAGAGTATCGTTTTCGAGAGTCCACTCGCAATACATGTCAATGGGTTTTTAGAGTACACCGGTGAACACATTGTTCACATCACCTACAGGTTGCGAGCCTGCCAGTGTTCCACTGGACTGTCTAGAATAGTCCGTGGTTGTCATCCATACTCTGCTAGATGACGGGGCCATCATTTGGGAAAGGCTTCTCACATCGTCCACCTCTCACACTCACCTCGTGGTCTATAAAACCTCTCAAGTCATCATCCAACTCATATTCCATCTATTACATCTACCCATGTTTTACCCAACATATTCTCGTAGATATATATATATATATATATATATATATATATATATATATATATATATATATATATATATATATATATATATATATATATATATATATATATATATATACATATATACAGTTTAAATCATTTAAAACATGTATAAAATCGTTCATCCAGCATAGATAGCAAGTATACCGATAATATGCACGCATAGCACGTAATTTATATAAAATACTTCATATTTATGTGTAAGATGAAAGTAACTATGCACTCACCTGGAAGGTGGTGTCTCTGCACTCGAACAGCGCTTCGTTACTTCTTAAAACAATTTCCCTCGACAAAACCTACTATAAATACCACTAGGGTTTAGTTTTAACGTTAACCGCGACTAATTAATAGTCTAGATATTATTATTATTATATAAGCGTTAAATAACACTCAATATAACTCATAATAATAGCCCAAATAATTATTTTAAGGACCTAATAACATTACTATAATTATTTAAAAGTTATATTAAAAATTACGTAGGCGTAGCTCACTTACAGCGAATTTTAAAGAAAACCGGGTTTGGCTCGGAGCAGCGTTTCCGAACCGAAAGACCCTTTTTCTCGGGACTCCGGGAGTCTCGGGGCTTCCTTTAGGTGTTAGGGGTTTTTCCTAGGGTTTTAGGGGGTTAAAGGGGTAGTGAGAGAAAGTAGAGAGAGAAAGAGTTGTGAAAATGTGTGAAAAATCCAGGACCCTTCGCAGCCTATTTATAGGGCCGAACTTCGGACCTACGTTGCGCGTACCACTCAACTACGTTGGGCGTAGTTCGGATAAGGGTGCCAGGTGTGTTCAAGTTGGCTCTCACTCGGACAGAACCCGGATAAGACCGAAGGTACGCGGGGCGTACCGGACCTCGTACGCGGGGCGTAGTGCGAAGCGACGTGGCGTGATCCGAAGGGTGCTCTGCGATCAGCGATGGACGGCTGCGATGAGGCCACATCATCCATCTCTCATCAGACTTCGTGATTTCGATTCCAAACTTCAAAAATTCGTATCTTCCTCATACGAGATCCGTTTTTGATGTTCTTTATATCCACGCGTAGGCGGGAACGTAATCTACAACTTTCGTTTAGACTTCGT
Source organism: Lactuca virosa (assembly GCF_052849685.1). Lineage (NCBI taxonomy): Eukaryota > Viridiplantae > Streptophyta > Magnoliopsida > Asterales > Asteraceae > Lactuca > Lactuca virosa. Next base: position 144,004,375 of record NC_136429.1, on the reverse strand, counting down.
CGGCAAATTTTGTCTTTATTTTAAAAGTTATATTTTTAAAAGGCCGGGACAGGATTGGTCCGTTAAAAATTCATAACTTCTTCATCCGACGTCCGTTCTCGTCTGTCTTTTTATCATTATGCTACTATTAACGACATCTTCGATTCTCGTTTAGGTTGTGTCGGCTAAAAACCGCTCGATCTAATATTCGAACTTCGGGATGTACAATGTTAAGCCGAAACTTCGAAAAATCATAACTTCCTCATACGAAGTCAGATTTGGGCGTTCTTTTGATGGACGCTCTTGGTTTAACGTTTTCTACGACTTTCGTTTAGATCGATAAGGCTAAAACTCGCTCTATCGTAAATTCACTATTTACGTCTCCCGGTGCCGTGCCGGTTTTGCCGTAAAACTTCCGCGGGTCATAACTTCTTCGTTATAACTCGGATTTCGGCGTTCTTTATATGTACGGAAACCTTGAGACATATTCTACAACTTGGTTAAGATTATTTATTCTAAATAATCTTTTGTCGAAAAGTCGTTTTCGACCCCTATGGTAGGCTATGCTCATGACTAGCTGCACTTACGGCCATTGAGAGCTTTAAATGGAGCAACTTTGATGTTGGTGTGGTAGCTATTGTTTTATGAAAATTCAATAAGTGGTAAATGGGTATCTCAAGCGTTACCAAAATCGATCATATATGCTCTTAGCATATCTTCTAATGCTTGAATCATTCTCTCATTCCGTCTGTCGGTTTAAATATGGTAGGCTATGCTCATGACTAGCTGTCACACCCCCAAACCAGACGGCGGAAACGTCTGGGGGTGGAGGACTTGAATTGTAGTATCACAACACATGCATCATAGTAATCAAAGTAGAAACAACCATTGTATTTAATAAATATAAATATTTACATGTGTTCAATCATTGTATATTGAACCAAAATATAGTTATACAAAAGAAGATATGACTCAACAAAGCTCCATCTTCTCAAAAGCTCGGGGAGTACCTGTGTATTATTTCCCTGAGAATACAAGTAATTTGAAAAGAGAGTATCAACATAAAGTTGAGTGAGTGCATAAATGTTTATGTTTGAAAGAGTATCTCTGTATCTTGTATATGTAAACTGTTCCAGAAAATCCTATATTTTCTATTTGTATATGAAAAGTAGTTTTATTCCCATAAAACCCTTCTCTGTGTATTAATGTTTTGTATTTGTATTACTTATGAAAACTTGTAACTGAGAGTGTGCCTGGCTCCACCAGCTGTTGTTGAAAACTGTATTGAATCTTTGTATTTTGTATTCTGTAAACTAGTACTTTGAAGGTGTACTTTCGTTTAGTTATTTATACACTAACGTATTGTTAATATCTTTTTAATGAGTTATTATAACCATACTATGACTGATGGCCTGAAACAAACGCTTTGTGGGCGTTTAAACTGGTGATAACAATTGCCACTCATCTAACTGTAGCTAGCAGCCTGAGTGCGGGGTTGTCAATTCTGATATAGATCTACACACGCTTGTTTCGATCCCCGGCTGGAGATTCTGGTTATAATGTCAGGACTTTTCTATGTTGTCTAAAATGAATTAAACAACCTGAATATAGTGTCTCATAAAAAGCATATAAACGTTACATGTATATTAGTTTGAAAACTCAATCATTATGAAATAATGATTGACAGTATATTCTTTGAATCAAAACCCAATCATTCTGAAATAATGATTGACAGTATGTCCTTGAATTAGTATTTCCAAACATGTATTTGATAAGTGTAAGCCTTCATTCGTTCTGTATCAAAACCCTAGTTTCTTGTGTATTCTAGTATACTTGTATCATGAATTATTGTTCTATGTATAAATTATACCTATTATAATTTATATGTACTCCCTGATTGTGTATTTAACCATGTTTGCATGTAATACCTTGCTCAGCATGTTACAAAGGTAGTTAAACTGATGAAATAACTATTATATTTATATACATATACAATTTTATATATAAGTAAAATTTAAACGACACTCGGACAAGTAACCGGTACTTTAAGCCCACATCCAAACAAGGAAAAGGACCCAGAATGAGTTATCAGTCCTAAGCCTTTTAAATCTTATTTATATACATATATATATATATATATATACAAATATGAATTTTGGGGAAAAATATAAGATTATAAAAGAGTTTGATGTGTTGAGTATTTTTAGATAATTTAATGTTATTTTATCATGATTTGAATCATGATTTTATAACACAAAGTTCTTGTGTTATGCTTGTATTCCCCCCTTAAAACAGTAGAAATTATGAAAATATGGGGGTATGAACTCACTTGATAGATGCTAAACCGGACAGAGTTTCGTTTCACGAAAAGGAGTTTATTTGTTGAGAAACCGGCTCAAATTGGGCAGAGTTTCGACAGGAGAGAGGTTACTTCTCGGGAATCTCGAGGCTTCGAGGCTTGCTTAGGGTTCGAGACTTGATACCGTGGCTTTAGGGGTTGTATATGAGCTTAGGGGAGTGGAAAATGTGAAAGAGAATAATTTTTGGGGTGAAAAAGTGTAAAAAATCTGGAACCCTCGCATGCTATATATAGTCCGAAGGTTCGGACCCGAAGCTGCACGAAGGTGACACGCGTCGGACAGGTAGCGAGGCGAGGGGGCTTCTTCGGACCGGAGGCTCGCTGCTGGCTGGCTCGGATTGGACCAACCCTCGGTCCAATGGGAAGGAGACACGTGCGAAGGGGAGGGTCCGAGGTGTGTGCGAGGGGTGTCTCCGGGGCATCTCTTGCGAAGCTGTTCGCTTCTAAGTGGACCTCAGCTGCGGTCCAATCAGGAAGTGCCACGCATGGGTTCGGTCCACTCAGCAGCTGCCACGTGCGAGGGTGACGTGGCATGCAAAATTGCCCGGTTTTTTTCCCATTTTTTCTTTATTTTTGTGCCAAACTTGCGAAAATCATAACTTTCGCATACAAGCTCCGTTTTTGGCGTTCTTTATATGCACGCGTAGGTAAAATCATAATCTACGACTTTCGTTTAGACTTCGTCGGCTAATTTTGAACTTATTTTTAATATTATTATTTTAAACAGACCGGTACGGGAATCCGTTAAAAATTCATAACTTCTTCATCCGACGTCCGTTTTTGTCTGTCTTTTTACCGTTGTACTACTACCGACGAGACCTTCAATTCTCATTTAGGTTGTGTCGGCTAAAAATCGCTCGATCTTTATTTCGAGTTTTTAGCTGTACACTGCTATACTGAAACTTAGAAAAATCATAACTTCCTCATACGAAGTCAGATTTTTCCGTTCCTTTTATGAAAGTTCTCGGTTTAACATAAACTACAACTTTCATTTAGATTGTTAAGGCTAAAAAGCCTTTTATCAAAAATTCAGTTTTTACACTGTACAGTGTTTTGTCGGTTTTGTCGCGGATTTTCGATTGGTCATAACTTCTTCGTTATAACTCGGATTTTAGTGTTCTTTATGTTTTTGGAAACCTTATTACAATCTCCATCACTTGGTTCATCCCAATCGAGATTGCTAAATAATTTATTTTTGAGGGTCAATTATGTAAATATGCACATTATGCTAAAATTTCTCTTTATTATTATAAAAAGAACTATACATTGACCTAAACTATTACATATGTTTGAAATTACGATTTGTTACACTAGCCTCATTCCCAGAGATTTCTGAACTGACTGACTAAAGTGGGAGATAATTCTACTATCTCAAACGGAGATAACAGATAATGGAACATTGTGCAGTCAACTAATCTCTCGGACACATGTTCTAGTAGTTTCTCTATTTTGCATGTTTCCTTCAATTTGTAGGAAGTACGCGGACTTGGTTAATCTGTCGACGATCACCCAAAATGGTATTAAGTCCACCCGTTGTCTTGGGTTACTTGATTATAAAGCCATATTCCAATCCGCTACCACTTCCACTCAGGTATCTCAGGTTATTGTAGTAAGCATGCGGGCTCTTGCTCTGAAGTTCATGATAAGAATCATACTTTGTTCACCCACCATTACCTCGTGTATACAAGTCGTATATAATTTAGATTGACAAAACGTTCGGATGGGTGGCTCTGCCCCAGGTCCACAACCAGACAAGGAACAGGAGATAGGGCGGAATCACACATCCTAAATCTTGTTGAGTCTAAATTATATACTACTCTTGCGTATACACTTAGCAGCAATAGATTAACCTCATGAGTTCTTAGTCTCTATTCTCGAACTTGACTTACGGCACAAGTGGTCTTCCTATGAGGTCTATTGGGTATTCCACGGGTGGTTACTGACTTCTAAGACTTCTTTGGTGTTTTTCACATCGAGTTTCCTATCTATTGGGCGGGTTAGAAGGTGTGGTACCCCTCGCATGGATATTTCTGAGGTTTTGAAGTGAGAAGTGATATAAGGGTTTGCGTTATGGATTGGAAGAATTTCATCTGACGGCTGATTAGGGATAAAGTTCTTTTTACACAAAATAAGAATTTTGCATGGTAAGGACCAAGCGAAACCATGTCGGATGAGGATATCGGAACTTCTTAACGAAATAGATATTAAGTCGTTCTGGAAGAAATGATTTCTAGGATGATGAATTATCCTATGTACATAAGTTTTCAGCGCTTTCGGTTTTATTCTGTTATTATTGCTGCGAACCCCTTTTTGATTCGAAATTGCCAAGTACTTAACAATATGGGGGTTCTGATAATTTGAAATAATGAACTTTCATGAATTGATCCCTACTAAGTCTCTCTATCATTGCTTGGTGTACACAAGTCATGTATAATTAAGATTGGTAAGACAGTTGACTGAGCAACCCTGCCCTAAATCCACAACCAAACAAGGAACAAGAAATTAGGCGGGATTACTCACTCTAAATCTACAAATCTTAATCATAAATGACTTTAATGTATACACGAAACCATCATAGCTTACCTGCTAGGGTTTTCAGTTTTTATATGAACGCTGCAATTTGGTTCGAACGAGAGAGTAATTATAATTATAATTAATTATTGGGGTTTAGAAGCATACAAAAAATATACCAGGGTTCTTTGATGCTTCCCCATTCTCTGGGGGTCAAACTCCTCCTGCTCCCCCATCTTTTTTCTCTATTGGACAGTCCCTCTTGTAATGTCCTATTTCACCACAAAGATGACATATTGGACTCGTTCTAACATTGGTAGTTGAAGTGATGAACTCGACCGGAGTCCTACAGAAGCGGGCGGTGTGCCCCTTCATGTTGCATCTATTGCAATGCAGCACTCATCAGACTCCATGATGATGGTAGTTGCACTTGTTGAAGTGTGGAAGGTTTCCTAAGTATGGTGCGGTGGGTGTTGGGATAGCAGGGTTGATGGGGGTATTGACTGCCCTAGTTTGTTGCCCTTCGGTAGGTTCTTGAGTTGAACAACTCCCTTTCCCGTTCTCGAACTTTGGTTTTAGGATATTAGGTTTGATGTCCGGAGTGTCTTTACAAGTAGGCATTTGTTGTTGAAATTGGTTATCACCACGATCGGGATTGTCGATTACATTCCCACTAATATTTGTGTTGCTAAAATTAAGGTAAGCCATGAAAGCTGCTACGACTGCTGTGACTGCAGCTTGAAATGTAGCTGAATCTATCTGAAGTATTGGTGTTTTACCGGAAGGTTGGTTACGTTTCTTCGGAGACATGATTCTGTTAAACGATGAGAAATAAATGAACGTGTGAGCAATGATAGTTTTCTCTAGATGTATTCTAATCATTTATATCTACATATAAATTTTTCGTTTTGTTATACTATTCTCAATGATTCGACCTACATCCCTATGATGCAGTCCTGGTAAAGAGTAGAAGTAAGTTTCTAGAATGATTATAAACCGAGTATTGTCCGAACTAAGTTATCTTGGATTGTTGGATATCATGTTCCAAATTTTGAGAAGATTTGAAAACAATTCATAACAGTGTCTACATGAAATAGACTTATGAATTTGTAGAAATAATCACTCTCGATTGAGATTTTGTGATCAGATTTACTATTATCAGTCGTGACGGGAAAAGGCGATAACCTTAATACCTAACGTGAGTAGTATAAATACTAACTCACTAGGTTGTATCAATTTATTAGTTATTAGAGTGACGAAAAAGTACTCAAATACTTCGCATGTATTACACGTGGTTTTCCTCTGTTCTATGTTCTACTCCTGGCGGTAAAGATTTGTTCTCTCCTGATATCTATATTGTGTCCTTCTCTTCTGTAGGTATATTGAATTTATGTACCGTCTTACTTCCAGTTTGGACACTGATCCCCATTACTTCATAATGGAGAGTTCGAATCCCGGAAGTTCATGGGAAATTCTCAGCGGTGTCCTTAATAAGGTAAGGGTACTAAATGACTTCTATAGTTTCATTACTTCTCATATGTTTCTTTCTCGGAATTCTCCTAATGAAACTCTGCTCGATCCTCTTTGATTCCTCTGTTGATTGTTGGAGTGGCTACATGTATCTAAGTGGTTAACACGAGAATGGGAATGTCTAAAGAATCTCTGAGATTAATAAAAATTAAATTTTTATGAAGATGATTCTTTCCGGTCTTTCTATAATCACATAGTGTGTACCGGTTATATATGATCCAGATCAAATAGACCTTCGAATAAGTGATCCGACTCTAAAACCACATCCAAACAAGGAAAAGGAAGTAGAGTTAAAATCACATATTCTAAGTCTATAAAATCCGAACTATATAGAACCTTATCGTATTCACTTAGTATTTATATACTTACCAGAAAAGATCTTATAAAATTTCCCAAAAGTTTATTTATGGCACCTAAAATAATCCTATGGTATTTTAATTATATATTTGATTCTTGAACTTCTAGATATGAGAAGTTAATAAATTTTTAGTTTGATCATTATAGCATCCTAAAATACTCCTATAGTATTTTAACCTTTATGTTTGGTTCTAGAATTCTTCTGGTACCTAGGTAAGTTTTAGACTTGTTGCAACACTACAATCACTTCCAAACACATGTTGGTCATATCTCAAATCAATACAGTTGATCAGGCTATATTGATCCCAGATATAATTACATAACTGTCCAGGTTTAATTGCAATGTCCAACATCCAAATACTTTTGTTTTGTTCTTCTTGTGATACTCATTCTAGTATATATATATATTCTGCATGTACTTATATTTTTATAAACTATTGTTATATTTTTAAAGTATAACTCTTGCTCAGAGTGTTTTTATGCTAATGTATTTATAGTGGTATATCTTTTATGACTGATATACTAAGTTCACTATAAACAATGCTCTGATACCAATCTGTCACACCCCCAAACCAGAACGGAGGAAACGTTCAGGAGCGGAGGATGTCATGTCAAGTATCACAACACATGCATTATAGTAATCAAAGTACAACAACCATTGCATTAATAATGTATAAGTTTTTACATAAGTGTTCATATACTAGATGTTCAACATCAAAAGTAGATGTAGTAAAAGAAAAAAGACGCAACACGGTACTAGGCCGTCTTCTCAAAAGCTCCGGGAGTGTACCTGTCTACTGGATTCCTGAGAATAGAAGTTATTTTGAAAGAGTGAATCAGCATTTAATCTGGTGAGTTCATAAGTATTAGTTTATAACTCAAATCCGTTTTCTCGTTATTTGACAAGGTAAACACCTTTTTCCCTAGAAAATCCTATATTTTCTGATCTAATATACGATAAGCAAACAGGGTAAAAGTTTCTGGTTTGTATTATAGTTTATATAAAATGATAAAGAAAAGACGTTTTCCAATACGAAAATAGTATTTCCGTATTTAAACTGGTAAAATATTGTATTATAGTTTTATAAAAATAAAACTTTGTGAAGTTTTACTTATTCATACACTAATAATTAAATTCAATACCAAATTGTGAGTTATTATAACCATGCTTGATGACCTAGGATCGCCTGAACACGACGTTATTCAGGCGTCGTAATATGGTACCACAGTTGTCTCCACAGGTCTGCCGACCTAGCTGTTGCAAGAAGCTCTGGTGCGGGATTGTTAGTCCCGTATAGATCCACACACAATTGTCACGCTCTCACTCAAGGAGACCCTGGTTATAATTTGCAGGACTTTTGTTTTATACTTAAATAAGTACATGAAGGTAGTCTCACAAGTGCTATATTGATGATTATGTATAGAATATTGATACGTTACTAGGCAATAAACACTCAGTAGGTCAGTTTCATAAACTATATAAAATATAGTTTATATGGTTGTTTTCTGAAGAATGTTTTCTACTCGTTTTCTGTTAAGTACTCTATTTGAATTCTGTTAAGTACCAATGAATGAGTTCTTTAAACTATACCTATTATAGTTTAACTGTGGTAATAATCGGTAATACTGTTATTCCAGAAATTTCACTGTTTGTACCAACTAGTACCAAACAGTTAGAAAACCATTTTATATTTATATAAACGTAATATTTATATAAATGTGATTAATTAGACCTTCGATTATATAACTTTACCCCAAGCCCAAAACCAAACAAGGAACAGGAAATGAGGTCAAATTATATAATCTAAATGTTTTGAATTCAATTTTTATAATTTACACATATATAAGTATGCAATTTTTGATAATTAAAACAATTTAAAATACTTTAAAAACATTTAAAATCATTTTAGATATTAAAACAATTTTCATTGTGTTATACTTGTATTACCCCCCCTAAAAACATTAAAAAGTTGGAGAAAGATATGGGGGTATGAACTCACTTGATAGTAGTGAAGAATTGAGTAGCACTTCGTTGCTAGAAAAGCATTATTTCTGAAAATCGGGCCTTGCGAGGGTTAAGATTTAGAAACCGAAAGAATATATTTTCGCCGACTTCTTGCGTCTCGGGATCTCTTTCAAATGTTGGATATGATACCGGGGCTTCAGGGGGTGGCAAAGAAGTTTGTAGGGGTAGAAAGTGTGAAAAAGTGTGAAATTTGGGAGTTCGGAAGAAGCCAGCGCGATGCCACGCGTCGGAACCGGAGTGGGCCACGCCTTCGGTCGAATCAGCAGGCGGACACGAGGCGACACGAGGCAATCTCGCATGCGAGGTGACGTGGCCGCCTATACACCATGCGAATTTTCCCGGTTTTCAAGATTTTTCGGTTTTTGTGCCCAAAACTTGCGAAATTTATAACTTTCTCATACGAGCTACGTTTTCGACGTTCTTTATATGCACGCGGATGTGAGATTATACTGTACGACTTTCGTTAAGACTTTGTCGGTTAATTTTGAGTTTATTTTTAATATTATTATTTTTAACAGACCGGGACAGGAAAATCCGTTAAAAATTCATAACTTCTTTATTCGAAGTCTGTTTTCGTCTGTCTTTTCACCGTTGTACTACGATTGACGAGACCTTTAATTCTCGTTGAGGTTGTGTCGGTTAAAAATCATTTAATCTTTATTTCGAGTTTTTAGCTGTATACTGCTATACTAAACTTTAGAAAAATCATAACTTCCTCATACGAAGTAAGATTTTGACGTTCTTTTTATCAAAAAGCTCTCGGTTTAACATATTCTACAACTTTCATTTAGATTGTTAAGGCTAAAAAGCATTTTATTGAAAACTCACTTTTTATGATGAACAGTGTTTTGCCGGTTTTGTCGCGGATCTTTGATTGGTCATAACTTCTTCGTTATAACTCGGATTTTAGTGTTCTTTATATTTTTAGAAACCTTGTTACAATATTTACCACTTTGTTAATCCCAATTAAGATTTGTTGAGAGAAAAACTTAGAGACACACTTGATCAAACGTTAGAACAAGTAGTATTGCGGAATAGTTAATCTCGAATGATCTAAAAGCTCAACAATAATATTAATAAGTTAGAGAGTTAGTTGCAGAAAAGTAAAGTAATAGAAATGAAAACAATAATTATATCAAGTATACACTTAAGTTGATTCATAACATGGAATGCATTCAAACCAAGTTAATAAGGAAGATCAATCTTAGTGATTAAGTCACAGAGGACTTGCTCCGGAGAGAGGTTATAATCAGTTATGTTCTAGTAAGAATTGAGAGTAAGAAGTGATGTGTAGATAAAGAGAGAAAAGATAACTTCAGAGAAGTGTATTCAGAATAGATAGATGTGTGTAAGTATATTGAATACAAAGAGTATGAGCTCTATTTATAGAGACTCACGATGTACACTAGATTACCTCTCTAAGAGTAGCCATGCAAGGCATATTGGACAATAGAGAGTGTTTCAGAAATAAAGACTAAGTAAAGTAATCTAGCTAAAGTGATTGCGGTATGAAGAGACTCCAGTTACGGTTGAAGGTGAAGAAGTTGACTGCGGGTGCTGATTGATTGCGGTAGCTGAAGGGGTTGCGGTGGCTGAAGTTCAAGAGGGTCACTTTTTATGATTCAACAATTTCCCCCTAAGTGACCTCTTTAACTTTTGTTCAGCTATCAAGTTTGAGGAACTTGATCAGGATCCACCAAAACTTCCTGATGTTCTCCAACCAAGTGATTCTTCTTAAGATTTCAAACTTGACTTCTGCGGTAGTGTGCTTCGATCTTTCAACTGCGGTTCGGCAGATGTCAAGTTGCTTCTTGGTGAGACGATGCATGGCAGTCATTGGAATGAAGTATTTGACATTATCACCCTTCCTTTTGAAAATGACTCCAAGTTCAGGAAAGTTGGTTGCACCTAAGGATCTTTCTTCATAACCTTCGGTAGGCATCGGTGCAGGATCGAGAGGAGGTAGATCAAACTTCTTGGCAATGATAGGGTAGATATCTGCATCGATCTTGGCAAAATCACAGACCGTTTCCTTCAGAAAAGTATTGGCCTTTTCAAGCGCAATCTTCATTTTTAGGTGCTTTTCTGACTTGTTTTGGAACACCTTGGCAATAAGAAAGATTTCTTCCGGATTCATACAGGGAAAGTCTGCCTGGGTGCGGATATATTCATGCTCCCTTTTAGTGAGGGTATACTGGATGTAGTCAGCCTTCATGAACTTCCGGATTTTGTAGTTCTTGACTGCGGATGGTCTATCGTTAGACCATATATTTTCAATGGAAGAGGCATGTTTAGCATGAAAAAGACTAAGTCTCTCAAATTCCATTGGCAGTCTTTTGTGCTCAGGAAGGCTGCGGTCGAATTGCTCAAATACTATGAAGTATTTGGCATTTGGAGAAATTGGGGCATTCCAGTAGCCATCAGTAAGGGGTTCAGCATAGGTGAGGTGGGGTCTGTAATCTTCGTCCAACAGTCTGCGGTGAGGATTGATCCAAGAGTTTATCAAGGATTCGTCCATCATTGTATCAAAACCGCATTCTCTCCATATAAGCTCTGCATGTTTGGCTGCCTTCCAATCTTTCTTCCTTTGGGTGGTGGCAGGAGAGTCAGTTGAGCTTGGGGAGGACATGTGTTCTACCAGGTTTTTGAAGTGAGGGGGAGTCTCTGGTTTTTCAGGAGTGACCTTCTCTTGCGGTGGAGTGTTATGAGGAGGTGGAGTATGATAAGATGGTTGTGGTGAAGGCTGCGGTGTAGGAATTTTCTCTGTGATGATCGGGGGGCTCTGATGTTGAGAGATTGATTGGTCGGAGTGATGGACCTCTTCTTCTTCTTCACTTCCCCCTCTTGAGGAATTTAACGTAGGGGATTCCTCAAGCCATTTTTTAAGGCCACCAACCTTGGCGTAGACTTCTTCAAATTGGGCTTTCAGAGCATCTGCCAACTGTTGATTATTGGGAATAGAGGGGTTGAAGAGTAGTTTGTGAATGTCCTTGGTGAGCTGAAGAATTTCGGGACCATGGAAGTTAGAGGACAGGGATCGTTGCAGTCTGTTGATCGTGGCTTGAAGAACTGAGATAGTGGACTCATACGCAGTGTGAGTCTCAGCTATCAGTTTTTGAGACTGTGTAACTTGATCCGCAATGGCTGCTTGGAGATCCGTTTTGATTGCGGTCACCTCAGTGATGAGGCTATCCGTAGCAGCCATAAAATCCTTATGATCTGCTTTGCGGTTGTTGTCAAGGGACCGGATCCCCATTTCCAGTTTGAGAGAAATTCTCTCAGCAGCCAAGCGCTCCCTTGTTTCCAAGCGTTCTATACGTTCGATCAGTGACTGCGGCCCGGGGGTATCGTCTGGTTGCGGTTGAGTTGGCTTGACCGCAGCTAAGATCTGATCGACTTTAGCTTGTAAGCTCAAAAATTCTTTTCTGGTGACAACATTCTTTTTCTTTTTCTTCTTTTCTTTGGGTTTAGAAGTCGAATGGTGAGAGCCACTGGATTCCTCTTCCTCATCGAACATCATGAGGTCATCATCAGAAGGACTTGGCTTGTTTACCTGCTGAATGTCTTCATCATCAAGACCGAAGGTGGGAGCAGAACTGACTTCTATTGCGGTTCCTTCGTCTTGGGATTCATGGACTGTTGGAGTGGGAATTAGATTTGGAGTTGGAGTAGGAGTTGGAGTTACTCTGGAGGTGCCTGCAGCTTCACCTGTTGCTTGAGCTTTAAGGATCGTTTCAGCCATATCGGTCATCCAGTCTTGAACCTTTTGAATAGTGGCTACGGTATTGGCATTGCTGATTGCATTTGCCCAATACTTTGCCACTGACTGGATTTCTTGCTCATTTTGCTGTTGATGCTTGATCTGTTGTTCCTTGCGGGCTTGGAATGCCCTCCTGAAAGCAGCATATTTCTTGATTTCTGACTCAGTTACCGGATTGTACCGTAACCATGAGTCATTGGATTCATCGCCGTCAAAACCTTGGAAACGCACCGAAGTGTCCTTCGGGTTCACGGATCCTTGCACGTTTGTGCCCACCGTGCCTAAACCACCTGCTGTGGATGTAAGCAGAGTAGGATTTCCTAAGCTTTCTTGGTCTCCTTGACCCATGGTCAAGTTTGGCCTCGGCTCAGTTCTGGCATGGGCGGAAGAAGTGCCCTGCGGTTGGGAAGGTGTTTGAAGTGTTTGGGTGACATTCAAAAGGATGGAGTGTAACTCCTCAGGGGAAAAGAAATGCAGTCGGGAAGCCCTGGAGACCTTAGGGCGTGCACCAGTGTCATCCTCGTGGGAGTGAACTGGTGGGGGACTCTCCACGATGTTTCGAATCAGACTCACTTTCTGAGTCTGATTGGAAAATGATGGTGGTGTTGAATGGGTGTGCGGCCACCCCAAGGACTACCTGAGCCTTTTGAGAGGCTTCAGTATCAGTCCGGTCACGCATTTGGCCAGAGGTATCGGTTTTTCTTTTCTTAAGGATAGCAATTGGTTGCCTATCCTCATCAGAATCACTATCAGGTGTGGTTGCGGTGGGTTTGATTTTACGTTTCTTGGTGGGTGTGGTTCGTTTGGGAGCATCCTTCTTGGGAGTTCTTTGTTTCTTCTTGGTGGCCAATTGCTTTCTTCTTTGAGAAAGATTGGAGAGAGTAGTGGAAGAAGGGACTGCGGTACCTTCAGGGTTAATGATTGCGGATGGGTTCTGAAGAGGCGGGGTAGGAAGGTTTGGGGCAATACCTTCCGTAGCCTCAATATGGTCTGAGACATCAGCAGTCTCAAGACCCAGAGTAGAAAGAATGTGGGTGGGAAGTCTTCTAATTGGTCCAAAAAGAGATTGATCAGAAGATGGATTGTATCTTTTAAGATCCTTAGTGACAAAGAAATTGATGTCACTGCCCATGTCGATTCCAGCGTCCGCATGAAGGTCTGAGATGCAGAGTGACCAGAACCTTGCAAATGTGAGCTCGGTTGGGTTCTCCCTTGGGCTCTCTTTGGGAATGTATTGAAGAAAGTCATCCCATAGGATCTGTCCGTAATTTACATCGTGTCCTGTGAATATGCTCCACACTAGCTCCAAAAGCTTGAGTCCCATATTGTCTGTGCCTCCGGTTCTGCCGGATAGACTGCGGATGATGTAGTGGCAAACAAACTGCCAGACCGCAGGTAATTGGTTTTTCTTGAATTCACCAATTCCTTTTATCTTTTTCTGATAGCCCATTTGGTAAAGGGCAGAGGTAACGTCCGTCATGGAAGGAGAGAAAATCTTGATGGAGGGATGAACCAGAAGGTTTATTGAAGAAAGAAACTTTTCTTTGGACAGAATGACCAAAGAATCGTTGATCAGGTTAAGATGAACTTCTTGAGGGTTTTCGATTGGGCGATAAGCAGAGAATGCACATTTGAAAAGGGTTGATATTGGGACAACATCTGTGAAAGCATCAAAGGGGCCAAACAGGGGATGATTCTAGGATGGATGATCTTCGAACACTGCTCGAAAGTTGCTTGAAGCAATCGTTGGAGAATCTGAACCAGTAGGATTCACTGAACCTGAAGCCTTGGATTGTTTCTTGGATGCACCGGATTTCACCATTTTAGGAGCTTGAGAGAAGAAGTAGAAAAAACAGAGTTCTTGAAGGATTTGAGAGGGAAGGTTCAGAGTTCAGAAAGCGTAAAGTGATTTTGGGGAAGAAGATGGGTTTATAAAGGGATGAAATTTTTTTTTAACCCTAGATAAAAAAAATAAGGTAAACGTCGTTTGGAGGGAATCTTTTGAATCGAAGATTAAATCTCAGCCACAAAAAAGAAATGATTTAAAAGGATTTTTTTTGAGATTTGACAAATGAGGGTTTGCGTTTAATGTAACGTCAGACGTGCATCAATACGTCAGGTGATCGTGGGGTGAAGGGAAAGGAAGTTGTAACGGATGGGACGTTCTGGGTAAGCGGAAAAGACAAATTAAGGATGTGATTATGAAATACGTTCTTTTTGTCATCATGCCTAAAAATAGGTCTGACACAAGGTTTATTCAGAAAGAGAATGAGACAGTTTCTCAAGGGAATGTTTTTTTTTATTTAATGTTTTATTTAATGAAGGATCATTAAATAGCATACAAAGATTCAAAGGTTGATGAAACAGTTGAGAAATTATCAAAGTGATCGCGGATGGAAACTGCATTGCGGTTGGAAAGTTCATTGCGGTTGGAAACTTCATTGCGGTTGGAAACTTCATTGCGGTTGGAAACTTCATTGATGACTGCAGTAGAAGAAACTGAGGAGAGCACTTGTACAAGAAGTTAGTAATAAGAAATAATAAGGACCCATGAAAAATAAGTATGATATATGGTTGCGGTACCTAGACTGCGGTACCAAAACCATCTATCATAATTAACTTTCAGTTAGAACCGCAACGGAGACCAAGGATGGTCTGCGGTATCTATCAATTCAAAAAGAATTGCGGGTTGGGATTCATCATTCCTAACATTTGCAGGAAGGTGTTAAGTTTAGTGGAGTCGAGCGCTTTTGTGAATACATCAGCAATCTCTTCATGAGAACGAACAAAGATGAGTTCAATGTTACCTTTCAAGATGTGGTCTTTGATGAAGTGATACGGTAGTTCAATATGCTTAGTCTTGGAGTGCTGAATAGGATTGTGAGAAATAGCAATAGCACTTTCAGAGTCACAATATATCAGTATCCGCAACATTCTGTATCCGTAGTCCATAAGTTGTGTCTTCATCCATAGGACTTGTGAACAACAGCTGGCAGCGGCCACATATTCAGCTTCTGCGGTAGACATAGATACACAACTTTGTTTCCTTGAAGACCAGCTGACGAGTCTTCCACCTAAAAATTGACATCCTCCTGAGGTACTTTTGCGGTCTAATATGTATCCGGCATGATCCGCATCTGTGAAAGCTTGCAGGCTGAAGTCGTTGCCTGCGGGGTACCATAGACCAAGAGATTTGCTTCCTTTCAGGTACCGTAGTATCTATTTGGCTGCAGTCATATGTGACACTTTTGGGTCAGCCTGATACCTTGCACATACACATGTTGCAAGCACAATGTCTGGTCGGCTTGCGGTGAGATACATTAGAGAGCCAATGATACCTCTATAAGTTTTGTGATCCACAAGTTCTCCAGAGGGATCAGCAAATATCTTATAACCAAATGCCATGGGGACCTTAGCCGAAGAACAATTGTCCATAGAATATTTCTTTAACAGTTCAGTGGTGTATTTTTCTTGATGAATGAAAAATCCTTGTGGGATTAGTTTCACTTGAAGACCTAGAAAGAAGTTAATCTCTCTATTCATGCTCATTTGGAACTTGTTAGTCATGAGCTTAGCAAATTCATTCACCATTTCTTGATCAGTTGATCCGAAGATGATGTCGTCCACATATATTTGAACGAGCATAAGGTGGTTACCATTTGCTTTTCTAAATAATGTGGGGTCAATCACTCCTCTCTTTTACCCGGATGAGACAAGGAATTCAGAAAGAGTCTCATACCATGCTCTTGGGGCTTGCTTCAGACCGTAGACTGCTTTTTCAAGCTTGTAGCAGTGGTCTGGGAATTCAACATTTTCAAAACCTGGAGGTTGCCGAAGGTAAACCTCTTCTTTTAATTCCCCATTGAGAAAGGCACTCTTAACGTCCATTTGGTGTACCTTGACATTCTTGTGGGCTGCGTATGCTAGGAAGATCCGGATAGCTTCCATGCGTGCTACCGGAGCATACGTTTCATCGTAGTCAATGCCTTCAAGTTGACTATACCCCTTTGCAACTAGCCTTGCCTTGTTTCTGACTACCACACCAGATTCATCCAGCTTGTTTTTGAACACCCATCTAGTGCCAACAATGGTGTGACCATGTGGCTTCGGAACGAGCTGCCAAACTTTGTTTCTTTGAAATTCTTCTAGCTCTTCTTGCATTGCAGCTATCCAGTCTGGTTCGAGCAAAGCTTCTTTGATCGTTATTGGCTCTACCGAGGACATAAATGCTGCGTAATGGCAGTGGTCAGATAGGTCCTTGGAAGACCGAGTCTGGATACCTGCGGATGGGTTGCCAATGATTTGACCTGGTGGGTGGTCCTTCATCCATACGTGTAGATGGGGCTGCATATGATCAGCAGCTACGGTAGAGGGAATATCATCAACATCAGAAGATTCTGCGGTTGGAGATGGCAGTTCCCCCTGGACTTGAGAACATCCTGCTGAGTCATCTTGGTTTGTTGGAACGAGAATGGAATTTTCTTGAGCAGTTGGAAGAGGTTCCCCCTGGATTGCGGATGGGAGTTCCTCTGGAACCTGAGAAGGTTCCCCCTGGACGGTGGATGGGAGAGTGATAATCCTTGGGTCGGATCTCGTGTCAATATTCTCTATGAGTTCATCATCCGAATCTGAAGATACGTTTGATGGTAATGATTCTCTCCGGATAGGAACTTGAGCAGCATCAAGTACTGGAACCTCGACGGTTGTTGCTTGATCCGGAGTAGAGCTTTCCCCCTCAACTGGAGAGGTGGAAGTATTGAGAGATGCTACTTCAGATAGAGATGGTCCAGAAACTTCAACGTGTTGTTGTTGAGCTGCGGGTGACACAAGAACTTCGGATAATTTCGCCATTTCAACAGGATCGAAAAGATCGTCATAATTGACTTCAACTACATTTAAAGGACCTGAAGAGGCAGGAATATCGATTTCCATGATTGCGGTGGTTTCAGTGGATGGAGTGGCGTTGCGGATGTGAGAATCATCAAATTTCACATCAAAGCTTTCAATGATCAGCCTTGTACGTCTGATGAGCACTCTATAAGCAACCTTATTGGTGGAATAACCAAGAAAGATGCCTTCATCAGACTTCGGTGCAAACTTGTTAAGCTGATCTCGGTTCTTGATCCCGAAACATCTACACCCAAAGATATGAAAGAAGCGAACATTTGGCTTGCGGTTGTTAAGGCCCTCATAAGGTGTTTTGTTGAGACGTTTGCACACAATGCTTCGGTTTTGAACAAAGCATGCGGTGGCTACAGCTTCAGCCCAGAAGTAGAGAGGAAGGTGTGCGAAGTTGAGCATAGATTTGGCTGCTTCTACTAGAGTGCGGTTCCTTCTATCTACTACCCCATTTTGTTGCGGTGTGTAGGGAGCTAAGAAGTTGTGAGAGATGCCCTTGGACACCAAGAAACTGTTGAAGAGATGATTAGTAAACTCGGTTCCATTATCACTGCGGTTCCTTCTTACTGGAAGCTTGATCTGAAGTTCGATCTCTTTGATGAAGTTGATGAAAATCTGCGATGTTTCTGAGTTGAGTCTGAGGAAGAAGACCCATGTGAAGCGTGTAAAGTCATCTACAATAACCAGTATGTATTTTTTATGATTGAGACTGGCTACGGTAGATGGACCGCAGAGATCAATGTGCAATAGCTCCAGTGGTTAAGAAATTGAGGAGTCCATTACCAGAGGGTGACTTGCTTTGGACTGTTTACCACATTCCCAAGCCGGACCAAGAGTATCGTTGCTAAATTTGAGAATAAGGAGACCTCTGACTAGTTCTCCTGTGACCAAGTTGTTGATGTACCTGAAGTTGAGATGGGCTAGCTTGCGGTGCCATAGCCAGCTGACTTCGGATACGGCTTTGGATAGGAAGCACAACTGCGGTCGACCAATGATCTGAGAGACATCCAAAGGATACATAGTACCTTCGGATCTGGATTTGATCAGACACGTGTTCCTATCACTTGTCATTACGTAGCAAAATTGATCATCAAATTCAACTCGATGTCCTGCTTTACATAGTTGGCCTACACTGATGAGATTGTGTTTAAGGCTTTCTACATAGGCAACCTTCTGAATAGAAAAGTTCCCCGTAGTGAGAACACCGTAACCTCGGATGACCCCATTCGCATTGTTGCCGAACGTGACATTTCCACCATTGCATATAGGCCTCAAATCCCGAAGGTATTCTAACCTTCCGGTCATGTGCAAGGAGCAGGCATTGTCAATTAACCATTCTTCTTCTTGTTCCTCTTTGCACAAAGCCTGAGAATTACACGGTTAGTTTAGGCATCCAAACTAGTTTGGAGCCTAGGGCAATTGGTGAGTTGCAGAATGATGCATGGACCGAGGTTGCAGGGATGGGTCTGTTGTCAACTTTTAATCCTAGTCCTGGATGTTTGTGTGGAATTGGAGTGTTGTGAGTTTTAGAAAAAGTACGAGGTTTCTGACTCCGACTAGATTTGACATGAGATGAATCCTTTTGACAACTACACTGACATTTACAAAAAGAGATTTTGTTATTTGATCTGACACTATTCTTGGTCAGCGGTTTATAGGATGAATTGGACTTGTTACCGGTCCGAGGTTGGTGATCCCTGACATGACAGTTGTTGGGTTTTGAAAAAGTTTGTTTTTGAAAAGGATTGGCACGTGCAAATCTTTGAGTCCTTTTTGGTGGATTTGGTAGAATCCCCTTCCATTTGTTGAAATTTTGACGTGACTTTGAAAGTGTTGGAGTGGGTAAAATCCCTTTCCATTTAGGATCACTTGAGGAATAGACCTGAAAACCATTGTTTCGAAAAGACTGAACACCCTTTTGGGTTGTGTCAGAAGAAGCAGGAGTGACTTTTGAAGCTGGACTTTCCTTTTTGTTTGTTTTCTTGGAGGGAGAGATTTTTGAAAAGTAGTGTGAGAAAACAAATTTTTCTGGACTCTTGGACTTTGGAATTCTGACATGTTTCTTATTTTTTGAAAAAGTTTGTCTATTTGTGCTTCGAGATCTAGTTTCCTCTTTGAAGGCCTTTTTGGCCAAGGATTTTGGTGAACCGCAGTCATTGTTGTTCAACTGCGGTTTCCTGGAATTCTTAGAATGATTTTGAAAACGTGGGCTTGAGTCATCCGAACTTGATGATTCTGGGGTCTGTGAGCATTGACCCACTTCAAAGTTCTCTATAGGTAATTCATGATGAATCGCCTGAAGGGTCACGGTTCCTTTTACTGAGGACTGCGGTAGTGGAGATTTGACTACTACAGAGTAAGTCTTAGTTGGGACTTCAGTGGGACTTGCTGTCTGAGGGCAGAGATGGAAAGTCTTTTGAGATTTTGGGGCCCTCAATGACAATTTCTTCATCAACTACGGATGAGGTTTGAGAATTTGGGTAAATGGTGCCACAGATAGGAATTTGATCACTTGTATGACCCGAAACCTCAGGCACAATTTCCTCAATGACACAATTATTTCTTAGATTATGGAGTCTACCGAAGTGAGTTTTGATGTCTTCGGGGAAGGTCTTGTCATTGACTGGGAAATGAAATTCTGGGTCTGGAGGGACATACAGTCTGTCTTTGTTGAACCGGGGTGAGGAATCCATTGCGGTAGGATATCCATTTGACCAACCCCAATTGTATGTATTGTCCACAGTGCCATTATTTACCAAATTTTCAATAGCTTCACTTTCATTGAACAGTTTTTCGATTAAAAGATTTAAGCATACAATTTCATTATGAGCTAAATCTTTTTGGTTCAAAGTTATCTCTAATTGCGTTTCACTCAGCATTCTTGCATCTTTCTCTAACTCTAAGTCTTTTTCTAACATAGCCATTTTGAATGTTTTGTTATCCAGGCGTCCTCTCACATGGATCATTTCTTGGGACGCAATGTTCTTCTCATCTAAGGCTTTGTTATAGTCTGTAAGGACGGCAGCACAAGTGTCATTAAGATCATCTATGTAGGGCTGACAGTCATGCATGCTATAGTTTAGAGTTTGGATCATAAGTTTTACCTGTTCGACGATGCTTAGAGTTCCATCCTTTGCCATGTAGCAGTAGTTCTTTTCCAGCTTTGTAGACCCATCATCATCCGCAGTTGCCAGCATGCAGATCTTCCATTTTCCTTTGACACTGCTGATGGCTTCATCTTCGTCTCTGGATGACCAAACTTGATGGTCTCTTTTGACATTGGCTACGTATTCCCTTGCTTTTTCCTTATCTTCCAACTCTTGAGCCATTCTAAGGTAGAATGCTCTATCTTTTACTACATTGGCCTTACAGTCTCTTGCAAAGTGATTCTCTTTGTTGCATTTATGACAAATCGCGACATCAGTCTTGTCTTCAGAGGTAGTACCGGAGTCAGTGGTTGGAGTAGACTGCGGTACCTCCTTTGGTTGATTATTTTGAGATTGTGGTGGTGGATGAGGACTTTTGGGATATCGAGGATGGTTATTCTGGGAACTGAAGTTACGGTTAAATGGAGGTTTGTTGAACTGTTGATTCTTACGGAAGGAAGGAGGTGGTAGACGGTTGAACTGTTGGGTAACCAGAGCAATTGCCTTCTGAAATTCTTCTTCATCATCATACTCTGAATCAGCTTCGTATGACTGCGGTGGAGTGTCATACGAGGGAGAGTAGAGTGACTGCGGTGGGGCCTGTGCTATGAGAGCAAGTGGTCCTCCGAAGTCAGCACAGTCTTTGAGTACGGTGGATTCTTGTGCTTGCAGCTCTCCATAGAGCTTGTAGAGTGATAATGAGTGAATCTTTCTATTGCCCTGGACTATCATCTTAGCCGTAGTCCAATGTCTTCCAAAACCATTAAGAAACTGAAGGTTTGTTTCATGGTTACTGCGGATGGTGCCCGCATTGGATAACTTTGTGACTATCAGATTGAACCTTTTGAAGGAGTCTTCCAAACTTTCGCCGGTATGAGCTTTGAAGTTGTTGAACTCATTGAGTGCGGTAGTAAGCTTCTTGTCTTGTGCTTGTTCTGAGCCTTCGTATAGATTCTTGAGAACTTCCCAGATCTCTTTTGCTGATTTGCAATTTATGATAATATCGAAGTTGTCAGGAGCAACTCCACAGGAGATTTCATAAAAAGCAACAACATCATTTTCCATTTTATCGAGATCATCCTTGGTGGGACGGCTCATAACTGGTTGTCCTCCTCCTAGTCTGGTTGTAGCGCTGTCAGTTTGGACTGGTGTAAGGACTGGGACATGTGGTCCGTCTTCTACGGATCGCCATACATCTCTACCAAGTCTCCATAAGTATCTTTCCATTCTTTGTGACCAGTGATGATATTCATTTGCTACCAGTATTGGGGTTCGGTTAGAACCGCCAACACTGTTGGAAACATTTAGAGATAACGATTGTGCCATTTGAAATTGTTTTTTTTTTTTTGAAGAAATAAGCTTTTTAGTGGTATAGAAGGCCCTTTGAAAATCAGAGTTCCGTTTTCAAAAAGCAACCACTATGGCTCTGATACCAATTATTGAGAGAAAAACTTAGAGACACACTTGAACAAACATTAGAACAAGTAGTATTGCGGAATGGTTAATCTCGAAGGATCTAAAAGCTCAACAATAATATTAATAAGTTAGAGATTTAGTTGCGGAAAAGTAAAGTAATAGAAATGACAACAATAATTATATCAAGTATACACTTAAGTTGATTCATAACATGGAATGCATTCAAACCAAGTTAATAAGGAAGATCAATCTCAGTGATTAAGTCACAGAGGACTTGCTCCGGAGAGAGGTTATAATCAGTTATGTTCTAGTTAGAATTGAGAGTAAGAAGTGATGCGTAGATAGAGAGATAGAAAATATAACTTCAGAGAAGTGTATTCAGAATAGATAGATGCGTGTAAGTATATTGAATACAAAGAGTATGAGCTCTATTTATAGAGACTCACGATGTACACTAGATTACCTCTCTAAGAGTAGCCATGCAAGGCATACTGGACAATAGAGAGTGTTTCAGAAATAAAGACTAAGTAAAGTAATCTAGTTAAAGTGACTGCGGTATGAAGAGACTCCACTTGCGGTTGAAGGTGAAGAAGTTGACTGCGGTAAGGGGTTGCGGTGGCTGAAGTTCAAGAGGGTCACTTGTTACAATATATATATATATATATATACATATATATATATATATATATATATATATATATATATATATATATATATATATATAGAGAGAGAGAGAGAGAGAGAGAGATAGAGTTTGGATGAAATTTTGAGAGGAATCAATAACTCTAGGATTTACCCCTAGAAGTCTATTTCTACGCTACAGATAGAATCCTAGAAGGATTGAAACTCTTAAGGTTAATCCTTATCTGATTCAAATCTGAGTTATCCCTATCAGGGAGCTAGCCAAAACCATCCACCTCTTTGCTTTTGAAGCATGTGGAATATTCCATTTCATCACAACAAATTAGTTCATATTCAAGTTCTTTAATTAATTAAATCAGTTTAATTAATTCCAAAATAATTTCCAATTAATTTATTAATTCCTTAAAAACTAAAAACTTATTTTTCCCTATTTCCTAATTGCTACTTGGGCCCCGAGCCCAACCCAAAAGGGCCCTACTAATATTAAAAATATTAAAAAAACTGTTAATGACCATTGAGACTATTTCTAACTGTCTCCCACTTAGACAAGTCATTATCTTTTTAGTATAAAAAACTTTCACAAACAATCAACAAAGAGTTGTCATCCAATGCAACTACCAAACTCTGATTAGAAACCAAAATTCAGTCCTTAAGACTAGTGATTAATTATTCCTTCATTCTAGATATATCTATGAAGAAGAGACATGAATAAGGGTTAATCTCAACATTTAACATTCTATTTTCCAAATAACGATTTGTGACAATGCATCTAAATTCTAAATCAAACACATAAATTTAGTTAGGGCCCGACCAAACACTTCATATCTCAACACCAAATCATCGAGGGTCCCATAAATATTGTAAGAACCCAACATTTAAAGAGAGTTGACTTTTATTCAAATATTGACCAGAAGGACAAAATGGTCATTAAAGAGGATTTTGTAAATTTATGAAGTTGTGACTTCATGAAAATGGATAAGATTAGCTTAAGTCACTTATATGAGATTAGATAAGTTAGTTGAAGAGTAGAAATGCATGAGAAGATTCATTTTGGCTAATAGGTGAAATGGTTAATTTTATGCTTTTTGGCCAAGTTTTTAACTTAATAGATTAAGACTCGTATTAAGTCCATATATCACACCCCAAATCGGAACGGCGGAAACGTTCGGGGGTGGAGGATGTCATGTCAAGTATCACAACACATGCATCATAGTAATCAAAGTAACAACAACCATCGTATTGCTAATATAATATTTACATTATGTTCAAAACATTACTTGAAATACATAAAAAGTACAACAAAAGATAAGACGTAAACCTCCGTCTTCGCAAAACCTAGAAGAGAGTACCTGTCTACTAACGACCCTGAGAATACATATGGTTTGAAAAAGTTTTAACATTAAAGTTGGTGAGTTCATAAGTATTTTTTTTATAGAAAGTATATCCTTTATTCTCTTGATAAGTTCGCCAGTTCCTCCAGAAAATCCTATATTTTCTGCTGATAAATGATAAGTAAAATGACTCATGATTGTTCCATCTACGAGTACTTAGTAAATACAAGTCATATACATTTAGATCAAACAGATAGTTGACTGTGTGGTTCTGCCCCAAGGCCACAACCAAACAAAGAACAGGAAATGAGGCGGATTCCACACATCCCACTATCTGTCAGATCTTTATGTATCTAACCCTGACGTATTCACTAAGTACATTTAGCATTACGTTTAATGATCCTTTAATTTGAAGACGTTTCTTAAGAAAATCCTATATTTTCTTAATAAGTAAAATGACTGAAGTTAATCCGTCTGTAATCATTCGATGAATACTAATTATATATAATACAAATCGATTAGACAGTTGAATGTGTGAATCTTCCCTAAGCCCACAACCAAACAAGGAATAGGGAATGAGGCGGAAGTCACACATTCCACTGTCTATCGGATCTTTATTATATATAATCGTAATGTATTCATCAAGTAATTACATAATTAACGAATCTCTGGTAAAATGGTAACCACAATAGTTCCTTCTATAATCACTAAGTTTATACCAACTATATATAAACTAATATCGAACGGACAGTTGAATGTGTGTATCTACCCTAAGAACACAACCAAACAAGGAACAGGTAATGAGGCGGAAGTCATACATTCCACTACCTATCAGATATTATTTATATATAATTTGAATGTATAAACTAAAGAATTATAGAATTAACCATAAGGGTCCTTTACGTAATACTAGTTTAATATTAAATATTAAACCTTTTGTAAATAAGTTTATCTTCCAAAATAACGATGTAAACCATAGAAAATCCTATACTTTCTATAAAACCGATTTGTAGTCTTTAACGCTCCAAGACCGAGAAGCACAAGTATAATTACCATACATAGCTTAATGATACTCAGTTTTGTTTATCAATAACCCTATCTGAACATGTAATTACCCTGAAAACTCGACGTGACGATACTACCCTCCTATGATCAATTAGTACACACGAGTTATATAATACCGAGATCGAATAGACAGTTGAATGGGTGAATCTGCCCTAAGCCCACAACCAAACAAGGAACAAGAAATGAGGCGGAAGTCACACATTCCACTGTCTATCAGACTTCAATTTTATCTAACCTTATTGTATATACTGAGAAATCATATAGTTAGTATTCGTTGAGAAAGTTTAAGAAAAGCATATCTTTATGTAAATAATTAGTTAATACTATTGTGAATATTCATTATAAGCATACTAATGCAAAGTAAGTCCCGTATAAATCTACACACCAACTAGCGCTCTCCCTTATGAAGACTGTGGTTATAATTAAGATTCGAACGGATATCCTGTTGGGTTTTGAGCATTCTAACACTCCTATGGTGTACATGCAACCCTATAAACCTTGGATCTATGTTTTCTCTATTATACATGCAAATATTAACTATTCCAAGGTTTCATCCTAACTAGCATATTATGAAGCACTTATACTACAAAGTTCTAGTTAGATGACATACCTTTTGATGTAACTTGAGGTCTTCAAGCTTTAAGAGCTTAGCCCCAATAGTGTGGAAGCCTCAAATGGAATCACAAATCACCAAAACACCTTGGAAGAACTTGAGAGAATATGTATGCACACTAAAATCGGCCCACTCTTATTTTCACACACTTGTGCCAATTTTGTGAGCCAAGGACCCCTTTATATATTATGGAGGATTAGGGTTACATCCATGTAAACCCTAATACCCATGACCTTTCATTTACATAGGATCCATGGGTTAAAAGCTCCATGGACCATCCATGAAAGCTTAGCCCAACCTAAATGAACTTGGCCCATTCCATATATATAAGAGTCCATATTTAATTAGTTCTTTTTGATCACTTAATTAATTCTAAATTAATTCTAGATCAATACTAATTAAATAATATGATTCCATATTAATATATTAGAACTTATAATATATTAATATAAATCATAAATATACTATTCTCAAAAGACTATCCATATAAATTGTACCGGTGAAGTGCAACCCAAATGGACCATGCCGGGTCGGGTCAAGTACATACCAAATATAGTTATGGACTTAGACATTAATCCAACAGTCTCCCACTTGGATAAGTCTAAAACTATTATTGAGTATGACTTCAAAACCTAACTGGCAATCGTAGCTCTTAAAGCCGCTGTCGAACTCTAACATTGTCAATGACTTGTCCATTAGATAAGGGATCATATATTCATCCATTCTAGATATCATATGGACTGAGACATGGATTATAATCATTCTCTCTGTCTATTTGTTGTTTCCCGATTTTCGATTTATGATGACTGACTGATTGAACAAATCAAATCAGTCTTGGCTTGGCCAAGCACTCACATGTGTCATCGCTAAATCATCGAGGGGCCCACAGATATCGCTTTTACCCCGAAGGTAAAAGGAATGGATAAACTTCGACTCATATGGCTTGTTCTACTACTTGTTGAATCATACACAAAGGCACGTTTTATAACATCGAGTTACCAAATGCATTTTCGTGCAATCAATGTATAACCAACTCATAGTAACAACTCATATCTCTAGGTTTGAAGAATATAAGATATTATCGTCTCATGATCACTCGTGATAAAATCCATGAAGTGATTCAAATGAGCGCGGGTTGAATCCAATACTCAGAACTTATGAGCACTCATGAGTGTTGTAGCACCACTTTGTCCACCAACTTGGACCTCTACAAACCAACCCATGACAGTCTTGATTCATATCTACTTCCAACATATGACCGACTGTGGATGGTATGAATAACTTAATCATTCAGGAAGAGCGACTTAGTTATTCTGGAAGTCAAAACATGCAAAGTGAAACACAATAATAAATGAATCAAATATGGTATCAAACCCTATGAATATAAATAAACACTTTTATTTATCACCATACTGATTACTCATTATTCATTGTTTCGGTTTTATCAACTTTATACTTGAATTAAAAACACTAGTTGTCCCATGCTCCAAGCATGTACACTATGTTTTTCTTAAACAATAGCTTTGCCATACACCAAGTATGCACTCTATGTTTGTCTATGATCCTTACTTTGTCAAATAAACCAATTGAACATAATTTCAAAGATTCTAATTTCACACTCCCAAATCCTTATCGAAAAATGTGAGAATTTCAAATTCCTATCATTTATCGAAATCTGTTTAGATTTTAAACTTATATGCACTGACCCTCCTGTAATGAATATGTACAAAGTCACAAAGACTTGTCAACAGTCATTATAAGGTATTCCAATGGAGATCAACTCCATGGAAACTAAGTCTCATATTCAAAGTACATTGCTTTGGACATGCTTCTTGCATTAAGTTTTCTAATCTTACACAGATAACTTCCACCTATGGAGACAACTCCATATTCTCATTTTGACTATCACTTCTGAACAAGAGATGCCTCTTTTCAGAATATGTCAATATGGTCCTTCCAAAATTAGCACTATACTTCCAACTGTCCCTGAGCAACCAATCTTTGGTAAACCTCAGATTGTCCTCGACAATTGCTTAATCATTTTAGTCATATCCAATTCTAGACCTTTTCCCTTCTTAATGCCTCTGGACATTTGGAAAAATTTAGAAATGACAAATATTATAGCACATGCAATCGATCCTGTACCCAAGGCAAATGGTACACGATTCATGATGTCTCACATAAAGACATGATTCTAGACCAGTCTTTTGCTACAATATTTTTATTTGTCATGTTTTCAAAATTTGACTATGAAGAGGGATGCCGTAATCATAATCGAATTTTGAGAACGCAATATATAGAATTTCCTTAAGTTTAACCAATCCAACATGAAATTCATATATATATTCTTGACTAAAGATGATTAAGGTCTCAATCTAAGCCTTTAGAACTGAAATGAAGTATATCCTCTCCCTTAATTATAGCAAAACAACTTTTTCAATCCCTGCAGCCTCACGAATTGAAACTTTTGTTTTCTATAATTAACACTGCTAACTTGCAACATGTCACACCCCGCTAAAGCGGAAACACAGGGTGTGGCAGTACAAAGGGTTTCATCGCAAAAGTTAAAAGACAACACCAACCATAGTATTAAAAATCATTACAAATTCACAATGGGTTTGAACAACTTTTAAAAGAAATTACAATGTAAATTGAAATACAACACATGCGAATGCTCCTAAAAGTGAAGTGTCCCTAAGTGCCACTTACTCGATGATTCCTGAAAAAGCATGTAAAACGAGCGTCAACTATAAAAATAGTTGGTGAGTACTCACAGATAAACAAAATAATACTGGTTCCATGAATTGAAATCAAAGTTTTGATAAAAGTTTCCAATAATAAAAGTATATTGTTAAGATGGGTAAATAAGTTTGTAAAAACAAAGTTCTTTGTCATCATGAGAGATAAGGTATGTTGCCCAAATAAGATGCAACATTCATATTCTCATGGAAGATAAAGTTTGTTACTCAAACGAGTAAACAAGTTTCATTGCTAAAATGAGCAATCAATTTCGTTGCTACAAGGAGCAAACAATTTCATTGCTAAAACATGTATATAAGTTTTCAGTAATAACAGTTCGTTGTTGTAATGAGAAACAAAGTTCATTGCTATAATTAATAAACAAGTTTATTGCTATAATAAGTAACGAGTTTGTATGTGTATGAGCAAACAATGAGTCTCAACCAAACCTATGACTGAAGCCCTATCAAGATCTATGCTTATCGTTCCATAGATGAATATGGTATCATGCACTCCAGCAATAGGGCGAGTGAGGAGTTGTCAATTCCTAATAGCGCTATCCATAATGACCATTGGCTCAAAGAGTTAATGGTTAAAGATAAGGGAAGGGCCTTAGTACGATAAGTTCTCATGTTCCGTGTTGCATAGACATGCATAGAGAGACATAGCAATAAAATAGCAATCATGTTTGATACAAATCAATTTAAATACAACATTCAAATAATAGTTTTTCGGGACATGCTTTTCCACCCCAAAACATAAAAACCGAAAATAGGGGAGTGGTGAATACTCACAATATGCATTGAGATGATGCAAATGATGCCTTGAGCTAAGTTCCACTTGTACCACTATCGATTCCTACAATAATGGTATTCGCTAGTGAGTCTCTAATCGAAATCTAACACTAGTATACTTACTACTACAATAGAATTATGCCAATATTGTGTCAAAATTTAATATTGATAAGTTACAAACATTTTTCTGTGAAAATTAAATTTCAATGAATCAATTGTTATATAACAATTTAAGTGGAAATTTCTCATTATTGAAATGCTAATATTTAACAATTTAAGAGGTGTTCCAATGATTAAATATTCAAAAACTAAATTAATTTAGTTCTAAAATTTCCCAAAGTTTGCATTTCAGTTTTAATTGAAGTGAAAGATCTCAAGATAAATTTTCTTGATTTTTTGATTTGTCTGACTATTTTTCACGATTTTAGTTTCTTGAATAACCATAAAATCTTGAAAAATACTAAACAGTTAATAAAAATTACCAAACTTCAGATTTTGGTTCTAAATGTACTAAAAGACTTCTAGATAAATTTTCATGGAGTATGAATATGTATAACCATTTTTCATGTATTTAATTCTCTAAATAGATACAAATTCATGAAAAATAGAAATCAGTTTCGAAAATTACCCAAACTTTTTGTATTACTGTTATTAAACATTATTAAGCTGAGAAAAATATAAAAATTGATTTCTAAACTGTTTAACCCAATTTTATGATTTTTGAGCATTTATTATAATAAAAATTGAAATAAATAGAAAACAGTTTCCAAAATTGCCCAGTATTTTTGTAACACTTTTATTATACATGTAGAAGCTGTGAAAAATATAAAATATATTTTTCAATTAGTCTTTCTATTTTTCTTTGTTTTATCATCTTAAATAATCATTAATTAGAGAATAATTATCAAACAGTTAAAGTAAATTACCAAAATTTTTGTACACTTCATTTACAGAGTAAATAATCTGGGAAAAATACCAAATGTGGTTTTTATATACTGAAATCCGATTTTGTGTATTTAAGTGTATTTAATCTTAGAAAATAGGAGAAAAATAGTATACAAAAGAGAAAAATCATCAAAAA
The DNA here is from genome assembly GCF_052849685.1 of Lactuca virosa. NCBI lineage: Eukaryota > Viridiplantae > Streptophyta > Magnoliopsida > Asterales > Asteraceae > Lactuca > Lactuca virosa. The sequence continues at coordinate 143,974,127 of NC_136429.1, read as the reverse complement.
TTTTATGTACCCTTCTAATGTACTAAAAAGTGTTCTGGTAAATTTTCATGAATTTTGGGTGAGCAGAACTATTTTTTCTATTTTTAGGCCATTATAAATACAAAAATCAGGGAAAAATATGAATGCATTATGAAAAATTCTGAAAATATTTTTCTAAGTCTTATACCTCTGGTAGAAGCTGCGAAATTTGTTATACAGCCTTTTCCAATTGTCTAAAGTGGTTTTATGATTTATTGTGGCTAAACAAAAAGAAAATTCAAAACCATATTAAACAGTAACAAAAGTCATTGAAACTTCATGGGAGATGTTTATTAACTTAAAGAACCATCCAAGAATTTTTTCCAGAATTTATTTACTAGTGTAAGTATTTTATATGATTTAACACTCTATTTTCTTATTATTTTCACATAAAAATAAAGAAAATATATATTGAGCTGAAAATTTCCAGAATGCATCTTCATACAATTTAACAACAATGAAAAATTGTTTTCTTATTTTTGATGTTGAAAACCATGCCTAAAGACTCAATAAAATGTATAGAGAAAACTTGGTTCTTGTGATTTATGTAAAGATTATTGATGTTACTTTGACAATTTTTGCAACATGTTACAAAGACTTTTGAATCAAGATCTTTTTGTTCCTATTAATACATGATATTAAGAGTTTAAAATAATTTTTGAATGATTTGTAGTGATGAATAAGTCCTTTGAACATGCAACACAAAACAAATGTTCATAAGGAAAGTGCTGTTTGAGCAACAGTTTTGTAAAAATTGGTAAAAATCGAAAAATTGGAATTTTCCAGTGAGGTCAGATCGGTTTGAAAGCTAACTCAAAATATTATATTTCAGAAAAAGAATCACGAATTTTGGCTAAGAAATGAGTGAGATATGACAGTTTAAAGTCAGGTAAAGAAATATGGCAGATTGCATGCATGATGATTGGTTAGAAAAGTGGGTTTTCATCATTTCCTTGAGTAAATCTTTTCAAGTATTTTAAATATATCATGATAAACTAATATTTTAGTCATGTTTCCAGAGATCAAAAGATTAAAACTTATCAAAACGTATACATGCATTTATGAACAAAATTTTGTTTCTCAAAAACTCTTAACTTGAGTTTGATGTTTTACTCCTTAAAATCGATTTTTGGCACTAAGATCATGAACATGCAACCTTGTTTATCATACATGCATGGGGTTAAAACACATCCATCATGTTGTATAAACCATTTTAACAAAAAGAAAACAAGTTTGAAGAAGATGAAGAAGGAGAAAGTGTAAGAAAAAGAGCAAAACTGGAAGGAAAAGTGAAGTAGAAATCGATTTTACCTTCAAGAATACCACAAGATGATGAAGATTTCGAGTTTGAGGAGTGTTCTTGGGTTTGTTTTCTGGAAAATTTCTTGGTTCTTAGAGGGAGGAAGAGAGAATGGAGTGGTGTTTGGAGAGAAAAAGTAGAGAGAAGGTAGAGAGAGTTTTCTAGAGAGAGAAAGAAGAGAGATGTGTGTATGTTGGAGAATGAGAGTGTGAGAGAGATGTGGGGAGAGAGGGATCCGATTTTAGGGGAGGAGAGGCTCTCTCTCTTTTGTTTCTTTTATAAAAATTCAAATCTTTTATAAAAATATCCAACTTTTTATAAAATGTGCACCTTAACCTAGTTTTTATGCATAAAACTCTTGATTTTTGACTTATAAATCAAGGGTAAATGTTAATAACTAAATCTTTATTTTTCATTGAATTTTATTTCAAAATAATTATTATGATAAGATAATATTATAAGGTTCATAATTGTTTTTATAGGATTTTTAAGGTTAAAGTTTATAAATATGAGTTTTTAGGGCTTTTAGGGTTTTGGAGTTTAATAAACTTTGAATATCAAAATAAATAGAATATTTGAGACTTTAAATTATCTTATGGTATTATAACTCTTTTATAGTTATAAATAATGTTTGTAATTTATTTTTATCGGTTTATTGGCATTCTATGTAGTGATTTCGAGATTCAAGCGAAATTGAGGAATCAAGTATACTAGTCCTAGTCTTCAAATTTGACTTAAGTTTCTATGAGACTTTGAACTAACTTCTACTTCTAGGTCAAGTGCATGATGTGTGTACATGATTCATGAAATATTGTTCGAGTCAAAGAGTGATCCAAATATGGATAGTCACTACAGCTTAGTAGATGTAGAATTCAAATATCAAGGTGAAATCTAAGTACACCATCCATTGTTTCTATCTGTTTCCAAGTTTCTAGTAGGTTATAACTTAGCTTCTAATTACTAAGTCTAATATGTGTTGTGCCTATATGTGCAACTAAGTTTATCAAATCTAGAACTAACTCGAATTTTGACGGTTGTCACAGTTTCCCCCGGTTGAAAGAATTTCGTCCCGAAATTCAATTCGTGACACATTCTATTAGAACTCAGCCGAATACAATTGTATAATTGGAGAGATGATGACTTGAAGAGCTCTTTGATTATTTTGGGTTAATTCCTCAAGGGAACAGCCCAACTCTTTAGCTATAATCAAATTAATGGTTCCCTAATTCGAGTTCTACAGTCTAGATTGCGAGAAATTAGGATCATGGAAATCATGATCCAACCATGGCGACCTAGTTGAAAAATAATATATAGTTAGATATTATCTAACTTAAAAGAACGTTATAAGTTTTGCTGAAGCACCAACTGCACTGAGCGTTAAATCTGCATTGATGCTTAAGTCGCATTCTAAATTAACACTAAGTGTAACTTCACCGCTTAAAAAAAAAGAAGAGATTAGGAACAATTTGTTCACTTTCGGGTTGGCTACTAAATCTGGAAAAGATATATTCCAAAATAAGAAGGGGTACCACGAATGAAAGAGAAGCGGTCGAGGGTAAGTTCCTAAAAATACGTAGTAAGGGTAGGCAACGAAGTTTTGGTACATCTCAAATGTAAAGGCTAATTAAGTGTCGTCGACAAAATAAATTACGAAATGATTGAGCATCTCCGAGGCTATAATTACTACTACGGTTACTCTTACAATAATAAAACCTTATTCGAAGAATAAATATATTTAGAGAGTCATTGTTGCAAATGGAAGCGATGAAAGTTTATGATAAGTTAAATCACATTGTGTAGATAGCATTTTAAGTGTTTAGAAGTGATAAAAATCTCACTGTTATCAAAATGTGTGTTTAAAAATGATAATTAATCTCACTATTATCAAAATGTGTAATAATTCCAAGATAATGAAGATACATGTGTGGCGATCCAACAAAGTAGTAAAATAATATAAAGATTAATTAAGGTTAAAGGTTTAAGTCGTCATTAAAGGAATTTGTATAGAAATATTTGTATTAAACTTTTGAGAAATTGTCCAATTGTCTAAGTCAGGACAAATTCAAGCTTACGGGTCAGACTATTTATGAAAACAAGTTTGAGAGTTTAGGGACTCACTGAAAATTGCAAAGTAAAATACTATTTTAAGAAAGGTGTAAAAATGTTAATCTTTGAAAATAGTGCATTCATAGTTTAGTGTTTCTACAAAAACAATCATTTAGAGAATAGATAATCGTAAAATTCAAAACTTTTGATGTATTTAAAGAAAATAAGAAACATAAGGAAATATATCCTTCACATATATTTTTCAGATATAGAAAAATTATAAGCATAAGGGTATTCATCTTTGTATTACTTATAAGGAAAAATACAATGAAACTTGCATTTTAAATCAAGTTTCCGAATTTAGAACGAAAGGGCAAATGTAAATAAGGAATACTTGTTTATTATAGATTTCAAAATAAAAACAAGATGTATATGGTAAAAGGCGTAATTGAATATATCAAAGTTGACTAAATCAAAATTATGTCTCACAATTATACACGTATAAATCGCTCAAAACGAAAAGGGTAGACTTCTAGTCTGTATGTGTACGAACATGATACTAGGAGAAGCAAAATAGAAAGAAACAAAATTAGACAATGTATTATGTTACTATTATGGGCGTGCGAGATCTAAAATCATAAGGAGAGCAAGAAATCAAGTGCGGGGGAAAGAAAAAGGAAGGTAGCGGCGGCAATGATTGTTATTGTTAAAATTATAAGAACAATACCTATAGGTAGATTAAAAACCAAGTTGAGATATATTTCAAACTTCAATATTTGATGTATATTGATGATTAAATAGACATATGGGAGTTCTAAAGTGTTTGCTAAGGATTGCTAAAAATTCATAAGTTACATATTAAGTTAAACTACATTTGTGAAAAAAAAGCCCTACAAATGGCAATTGAAAATCTGACAATTTTGACTTTTTTTTGACTGGGGTCCAACAATGGTTAAAACGGATAAGGTAAAAACTTACATATTTAGATGAATAATTGTGCATTGTCGAAAGTGCGTCACTGGAATTTTAAAAGTGAGCACTAAGTTTTCAAATGCAATAAATTTTAAAAACGTTATAGATTATAAAACCATATTGAAGCAAAGTACACAAATAAGCTATGTTTTGAAATACAAGCATTAGAGATGTCTTATAAACATGTTTGAAGTAGAAATTTTCATAAATATCATGTTGGGTTTCGAGAAAACACATTAAAGTAAATTACAATGTCTAAATGAGAAAGCTGTTAAAAAGTCAAATAAAAGTGTTTTGAAGATTCAATGAAACTTTTTCACATAATATGAACTTCAATGTCATATGTTTAAGTTTTATAGCATAGAGTTTAAACACTTTTATAAAAGAAAATGTTTCTAAGTTTTTCGAAAACGTGTCAAAATGGTAAGCAAGGTTTAAAATGGTTTATATGCCCTTAAAAGCATATCTATCCGTTGAAATGGATTTGAATTGAAATTGAAATAGCAATGTTAAAAAAACCAATATTGGTTAAATTGAGTTTTGAAGAAAAGTGTTAAGTTAAAGCAAGTTGTCAAAAGATTTTTATCGAGAATATGGCTTAAATTGTTAGGAAAGGTCTAGTAAGTTGTATGAAGTGGTTATAAAGTATTTTATCGATGATAAATAAAACCGATGAAACGAAATAACTTTTCGATGGAAGATTAAGAATTAAGGAATAAGTAGATTAGTGTAGCTGATCGTACCTAAATACTAAGGAGAGTATAAGACGAGTATAAGGCGAGTACCGATGTCTTTTTCCTAAGATAAAGGATAAGAAAAATTGTTTGAAAAACATTTTATGGCGTCAATGCAGTTGACGACCTTTTATAGTGGTCAAAGGGATATCATATGTTAAGTTTTAACCTCAAGGTGGAAACAACCTAGACCTAAATCGTAGCGTAGAAATAAGATCTCACATATAGGTTAAACCTCCGTGTCTCCTTGTGAGTCGAATCCGGAATGCCCGCCAATGGTATCCAAGTGATTATTTAGTGGAGACTCATCTACCTCCTTACGCGATGCTCCAATTATCATTCGTGTCGGTATCGAAACGCTTTTTCCTAGTTGTAACTCTAGTACGAAAAGGATCAAGAGGTATTGAGGGATAACTGGTATTGGTTTCGACTTAAGATTATTACTAGTGTATATCTAACTACTAACCTTATATCTAAAGTCAATAGCTACCGAGGAATACCCATTATCAGTACTATGTGCATTGCTCTTAGAGTGGCTAGTGATATAACCTAAGTGGTTAACCTAGCACTTGATAAGGGATAAGAATATTTCTAAATAAGGGCATTGATATAACAGTGAACTTGGTTTCTAAGTGTATCTAGATGAATGCCTGTAATATGCAATGCCCGTACGCACACTAAAAATTTTGTTTTTCAAAAGTTTAAGTTGAAAATTGTTTTGAACATAATTCTACTATAACCGTTTCAAGCATCGCATTAAGTTTCCTTAATTAAGCATAGTTGTCCAGGCTATACTTAATTAAAGTCCAATAATGCGTACTCGAATTAGTTATACCAGTAGTATGTTCAGTATTTTAAAAACATTTTGAAAATTTTTGGCTATAGTTGTGGTTCTCCAAAGGAAAACCGGTATTCTCTATAACCTTCGGCTCTGATACCATTTCCTGTCACACCCCGCTAAAGCGGAAACACAGGGCGTGGCAGTACAAAGGGTTTCATCGCAAAAGTTAAAAGACAACACCAACCATAGTATTAAAAATCATTACAAATTCACAATGGGTTTGAACAACTTTTAAAAGAAATTACAATGTAAATTGAAATACAACACATGCGAATGCTCGTAAAAGTGAAGTGTCCCTAAGTGCCACTTACTCGATGATTCCTGAAAAAGCATGTAAAACGAGCGTCAACTATAAAAATAGTTGGTGAGTACTCACAGATAAACAAAATAATACTGGTTCCATGAATTGAAATCAAAGTTTTGATAAAAGTTTCCAATAATAAAAGTATATTGTTAAGATGGGTAAATAAGTTTGTAAAAACAAAGTTCTTTGTCATCATGAGAGATAAGGTATGTTGCCCAAATAAGATGCAACATTCATATTCTCATGGAAGATAAAGTTCGTTACTCAAACGAGTAAACAAGTTTCATTGCTAAAATGAGCAATCAATTTCGTTGCTACAAGGAGCAAACAATTTCATTGCTAAAACATGTATATAAGTTTTCAGTAATAACAGTTCGTTGTTGTAATGAGAAACAAAGTTCATTGCTATAATTAATAAACAAGTTTATTGCTATAATAAGTAACGAGTTTGTATGTGTATGAGCAAACAATGAGTCTCAACCAAACCTATGACTGAAGCCCTATCAAGATCTATGCTTATCGTTCCATAGATGAATATGGTATCATGCACTCCAGCAATAGGGCGAGTGAGGACTTGTCAATTCCTAATAGCGCTATCCATAATGACCATTGGCTCAAAGAGTTAATGGTTAGAGATAAGGGAAGGGCCTTAGTACGATAAGTTCTCATGTTCCGTGTTGCATAGACATACATAGAGAGACATAGCAATAAAATAGCAATCATGTTTGATACAAATCAATTTAAATACAACATTCAAATAATAGTTTTTCGGGACATGCTTTTCCACCCCAAAACATAAAAACCGAAAATAGGGGAGTGGTGAATACTCACAATATGCATTGAGATGATGCAAATGATGCCTTGAGCTAAGTTCCACTTGTACCACTATCGATTCCTACAATAATGGTATTCGCTAGTGAGTCTCTAATCGAAATCTAACACTAGTATACTTACTACTACAATAGAATTATGCCAATATTGTGTCAAAATTTAATATTGATAAGTTACAAACATTTTTCTGTGAAAATTAAATTTCAATGAATCAATTGTTATATAACAATTTCAGTGGAAATTTCTCATTATTGAAATGCTAATATTTAACAATTTAAGAGGTGTTCCAATGATTAAATATTCAAAAACTAAATTAATTTAGTTCTAAAATTTCCCAAAGTTTGCATTTTAGTTTTAATTGAAGTGAAAGACCTCAAGATAAATTTTCTTGAATTTTTGATTTGTCTGACTATTTTTCACGATTTTAGTTTCTTGAATAACCATAAAATCTTGAAAAATACTAAACAGTTAATAAAAATTACCAAACTTCAGATATTGGTTCTAAATGTACTAAAAGACTTCTAGATAAATTTTCATGGAGTATGAATATGTATAACCATTTTTCATATATTTAATTCTCTAAATAGATACAAATTCATGAAAAATAGAAATTAGTTTCCAAAATTACCCAAACTTTTTGTATTACTGTTATTAAACATTATTAAGCTGGGAAAAATTTAAAAATTGATTTCTAAACTGTTTAACCCAATTTTATGATTTTTAAGCATCTATTCTAATAAAAATTGAAATAAATAGAAAACAGTTTCCAAAATTGCCCAAAATTTTTGTAACACTTTTATTATACATGTAGAAGCTGTGAAAAATATAAAATATATTTTTCAATTAGCCTTTCTATTTTTCTTTGTTTTATCCTCTTAAATAATCATTAATTGGAGAATAATTATCAAACAGTTAAAGTAAATTACCAAAATTTTTGTACACTTCATGTACAGAGTAAATAATCTGGGAAAAATACCAAATGTGGTTTTTATGTGCTGAAATCCGATTTTGTGTATTTAAGTGTATTTAATCTTAGAAAATAGGAGAAAAATAGTATACAGAAGAGAAAAATCATCAAAAATTTTATGTAGCCCCCTAATGTACTAAAAAGTGTTCTGGTAAATTTTCATGAATTTTGGGTGAGCAGAACTATTTTTTCTATTTTTAGGCCATTATAAATACAAAAATCGGGGAAAAATAGGAATGCATTATGAAAAATTCTGAAAATATTTTTCTAAGTCTTATACCTCTGGTAGAAGCTGCGAAAATTGTTATACAGCCTTTTCCAATTGTCTAAAGTGGTTTTATGATTTATTGGGGCTAAACAAAAAGAAAATTCAAAACCATATTAAACAGTAACAAAAGTCATTGAAACTTCATGGGAGATGTTTATTAACTTAAAGAACCATCCAAGAAGTTTTTCCAGAATTTATTTACTAGTGTAAGTATTTTATATGATTTAACACTCTATTTTCTTATTATTTTCATATAAAAATAAAGAAAATATATATTGAGCTGAAAATTTCCAGAATGCATCTTCATACAATTTAACAACAATGAAAAATTGTTTTCTTATTTTTGATGTTGAAAACCATGCCTAAAGACTCAATAAAATGTATAGATAAAACTTGGTTCTTGTGATTTATGTAAAGATTATTGATGTTACTTTGACAATTTTTGCAACATGTTACAAAGACTTTTGAATCAAGATCTTTTTGTTCCTATTAATACATGATATTAAGAGTTTAAAATAATTTTTGAATGATTTGTAGTGATGAATAAGTCCTTTGAACATGCAACACAAAACAAATGTTCATAAGGAAAGTGCTGTTTGAGCAACAGTTTTGTAAAAATTGGTAAAAATCGAAATATTGGAACTTTCCAGTGAGGTCAGATGGGTTTGAAAGCTAACTCAAAATATTATATTTCAGAAAAATAATCACGAATTTTGGCTAAGAAATGAGTGAGATATGACAGTTTAAAGTCAGGTAAAGAAATCTGGTAGATTGCATGCATGATGATTGGTTAGAAAAGTGGGTTTTCATCATTTCCTTGAGTAAATCTTTTCAAGTATTTTAGATATATCATAATAAACTCATATTTTAGTCATGTTTTCACAGATCAAAAGATTAAAACTTATCAAAATGTATACATGCATTTATGAACAAAATTTTGTTTCTCAAAAACTCTTAACTTGAGTTTGATGTTTTACTCCTTAAAATCGATTTTTGGCACTAAGATCATGAACATGCAACCGTGTTTATCATACATGCATGGGGTTAAAACACATCCATCATGTTGTAAAAACCATTTTAACAAAAAGAAAACAAGTTTGAAGAAGATGAAGAAGGAGAAAGTGTAAGAAAAAGAGCAAAACTTGAAGGAAAAGTGAAGTAGAAATCGATTTTACCTTCAAGAATACCACAAGATGATGAAGATTTCGAGTATGAGGAGTGTTCTTGGGTTTGTTTTCTGGAAAATTTCTTGGTTCTTAGAGGGAGGAAGAGAGAATGGAGTGGTGTTTGGAGAGAAAAAGTAGAGAGAGTTTTCTAGAGAGAGAAAGAAGAGAGATGTATGTATGTTGGAGAATGAGAGTGTGAGAGAGATATGGGGAGAGAGGGATCCGATTTTAGGGGAGGAGAGGCTCTCTCTCTCTTGTTTCTTTTATAAAAATTCAAATCTTTTATAAAAATATCCAACTTTTTATAAAATGTGCACCTTAACCTAGTTTTTATGCATAAAACTCTTGATTTTTGACTTATAAATCAAGGGTAAATGTTAATAACTAAATCTTTATTTTTCATTGAATTTTATTTCATAATAATTATTATGATAAGATAATATTATAAGGTTCATAATTGTTTTTATAGGATTTTTAAGGTTAAAGTTTATAAATATGAGTTTTTAGGGCTTTTAGGGTTTTGGAGTTTAATAAACTTTGAATATCAAAATAAATAGAATATTTGAGACTTTAAATTATCTTATGGTATTATAACTCTTTTATAGTTATAAATAATGTTTGTAATTTATTTTTATCGGTTTATTGGCATTCTATGTAGTGATTCCGAGATTCAAGCGAAATTGAGGAATCAAGTATACTAGTCCTAGTCTTCAAATTTGACTTAAGTTTCTATGAGACTTTGAACTAACTTCTACTTCTAGGTCAAGTGAATGATGTGTGTACATGATTCATGAAATATTGTTCGAGTCAAAGAGTGATCCAAATATGGATAGTCACTACAGCTTAGTAGATGTAGAATTCACATATCAAGGTGAAATCTAAGTACACCATCCATTGTTTCTATCTGTTTCCAAGTTTCTAGTAGGTTATAACTTAGCTTCTAATTACTAAGTCTAATATGTGTTGTGCCTATATGTGCAACTAAGTTTATCAAATCTAGAACTAACTCGAATTTTGACGGTTGTCACAGTTTCCCCCGGTTGAAAGAATTTCGTCCCGAAATTCAATTCGTGACACATTCTATTAGAACTCAGCCGAATACAATTGTATAATTGGAGAGATGATGACAAGAAGAGCTCTTTGATTATTTCGGGTTAATTCCTCAAGGGAACAGCCCAACTCTTTAGCTATAATCAAATTAATGGTTCCCTAATTCGAGTTCTACAGTCTAGATTGCGAGAAATTAGGATCATGGAAATCATGATCCAACCATGGCGACCTAGTTGAAAAAGATTATATAGTTAGATATTATCTAACTTAAAAGAATGTTATAAGTTTTGTTGAAGCACCAACTGCACTGAGCGTTAAATCTGCATTGATGCTTAAGTCGCATTCTAAATTAACACTAAGTGTAACTTCGCCGCTTAAAAAAAAAGAAGAGATTAGGAACAATTTGTTCACTTTCGGGTTGGCTACTAAATCTGGAAAAGATATATTCCAAAATAAGAAGGGGTACCACGAATGAAAGAGAAGCGGTCGAGGGTAAGTTCCTAAAAATACGTAGTAAGGGTAGGCAACGAAGTTTTGGTACATCTCAAATGTAAAGGCTAATTAAGTGTCGTCGACAAAATAAATTACGAAATGATTGAGCATCTCCGAGGCTATAATTACTACTACGGTTACTCTTACAATAATAAAACCTTATTCGAAGAATAAATATATTTAGAGAGTCATTGTTGCAAATGGAAGCGATGAAAGTTTATGATAAGTTAAATCACATTGTGTAGATAGCATTTTAAGTGTTTAGAAGTGATAAAAATCTCACTGTTATCAAAATGTGTGTTTAAAAATGATAATTAATCTCACTATTATCAAAATGTGTAATAATTCCAAGATAATGAAGATACATGTGTGGCGATCCAACAAAGTAGTAAAATAATATAAAGATTAATTAAGGTTAAAGGTTTAAGTCGTCATTAAAGGAATTTATATAGAAACATTTGTATTAAACTTTTGAGAAATTGTCCAATTGTCTAAGTCAGGACAAATTCAAGCTTACGGGTCAGACTATTTATGAAAACAAGTTTGAGAGTTTAGGGACTCACTGAAAATTGCAAAGTAAAATACTATTTTAAAAAGGTGTAAAAATGTTAATCTTTGAAAATAGTGCATTCATAGTTTAGTGTTTCTACAAAAACAATCATTTAGAGAATAGATAATCGTAAAATTCAAAACTTTTGATGTATTTAAAGAAAAGAAGAAACATAAGGAAATATATCCTTCACATATATTTTTCAGATATAGAAAAATTATAAGCATAAGGGTATTCATCTTTGTATTACTTATAAGGAAAAATACAATGAAACTTGCATTTTAAATCAAGTTTCCGAATTTAGAACGAAAGGGCAAATGTAAATAAGGAATACTTGTTTATTATAGATTTCAAAATAAAAACAAGATGTATATGGTAAAAGGCGTAATTGAATATATCAAAGTTGACTAAATCAAAATTATGTCTCACAATTATACACGTATAAATCGCTCAAAACGAAAAGGGTAGACTTCTAGTCTGTATGTGTACGAACATGATACTAGGAGAAGCAAAAGAGAAAGAAACAAAATTAGACAATGTATTATGTTACTATTATGGGCGTGCGAGATCTAAAATCATAAGGAGAGCAAGAAATCAAGTGCGGGGGAAAGAAAAAGGAAGGTAGCGGCGGCAATGATTGTTATTGTTAAAATTATAAGAACAATACCTATAGGTAGATTAAAAACCAAGTTGAGATATATTTCAAACTTCAATATTTGATGTATATTGATGATTAAATAGACATATGGGAGTTCTAAAGTGTTTGCTAAGGATTGCTAAAAATTCATAAGTTACATATTAAGTTAAACTACATTTGTGAAAAAAAAAGCCCTACAAATGGCAATTGAAAATCTGACAATTTTGACTTTTTTTTGACTGGGGTCCAACAATGGTTAAAACGGATAAGGTAAAAACTTACATATTTAGATGAATAATTGTGCATTGTCGAAAGTGCGTCACTGGAATTTTAAAAGTGAGCACTAAGTTTTCAAATGCAATAAATTTTAAAAACGTTATAGATTATAAAACCATATTGAAGCAAAGTACACAAATAAGCTATGTTTTGAAATACAAGCATTAGAGATGTCTTATAAACATGTTTGAAGTAGAAATTTTCATAAATATCATGTTGGGTTTCGAGAAAACACATTAAAGTAAATTACAATGTCTAAATGAGAAAGCTGTTAAAAAGTCAAATAAAAGTGTTTTGAAGATTCAATGAAACTTTTTCACATAATATGAACTTCAATGTCATATGTTTAAGTTTTATAGCATAGAGTTTAAACACTTTTATAAAAGAAAATGTTTCTAAGTTTTTCGAAAACGTGTCAAAATGGTAAGCAAGGTTTAAAATGGTTTATATGCCCTTAAAAGCATATCTATCCGTTGAAATGGATTTGAATTGAAATTGAAATAGCAATGTTAAAAAAACCAATATTGGTTAAATTGAGTTTTGAAGAAAAGTGTTAAGTTAAAGCAAGTTGTCAAAAGATTTTTATCGAGAATATGGCTTAAATTGTTAGGAAAGGTCTAGTAAGTTGTATGAAGTGGTTATAAAGTATTTTATCGATGATAAATAAAACCGATGAAACGAAATAACTTTTCGATGGAAGATTAAGAATTAAGGAATAAGTAGATTAGTGTAGCTGATCGTACCTAAATACTAAGGAGAGTATAAGACGAGTATAAGGCGAGTACCGATGTCTTTTTCCTAAGATAAAGGATAAGAAAAATTGTTTGAAAAACATTTTATGGCGTCAATGCAGTTGACGACCTTTTATAGTGGTCAAAGGGATATCATATGTTAAGTTTTAACCTCAAGGTGGAAACAACCTAGACCTAAATCGTAGCGTAGAAATAAGATCTCACATATAGGTTAAACCTCCGTGTCTCCTTGTGAGTCGAATCCGGAATGCCCGCCAATGGTATCCAAGTGATTATTTAGTGGAGACTCATCTACCTCCTTACGCGATGCTCCAATTATCATTCGTGTCGGTATCGAAACGCTTTTTCCTAGTTGTAACTCTAGTACGAAAAGGATCAAGAGGTATTGAGGGATAACTGGTATTGGTTTCGACTTAAGATTATTACTAGTGTATATCTAACTACTAACCTTATATCTAAAGTCAATAGCTACCGAGGAATACCCATTATCAGTACTATGTGCATTGCTCTTAGAGTGGCTAGTGATATAACCTAAGTGGTTAACCTAGCACTTGATAAGGGATAAGAATATTTCTAAATAAGGGCATTGATATAACAGTGAACTTGGTTTCTAAGTGTATCTAGATGAATGCCTATAATAAGCAATGCCCGTACGCACACTAAAAAATTTTGTTTTTCAAAAGTTTAAGTTGAAAATTGTTTTGAACATAATTCTACTATAACCGTTTCAAGCCTCGCATTAAGTTTCCTTAATTAAGCATAGTTGGCCAGGCTATACTTAATTAAAGTCCAATAATGCGTACTCGAATTAGTTATACCAGTAGTATGTTCAGTATTTTAAAAACATTTTGAAAAATTTTGGCTATAGTTGTGGTTCTCCAAAGGAAAACCGGTATTCTCTATAACCTTCGGCTCTGATACCATTTCCTGTCACACCCCGCTAAAGCGGAAACACAGGCGTGGCAGTACAAAGGGTTTCATCGCAAAAGTTAAAAGACAACACCAACCATAGTATTAAAAATCATTAGAAATTCACAATGGGTTTGAACAACTTTTAAAAGAAATTACAATGTAAATTGAAATACAACACATGCGAATGCTCGTAAAAGTGAAGTGTCCCTAAGTGCCACTTACTCGATGATTCCTGAAAAAGCATGTAAAACGAGCGTCAACTATAAAAATAGTTGGTGAGTACTCACAGATAAACAAAATAATACTGGTTCCATGAATTGAAATCAAAGTTTTGATAAAAGTTTCCAATAATAAAAGTATATTGTTAAGATGGGTAAATAAGTTTGTAAAAACAAAGTTCTTTGTCATCATGAGAGATAAGGTATGTTGCCCAAATAAGATGCAACATTCATATTCTCATGGAAGATAAAGTTCGTTACTCAAACGAGTAAACAAGTTTCATTGCTAAAATGAGCAATCAATTTCGTTGCTACAAGGAGCAAACAATTTCATTGCTAAAACATGTATATAAGTTTTCAGTAATAACAGTTCGTTGTTGTAATGAGAAACAAAGTTCATTGCTATAATTAATAAACATGTTTATTGTTATAATAAGTAACGAGTTTGTATGTGTATGAGCAAACAATGAGTCTCAACCAAACCTATGACTGAAGCCCTATCAAGATCTATGCTTATCGTTCCATAGATGAATATGGTATCATGCACTCCAGCAATAGGGCGAGTGAGGAGTTGTCAATTCCTAATAGCGCTATCCATAATGACCATTGGCTCAAAGAGTTAATGGTTAGAGATAAGGGAAGGGCCTTAGTACGATAAGTTCTCATGTTCCGTGTTGCATAGACATACATAGAGAGACATAGCAATAAAATAGCAATCATGTTTGATACAAATCAATTTAAATACAACATTCAAATAATAGTTTTTCGGGACATGCTTTTCCACCGCAAAACATAAAAACCGAAAATAGGGGAGTGGTGAATACTCACAATATGCATTGAGATGATGCAAATGATGCCTTGAGCTAAGTTCCACTTGTACCACTATCGATTCCTACAATAATGGTATTCGCTAGTTAGTCTCTAATCGAAATCTAACACTAGTATACTTACTACTACAATAGAATTATGTCAATATTGTGTCAAAATTTAATATTGATAAGTTACAAACATTTTTCTGTGAAAATTAAATTTCAATGAATCAATTGTTATATAACAATTTAAGTGGAAATTTCTCATTATTGAAATGCTAATATTTAACAATTTAAGAGGTGTTCCAATGATTAAATATTCAAAAACTAAATTAATTTAGTTCTAAAATTTCCCAAAGTTTGCATTTCAGTTTTAATTGAAGTGAAAGACCTCAAGATAAATGTTCTTGAATTTTTGATTTGTCTGACTATTTTTCACGATTTTAGTTTCTTGAATAACCATAAAATCTTGAAAAATACTAAACAGTTAATAAAAATTACCAAATTTCAGATTTTGGTTCTAAATGTACTAAAAGACTTCTAGATAAATATTCATGGAGTATGAATATGTATAACCATTTTTCATATATTTAATTCTCTAAATAGATACAAATTCATGAAAAATAGAAATCAGTTTCCAAAATTACCCAAACTTTTTGTATTACTGTTATTAAACATTATTAAGCTGAGAAAAATATAAAAATTGATTTCTAAACTGTTTAACCCAATTTTATGATTTTTGAGCATTTATTCTAATAAAAATTGAAATAAATAGAAAACAGTTTCCAAAATTGCCCAAAATTTTTGTAACACTTTTCTTATACATGTAGAAGCTGTGAAAAATATAAAATATATTTTTCAATTAGTCTTTCTATTTTTCTTTGTTTTATCCTCTTAAATAATCATTAATTGGAGAATAATTATCAAACAGTTAAAGTAAATTACCAAAATTTTTGTACACTTCATTTACAGAGTAAATAATCTGGGAAAAATACCAAATGTGGTTTTTATATACTGAAATCCGATTTTGTGTATTTAAGTGTATTTAATCTTAGAAAATAGGAGAAAAACAGTATACAAAAGCGAAAAATCATCAAAAATTTTATGTAGCCTCCTAATGTCCTAAAAAGTGTTCTGGTAAATTTTCATGAATTTTGGGTGAGCAGAACTATTTTTTCTATTTTTAGGTCATTATAAATACAAAAATCGGGGAAAAATAGGAATGCATTATGAAAAATTCTGAAAATATTTTTCTAAGTCTTATACCTCTGGTAGAAGCTGCGAAAATTGTTATACAGCCTTTTCCAATTGTCTAAAGTGGTTTTATGATTTATTGGGGCTAAACAAAAAGAAAATTCAAAACCATATTAAACAGTAACAAAAGTCATTGAAACTTCATGGGAGATGTTTATTTACTTAAAGAACCATCCAAGAAGTTTTTCCAGAATTTATTTACTAGTGTAAGTATTTTATATGATTTAACACTCTATTTTCTTATTATTTTCATATAAAAATAAAGAAAATATATATTGAGCTGAAAATTTCCAGAATGCATCTTCATACAATTTAACAACAATGAAAAATTGTTTTCTTATTTTTGATGTTGAAAACCATGCCTAAAGACTCAATAAAATGTATAGATAAAACTTGGTTCTTGTGATTTATGTAAAGATTATTGATGTTACTTTGACAATTTTTGCAACATGTTACAAAGACTTTTGAATCAAGATCTTTTTGTTCCTATTAATACATGATATTAAGAGTTTAAAATAATTTTTGAATGATTTGTAGTGATGAATAAGTCCTTTGAACATGCAACACAAAACAAATGTTCATAAGGAAAGTGCTGTTTGAGCAACAGTTTTGTAAAAATTGGTAAAAATCGAAATATTGGAACTTTCCAGTGAGGTCAGATAGGTTTGAAAGCTAACTCAAAATATTATATTTCAGAAAAATAATCACGAATTTTGGCTAAGAAATGAGTGAGATATGACAGTTTAAAGTCAGGTAAAGAAATCTGGTAGATTGCATGCATGATGATTGGTTAGAAAAGTGGGTTTTCATCATTTCCTTGAGTAAATCTTTTCAAGTATTTTAGATATATCATAATAAACTCATATTTTAGTCATGTTTTCACAGATCAAAAGATTAAAACTTATCAAAATGTATACATGCATTTATGAACAAAATTTTGTTTCTCAAAAACTCTTAACTTGAGTTTGATGTTTTACTCCTTAAAATCGATTTTTGGCACTAAGATCATGAACATGCAACCGTGTTTATCATACATGCATGGGGTTAAAACACATCCATCATGTTGTAAAAACCATTTTAACAAAAAGAAAACAAGTTTGAAGAAGATGAAGAAGGAGAAAGTGTAAGAAAAAGAGCAAAACTTGAAGGAAAAGTGAAGTAGAAATCGATTTTACCTTCAAGAATACCACAAGATGATGAAGATTTCGAGTATGAGGAGTGTTCTTGGGTTTGTTTTCTGGAAAATTTCTTGGTTCTTAGAGGGAGGAAGAGAGAATGGAGTGGTGTTTGGAGAGAAAAAGTAGAGAGAGTTTTCTAGAGAGAGAAAGAAGAGAGATGTATGTATGTTGGAGAATGAGAGTGTGAGAGAGATATGGGGAGAGAGGGATCCGATTTTAGGGGAGGAGAGGCTCTCTCTCTCTTGTTTCTTTTATAAAAATTCAAATCTTTTATAAAAATATCCAACTTTTTATAAAATGTGCACCTTAACCTAGTTTTTATGCATAAAACTCTTGATTTTTGACTTATAAATCAAGGGTAAATGTTAATAACTAAATCTTTATTTTTCATTGAATTTTATTTCATAATAATTATTATGATAAGATAATATTATAAGGTTCATAATTGTTTTTATAGGATTTTTAAGGTTAAAGTTTATAAATATGAGTTTTTAGGGCTTTTAGGGTTTTGGAGTTTAATAAACTTTGAATATCAAAATAAATAGAATATTTGAGACTTTAAATTATCTTATGGTATTATAACTCTTTTATAGTTATAAATAATGTTTGTAATTTATTTTTATCGGTTTATTGGCATTCTATGTAGTGATTCCGAGATTCAAGCGAAATTGAGGAATCAAGTATACTAGTCCTAGTCTTCAAATTTGACTTAAGTTTCTATGAGACTTTGAACTAACTTCTACTTCTAGGTCAAGTGAATGATGTGTGTACATGATTCATGAAATATTGTTCGAGTCAAAGAGTGATCCAAATATGGATAGTCACTACAGCTTAGTAGATGTAGAATTCACATATCAAGGTGAAATCTAAGTACACCATCCATTGTTTCTATCTGTTTCCAAGTTTCTAGTAGGTTATAACTTAGCTTCTAATTACTAAGTCTAATATGTGTTGTGCCTATATGTGCAACTAAGTTTATCAAATCTAGAACTAACTCGAATGTTGACGGTTGTCACACAACACTAACAATAATTATCATGCTCCCACTAACATGATGATTATTAGCATAACACTTATGCTCCCACTAGCTTTGACATGTACTCAGAAATCAGTTGGACTTCTAGAGATCAATAATTTATTGACTTTCTTACCAAAGTTCAGATTTCTGATACGAGATGCTTTGATAAAACTTTATCAAAATCATACACCTTTCCTTAGATAGCATGCATGTGTATCTAAACAATTTCAGAACTATGAAAAGGGATGCCGTAATCATAGTCTCAATTGTTTAGACCTTTTGCCATCTGCTTCAAATCTACTTAGTGGAAGTGTTTCCTCACCATCATTTTCATGAATCGGAGAGAAACCTTATGACCCTTAGATTTTATGGTGTATGTGTTCTTATCCATGTGAATCGTCAAAACCATAGTCACAAGACAAGGATAATGACAAATCCAAACTCATATGGACTGAACTTATGCAATCTTAACTTCTTGCCACCTGGCAGTACAGGGCCTGCCATTGCTTCCAAGTTGTTATGCAACCAATTGAGAACTTTCAAAACTCCTATGCAAAGCCAACTTTAACTGGAATGGGCACAAAATATGTCAACACGATAGGTTATAAACCTCAAGTCGTGTGCTAGTGAAGAACCTCAGGTTTTATTCTTGATTAGTTCTTGAAATTCTTTTTAGGATCTTTAAGACTCCCACTATCGTCTTGACATATAAGACTATCTTGCCAAATATTCAAGAGATAGTGTGGATTCTTTATCAAGACAAACACTTCACACAATTGGCCTTAGTTGGTCTTTGTTTTATCCAAAACATCACAACTTACCAATTTCAAATGTACAAGAGTAGGACACTTTTACTCTTACATTTGACAAGTGTTTTAAACCTTTCTTTAAGATATGTCACTCAAGTTACAATCTTGGAGTATGACTCTAAGAATTGTTTTGGAACGAAGTATGACTCATCTTCCTGATCTAACCATTTCAACAATTCATGACTCCTCTTCTTAGTCATAAGAATGCACTAAGATGACCTTTAGAGGACTAATTGTGATATGATTTCTAAATCATTAAGATGATCACAAACATGATACTAAAGTACTCTCCCATCTTTTCAGATTTGAGAAACTTTTATCTTTCTGCCTAATTTGATTCTTCCATTCGTTCTGCCATACATTGAGACTTTTCCAATGTTTCAGAATTATACTTAAACTTGTAAGTATAACCATATTTACTAAACTTTAGTAAATCAAATAGTCTTAACGAGCTTTGTGGTGGACATGACCAGTGCACAAGAATGTGTACTCGATCCCTTTAGTCCTTCACTTGACTCACACATCCATGTGAACAAGTAATTAGTCTTGATTTTCCAATGCTTGAAAGTTCTCATTCATCATACTATTCAACTTGCATGATTCCAAGTTTCGTTCCAATTGAAACTTGGGTGATGACGAACTTTCCTGATTTGGTAAATTTAGACACTACCACAAATGAAAGAATGAAATCCATTTTCCAATATTGCTGTCAGTGGAATCATATAAGCAACAATTTTCCACAAATGCCATTGTAAGGATACTTCAAATAAATAAAATTAAACAATTTTCTTTTCTTTTAAAACTTTGCGGAAAAACTTATCCTTACAATCCACATGGAAAATTGTTGTTATCTATTCCTTAGCAATATATTATAACTTCTTAAGCAACTGCTTAAAATTCTGATGCGATCGAAATCCACCTTCGCGATCAGAATCAACATATACTTCCTTTAAGATTTCTCTCTATTCTTTGATTCTTAAAACATCAACATGTGACCCAGTCACATCATGTAATGAGGATCTCAGAATAGAACTTAACAGAGTTAGATAATGGGCTCTACCTGATGTAGAGTCAAACTTATTGACTTTAACATCCTTAGGTAAATTTGGCAGCTTTGCAATCAACGCCCCTTCCTTTGGCAAAATAAACATATGGACCCTTTGGTAATGGGACTATCTCAGACTTAGCCTTTCTCTTTACCATTTGGTCAACCGGGTTGACTATGTACAATCCCTTTCCATTGGGAAGAGAATGCTTTTTCTGGATTTCCAGTGTCACCATTGTCACTGTCCATAAAGTTTTTGGGAAGTTGATCTTCTAATCAAATTTGCTTTACTATCGTTCCAAATCATTGTTGATTCAGCAGCACCAAGCAAATAGATATGATCATTAAGGTTCATGTCATAGTCTGTTTCATAGTAGTCCCAAAGGAACTCACTATGTGACTTAGAAAGTGATTGAACATCCAACTTTCTCAAGACTTTGACACCCAACTCTCCCGACTTGTCAATATATGACTTCATCTCTAAGATGTGATCACACATAGACCTTGCTTGCCATTAGGGCTTGAGTGACCTTGAACTTGTGGGTTAGGGAGAATAATTGGAGGAGGTGGAGGAAGAGAAGTATGACTTCCATGAGCCAAACTCGGGAAGTCATATTCATTAGGAAAGCTTGGTTTGGGAAGATCATTGTTGTCTAAACCAGACATCAACAATGGGAGAAATTCACGTAAAGTTGATTTAAGTCCTTAATATAACACCCAATATGATATATTAAGGATAGGACCCAACAAACTATTTTAGAACTTGGAAGAGGGATGCCGTAATCCAAGCTATAAAATATTTGAAGGTAGGTGAATGACGATTCACCAATTTCCACCAAGATAAAGGAAATGTATTATTAGGTTTTAATTGGTTTTGAAACTCCTAGATTCTTTTAAGATTCATTGAACTTTTCAATGGCATGTTTCAATCTCGAGTGTGCCTTTCAGGTTTTGTGACTGGGATGCCGAGGATCACAAAACAAGGTGTGAAGTAACCATGCAAATATACTTGGTACCCTTAATATTTACCCCTCAATCGATGTGTCGGTTAACCACACACGCTCCAACGATACTATGATAAACATTAAGTTACCCTTTGCCTACCTTGTTGAGTCCAGGTTAGTGTGCCGGTTAACCACACACGCTCCACTAACAGCTTAAACAAAGTGCAAAGTGTAATTTCATGGATTAGCACCTTATTCACATTTTCCTAAGTAACTAAGATTGGGAATTTATAAGTGTTTAGTTACTTAGTATTTATCATTATACTTATAATGAAGGGAGAATTATAGTCCTTGTCCTACCTGTTCGGCTAACGACCCTCCACCGGTCAAGGAAGCGGTGAGTGAGAGTGGACACCCATTAAACTATCATTTTATAGGCAGTAACCTTATACCCCCCTTATAGACCGGCTTCGTGAATGAGGCCTACTAATGGTAAGACGACTTGCTCTTATACATATAATATATTAAACTTTTAATATTATAATAGTATAAGGGTGTATTTTAGACATTTAAAAATACTTGG
Source organism: Lactuca virosa (assembly GCF_052849685.1). Lineage (NCBI taxonomy): Eukaryota > Viridiplantae > Streptophyta > Magnoliopsida > Asterales > Asteraceae > Lactuca > Lactuca virosa. Next base: position 143,952,153 of record NC_136429.1, on the reverse strand, counting down.
TGGTTTAATCTATTAATTAAACTAGACTTTTAATTTAATTAAACTCAAACCATATATTTATGGATTAATAATACTCTTTTAATTAAACGCTTTAATTAACTATTAATAAAGTCCATAAGAGTTAATTTGAACTATTCAACAAAAGATCATAATTCCAATTATTAAACTCAAAATTAAAACCATTTAATTAATTGTTTAAGTTATGAAACCAAGAGTTTTAGAATTCAATTCTTTTTTTCATAAAAAACTTTTCTCAAATTCCAAAACTTGAGGGCAAGTTTTGTAATTCTTGAAAACCTTTGGATTCCATAAATTATGGAATTAATGGTGTTTTATGATGAAACTTTCCATGTTCCATAACTTAAGAACAAGTTATGGAATTCTTTAAAACATTAACACCAAATTTTGTAACTCCATAAAAACATTGAATCAATTTTTTTTTTAAAAGAACTTTCATATCCATAACTTATGGAAGTTTCAAAAACCCTTAAGATCACAACTTTAAAAAAAACTTTTGAGCTCCAAAATTTTATGACAAAATATGTAACTCCTTAAAACATTTAGATCAAACTTTTAAAACTAATAAAATAATCATATCATATTATCTTTTACTAAATTTGACCCAATTCAACTCATATAACAAATGATTCAAATTTTACAAATAATTCGTTTTTCATAAAACAAGTAATTATCTTAAAATTTGACAAACGTCATGTTTTTTTTTCCTTTTTTTTTCAACTTGAAAATAAAACATTTGCATCAATATAACAGAAAACAACCCATGGCTCTGATACCACTGTTGGGTTTTGAGCATTCTAACACTCCTATGGTGTACATGCAACCCTATAAACCTGGGATCTATGTTTTCTCTATTATACATGCAAATATTAACTATTCCAAGGTTTCATCCTAACTAGCATATTATGAAGCACCTATACTACAAAGTTCTAGTTAGATAACATACCTTTTGATGTAGCTTGATGTCTTCAAGCTTTAAGAGCTTAGCCCCAATAGTGTGGAAGCCTCAAATGGAATCACAAATCACCAAAACACCTTGGAAGAACTTGAGAGAATATGTATGCACACTAAAATCGGCCCACTCTTATTTTCACACACTTGTGCCAATTTTGTGAGCCAAGGACCCCTTTATATATTATGGAGGATTAGGGTTACATCCATGTAAACGCTAATACCCATGACCTTTCATTTACATAGGATCCATGGGTTAAAAGCTCCATGGACCATCCATGAAAGCTTAGTCCAACCTAAATGAACTTGGCCCATTCCATATATATAAGAGTCCATATTTAATTAGTTCTTTTTGATCACTTAATTAATTCTAAATTAATTCTTGATCAATACTAATTAAATAATATGATTCCATATTAATATATTAGAACTTATAATATATTAATATAAATCATAAATATACTATTCTCAAAAGACTATCCATATAAATTGTGCCGGTGAAGTGCAACCCAAATGGACCATGCCGGGTCGGGTCAAGTACATACCAAATATAGTTATGGACTTAGACATTAATCCAACATACCCTGAGTGGTACATCTAGTGGTTCACAATCCTGTATTAATTATCTACATACAATTTAAAACCTTTTTGTAATTAAACAAGTAATTTTGTAAAAAGATTTCATTTTGTTTCATAAACTATGCTTAATATAGTTTATAAGTTCATTTCCATGTTTTAATCTGGATTTTTGTAAAATAGTTCCTATGGTCCATAAACCATACCTATTATAGTTTATAAGTTGATTTCTATGACTTTAACATGTTTCAAGTTCAAATACATTTAAACGGTAAGAAAACGTAATAAGTAAATTATGTTTTTAAACACAAGCAATCTTGTGTTTTACTTGTATTCCCCCCCCCCCTTAAAACATTAAAAAGCTTGGAAAATATGGGGGTATGAACTCACCTTATTTGAGGGATTCAAATAGAAGATTTGGTATAGATTGGAAATTTCCCGAGTGAAATCCCAAAGCACAAACGAGTCCTATTTAGTATATTATGACACATATATGTATATAGTTATTGAATATAACTATGAAGGTGTTTAGGAAACAACATAGGATGTTAGAATAACTCACCAAAAGAGTGTTAGAAGCAAGTTAGGAGGCTGAAATGGAGTTCTGTTGGATAAGGTATCTAAGTCCATAACTATATTTGATATGTACTTGACCCGGCTTGGCATGGTCCATTTGGGTTGCATCTTCATCTCAACTGTTAGATAGACAAAATGAGAAAAAGGACGCTTACGATTTGTTGATATATTATAAGTTTTAATATATTAATATGAAATCATATTATTTAATTAGTATTGATCAAGAATTAATTTGGAATTAATTTTGTGATCAAAAGGAGACTAATTAAATATATGAGGATTGATTTGTAAATCATTCATTCTTCTGTAGTGGGATTATGGTTCATGATTCACTAGATTGGGCTAGGACCTATTGGGTGCTCCATGGATGCTCCATGGAGGTTATAACCCATGGATCATGGAGGAAATGAAAAGCCATGCACATTAGGGTTTACATGGTGTAACCCTACACGTGGCATATTATATAAAGAGCTCCATAGCTAGCAAAATCGGCCACTATTACAAGACAAGGAGGGTAGACGATTTTGTGATCAAAGTGTTCATATCTCAATTTATTCCAAGAGTTGTGGGTGTCGTCTGAAACATTTAAGGCATCACATTTGGGGTGCTAGGCTTACAAGGTCTTAAGGAATCCAAGCAACTACAAAGGTATTTCATTCTACAAGTTTTATATTACAAGTACCCCATGCGATGCTAGTTAGGATCTAAACCTTGGAAAATTATTATTTGGATGAATATTAGAGAAAACATAGATCCAAGGTTTCAGGGTTGCATGTACACCTTAGGAGTGTTAGAATGCTCAAAACCCATCATTGGTATCAGAGCCTAGGCTTGTTTTCTTTGTATTTGATGCAAACTGCTTGAAAAAGTCGAGAATTCTGCAATCTGAACAGTGAACTCGCCGAGTCCATGGGGGGACTCGACGAGTCCATGACAAAATGCAGCCTACTCGTCGAGTAGGTTCTTGCACTCGACGAGTAGGAGCCCCTGTGCGCATAATTTCGAGTTTTGCTGCTGGAAATGGACCAGAATCGTTACCCTAAACTATTTTGGGCTTGTAAAACCTGTTTTTGATGTGGTAATGATTATGCTAATCCATTTACAATGGTTATTATCAAAATTTTAAGTTTTATATGTGTTTATATAATTCTTGAAATTGAATGTTCGTGCTTATGAGTTTTAGAAGATCATAGGAATGATTTGCAAATTGTTTGTTAGTGTAATTCTTGATCTTGATGCCTATTGATGGTGTCCATAATTTGTCCTCAAGTTATGGATTACCAAAAGTCACTTCTTTAAAATGTCATTAAAGAGCCATAAGTTACATAATACGAAGAGTCCTCATTTGGATAAACCATTAAACCAATAAGTTATGAACATGAAAGGTTTTGAATAGTTTCAAAACTTGCCCTCAAGTTTTGGAATTTGTAAAGTCTTTTTTAAAACTTTAATTCCAAACCCTAGAGTTTTAAAAGTTAATGGGTGTCTAAGGTTTCAGGGTTGCATGTACACCTTAGGAGTGTTAGAATGCTCAAAACCCATCATTGGTATCAGAGCCTAGGCTTGTTTTCTTTGTATTTACAATGGTTATTATCAAAATTTTAAGTTTTATATGTGTTTATATAATTCTTGAAATTGTTGATATGAATGTTCGTGCTTATGAGTTTTAGAAGATCATAGGAATGATTTGCAAATTGTTTGTTAGTGTAATTCTTGATCTTGATGCCTATTGATGGTGTCCATAATTTGTCCTCAAGTTATGGATTACCAAAAGTCACTTCTTTAAAATGTCATTAAAGAGCCATAAGTTACATAATACGAAGAGTCCTCATTTGGATAAACCATTAAACCCATAAGTTATGAACATGAAAGGTTTTGAATAGTTTCAAAACTTGCCCTCAAGTTTTGGAATTTGTAAAGTCTTTTTTAAAACTTTAATTCCAAACCCTAGAGTTTTAAAAGTTAATGGGTGTCTACTCTCACCCACCGCTTCCTTGACTGGTGGAGGGTCGTTAGCCGAACGGGTAGGACAAGGACTATAATTCTCATTAAAAGTAAAATGATAAATAATAAAGAAACTAAACCTTCTATAAATTCCTGATCTTAGTTACTTTAGGAAAATGTGAAATTGGTGCTAACCCATGAATTTACACTTTGTACCTTACCAAGTCGTTGGTGGAGCGTGTGTGGGTAACCGACACACTAACATGGACTAGTAAGAGTGGCAAAGGATGACTTAATATTTATCATAGATCGGTGGAGCGCATGTGGGTAACCGGCACATCGATTAGGTGATAAAGTATAAGGGTACCAAGTAAATTTGCATGGTTATTCACACCTTGTTTGTGATCCTCGGCATCCCAGTCACAAACATGAGAGGGCACAATCGAGATTTAAACATGCCATTGAAAACTTCATTGAATCTCAAAAGAATCTAGGAGTTTCAATCCAATTAAAACCTAATAATTCATTTTGTTTTTCATGGTGTAAATTGGTGAATAGTCATTAAACTATCTTCAAATATTTCATAGCTTCGATTACGGCATCCCTCTTCCGAGTTATGAAGTATAGTGTTGGGTCCTAGACTTAATATTACATTTGAGTGTCTTATTAAGGATTCTATATCTAATCTAAACGTGTCTTTCTTCTTTTCAGATGTCTTCCAACAATGCTGCTTCTGGCTCAATCCCTATCGGCTCCTTCTATCTCATGAACCTTTGTGGGAGAGTCATCTTTGATGGTTCAAACTTTAATGATTAGATCAGGAACATCAGGATGGTCACTCGTTACGAGGACAAGGAATATGTCCTCGACAAGGAGCTGAAGGAAATAGATGAGTCTACCGCTAATCCATATGAGATCGCTGACTTTAGGGCACATGAGAGAGATGCTACCAAGGTGGCATGTATCATGTTGGCTTTTACCCTTTTGAGATGCACATGGACCTGATGGACCGCTACCATCAAAGTGCTCGTCAAGAGAGGTATGAAATCATCTCTTCCATGATAACAACCCGGATGAAGGATGGTGAACCCATCACGGGCCTCATGCAGAAAATGAAAAGATTTGTGGACCGTTTGCTCAAGTTGAATGTGAACTTTCCCGAGGATTTGGCTATTGATATCATACTGCACTCCTTACCTACTTGTTATGATCAATTCCGAATGACATATCACATGAACAAGGAGGAGGTCACACTAAGAAAACTTCAATGGCTCTTGAAGACTGCTGAAACTGGTCTTAAGGGCAAATTGGTTGTTACTACTCCTACTCCTACCGCCGCCCCTTTTCTGGCAATTGGGCAAAGTAGAGGGAAGAAGAGGAAGAACCCTTCGAAGGGTACCAAGGGAAAGTCTCTTGATGGCTCCTCTTTAAGTGGAACCAAAGGTGGTTCTGCCACTCCTTCTTCCAACCCAAAAGAAGCTCGTGCTTCTATTCTCAGTAAAAAGGGCACTGGAAACGAAACTGCCCCAAGTACCTGCAAGATGTTAAGGATGGGAAGGTCAAACCTACGCATCCAGGATTTTACACTATATTGTATAATAACTCATCACATTCTACTTCTTGGGTTCTTGATACAGGTTGTGGTATTCATATATGTTCTGATTTGCAGGGCATAAGAAGAAGTGAGGATGTGGAGCATGGAAAGATAAACTTGATCATGGGTAATAGGAAAGCTTTTCCTGTCACAAAGATTGGAGTTTATTATTTGTTGCTAAATAGTGGGTTTGTGTTAGATTTGAATAAGTGTTGTTACTCGTCTGAAATGGCGAAAAATATTATTTCCTTTCATGGCTTGTAAAAACAAGGATTTACTTTTCCATTTGATAATGAAATTGGTGGTATTAATGCTTTTCATAATAATGTTCTTTATTTTAAATCATTACCTTGTGATGGTGTATATGAAACAATGTCGGTTGTAGACAACTTAGGAAATAATGTATTACATATCCATTCTTCCAGTAGTTGGATAAAGCATCTTTGTGGCATTGTCGTCTTCGACATGTTAACAAGAAGTGCATACACCAACTCCAGAAGGCTGGAGTCTTGGAGTCATTTGACTTAAAGTCAGATGATAGTTGCGAGTCTTGTTTGCTTGGTAAAATGACAAAGTCACCCTTCACTGGTACTTGTGCAAGGGGTGAAGGTTTGTTGGACCTCATGAACACAGATCTGTGTGGACCCTTCAGGACCGCCACAAGAGATGCTAACCGCTTCTATGTGACTTTTACTGATGATTATAGTAGATATGGTTATGTCTACTTAATCAAGCATAAGTCAGAAACCTTTGAAAATATTAATAGAGTTTAAACAGGAAGTGGAGAATCAGTCGGGCAGGAACATTAAGATGCTTCAATCTGATCGAGATGGTGTGTATCTTAGTACAAAGTTCCTTGACTATCTTAAGGAATGTGGGATTGTCTCACAATTGACACCTCCCAAAACACCACAACTTAATGGTGTGTCTGAGAGGCGTAATCGAACCTTGTTGGATATGGTTTGTTCCATGATGATTCGAGCTTTGTTACCAATCTCATTCTAGGGGTATGCCTTAGAGACTCCCGCCCATATCCTTAATCTAGTCCCTACTAAAAAGGTTGCCAAAAAACCTCACGAAATGTGGATTGGGAAAGTTCCCAATTTAGACCACATCAAGATTTGGGGTTGCAAGGCTTTCGTAAGACGTGAGACTCAGGATAAGCTCGAACCTTGAAGTGAGCGATGTATTTTCATCGGCTACCCACATAATTCCTTTGGTTATCTCTTCTACTGACCCAGTGAGAATGTTGTCTTTATGGAAAGAAGAGGGGTCTTTCGTGAGAGAGAATTCATAAGCCAAGGAAACAGTGGGAGGCAAATTGACCTTGAAGAACTTCAAGAGTCAAGCGATGAAGGAACCTGAAACCCTATCGATCAACCTGAGGAGGAAACTCATGTTGATGAGTCCGTACCTCTAAGGCGTTCCACAAGAGTTAGGAATCCGCCTGAGCGTTACTATGGTTTTCATATTACTGCGGAAGGTGATGAATTTATCAGTGATAGGACACTGGTAAATTTGGATGAGCCTAACAACTTTAAGGAAGCCATGGCAGACCCTGAGTCCGCCAAATGGAAAGAGGCTGTGGACAGCGAGATTCAGTCCATGTATTACAATCAAGTTTGGAACTTGGTTGACAATGTATCAGGTCGTAAGACGGTCGGGTGCAAATGGATCATCAAGAAGACCGACATGGATGGAAATGTACACACTTATAAAGCACGACTGGTTGCGAAGGGCTTTACTCAAACTCCAGGAGTTGACTATGGTGAGACCTTCTCACCAGTAGCGAAGATTAAGTCTAATAGGGTTTTGCTAGCCATAGTTGCATTTCATGATTATGAAATATGGCAAATAGATGTCAAAACCGCTTTCCTTAGTGGAAAGTTGGTTGAGGATGTTTACATGAGTCAGCCAGAGGGTTTTGTCGATGCAAAGCACCCTAATAGAGTGTGTAAGCTTGAGAAATCCATCTATGGATTGAAACAGGCACCTCGCAAATGGAATCTTTGTTTCGATGAGAAAGTCAAAGGGTTTGGTTTTTCGAGGAGCGAAGATAAGTCATGTGTATATGTTAAGGCTAGTGGGAGTATAGTTATCTTTTTGGAATTGTATGTGGATGACATACTACTCATAGGAAATGACATCCAAACCCTACAGGAAGTTAAGTCCTAGCTTGGGAAGTGTTTCGCTATGAAGGACCTTGGAGAAGCTTCCTATATCCTAGGCATAAGAATATTGAGAGAAAGTAGTAAGAGACTAATTCGACTTAGTTAAAGTACCTACTTGGATAAGGTGCCGAAAAGGTTCAGCATGCAGGATTCCAAGAAAGGTGACTTACCAATCCAGAGCAATGCCAAACTGAGTAAGACTAAGAGTCTGAGTACAGAGGCTGAGATAGCTGAGATCATTCATGTACAATATGCTTCCGCTATGGGCTCAATCATGTATGCTATGACTTGTACTCGACCTGATGTGGCCATTGCTTTGAGAATGGTCAGCAGATATCAAGGGAATCTGGACAAGGCTCACTGGACTGTGGTGAAGAATATTCTCAAGTACATAGGGAGGACTAGGGATTGGGTCCTTACCATTGGTGGGAGTGATGACTTGAGAGTATTGGGGTATAGTGATGTTGGTTTCCAAACTGATAGGGATAAATTCCGCTCTCAGTCGGGCAGGGTCTTTACCCTAAATGGAGGAGGAATCACTTGGAAAAGTTCCAAACATGAAACATTGGCTGATTCAACTTGCGAATCAGAGTATATAAGGGCAAGCGAGGCAACAAAGGAGGCAATATGGCTAAAGAACTTCACTGGAGACCTTGGAGATGTACCAGCTATTAAGAAGCCTACGGAGATTTTCTGTGTCAATGAGCGTGCAGTTGCCTTAGCTAAGGAACCTAGGGATCACGGGAGATCGATGTACATCGGCAGAAAATACTATTTCATTAGACATCGGATAGAAGAAGGAATCCTCGTGGTAAAGAGGGTATCATCGGATGAGACCCCAACAGATCCCCTCGCGAAGGGAATGTGTAGGGTTAAGCATTTGCAGCATGCGAGGCACATCGGGCTGAAGGATGATATTAGTTTTACAGATTAGATAGTTATTTCTGAAACTTGTAAAATGTAAATTGACATTTGATGATTAAATAAAAGTTGTTGTTTATTTTTAAGTAAAGTGTTGCTATCTTGTGTCAATTATTTACTATTGTTTCAACTTTGCATGTTTTGACTTCCAGAATAATTACTTTATTCAAACTCTCCACAGTCAGTCATATGTTGGAAGTAGATATGAATCAAGACTGTCATGAATTGGGTTTGTAGATGTCTAAGGTGCTAGACATAGCAAATGGTTGCTACAACATTTATGAGTGCTCATAAGTTCTAAGTATTAGATTCAACCCACGCTCACTTGTATCACGTCATGGAATTTATCTCGAGTGATCGTGAGACGGTAATATCATATAAGTCTTCAAACCTATAGATATGAGTTATTGATTACGAGTTGGTTGTGCATTGATTGTATGAAAATGCATTGGTAACTCGATGTTATAAAACGTGCTTTTGTGTATGATTCAACAAGTGGTTAGTACAAGTATATGAGTCGAAGTTTATCTGTTCCTTCTTGCCCTTGGAGGATTAGAAGCGATATCTGGTCCCCTCGATGATTTTGTTTTGACCCATGTACTGGACCCGGTCAGAACCAAATTGATGTGTTCAGTTTAGTTTTATGTCAAAAAAATCGGAAATCGGGAAACAAACTGCTAGACAATATGTACGACATTGTTCCATGTATTTGTCCGACTGATATCTAGAACAAAGTATTATATGATCACTTATCTTAAATGGTGCATCATCATCTCAGTTCCACGAGACTTTGAAAGAGCTACGATTGCTGGTCGATTCCTGAAGTCATACCTGTAACTATAGTTATTAGACTTATCCAAGTGGGAGACTGTTGGATAAGGTGTATAAGTCCATAACTAATTAAATATATGGGGATTGATTTGTAAATCATTCATTCTTATGTATGGTTCATGATTCACTAGATTGGGCTAGGACCCATTGGGTGCTCCATGGATGATCCATGGAGGTTATAACCCATGTATAATGGAGGAAATGAAAAGTCATGCACATTAGGGTTTACATGGTGTAACCCTACATGTGGCACACTATATAAAGAGCTCCATAGCTAGAAAAGTCGGCCACTATTACAAGACAAGGAGGGCTAGCCGATTTTGTGATCAAAGTATTCATATCTCAAGTTATTCCAAGAGTTGTGGGTGTTGTGTGAAACATTTGAGGCATCACATTTCGGGTGCTAGGCTCACAAGGTCTTAAGGAATCCAAGCAACTACAAAGGTATGTCATTCTACTAGTTTTATATTACAACTATCCCATGCCAAGCTAGTTAGGATGTAAAGCTTCGAAAATTCTTATTTGCATGAATATTAGAGAAAACATAGATCCAAGGTTTCTAGGGTTGCATGTACACCTTAGGAGTGTTACAATGTGTCACACCCCCAAACCAGAACGGCGGAAACATTCGGGGGCGGAGGACGTCATGTACAGTATCATAACAATGCATAATAGTAAAACAAGCAACAACATCATCCATTGCATTAATAATATAATTTAATACAAGTGTGTTTTGTGTAAAGTTTGAAAGACACCAAAATAGGAATCAAAATAAAAGACGAGTCTTGAACATGCTCCGTCTTCTCAAAACCTGGTCATCGGTACCTGTCTACTGGTGACCTGAGAATACAAGTTATTTTGAAAGAGTAGATCAACATTTAAGTTGGTGAGTTCATAAGTATTTTAGTGTGAATGTTTGTATAAGTTTGATGTAAATGTTTGTATCTCATATAAAATCCTATATTTTCTACTTATAATGAAATGTAGTCTTCTACGAAGACTCGACTGTTCTGTATGTTTGTTCTTTTGTAAAAGTGAGTGTTTTCCCAAGTATGACTATCATTACTAGAAAATAGTTTACATAACCGTTTATGTGAGAAGATCACAATATGAATGTAATGGGAAAATGACGATGTACCGTAGTATTGTATATAGTAACTACAGATGTACTAACTATCTTAAACCAATTGTTTAATTAAGGTAAAATGTGATGAGATTATAACCATACTTGATTGACTAGTAAACACGACGATCAAAAACGTCGAAATGGTATGACATTCGTCACCCGTAGACCTGCAGGTCCCACTGTAGCTAGTAGCAAGGTGTAGGATGGTCAATCCCGTATAGATCTATACACAAATTCACGCTCTCCCTCCAGTAGACTCTGGTTACAAAACGTGACACAGCAGTACATTGCCGTGCCATGAAGGAGTGGCTCACATTAATGTTATATTGTGCTTGTATTTGTATAGTATGTTCTCTCTGTTCTAGTGTATAGTATGCTCTCTCTGTTCTAGTGTATATTATGTTCTTTCTGTTTCTCGTTATAGTATGTTCTTTCTATTTCTCGTTATATTATGTTTGAACTGACTCATGTATGAACTGATTCTTGTATGTTTCATTGTTCTAGAAATAGTGAGTAGTAATCCTCTAAACTATACCTATTATAGTTTACTAGTACTGTTGTTTGAATGACTGATCATGTTTGTACACCTTTGCTACCCAAAGGGATTGAACTGATGGAAGAACTTTTATATCTATACACATATACATAATATATATCTAATATTTAAACGACACTCAGAAAAACAACCGATACTCTAAGTCCACAACCAAACAAGGAACTGTAAAATAAAGCGAGTTATCAGCCCTAAGCCCTTTCAACCTTATTTATATAACTATATCTATATAGACATGATTTTGACAATATATAAGTTTAAAAGACTTTGATAAATAGTTTAGCATATAAAAGAGTTTTAACCATTTGAATGGTTATATGACTTGATGTCAGTTTATAAAATGTTTTGAAATAGTTTGTTTGATAACACAGTTTTGAAGTATAAGAAATCCACTTGTTTGATAGTTATTAATCACATGTGATTGATACAATAACTATAATGTTTTCTACTTGTATTCCCCCCCCCCCATAAAATCATTTAAAATCATTTAAAAGATAAGTTCAGGGTATGAACTCATCTACAGTGAGTGATTCGAATGTAAGATCGATATAGGATGCTAAGTGTCAAGTGAAGTCCCGAGCACAAACAGATCCTAATAAGCACATAATAACACATTTATGTATATAATTAGTGTACATAACAACTAATCATGTTTTGGAAACATCCCTAGGAACTAGGAATCACTCACAATGGAGTGTATTAATCACATATGATTGGTTTAAGGGAGTTCACGGCCACACCTTAAGTGTTTACAGCCAAAGGTGTGTTTACGGCCAAAGTACTTAATCTTGAGAAAGGTTTGCAGCCCTAACTTGCGTCTATGAAGTTTTTGCGTTCCTAATCTTGCTCTTAAGAAGGTTCACGGCCAAAATCATGATCTTAAGAAGGGTTTACGACCTAAGGGAGAGTTTACGGCCGTAAAATCTTGATGTTCATGCTAAAGTGGTTAATTTTTGGTTGTAATTCAAGAACTAGTGTGTGTTCTTGGTGTTCTTGATGATTTGAAGATCTAACCCAAAAGAGATGAATTCACCGATGAAATCATAGGGTTTTACTAGATCAAGAAGGATATCAACTAATAAAGAAAGAATCACTTACAACTTTGTCGAGAAATGGAAGTGATCTTGATGATACTTGAGAGAGAAATGAGAGCTCTTGATTTGGAGATGTGAGAAGTGAAGAAAAATGAAGGAAAATCATACTTAAGGAGAAGAGTTCACGACCAATAAGAGTTTACAGCCGTAAACTCTAGTTTGTGGCAGTAAACTCCATGTCATGGAGTTTTCGGGCTTGAATTTTACATAATGAACTCTAGTAGATACTTCCTAACACCCAATCCTTTAATGTACTAGGCTTAGAACACAAAAAACAGACCCTTAACAATGCTAGAAGATAGCAGAAACAAGTCTGACTTTTGATTCAATTGAATGGCTTTACAAGATAGAAATTTCGGGTTGTCACAGAATGCTCAAAACCCATCAAGTTCACAGTCACCTGCAGGTGTTTACGGCCCTAAGGAGGGTTCACGGCCCAAGAGCACCAAGTGTTCTTGAGTTTACGGCCAGCTGTTCTTAAAGGATGATGAGGATTCAAATGTTTTAGGCTGGAGATTCGTGTGTGTTCTTGGTGTTCTTGAAGGAATGAAGAATACCTTAAAGATCCATACAATAATCTAAGAAGATTTGAAGGTTTGGAAGATGATACTTGAGAGAGAATTGGTTGTAATCTCGTGTGAAAGTGAAGAAATGAAGTAAAAACTAGCTGAAACATATATATATATATATATATATATATATATATATATATATATATATATATATATATATATATATATATATATATATATATATATATATATATATATATATATGCGAGGGTTCACGGCCAGGAGGGGTTTACGGTCCGAAGTCGGCAAATGGTTCACGGCCGAAGCTTCGTTCACGACTAGAGCTTCGTTTGTGGCCGAAGATTTGTTTACGGCTGAAGCCTCGTTCACGGACGTGAACTGAGGGTTCACGGTCCGAAGTTGTTTGCGGCCATGCGAAGCTTCTCAATTCCTTTTGGTTTTCTCTTCCAAACAATAACACACCTATTTAACTAGGCTTCAATACTTATAACCCATCAAAATTTTAGAATATTGGAAGGAATGAGTTTGACCAAACAGAAATTTTTCAAGAATAAAATTTTTGGTTTGTCACATTATCCTCCCGTTAAAGGGAAATTGTCCCGCAATTCAAAATTCTAAGTGCTTACTCATGAATTTGGGAAAAAGATGGGTACTTTGGTTCTATCTGATCTTCTGTTCTAAATGGTAGAGAGTGTGCGGGTTTGGCTTGCTTGACTACGTTTATCCAACTGGTAGGATGTCTACTCGTAGTTCTAGATAGCTTTGTCCTGAAGTTCATGGTAAGAATCATACTTGGTTCATCCATCATCATCTCTTGTATATAAGTCGTATATAATTAAGATTAGTAAGATGGTCAGATGTGCGACTCTGTCCCAGGTCCACAACAAAACAAGGAACAAGAGATAGGGCGGAAACACACATCCTAGGTCTATAGAATCTTAATTATATACCACTCTCGCGTATATACTTAACAGTGGTAGGTTAACCGTATTTGTCCATAGCCTCTGTGCTTGAACTTGACTTGCTGTATAAGTTGCGTTCGTAGGAGATCTATTGAAATACTGTGGAAGAAATGGAGATTTTCAGAATATCTTCCGTGTCTCCCTTCAAGCTCCTTGTCTATGGAGTAAACTAGAAAGACGTGGTACCCCTCGCATGGGTAATTCTGATTTTTGAAACAAGAAATGATACGAAGGTTCGTGTCAAGTTTGTTGTTATAGATTGAAAGGATTTTGTTAGACAGATGATTAAAGCGAAGCGTCTTTATGTAGCACAAGAAATTGGTATGGTATGGACCAAATCAATATATTTGTAAAGACGACATCGAAACTTCTTATCGTGACAGCTTGTTAAGTCGAATAGAATGACGTACTATTCTATGTATGTGTTTTCAGTGCCCTCCGTTTTTATCCTTGTTATTATTACTGTGAACAATTTGTATTGCATTAAGCGAGTACTAGCTGTATGAGTGTTCTGATATTCGAGACTGATTAATTTTCATAAGATAATCCCTAACAGATCTCTCTATAATCGCTTGATGTATACAAGTCATGTATAATTAAGATTGGAAAGACAGTTGAATGAGCAATTTTGCCCTAAATCCACAACCAAACAAGCAACAAGAAATAAGGCAGAATTACTCACTCTAGGCCTACAAATCATAATTATAATTGACCCTAATGTATACACTAAGCCATCATAGCTTACCTGCAAAGGGTTTTTAGTTTCTTTTATGAATGATGTATTTTGTTCAATTATTTATAGTTATTTATAAAAAGTCTTAAGTTTAAAAAATATTTTCATTGGGAAAACATACCACTGTTCACAGGGGTTTCGGGACAGTCTCTCCTGCGGTAATGATCAATACTCTTCCATCCCCGCCAACATTCTTACTTATTGGGCAATCCCTCTTGAAGTGTCCAACTTCACCGCACTGGTAACAAGTCGGGTCTACTCCAATATCGGGGACTTGGTTAAGGGGTTGTGCTGGTGCCCTACAGAAACGGGCAGTGTGCCCCTTTCTGTTGCAATTTCTACAGTGTAACTCTCGGCATGCTCAATAATGATGGAAGTTACAGTTATTGCATTTTGGGCGATTCCCCGCATATTGTCGTGCTGGCGTTGGCATTCCAGGTGTTGTAACAACATGAACAGCTACAATTTGTTGTCTTTTCGAAACCTCTTGTCTTGGCTGTCCTTTCTTCTTGTTCCCATATTTCCTCTTATTGTTGCCCTCTTTTGTTGGCTCAGGAATGGGGGTCATTATTCCTTGGTGAACCCCATGGTCCATAAGACTCTGTGCCAATTGGTCGGCGCTATCGAAAGTAGTTGATTTGGAGGCTAAAACACTTGCTTGAATCTGGGAAGATAATCCCCAGATGTACCTCTCTATCTTCTTGCTCTCCGGGGTAACCATTTCGGGGCATTATACCGCTAGGTCACTAAATCTATTAGTGTAGGTCACTATGTCTGAGCCCGTCATGGTGAGACCCAAAGCTCTTCCTCTAGATTTTATATTTCGCCTCTCGAGCAGTAATCTTTCATCATTATTGTCTTTAAGTTCTTCCAGCTCATCGAATTAGCCAGTGCAAGGGTCAGTGACTTGACATGGCCATTCCACCATGTCAGGGCTCTATCGGAGAAAGTGCAGGCAACAAATTTGACTTTGGTCCCTTCTGGGCACGCACAAATTTCGAAAATCGACTTCGTTTTCTCGAACTATTGCATTAAAACAATGACTCCTCCATTTCCACTAAAGGATTTGGGTTTGCAATTCAGGAAGTCTTTATATGTACACTCCCTAAGGAGTCCGTGGATATTTCCGTAGTTAGACGGGTTGGCACCACTTCCAGTTCCATTGGTACCATTTGCATGGATATGAGACATGGCGGCTGTTACGACGGCAGTCACCGTAGCCTGGAAGATAATAGGATCATAATGTGGAGGTGATGGTGGTGGATTTGTGGTTGTGTTGTTATTACGCCTGATATTTATACGAGGTGGCACCTTTCTGTAAGTTTAAAGATGAATGGTTGGAAAGATATTGGTAGTATAAATCGAATGATATAATACCAGAATATTGAGTGTATCATGTTCCGAAAGTGCTTACAAATTAATTCATAATAGAGAAGTCTATGTGAACATAAACTTATGAATTTTTAAATAAGGAATACCCTTACGGAAGTTTCGTGACTTGATTTGCAACTACTAGTTGTGATGAAATACGTGATGAACTTAACACCTGATGTGAGCAGTGTAATCACTAACTTACTAAGTTAAATTAGTTTCTTACTTATTAGTATGTTGTATACGGTACTTTCTATTTTATTCCTGATAAGGTAAGGTTTGATAATGATTTCTCTAGGACTTTTCTCTTCGTTCGATCCTTTCTCAGAATTCTCCCTGAAAACCCTCTTTTGGTTCAGTCTCGACTCCTCTGTTGGCTGATTGCGAGGTCTAGGTTTATCGGTTCTGCAAAAATAGAAATGTCTAAAGAATCTACGAGATTAATAAAACTCTTTTATTAAAAATAGATTCTTACGAGGATGATCTTTACTAGGTCTTTCTAAATCGCTTAGTGTATAAAGATTATATATATTTCAAACCAAATAGACCTTCGAATAAGTGATCCTACTCTAAAACCACATCCAAACAAGGAAAAGGAAGTAGAGTGAAAATCACTAATTCTATGTCTTTAAAATCTCAACTATATATAACCTTTATGAGTTCAAGATCAATCTGATGCGCAGGGAAAAGGTTTGAGAACTCAAACCATGAGTGAATGCTTAAGATCAATGTCTGCTTGCTAATAGATGTTAAAGTCAAGCCTAGAAAGACCAGTCAAGTATTAGATAATATATCCAACAAATGATCAAGTCATTAAATGGGGAATGAGAATGAACGATCAAGGCAAAGCTAATAAATGAAGAACAAGAAGAATGTTTTAAAAAAACTTAGTGAAATGCCAAAAGTTGAGTGAAAGATCCGTAGTTGACATGTATTGAATGCTCCTATAAATAGGAGTGAAGGTTATAGCGAATTAACTAGAGTACTTACATAGGACTGGAAAATAGAAATGTTTCTGATATTCTGATTGCCTAATACAACAAAAGACTGAGTCCTATGAAATGTAATATTAATACAAAGACAAACTTAATAAATACACAAAGACAAATAGAGTTGCTCTGGATCAGCATCCATTCCGGACATAAGAGTCATTTCGGCATGCCTTCAGCTTCGCATCTTCTTTTTTCCTGGTCCGGACAGATTCCGGACCACTCTTCACATTTCACTCCGGATCATTTGTTTTGGAATGCAAGTACTTCCAAATCCGGACTCAGGATTGGTAGAGGTTCACTTTCAGGTTCCAACAATCTCTCCCTAAGTGAACTTAGCAATCCATCCAATTACACTGCTTCTTCCTTGATGAAGGTGAAAGCTCGGAACAACCATTCTCTGACTTCAATGTACCAGGTCAGTTGATTTACAAACTTTGCTTTGACATGTTCTGAAGCTTTAGACTTTGATGCTCGAGAGATGAACTTCCGGAGTGCTTTGGTTGGGACTAGGTGTTTGTCAAGGACACGAAAAACATCCTTCTTGTTTGTCTTCTTGGTTGTATGGACAAACCCTAGAACCGGGTCATCAATTGGACCATCTTCAAGCAGATCAGCTTCCGAAAGAACATAGGTGATCTTCGCAATGTAGTCTTCAGTTCCGTAGAGATGAGCCAGCTCATAGTCGCATCTGCAAAATTCCGCGACATAATCATTGAGGAAGCTTAGAGCAGTATGGAAAGCACCCATGCCGATATCGTTGTTTTTCATTCCTTGAAAGTGAGCAGCTAGAGTCGGAATGTCATTCGGATTCATGGAAGGGAAGTCAGCATCAGTATTGGTTTGGTAGTTAGGCTTGTTCCGGAAGACGTGAAATCGAAATAATGGGCAGTTGAGTTCGAATTTCACTAGGATTTTTCTTGCAAATCCATGGACTTTGGTGATTCTCTTTCTAGTCCAAACTTCCTTAAGTAGTTGAGCATTCTTGGAGTAGAATGTCTCAAGCCTTTCTCTTTCAGTCCAGAGGATCACTTTTGGATCATCATTTGCGTGAAGAGGAGCAAATTTGATGTAATACTTATTTTATGGAGAGAAAGGAAGATCGAGCTGTTAGAAAATCGTTGGTAGGAACATCACAGAACATACACGGAACAATTTCGTGATCCCGGAGAATGCCTTCACGGCAAAGAGGAGAGATGCGACGCATCGGATCAGGATTATCCTTAAGAGCTTGAATCTGGATGCTGTCCTCTAACGCCTTGTTGATTTCCGTATGAGACCATCCTTGTTTTTGCTTGAGATGAGGTCTGGAGTGGAAGGATTGTTGTTCAGCAGTCATTGGCATTTTGCCTTTGTTTCTTTTTAGAGCGCCCAAGATGAGCTTCATGTTTTCATCCACCACAAATTCTGTAGTGGGATTCGGAAGAGGATCTTCCGGAATGTCATCAGGGATCCGGAGTGGAGAGCCCTGGTCTAATGGAGCAATTTTTGGAGCCGGAATAGGTGGGAGTATAGAAGGAGTGGTTCGGAAGGCTTCTGCTGTGAGGAGAGATTTTGCCTTGGCCATTTGAATGGCCTTTTGAAGAGCATTTGGTAAGGAGGATGGCCAAGAGGTTGTGGACCATATTCTCTTCTCTTCCTTAGTCAGCACCTTTGGAAATATTTTCTTTGGAGATTCAAGCCCTAGAACTCCGTTGGTGACTGTTTTTTCTTCGTCACTGTCTTCTTCATCATCAGCAGAGGAATTTCCTAGAAGTCCGAACACAATTTGGACTTCATCGTCGGAATTCAAGTCTTCATCTCGGAGTGTAAACTCCGAGGCAGGTTTCCCTGGTTTGCTTGGACCTTCTCCCCCTCTTGCATCGGTGGATCTCGGAACCGGTGCAAGTACTAAAGCTTCCTCGAGATCGTCAAATTTGGAGAAGACTTTCTGATGGCCCGTGTTGAGTTGAAGAGTGAGGGTATCGTAGGCTGCGGACGTGGGGGCTTGAGCAGCAAGGTGATCGAACAAATGACTAAGAATAACTATCATCTCATCAAACTTCCAATTCGGAACATAAACGATGTTCCAAGTGGAGCGAAGAAGCTTGATGATGACTTGTTGAATGATCAAGTTCATTTCATCCTTCTTCTTGATCTCCTTCACCATCCTTTGGATTTGTTTCTCATGACGAATGTGGGTCTTCTTGATGAGATCGTTTGTAGCAGAGACCAAGTCGTCATGGACTTTGATCATAGAGGTGATTGTGTCGAGATAGAGGTAAACCACGACATCATATTTGGATTCAACTTCCTCGATGGAGTGCTTGATCCAGAGATAAATTAATTGATCAAGTTGGGCTTCTTATTCCGCAACTGAAGATCCGGACTGTTGTCAGAGAGACTAAAGGATGGCATCGAGTTTAGAATCCAGTCCGGAAACCTTTTGATCCAGCTTTGTGTTGAGCTCTATGACTGATGTTTTGATTGAGGAGACCTTTTTCATCATATCTGACACATTGGTTTGAATGTCAAGAAGAGAAAAGGGGTCAATGTGATCACCAGCAGAGGATTCGGAGTCAGATTCTGAGTCTTACGGAGGAGCTTGATGTGATGAAGTATGTGTGGAGGGACCAGGTTCGGTGATAGCATCATCGTCATGTAGTTTGGAGTTGGGTTCACCATCCGGAGTGGTTGAAGACGATGATATGAAGTCAAAAGCAGACTTGGAAGTGGATGGTTTGGATTGAAAACGGATGGATGACATGAATTTGGGGTCCGAAATATAGTTGCATTCATCAGTGATCATTATTTCTTTGGAAATTTCTTGATCTGAATCAGTTCAGAATACGTTGGTGTGAGTGGTGATGGGAGGTTGTTCCGAATCAAGTTCCCGATTGGCATCATCATCTGTACGAGGAACATACAGAACATTGCTTTGATGAGCTCTATTATACATTGAAGTGAGAGTGGCCTCCACTGGAGCTCTAGTTAGATCCGGACATCTCGAAACATTCCTGTTAACATAGTCTTCCCATTGAGGATCGTTAGCACCTGGTCATCTTGTACACCTTCCGGGTATCATACCAGTTGGGGCATCCAGAATCGGAGGGACTGCTCCAGCTCCGGAGTGCTTAGGGTCCGGAACAGGGGTTCCGGAGTGTGTGCTTGTGTGAGAAACGATAGGGATATCAAATGATACTCGTGGGTGTGTTCCATGGGGCTTCAAGGAACTATTGTCAACACCGGCATCACCTTTTTGGGAAGGTGAGGGTGGATTGTGTGGAGACTCCCCGTGAGTGTGTGCAGGTGATGTTGAAACATTAAGGGGTACCTCAGATGAGTGGGCAGGTGGGGTGTTCGGACGGCCAGAGTCAGCCTGAATGTCATGAGCATCTTCCTTTGGAGAGGAAGAACTGACTTTGGTTCTCTTTTTAGGCTTTGGCTTGGTAGGAGAACTCTTTCGTTTGGCAGATTTCTTAACCTTAGGTCCGGATGTGGTAGGATTGGCCTCTTCCGAAGTGGGCTCAACTGAGATTGCGGCAAGTTGTGTTGGGTCAAACAAAACCGAAGTCTCTAAGTGTTGTTTTAGATAAATGGAATCGGAAGGGATGAAGGACAACATGTGGTCCGGAGGTCGTCTAACCAGACCACAAGAGGATTGGTCCGGAATTCTATAGTCCTTGACAACTTTGAAGGAAACACATACCTCCGGAGGAATTGTGGAGACCGGAATTGGTTCGGAAAGCTCATTGAAGATTTGTTGAATCGTTGATGCCCATAATCTAGGGCTCGAAATTTCGTTGTCCTTCCTTTTGATGGAAAACTTGCAGAAATCTTGCCATAAGACCTCCGAAAGATCAACCGTGTTGTCACGTCCGGACTAGATGCTATAGACAACATGAAGCCAGTCATTGCTAAGTGTATCAGTTCCTCCGTGCTTACCCGATAGCTCGCGAATGATGAAGTGCATCAGCACAGTCCAGATTCCTGAGACGGCTGATTTCTTGAAGTCTTTGGCCCTTTAACTTGATTGTAGCCAATGTGATTTAGAAAGGTCTGAAACTCTTCAGTGGTTGGTTCTTGGACTGTGAATCCTTTGGGGTTTGGTTTAGCACCGATGGCCTTGAGAAAGGTTGATTTGTAGATGGGAACGATTCGATCTCCAATGATTTGCGTCTCCAATGCACTGTCGACTTCTTTGCTTCTTGTGAAAGCCCTGTGAAGATGATGAAGTGGAAGAGGTGGCTCAGGAACTTTAGTGAGAGGGATGGAGATGGTATGATTTGCGATGAACTCCACCATAACACGAATCGATTCATCGTAATCTTCAGGGTTGAGGGAAAACAGTTGCGTCGTGTCCATTAGAAACGGTTCAGGGGAGGTTGATGAAGATGAACCCTTTGATCATTTCTTCTTGGAAATGGATTTCTTGGGAGTGGAAGCGGTTGGAGGAGTTTTTTGTGGTGAAGGAGGGGAAGCCAATGTTGCAGGATGATGAATGCTTGATGAACACGAAGAACTAAGAGAGAAATTGAGGGTTTTGGAAGTATTGGGCGCGTAAAGAGGTAAAAGGGGGTGTTAAATGGTATTTTTAGGTAACGGAAGTGGGTCGGGTCGATGGGTGTAATGATGAGGATCCGAGTTTGAAACGGGTTGCATTAAATGAGGGACTAGATTAGGGGGCTGAGTTGACCTGGGAGGTGAAAGGTGAGGTGTTTTGTAGCTTGAAATGGTAAACCCTAACCGGCGATTCGATGGTTGCTTTATGGGGGCGTGCAATCGTGTCACGTAATTCGAGGAAGATAGGATAAGGATATTCCTAAAAAGTAACCGTTGAACAAACGTTTCACCTTATTAACCTTTGGGATTCCGGATGAGCGGTTCCAGAAAGAGTATGAACCGGAGGATAAGGAGATGTGTTCCGGAACATGCTAGTTTTGAAAAGGGGTTCGGAATGAGAAATAATCTGGAGAGAGTTTCGATTTCGGAGTAAAAAATTTAGTCTCATTCCGGAATGAGAAATATTGTGTGATTTCGGAACATAAATTCTGTTTGATTTTGAAAAAGGTTGATGATTCCGGAGCAGAAATTCCGGAATAGTGATTTTCAGGAATTTTCGGAGTGAATTTGAAAAAGTTTCCACATGATTGGGAAAGCATTCCGGAGTGAGATTTTAAATAAAATTCCGGACCAAGATTTGTAAAACATTCCAGGATCAGATATGAGAAACCTTCCGGAGTGAATTTTGAAATTCCGGAGTGCAGAACGTAATACCTTTCCGAAGTGGAATTCTGGGATGCCATTATGAAGTATATTCTGAGAGGAAAATTTGAGCACTATGATAATGTGGACTTTAGATAACAAACAATCAGGACGAACTGTACAGCTAAAAACTCAAGTGATGGTCAGAAATAAAGAGAAGTAAAATAATCCTATGTATTCAGAGAGAAAGTAGTACCGAGATGAAAAATTTAGATCGGAACTATTTTTCTTTCGAGTACGTCTATCAGAGAGAACAAATCTCTTGAAAGAGTTGAGGATCTGGTATCATCATACCCTTCTTGTTCAGAAAACCATTGAATTTGGTTTCGTCTAATGCCTTGGTAAAGACATCAGCAATCTCATCGTCAGATGGAACAAAAATGAGTTCAATGTTACCATTTAGTACATGATCTTTTATGAAATGGTACCCTTATATCAATGTGCTTAGTCATTAGGTGATGAATTGGATTATGGGAAATCGCAATGGCAATTTGAGAGTCACAATAGATAGGAATGCGTTGAAAGTGGTAACCATAATCCAAGAGTTGAGATTTCATCCACAGAACCTGAGATGTACAGCTGGCAGCAGCAATGTATTCGGCTTCAGCTGTAGATAGTGCAATGCAGTTCTGTTTCTTGGATGACCCACTGACCAAACGACCACCTAAGAATTGACAGCCACCTGAAGTGCTTTCTCTATCGAGTTGAAGACCACCATAGTTTGAATCTGAATAGGCTGGAAGTAGAAAGCTCTCGTTTGCTGGGTACCAGATTCCAAGACTCTTTGTACCTTTGAGGTATCGGAAAATTTGTTTCACAGCCAAGAGATGAGACATCTTTGGGTTGACTTGAAATTTGGCACATAAACATGTGGAAAACATGATATCAGGACGACTTGCTGTGAGATAGGGTAGGGATCCAATCATTCTGCGATACTTCTTTTCATCAACTGAAACACCTGAAGGATCGGCAAAGATCTTGTGTCCGAAGCCCATGGGTACCTTGGCTGAGGCACAGGTGCCCAGTGAGTATTTCTTGAGGAGTTCTGAAATGTACTTCTCTTGGTGAATGAAGATTCCCCTGTTAGTTTGTTTGACTTGAAGGCAAAGAAAGAAGCTTAACTCTGGATTCATGCTCATTTGAAATCGATTGACCATAAGTTTAGCAAAGTCAGCAACCATAGATGAATCCATAGATCCAAAAATGATGTCGTCCACATAAATTTGTACCAGCATAAGATGCTTTCCATTTTATCTTCGGAATAGGGTAGGATCTAGAATTCCTCTTCGAAAATCGGAGCATTTGAGAAAATCAGTGAGGGTCTCGTACCATGCATGAGGAGCCTGCTTGAGTCCGTAGACAGCCTTTCAGAGTTTGTAACAGTAGTTCGGAAAGGAGAGAAGAACAAAATTGGGGGGATGTTGAAGGTACACTTTAGTGTCAAGTTCACCGTTATGAAAAGCACTCTTAACATCCATTTGGTAAACTTTGAAGCCTTTATGAGCAGCATAAGCAAGAAAGATTCTGATGGCTTCAAGACGTGCAAAGGGAGCAAATGTCTCATCGTAGTGGAGCCCTTCAATCTGTGTAAATCCTTTTTCCACCAATCTTGCTTTATGTCAAATAATAACTCCTGCGTCATCTAGCTTGTTGCGAAATACCCATCTCGTACCGACAATGGGATGATTCTGAGGAGGAGGCACGAGAATCCAAACTTCATTTCGGTCAAATTCTGCCAGTTCTTCTTGCATGGTTGTAATCCAGTCAGCATGCTCCAATGCGTCCTCAATGGATTTGGGTTCAACCATGGATATAAATGTTGAAAAATGGCATTCATTTTGGATACTTGTAGCAGAACGAGTCTGTACACCAGCATTGGGGATTACTTGGTTTGGAGGATGATCCTTTGTCCAAACATGTAACCTTGGGAGTTCTTGTGCAGCCGTCGATCCGATCTCAACAGTGGAATTGATTTGCTAATCCTGAATGGTTTGAATGTGAGGATGATGCTCCCACTGAACTTCTGAACCAGAGAGATTGACA
This sequence comes from Lactuca virosa, assembly GCF_052849685.1. Classification (NCBI taxonomy): domain Eukaryota; kingdom Viridiplantae; phylum Streptophyta; class Magnoliopsida; order Asterales; family Asteraceae; genus Lactuca; species Lactuca virosa. Next base: position 143,927,923 of record NC_136429.1, on the reverse strand, counting down.
TCATCATCAGAAGGGAACTCAAATAAATTTTCATTTTCATCAACGTTGAGAGGATTGGAGTCATCGAAATCAGCAGCTGCAACTTGGAAGCCATCCACATTTGATTCAAGAGAGGGATGCGCATTCTCCCCTGAACCTAAGAAGGTTGAAATGGTTCGGAATCAAATGGAGGGAGGTTGCGAAACAGGAGCTTCCGAATGAGAGATTGGAATGAGAGTTGGCCTTGTTCGAGATTCCGAATCAAGAGCGGTTTCGGAAGGACCAAAGAGACTTCCAAAGTCAACTTCAAGAATTGTTTGGGGGTTCGGACATCCTGGAGGAGGAGCATCGGACTCCATAATGTGAGTTATAATGTGATTTGGGCCAGAATTCTGAACGAAGTTGTCATCGAAAGTAATGTCAAAGCTTTCTTCCAGAACACGAGTTCTCCGGTTAAGAACTCTGTAAGCTCTCGATTTTGAGGAGTACCCAAGGAAGATGGCTTCATCAGCTTTAGGTTGGAACTTGGTAAGCTGATCACGGTTGTTCTTGAGGTGTCGATTGATGATACTCCGATTTTGAGTGAAGCAGACAGTGGATACGGCTTCGGCCCAAAGATAGAGGGGTAGATTTGCAAAGTTCATCATGGATCGATCAACTTCAACAAGAGTTCTATTATGTCTTTCGACTACACCATTTTGTTGTGGAGTATAAGGAGCTGAGAAGTTGTGGTTGATTCCTTTTTCAGTGAGAAATTTCTCAATGGTGGAATTAGTGAATTCCGATCCATTATCACTTCGGATTCTCCTAACTGGGAGTTTGATAAGAACTTCTATTCCTTTGATAAAATTGATGAGATCTGAGGCTGTTTCGGATTTCAGCCTTAGGAATGTATTTCTTATGATGACGTGTAAAATCATCAACAATCACAAGAATGTATTTCTTATGATGACGACTTTCTACAGTGGATGGTCCATAAAGATCAATGTGTAGAAGCTCCAATGGTTCTTAAATGGATTTTTCAATGATACCTGGATGACCCTTCTTCGATTGCTTACCACACTCACAAGCAGCACACAAGTGATGATTTTCGAATTTGAGAAGAGGTAAAGCTCTCACCATTTCACCTGATACGAGATCATTCATGTACCGGAAGTTTAGATGAGCGAGCCTTCGGTGCCATAACCAACTGAGATCATGAACAACTTTGGTAAGAAGGCAGAGTTGCGGTTTGCCAACAATCATGTTAATGTCGAGCGGGTACATGTTCTTGTTGCGCAGTGACTTGATTATGCACTCTTTCCGGTCTTCAATCATTAGGTAGCTGTACTCTTTGCAAAATTCCACACGTCGATTTGAATCAGTGAGCTGAGCAACACTTACAAAATTATGTTTTAGATCAGCTATATAAGCCACATGTGAGATAGAGAAGTTTCCATTGGTGAGGATCCCATAACCACGTATTTGAGAGTTGGAGTTGTTGCCATATGTCACGTAACCAGCGTTTGGAGAAAGCTTTAGATGTCACAGAAAATCTTTCTGCCCCGTCATGTGCATGAAGCAAGCACTAAAAACATACCATATTGTTTCTTGCTCCGAAGCACAAAGTTCCTACAAAATTAGTGAGTAATGGAGTTTTTAGGCTCCGAATTAGACTTTGGGACGTAGGCACGGGCTTTGGACTTTGATTGTGGCTTAGGAACAACTTTGTGTTTCTGGGTGGTATTCTTTGAATTCTTTGGAAACAGACAGAAGGCTAATGTCTTTTCATCTATCCAGTAGTCATATTCAATGACTTGGAGATTTCGAACGGTCGTATTCGGACCTTTGACATCCGGAGTGTTGGTAACATTTGTAACCTCCGGAATTGTTGTTTCATCAATGGGAGATTTGATTTTCCACACAAGACTTTTCTTTGAAGATTTTGAAAAACTTGTTTTCTTTGCATTTGTGGATTTGTTTGATGACACATTTATTTTTGAAAGATTGGGTTTAAAAATTGTGCCATCAGATTTTGCAATAAAAACAGATTAAACAGTCTGAGGAGAAGTATTTTGGACTGTTGTGGGATTCACACGAGATTTAGGCTGAGTAGAACTGTCTACTTTCTTGGGTTCTACACGACTAGGAGATTTAGAAGGTCTTTTGAGGATCTTAGTGGGAACAAAGGAATTTTGACTATGGGTTGATGCATGAGAATTCCGGGATATACTCCGTTTGGAGTTTTCAATGAACCTGGAATTTTGTCTAGTCTTAACTTCCTTTTTATGTGCATTTCGAGCTTCTACTTTGGGATCTAAATATCTTTCCTATTCAGCATTGGTTTTCTCTAAGGATGAGATGAGGATTTTGAGGTTTGTCCTACAGATGGATTACTAAACTCAGGAGTAATGGGAACCAATTTTGTTTTTGAGATGATTAAGGAATCCGATTCGCAAGAATCAGAGGACACATAACTTGAGACTTCAACTTTATCATCTAAGGATGCCGATATAAACTCAGGGGCAACAGTTTCAGTTGTCAGGGAAGGAATTTCTTCAACAACACAGTTGTTGGGAGGGTTACTCCTAGGAACATAATCTATGCAATTTGAAACACTGTGATGAAATTCCGTGGTCCGATTCAGGTCCAGGTTTATCAGAGGCGGAAGTGGCGTGGAATCAGGACACTTGACAACAATTGGTTTGAACTCAGGGATTATGGACTCAAAATGGTCTGTAGTCTCAGGAAGCAGGGACAAGGGAGAAACAGGGGTGTCCGAATGCTTGATGTTCGGAACCTCTCCCATGAATGTCAGAATTTTCAATTCCTTCAGGGGACTAACAATTGGTTTTGGAAACTCGCTTCCGAGACCAGGTACTTTAGACCATGGATGACAAAAATTATGAGTCATCTGAATGTCCTCTTCAAGCATTCTATAGAATTATTCAAAGCATCTATCTTTGCATTGAGACGTTTGTTATCAGAACTTAAAACATTTCGTTCAGAATAGGTGATTTCACATTTTGTCACCCCAAAACCAGAACGGCGGAAACGTTCGGGGGTGGAGGACGTCATGTATAGTATCACAACAATAAATAGTAGTAAACAAGCAACAACATCATCCATTGCATTAATAATATAATTTAATACAAGTGTGTTCTGTGAATTGTATAAGACACTAAAAATGTAAATCAAAATAAAAGATGAGTCTTGAACGAGCTCTATCTTCTCAAAACCTGGCACCGATACATGTCTACTGGTGACCTGAGAATACAAGTTATTTTGAAAGAGTTTTTCAGCTTTAAAGCTGGTGAGATCATAAGTATTTTAGTGTCATTGTTTGTATGAAAGTGTTTGTAAGTACTAGATGTATAAGTGTGTAAATGTTTGTAAATGTTTTTAAATGTTTGTATCTCCTAGAAAACCCTATGTTTTCTACTAAAAGTAGCCTTCTACCAAGGCATCAAATGTTTGTATGAAAATGTTTGTATGTGTATCTCTTGTAAGAGTATGTATTTTCCCAATTCTGACTATCATTAACCAAAAATATAATTTTTACATTACTGTTCATTGTGAGAAGATCACAAAGTGAATGCAAAGGGGAAATAAAATAGTACTGTAGTGTTGTATTAAGTAACTATTGCTGTACTAACTACCTTAAACCACTTGTTATTTAAAGTACCATGTGATATGCCTGTACCATACTATCGACTAAAAACACGACGATGAAAGACGTCGGAAGAAATGACATTTGGCACCCGTAGACTTGCAAGTCCCACTGTAGCTAGCAGCAAGGTGTAGGATAGTCAATCCAGTATAGATCTATACCCAAATTCAACGCTCTCCTTATAGGAGACTCTGGATACAAAACGAGCCATAACAAGTGATGCCATGCCCCGTTACGTGGCTCACATAACTGTTGTAATGTTCTTGTATATGTATTGTATGTACTAGTTGTATTGTATGTTCTCTCTCTGTCTAGTATGTATGTATGTTCTCTCTGTTTCTCATAATAGTATGTTCTCTTGTATAATGTATAGTATGTACTAGCTGTATTGTATGTTCTCTCTTTGTCTAGTATGTTATGTTTGTATTGTATTGTATGTACTAGTTGTATTGTATGTTCTCTCTCTGTCTAGTATGTATGTATGTTCTCTCTGTTTCTCATAATAGTATGTTCTCTTGTATAATGTATAGTATGTACTAGCTGTATTGTATGTTCTCTCTCTGTCTAGTATGTTATGTTTGTTTCTCATCACTACATGTTATGTTTGTTTCTCATCACTACATGTTATGTTTGTTTCTCATCACTACATGTTATCTTTGTTTCTCATCACTACATGTTATTTTTGTTTCTCATCACTATATGTTATGACTCATGAATGAACTGACTCATTGTATGTTTTATTGTTCTAGTAATAGTATTTGTAACTTCCTAAACTATACTTATTATAGTTACTAGCAATGTTGTTTGTATAAATGAACATGTTTGTATACCTTTGCTACCCAAAGGTATTGAACTGAAGAAGGAACTTTTGTATCTATATACATATACATAATATATAACTAAGATTCAAATGACCTTCGGACAAACAACCGATACCCTAAGACCACAACCAAATAAGGAACAGGAGGTAGGGTGAGTTATCAGTCCTAAGTCCTTTGAATCCTACTTATATAACTATATCTAAATAGATACACATTTAACAACAATATATTAGTTTAAAAGACAAAGAAGTTTTGTAAAACCTTTTGAAGAGTTTAAATAACCATTGATGACTTGATGTTATTTTCATAAAACGATTTGAAAGCAGTTGGGCATAAAGAAAAAAGTTTGATAAAGAGTTTAACATGTAAAAGAGTTTGATAAACATTCTGAAGTAGTTTGTTTGATAATACAGTTTGAAAAGTAACAAAATCCATATGTTTGATACTTATTAATCACATGTGATTGATATAATAACTATAATGTATCTACTTGTATCCCCCCCATAAAAGCATTTAGAATCATTTAAAGGTTGATTAAGGGGTATGAACTCACCTGTAGTGAGTGGTTTGGATGAACGGATGGTATAGGATGCTAAGTGTCAAGTGAAGACTTGAGCACACACACGGATCCTATTTAACATATAATAACACATATATGTATCCAATTAGTCAATTAACAACTAATTTTTCAAGTAAAGGCACCCTAAAACGTGGATAACACTTTGATTCAAGTACTAGTAGTACCAAAGGGTTACATCTAAAGGGAGTATGGCCTCACATTTGAATTTATGGCCACAATGGTCATAGCACTTGAGTTTACGGCCCATGGTCATTTCCCCATGAGTTTACGGCCGTAAACTCATGGTATTATGTACCATTTTGTGTTTAAAGGTCTTATAAGTCAAGGATTAGCATTCTATGATCAAGTCAAAACCATAGGAAGTCATAGTGGCACAATTGCACCACTTTATAGAGTTTACGGCCCATGGTCATTTCCCCATGAGTTTACGGCCGTAAACTCCATGTGTTCTTGATCTTTTTGATGTTTAAGGTCCTAAACTCTTCAAGGAAGTGATCTAGACTTGTATCCAAGGCTTACGAAGGGACTAGGGCTCACTATGCCCCCTTTATTAGGTTTTACGGATCAAGAAAATGTCTTGGCCGTAAACACCTTATGAAATTGTGTTTCTTGATGTTTTCTAGATGAATAACAAGTGAAACAAGACTATATCAAGCCAAGGTAAGAGTACTTACAATATAGAGGCTTGTAAGGGGGTTCACGGCCGAAGAACACTAGTGTGTGTTCTTGGTGTTCTTGGGGAAATGAAGAACACTTGAAGATCTAAGAAAATGGAATGATTTCATGGAGGAAATCATGTAAGATCACTAGATAATGAAAGAGATCAACTAAACAAGGAAGGAAACACTTACAATCTTGAAGATCTTGACAATCATTCGGATGATACTTGAGAAAGAATGGTTCTTGACTTGGAAATGGTAAAAATGGCTAAAAATGACTATGTGTCATTTATATACCCTTTAGGGTTTACGGCCCTAACACTATTTTGGGCCGTAAACTCAAAACTCTTGGAGTTTTGGGACTTAAATGTCACACAATTAACCCTAAAGTATACTTCCTATAATTAGCTCTTGAAGTACTAGGCTTTAGAACACTCAAACTGACACCAAACAACTTAAAAGTTAGCAGAAATTAGACTGACTTCTATTGAAGTGAATGGTTGTACAGGATAGAAATTTCGGGTTATCACATCATCCCCCCGTTAGAGGGAATTTCGTCCCGAAATTAGAGTTTAAGCAAATAAGTAGTTACAAATAACTAAATAAAAAGATGAGGGTATTTCAGTTTTAACTGACCCTCGCGCTCCCAAGTGAATTCAGGTCCTCGCTTGGCGTTCCAGCGAACCTTCACTATCGGGATTTGGCTTTGTTTCCTTTGCTTGACCTCTCGGTCCATGATCTCTACAGGTTCTTCCACGAAGTTGAGGCTCTCGTTGATCTCGATCTTGTCGAGTGGGATTACAAGAGTCTCGTCGGACAGACACTTTTTCAAGTTCGAGATGTGGAAAGTAGAATGTACGTTACTAAGTTTGCGGGGCAGGTTGAGTCTGTAAGCTACATGGCCGATTCTAGCGAGAATTTTGAAAAGCCCTGCGAAACTTTTCTGTCGGTCTCTAGAGGCTTTCAATCGTCCACTAATCTGAACGATCTTCTCTATCGATTCTCTCTAACCCTAGATCGTGTATTTCATAGCTAGCTTTGAGTGTCTCAAACTGACGGGAGGCTTAGGTAATGACCTTACCTCGTTGCACCAAATGCAAGTGTGCCCTGGATTTGGATGCATCGCAATAGATTACAAAGCCTTCTATTCTTTTTGGGAGGGATAGTATCGGTGCGGTGCACAAAGCTCGTTTTAGCGTTTGGAACGCTCTCTCCTGCTTCTCTTCCCAGTCAAAGGCCACGCCCTTCTGGGTCAAAGTTGTAAGCGGCTTCGCGAGTCGAGAGAAGTTCTGAAAGAACCTACTATAGTAGTCTGCGAGACCTAGAAATTTTCGAATTTCTGTAGGTGTCTTTGGATCTGACAGACCTCAATCGCCTGGATTTTGGAAGTGTCTACATGAATTCCCTCTTCACTAACAACGTGACACAGGAATTTGATCCTTCGAATCCAAAACTCTCATTTAAGAGAATTTCGTGTAGAGCTTCTCCGATCGTAATGTTTCCAAGACCTGCTGAAGATGTTGGCTATGCTCCTCCTTACTACGAGAGTAGATAAGTATGTCATCGATGAAGACGATGATGAACTGATTCAAGTAAGGACGACACACCCTATTCATTAAATCCATGAATACCGCGGGCGCGTTTGATAATTCGTACGGTATCACTACGGATTCGTAGCATGCATAACGAGTTCGGAAGGCTGTCTTCGGAACATCCTCCCTTAATACTCGTAGCCGGTAATACCCGGATCTTAGGTTGATTTTTGAAAAGAAGTTCGCCCTTTGAAGTTGGTCGAACAAATCGTCTATACTAAGAACAAGGTAACGATTTTTGATGGTTAGCTTGTTGAGCTGCCTGTAGTCGATGCACATTCGAAATGATACGTATTTCTTATTGACGAACAAGACCGGAGTTCCCCAGGGTGTGAAGCTTGGTCTTATAAAGCCCTTGCTGAGCAGTTCGTTAAGTTGATCGGACAGTTCCTGCATCTATGCAGGTGCTAGACGATAGGGCGATTTGGTTACTGGGGTAGCCCCTGGAACTAAGTCGACCCTGAACTCGACATGACGTTACGGAGGTAATCCTGGGAGTTTTCTGCTCTATCTGAATCTCTTGTTTCGATTGACGGGAAAGGCTTATGATTGGCTCTGTAGTTTATTGTGACAACCCGAAAATCCTTATCTTGTAAAGTTCAACTATTCACCTCAGCCGAGTGTCAGCCTTCGTTTTGCTATCTTATAACAAAAATGTGGGTCTATATGAGTGTCCTAGGCTTAGTATAACCTAGATATGAGCCTTAGGAAGGGTTAGAAAGTGTGTAGCATCACAAAATCGGGCCAAACACACCAAAGAAGGTGTGTGCGGCCGCACACCCGTGTGTGCGGCCAGCCAGCCGCACACCCAGCCGCACACACCCTCCAGCCTCACACTCGACCCTATATATTGAACACTTAGCCAACCTTACACCCCTTTTTCCTACTCCTTCAAAGCTGGAATATTCTCTCTCAAGAATCCTTCGTGTTTTCATCTCCAATCAGCAAAACAAGTGAGTATTCATCCTTAGATCATTGATACAACACATTAGAAGGCCTTTTCCTCGAACTTGATCCATGAAATCATCATTATAGAGGGTCTTCAAGTGTGTACGTCCGCACACACATCATGTGTGACCGTACACACCTCTTTTGGCCCTAAAATGGACTTAAACACTCCTTTAAGCATAGCAACGGCCAAAACACCTTCTTAGGATCATCCCCAAGCCTTGGAAAATCGATTTGGGCACATTTAGGTGGGAGTGTACGGCCGCACACAGGCCTGGCCGCACACTCTGGCCGCACACCTGGCCGCACACTCACAAAGGTTGAGTTTGGTGGCCTTACACTCAAATCTAATGCCCTACACTCATTTAGGGACTTCAATAGGTGTTTGTAACACTTATTTCTAAGTGTTTTCATGTCCCTAAAGTGTGTCCATGTGTCTATTAGTGGTTATATACCCTAAGTGTATTCATATATGTGTTGTTACATGCTAAACTAGGATCCGTTTGTGCTCACAACTTCATTCGACACCCGACGATCCTATATCAATCCTTCTTTCGAGTTACTCACTTCAGGTGAGTTCATACCCCTTAATTAACCTTTTAAATGATTTTACATGCTTTCATAGGGGGGATACAAGTTGAACTGATAAGTTATTATATCAATCATATGTGATTAATAACTGTCTAGCAAATAGATTTTTGCATGTTAAACTGCTTTATCCAGCTAAAGGTTTCCAAATTTTGTTTTCAAATCTCTTTTAAAGTACCAAAATCTCTTTTAAATTACCAAGCTTTTATCAAAGTCTTTTAAACTTATATTCTTGATAGAATCATGTCTATATAGATATAGTTATATAAGTAGGGTTTGAAGGACTTAGGACTAATAACCCGCTCTATTTCCTGTTCCTTGTTTGGTTGTGGACTTAGAGCATCCGGTTATTTGTCCGAGTGTCGTTGAAGTCCTAGTTATATATTACGTATATCTGGTTACATGTTAATACTCTTATTCCAGTTCAACACCTTTGGGTAGCAAAGGCATCTAGATAACCTCTCGAATAAACTATAATAGGTATAGTTTAGAAACCAACGATAACCTTCATGAAGAAGAACTTAGTTATATCTATATTCTAAAAACTTGTACTTTTAGTAGAAAAGAAGGGTATATAGAAAGCAAAACACGAGATACATCCTCATGACGCGAATTTCACCGTTGTCGAGTGGTAACCAGAGTATCCTGGAGGGAGAGCGGGCATTGTGTGTATAGATCTATACGGGACAGACCATCCCACATCCTGACTGCTAGCTACAGTCCCGGCCGACCAGGCCAAGGGGTGACAAATGCACATTCATTTTGACGCCAGCAGGTCGTCGTGTTACATCCGTCAATCAATATGGTTACGAGTATCTTTACAATTACCTTATAATTCATGGCTTTAAGGTAATAAGTGTTGTCACGGTATTTTCTACATATGAAACCATCATAATATATTTTCCTAGTTATACACTAGGCCTCATATTAAACCTTTAAACGGACCTACTTAGGATTAAAGGTTAACTTAGACTCTCCGAGGCGTATTGTTCACTTAATACCGCCTGGGGTCTGTATTTCATTCACTTAGACTCTCCGAGGCGTATTGTTCACTTAGTACCGCCTGGAGTCTGTATTTCATTCACTTAGACTCTCTGAGGCGTATTGTTCACTTTGTACCGCCTGGAGTCTTTATTTCATTCACTTAGACTCTCTGAGGCGTATTGTTCACTTAATACCGCCTGGAGTCTGTATTTTATTCACTTAGACTCTCTGAGGCGTATTGTTCACTTAATACCGCCTGGAGTATGTATTTCATTCACTTAGACTCTCCGAGGCGTATTGTTCACTTAATACCGCCTGGAGTCTGTATTTCATTCACTTAGACTCTCCGAGGCGTATTGTTCACTTAATACCGCCTGGAGTCTATACTTCATTCCTTTAGACTCTCCGAGATGTATGGTTCATTCGATACCACCTGGAGTCTATGTTTTATTCACTTTTAGTCTGCAACGTTACTGCTGAAGTAAAATAGTATTTTCCCTATTACCTTTGCTTGTGATCTTCTCACATATTTCTTAAAGTATAAACTATATTTGATAATAATAGTTACCTTTGGGGAAATTACTCCTTAACCATAAAACAATTGGGTCTTGGTAGAAGACTGCTTTTATTAGAAAATATAGGATTTTCTGGAAAGAATTCTAATACTCTATAAACACAAATCGATATTATCTAGTGAGGTTATTTTGAAGTAAAACATGTATTTATACCAATGTCATTAAATACTTATGAACTCACCAGCATTAAAAATTTGATACTCTCTTTCAAAAATAACTTGTATTCTCAGGTCGTCAGTAGAGAGGTACACTCTGGAAGCTTTTGTGAAGACAGCCTTGTACCGAGCTGCATTTTATGTTATTCTCTGTATTTGCTTTTGATGTTGTCGCTAAATGTAACCTATGTAAATTTATTACTATTAATGCAATGGTTGTGGTACTTTGATTGCTATACTGCATATGTTGTGATACTTGACATGACGTCCTCCACCCCAGAATGTAACCTATGTAAACCCTACATGAGTCGTATATAATTAAGATTGAAAATGCCGTCGAATAACTGATTCTTCTCTAAGCTCACATCCAAACAAGGAAAAGAAGTTAAAGTGGAATCATCAATTCTAAGCCTGTAGAACCTTGATTATATACCACCCTTGCGTATACATTCCTCAGCGATAGATTAACTGTATGGGTCTTCGGATTCAACTTGACGTACTGCACGAGTGGTATTCCGGGGAGGTTTCTTCAGGAAGGATACGAAACATATGATACCCTTCGCATGAGTATCTCGGAGATCTGGAACGACGGTTTCGCTAGAAAGGAGATTATGGGGAAAAGGATTTTCGCACGAGACCGGCACTGTGAGGATCGATTTGACTCATGTTACATGATACTGTCGGACTACTCGAAATAAAAGGCGTTAGACTAGATTATAGAGGTGTTACAAAAACATAATGGTGCAACTTGACTGAGTTTCAGTACTTTAGCTTTATCTTACAAGACTGCTGCAGTGAACAAGGTATACTACAAAAGCAAGTACACGCAGCACGAGAGTCCCTTGACTGACAGGATCTCACAAAAGATATGACTCGAGTTGCACTATTTTTTAACAGTTTATAAGTCTAATATAACGAGAACGCCTTAGAATTTCAACGTGGGTCCGGAGTAGTCTCTCATTTAGCAGTGATCCTTAGTATCTTCCCATTTGCGCCAGAGTTCTTTGTTATTGGGCAATCCTTGTTAAGATGTCCTCTCTGACCGCATAAATGGAAAATCTGGCTTGCACCAGCATCGGTGGTGGATGTGAAGTGTCGGGTCGGAGTTATGTGGACATGAGCGCTTATGTTGTTCTTCACTTTTGGACAATCCTTTTTATAGTGCCCTGTTTCACCACAACCATAGCAAGCCGGGCTGACCCCGATGTTAGTGATTTGGAAGACGGTTTGTGCTGACGCCCTACAGACATCAATAGTGTGCCCCATTTGATTGCAAATTATGCATTGCGGATCACGGCAAACTCCTGTATGATGAAAAGTACACTTTATACACTTCGGGAGTTTTCCTTCATATGGTCTGAACGGTGTTCAAGTGGCAGGGGTTGCCACTTGTTGCTGTTGCTTGGCAACTTTTTGAAATCGTTTGCGCTCCTTGTAGGCTTGACGCCTTCGTTTCTTACCCTCTGCTTTGCAGCTTTGGGTGCTCGTAACAGTTATCCTTTGTTGATTTCCCGGGTGGTTACAACAATTTGAACTGTCAACACCTTTTACATCCTTGCTTTTGTTACTAGTGTTGAGGTGTGCAAGGACAGCTGTCACGGCAGCTGTTACCACTGCTTGGAAGGTGGCAGTGTCTATATGAAGGATCGTGTCACACCCGAAAACCGGAATGACGGAAACGTTCTGGGGTGGAGGACGTCATGTCAAGTATCACAACACATGCAGTATAGTAATCAAAGTACAACAACCATTGCATTAATAGTATAAGTTTTTACATAGGTTACATTTAGCAACAAATCAAAAGTAGATATAGAGAATAACATAATATGTAGCTCGGTACAAGGCTGACTTCGCAAAAGCTCCCGGAGTGTACCTGTCTACTGACGACCTGAGAATACAAGTTATTTTGAAAGAGAGGATCAACATTTTAATGCTGGTGAGTTCATAAGTATTTTAATGACATTGATAATAATACATGTTTTTTCTCAAAATAATCTCATTAGATGATGATGATAAAAGTTTATAAAGTATTTGAATTCCTTCCAGAAAATCCTATATTTTCTATTAAAAGTAGTCTTATACCAAGACTCGACTGTTTCATGTTCAAAAGAATGAGTTTCTCTACTAAAAGCAGCCTTCTACCAAGACTCGACAGTTTCATGTTTACAAGAATGAGTTTCTCTACCAAAAGCAGCCTTCTACCAAGACTCGACTGTTTCACGTTTACAAGAATGAGTTTCTCTACTAAAAGCAGTCTTCTACCAAGACTCGACTGTTTCATGTTTACAAGAATGATTTTCTCTACTAAAAGCAGCCTTCTACCAAGACCCGACTGTTTTGTGTTTAAAGAGCATTTTTCCCAATGTTACTATCATTATAAAAATATAGTTTTACATTATCGTTTTATGTCAAAAATGTTCTAAGTTTAATGTATTAGGGAAATTATTATCGTACCGTAGTTTTATATGTAGAAACTATCGTGGTACTAATTACCTTAAGGCCATGAATTATAAGGTAAATGTGAAGATACTCGTAACCATACTGATTGACGGATGTAAACACAACGATCTGCTGGCGTCGAAATAAAGGTGACATTTGTCACCCCTTGGCTTGGTCGGCCGGGACTGTAGCTAGCAGTCGGAATGTGGGATGGTCTGTCCCGTATATATCTATACAAACAATGCCCGCTCTCCCTCCAGGAGACTCTGGTTACCAACTCGACAACGGTGAAATCCGCATCATGAGGATGTATCCCGTGTTTTGATTGCTATATACGTTTCTTTTTACTAAAAGTACATGTTTTAGAATATTGATATAGCTAGTTTCTCTTCATAAAAGTTATTGTTGATTTCTAAACTATACCTATTATAGTTTACTTGAGAGGTTATCTAGGTACCTTTGCTACCCAAAGGCGCTGAACTGGAGGAATAGTTTTAATATCTAAATAGATATACATAATATATATAACTAGGATTTCAACGACACTCGGACAAATAATCGGATACTCTAAGTCCACAACCAAACAAGGAACACGAAATAAAGCGGGCTATTAGTCCTAAGTCCTTCAAATCCTACTTATATAACTATATCTATATAGACATGAATCTAACAAGAATATAAGTTTAAAAGACTTTGATAAAAGTTTAGTAATTTAAAAAGATATTTTAGTATTTTAAAAGAGATTTGAAAACAAGATTTGAAAACCTTTAGCTGGATAAAACAGTTTAACATGCAAAAATCTATTTGCTTAACAGTTATTAATCACATGTGATTGATATAATAACTTAATAGTTCAACTTGTATCCCCCCCCATAAAGCGTTTAAAATCATTTCAAAGGTTGATTAAGGGGTATGAACTCACCTGCAGTGAGTAGTTTGGATGAAAGTGTTGGACAAGGTGCTAGGTGTCAAGTGAAGACTTGGACACACAGAATGATCCTATTTAACATATAAAGACATATATATGTATCTAATTAGTGATTATAACACTAATTAAGCATGTATAAACACCCTAAAATGTGGAAAAACACTTTGGTTTAAGTGTTAGAAGGTCATAGGGTTGCATCAAAGGGTTGTAGGGCTTTGCTTTTGAGTTTACGGTCCAAGAGTAAACTCTCCATGAGTTTACGGTCTAGGGTTTGCGGCCCTAATGGGTTTACGGCCGTAAACCCATGGTAACTTCTACCATTTTGATGTTCAAGGTCCTTAGTTCGTGTTGGAAGGGTTCTAGACTTGGTTTCAAGGCTTTAGAAGGGACTAGGGCTCATAATGGCCCCCTTATTAGAGTTTACGGCCCAAGGACCAACTCCCATGGAGTTTACGGCCTAGGGTTTACGGTCCTAGTGGGTTTACGGCCGTAAACCCATGGTAACTCCTATCATTTCGTGGTTTAAGGTCCTTAGCTCATGCATGAAAGGTTCTAGTCCAATATCCAAGCCCTAGGAAGTAATGGTGGCACATATGCACCACCTAATGGTGTTTACGGTCCAAGGAGATTGCCTTGGCCGTAAACCCATTTGTTCTTAGGGATTCTTGGTGTTTTTCAATGGTTTAACAAGTAATTTAAGCACATAACTAGTTAAGAGGGGTGTACTTACTTATAGGAAGCTTGTAAGAGTGTTTAAGATCCAAAAACACTAGTGTGTGTTCTTGGTGTTCTTGGTGAAATGAAGAACACTTTGAAGATCTATGAAAAAGAGAAGATTTCAGGGATGAAATCATGTATAACTACTAGATGAAGTGTTGTATCAACAAATCAAGAGAAGAAACACTTACATTTTTGAAAGATTTGGAAGAAGATCTTATGATACTTGAGAGAGAATGTGGGTGTTCTTGAGCTTGGAAGTGAGAAATGAGGAAAGAAAGGAGTAAACTCATGCCTTAAGCATGAGTTCACGGCCAAAGGGGAGTTGACGGCCCAAACCCCTCATGTTTCGCCGTGAACACCTCATTAAGGTGTTAATTGTTTTATTTGTTACACAATAATCCTAGAAAATACTTCCTTTCATTGGTTCTCTCGAAGAATTAATATTAAAAATACTCAAACGGACTTTAAACCGAGCTAAAAATTAGCATAAATGAATTTGACTTTTAATTGAAGTGCTTGACTTTAGGGTTTGTAGAAATGGAAATTTCGGGTTGTCACAGATCGGGGTTTTGTCGTTCGGCTGATTACCTCAAGATGACGACATGATTCTGCTATTTGACAAGAAAAGGAGTTTGTGAGTGATTATGGTCGGCCCTTGTGACAACCCGAAATTTTTATCTTGTACACTTTTTCAAATCAATCAAGGTTGGACTCGTTTTTGCTCTCTTCTAGCACTGTTTGGAGTCAATTAGAGTGTTTAAAACCTAGTTTAATCAAGGTATGAGTCGTGGGATGAGTATTGTGAGTGTAACACCTTGCAAATGAGCCAAACACACCAACACAAGGTGTGTGCGGCCACACACCCTTCCCAACCGCACACTCTCCCCTATATATTCAACACTTAGTCATTTTTGAACACTTTTCCACTTCTTCAAGACTAGAACTCGAAATCCTCTCAAGTATCATCCAAATCTTCATCAAGATCTTCATAAAAGTAAGAAATTCTTCCTTTTGATTTGTTGATAGACGACCCTAACTAGCAAAACCCTTTGTTTTGATCCATGAAAACATCCATCTTTAGTCAAGAACACCAAGAACACCAAGAACACACACTAGTTTTGGACCTTAATCACCCTTTCAAGCCTCTGTAACGTGTATACACTTATCATAACTTGTTATATGCTAATAACACTTGATGATATACTAGAAAAACACGATTTTATCATCTTCATAAAGGGTGTGCGTCCGCACACATCATGGTGGCCGCACACACCCTTTTTAGGTCCAAAAATGGCAATGAAGTCCATATAAGGCTAAAGCATGAAGTAAGAAACTTTCCTAGATGAGTCCTAAAGCCTTAAAATACGTTTTGGCACATTTCATAGGGAGTGTGCGGCCGCACACACACCCTGGCCGCACACCCTGGCCGCACACACACAAATATTGTGCATTTTGACCATACACTCCCTTGTATAGCCATATACCCCTTATATACAATCATATATGGTTGTAACACTTCAAAATAAGTGTTTACTAGTCCCTAAGGTGGTTCCAATTCAATAATTAGTTGTTATAAGCACTAATTGTTTTCATATATGTATCATTATATGTTAACTAGGATCCGCGTGTGTGCTCAAGTCTTCACTTGACACTTAGCATCCTATCCAACACTTTCATCCAAACCACTCACTATAGGTGACTTCGTACCCCTTAATCAACCTTTTAAATGATTTTAAATGCTTTTATGGGGGGGGATACAAGTTGAACTATTATAGTTATTATATCAATCACATGTGATTAATAACTACCAAACAAGTGGATTTCTTACTTATTCAAACTGTGTTATCAAACAAACTACTTCAAACTGTTTTTACAAACTCTTTTACATACTAAATACTTTTATTTAATCTCTTTTAAACTTATACTTTGTCAAATGTATATCTATATAGATATAGTTATGTAAGTGGGATTGAAAGGACTTAGGACTGATAGCTCACCTTGCTTCTTGTTCCTTGTTTGGTTGTGGACTTAGGGTATCGGTTATTTGTCTGAAGGTCGTTTGAATCCTAATTATATATTATGTATATGTATATAGATATAAAAGTTCGTTCTTTCTATTCAATACCTTTGGGTAGCAAAGGTATCCAAACATGTTCATACATACAAACAACATCACTAGTAAACTATAATAGGTATAGTTTAGGAAGTTACAATACTATTACTAGAACAGTGAAATATACAATGAGTCAGTTCATACATGTGTCAATTCACACTATGATGAGAAACAAACATAACATACAGATAGAGAATACTATAACGAGAAACAAATGATAACATACAGAGAGAACATACTATTATGAGAAACAGAGAGAACATACACACATACTAGACAGAGAGAGAACATACAATACAGCTAGTACACACAATACATATACAAGAACACTACTACAGTTATGTGAGCCACGTAACGAGGCATGGCATCATATGTCATGGCTCGTTTTGTATCCAAAATCTCCTTAAGTGGAGAGCGTTGAGTTTGTGTATAGATCGATACTGGATTGACTATCCTACACCTTGCTGCTCGCTACAGTGGGACTTGCAAGTCTACGGGTGCCAAACGTCATTTCTTCCGACGTCTTACATCGTCGGGTTTCTAGTCGGTAGTATAGTACAGGCTGATCACATGGTATTTTAAATAACACATGGTTTAAGGTAGTTAGTACAGAAGTAGTTACTTAATACAACACTACAGTACTATTTTATTTCCCCATTACATTCACTTTGTGACCTTCACACAATGAACAGTAATGTAAAAACTATATTTTTGGTTAATGATAGTCAGATTTGGGAAAATACATACTCTTACAAGAGTCTTACATACAAAAAGTTGATGCCTTGGTAGAAGGCTACTTTTAGTAGAAAACAAAGGGTTTTCTAGGAGAGTTCAAACACTTACAAACCTTTACAAACATTTACAAACTTGTACATCACATACTTACAAACACTTTCATACAAACATAGACACTAATATACTTATGATCTCACCAGCTTTAAAGCTAATAAACTCTTTCAAAATAACTTGTATTCTCAGGTCACCAGTAGATAGGTACCGGTGCCAGGTTTTGAGAAGATGGAGCTCGTTGAAGACTCATCTTTTATTTTGATTTATATTTTTGGTGTCTATTAAATTGACAGAACACACTTGTATTAAATTATATTATTAATGCAATGGATGATGTTGCTGCTTGTTTACTACTATTCATTGTTGTGATACTGAACATGACGTCTTCCACCCCCGAACGATTCCGCCGTAACGGTTTTGGGGTGTGACAGATTGGTATCAGAGCATTGTTTATAGTGAATTGAGTATATCAACCCATAAAAGATATACGAACTATAAACACAACGGGATTTAAAAATACTCTGATAAAGAGTTTATACTTTTAAAAAATGAAATATTTAACCAAGTATACATACCTGCATTCATACTAAAATCAGTGTCACTAGGACAGAACAAAAGTATTACGATTGTTGGACAACACAATCAGACTTAGAGACATATGGTCAACCCTGGGAAGATATAGCCTGATCAACTATATTATCCGAGGAGTGACTAGCATGTGCCTAAGTGTGGTTGTGAGGTTGCAACAAGTCTAAAAACTTACCAACACTACTACAATGAAAACATTAGAACAGAACATAAACCTAAAATACTATAGGAATATTTTGTGTTACTATAAATTACTTATGTGCTTATTTCTTATACCCCTTTTCTCGCATAGATATCATGGCTGGATTCAATCTTCCCGGAGACCCGTACTATCCCAACCACGACAATGCTGGATGGCTTGGAGAAGAGCCAGAGGATGATCACTCAATCCCTTTGGATGATCACTATGCTGAGGGTTTTTCTGATGGTTCTGACTCAGAACCTGAAGTCAACAACCTACCCCCAGCTGCTCAATCCCCAAACCCGAACCCTCGTCCAGCATTTCAAGGACTCACACCTTTGTGGGCCACAAACTTGAACAGATGGAGTCAGGAACAGGGTCAACCCATGCCCTACAATGGAGATAGAAGCTTTTACAACCTCACCGAGGGAGGTTCAGCTGATCGTGTCCTGCCCATCATGGTCCGTAGGATTTCTCGGAACGCCGAGCAAGGTCGAGCAACTATCGACCGAGTCGTGGAGATTGACGCCAACTGTCACACCCCCAAACCAAGGATGGCGGAAACGTCCGGGGGTGGAGGACTTCATGTAAAGTATCACAACAACGAGTATAATAGTGCTCAAAGTAAATACAACCATCATAAATATAATTGAAAAGTTTACACCATGGTATATGATTACATGTTTCAAAATCAATTACATTATGATGACAAAATAAAATGTTTGTTGCTTTAACGTCCCATCCTCAAAGTGCTGATGTTTTCCTGTTTCACTGATTTCCTGATAATACAAGTAGTTTTGAAAAGTGACAACAATTAAGTTGGTGAGTTCATAAGAGTTTTGTTGGAGAAAGAAACCGTTTTCCTTGAAAAAGCGACAAAGTATGTTTCCAGAAAATCCAATATTTTCTTTATAAAAGTTATGTAGTCCTAAATCCCAGGACCAAAAATGTGTGTGTGTGTGTTTTGTACTTAATATGTTCATACTAGTAAGGTGTTTCCAAAGAAAATCCGATATTTTCCTTAAAGAGTGAATCGTAAGTTTCTATATTAATAAATAGTGCATGCTAGAATTTCCTATAGTTTCCTTCTATAATCTCTAAGTGTATATAAGTTGTATAAAATTTAAGTTAAATAAACCATTGAATATAATGGGTCTGCCCTAGGTCCACAACCAAACAAGGAACAGGAGATGAGGCGGGCCCACCAATTCTAAATCGATCATGACTAAATTCTATATAACTCTAGCATATACACTTAATAATTATGGCTGAAAACTAACAATGCTAGATAGAATGTAGTCTTAAAACCAAAGACCGAGACTATGTTTATCATAATTCATCAAGTAGTGGTAGTGGACATAAACTATACATATCATAATTCACCAAATAGTGGTAGTGATAGTGCTCATGAATTATGCATATTATAGTTTATCAAATAGTGGTAGTGGGAGTGAGCATAAACTATACACATCATAATTCACCGAATAGTGGTAGCGATAGTGAACATGAATTATGCATAGTATAGTTTATCAAATAGTGGTAGTGGGAGTGAACATAAACTATACATATCATAATTCACCAAATAGTGGTAGCGATAGTGAACATGAATTATGCATAGTATAGTTTATCAAATAGTGGTAGTGATAGTGAACATAAACTATACCTATTATAGTTTATCATATTGTTTGTAATGTAATGCAACCTAACTATACCTACTATAGTTAGCGTATTTGTTGGTAGTGTACACTTATTATAGTTTATTATAATTACTTGTAGTAGTGGCAACCTTGGTATACGATTCATACCTTCAAGATAAGGTAAATAATATGTATTATCATTCACATGTATTCAATTAGTACTATTCTTGTCATGGCTTACTAAACGTTTGTATGTAACGGATGTAAACTTTGTTTATGACAATTTATCATTTCACCATACTTAATATAGTAAAAACCCATTTGTTTTCTGATGTATGTCTACATACCAAGGCAAAATGACATATAATGTAATAATATATAATCACATAATGATACACACTTTGCTCAACAAATTACAAGGTGTGAATGAAATTGATGGCATTTTTCTAGTTATAACATTTATATTCCTGTGTTTAGAAAATTTATAGAAAAATCATCAAAGGTCGAAATCAAAATCCGTAAATTCTGATAGTTTAGAAAATTTGTCTAGTTTGTTCATAAATTTTCTCATGATTTTTAGTGACTTCCAACTTGTGTGAAAAAGTCCATAATCACAGACTGGTCCGGATTTGTTCTTGAAATGATAGGAAGTTTTGTAAAAATCACCATAAATCGTAGCAAAATCGTATGGAGATGTGCAAATAGTCATTGTAAAGGTATGAACCTGAACTATTTGCACCTAATACAGTTTTGAAAACTAAAATGTTTAAGTTGACCAAAACAGTCCATGAATGGAGTTAAAATTTTCTGATGAAGGCTGTTAAGTGAGTTTAGTTGTGTTCTTAGTGTTTTAACTTGTATTCCCCCCCCCTTAAAACTTACGAAAACATGAAAAGATAGGGGTATGAACTCACCTCGAGTGTTTTCAGTAGATGGATGATGGGGAAAAGAAGTGTTCAACTCAAGAACACTTGGGAGATGCTTTGAAGATTTAAAGATCTAACACAAATGTTATGGAATTTGTGTAAGCAATCTATGATTTGGGAAAAAGAAAGTGAAATAATCATAAGAAGAATGAATTATACTTACCAAGAGTGGAAGAGAGCTTGAAAAATGCCTTGGAAATCTCGAAATTGAGAGAGAGAGTTTGAGAGAAAAGATGTGTTTGATCTTTGGTGGAAGGTGTGAAAAGGAGAGAAGTGTGAGGACAGAGGGGGTTTTCCAACCCTTGACCAATAGTGTGCCTGGTCAAATTGTGGGGAAAGTACTATTGAATGACCAGGTATGGTGTAAGGACAATAGATGGTCATGGAGTGGGCATGGGGTGGTTGCTTGTGTCATAAACTAAAGAGAAGTCAACACTCCACCTCAATTATTCACCCACTTTCTTAAATAAAGATTTCTATAAAAATATATTTAAATTATGAATATTTAGGGTCTTACAGAAAGAGATTTGGGAGAGATTTCACATTCTTGGAGAGATTTGGGAGAGATTTGACATTCTTGGAGAGATTTCTCATACAGAGAGAGATTTGGGAGAGATTTCACATTCTTGGAGATATTGGGGAGAGATTTGACATTCTTGGAGAGATTTCTCATACAGAGAGAGATTTAGGAGAGATTTCACCTTCTTGGAGAGATTTCTCTTACTTAGAGAGTTTTGGGAGAGTTAGAGTGAAAGAGATTTGGAGAGACTTCTTTTGTGACCTTTTTGAGTGTTTGGCATTGTAACGCAAGTTTTGTAAACCTCGTTAAGCCATGTTTTAGTGACCAACACACTCCCGAGGAGTGTACAATAGTGAAAAACGCAAAATCTGAAGTCAGGAGGTGATTCCGGTCTTGGTCGCTAAAGTGGACCCGAAGTGGAGCTCAATCGCGGATGCAGAAGGAAGGCGCTGCGGTCCGAAGTTAAGAGGCTGTGGTCTGAAGTCAGGAGAACCGGAGGCGAACATCGGATGTGGGCTCCATCCCGCTGCGGTCGGTGACGGCGGTCGGCAGCTGCTGGCTGCGGCTTGCTGGCTGCGGCTTGTTGGCTGTGGCTGCGGCTAGATGGCCGCGGCGCCTCAAGGAGACTCCGGTTCAAGGAGGGTTTGATCCCTATAGAAGGGCTCCGGCCCTAAGAGGCTATTTTCCAAGGTATCTTCCCGTTTCACATGGTTTTTCACCAAGTCAAGTGTCGGGATGCCCCAAATGATTACAAAAAGATCAAAAGAGGTTTTGAGAGAGATTTGAGAGAGATTTGTCATACTTGGAGAGATTTGGCATACTTAGAGAGATTTGGGAGAGATTTCACATACTTGGAGATATTTCTCATTCAGAGAGATATTTGGGAGAGATTTCACATACTTGGAGAGATTTGGGAGAGATTTGACATTCTTGGAGAGATTTCTCATACAGAGAGAGATTTGGGAGAGATTTCACATTCTTGGAGAGATTTGGGAGAGATTTGACATTCTTGGAGAGATTTCTCATATAGAAAGAGATTTGGGAGAGATTTCACATTCTTGGAGAGATTTGGGAGAGATTTGACATTCTTGGAGAGATTTCTCATACAGAGAGAGATTTGGGAGAGATTTCACCTTCTTGGAGAGATTTCTCTTACTTAGAGAGTTTTAGGAGAGTTAGAGTGAAAGAGATTTGGAGAGACTTCTTTTGTGACCTTTTTGAGTGTTTGGCTTTGTAACGCAAGGTTTGTAAACTTCGTTAAGCCATGTTTTAGTGACCAACACACTCCCGATGAGTGTGCAATAGTGTTTTATCGCTTTGGTTCATCGTTTACCGCATTTAAGGCTTAGGAACTTTAAACACACGAACTTTCCAAATGATGTTTTCTTATTAACATAGCGAGTTGTACAGTAATTACATAATGTAAACCCTAATACGCAAGGGCTAATTGAGTCGACCGGTTTGACTTGTTGACTTTAGTTGACTTTGACTTGGCTAAAAATTGACGGTTGTCACATCATCCCCCCGTTAGAAAGAATTTCGTCCCGAAATTAGTGTTTCGACTGGGACTTCAAGAATTCGGAGGAAATATGGGGGAAACTTTTCGTAGTACAAGAAATTGATTACGGTGAGGAACAACCCGCCTGATGTCACATGACGACCTTGGAATTTCTTATTGTAACTTGAGCTGAGTCGATTTAAAAGGAGTTATTGTTTTGGAATGATAATGTATTCAATGTGTGCCTTTATGCTCTCCGCTCTATACTTGGTATTACTACTTCGAATATTTTATAATGTAGTTAGCGAGTTCCAGCATTACGAATGTTTCAACAATTTGTGATGAAATTTGTATTACAAGCCCTACCAGTTCTTTTATAATCGCTTGGTGTAAACTAGTCGTATATCATTAAGAATGCAAAGGCATTCGAATGGGTGACCCCGCCTTAAGCCCACAACCAAACAAGGAACAGGAAATGAGGCGGAATCAGACATTCTAAGTCCATAGAATCTTAATGATATATGACCATAATGTTTACACTAGCCATCATAGATTCACTAGTTAAAAAACCTGCGTTTTTATATAGATGATAAGACTTATTTGGGTTTTGCCGTGTTCTCGATATTCATGGTTAATATACTTGAATCGATGATAGTTTTAGTAATAAAAAGGAATTTAGAATTTAAATGTCGATGTTAGAAGCACGTACTGATATTTACGGGAGGTTTCGGGGTGGTCTCTCCTGCGGTGATCGCAAGCACCCTTCCACCATCACTGACATTCCTTGTCCTTGGACAGTCTCTCTTGAAGTGTCCCGTTTCACCGCATTCGTAACAAGCTGGGCTTGCTCCAATGTCGGGGACCTGCTTGATGGGTCGTGCTGGTGCCTTACAGAAACGGGAAGTATGTCCCTTCCTGTTGCAATTTATGCAATGCAACTCCCGGCAAGCCCTAGTGTGATGGAAGCTACACTTGTTGCATTTCGGAAGAGTTCCAGCATAACGATTTATGGGTGCTGGCGCGGCGTGGGTTGTGGCAGCATGAACAGCAATGATCTGTTGCTTCTTAGTGAAAGCCTGGGCTGGTTGGTCCTTCTTGTTGTCGCAGAACTTCCTTTTGTTGTTTCCTCCTCTTGCTTGATCAGGGGTGGTTGTCGCAGTGTCATGGCTGGCACGATGGTCGATGAGTTGTTGTGCCAATTCCTTGGCACTCTCAAAGGTAGTTGGTCTTGAGGCCAACACGCTATCTTGAATTTGGGAGGACAATCCCCAGAGGTATCGCTCCAACTTTTTGTCTTCCGGGGTGACCATAGCGGGACAAATGAGTGCTAGATCACAGAATCGGGCGGTATAAGTTGCAAGGTCAGAGCCTGTCATCTTAAGATCCCACAGTTCTTGCTCCAGCTTTTGCACTTCGCCTCTTGGGCAATATTCCTTCAGCATCATTGTCTTTAAGTCCTCCCAGCTTAACGAGTTAGCCACTGCAAGCGTTAATGTCTTAACGTGGTTTTTCCACCAAGTAAGGGCCCGACCAGAGAAAGTGTAAGTTGCAAATTTGGCCTTGTTTGCTTCGGGGCATGCACAAATTTCGAAGACCATTTCGGTCTTTTCGAACCATTGCATCAAGGTGATGACGCCCCCGCTTGCATCGAAAGAATCGGGTTTGGCACTAGTGAAGTCTTTGTACGAACATTCCCTCGTACGTCCCGTACTGTCCCCGTGGTTAGAGTTTGTGGCTCCAGATCCAGCACCACCGGTACCATTCGTACCAATTTGCGATAATGCGGCAGTTACGGCTGCGGTTACGGCAGCTTGGAACATAATAGGATCATATTGGGGAGGCGGCGGTGGTGGATTTGTTTGCGTTCCGCTAGTGCGTCTAACAGACCTTCGAGGCGGCATCTTTCTGTTATAGAATTTCAAAGACGTATTTAGTAATGGTTATTAGTTTTTAAGTATAGTATTTCCCGATTCTTCAAATGTGGAAAACAATTCATACCAGAGGTCTATATAAATAAACTTATGAATTTAGTAGAAATGACTCGATTATAATCTTGTGATTTGTTCCATGCCCGATCCACCCCTAAGATCACCCAATGTATACCAGTTGTGTGTCATTAAGGTCCGATAGGCCGTTGAACTAAATGAGTCTGCCCTAAGCCCACAACCAAACAAGGAACAGGACCTAAGGCAGACTTACCATTTCTAAGCCGATCGTCTTTTAATTACACATAACTTTGAGGTATACATTGAGTAATCTTAGAGTTACCATAAGCAAATCGTTTGTAATAACAGGTTATGATATATGTGGTAAACTCCCAATGAAATAAAATGCTTGCCAATTTTTATTGATATCTTCCAGTTATACTCTTACCATTTATATACACACGTATAAATTTCGTACTTTACAGAACTATTCTCGGTGTTTCTGCTAACGTCCCGGAGACGGAGTTATGGTGGTGGGTAGAAGTAGGTTTTGTACGGGCGTTAAGATTTACCCATCACGTTGCTCGTGCGAGAATAGGGGTAGAAGAGATAATTAATAGGCGCCTAATCCTATAATTACTTATAGGGGTGATCCTTATTACTCACGTCTATAATCACGTAGTGCATACCAGTTATACGTAATCTGAGATAGAATAGACCTTCGAATAAATGACTCTACTCTAAGTCCACAACCAAACAAGGAACAGGAAGTAGAGCAATAATCATAGATTCTGAGTCTATAATATCTTTAATTATGTATAACCTTGGCGTATGCACTCAGTCATTATAGACCTACTAATAGGGGTCTTTAGTTTTCACGTAAGTTGGTTATAGTATCACAAAATACTCCTATAGTATTTTAATGTTTGATCTATGTTTTTCAACGTTCGTTTGTAGATGGAATTGGTAAGTTTTTAGACTTGTTGCAACGCCACAACCATTCTCGGGCATATGCTAATCACTTCTGGGTTAGACATAGTTGATCAGGCTATGTCATCCCCAGACCTGACCATACATCCCCAAGCCTACTTGTGCCATTCAGCAATCACAACTTTTGTTTTGTTCTAGAATGATGTTGACCTTAATATGTATGCATGCATGTATACTTTTAACAAGAAACTATTTATTTCTAAAAGTATAGTCATTTGAAAATGTTACATCAGAGACCTTAGTCCCAATGCATTTATAGTTTGTATATCTTATGTGGTTCGATATACTTAGTTCACTATAAACAATGCTCTGATACCAATCTGTCACACCCCCAAACCAAGGATGGCGGAAACGTCCGGGGGTGGAGGACTTCATGTAAAGTATCACAACAACGAGTATAATAGTCCTCAGAGTAAATACAACCATCATAAATATAATTGAAAAGGTTACACCATAGTATATGATTACATGTTTCAAAATCAATTACATTATGATGACAAAATAAACTGTTTGACGCTTTAACGTCCCATCCTCAAAGTGCTGATGTTTTCCTGTTTCACTGATTTCCTGAGAATACAAGTAGTTTTGAAAAGTGTCAACAATTAAGTTGGTGAGTTCATAAGAGTTTTGTTGGAGAAAGAAACCGTTTTCCTTGAAAAAGCGACAAAGTATGTTTCCAGAAAATCCAATATTTTCTTTATAAAAGTTATGTAGTCCTAAATCCTAGGACCGAAAATGTGTGTGTGTGTGTGTTTTGTACTTAATATGTTCATACTAGTAAGGTGTTTCTAAAGAAAATCCGATATTTTCCTTAAAGAGTGAATCGTAAGTTTCTATATTAATAAATAGTGCATGCTAGAATTTCCTATGGTTTCCTTCTATAATCTCTAAGTGTATATAAGTTGTATAAAATTTAAGTTAAATAAACCGTTGAATATAATGGGTCTGCCCTAGGTCCACAACCAAACAAGGAACAGGAGATGAGGCGGGCCCACCAATTCTAAGTCGATCATGACTAAATTCTATATAACTCTAGCATATACACTTAATAATTATGGCTGAAAACTAACAATGCTAGATAGAATGTAGTCTTAAAACCAAAGACCGAGACTATGCTTATCATAATTCATCAAGTAGTGGTAGTGGACATAAACTATACATATCATAATTCACCAAATAGTGGTAGTGATAGTGCTCATGAATTATGCATATTATAGTTTATCAAATAGTGGTAGTGGGAGTGAACATAAACTATACATATCATAATTCACCAAATAGTGGTAGCGATAGTGAACATGAATTATGCATAGTATAGTTTATCAAATAGTGGTAGTGGGAGTGAACATAAACTATACATATCATAATTCACCGAATAGTGGTAGCGATAGTGAACATGAATTATGCATAGTATAGTTTATCAAATAGTGGTAGTGATAGTGAACATAAACTATACCTATTATAGTTTATCATATTGTTTGTAATGTAATGCAACCTAACTATACCTACTATAGTTAGCGTATTTGTTGGTAGTGTACACTTATTATAGTTTATTATAATTACTTGTAGTAGTGGCAACCTTGGTATACGATTCATACCTTCAAGATAAGGTAAATAATATGTATTATCATTCACATGTATTCAATTAGTACTATTCTTGTCATGGCTTACTAAACGTTTGTATGTAACGGATGTAAACTTTGTTTATGACAATTTATCATTTCACCATACTTAATATAGTAAAAACCCATTTGTTTTCTGATGTATGTCTACATACCAAGGCAAAATGACATATAATTTAATAATATTTAATCACATAATGATACACACCTTGCTCAACAAATTACAAGGTGTGAATGAAATTGATGGCATTTTTCTAGTTATAACATTTCTATTCCTGTGCTTAGAAAATTTATAGACAAATCATCAAAGGTCGAAATCAAAATCCGTAAATACTGAGAGTTTAGAAAATTTGTCTAGTTTGTTCATAAATTTTCTCATGATTTTTAGTGACTTCCAACTTGTGTGAAAAAGTCCATAATCACAGACTGGTCCGAATTTGTTCTTGAAATGATAGCTAGTTTTATAAAAATCACCATAAATCGTAGAAAAATCGTATGGGGATGTGCAAATAGTCATTGTAAAGGTATGAACCTGAACTATTTGCACCTAATACAGTTTTGAAAACTAAAATGTTTAAGTTGACCAAAACAGTCCGTGAATGGAGTTAAACGTTTCTGATGAAGGCTGTTAAGTGAGTTTAGTTGTGTTCTTAGTGTTTTAACTTGTATTCCCCCCCCCCCCCCTTAAAACTTAAGAAAACATGAAAAGATAGGGCTATGAACTCACGTTGAGTGTTTTCAGTAGATGGATGATGGGGAAAAGAAGTGTTCAACTCAAGAAGACTTGGGAGATGCTTTGAAGATTTGAAGATCTAACACAAATGTGATGGAATTTGTGTAAGCAATCTATGATTTGGGAAAAAGAAAGTGAAATAATCATAAGAAGAATGAATTATACTTACCAAGAGTGGAAGAGAGCTTGAAAAATGCCTTGGAAATCTCGAAATTGAGAGAGAG
This sequence comes from Lactuca virosa, assembly GCF_052849685.1. Classification (NCBI taxonomy): domain Eukaryota; kingdom Viridiplantae; phylum Streptophyta; class Magnoliopsida; order Asterales; family Asteraceae; genus Lactuca; species Lactuca virosa. The sequence goes on along the minus strand of NC_136429.1, from coordinate 143,899,563 downwards.
AGTTTGAGAGAAAAGATGTGTTTGATCTTTGGTGGAAGGTGTGAAAAGGAGAGAAGTGTGAGGAGAGAGGGGGTTTTCCAACCCTTGACCAATAGTGTGCCTGATCAAATCGTGGGGAAAGTACTCTTGAATGACCAGGTATGGTGTAAGGACAATAGCTGGTCATGGAGTGGGCATGGGGTGGTTGCTTGTGTCATAAACTAAAGAGAAGTCAACACTCCACCTCAATTATTCACCCACTAGATTTTATTCTTAAATAAAGATTTCTATAAAAATATATTTAAATTATGAATATTTAGGGTCTTATATGTTAAAATATTATTTTTGGAGAAAATCCCGCGTTAAAATAATTAAAAACGGGCTTAAAACGCAAAACTAGTCGAAAACCGGGTGAAAAACGCAAAATCCGAAGTCAGGAGGTGATTCCGGTCTTGGTCGCTGAAGTGGACCCGAAGTGGAGCTCAATCGCGGATGCAGAAGGAAGGCGCTGCGGTCCGAAGTTAAGAGGCTGCGGTCCGAAGTCAGGAGAACCGTAGGCGAACATCGGATGCGGGCTCCATGCCGCTGCGGTCGGTGGCTGCGGTCGGCGGCTGCTGGCTGCGGCTTGCTGGCTGCGGCTGCGGCTAGATGGTCGCGGCTCCTCAAGGAGACTCCGGTTCAAGGAGGGTTTGATCCCTATAGAAGGGCTCCGGCCCTAAGAGGCTATTTTCCAAGGTATCTTCCCGTTTCGCATGGTTTTTCACCAAGTCAAGTGTCGGGATGCCCCAAATGATTACAAAAAGATCAAAAGAGGTTTTGAGAGAGATTTGGGAGAGATTTGTCATACTTGAAGAGATTTGGCATACTTAGAGAGATTTGGGAGAGATTTCACATACTAGGAGATATTTCTCATTCAGAGAGATATTTGGGAGAGATTTCACATACTTGGAGAGATTTGGGAGAGATTTGACATTCTTGGAGAGATTTCTCATACAGAGAGAGATTTGGGAGAGATTTCACATTCTTGGAGAGATTTGGGAGAGATTTGACATTCTTGGAGAGATTTCTCATACAGAGAGAGATTTGGGAGAGATTTCACATTCTTTGAGAGATTTGGGAGAGATTTGACATTCTTGGAGAGATTTCTCATACAGAGAGAGATTTGGGAGTGATTTCACCTTCTTGGAGAGATTTCTCTTACTTAGAGAGTTTTGGGAGAGTTAGAGTGAAAGAGATTTGGAGAGACTTCTTTTGTGACCTTTTTGAGTGTTTGGCTTTGTAACGCAAGGTTTGTAAACCTCGTTAAGCCATGTTTTTGTGACCAACATACTCCCGATGAGTGTGCAATAGTGTTTTATCGCTTTGGTTCATCGTTTACCGCATTTAAGGCTTAGGAACTTTAAACACACGAACTTTCCAAATGATGTTTTCTTATTAACATAGCGAGTTGTACAGTAATTACATAATGTAAACCCTAATACGCAAGGGCTAATTGAGTCGACCGGTTTGACTTGTTGACTTTAGTTTACTTTGACTTGGCTAAAAATTGACGGTTGTCACATCATCCCCCCGTTAGAAAGAATTTCGTCCCGAAATTAGTGTTTCGACTGGGACTTCAAGAATTCGGAGGAAATATGGGGGAAACTTTTCGTAGTACAAGAAATTGATTACGGTGAGGAACAACCCGCCTGATGTCACATGACGACCTTGGAATTTCTTATTGTAACTTGAGCTGAGTCGATTTAAAAGGAGTTATTGTTTTGGAATGATAATGTATTCAATGTGTGCCTTTATGCTCTCCGCTCTATACTTGGTATTACTACTTCGAATATTTTATAATGTAGTTAGCGAGTTCCAGCATTACGAATGTTTCAACAATTTGTGATGAAATTTGTATTACAAGCCCTACCAGTTCTTTTATAATCGCTTGGTGTAAACTAGTCGTATATCATTAAGAATGCAAAGGCATTCGAATGGGTGACCCCGCCTTAAGCCCACAACCAAACAAGGAACAGGAAATGAGGCGGAATCAGACATTCTAAGTCCATAGAATCTTAATGATATATGACCATAATGTTTACACTAGCCATCATAGATTCACTAGTTAAAAAACCTGCGTTTTTATATAGATGATAAGACTTATTTGGGTTTTGCCGTGTTCTCGATATTCATGGTTGATATACTTGAATCGATGATAGTTTTAGTAATAAAAAGGAATTTAGAATTTAAATGTCGATGTTAGAAGCACGTACTGATATTTACGGGAGGTTTCGGGGTGGTCTCTCCTGCGGTGATCGCAAGCACCCTTCCACCATCACCGACATTCCTTGTCCTTGGACAGTCTCTCTTGAAGTGTCCCGTTTCACCGCATTCGTAACAAGCTGGGCTTGCTCCAATGCCGGGGACCTGCTTGATGGGTCGTGCTGGTGCCTTACAGAAACAGGAAGTATGTCCCTTCCTGTTGCAATTTATGCAATGCAACTCCCGGCAAGCCCCAGTGTGATGGAAGCTACACTTGTTGCATTTCGGAAGAGTTCCAGCATAACGATTTATGGGTGCTGGCGCGGCGTGGGTTGTGGCAACATGAACAGCAATGATCTGTTGCTTCTTAGTGAAAGCCTGGGCTGGTTGGTCCTTCTTGTTGTCGCAGAACTTCCTTTTGTTGTTTCCTCCTCTTGCTTGATCAGGGGTGGTTGTCGCAGTGTCATGGCTGGCACGATGGTCGATGAGTTGTTGTGCCAATTCCTTGGCACTCTCAAAGGTAGTTGGTCTTGAGGCCAACACGCTATCTTGAATTTGGGAGGACAATCCCCAGAGGTATCGCTCCAACTTTTTGTCTTCCGGGGTGACCATAGCGGGACAAAGGAGTGCTAGATCACAGAATCGGGCGGTATAAGTTGCAAGGTCAGAGCCTGTCATCTTAAGATCCCACAGTTCTTGCTCCAGCTTTTGCACTTCGCCTCTTGGGCAATATTCCTTCAGCATCATTGTCTTTAAGTCCTCCCAGCTTAACGAGTTAGCCACTGCAAGCGTTAATGTCTTAACGTGGTTTTTCCACCAAGTGAGGGCCCGACCAGAGAAAGTGTAAGTTGCAAATTTGGCCTTGTTTGCTTCGGGGCATGCACAAATTTCGAAGACCATTTCGGTCTTTTCGAACCATTGCATCAAGGTGATGACGCCCCCGCTTGCATCGAAAGAATCGGGTTTGGCACTAGTGAAGTCTTTGTACGAACATTCCCTCGTACGTCCCGTACTGTCCCCGTGGTTAGAGTTTGTGGCTCCAGATCCAGCACCACCGGTACCATTCGTACCAATTTGCGATAATGCGGCAGTTACGGCTGCGGTTACGGCAGCTTGGAACATAACAGGATCATATTGGGGAGGCGGCGGTGGTGGATTTGTTTGCGTTCTGCTAGTGCGTCTAACAGACCTTCGAGGCGGCATCTTTCTGTTATAGAATTTCAAAGACGTATTTAGTAATGGTTATTAGTTTTTAAGTATAGTATTTCCCGATTCTTCGAATGTGGAAAACAATTCATACCAGAGGTCTATATAAATAAACTTATGAATTTAGTAGAAATGACTCGATTATAATCTTGTGATTTGTTCCATGCCCGATCCACCCCTAAGATCACCCAATGTATACCAGTTGTGTGTCATTAAGGTCCGATAGGCCGTTGAACTAAATGAGTCTGCCCTAAGCCCACAACCAAACAAGGAACAGGACCTAAGGCAGACTTACCATTTCTAAGCCGATCGCCTTTTAATTACACATAACTTTGAGGTATACATTGAGTAATCTTAGAGTTACCATAAGCAAATTGTTTGTAATAACAGGTTATGATATATGTGGTAAACTCCCAATGAAATAAAATGCTTGCCAATTTTTATTGATATCTTCCAGTTATACTCTTACCATTTATATACACACGTATAAATTTCGTACTTTACAGAACTATTCTCGGTGTTTCTGCTAACGTCCCGGAGACGGAGTTATGGCGGTGGGTAGAAGTAGGTTTTGTACGGGCGTTAAGATTTACCCATCACGTTGCTCGTGCGAGAATAGGGGTTGAAGAGATAATTAATAGGCGCCTAATCCTATAATTACTTATAGGGGTGATTCTTATTACTCACGTCTATAATCACGTAGTGCATACCAGTTATACGTAATCTGAGATAGAATAGACCTTCGAATAAATGACTCTACTCTAAGTCCACAACCAAACAAGGAACAGGAAGTAGAGCAATAATCATAGATTATGAGTCTATAATATCTTTAATTATGTATAACCTTGGCGTATGCACTCAGTCATTATAGACCTACTAATAGGGGTCTTTAGTTTTCATGTAAGTTGGTTATAGTATCATAAAATACTCCTATAGTATTTTAATGTTTGATCTATGTTTTTCAACGTTCGTTTGTAGATGGAATTGGTAAGTTTTTAGACTTGTTGCAACGCCACAACCATTCTCGGGCATATGCTAATCACTTCTGGGTTAGGCATAGTTGATCAGGCTATGTCATCCCCAGACCTGACCATACATCCCCAAGCCTACTTGTGCCATTCAGCAATCACAACTTTTGTTTTGTTCTAGAATGATGTTGACCTTAATATGTATGCATGCATGTATACTTTTAACAAGAAACTATTTATTTCTAAAAGTATAGTCATTTGAAAATGTTACATCAGAGACCTTAGTCCCAATGCATTTATAGTTTGTATATCTTATGTGGTTCGATATACTTAGTTCACTATAAACAATGCTCTGATACCAATCTGTCACACCCCCAAACCAAGGATGGCGGAAACGTCCGGGGGTGGAGGACTTCATGTAAAGTATCACAACAACGAGTATAATAGTCCTCAAAGTAAATACAACCATCATAAATATAATTGAAAAGGTTACACCATAGTATATGATTACATGTTTCAAAATTAATTACATTATGATGACAAAATAAACTGTTTGACGCTTTAACGTCCCATCCTCAAAGTGCTGATGTTTTCCTGTTTCACTGATTTCCTGAGAATACAAGTAGTTTTGAAAGTGTCAACAATTAAGTTGGTGAGTTCATAAGAGTTTTGTTGGAGAAAGAAACCGTTTTCCTTGAAAAAGCGACAAAGTATGTTTCCAGAAAATCCAATATTTTCTTTATAAAAGTTATGTAGTCCTAAATCCTAGGACCGAAAATGTGTGTGTGTGTGTGTTTTGTACTTAATATGTTCATACTAGTAAGGTGTTTCTAAAGAAAATCCGATATTTTCCTTAAAGAGTGAATCGTAAGTTTCTATATTAATAAATAGTGCATGCTAGAATTTCCTATGGTTTCCTTCTATAATCTCTAAGTGTATATAAGTTGTATAAAATTTAAGTTAAATAAACCGTTGAATATAATGGGTCTGCCCTAGGTCCACAACCAAACAAGGAACAGGAGATGAGGCGGGCCCACCAATTCTAAGTCGATCATGACTAAATTCTATATAACTCTAGCATATACACTTAATAATTATGGCTGAAAACTAACAATGCTAGATAGAATGTAGTCTTAAAACCAAAGAACGAGACTATGCTTATCATAATTCATCAAGTAGTGGTAGTGGACATAAACTATATATATCATAATTCACCAAATAGTGGTAGTGATAGTGCTCATGAATTATGCATATTATAGTTTATCAAATAGTGGTAGTGGGAGTGAACATAAACTATACATATCATAATTCACCGAATAGTGGTAGCGATAGTGAACATGAATTATGCATAGTATAGTTTATCAAATAGTGGTAGTGGGAGTGAACATAAACTATACATATCATAATTCACCAAATAGTGGTAGCGATAGTGAACATGAATTATGCATAGTATAGTTTATCAAATAGTGGTAGTGATAGTGAACATAAACTATACCTATTATAGTTTATCATATTGTTTGTAATGTAATGCAACCTAACTATACCTACTATAGTTAGCGTATTTGTTGGTAGTGTACACTTATTATAGTTTATTATAATTACTTGTAGTAGTGGCAAGCTTGGTATACGATTCATACCTTCAAGATAAGGTAAATAATATGTATTATCATTCACATGTATTCAATTAGTACTATTCTTGTCATGGCTTACTAAACGTTTGTATGTAACGGATGTAAACTTTGTTTATGACAATTTATCATTTCACCATACTTAATATAGTAAAAACCCATTTGTTTTCTGATGTATGTCTACATACCAAGGCAAAATGACATATAATTTAATAATATATAATCACATAATGATACACACCTTGCTTAACAAATTACAAGGTGTGAATGAAATTGATGGCATTTTTCTAGTTATAACATTTCTATTCCTGTGCTTAGAAAATTTATAGACAAATCATCAAAGGTCGAAATCAAAATCCGTAAATTCTGAGAGTTTAGAAAATTTGTCTAGTTTATTCATAAATTTTCTCATGATTTTTAGTGACTTCCAACTTGTGTGAAAAAGTCCATAATCACAGACTGGTCCGAATTTGTTCTTGAAATGATAGCCAGTTTTGTAAAAATCACCATAAATCGTAGAAAAATCGTATGGGGATGTGCAAATAGTCATTGTAAAGGTATGAACCTGAACTATTTGCACCTAATACAGTTTTGAAAACTAAAATGTTTAAGTTGACCAAAACAGTCCATGAATGGAGTTAAACGTTTCTGATGAAGGCTGTTAAGTGAGTTTAGTTGTGTTCTTAGTGTTTTAACTTGTATTCCCCCCCTTAAAACTTAAGAAAACATGAAAAGATAGGGCTATGAACTCACGTTGAGTGTTTTCAGTAGATGGATGATGGGGAAAAGAAGTGTTCAACTCAAGAACACTTGGGAGATGCTTTGAAGATTTGAAGATCTAACACAAATGTGATGGAATTTGTGTAAGCAATCTATGATTTGGGAAAAAGAAAGTGAAATAATCATAAGAAGAATGAATTATACTTACCAAGAGTGGAAGAGAGCTTGAAAAATGCCTTGGAAATCTCGAAATTGAGAGAGAGAGTTTGAGAGAAAAGATGTGTTTGATCTTTGGTGGAAGGTGTGAAAAGGAGAGAAGTGTGAGGAGAGAGGGGGTTTTCCAACCCTTGACCAATAGTGTGCCTGGTCAAATCGTGGGGAAAGTACTCTTGAATGACCAGGTATGGTGTAAGGACAATAGCTGGTCATGGAGTGGGCATGGGGTGGTTGCTTGTGTCATAAACTAAAGAGAAGTCAACACTCCACCTCAATTATTCACCCACTAGATTTTATTCTTAAATAAAGATTTCTATAAAAATATATTTAAATTATGAATATTTAGGGTCTTATATGTTAAAATATTATTTTTGGAGAAAATCCCACGTTAAAATAATTAAAAACGGGCTTAAAACGCAAAACTAGTCGAAAACCGGGTGAAAAACTCAAAATCCGAAGTCAGGAGGTGATTCCGGTCTTGGTCGCTGAAATGGACCCGAAGTGGAGCTCAATCGCGGATGCAGAAGGAAGGCGTTGCGGTCCGAAGTTAAGAGGCTGCGGTCCGAAGTCAGGAGAACCGTAGGCGAACATCGGATGCGGGCTCCATGTCGCTGCGGTCGGTGGCTGCGGTCGGCGGCTGCTGGCTGCGGCTTGCTGGCTGCGGCTGCGGCTGCTGGCTGCGGCTTGCTGGCTGCGGCTGCGGCTAGATGGTCGCGGCTCCTCAAGGAGACTCCGGTTCAAGGAGGGTTTGATCCCTATAGAAGGGCTCCGGCCCTAAGAGGCTATTTTCCAAGGTATCTTCCCGTTTCGCATGGTTTTTCACCAAGTCAAGTGTCGGGATGCCCCAAATGATTACAAAAAGATCAAAAGAGGTTTTGAGAGAGATTTGGGAGAGATTTGTCATACTTGAAGAGATTTGGCATACTTAGAGAGATTTGGGAGAGATTTCACATACTAGGAGATATTTCTCATTCAGAGAGATATTTGGGAGAGATTTCACATACTTGGAGAGATTTGGGAGAGATTTGAGATTCCTGGAGAGATTTCTCATACAGAGAGAGATTTGGGAGAGATTTCACATTCTTGGAGAGATTTGGGAGAGATTTGACATTCTTGGAGAGATTTCTCATACAGAGAGAGATTTGGGAGAGATTTCACATTCTTTGAGAGATTTGGGAGAGATTTGACATTCTTGGAGAGATTTCTCATACAGAGAGAGATTTGGGAGTGATTTCACCTTCTTGGAGAGATTTCTCTTACTTAGAGAGTTTTGGGAGAGTTAGAGTGAAAGAGATTTGGAGAGACTTCTTTTGTGACCTTTTTGAGTGTTTAGCTTTGTAACGCAAGGTTTGTAAACCTCGTTAAGCCATGTTTTAGTGACCAACACACTCCCGATGAGTGTGCAATAGTGTTTTATCGCTTTGGTTCATCGTTTGCCGCATTTAAGGCTTAGGAACTTTAAACACACGAACTTTCCAAATGATGTCTTCTTATTAACATAGCGAGTTATACATTAATTACATAATGTAAACCCTAATACGCAAGGGCTAATTGAGTCGACCGGTTTGACTTGTTGACTTTAGTTGACTTTGACTTGGCTAAAAATTGACGGTTGTCACACCAACTCAGGTGTTAACACAGTTCGCATTCGTCAGCTGGAGTCTGCTCATGAAAGGACTCAAGTCCACAATGCAGCCCTGCAAAGAGAACTTACTGAAACCCGAGTTGAAGTCAGGGAACTTCGAGCTCAACAAGTAAGGTCCGAAAGGCGCATGAGGGACATAGAACGCCTTCTGTCGGAGTCAAGGACTCACTCTAGTAGTTCTCGTCGCCGATAGAGTCTCCTCGACTTCTCTTTTGGATATAACCTAGTCTATGTAAAAACTCTAGTCTAATTTCCTACCTTTGTTAGAACTTGGACCTGTTAGGTCTTGATTAGGTCGTAGTTTTGTCGAAATTTTCCCATTTTCGTTTGATGTAAGACCTACTTCTAGGTCATTTTTCCCGAACTTGTTACATCTGTAATACCAGATTATTGACAGATATCTAATCTCATGGAAATTATTATCCAAATGCTATCATCTGTTAGTACTAGATCTACATTCAGTCGCGTTATTCAATTGTGTTGTTGGACTATGGAGAGTTAGTCCATGAGGCATTCTCATCAAATTCTCCCTATTAAATTCTTATCAATATCTTCATCTTTGTAAACTTATAGTTGAAAGATACCTCCACGTCGATCAATGAGACGCGATCCTCCGATAACTGCAACACCACCTGCTCCTCAAATCGATACGGCAGCTCTAAATGTTGCAGTAGCTGCGGCTGTGGCAACAGCCATGGCTCAATTACATTCTTCTGGTTCCACTGGAGGAGGAACCCCAGTTCAATCTACTCATGGTGAAATCCCTATACGCTTGAGAGAGTGCTCCTACAAGGACTTCACCAGCTGCAAGCCACTGTCCTTTAAAGGGACTGGCGGAGTCATTGCCCTCTCGCAATGGTTCGAAAAGACAGAGTTGATCTTCGAGATCTGCTCGTGGCCGGAGGGAAGCAAAGTCAAATTTGCTGCATGCACCTTCGACGCAAAAGCCCTGACATGGTGGAATAGCCATGTCAAGTCACTATCTCTAATAGTGGCAAATGCCATGGGCTGGGAAGCTCTTAAAGAGCTGATGATTGAGGAATACTGCCCGAGGGGCGAAATCCAAAAGCTGGAGCAGGAACTATGGAGCCTAACCATGAAAGGCTCCGACATAGTCTCCTACACCGCCACGTTCTGTGAACTGGTGGCCCTCTGTCCCAACATGGTTCATACAGAGGGAAAGAAGATAGAGAGATACATATGGGGGCTGGTGCCTCCATTCCAGGGAAATGTTTTGGCTTCAAACCCCACTACATTCGATAGTGCCAAGCGATTGGCACAGCGGCTTATTGACCATGGGGTTCGTACCCCGATTGCAACAACAACCCTGGTCATCTCAGACCCGGCCAAAACTGCTGACTCCAAGCGGAAGTTCTGGGAGGACAAAAAGAAGAAGAAGGCTGCCAAGTTGAACAAGTTGAACAATTATAGTTATTATATCAATCACATGTGATTAATAACTACCAAACAAGTGGATTTCTTACTTTTCAAACTGTGTTACCAAACTGTTTTACTTCAAACTGTTTTACAAACTCTTTTATATACCAAATGCTTTTATCAAACTCTTGTACATGTCAAATACTGTTACTTAAACTCTTTTAAACTTATATTCTGTTAAATGTGCATCTATATAGATATAGTTATATAAGTAGGATTGAATGGACTTAGGACTGATATCTCACCTTACTTCCTGTTCCTTGTTTGGTTGTGGACTTAGGGTATCAGGGTTATTTGTCCGAAGGTCGTTTGAATCCTAGTTATATATTATGTATATGTATATAGATATAAAAGGTTACTTCTTTCATTCAGTTCAATACCTTTGGGTAGCAAAGGTATACACAAACATGTTCATACATACAAACAACATTACTAGTAAGCTATAATAGGTATAGTTTAGGGAGATACTAATACTATTACTAGATCAATGAAACATACAATGAGTCAGTTCGTACATGAGTCATAATACATAGTGAGGAGAAACAAACGTAATACATAGTGATGAGAAACAAACATAATACATAGTGATGAGAAACAAACATAATACATAGTGATGAGAAACAAACATAATACATAGTGATGAGAATCAAACAATACATTACAGAGAGAACATACATACAGGCTAGACAGAGGAAGAACACGCACTACAGCTAGCACATACATTACATATACATTACTTCAGTTATGTGAGCCACGTAATGGGGCATGGCACTACCTGCTATGACCTTTTTTGTATCCAGAATCTCCTTAAGTGGGGAGCGTATGAGTTTGTGTATAGATCTGTACTGGATTGACTATCCTACACCTTGATGCTCGCTATAGTGGGACTTGCAAGTCTACGGGTGCCAAACGTCATTTCTTACGTCGTCTTACATCGTCGTTTTTCTATAAGTCGGTAGCAGGATACAGGCCGATCACATGGTACTTTAAATAACAATTGGTTTAAGTTAGTTAGTACAGTAGTAGTTACTTAATACAACACTACAGTACTATGTCATTTTCCCATTACATTCACTTTGTGAACATTCACACAATGAACAGTAATGTAAAAACTATATTTTTGGTTAATGATAGTCAAATTTGGGAATATATATACTCTTACAAGAGACACACACATAGACACTAGATGCCTTGGTAGAAGGCTACTTTTAGTAGCAAACATAGGGTTTTCTAGGAGAGTTCAAACAATTACAAACTTTTACAAATATCATACAAACATCTTACAAACATCTTACAAACACTTTCATACAAATTCAGACACTAATATACTTATGATCTCACCAGCTTTAAAGTTGATAAACTCTTTCAAAATAACTTGTATTCTCAGGTCGCTAGTAGACAGGTACCGGCGCCAGGTTTTTGAGAAGATGGAGCTCGTTCAAGACTCATCTTTTATTTTGATTTGTACATTTTTGGTGTCTATATAACTTGACAGAACACACTTGTATGAAATTATATTATTAATGCAATGGATGATGTTGTTGCTTGTTTACTACTTTGCATTGTTGTGATACTGAACATGACGTCCTCCACCCCCGAACGTTTCCATCGTTCCGGTTTTGGGGTGTGACAGAGTGGGAAGGGTTCTGGCCATAGGCCACGAGGAGGCGTTTGCCGACCCCACAGTGGTCACTGGTACGTTTCTCCTCGATAACTCTTATGTATGTATACTGTTTGATAGTGGAGCGGAGAGGAGTTTCGTGAACAAAAAATTTGCTCATTTACTTAAGCAAAAATCACGAGCACTTAAAGAACCGTTCACTGTAGAAATGGCTAATGGAAAGACGGAGAGCACTAGCAGTATATACATAGGGTGTACCCTAACTCTAGATAGCCATTCATTTTCGATGGACCTCATGCCGGTCTCAATTAAAAGTTTCGATGTCATTATCGGCATGGATTGGTTGAGTCTTCATCGTGCCGACATCATGTGTTATGAAAAGGCTGTTCGCCATAATCTGCCATCTGACGAAACTCTAGTAGTTTATGACGACAAACCCAACACAAACCTTCGTATCATCTCAAGCATTCAAGCCCATAAATTCTTGCGAAAGGAATGTCGCACATTCCTTGCTCATGTTGTAGATGTGAGCCAAGAAACGAAAGACATTCAGAACATTCCAGTAGTACGCGACTTTCCCGACACCTTTCCGAAAGAACTCCCAGGATTACCTCCGCAAAGTCAAGTCGAGTTCAGAATCGACTTAGTTCCAGGGGCTACCCCCGTAGCCAAATCGCCCTATCATCTAGCACCTGCAGAGATGCAAGAACTGTCCTGTCAACTTAACGAACTGCTCATCAAGGGCTTTATAAGACCAAGCTTCTCACCCTGGGGAGCTACAGTCTTGTTTGTCAATAAGAAAGACGGATCGTTTCGTATGTGCATCGACTACAGGGAGCTCAACAAACTGACCGTCAAAAATCGTTATCCACTACCTCGTATAGACGATTTATTTGATCAACTGCAAGGGGCAAACTTCTTTTCGAAAATCGATCTAAGATCCGGATATCACCAACTACGAGTACTATGGGAGGATGTTCCGAAGACAGCCTTCCGAACTCGTTATGGGCACTACAAATTCGTAGTAATTCCGTACGGATTAACAAACGCACCCGCAGTATTCATGGATTTAATGAATAGGGTGTGTCGTCCTTACTTGGATCAGTTCGTCATTGTCTTCATCGATGACATTTTTATCTATTCTCGTAGTAAGGAGGAGCATGGTCGACATCTGCGACAGGTCTTAGAAACATTGCGTTCGGAGAAACTCTATGCGAAGTTCTCGAAATGCGAATTTTGGATCCAAAGAGTCGAATTCTTAGGGCACGTGGTTAGCGAAGTGGGAATTCATGTGGACCCTTCCAAAAACAAAGCCATTGAGAGCTGGTCAGCACCGAAGACGCCTACCGAAATTCGCCAATTTCTAGGCCTCGCTGGCTACTATCGCAGGTTCATTCAGAACTTCTCACGAATTGCAAAACCCCTCACGACTTTGACCCAGAAGGGCGTAGCCTTTGACTAGGAAGAGAAGCAGGAGAGAGCGTTCCAAAGGCTAAAGCGAGCCTTGTGCACCGTACCAATACTATCCCTCCCCGAAGGGATAGAAGACTTCGTTGTCTATTGCGATGCGTCAAATCAAGGGCTCGGCTGTGTTCTGATGCAACGAGGTAAGGTCATCGCCTATGCCTCGAGACAGCTGAAGACACACGAGGTTAACTACACCACTCACGATCTTGAGCTAGGAGCAGTTGTGTTTGCTCTGAAGATCTGGAGACACTACCTGTATGGTACAAAAAGCACTATCTTTACAGACCACAAAAGCCTACAACATATATTCGACCAGAAGGAGCTCAACATGAGACAACGACGGTGGGTCGAGCTACTCAGTGACTACGAATGCGAAATTTGTTATCATCCGGGTAAACCCAACGTAGTAGCTGACGCCCTAAGTCGGAAAGAATACTCTGGTCGTAGAATCAAATCATTGACTATGACTATCCATTCGCACTTGTCCACGCAAATTAAGGAGGCTCAGCTCGACGCTTTGAAACCTGAAAATGTGGCGGGTGAATCCCTGAGAGGGATGGATAAGAACTTGGAAGTCAAGGGTGGCGGAGCTTTTTATCTCATGGATCGGATCTTGACACCGAAACACGGTGGTTTCAGAGACTTGGTCATGACCGAGGCGCACAACACTCGTTATTCTGTCCACCCAGGTTCAGATAAGATGTATCCGGATCTTAAAAAGCTATACTGGTGGCCGAACATGAAAGCAGAGATTGCTACCTTCGTGAGTAAATGCCTTACATGCGCCAAGGTCAAGGTCGAATACCAGAAACCCTCAGGTCTACTACAACAACCGGAGATACCGGAATGGAAGTGGGAGCGGATCACTATGGACTTCATAACCAAGTTGCCCAAGACAACGGGTGGGCTTGATACCATATGGGTCATCGTCGACAGATTGACCAAGTCCGCACACTTCCTGCCTATCAAAGAAACAGACAAGATGGAGAAGCTTACAAGAACTTACATTCGGGATATAGTAGATTCACTTCGAGGTTCTGGCAGTCGCTACAAAGTTCCATAGGAACTAGGCTAGACATGAGTACAGCCTATCACCCGCAGACCGACGGACAAAGTGAGAGGACTATCCAAACTTTGGAAGATATGTTGCAAGCCTGTGTGATCGACTTTGGGAAAGCATGGGATACTCATTTACCCCTTGTCGAATTTTCCTACAACAACAGTTATCATGCGAGCATAAAGGCTGCTCCATTAGAAGCCCTCTATGGCCGAAAGTGCAGATCCCCTCTGTGCTGGGCTGAGGTGGGTGACACCCAGTTAGCTAAAGGACGAGTTCTTGATAGCACTCTCATGGGTCCGGAGATCATTCGGGAAACGACAGAGAAGATCGTTCAGATTCGTGAACGATTGAAAGCCTCTAGAGACCGACAGAAAAGATACACAGATAAACGAAGGAAACCGTTGGAATTCCAGGTGGGCGACCGTGTTCTATTGAAGGTCTCACCCTGGAAAGGCTTGATACGCTTCGGAAAGCGTGGAAAGCTAAATCCAAGATACATAGGGCCTTTCGATATTCTTGCTAGAATCGGCCCCGTACCTTACAAACTTAACTTACCTTGTGAACTCAGTAACGTACATTTTACATTCCACGTCTCGAACTTGAAAAAGTGTCTGTCCGACGAGACTCTTGTAATTCCACTCAACGAGATCGAGATCAACGAGAGCCTCAACTCCGTGGAAGAACCCGTAGAAATCATGGACCGGGAGGTCAAGCAAACAAATCAAAGTCGCATCCCGATAGTGAAGGTTCGCTGTAACGCCAAGCGAGGACCTAAATTCACTTGGGAGCGTGAGGATCAAATGAAACTGAAATATCCTCATCTTTTTGCTTAGTAAATTGTAACTACTTAATTTATTAAACTCTAATTTCGGGACGAAATTCTCTCTAACGGGGGGATGATGTGACAACCCGAAATTTTTATCTTGTACACTTTTTCAAATCAATCAAGGTCGGACTCGTTTTTGCTATCTTCTAGCACTGTTTGGAGTCAATTGGAGTGTTTAAAACCTAGTTTAATCAAGGTATGAGTCGTGGGATGAGTATTGTGAGTGTAACACCTTGCAAATGAGCCAAATACACCAACACAAGGTGTGTGCGGCCGCACACAAGAGTGTGCGGCCATACACCCTTCCCAACCGCACACTCTCCCCTATACATTCAACACTTAGTCATTTTTGAACACTTTTCCACTTCTTCAAGACTAGAACTTGAAATCCTCTCAAGTATCATCCAAATCTTCATCAAGATCTTCATAAAAGTAAGAAATTCTTCCTTTTGATTTGTTGATACACGACCCTAACTAGCAAAACCCTTTGTTTTGATCCATGAAAACATCCATCTTTAGTCAAGAACACCAAGAACACACACTAGTTTTGGACCTTAATCACCCTTTCAAGCCTCTGTAACGTGTATACACTTATCATAACTTGTTATATGCTCAGAAGACTTGATGATATACTAGAAAAACACGATTTTATCATCTTCATAAAGGGTGTGCAGCCGCACACATCATGGTGGCCGCACACACCCTTATTAGGTCCAAAATGGCAATGAACTCCATCTAAGGCTAAAGCATGAAGTAAGAAACCTTCCTAGATGCGTCCTAAAGGCTTAAAATACGTTTTGGCACATTTCATAGGGAGTGTGCGGCCGCACACACACCCTGGCCGCACACACACAAATATTGTGCATTTTGACCATACGCTCCCTTGTATAGCCATATACTCCTTATATACAATCATATATGGTTGTAACACTTCAAAATAAGTGTTTACTAGTCCCTCAGGTGGTTCCAATTCAATAATTAGTTGTTATAAGCACTAATTGTTTTCATATATGTATCATTATATGTTAACTAGGATCCGCGTGTGTGCTCAAGTCTTCACTTGACACTTAGCATCCTATCCAGTACTTTCATCCAAACCACTCACTACAGGTGAGTTCATACACCTTAATCAACCTTTTAAATGATTATAAATGCTTTTATGGGGGGGGGGGGGAATACAAGTTGAACTATTATAGTTATTATATCAATCACATGTGATTAATAACTACTAAACAAGTGGATTTCTTACTTATTCAAACTGTGTTATCAAACAAACTACTTGAAACTGTTTTTACAAACTCTTTTACATATTAAATACTTTTATTTAATCTATTTTAAACTTATACTTTGTTAAATGTATATCTATATAGATATAGTTATATAAGTGGGATTGAAAGGACTTAGGACTGATAGCTCACCTTGCTTCATGTTCCTTGTTTGGTTGTTGACTTAGGGTATCAGTTATTTGTCCGAAGGTCGTTTGAATCCTAATTATATATTATGTATATGTATATAGATATAAAAGTTCCTTCTTTCTATTCAATACCTTTGGGTAGCAAAGGTATACAAACATGTTCATATATACAAACAACATCACTAGTAAACTATAATAGGTATAGTTTAGGAAGTTACAATACTATTACTAGAATAGTGAAACATACAATGAGTCAGTTCATACATGAGTCAATACACACTATGATTAGAAACAAACATAACATACAGATAGAGAATACTATGACGATAAACAAACGATAACATATAGAGAGAACATACTATTATGAGAAACAGAGAGAACAAACACACATACTAGACAGAGAGATAACATATAGCTGTATTGTATGTTCTCTCTCTGTCTAGTATATATGTATGTTCTCTCTGTTTCTCATAATAGTATGTGCTCTTGTATAATGTATAGTATGTACTAGCTGTATTGTATGTTCTCTCTCTGTCTAGTATGTTATGTTTGTTTCTCATCACTACATGTTATGTTTGTTTCTCATCACTACATGTTATGTTTGTTTCTCATCACTATATGTTATGACTCATGAATGAACTGACTCATTGTATGTTTCATTGTTCTAGTAATAGTATTTGTAACTTCCTAAACTATACCTATTATAGTTTACTAGCAATGTTGTTTGTATAAATGAACATGTTTGTATACCTTTGCTACCCAAAGGTATTGAACTGAAGAAGGAACTTTTGTATCTATATACATATACATAATATATAACTTAGATTCAAACGACCTTCGGACAAACAACCGATACCCTAAGACCACAACCAAACAAGGAACATGAGGTTGGGTGAGTTATCAGTCCTAAGTCCTTTGAATCCTACTTATATAACTATATCTAAATAGATACACATTTAACAAAAATATATTAGTTTAAAAGACAAATAAGTTTTGTAAAACCTTTTGAAGAGTTTAAATAACCATTGATGACTTGATGTCATTTTCATAAAACGATTTGAAAGCAGTTAGGCATAAAGAAACAAGTTTGATAAAGAGTTTAACATGTAAAAGAGTTTGATAAACATTCTGAAGTAGTTTGTTTGATAATACAGTTTGAAAAGTAAGAAAATCCATATGTTTGATGGTTATTTATCACATGTGATTGATATAAAAATTATAATGTATCTACTTGTATCCCCCCCCCCATAAAAGCATTTAAAATCATTTAAAAGGTTGATTAAGGGGTATGAACTCACCTGTAGTGAGTGGTTTGGATGAACGGATGGTATAGGATGCTAAGTGTCAAGTGAAGACTTGAGCATACACACAGATCCTATTTAACATATAAAAACACATATATGTATCCAATTAGTCAATTAACAACTAATTTATCAAGTAAAGACACCCTAAAACATGGATAACACTTTGATTCAAATGCTAGTAGTACCAAAGGGTTACATCTAAAGGGAGTATGGCCTTACATTTGAGTTTATGGCCACAATGGTCATAACACTTGAGTTTACGGCCCATGGTCATTTCCCCATGAGTTTACGGCCGTAAACTCATGGTATTATGTACCATTTTGTGTTTAAAGGTCTTATAAGTCAAGGATTAGCATTCTATGATCAAGTCCAAGCCTTAGGAAGTCATAGTGGCAGAATTGCACCACTTTATAGAGTTTATGGCCCATGGTCATTTCCCCATGAGTTTACGGCCGTAAAATCCATGTGTTCTTGATCTTTTTGATGTTTAAGGTCCTAAAATCTTCAAGGAAGTGATCTAGACTTGTACCCAAGGCATAGGAAGGGACTAGGGCTCACTATGCCCCCTTTATTAGGGTTTACGGGTCAATAACATGTCTTGGTTGTAAACACCTTATGAACTTGTGTTTCTTGATGTTTTCTAGATGAATAACAAGTGAAACAAGCCTATATCAAGCCAAGGTAAGAGTACTTACAATATAGAGGCTTTTAAGGGGGTTCACGGCCCAAGAACACTGTCACGCCCCAAAACCGGAACGGGGGAATCGTTCGGGGGTGGAGGACGTCATGTTCAGTATCACAACAATGAATAGTAGTAAACCAGCAACAACATCATCCATTGGATTAATAATATAATTTAATACAAGTGTTTTATGTCTAGTTAATAGACACCAAAAATATGAATCAAAATAAAAGATGAGTCTTCAACGAGCTCCATCTTCTCAACACCTGGCACCGGTACCTGTCTACTGGTGACCTGAGAATACAAGTTATTTTGAAAGAGTTTATCAGCTTTAACGTTGGTGAGATCATAAGTATTTTAGTGTCTGTGTTTGTATGAAAGTGTTTGTAAGTATGTGATGTAGAAGTTTGTAAATGTTTGTAAAGGTTTGTAAGTGTTTGAACTTTCCTAGAAAACCCTATGTTTTCTACTAAAAGTAGCCTTCTACCAAGGCATCAAGTGTTTGTAAGTATGTGATGTATAAGTTTGTAAATGTTTGTAAAGGTTTGTAAGTGTTTGAACTTTCCTAGAAAACCCTATGTTTTCTACTAAAAGTAGCCTTCTACCAAGGCATCAAGTGTTTGTAAGTATGTGATGTACAAGTTTGTAAATGTTTGTAAGTGTTTGAACTTTCCTAGAAAACCCTATGTTTTCTACTAAAAGTAGCCCTCTACCAAGGCATCAAGTTTTTGTATGTAAGACTCTTGTAAGAGTATGTATTTTCCCAAAATCTGACTATCATTAATCAAAAATATACTTTTTACATTACTGTTCCTTGTGTGAAGATCACAAAGTGAATGCAATGGGGAAATAAAATAGTACTGTAGTGTTGTATTAAGTAACTACTGCTGTACTAACTACCTTAAACCAAGTGTTATTTAAAGTACCATGTGATCGGCCTTTACCATACTACCGACTAGAAACACGACGATGTAAGACGTCGGAAGAAATGACATTTGGCACCCGTAGACTTGCAAGTCCCACTGTAGCGAGCAGCAAGGTGTAGGATAGTCAATCCAGTATAGATCTATACACAAACTCAACGCTCTCCACTTAAGGAGATTCTGGATACAAAACGAGCCATGACAGGTGATGCCATGCCCCGTTACTAGGCTCACATAACTGTAGTACTGTTCTTGTATATGTATTGTGTGTACTAGCTGTATTGTGTGTTCTCTCCCTGTCTAGTATGTATGTATGTTCTCTCTGTTGTTCATAAAAGTATGTTCCTTTGTATAATTGTATAGTATGTACTAGCTGTATTGTAATGTATGGTATGTACTAGCTGTATTGTATGTTCTTTCTCTGTCTAGTATGTATGTATGAACTGACTCCTTGTACGTTTCATTGTTCTAGTAATAGTATTAGTAACTTCCTAAACTATACCTATTATAGTTTACTAGCAATGTTGTTTGTATGTATGAACATGTTTGTATACCCTTGCTACCCAAAGGTATTGAATAGAAGAAGGAACTTTTATATATATATACATATACATAATATATAACTAGGATTCAAACGACCTTCGAACAAAGAACCGATACCCTAAGTCCACAACCAAACAAGGAACAGGAGGTAAGGTGAGCTATCAGTCGTAAGTCCTTTCAATCCTACTTATATAACTATATCTATATAGATACACATTTAACAAAATATAAGTTTAAAAGAGTTTAATAAAAGTATTTAATCATGTAAAAGAGTTTGTAAAACAGTTTGAAGTAGTTTGTTTGATAACACAGTTTGAAAAGTAAGAAATCCACTTGTTTGGTAGTTATTAATCACATGCATTTAAAATCATTTAAAAGGTTGATTAAGGGGTATGAACTCACCTGTAGTGAGTGGTTTGGATGAACGGATGTTATAGGATGCTAAGTGACAAGTGAAGACTTGAGCACACACAAGGATCTTAGTTAACATATAAAAACACATATATGTATCCAATTAGTCATTAAACAACTAATTAACCAAGTTAAGACATCCTAGGACATGAAAAACACTTGATTCAAGTGCTATAAGTACCAAGGATTGCATCTAAGGGTTGTAGGGCCTTGCTTTTGAGTTTATGGTCCAAGGGTAAACTCTTTATGAGTTTACGGTTTTGGGTTTACGGTCCCAATGGGTTTACTGCCGTAAACCCATGGTAACTTCTACCATTTTGTGTTTTGGGGTCTTTATAAGTCATAAAGAAGTATCCTAACTTCAAGTCTAAGCCTTAGGGAGTGATTGTGGCACCATTGCACCACTTTATAGAGTTTACGGCCCATGGACAATTTCTCCATGAGTTTAAGGTCCTAAACACTTCAAGGATGTGATCTAGACTAGTATCCAAGGCTTGGTAAGGGACTAGGGCTCACAATGGCCCTTTCATTAGGGTTTACGGTCCAAGAACATGTCTTGAATGTAAACACCTTTGATCTTGAGTTTCTTTGTGTTTTCTAGTTGTTTAACAAGTGTATCAAGCCTATAACAATCTAAGGTAAGAGTACTTACAATATAGAAGCTTGTAAGGATGTTTAAAGTCCAAGAACACTAGTGTGTGTTCTTGGTGTTCTTGGTGAAATGAAGAACACTTGAAGATCTACACAAATGGAGTGATTTCATGGATGAAATCATGTAAGATCACTGGATGATGAAGGATATCAACTAATTAAGGCAAGAAACACTTACAAAGTTGAAGATCAAGAAGGAAAATCGGATGATACTTGAGAGGATTTCGAGTTCTAGTCTTGAAAATGTGAAAAAGTGATAAAAATGACTAAGTGTCATATTTATACTCCTTAGAGTTTACGGCCGTAAACACCATGTTTGGGCCGTAAACTCCAAACTCTTGGAGTTTTGAGACTTTATTGATGCACAATAAACCCTAGGGTATCCTCTCTCCAGTTATCTGTTGAAGTACTTAAGCTTTAAAACACTCAAACTGACTCCAAAAAGATTAAAAGTTAGCAGAAACAGTTCTGACTTCTATTGAAGTGAATGGTTGTACATAATAGAAATTTCGGGTTGTCACAAACACTAGTGTGTGTTCTTGGTGTTCTTGGTGAAATGAAGAACACTTGAAGATCTAAGAAAATGGAATGATTTCATGGATGAAATCATGTAAGATCACTAGATAATGAAAGAGATCAACTAAACAAGGAAGGAAACACTTACAATCTTGAAGATCTTGACAATCATTTGGATGATACTTGAGATAGAATGGTTCTTGACTTGGAAATGGTAAAAATGGCTAAAAATGACTAAGTATCATTTATATACCCTTTAGGGTTTACAGTCCTAACACTATTTTGGGCCGTAAACTCCAAACTCTTGGAGTTTTGGGACTTAAATGTTGCACAATTAACCCTAAAGTATACTTCCTATAATTATCTCTTGAAGTACTAGGCTTTAGAACACTCAAACTGACACCAAACAACTTAAAAGTTAGCAGAAACTAGACTGACTTCTATTGAAGTGAATGGTTGTATAGGATAGAAATTTCGGGTTGTCACACATTTATCTTTCAAAATGATACATTCATCGTTTGACATTACAAGCTCATGCTCTAAAGACTTGTTTTTAAATTTTTTATCCTCAAAACGTAACCTAAGACGATTTAGTTCACAGTCCTTCTTCTCACTGGCTTCTAAGGCAGACTCATAGGCTTTATAAATGGTGCTCATATCTGTTTGGATTTGTGTCAGATAAGGTTCACAAGGAGACAAATCAAAATTATTATCAAAGATCATAGATTTTACATGTTGAACGATGCTTCGACCGGGTGGATCATTGGTGGCCATGTAGCAGTAGTGAGGTTTAGCAACGTCATCTTCATCTTCCGACCCAGAAGACCAATACCCTTCATCACATTCAACCGTTTTTCTTTCCATCGAACACATGTTCCTTCCAGTTACCATATCATCATCATCCCCGGATGACCAATATCCTTCAACATCTCTTGTAACCGTAGTTACAAAGGCTTTTTCGCTTTCAGCCACCTCTTGTGCTCTTCGGACGTAATAAGCTGAATCCTTGATTTTTGGTTTCTGCGGAGCATCATCCAGACAATCTTTAACAAAATGGTTTACATGTCCACACTTATGACACACAATTTTTGGTTTTTCCGATTTGGAACTATGAGAGGGTTCCGGAGTAGAGTTTGGTTTAGTGATATTTGGTTTGTATGCATGAGTATTTTCCAAAGTTGGTTTAGGTTCCGGAGCTGAGTATGGTTGAGCATTCTTCTGGTGAGGAGCATAGAATCGGTTTTGGTATGGTTTGTAAGAAGGATTGAAAGGATGTTTGTACTTCATTGAGAGTAGAGCGAACTCCTGTTGGAAACGGAGTTCAGAGTCCATGGCTTCGGAATCATCAACATGATAGATTTGTGTGGGTAAGATGGGTGCGGATGTTTGAACAGATGAAACACTGGGTTTGAAAGGATCCAAGGTAGATGAGTTCGGAATGGTTGATTCGAAAGAACTGACAAGGGCAAGAGGACCTCTGGAGAGTTCCCTTATGGTTTGAGAAACATTAGACTCATGTCCTTGAAGTTCATCAAAAAGTTGATAGGGTTTTCATTTTTTCAAGGAACCATTTCTTTGGAGACAAGATTTTACATTTCCCCATCCTTTTCCGAGACTGTTTATGAATTTGAGATTGTACTCTAGTGGAGTTCGGATAATCGCATGAGCAGTCATGTTATTGACCACGATTCGGTAACGGTTGGAGGCTGAGGCCACTGATTCACCAGGAGTGGTAGTGAAGGTGTCGAAGTCGTTGACAACTGAGGTGAGGCGCTTGTCTTTCATATTTTCCGAACCTTCAATCAGGTCCTGAAGAGTGTCCCAAATCTCTTTGGCTGATTTTCATAGCTTGATGTGCTCGAAGAGTGAAGGAGAAAAACCAAACACCATTTCTGAGAAAGCAACTTGATCAGCATGCAGCTTCTCGATATCATCTGCAGTTAGAGGAGTTGGGTGAGTTTCATCTTCTCGCATGAGCTGAGCAGCTGCATCTCTTACAACTGTTCTTACAGGAACATGTGGACCTTCTTTGACGGATCTCCAGATTTCTTCACCTTTATCTTTGGAAAGTAAAAATCTTTCCATTCTAACTTTCCAGTGATCATATTCTTACACAACTTGTAATGGGGCACGTGTAGGGCCACCCATACTATTTGCGATTTGCATTGAATTCATTTGCTGAGGATTAAAACCAGCCATTGAAGTTAAGATATCTTTAAGCTAAAGTGGTATATAGAAGAACTTTTATCCTTAACACAGAAATGGTTGAAATACCAAGGTAATTTCAAACCAACTATAATCTGATCTTATGGATTGAAAGGACAACCACTCAAGCTCTGATACCAATTGTGAGTTCAAGATCAATCTGATGCGTAGGGAAAAGGTTTGAGAAATCAAACCTTGACTGAATGCTTAAGATTAATGTCTGCTTGCTAATAGATCTTCAAGTCAAGCCTGGAAAGACCAGTCAAGTCTTAGATATATATTCAACAAATGATCAAGTCATTAAATGAGGAATGAGAATGAATGATCAAGGTAAAACTAATAAATAAAGAACAAGAAGAATGTTTTAAATAAACTTAATGAAATGCCAAAAGTTGAGTGAAAGCTCCCTAGTTGACTTGTATTGAATGCTCCTGTAAATAGGAGTGAAGGTTACAGCGAATTAACTAGAGTACTTACATAGGACTGGACAATAGAAATGTTTCTGACATTCTGATTGTCTAATACAACAAAAGACTGAGTCCTATGACATGTCATATATATACAAAGACAAAATTAATAAATACAAAAAGAAAAAGTAGAGTTGCTCCGGATCAGCATCCATTCCGGACATGAGAGTCATTCCGGAATGTCTTCAGCTTCGCATCTTCTTCTTTCCTGGTCTGCACAGATTCAGGACCACTCTTCACATTTCACTCCGGACCATTTGTTCCGGAATGCAAGTACTTCTGAATCCGGACTCAGGATTGCTAGAGGTTCACTTTCAGGTTCCAACAACCTTATGTATACACTCAGTAATTATAACCGTACCAGTAGAGATCTTTATTTTTCACACAAGTTGTTTATAGTACCTAAAATACTCCTATAGTATTTTATGTTTGATTTTAGGATTCCTTTGTATATTGGGTTGGTAAGTTTTAGACTTGCTGTAACACCACTATCACTCCCAAACACATGTTGGTCATATCTCAATTAAATATAGTTGATCAGGTTATATTGATCCCATATATGATTACATAACTGTGCAGGTTTGACTGTAGTGTCCAACATCCAAATACTTTTATTTTGTTCTTCTCATGATACTTATTTTGGTGTATATATATATATATATATATATATATATATATATATATATATATATATACTTTTATAATATATTGTTATATTTTAAAGTATAATTCTTGGTGAGAGTATTTTAGTCCCATTATATTTATAGTTGTATATCTTTTATAGGTTGATATATAGTTCACTATAAACAATGCTCTGATACCAATCTGCCACACCCCCAAACTGGAACGGCGGAAACGTTCGGGGGTGGAGGACGTCATGTCAAGTATCACAACACATGCATCATACTAATCAAAGTAACAACAACCATCGTATTGATAATATAATATTTACATTATGTTCAAAAAATTACTTGAAATACATAAAAAGTACAACAAAAGATAAGACGTAAAGCTCCGTCTTCGCAACACCTGGAAGAGAGTACCTGTCTACTAATGACGCTGAGAATACAAGTGGTTTGAAAAAGTGTCAACATTAAAGTTGGTGAGTTGATAAGTATTTTTGTTATAGAAAGTATATCCTTTATTCTTTTGAAAAGTTCGCCAGTTCCTCCAGAAAATCCTATATTTTCTGCTGATAAATGATAAGTAAAATGACTCATGATTGTTCCATCTACGAGTACTTAGTGAATACAAGTCATATACATTTAGATCGAACAGATAGTCGACTGTGTGGTTCTGCCCCAAGCCCACAACCAAACAAGGAACAGGAAATGAGGCGGATGCCACACATCCCACTATCTGTCAGATCTTTATGTATCTGACCCTGAAGTATTAACTAAGTACATATAGCATTAACTTTAATGATCCTTTAATTTGAAGACGTTTCTTAAGAAAATTTTATATTTTTTTTAATAAGTAAAATGACTGAAGTTAATCCTTCTGTAATCATTCGATGAATACTAATTATATATAATACAAATCGATTAGACAGTTGAATTTTTGAATCTGCCCTAAGCCCACAACCAAACAAGGAACAAGAAATGAGGCGGAAGTCACACATTCCACTGTCTACCGGATCTTTATTATATATAATCATAAGGTATTCGTCAAGTAATTAGATAATTAATGAATCTCTGGTAAAATGGTAACCATAATAGTTCCTTCTATAATCACTTAGTTTATACCAACTATATATAACCTAATATCGAACGGACAGTTGAATGTGTGAATCTGCCCTAAGACCACAACCAAAGAAGAAACATGTAATGAGGCGGAAGTCACACATTCCACTTCCTATCGGATATTATTTATATATAATTTGAATCTATAGACTAAAGAATTATAGAATTAACATTAAGGGTCGTTTATGTAATACTAGTTTAATATTAAATATTATACCTTTTGTAAATAAGTTTATCTTCCAAAATAACGATGTAAACCATAGAAAATCCTATATTTTCTATAAAACCGATTTGCAGTCTTTAACGCTCCAAGACCGAGAAGCACAAGTATAATTACCATACTTAGCTTAATGATACTCAGTTTTGTTTATCAGTAACCCTATCTGAACATGTAATTACCCTGAAAGCATGACGTGACGATACTACCCTCCTATGATCACTTAGTACACACAAGTTGTTTAATACTGAGATCGAATAGACAGTTGAATGGGTGAATCTACCCTAAGCCCACAACCAAACAAGGAACAGGAAATGACGCGGAAGTCACACATTCCAATATCTATCGGACTTCAATTTTATCTAACCTTATTTTATGTATACTGAGAAATCATATACTTAGTATTACTTGAGAAAGTTTAGGAAAAGCATATCTTTATGTAAATAATTAGTTAATACTATTGTGAATATTCATTATAACCATGTTAATGCAAAGTTAGTCCCGTATAGATCTATACACCAACTAGCGCTCTCCCTTATGAAGACTCTGGTTATAATTAAGATTCAAACATATACCCTAAGTGGTACATCTAGTGGTTCACAATCTTGTATTAATTATTTACATAAAATGTAAAACCTTTTTATAATTAAACAAGTAATTTTGTAAAAAGATTTCCTTTTGTTTCATAAACTATACTTAATATAGTTTATAAGTTCATTTCCATGTTTTAATTTGGATTTTTGTAAAATAGTTCCTATGATCCATAAACCATACCTATTATAGTTTATAAGTTGATTTCTATGACTTTAACAAGTTTCAAGTTCAAATACATTTAAACGAATGGAAAACATAATAAGTAAATTATGTTTTTAAACACAAGCAATCTTGTGTTTTACTTGTATTCCCCCTCCTTAAAACATTAAAAAGCTTGGAAAATATGGGGGTATGAACTCACCTTATTTGAGGGATTCAAATAGAAGATTTGGTATAGATTGGTAATTTCCCGAGTGAAATCCCGAATCACAAACGAGTCCTATTTAGTATATTATGACACATATATGTATATAGTTAGTGAATATAACTACGAAGGTGTTTAGGAAACAACCTAGGATGCTAGACTAACTCACCAAAAGAGTGTTAGAAGCAAGTTAGGAGGCTGAAATGGAGTTCACGGCCACCTGGAGGTGTTTACGGCCCTAAGGAGGGTTCACGGCCCAAGAACACCAAGTGTTCTTGAGTTCACGGCCAGCTGTTCTTGAAGGATGATGAAGATTCAAGAATTTTAGGATGGAGATATGTGTGTGTTCTTGGTGTTCTTGAAGGAATGAATAATACCTTGAAGATCCATACAATAATCTAAGAAGATTTGATGGTTTGGAAGATGATACTAGAGAGAGAATTGGTTGAAATCTCGTGTGAAAGTGAAGAAATGAAGTAAAAACTAGCTGAAACATATATATATATATATATATATATATATATATATATATATATATATATATATATGCGAGTGTTCACGGCCAGGAGGGGTTTACAGTCCGAAGTCGGCAAATGGTTCACGGCCGAAGCTTAGTTCACGGCTAGAGCTTCGTCTACGGCTGAAGCCTCGTTCACGGCCGTGAACCGAGGGTTCACGGTCCGAAGTTGTTTGTGGCCATGTGAAGCTTCTCAATTCCTTTTTCTTTTCTCTTCCAAACTATAACACACCTATTTAACTAGGCTTCAATACTTATAACCCATCAAAATTTTAGAATCTTAGAAGGAATGAGTATGACCAAAGAGAAATTTTTCAAGATTAAAATTTTCGGGTTGTCACACCACAAGAAGTGACTTAATGGAGTTGTAGAACATATCACTACCTATAGGTATTTAAAAATATCCATATCCGAAAAATCTAATTTGAAAGTCCGAAAACACAAACTAAAGTTATCTGAAACGTACCTTATATAACTTATATTTTTTATTTGTTTACATATTGCATCTGTGATTAGTCTTGTTGTGATTTAAGTGTCAACTAGTGATGAGGCATGTGCGTTGCACAAGTCATATTTTTTTTGTTGATGTTTAGTGGGCAGCGAGTGTTGGATGCTATAATTAGTTGAATATGAAAGGACGATGCTTAAAAACGAAACATATGAAACATAACAAAATCATCAAAGAATACCCAAAATATGGTTAAACCTATTTCTTGTAAAGATAGTGTCGAAATGTATACTAATTCGAATAAAACAGAGAAGTAATTTTTATATTGTTCTTGGATTTCATTGTAGGAACTGCGTGACACAAAGATTCGTGTGGAGAGTTATGCAAATTAACAGAGAGTAATGAGGCGGAAAGCACACATCTAACTACCTATCGGGTATTAATTATATAATACCCTGATGTATAAACTAAGGTATTATAGGATTAACCACCTAAGGTGAATCTGCTCTAAGCCGACAACCAAACAAGGAACAATGAAATGAAGCGAAAAGCAAGCATCCTACTACTTTTCGGATCCGATTAATATATAATCCTGATGTATAAAGTAACGAATCATAAAGTTAGCATTATAGGCCCCTTTCTACTGAATGTACTAGACTCGACTGTTCTGTTTGTCGTTTGAAAAGATGTAAGTTTTCCCTAGTTTATAACTATCTTAACTCGAAAATAGTTTGCATTAACTTTGAAGTGGAACTGTCACAATATGAAAGTAATGGGAAAAATGTAAGTACACAGTTGTCTTTTAAATTGACATCCTGAAGTACTGAATTACCTTAAAACAAGTTTGTTTTATTAAGGTCATAATGTCACACCCCAAAACCGGAACGACGGAAACGTTCCGGGGTGGAGGACGTCATGTTTAGTATCACAAGATATGCATTATAGTAAGCAAGTAATGACCAACCATTTCATTAGAAAGAAAGTGTTTACAATGTGTGTGTTCACAAAACATAGAATTCATAAGCAAATAACAAAACAATACTTGAAGCTATTACGCTCCATCTTCTGAATTCCTAGCACGAGTACCTGTCTACTAGGCTCCTGAGAATACAAGTTATTTGAAAGAGTTGATCAGCAATTAAGCTGGTGAGTTCATAAGATTTTAGTGATGTAAGTAAGTTGTAAAATGATGTTGTAAAATGTAGTTGAAAATGTAGTAAGTTGTAAGTTCTGTTTAGAAAAGTTCTGTTCCCCTAGAAAATCCTATATTTCCTACTTTAATGAAAGATAAGTAAAAATGACTCTACAATCCCTTCTATCAGTACTAAATGGATACAAGTTATATAAGACTCAGAGTAAACAAACAATCGATTGTGCGCATCTGCCCTAGGGCGGAAAGCACACATCCTATTGTTTGTTTGATCATTGTGGTATATAACCCTGGTGTATTCACTTGTTACTCATGGAGTTAATTGTAATGGTTCCTTTATATTTAATGAAAAGATTCTTTAAGAAAACCCTTATTTCTTATAATAAAATGGTGACCACAGTGATTACTTCTATAATCACTTAGCTTATACTGGATATATATGATCTAATATCGGATAGAAAGTTAATTGGGTGAATCTGCCCTAAGCCCACAACCAAACAAGGAACAGGAAGTAAGGCGGAAAGCACACATCCAACTACCTATTGGGTATTAATTATATATAACCATGATGTATAAACTAAAGTGTTATAGAGTTAAGCACCTAAGGTCCTTTAAGTTTATACTAGCTTAATAAAATGGATTAAACCCTTTACTGGTAAGTTTGTAGTTTTGTATACCAAAAGTTCTGATTTGGAAAGTATGTTTTGTACTAGAAAACTGTGCATTGACTCTGTGTCCTACGACTTGACCCATACCTGGTACCCTTATGATGACTTAATGTATAGTGAGCATATATATATCTAGAATCGAATAGAAAATAGACTAGGTGAATTCGTTCCAAGCCCACAACCAAACAAGGAACAGGAAATGAAGCGGAGAACACACACCCTATTACCTATCGGATCCTATTGATGTATATATCCTTTGGTGTATACATTAAGGAATCATAAGGTTGGCCTTATGGTCCTCCCTACTAAACGTAGCCTTCTACCAAGGCATCTAATGTTATCTTTGTTTGTTTCTTGCGTGAGTTGTGTAATTTCCCAGGTGAGACTATCATTAACCAAAAATATAGTTTTTACATTACTATTTATTGTGAGAAGATCACAATGTGAATGAAATGGGGAAATAATAAAGTACTGTAGTGTTGTATTAAAGTAACTAATGTTGTACTTTCTACCTTAAACCAATTGATATTTAAGATATAATGTGATATGATTGCACCATACTATCGACTAATAACACGACGATGAAAGACGTCGGAAGGAATGACATTTGGCACCCGTAGACTTGCAAATCCCACTATAGCTAACAACAAGGTGTAGGATAGACAATCCAGTATATTTCTATCCCCAAATTCACACTCTCACTCTAGGAGATTCTGGCTGCAAATCGAACCATGACAGGTGATGCCATGCCTCGAAACAGTGATTTACATTTATGTTATTGTATACTTGTATATGTTTTGTATGTACTAGCTATATTGTATGTTCTCTCTTTCTAGTATGTATGTATGTTTTGTTTGTTTCTCATCATAGTATGCTTTGACTCATGTATGAACTGACTCTTTGTATGCTTCATTGTACTAGAAGTAATGAATAGTATCTTCCTAAACTATACCTATTATAGTTTACTAACGTTTTACTTGAACTGTTATTGAAAAAACTCATTTTACTACTAAGTTATGCTTGTACTTTAAAACGGAGTTTGATTAAACTATAAAGTAACATAACTTTAAAAGAGTTTTTGAAATGTTTTGATCACTTATTAAAGACATAAGCAATCTTTTGAAAGATGTTTATAACAAACAATTACACTATTATCATTGTGTTCAACTTGTACTCCCCCCCTTAAAAGCATTTAAAACAGTTAAAAGATTCATTACGGGGTATGAACTCACCTGATGCGGGTGATTCAACGAATATGCGCATAAGGACGAGAAGTTCCACGAATGAAGTCCCGTGAAACAACAAGTCCTAAATGACATATAATGACATATAATGGCATGAATATAGTGTTTATAAGCAACTATATGAAAGGAAACACCTTCAGGTACTAGGAAACACTTTGACCAAGTGTTGGAATCACATGTGATTCATCAACGGGAAGTGGAATGGTACTACCATGAGTTTATGTCACACCCCAAAACCAGAACGGCGGAAACGTTCGGGGGTGGAGGACGTCATGTACAGTATCACAACAATGCAAACTAGTAAACAAGCAACAACATCATCCATTGCATTAATAATATAATTTAATACAAGTGTGTTCTGTCAAGTTTTATAGACACCAAAAATATACATCAAAGGCATTGAACTGGATGAAAGAAGTAACCTTTTATATCTATACACATATACATGATATATAACTAGGATTCAAACGACCTTCGGACAAATAACCCGAATACCCTAAGTCCACAACCAAACAAGGAATAGGAAGTAAGCTGAGCTATCAGTCCTAAGTCCTTTCAATCCTACTTATATAATTATATCCATATAGATTCACAGAATATAAGTTAAAAGAGTTTAATAAAAGTATTTGACATACAAAAGAGTTTGTAAAACAGTTTGAAGTAAAACAGTTTGATAACACAGTTTAAAAAGTAAGAAATCAACTTGTTTGGTAGTTATTGATCACTTGTGATTGATATAATAACTATAATAGTTCAAATTGTATTCCCACCCCCCCCCCCCCCAAAAAGCATTTAAAAACATTTAAAAGGTTAATTAAGGGGTATGAACTCACCTGTAGTGAGTGGTTTGGATGAACGGAATGTATAAGATGTTAGGTGTCAAATGAAGACTTGTACACACACGATGATCCTACTTAACATATAATATCACATATATGTATCCAATTAGTATTTAAACAACTAATTAACAAAGTTAAGACATCCTAGGACATGTAAAACACCTTATTTAAGTGCTATAAGTCCTAAGGATTGCATCTAAGTGTTGTAGGACATTGCTGTTGAGTTTAGGGTTCAAGGGAACCCTTTATTGGAGTTTACGGTTTTGTGACCATAACTCATTGAGTTTACGGCCGTAAAATCATGTTTCTGTGACCATCTTGTGTTTTGAATCCTTAAAGATCACAAGAAGTATTCCTACCTCATGTTTAAGCCTTAGGAAAATATTAGGGCACCATTTCACTCCTTTTAGGAGTTTACGGTCCTTGGACCATTTCCCTTTGGGTTTACGGCCGTAAACCCAAATGGTTTATGGTCTTTTGATGTTTTTAAGTACTAAGCACATCAAGGAAGGGATCTAGGCTAGTTTCCAAGGCTTAGAAGGTACTAGGGCACACTTTGGCACCCTTTTGGGGTTTACGGTCCAAGAACATCTTGGACCGTAAACACCTTTGTTCCTTGGTTTCTTGGGTGTTTTCTTGATGTTTAGAAGTGTAACAAGCTCTATAATACTCTAGGATAGAAGTACTTACTAGGTAGAAGCTTGAAAAGGTGCTAAAAGTCCAAGAATACTAGTGTGTGTTCTTGGTGAAACTTGAAGATCTACACTTTTGGAATGATTTCACGGATGGAATCTTGTTAGATCACTAGATTAAGGTATATATAAACTTATTAGGGTAAGAAACACTTACAAGTTGAAGATCTTGAAGAAATGTTGGATGATACTTGAGAGAGAATTGAGATTTGGATCTTGAAAATGTGAAAAGTGATAAATAATGACTAAGTGTCATATTTATACCCTCTTTTAGGGTTTACGGCCGTAAACACCTTTGTTTAGGCCGTAAACTGCAAACTCTTGGAGTTTTAGAATAATATTGTTGCACAATAAACCCTAGGGCATCCTCTCTCTTGTTATCTCTTGAAGTACTAATCTTAAAATACTCAAACTTATTCCAAAAAGCTTGAAAATTAGCAGAAACAGTTTTTACTCCTATTGAAGTGAATGGTTGTACATAATAGAAATTTCGGGTTGTCATATCATCCCCCCGTTAGAAGGAATTTCGTCCCGAAATTAGAATTTAAGCAAATAAGTAGTTACAAATAACTAAGTAAAAAGACGAGGATATTTCAGTTTCATCTGATCCTCTCGCTCCCAAGTGAATTCAGGTCCTCGCTTGGCGTTCCAGCGAACCTTCACTATCGGGATACGGCTTTGTTTCATTTGCTTGACCTCCCGGTCCATGATCTCTACTGGTTCTTCCCGGAAGTTGAGGCTCTCGTTGATCTCGATCTCGTCGAGTGGGATTACAAGAGTCTCGTCGGACAGACACTTTTTCAAGTTCGAGACGTGGAAAGTAGAATGTACGTTACTGAGTTCGCGTGGTAAGTTAAGTTTGTACGCCACAGGGCCGATTCTGGCAAGAATCTCGAAAGGCCCTATGTACCTTGGATTTAGCTTTCCACGGTTTCCGAAGCGTATCAAGCCCTTCCAAGGTGAGACCTTCAATAGAACACGGTCGCCCACCTGGAATTCCAACGGTTTCCTTCGTTTATCAGCGTAGCTTTTCTGTCGGTCTCTAGAGGCTTTCAATCGTTCACGAATCTGAACGATCTTCTATGTCGTTTCCTGAATGATCTCCGGACCTGTGAGAGTGCTTTCAGGAACTCGTCCTTTAGCTAACTGGGTATCACCCACCTCAGCCCAACACAGAGGGGATCTGCACTTTCGGCCATAGAGGGCCTCGAATGGAGCAACCTTTATGCTCGTGTGATAAATGTTGTTGTAGGAAAATTCGACAAGGGGTAAATGAGTATCCCATGCTTTCCCAAAGTCGATCACACAGGCTCGCAGCATATCTTCCAAGGTTTGGATAGTCCTCTCACTTTGCCCGTCTGTCTGTGGATGGTAGGCTGTACTCATGTCCAGCCTACTTCCTAGGGAACTTTGTAACGACTGCCAGAACCTGGAAGTGAATCTACTATCTCTGTCTGAGATAATGGATATGGGAACACCGTGCAGTCGTACAATCTCCCTAATGTAAGTTCTTGTAAGTTTCTCCATCTTGTCTATTTCCTTGATAGGCAGGAAGTGTGCGGACTTGGTCAATCTATCAACGATGACCCATATGGTATCAAGTCCACCCGTTGTCTTGGGCAACTTGGTTATGAAGTCCATATTAATCCGCTCCCACTTCCATTCCGATATCTCTGGCTGTTGTAGTAGACCGGAGGGTTTCTGGTATTCGACCTTGACCTTTACGCAAGTAAGGCATTTACTTACGAAGGTAGCAATCTCTGCTTTCATGTTAGGCCACCAGTATAACTTTTTAAGATTCAGATACATCTTATCTGAACCCAGGTGGACGGAATAACGAGTGTTGTGCGCCTCGTTCATGACCAAGTCTCTGAAACCACCGCGTTTCGGGGTCCAGATCCGATCCATGAGAAAATAAGCTCCGCCACCCTTAACCTCCAAGTTCTTATCCATCCCTCTCAGGGATTCACCCGCCACATTTTCAGGTTTCAAAGCGTCGAGCTGAGCCTCCTTAATTTGCGTGGACAAGTGTGAATGGATAGTCATAGTCAATGATTTGACTCTACGACCATAATATTCTTTCTGACTTAGGGCGTCAGCTACTACGTTGGCTTTACCCGGATGATAACGAATTTCGCATTCGTAATCACTGAGTAGCTCGACCCACCGTCGTTGTCTCATGTTGAGCTCTTTCTGGTCGAATATATGTTGTAGGCTCTTGTGGTCTGTAAAGATTGTGCTCTTTGTACCGTACAGGTAGTGTCTCCAGATCTTCAGAGCAAACACAACTGCTCCTAGTTAAAGATCGTGTGTAGTGTAGTTGACCTCATGTGTGTTTAGCTGTCTCGAGGCATAGGCGATGACCTTACCTCGCTGCATCAGAACACATCCGAGTCCTTGATTTGACGCATCGAAATAGACAACGAAGTCTTCTATCCCTTCGGGGAGGGATAGTATTGGTGCGGTGCACAAGGCTCTTTTGAGCTTTTGGAACGCTCTCCCCTGCTTCTCTTCCCAGTCAAAGGCCACACCCTTCTGGGTCAGTGTTGTAAGAAGTTTCGCAATGCGGGAGAAGTTCTGAATGAACTTGCGATAGTAGCCAGCGAGGCATAGAAATTGACGAATTTATGTAAGCGTCTTCGGTGCTGACCAGCTCTCAATGGCTTTAATTTTGGAAGGGTCCACGTGTATTCCCTCTTTGCTAACCACGTGCCTTAAGAATTCGACTCGTCGGATCCAAAATTCGCATTTCGAGAACTTCGCATAGAGCTTCTCCGAACGAAGGGTTTCTAAGACTAGTCGTAGATGTTGACTATGCTCCTCCTTACTACGAGAGTAGATAAGTATGTCATCGATGAAGACGATGACGAACTGATCCAAGTAAGGACGACACACCCTATTCATTAAGTCCATGAATACAGCATGTGTGTTTGTTAATCCGAACGGCATCACTACGAATTCGTAGTGCCCATAACGAGTTCGGAAGGCTGTCTTCAGAACATCCTCCCCTAGTACTCGTAGTTGGTGATATCCGGACCTTAAGTCAATTTTTGAAAAGAAGTTCGCCCCTTGAAGTTGATCGAATAAATCGTCAATACGAGGCAAAGGATAACGATTATTGACGGTCAGTTTGTTGAGCTCCCTATAGTCGATGCACATACGAAACGATCTGTGTTTCCTCTTGACGAACAAGACTGGAGCTCCCCAGGGTGAGAAGCTTGGTCTTATAAAGCCCTTGCTGAGCAGTTCGTTAAGTTGACAGGACAGCTCTTGCATCTCTGCAGGTGCTAGACGTTAGGGCGATTTGGCTACGGGAGTAGCCCCTGGAACTAAGTCGATTCGAAACTCGACTTGACGTTGCGGTGGTAATCCTGGGAGTTCTTCTGGAAAGATGTCGGGAAAGTCGCGTACTATTGGAATGTTCTGAATATCTTTCGTTTCTTGGCTCACATCGACCACATGAGCAAGGAATGTGCGACATTCCTTTCGCAAGAATTTATGAGCTTGAATGCTCGAGATGATACGAAGGTTCGTGTCGTGTTTGTCGCCATAAACTACTAGAGTTTTGCCAGACGGCAGATTAAGGCGTACAGCCTTTTCGTAACACATTATGTTGGCACGATGAAGACTCAACCAATCCATGCCGATAATGACGTCGAAACTTTTAATTGAGACCGACATGAGATCGATTGAAAATGAATGGCTATCTAGTGTTAGGGTACACCCTATAAATATATTGCTAGTGCTCTCCGTCTTTCCATTAGCCATTTCTACAGTGAACGGTTCTCTAAGTGCTCGTGATTTTTTCTTTAGTAAAAGAGCAAATTTTTGATTCACGAAACTCCTCTCCGCTCCACTATCAAACAAAATGCATGCATAAGAGTTATCGAGGAGAAACGTACCAGTGACCACTGTGGGGTCGGCAACCGCTTCCTCGTGGCCTATGGCCAGAACTCTTGCCACTCCACCGGCGTTCCCTGCCTTCGGGCAGTTTCTTTTGTAGTGGCCTACCTCGCCACAACCGTAGCAAGTTTGGCTCACACCAGCGTCGGGGACTTGGGTGATTGGCCTCGCCGGAGCTTTGCAGAAACGGGCAGTGTGCCCCTTCCTGTTGCAATTCAAACACTGCATTTCCCGGAAGGGTCCTACGTGGTGGAAGTTGCATTTGTTGCACTTAGGCAAACTTCCAGCGTACTGCTTTACCGGAGCAGCAGCGGCAGGTTCTATCGCAGCATGAACTGCCACGACCTGCTGCTTTTTGGCAGTCTTTTTCTTTCTCTTGTCATCCCAAAACTTCTGCTTGGAATCAGCGGTTCTGACGGGTTCTGAGATGGCCAAGGTTGTTGTTGCGACCGAGGTACGAACCCCATGGTCTATGAGCCGTTGTGCCAATCGCTTGGCACTATCAAATGTAGTGGGGTTTGAAGCCAAAACATTTCCCTGGAATAGAGGCACCAGCCCCCATATGTATCTTTCAATCTTCTTCCCCTCTGTATGAACCATGTTCGGACAGAGGGCCACCAGTTCACAGAACCTGGCAGTGTAGGAGACTATGTTGGAGCCCTTCATGGTTAGGCTCCACAGTTCTTCCTCTAGCTTTTGGATTTCGCCCCTCGGGCAGTACTCCTCAACCATTAGCTGTCTCAGAGCTTCCCAGCCCATATCATTTGCCACTATAAGGGATAGTGACTTGACATGGATATTCCACCATGTTAGGGCTTTTGACTCAAAGGTGCAAGCAGCAAACTTGACCTTGCTCCCTTCTGGACAGGAGCAGATCTCGAAAACCGATTCGGTCTTCTCGAACCATTGCGAGAGGGCAATGACTCCGCCAGTCCCTTTGAAGGACAATGGTTTGCAGTTTGTGAAGTCCTTGTAGGAGCACTCTCTGGAGCGCACAGGGATTTCACCATGAGTAGATAGGACAGGGGTTCCTCCTCCAGTGGAACCAGAAGAACGATATTGTGCCATGGCTGTAGCCACAGCCGCAGCTACAGCAGCAGTCAGAGCTGCCGTGTCGAATTGAGGAGCAGGTGGTGTCGGTGCGAGAGGATCGCGTCTTGTCGATTTTCGTAGAGGCATCTTTCAACTATAAGATTAGAAACAGGAAGGTATTGATAAGAATTTAATAGGAAGTAGATAAGAATGACTCATGGACTAACTCTCCATAGTCCAACAGCACAAATGAATAACACGATTGATTGTAAACGAAAGCATTTGGATATAATTTCCATGAGATTAGATATCTGTCAATAATACTGGGATTATAGATGTAATGAGTTCGGGAAAAAAAATGACCTATAAGTAGGTCTTACATCAACCAAGATGGAAAATTTTGACAGACTACTACTTAATCAAGACCTAACGGGTCTAAGATTTACAAAGATAGGAAATTAGACTAGAGTTTTTACACTAAGTAGGTTACATCCAAAAGAGAAGTCGATGAGACTCTAACGGCGACGAGAACTACTAGAGTGAGTTCTTGAATCCGACAGTAGACATTCTATGTCGCTCACGCGCCTATCAGATCTTGCTTGCTGAGCTCGAAGTTCCCTGACTTCAGCTTGGGTTTCAGCAAGTTCCCTCTGTAGAACTGGATTGCGGACCTGAGTCCTTTCATGAGCCGACTCTAGTTGGCGAATGCGGACAGTGTTAACGCCAGAGTTGGCGTCAATCTCTACGACTCGGTCGATAGCTGCTCGACCTTGCTCAGTGTTCCGAGCAATCCTACGGACCATGATGGGTAGGACCCTGTCAGCTGAACCTCCCTCAATGAGGTTGTAAAACCTTTTTTCTCCATTGTAGGGAATGGGTTCACCCTGTTCCTGACTCCATCTATTCAAGTTTGTGTCCTTGAAATGCTGGATGAGGGTTCAGGTTTGGGTCTTGAGTAGCTGGGGGTTGGTTGTTGACTTCAGGCTCTGAGTCAGAACCATCAGAAAAGCCTTCAGCTTTGTGATCATCCAAAGGGATTGGGTGATCATCTTCTGGCTCTTCTCCCAGCCATCCTACATTGCCGTGGTTGGGATAGTACGGGTCTCCGGGAAGATGGAATCCAGCCATTATATCTACGCGAGAAAAGGGATAAGGAAATAATTAATAGACGAACTAACTAGATAATTATAAGATGATCTTTATTAGTTACTCCAACATTTGCGTAGTGCATACCCGTCATAGGTAACCTAGACAGGATAGACCTTCGAATAAGTGACCCTAACTCTACGCCCACAACCAAACAAGGAACAGGAAGTAGAGCAAATATCACATATTCTAAGTCTATGCCATCCTAGTTACCTATAACCTTAATGTATCCACCTCACAACTATTGACATACCAATAAAGACCTTTTTAGTTCTCAGATAAGTAATTAATAGTCACACAAAATACTCCTATAGTATTTTAAGTTTATGTTATGTTCTACTGTTCTCGTTGTAGTAGTGTTGGTAAGTTTTTAAACTTGTTGCAACCTCACAACCACACTTAGGCACGTGCTAATCACTCATCGGATAATGTAGTTAATCAGGCTACATCTTCCCAGGGTTGACCATATGTCTCTAAGTCTACTTGTGTTGCCCAACAATCGTAATACTTTTGTTATGTCCTAGTGACACTGATTTTAGTATGAATGCAGGTATGTATACTTAGTTAAATATTTTATTATTTAAAAGTATAAACTCTTTATCAGAGTATTTTAATCCCGCTGTGTTTATAGTTCGTATATCTTTGATGGGTTGATACACTCGATTCACTATAAACAATGCTCTGATACCAATCTGTCACACCCCAAAACCGGAACGGCGGAAACGTTCGGGGGTGGAGGACGTCATGTACAGTATCACAACAATGCAAAGTAGTAAACAAGCAACAACATCATCCATTGCATTAATAATATAATTTAATACAAGTGTGTTCTGTCAAGTTTTATAGACACCAAAAATATACATCAAAATAAAAGATGAGTCTTGAACGAGCTCCATCTTCTCAAAAACCTGGCTCCGGTACCTGTCTACTGGCGACCTGAGAATACAAGTTATTTTGAAAGAGTTTATCAGCTTTAAAGATGGTAAGTTCATAAGTATATTAGTGTCTGTATTTGTATGAAAGTGTTTGTAAGTCTGTAATGTATAAGTTTTGTAAAAGTTTGTAATTGTTTGAACTCTCCTAGAAAACCCTATGTTTCCTACTAAAAGTAGCCTTCTACCAAGGCATCTAGTATCTGTGTGTGTGTCTCTTGTAAGAGTGTGTATTTTCCCAAAATCTGACTATCATTAACCAAAAATATAGTTTTTACATTATTGTTTATTGTGTGAATATCACAAAGTAAATGTAAAGGGAAAATGAAATAGTACTGTAGTGTTGTATTAAGTAACTACTGCTGTACTAATTACTTTAAACCAATTGTTATTTAAAGTACCATGTGATCGGCATGTATCCTGCTACCGACTCTATAGAAAAACGACGATGTAAGACGTCGTAAGAAATGACGTTTGGCACCCGTAGACTTGCAAGTCCCACTGTAGCGAGCAGCAAGGTGTAGGATAGTCAATCCAGTATAGATCTATACACAAACTCATACGCTCCCCAATTAAAGAGATTCTGGATACAAAACGGGTCATGACAGGTAGTGCCATGCCCCCGTTAAGTGGCTCACATAACTGTAAGTAATGTATATGTATATGTATATGTATGTGCTAGCTGTATTGTGTGTTCTTTCTCTGTCTAGCTTCACTATGTATTATGTTTGTTTCTCATCACTATGTATTATGTTTGTTTCTCATCAGTATGTATTATGTTTGTTTCTCATCACTATGTATTACTCATGAATGAACTGACTCATTGTATGTTTCATTGTTCTAGTAATAGTATCTTCCTAAACTATACCTATTATAGTTTACTAGTAATGTTGTTTGTGTATATGAACATGTTTGTATACCTTTGCTACCCAAAGGCATTGAACTGAATGAAAGAAGTAACCTTTTATATCTATACACATATACATGATATATAACTAGGATTCAAACGACCTTCAGCCAAATAACCCGAATACCCTAAGTCCACAACCAAACAAGGAACAGGAAGTAAGGTGAACTATCAGTCCTAAGTCCTTTCAATCCTACTGATATAATTATATCCATAGAGATACACAGAATATAAGTTCAAAGAGTTTAATAAAAGTATTTGACATGCAAAAGAGTTTGTAAAACAGTTTGAAGTAAAAGAGTTTGATAACACAGTTTAAAAAGTAAGAAATTCACTTGTTTGGTAGTTACTAATCACATGTGATTGATATAATAACTATAATAGTTCAACTTGTATTCCCCCCCCCCCCCACCAAAAAGCATTTAAAAACATTTAAAAGGTTAATTAAGGGGTATGAACTCACATGTAGTGAGTGGTTTGGATGAACGGAATGTATAGGATGCTAGGTGTCAAGTGAAGACTTGTACACACACGATGATCCTAGTTAACATATAATATCACATATATGTATCCAATTAGTCTTTAAACAACTAATTAACAAAGTTAATATATCCTAGGACATGTAAAACACCTTATTTAAGTGCTATAAGTCCTACGGATTACATCTAAGTGTTGTAGGACATTGCTATTGTGTTTAGGGTTCAAGGGAACCCTTTATTCGAGTTTACAGTTTTGTGACCTTAACTCATTGAGTTTACGGCCGTAAACTCATGTTTCTCTGACCATCTTGTGTTTTGAAGCCTTAAAGATCACAAGAAGTATTCCTACTTCATGTGTAAGCCTTAGGAAGAGATTAGGGCACCATTTCACTCCTTTTAGGAGTTTACGGTCCTTGGACCATTTCCCTTTGGGTTTACGGCCGTAAACCCAAATGGTTTATGGTCTTTGGATGTTTTCAAGTACTAAGCACATCAAGGAAGGGATCTAGGCTAGTTTCCAAGGATTAGAAGGGACTAGGGCACACTTTAGCACCCTTTTTGGGGTTTACGGTCCAAGAACATCTTGGACCGTAAACACCTTTGATCCATGGTTTCTTGGGTGTTTTCTTGATGTTTAGAAGTGTAACAAGCTCTATAATACTCTAGGATAGAAGTACTTACTAGGTAGACGCTTGAAAAGGTGCTAAAAGTCCAAGAGCACTAGTGTGTGTTCTTGGTGTTCTTGGTGAAACTTGAAGATCTACACTTTTGGAATGATTTCACGGATGGAATCATGTTAGATCACCAGATTAAGGTATATATCAACTTATTAGGGTAAGAAACACTTACAAGTTGAAGATCTTGAAGAAATGTTGGATGATACTTGAGAGAGAATTGAGATTTGGATCTTGAAAATGTGAAAAGTGATAAATAATGACTAAGTGTCATATTTATACCCTCTTTTAAGGTTTACGGCCGTAAACACCTTTGTTTAGGCCGTAAACTCCAAACTCTTGGAGTTTTGGAATAATATTGTTGCACAATAAACCCTAGGGCATCCTCTCTCCTGTTATCTCCTGAAGTACTAATCTTAAAATACTCAAACTTATTCCAAAAAGCTTGAAAATTAGCAGAAACAGTTTTGACTCCTATTGAAGTGAATGGTTGTACAGAATAGAAATTTTGGGTTGTCACAGTTTACTACCATGGGTTTACGGCCAAAGGGAGTTTACGGCCGTATACTCGTCGTCAAACATGCATAAGTGTGTGTTTGAAGGCTAGGGAAGTATTAGGGACTTTTGCTCTACACAAGGATGAGAAAGACCAACTCAATGGAGGCTTTTCATGAGTTTACGGCCCAAAGGAGTTTACAGCCGTAAACTCATGGTCATTATGCATTTGAGAGTAGTTTAAGGTCCTATTTCCATCAAGGAAGGGTTATAGGTCACAAGCTTTGCAACTAGGAGGGTTTATGGCCAAAATGGCACCCTTAAAGGGGTTTACGGCCATGGGAGATGGCTTGGCCGTAAACTCCTTTTGTTCTTGTGTTTTTAATGTTTTCAAGTCTCTTAGCATGAGTCCTAACTAGATATCAAGTGTAGGGAAGAGTACTTACGATATAGAGGCTTGAAATGGCTGATTTTGGCCAAGAACACTAGTGTGTGTTCTTGGTGTTCGTGGTGTTTCTTGAAGATCTAAGAAAAGATGATTTCTATGGATGAAATCAATGGATGAAGCTAGATTAGGAGATGTATAAACAATTCAAGGAAGGATTACTTACAACTTTCGATGATCTAGGATGAAAATCGGGATGATACTTGAGAGAGAAATCAAGTTTCTTGAGGTGGAAATGAGATAATGAATGAAAAGTGAAGGAAATGAGTCTTTAAGGGGGAGTTTACAGCCCACCTTGAGTTTACGGCCGTAAACACAAGTGTTGTGGCCGTGAACTCTTGTTGACGAGTTTAAGGCTTGATTTGTTGAACAGTGTCTCTAGCAGGTACATTCTAACACTCATTCCTTAAGTGTACTAGGCTTAAAACTCCTTAGAATGACCTTTAACCAGGCTAGAACTCATTTCCAGTGAGTTTTACACTCAGTTGAGTTCACATCATCCCCCCGTTAGATGGAATTTCGTCGCGAAATTAGCTTTCTTAGTAGTACTACTGCGGTTGCGCTCCTCTGATTGGTAGAATACCTACTCGTAGACCTGGCAACTTTGGATTCATACTTGGTACATCTATCATTACCTCGTGTATACAAGTCGTATATAATTAGGATTAGTAAGACGGTCGGATGTGCGACTCTGCCCCAGGTCCACAACTAAACAAGGAACAGGAGATAGGGCGGAAACACACATACTAAATCTGCATAATCATAATCATATACCACCCTCGCGTATACCCTGAATAGTGATAGGGGGCTGTATTCGTCCATAGCCTCTGTGCTCGAACTTGGCCTGTTGGACGAGTGGTATTTCGTGACGGTCCGCGGACATCTGACGATAAGGCTTCGGAGGACAAAGTACTCTTCGCATGAGTACTTCGGAGTTTAGAATACCAAAGATAAAACTGAGGTTTAGGTCGGACTGTCGATACGAATGACGAAAGTTTCGAGAACTTGCCGATCGAGGCGATAGAAACATATGAACTTAGTATGGTGAGGACCACGCCAATTCATGACGAATGATAGTAACAGACTCTTTACTGAACAAAGTTTTGGCCAATTTTGAAAGAAACGTCTGATATACGATGATGTATCCCTAGAATGTTCGACAATGTACTTCTAGTGTGTTCGAAAATATACTCTTTGTAAATGATCCAGGGCTTTCTGTTTTCCCTTTGATGTTAACACTCCTACGTATCGTATCGCTATGTGCGCATACATACAACTGAAAGTGCTTTGATAACTGGCGATGATACTCTATATCATGATCCACCTTGGTACCACTACGATCGCCTGTCATATACAAGTTATGAATATTTAAAACGAATAAGACAGTCGGCTGAGTAAGTCTGCCTCAAATCCTCAACCAAATAAGGAACATGGATTAAGGCGGAATCAATCACTCTAAGCCTGCAGCCTCGCAGTTATTCACAACCATGATGTATATGTTATGCCATCATAGCTTCTCTAAACGGATCTTTTTAGTTCTCTTGAATACTGTGATCTATTTCAATATGTGAGTTATTATAATTACTTTTAAGTGTTTTCCC
The DNA here is from genome assembly GCF_052849685.1 of Lactuca virosa. Classification (NCBI taxonomy): domain Eukaryota; kingdom Viridiplantae; phylum Streptophyta; class Magnoliopsida; order Asterales; family Asteraceae; genus Lactuca; species Lactuca virosa. Next base: position 143,855,344 of record NC_136429.1, on the reverse strand, counting down.
CAAGTTTTAATCTTATATGAATATAAATTAATTTTCAAAGTAGTTACTATTTCGAAAACGTATCGCTGCTCGTTGACGACTCCGGGGTAGATTCCCCTGCGGTGATCATCAGAATTCGTCCATCCGCTCCTCAGTTCTTTGTTATCGGGCAATCCCTCTGATAGTGTCCAGTCTCACCACATCCATAACAGGCTTGGTTTTCTTCAGCTCCGGGGACTTGGGAGATCGGTTGAGCCAGTGCCCTGCAGAAACGGACTGTGTGTCCCTTTCTGTGGCAGTTCAGACACTGCATTTCCCGGCATACTCCGGTGTGGTGATTGTTGCACTTTCCATACTTTGGGAGGGTTCCAGCATATCGACTGGCAGGTGTTGGAGCAGCAGGTGTTGTAGCGGCGTACATAGTACTCACTTGTTGCTCTTGCAGGGTTTCCTGTGTTGTTCGCTTCTTCTTCCTCTTGTTCCCCGACTTCTGATTATAGTCCTCTCCGTTTAATGGCTCGGGAATGAGGACTTCCACACCATGGAGGACTCCATGGTCGATGAGTCGCTGGGCCAGGCGTTTGGCGCTATCGAATGTGGCTGGGTTAGAAGACAACACATCTCCTTGGGTCGGAGCAGTCAGACCCCAGATGTATCTTTCTATCTTCTTGCTCTCCAGGGTAACCATCCCGGGGCACAGAGCTACTAGGTCGCTGAACCGGTCAGTGTAGGCCACTATATCTGAGCTGACCATAGTGAGCTCCCATAGTTCTTGTTCCAGCTTTTAAACTTCGCCCCTCGGGCAGTATTCTTCCAACATTAACTCTTTTAGGTTTTCCCAACCTATAGAGTTAGCCACTGATAGGGTCAGTGACTTAACATGGCTGTTCCACCATGTTAGGGCTTTGTCAGAGAAGGTGCAGGCAACAAACTTCACTTTGCTCCCTTCTGGGCACAAACAGATTTCGAAGACCGAATCTGTTTTCTCGAACCATCGCATCAGAGCGATGACTCCACCATTTCCATTAAAGGAATTTGGTTTGCAGTTCATGAAGTCTTTATACGAACACTCCCTTGGGTGTCCCTAAGTAACTCAGGGGTTGGCTAAGTGGGTACCGCTACCAGATCCGAAGGTGCCACTTTCACCGAGGTGAGCTATAGCAGTTGCCACTACGGAGGATATCGCTGCGTGGAGACTAGCAGTATCGAATTGTGACGGTGGAGTTGGAGTTATCGGAGTAGTGCGTCTGTTTGATCTGCGAGTAGGCATCTTTGCTAAAAGAATACAAAGATGAGACGGAATAAGTCTAAAGCAATGGACACAAGCCGAAAGCTGAAAAGACAAGGTTATCCTAGTTCTGGGTGTATCGGGTCCTGACTTCCACAGGGTTCTAGAACCAATTCATAAAAGAGTCTATACCTAATAAACTCTATGAATTTGAAATGGCTATCCTCGAATGAATATCTGTTGCCTGAATAACTGTTACCAGCTGCATGTAAGAAACTAATCCTAACACATAATGGGAGCAGTGTTTCCAATCGCTCATTAAGTTAACAAGATTATTATTTATTAGTGTGACGTGTAAGACGTTTTGGTTACTTCAGTTGATCCCTCTTCGAAAACTTCTCATGAACTTGCTCTTGTTCCTCCTGCACTCTTCTGTTGTCTACTTATGAGGAAGTGGTTACATCTATCTGAGCTTGTCATGCGAGAATGGAAGTGACTAAAGAATCTATGAGATTTAAGGTAACTTTATGGGGTGATCCTTACAGAGTCCTGCTATAATTGTACAATGTATACAAGTTGTATATAATTCAAGATTAAATAGACCTTCGAATAAGTGATCGTACTCTAAAACCACAACCAATTAAGGAATGGGTAGTGAAGCGTAGATCACAAATTCTAAGTCTCTACGATCTCAATTTATATAAAACCTTGGGAATATACATTGTAAGATTATAGACCTATCCGTAAGGGTCTTTTAAGTTATCACCTAAGTTATTTATATGGTGCGTAAAATACTCCTATAGTATTTTAACGTAATGTACTTGGTATGTTTTAAACTTGTTATCGCGTTATGGTATCATAGAATACTCCTATAGTATTCTAACTCTAATGTACTTGATCAAGTATTCTCTTCACTCGTGTTTAGGTAAGTTTTAAGACTGTTGCAACACCACATCGCTCCCAAACACATGTCGGTCACATCTCGAATGAATATAGTTGATCAGACTATATTGATCCTAGCTATGATTACATAACTGTTCAGGTTTGACGACAGTGTTCAACCTTTAAATACTTTAGTTCTGTTCTTCTTGTGATACTTGGTCTAGTATGTACATGTATAAGCAAGTAGGTATATTTTTATAACTTATCGTTATACTCTTAAAATATAACATTATCCAGAGCACTTAAGCCCCGTTGTATTTATAGTTGTATATCTTTTATCGGTTGATATACTTAGTTCAGTATAAACAATGCTCTGATACCAATCTGTAACACCCCAAAACCGGAACGGAGGAAACGTTCGGGGGTGGAGGACGTCATGTTTAGTATCACAAGATATGCATTATAGTGAGCAAGTAATGAACAACCATTTCATTAGAAAGAACGTGTTTACAATGTGTGTGTTCACAAAACATAGAATTCATAAGCAAATAACAAAACAAGACTTGAAGCTATTATGCTCCATCTTCTGAATTCCCAGCACGAGTACCTGTCTACTAGGCTCCTGAGAATACATGTTATTTGAAAGAGTTGATCAGCAATTAAGCTGGTGAGTTCATAAGATTTTAGTGATGTAAGTAAGTTGTAAAATGATGTTGTAAAATGTAGTAAGTTGTAAGTTCTGTTTAGAAAAGTTCTGTTCCCCTAGAAAATCCTATATTTCCTACTTTAATGAAAGATAAGTAAAAATGACTCTACAATCCCTTCTATCAGTACTAAATGGATACAAGTTATATAAGACTCAGAGTAAACAAACAATCGATTGTGCGCATCTGCCCTAGGGCGGAAAGCACACATCCCATTGTTTGTTTGATCATTATGGTATATAACCCTGGTGTATTCACTTGTTACTCATGGAGTTAATTGTAATGGTTCCTTTATATTTAATGAAAAGATTCTTTAAGAAAACCCTTATTTCTTATAATAAAATGGTGACCACAGTGATTACTTCTATAATCACTTAGCTTATACTGGATACATATGATCTAATATCGGATAGAAAGTTAATTGGGTGAATCTGCCCTAAGCCCACAACCAAACAAGGAACAGGAAGTAAGGCGGAAAGCACACATCCAACTACCTATTGGGTATTAATTATATATAACCATGATGTATAAACTAAAGGATTATAGAGTTAAGCACCTAAGGTCCTTTAAGTTTATACTGGCTTAATAAAATGGATTAAACCCTTTACCGGTAAGTTTCTTGTTTTGTATACCAAAAGTTCTGATTTGGAAAGTATGTTTTTGTACTAGAAAACTGTGCATTGACTCTGTGTCCTATGACTTGACCCATACCTGGTACCCTTATTATGACTTAATGTATACTGAGCATATATATATCTAGAATCGAATAGAAAATAGACTGGGTGAATTCGTTCCAAGCCCACAACCAAACAAGGAACATGAAATGAAGCGGAGAGCACACATCCTATTACCTGTCGGATCCTATTGATGTATATATCCTTTGTTATATACATTAAGGAATCATAAGGTTAGCATTATGGTCCTCTCTACTAAACGTAGCCTTCTACCAAGGCATCTAATGTTATCTATGTTTGTTTCTTGCATGAGTTGTGTAATTTCCCAAGTGAGACTATCATTAACCAAAAATATAGTTTTTACACTACTGTTTATTGTGAGAAGATCACAATGTGAATGAAATGGGGAAATAATAAAGTACTGCAGTGTTGTATTAAAGTAACTACTGCTGTAGTTTCTACCTTAAACCAATTGATATTTAAGATATAATGTGATATGATTGCACCATACTATCGACTAATAACACGACGATGAAAGTCGTCGGAAGGAATGACATTTGGAACCCGTAGGGTTTATGGCCAAAATGACATCTAATAAAATATGATTTATATGGATGAAATCAATGGATGAAGCTAGATTAGGAGATGTATCAACAATTCAAGGAAGGATTACTTACAACTTTCGATGATCTGGGATGAAAATCGGGATCATATTTGAGAGAGAAATCAAGTTTCTTGAGGTGGAAATGAGATAATGAATGAAAAGTGAAGGAAATGAGTCTTTAAGGGGGAATTTACGGCCCACCTTGAGTTTACGGCCGTAAACTCAAGTGTTGTGGCCGTGAACTCTTGTTGATGAGGTTAAGGCTTGATTTGTTGAACAGTGTCTCTAGCAGGTACATTCTAACACTCATTCCTTAAGTTTACTAGGCTTAAAACTCCATAGAATGACCTTTAACCAGGCTAGAACTCATTTCCAGTGAGTTTGACACTCAATTGAGTTGACTGACTGGGCTTTCAAAACATTTTTTTTTTCGGGTTGTCACACATAATGTGATGAGTAGTACCCGTACTAGACGCTCTCCCTGCAAGAGATTCTGGTTACCAAACGTGACTTCAGCAAATAGATTGCTAAGCCGTGAAGTAGTCTCACATTAAAGTTATCTGATCATGTATACCCAATTTACTATCACCTTTTTTTTAGAACAATGAGTTAGTGATTATTGGTATAATTAGATCCGATTTTGTTCTTCTGCTATAGCATTTAGTATGTTCTTTCTGTTATCGTGTATCGTATCTTCCTCCCTGTTTCTCTTTATAGTATGTTCTCTATGTTATCGTGTATTGTATCTACCTCCCTGATTCTCGTTATAGTATGTTCTAGTATCTAGTATGAACTGAACCCCTAAACAATACCTATTATAGTTTACTAGTATGTTTACTTTGAACTGTTACTGAAAAGACTCATTTATCTACTAAGTTATGATTGTACTTTAAAAACAGAGTTTTATAAACTATAAAGTAACATAACATAAAAAGAGTTTTTGAAATGTTTTGATCACTTATAAAAACATAAGCAATCCTTTGAAATATGTTTATAACAAACATTTACACAATTATCATTGTGTTCAACTTGTATTATGTAAGGGTGCAAAGTAACTCTTGGATGTCATGAGGGCTTACTCCTTTAATTGTGCATAATGAGTTGTCTTTCATTTATAAGGAAGTTAGTGACACTCATTTTATGTAATGAACATTTTGAGAGATTAGTTGAGAGAGAGAATTTACAAAACCCATTTTGTACTCTTTCTATGAAACTAATGAGAGGTTAAAAGAATTATTTAGATCTTGTGTTCATGTTCTTGATTTTACTTGATGATTCACTAAATCATTCTTATTCCGCACAAGCCATCATAATCAACACCACTACAATTGGTATCAGAGCGGGTGTTCTTGATTGGATGAAGAATTGATCCTTGATGGCAATCTTGATTTGGTGATTCATTTTTTGATCTTTGATCTTTGTGTTTTAGAGAGTTTTTGGATTCTAGAAATCGAATTCATCTTTGATTCTATTCAAAATTCGATTTTCTTCACTAGAATTCAAGTGATTTTTACTTTCTCTCTCTAGAAAACCCATTCAAAATCACTTTCTCTCTCTAGAAATCTTCAAGTTTTTGTGATCATGGTGAATTTGCCTTACAATTCTTGGAATGTGATCGTTGAAGATATCAAATACAAAGTCAATGAAGATCAATATTATGGGTTGGTGTTAAACAAGTTGATATATTGGGGAACTATGGTTTCTTATGGAGGATTGAAGGATGATCATGGAAGCTTGATATTTCAACCACTTTGTGAGATCAAATGGTTGGCTGATATTACATGGTCCATATCAACACGTAGTAGTGATAAGAATGGAGAAGAAAAATATTTGTTCAAAAAGAAATATGTTTCTCTTATTGAAGACCCAAATGATCTTCGTGCTCTTAAGTTTGTTGAAGTTCAAGACAATGGAGTTCAATGTGATGGTCTTGAAGTTCATGATAAGAAGATTCAAGTTGATTCTGATAATGAAAAAGTTTTTTGCTCGATTGGAGTTCAAACCGATGATATTTTGTGTTCTTGTGATTCATTTGAAGGAATGATTCCTTATCGGAAACCGGTGATCCAAGAAATTCACAAATATCAAACTCCAAAAGATTTGATTCAAACTCAAGAAGTTGTGAAAAGTGAGTTTGTTCATGAAATCAAGTCTTCAAGATGCAAAAAGATGAGAAAGAAAAGGAAGAAGAATATCAATCGCAAAAACAAGCGGGTTTATTCACAAAAAATCGTCAAATATAGTTGTGAAATCTAAATCCGTGAAGCAAATTTGGGTTCCAAAGAAACAATCTCCAAAGGTTGCATTGAATTTGAAGTCAAAACCCAAAAGTGTTGGTGGTTCTTTTGAAGATGTTCTTGGATCGTTGAAGAACACGAAGAACACGAAGAACGAGTTGTACATCTCGCATAATGGGTGCTACAATGTTCAAATTGGAGATTTTCTCGTTCCAACAAAAGAACCAAGATCTTCCAAATTTGATTCGTTCGTTGCAAATGGATCTCGATTCGTCAAAAAGGTATGACAAATTCTCAAATGGATTCCAAAACATCCATGATTTCAAGTCGTATTTTACGTTTTTCATTTTTGATCGATTTGCCTCATTGGATCTAATCTGTTTCAACCCCATTGTTGATCCAATTATTTTTGTTTAGATCAATTCAAAATCAAAATCTTATTCTCATTATTTTTTTTTAATTCACTGTTCGTTCAGGCCCAATTGTTTTTGATTTATGCCAAAATCAAAACTAAACTCTTTTGAAATTATTGTTCATCAATTCAACTTTCAAGCCCGATTCATTGATTACTTTGATCCGCATCTTTCTAATCCAACAAGAATAATCCTCAATGAGTCGTTAAAAAAATTCCATGTTTCTTGATCGATTCAGATGTGAATCGGAGTTTAATATCGACATTTTGCTGATTTCATGAGTTTAATTGATCAACGATCAAATGGAAGAGTTGACTAAAAGTCAAAATCGAAACGATGCAGTCTGAGTTTGCGATGGTGGAAACGATCTCGCAATCTGTTGAAAAGGTCTCACAGATTTGTGGTTCGCTCTATGATAACGAAATCGAAGATTGTTGCTTGTAATTTCAAATCGAGTGGATGGATATTTGCAAATCAAAACTCAATTTGTGGTTCTTAGTCGTACTCAGATGGTCGATTCGATGGGTTTTTGATGTTCAATGTGTACTCAGCTGAATTTACAAGTCAAAACATATGGTCAAGATTGAATGCGAAGGTCTGCTGATCGATGGTTGATAAATCGAATGGGTATCTGATTGATTTTGATCGATGGTTTGGTTTGGCTTCAATGGTTTCACTATCTCATCGATTTCAGTTCATGATTTGGTTCATATGGGAGTCGTGTTTACAGTTGAATGGTTACAGATCGATGTTCATAGATTGGGAAACTATGATGTCGAGTATCAGTTAATGGATTTCGAAGGTTCGAAGAACAGTTAAAAAAAATTGATTTTGGGATCAGTCAATGGTTCGGTGGTCGATGATTGCTCAAGAACACGATGAAGATGGTTCTATTTTTGAAATTGGGTGTTTTGATCTAAAATAGTTCAAAGAATCATTGATTTCGTTGTTTATGGTTGGAAGGAGAATGCTAAATCAATTAAAGTTGGTGTTCATTTCAATCGATTTGAGAAATTTGGTTTGAGTTGACTTTTTGGAGTCAAAATTAGTGTTCTTAAGGAACTTTGATCTAAACGAAGCGTGAGACGAGAATAGTGACTTCGTTACCTGTTTAACGAAGTGAAAAAGAAGAAAACGAAAATTTTTGAAATTGGTCCCTGAAATTTCGAAGATATGGCAAAAGAGGTCCACTTTCGAATTTTGAGCAAAAATTGTGAAGAATGCTGAAGTTTCATGTTCAGTCCCTGCAGTTTGTGCGAATTAACATTTTCTACCCAGTTTTGCAAATGGGGGAGAATTTCGCATATTTGGCTGCTTTGGCGCAATGGGTCCCTGCAAGTTTCAGAAAGTGACAATTTCTACCCGGTTTTTGAAAATACTTGCAACTTTCACCCAAAAAGTCAAAAAAATTCATAAATTGGAAATTTTTTGTGGCTTTTTCGTGATTGTTTTTCCGTGCAAGATTTTTGGTGTTTCATTTTTGGCACACATCAAGGGGGAGTTTTGTAAAGTTCATTCCTCGAGCGCTTCTCACCCTTAATGGGTTTTATAATCATTTTTTGATTATAAAAAGGGGGAGAATGATGGGTATTTGTCACACCCCCAAACCAAGGATGGCGGAAACGTCCGGGGGTGGAGGACTTCATGTATAGTATCACAACAACGAGTATAATATAGTGCTCAAAGTAAATACAACCATCATAACTATAATTGAAAAGGTTACACCATAGTATATGTTTACATGTTTCAAAATCAATTACATTATGATGACAAAATGAACTGTTTGACGATTTAACGTCCCATCCTCAAAATGCTATCGGTTTCCTGTTTCACTGATTTCCTGAGAATACAAGTAGTTTTGAAAAAGTGTCAACAATTAAGTTGGTGAGTTCATAAGAGTTTTGTTTGAGGAAAAAGCCGTTTTCCTTGTAAATACGATAAAGTATGATTCCAGAAAATCTAATATTTTCTTTATTAAGTGTGAAGTGAATGCTCTTATGCTATGCGATAATGAATCCTAGGAGGACCCGTAGATTCCATCTATAATCACCCAGTGTATATAAGTTATATAATATTTAAGTTGAATAAAGCGTCGAATATAATGGGTCTGCCCTAGATCCACAACCAAACAAAGAACACGAAGTAAGGCGGGCCCACAAATTCTAAGTCGATTGTGACTAGATTCTTATATAACTCTAGCATATACACTTAGCAATTATAGTTGAAGTCTAACCATTCTAGATGAAATGTAGTATTAATAGAAATATGTTTCCAAAGAAAATCCAATATTTTCCTTATAAAGTCATGTAGTCCTAAATCCCAGGACCGAGAGTATGTGTGTGTCTTATACTTATAACGGGTTTGCAGTTTTAAAATAGATAAAACCCCTTTTCAAGGTAGAATTTTCCCTGTAAACTTGAAAGATTGTTAACTCCCTATGTGAGTCGCTATAACCATACTATGACGAGAAATAACCTGCACCACGTTTTTCAGACGTTAAGATCCTATGACTCTTGTCACCCGCAGACCTGCCGGTCCGGCTGTAGCTAGCAGCGAGGTGTGGGGTGTCAATCCCAATATAGATCTATACACAATTATCACGCTCTCCCTACAAGAGACTCTGGTTATAACTTACAGGAATTTAAATCCCATACTCGAACGTACGGGGAGAGAATTGTTTCACAACTTACGTTAACTAGTTCACATATAGTTTGAGTATTATACCCCTTCCGTGGTGGAAGTGAAATCACCTTTTATGAAAATAAGTTAGTGATATGAATCCATAAACTATTACTATTATAGTTTATCAAGTAGTATATGAAAAACCCATTTGTTATGAGAGTAAGACCTTTTTCATGTAGTAAAAATCCATAAACTATGCTTATTGTAGTTTATTATATGTGTTCGAAATAAATGAAAAACCTTATCATGAATGACCAAATTTCAGTTTATGATGATAAACTAACAAAAAAATACATTCAATATTTAGAACTTATTGTTATACACTTTGCTCAACATAATACAAAGTGTTATGAAAGTTATAAGCTATTAACTAGTTTTTAACCGTTCTGCACTGTTTTAGAAAAATCATAGAAAAATCATACGAAGTCGAAAATTGAATCCGTAAATTCTGAGAGTTCATAAAATATGTCTAGTTTGTTTATAATTTTTATTATGATTTTGGGAAGTCTTTTGCTTGTGTTAAAATGTTCATATTCATAGACTGGTCTGAATTCGTTTCTGATATGATAGACAGTTTTGTAAAAATCACCATAAATCGTAGAAAAATCGTATGGAGATGTGCAAGTAGTCATTTTAAAGGTATAAACCTGAACTATTTGCATCTAATACAGTTTTGAAAACTAAAATGTTTAAGATGTTCAAAACAGTCCGTGAATGGAACTAAACTTTCTTGGTGAAAGTTGGAGTTTGAGTTTAAGTTATATTATGATGTTTTTAACTTGTATTCCCCCCCCCCCTAAGACTTGAAGAAAACATGAAAATGTAGGGATATGAACTCACTTGAGTGGTTCCCTGAGATGGACATTGGAGGAATGAGGTTTCCAAGTCAAGAACAATTGGAGAAAGCTTGAGGAGTTGAAGATCTAAGAACAATTATGGTGACATTGGTTATGAGAGATTCATAAGTTGAGTGAAGGAGTGAAGAATATTCAATGTAGGATGAGAATACTTACTGAATGAGGGTGAAAAGTTCAAAGGCAGCCTTGGAGTCTCGAGTTCTTAGAGAGGGAAATGAGAGATAAGTGTTTGTTTCTTGGTGAGAGTGTGAGTAAAGTGGAAGAAGAGATGGGAGTCTCCAACTTTTGATCCAATTACCAGCTGGAGGAGAGATGTGAGAGGACAAATAGTTGACTAGGTAGGGGTGAATAGTGACTGGGGGTTGTCCTGAGTGGGTATGGGGGATAGCTTGTGTCACACTCTAAGGGAAATCAACACTCTAACACAATATCTCACTCAATAGATATTGTACTTGGTTTACGATCCTATCCCAAAATATGGTTTAAAATATGATAATATAGGGTCTTATATATTAAAATATAAGTTTGGAGTGTTTAAAATTATAAAAATAAAAGTGTAAGGAAATTTTCGGAGCAAAAATCACTTAAAAACACTAAAAAATAGGAAATTGGTAAAAATCCGGAGTAAAAGGGGAAAATCTTGTTCAGTTGGTGGTCCGATCCGCCCCACATGTTCCGGAGTCAGGAGGATGTTCCGAAGCAGGGGGGTAGTCCGGACTAAGGGGGTTCCGGACCAAGGGGTTCCGGACGAAGAGGGTTCCGGACTAAGAGGGTCCTTTTGGGCTGTTTTCGACTGAGGAAGGTACATAGAGAGATTTCTCATACATAGAGAGATATGGGAGAGATTTCACATACTTGGAGAGATTTCTCATACAGAGAGAGATTTGGGAGAGATTTTACATACTTTGAGAGATTTGGGAGAGATTTCACATACTTGGAGAGATTTCTCATACAGAGAGAGATTTGGGAGAGATTTCGCATACTTGGAGAGATTTCTCATACAGAGAGAGATTTGGGAGAAATTTCACATACTTGGAGAGATTTGGGAGAGATTTCACATACTTGGAGAGATTTCTCATGCAAAGAGAGATTTGGGAGAGATTTCACATACTTGGAGAGATTTGGGAGAGATTTCACATACTTGGAGAGATTTCTCATACAGAGAGAGATTTGGGAGAGATTTCGTCTGCGGCCTTTTTAAGTGTTTGACTTCGTAACGCAAGGTTCTTACACTCTGTTAAGCCTTGTTATGAATGTTATACGCTCCCGAGGGGGTATGGAATAATGTTTTATCGAGTAGATTCATCACTTACCCTGATTAGGGTTTAGAATTTCCGAACACGTGAAAACTCTAAGTGATACTTTGTATTAAGATTGCGAGTAGTACAATAAGAATCATAATGGAAACCCTAATATACAAGGGTTAGATGAGTTGACCGGTTTGACTTGTTGATTTTGGTTTACCTTCTCTTGACCAAAAATTGATGGTTGTCACATCATCCCCCCGTTAGAAAGAATTTCGTCCAGAAATTAGCAGTTTGACCGGGACTTCGAGAGTTGGGGAAAGATGTGGGAAATTTTTGTAGTGCGAAAAATTGATATGGTGGGGACCAATCCGCCTGGTGTCACATGACGACCTTGGAATTTCTTATTGTAACATGAGCTGAGTCGATTTAAAAGGAGTTATTGTTTTGGGATGATAGTGTATTCTATGTGTGCCTTTATGCTCTCCGCTTTATACTTGGTATTACTACTATGAATATTTTATAATGTAGTTAGTGAGTACTAGTATTACGAGTACCTCAACAATTTGTGATGAAATTTGTAATATAAGTCCCACCAGATCTTCTATGATCGCTTGGTGTAAAATAGTCGTATATCATTAAGACTGCAAGGGCAGTCGAATGAGTGACTCTGCCTTAAGCCCACAACCAAACAAGGAACAGGAAACGAGGCGGAATCACACATTCCAAGTCCATAGAATCTTAATGATATATGACCATAATGTTTACACTAGCCATCACAGATTCACTAGTAAAAACCCTGCGTTTTTATATAGATGATAAGAATTATACGGGTTTTGCCGTGTTCTCGAGATTTATGGTTGGTATAATTCAATCAATGCTAAAAAAAATTAAAAAAATTAAAAATCTAAACGTCGATGGTAGAAATACGTACTGATATTTACGGGTAGTTTCGGGGTGGTCTCTCTTGCAGTGATCGTAAGCACCCTTCCACCATCACCGGCATTCCTTGCTCTTGGGCAGTCCCTTTTAAAGTGTCCCGTTTCGCCGCACTCGTAACAGGTTGAGCTTACTCCAGTGCCAGGGACCTGGTTGATGGGTTGTGCCGGTGCCTTACAGAAACGAACAGTGTGCCCCTTTCTGTTGCAATTTTTGCAATGCATCTCCTGGCAAACCCCAGTGTGATGGAAGTTACACTTGTTGCATTTCGGAAGGGTTCCAACGTATTGATTTATGGGTGCTGGCGTGACGAGGGTTGTGGCAGCATGAACAGCAACGATCTGTTACTTCTTAGTGAAGTCCTGGGCTGGTTGGTCCTTCTTGTTGTCCCAGAACTTCCTTTTGTTGTTTCCTCCTCTTGCTTGATCAGGGGTGGTTGTCGCAGTGTCATGGCTGGCACGATGGTCTATGAGTTGTTGTGCCAATTCCTTGGCACTGTCAAAGGTAGTTGGTCTTGAGGCCAACACGTTATCTTGAATTAGGGGGGACAATCCCCAGAGGTATCGCTCCAACTTTTTGTCTTCCGGGGTGACCATAGTGGGGCAAAGGAGTCCTAGATCACAAAATCGGACGGTATAGGTTGCAAGGTCAGAGCCTGTCATTTTGAGGTCCCACAGTTCTTGCTCTAGTTTTTTCACTTCGCCCCTGGGGCAATACTCTTTCAGCATCATTGCCTTCAAGTCCTCCCAGCTTATCGAGTTAGCCACTGTAAACGTCAGTGACTTAACGTGGCCGTTCCACCAAGTAAGGGCCCTACCGGAGAAAGTGCGAGCTGCAAATTTGACTTTGATCGCTTCGGGGCACGCACAAATCTCGAAGACAGATTCGGTCTTCTCGAACCACTACGTCAAATCGATGACTCCCCCGCTGCCATTGAATGAATCGGGTCTGGCATTGGTGAAGTCTTTAAAGGAGCATTCTCTAGAACGCCCTTGGCTATCTCCTTGAGTGGAGTTATTAGTACCGCTCCCTGTCCGTCCTGCACCATCAGTGCTGATTTGGGACATAGCAGCTGCCACCGCGGCCGTGACCGCAACTTGGAACATAACAGGATCATATTGGGGAGGCGGCGGTGGTGGATTTGTTTGCGTTCCGCTAGTGCGTCTAGCAGACCTACGAGGCGGCATCTTTCTGTTATAGGATTTCAAAGACGAAATGAGTATAAGTCTTTTAGTAATGGTTATTAGTCGGGCGTCGTAAAACTAGGTTTTTAGTTTTCAAGTATAGTATTTCCTGATTTCTCGAATGTGGCAACCAATTCATAGGAGAGGTTTATATAAATAAACTTATGAAATTAGTAGAAATGACTCGAATGTAATGTTGTGATTTGTTCAATGCCTGATCCACTCCTAAGATCACCCGATGTATACCAATTGTGTGTAATTAAGGTCCAATAGGTCGTTGAACTTAATGAGTCTGCCCTAAGTTCACAACCAAACAAGGAATAGGACCTAAGGCGGACTCACCATTTCTAAGTCGATCGTCTCTTAATTACACATAATCTTGAGGTATACACTAAGTAATCTTAGAGTTACCATACACAAATCGTTTGTAATAACAGGTTATGAGATATGTGGTAAACTCCCAATGAAAAAAAATGCATGCCAATTTTATTGATATACTCTAGTTCATAGAGTTCAGGAAAGTTTGACCTTATATTAGGTCTATATTTCATTAATGTAAGGAAAAATTTTTACGGTGACACGACCCCTTGAATAGCGTAGTCTCTAAATTTGAAGGGTCGAATTTATGTATATGACAGGGCAGTGCTCAAACGCACGTCAGGAGTTTGAGTCTATAATGGTATGTCAGTGGTGTACACACTACTCGTGGCGGGTGATGTTCCGTGGGCCATAGAGTGAAGACATGAAAGTTTGCATTGCCCTAAACCTTGCCCTGGCTTCTCCCATTTCTTCTTTTCCTTTGCTTTCCTTCGGTTTCTCTTCCTCTCGCTCCTCTTCCGAATAGTCTTCTGATCAAACCACCATTTTTCATGGTTAGGAAGAATAGGGCCTCTTGGTAGTTGGGTTCCGGTCGCGTTGCTTGTTCGAGAATAGGGGTAGAAGAGATAATTAATAGGCGTCTAATCCTATAGTTACTTATAGGTGGTGATCCTTATTAGTCACGTCTATGATCACATAGTGCATACCAGTTATACATAATCTGAGATAGAATAGACCTTCGAATAAATGACTCTACTCTAAGTCCACAACCAAACAAGGAACAGGAAGTAGAGCAATAGTCATAGATTCTGAGTCTATAATATCTTTAATCATGTATAACCTTAGCGTATGCACTTAGTCATTGTAGACCTACTAATAGGGGTCTTTAGTTTTCACATAAGTTGATTATAGTATCACCAAATACTCCTATAGTATTTTAATGTTTGTCTTATGTTTTCAATGTTTCTTTGTAGGTAGAGTTGGTAAGTTTTTAGACTTGTTGCAACGCCACAACCATTCCCGGGCATATGCTAATCACTTCTGGAATAGACATAGTTGATCAGGCTATGTCATTCCCAGACCTGACTATACATCCCCAAGCCTACTTGTGCCGTTCAACAATCACCACTTTTGTTTTGTTCTAGTATGATGCTGACCTTAGTATGTATGCATGCATGTATACTTTTAACAAGAAACCATTTATTTATAAAAGTATAGTCATTTGAAAATGTTTAATCAGAGACTTTAGTCTCAATGCATTTATAGTTTGTATATCTTATGTGGTTAGATATACTTAGTTCACTATAAACAATGCTCTGATACCAATCTGTCACACCCCCAAACCAAGGATGGCGGAAACGTCCGGGGGTGGAGGACTTCATGTATACTATCACAACAACGAGTATAATATAGTGCTAAAAGTAAATACAACCATCATAAATATAATTGAAAAGGTTACACCATAGTATATGTTTACATGTTTCAAAATCAATTACATTATGATGACAAAATGAACTGTTTGACGATTTAACGTCTCATCCTCAAAATGCTATCAGTTTCCTGTTTCACTGATTTCCTAAGAATACAAGTAGTTTTGAAAAAGTGTCAACAATTAAGTTGGTGAGTTCATAAGAGTTTTGTTTGAGGAAAAATCCGTTTTCCTTGTAAATACGATAGAGTATGATTCCAGAAAATCTAATATTTTCTTTATTAAGTGTGAAGTGAATGCTCTTATGCTATGCGATAATGAATCCTAGGAGGACCCGTAGATTCCATCTATAATCACCCAGTGTGTATAAGTTATATAATATTTAAGTTGAATAAACCGTCGAATATAGTGGGTCTGCCCTAGATCCACAAACAAACAAGGAACAGGAAGTAAGGCGGGCCCACAAATTCTAAGTCGATTGTGACTAGATTCTTATATAACTCTAGCATATACACTTAGCAATTATAGTTGAAATTTAACCATTCTAGATGAAATGTAGTATTAATAGAAATATGTTTCCAAAGAAAATCCAATATTTTCCTTATAAAGTCATGTAGTCCTAAATCCCAGGACCAAGAGTATGTGTGTGTCTTATACTTATAACGGGTTTGCAGTTTTAAAATAGATAAAACCCCTTTTCAAGGTAGAATTTTCCCTGTAAACTTGAAAGATTGTTAACTCCCTATGTGAGTCTCTATAACCAAACTATGACGAGAAATAACCTGCACCACGTTTTTCAGACGTTAAGATCCTATGACTCTTGTCACCCGCAGACCTGCCGGTCCGGCTGTAGCTAGCAGCGAGGTGTGGGGTGTCAATCCCAATATAGATCTATACACAATTATCACGCTCTCCCTACAAGAGACTCTGGTTATAACTTATAGGAATTGAAATCCCATACTCGAACGTACGGGGAGAGAATTGTCTCACAACTTACGTTAACTAGTTTACATATAGTTTGAGTATTATACCCCTTCCGTGGTGGAAGTGAAATCACCTTTTATGAAAATAAGTTAGTGATATGAATCCATAAACTATTACTATTATAGTTTATCAAGTAGTATATGAAAAACCCATTTGTTATGAGAGTAAGACCTTTTTCATGTAGTAAAAATCCATAAACTATGCTTATTGTAGTTTATTATATGTGTTCGAAATAAATGAAAAACCTTATCATGAATGACCAAATTTCAGTTTATGATGATAAACTAACAAGAAAATACATTCAATATTTAGAACTTATTGTTATACACTTTGCTCAACATAATACAAAGTGTTATTAAAGTTATAAGCTGTTAACTAGTTTTTAACCGTTCTGCACTGTTTTAGAAAAATCATAGAAAAATCATATGAAGTCGAAAACTGAATCCGTAAATTCTGAGAGTTCATAAAATGTGTCTAGTTTGTTCATAATTTTTATTATGATTTTTGGAAGTCTTTAACTTGTGTTAAAATGTTCATATTCACAGACTGGTCCGAATTCGTTTCTAACATGATAGACAGTTTTGTAAAAATCACCATAAATCGTAGACAAATCGTATGGAGATGTGCAAGTAGTCATTTTAAAGGTATAAACCAGAACTATTTGCAGCTAATACAGTTTTGAAAAATAAAATGTTTAAGATGTTCAAAACAGTCCGTGAATGGAACTAAACTTTCTTGGTGAAAGTTGGAGTTTGAGTTTAAGTTATATTATGATGTTTTTAACTTGTATTCCCCCCCCCCCACCCCCCGCCCTAAAACTTGAAGAAAACATGAAAATGTAGGGGTATGAACTCACCTTGAGTGGTTCCCTGAGATGGACGTTGGAGGAATGAGGTTTCCAAGTCAAGAACACTTGGAGAAAGCTTGAGGAATTGAAGATCTAAGAACAATTATGGTGACATTGGTTATGAGAGATTCATAAGTTGAGTGAAGGAGTGAAGAATGTTCAATGTAGGATGAGAATACTTACTAAATGAGGGTGAAAAGTTCAAAGGCAGCCTTGGAGTCTCGAGTTCTTAGAGAGGGAAATGAGAGAGAAGTGTTTGTTTCTTGGTGAGAGTGTGAGTAAAGTGGAAGAAGAGATGTGAGTTTCCAACTTTTGATCCAACTACTAGCTGGATGAGAGATGTGAGAGGACAAATAGTTGACTAGGTAGGGGTGAATAGTGACTGGGGGTTGTCCTAAGTGGGTATGGGGGATAGCTTGTGTCACACTCTAAGGGAAATCAACACTCTAACACAATATCTCACTCAATAGATATTGTCCTTGGTTTATGATCCTATCCCAAAATATGGTTTAAAATATGATAATATAGGGTCTTATATATTAAAATATAAGTTTGGAGTGTTTAAAATTATAAAAATAAAAGTCTAAGGAAATTTACGGAGCAAAAATCACTTAAAAACACTAAAAAGTCCAAAATTGGTAAAAATCCGGAGTAAAAGGGGAAAATCCGGAGTCACCACAAAAATTCTGGAGCTCCTTAAGCATTCCGGAGCTACTGCCAAATTTCCGGAGGAGAGGCTAAGGCTGAGAGGTTCCGAAGCGGGTGAGCAGTGGATTCCGGAGGAGCTGGGCGAGGTCCGACGATTCCTTCTCGGATTCGAGGTCAGGAGCCAAATGTGTCCGGTTCAGTTGGAGGTCCGATCCACCCCACATGTTCCGAAGTCAGGAGGATGTTCCGAAGAAGGAGGGTAGTCCGGACTAAGGGGGTTCCGGACCAAGGGGTTCCGGACCAAGAGGGTTCCGGACTAAGAGGGTCCTTTTGGGCTGTTTTCAACTGAGGAAGGTATATAGAGAGATTTCTCATACAGAGAGAGATTTGGGAGAGATTTCACATACTTTGAGAGATTTGGGAGAGATTTCACATACTTGGAGAGATTTATCATACAGAGAGAGATTTGGGAGAGATTTCACATACTTGGAGAGATTTGGGAGAGATTTCACATACTTGGAGAGATTTCTCATATAGAGAGAGATTTGGGAGAGATATCTCATACAGAGAGAGATTTGGGAGAGATTTCGCATACTTGGATAGATTTCTCATACAGAGAGAGATTTGGGAGAGATTTCACATACTTGGAGAGATTTGGGAGAGATTTCACATACTTGGAGAGATTTCTCATACATAGAGAGATTTGGGAGAGATTTCACATAATTGGAGAGATTTGGGAGAGATTTCACATACATGGAGAGATTTCTCATACCAAGAGAGATTTAGGAGAGATTTTGCCTGCGACCTTTTTAAGAGTTTGGCTTCGTAACGCAAGGTTCTTACACTCTGTTAAGCCTTATTATGAATGTTATACGCTCCCGAGGGGGTATGGAATAATGTTTTATCGAGTAGATTCATCACTTACCCTGATTAGGGTTTAGAATTTCCGAACACGTGAAAACTCTAAGTGATACTTTGTATTAAGATTGCGAGTAGTACAATAAGAATCACAATGGAAACCCTAATATACAAGGGTTAGATGAGTTGACCGGTTTAACTTGTTGACTTTGGTTGACCTTCACTTGACCAAAAATTGACGGTTGTCACAGTATTCGAAGCAGATCTTTTATTTGTGGATTTGAAGACCGGTGTTTACTTCGAGGGGGAGTTTGGTCTTGATCGTGCGTGCTCGTTGGAGATTGAAGTCGGACATCCAATCCTAACTTTGAGGGGGAGAATGTAAGGGTGCAAAGTCACTCTTGGATGTCATCAGGGCTTACTCCTTTGATTGTGCATAATGAGTTGTCTTTCCTTTATAAGGAAGTGAGTGACACTCATTTTATCTAAAGAACATTTTGAGAGATTAGTTTAGAGAGAGAATTTACAAAACCTATGTTGTACTCTTTCTATGAAACTAATGAGAGCTTAAAAGAATTATTTATATCTTGTGTTCATGTTCTTGATTTTACTTGATGATTCACTAAATCATTCTTATTCCGCACAAGCCATCATAATCAACACCACTACATATTCCCCCCCTTAAAAGCATTTAAAACAGTTTAAAAGATTGATTATAGGGGTATGAACTCACCTTATGTGGGTGATTCAAACGAATATGTGCGTAAGGATGAATAGTTCCACGAATGAAGTCTCGAGACACAAACGAGTCCTAAATGACATATAATGGCATATATTGGCATGAATATAGTGTTTAGAAGCAACCACATGCAAGGAAACACCTTTTGGGGACTAGGAAACACTTGGACCAAGTGTTAGAATCACATGTGATTCATCTAAGGGGAGTGTACGGCCACTAAATGGAGTGTGCGGCCATGAGTGTACGGCCATGGAGTCTAGGGCCGTACATTCATGGTAACAAGTGCACAAAAGTTTGCTTGAATGATAGGGAAGCTTGTGGGACTATTGCTCATCAAGTGTTGAAGCTAGATTTTCATTTTGGAGGCCCTTTAGGGGTGTTTTGAGGGGTGTACAGCCGTACACTCCTTTTGATCTTGAGTTTTGGTCATTTTTAGGGTGTTAATCAGGTGTTCCTAACATGTACTAAGCATAGGGAATGAGTACTTACGATATGGAGGCTCAAGAGGGCTCACAATCACCAAGAACAAGTGTGTGTTCTTGGCGAAATGGATGAAAATTTGAAGATCTACCCAAACGATGATTTGCATGGATGAAATCAAAGGGTGTTACTAGGTTAAGAAGAATAACAACTAATCAAAATGGAAGAAAGGCTTACATTCTTGAAGATCGGGGTGAAAAGCTTGATGATAGTTGAGAGAAAACTCGAGTTCTTAACTTGGAAACTGAAGAAATGACTTAGTAATGAAGGGATATCACACTTATGGAGGGGGTGTAAGGCCAACATGGGCGTACGGCCATACACTCATGTGTACGGCCGTAAACTCCCTCAAATGGAGTGTTCGGCTCGATTTCAATGCGAAGAATTTATACAACTCAATGCTTGAATGTACTGAGCATAGAACCCTTAAACAGACTCTAAATAATGCTAACTGATAGTAGAAACGGGTCCGACTCTCGGTTGGATTGAAATGCTGAACTTACAAAGCAAAGATTTTCGGGTTGTCACATCATCCCCCCGTTAGATGGAATTTCGTCCCGAAATTAGCTTTCTTAGCAGTACTGTTGGGGTTGTGCTCCTCTGATTGGCAGAATACTCACTCGTAGACCTGGCAACTTACCCTAATGTCCATGATAGGATTCATACTTGGTCCATGTATCATTACCTCGTGTATACAAGTCGTATATAATTTGGATTAGTAAGACGGTCGGATGTGCGACTCTGTCCCAGGTCCACAACCAAATAAGGAACAGGAGATAGGGTGGAAGCACACATACTAAATTTGCGTAATCATAATCCTATACCACCCTCGCGTATATACTAAATAGTGATAGGTGGGCTATATTCTTCCTTAGCCTCTGTGCTCGAACTTGGTCTGTTGGACGAGTGGTATTTCGTGACGGTCTGCGGAACATACGGTGGCAATGCTTCGGAGGGCAAACTACTCTTCGCATGAGTACTTCGGGGTTTTGACTACGAGGGACAAAATTGTGGTCTAGGTCGGAATGTTGATACGAATGACGAAGGTTTCGCGAATTGACGGTTAAGGCGATAGAAACATATGAACTTAGTATGGTGAGGATCACGCCAATTCATGACGAATGATAGTAACGGACTCTTTACTGAACAAAAGTTTGGCCGATTTGAAAGAAACGTCTGTTATACGATGATGTTCCCCTAGTGTACTCGACAATGTACTCTTTGTAAACGTTCTAGTGCTTTCTGTTTTCCCCTTGATGTTAACACTTCTACGTATCGTACCGCGATGAGCGAGTACATACTGTGAAAGTGCTTTGATAACTAGTGTCGATACTTTATACTACGATCCTCCTCGGTACCACTATGATCGCCTGTCATATACAAGTTATGAATAATTAAGATGAATAAGACGGTCGACTGAGTAACTCTACCCTAAATCCACAACCAAACAAGGAACATGAATTAGGGCGGAATCACTCACTCTAGGTCTTCAAAATCTTAGCTATGCACAACCCTGATGTACATACTCAGCCATCATAGCTTCTCTGAACGGATCTTTTAGCTCTCTTGAATACTGTGACTTATTCCGATAAGTGAGTTATTATAATTACTTTTAAGTGTTTTCCCCAAGTTTTAATCTTATATAAATATAAATTAATATTTAAAGTAATTACTATTTTGAAAACATACCGCTGCTCGCTGGTGACTCCGGGGTTGATTCTCCTGCGGTGATCATCATAATTCGTCCATCCGCTCCTAAGTTCTTTGTTATCAGGCAGTCCCTCTTGTATTGTACAGTGTCACCACAGCCATAGCAGGCTTGGTTTTCTTTAACTCTGGGGACTTGGGAGACCGGTTGATCCGGTGCCCTGCAGAAACGGACTGTGTTTCCCTTTCTGTGGCAGTTCAGGCATTGCATATCCCGACATACTCCGGTGTGGTGATAGTTGCACTTTCCACACTCCGAGAGGGTTCTATCATATCGACTGGAAGGTGCTGGAGTAGCAGGTGTTGTGGTGGCGTACATAGTACTCGTTTGTTGCTCCTGCAGGGTTTCCTGTGTTGTTCGCTTCTTCTTCCTCTTGTTCCCCGACTTCCATTTATAGTCCTCTCCCTTTGATGGCTCGGGAACGGGGACTACTACGCCATGGTGGACTCCATGGTCAACGAGTCGTTGGGCTAGGCGTTTGGCACTATCGAATGTGGTTGGGTTAGAAGACAACACATCTCCTTGGATCGGGGCAGATAGACCCCAAATGTATCTATCTATCTTCTTGCTCTCCGGGGTAACCATCCCGGGGCATAGTGCTGCCAGGTCGCTAAACCTGTCAGTGTAGGTGTAACATCCCAATTTTCACGTCCAAAAATTTCTTTTTAATTAACCAACACATGAAAACATTCATAAGAAAATACTGTGAAAACACATCATCTCATAAAACAATGTATCATGTCTGAAAACCCAAGCCATAGAATAATAACATATCAGAGTACAATCCTACAAAACTCCATGCGGA
The DNA here is from genome assembly GCF_052849685.1 of Lactuca virosa. Lineage (NCBI taxonomy): Eukaryota > Viridiplantae > Streptophyta > Magnoliopsida > Asterales > Asteraceae > Lactuca > Lactuca virosa. Next base: position 143,832,901 of record NC_136429.1, on the reverse strand, counting down.
AATCATATGTGTGTGTGATGCGATGCTACGCCGCCGGCTCCTTCCCCTTAGACGAAGAGGTACCTGAAACCAAAACCGAAACCGTAAGCACGAAGCTTAGTGAGTTCCCCCATCATACCACATACCATACAATATCATCGGTATCTCTCAACCGGTAATCATCATCGGTATCTTTCAACCGGTAACCAACATCGGTATCTTTCAACCGGTAATCGTCATCGGTATCTTTCAACCGGTAACCATCATCGGTATCTTTCAACCGGTAATCGTCATCGGTATCTTTCAACCGATAACCATCATCGGTGTCTTTCAACTGGTAACCATCATCGGTATCTTTCAATCGGTAATTGTCATCGGTATATTTCAACCGGTAACTGGGGACTATTCCACCCCCTACCACTAGCATACAACAGCAAGGTACAATCATACAGTCAGGCATATCCGGGTACTGACCTACCCCACGGACCTAAGGGCCGTTGTCAGGGATCCTAATCCCTACTATACACGTAACATATCATGCAGATAATACTCGTGACCAAAGCACATAACCAAACCAAGATAATTATCACAAAGACAATCATCTTACAAATACTCCTCTTTGGTGGGCCGGTATTGTGGCCTTAGACCCACCCCTACTGGAAGGTAACTCACCTCAATGTCGTGCAGTGTTTTAATTATCCTTGGAGCACAAGACGACTCCCTTCGACTCTCGATCCCTACACGACGACCTTCAAGTCAATACACAGCCAGTACAACCCTAAACAGGGTCAGTCCAAGTCTAGTCAAAGTCAACTTCAAGTTGACCCGACTCGCCGAGTTGGGCCGTCAACTCGCCGAGTCCCTCACCCTTTACTCGTCCTTATCCACGACCCGACTCGTCGAGTTGGGCCGTCAACTCGACGAGTTCCTCCCTCACATGAACATTGCATGAAACTCATCCGACTCGCCAAGTTGATGAACAAATCGTCGAGTTCACCTTCATCTGATGAACAAGTTCTGTCCTCGACTCGCCGAGTTGATGAACAACTCGTCGAGTTCATCTTCATCCTTAAGAAGATTGCCTTGGACTCGCCGAGTCTGTTCTAGCACTCGTCGAGTCCCATGAACTCCAGGTCTAAAATCACATCCAATACATTGGGTAACTCTTCCTTTCCGATTACAACCCTTCTAACACTCAACTGGGTTCCTTTGACTCTCAACAGATATGGGGCTCAAAGCCTCGGACTCGTCGAGTCCAAGAACGGACTCGCCGAGTCAGTCATGACCACACTCTAAATCCTTGAATTTTGATGTACAAGCTTTGATCAAAAGATAGATCCAAGCTTCTATAATCGATCTAGCACGTAAAGTTATAAACTTTACGTGCTTGCATGGGACTTTGAGCTCAAAAAGACATAAAACAAGCTCTTAAGATGCATGGGGCCTTTCATGGGTGCAAAAGCAGTCCCCAACTGCCTTGTGACTCCTTTGATGACGTGATTTAGAAGCTCTAACCCCCAACCATGTTTGCAATCATGGTTGGCCATCAAAAGTGGCTTATAAAAGCCCTAAATCTCCCCAAAAAGGGATCTAACAAATGAAAGAGCAAGGTTACAACTTTTTACCTTCAATGAACTGCAGAAGGTGCACAAACTCGGGTTCCCTTGGTCTTTACTTGCTTCCTCAAGCCTTTCTCCTTCCTTCTTAAGACCACAAGCACCAAAATCCACCAACAAGGCTTAGATTGCTTCAATAACGGCTAGGGTTTCAATGAGAGGTGTTCTGGGAGCATAAGGGACGTTGTGGCCGTCATAACATTGTTTAAATAGGGTGCAAACCCTCGGATTAGGGTTTTTGTCTAGTCAGAGTCTACTCGTCGAGTCCGGGACCCGACTCGACGAGTCCATCACTTAAATCCCGCGCCTCATCCCGCTTCTACTCGGCGAGTTGGTCCTTCAACTCGCCGAGTCCAAGGCCAAAAATGCAAAAATACTTAAATAAAAATACATTCCAAGAACCAGGTGCTACAGTAGGTCACTATGTCTGAGCCGATGATGCAGGCCCTAGTGTGGAGGATCGGGCACTTGCGTTCCTCGAGGCCCACGATCGTGTGACTAAAGGGGCTTCACGGAAACGGCGATAACTTTGGCTACGGATCTCCGTTTTGGGCCTACGACCAGTCAAATCGAAGCTCGAAGCAAGGAGCACGTCCAGAAAAGTCCCCAAAGGGGACTTACACATTTATGAGTCCAGAAATCGCTTTCTAAATTGGACTTATGAACATTTTTGTGTTTTTTTCATAATTTTTGGACTTTGTTTTTGGGTTTGTGTTTGGCCCATGTCTCTTTAGGGTTTCTTTTAAAATTCTGCTTCTTATTTAAGTCTTTCTGATGTAATTTGGATGGTCATTGATCAGTTTAAAGAACTTTCATTTTTCTCTCAAACTTTCGTGTGTGTTTACCGAATTTTGAAGCCAATCCCACGGTATTCATAGAATCAACGTGTTTTGGGCAAGATTAACCTGGGTATTCTTCTGGAATCAACAGTTTTGATCTTTGGTCATTTGTTCGCTGCATCAGTTGGTATCAGAGCCGAATTCCTGGTTCAAAATGCCTCCAAGGAGAAACAGACCACCCGGTGATGTTCATGAACAGGAACTAGAACAACGTTTTATGGCACCGATGGAGGACATGATGGATCAAATGGTTGACCAGTTGACTATTCGAATGGTCGAACTGATGAATCGAGGAGGAAACAGGTGTCAAACTCAGTCACAAGTGGAAGATGAAGAGTTTGGGAATCCGTTTGGTGATGGTGGCGGTTCGTCTTCCGATGAGAACCCTGTGAGGCAGACAAGGCATAATCGTAGGGCTGATAATAGGCGTTGGGAAGCCGGATTGAGAATTGATATACCATAATTTGATGGGGTTAGTTTGAATCCGGAGGGGTTCATCGACTGGTTGGCAACAGTTGAAGAAGTGTTTGAGTTCAAAGAAGTTCCTGAAAAAAAGAGAGTTCCGTTGATCGCTACCAGGCTACGTGGCAGGACATCCGCATGGTGGCAACAGTTGAAACTGACTCGAGATAGACTCGGAAAATCAAAGGTTGTGACTTGGAGGAAGATGAAGAAGTGTTTGCGGTCCAACTTGCTGCCCCATAATTTTCAACGATTGATGTACCAACACCTACAGAATCTGATGCAGGGTCCGAAGTCGGTTGATGATTATAGAACCGAGTTCTACCAATTAATAACTCGAAATGATATTCAGGAGACAGAGGACCAACTTGTGGCTCGATATGTTGGAGGTTTACGGGTTCAGATCATGGACTCTGTTAATATGTTTGACCCGGTATCCATTTCTGAAGCACACCAACGAGCATTGGTTTTTGAGAAACAAAACCGTCGGGTGGGCGGTTCATCTTCGTCTGCTATTGTTGGAGGAAGTTCTGGGACGGATGGTGTAGTACCCCGTGTTATGCCTAATCAACAGAGGCCAACAGGTACCAATGTTGGACAAATCCCTAGGGGGCCTGGTAGTAGTGGCTTAAAGTGTTTTAATTGTGGAGAGACGGGTCACCGACAATCAGAGTGCAAGAAGGCTGGTAAACGACACTTGTTTGCTGAGCCCGAAGATTGGCAAAATGATGATGTTGGTGAAAATTACGAAGATGCCCCGGTGTATGATGACGGGCCTCAATTCGAAGAAGAAGTTGTAACTGGAGATGTAGGAGTGAATTTGGTGGTGAGACGCTCTTGTTATACACCGAAAGTTGTTGGTGATGACTGGCTCAAACATAACATCTTCCAGTCAACATGTACTATTTTGGGTAAGGTTTGTTCCTTCGTTATTGATTCAGGAAGTTGTGATAACCTGGTATCTGAAGAGGCGGTTCAAAAGTTGGCGTTGAAAACTGAAAATAAATCCAAGCCTTACAAGCTACAATGGCTTAAGAAGGGTGGTGAGGTAACTGTATCTAAACAAGCTCTTGTTCCATTTTCTGTTGGCACTACATATAAAGATGATGTTTGGTGTGATGTGGTTGTGCTGGATGCTTGTCACTTATTGTTGGGTAGACCTTGGGAGTATGATCGTAATATATATCATAACGGGAGATCCAATACTTATAGTTTCATGTTTGGTGGTGTGAAGATAACTTTGGTTCCCAGTAAGCCAAAGGAGCCTGTTGCAAGACCTTCGGGTACTCTGTTAACCCTTACTCAGTTCGAAGAGGAGTTAGAGGCGGAAGGTGGAATTTTTGTGTTGATAGGGAAGGATGTGACTAAGGAGGTTGAAGTTCCTGAGGCTATGGTTCCTTTACATAAGGAATTTGATGATGTTTTCCCTAATGAATTACCTGATGGCCTGCCACCTTTACGTGACATCCAACACCATATTGATTTACAACTAGGAGAACAGTTGCCTAATAGGCCACATTATAGAATGAGTCCTCGGGAGCATGAAGAGTTGCATCGACAGGTGGAGGAATTAATTTCAAAAGGTCATGTTCGGGAAAGCATGAGCCCGTGTGCTGTTCCTGCTTTGTTGACTCCTAAAAAGGATGGTACTTGGCGTACGTGTGTTGATAGTCGTGCCATCAATAAGATCACAGTGAGGTACAGATTTCCAATTCCTCGACTTGATGACTTGCTTGACCAGATCAGTGGTGCCACTATCTTTACCAAACTGGACTTAAAGAGTGGGTACTACCAGATTCGACTTAGACCGGGTGATGAATGGAAAACTGCCTTCAAGACTCGTGAAGGATTGTATGAGTGGTTGGTGATGCCTTTTGGTTTATCAAATGCTCCTAGTACATTCATGCGTGTGATGAACCAATTGTTCAGGCCCTTTATTGGTAAATTTGTAGTCGTCTATTTTGATGACATACTTATTTACAGTGCTACTCCTGGAGAGCACGTCATCCATGTGCGACAGGTCTTGACCTTACTTCGCAGGGATATTTTGTATGCAGCTGTGAAGAAGTGTGTGTTCATGGTCCCAAAAGTCTTGTTCTTGGGTTATGTTGTTTCTGGTGAATGAATATAGGTGGACGAATCTAAGGTGGCAGCCGTCAGACAATGGCCAACTCCAAATACCATCACTGAAGTACGAAGCTTCCATGGTCTTGCTTCTTTCTATAGGAGTGTTATTCCAAACTTCAGTTCCCTTATGGCACCAGTGACTGATTGTATGAAAGGGAAGACCTTTACTTGGACAGAGGCGGCAGAATCGGCTTTCCAACTGGTTAAAGAGAAGCTTACCTCAGCACCGATTCTTGTATTACCAAATTTTCCTCAAGTTTTTGAATTACACACGGATGCTTCAAAGGTTGTAGTTGGAGCAGTTCTAAGTCAAGGGGGACGACCGGTTCCCTATTTCAGTGAGAAGTTGACGGGGCCAAAGCTGCGTTATAGCACTTATGATGTTGAATTCTATGCAATGGTCCAAGCTATAAGGCATTGGCGTCACTACCTGTTTCATAAAGAGTTTGTTTTGTTTACAGATCATGATTCTCTAAGGCACATCCGAAGTCAAGATAAGGTATCCCATAAGCATGGGCGGTGGATGGAATTCTTGGAAAAGTTCACTTTTGTTGTGAAGCACAAGTCTGGAGTGTCGAATCGGGTGGCAGATGCTTTGAGCAGAAGAAGTAATTTGCTAGTTTCCAAGAGGGTTGGTGTGCCAGGGTTGGATGTCATCATGGAGCAGTTGGCTGTTGATCCTTACTTTTCTGTTATTCTGCAGGATATATACAATCTGGGCGGAGGTCTGATTTTCTAGTGCATGACGGTTTCCTTTTCAAAGGGAATCAGTTTTGTGTCCCCGATTCTAGTCTTCGTCTTCAAATCATCAAGGAGTTGCATGGTGAGGGGCATGTCGGGCGTGATCGCACTTTACAGTTGGTGCAATCATCTTACTTTTGGCCTACTATGCGCAAGGAGGTGGATCGATATGTTAAACGGTGCAGAATTTGTCAGGTTTCGAAGGGCACGGCGACCAATGCTGGACTCTATTTGCCTTTACCTGTTCCGTCTAAACCTTGGGTGGATATAAGCATGGATTTTGTGTTGGGGTTACCATGGACTCAACGGGTCAATGATTCAGTCTTTGTGGTTGTTGATCGTTTTTCCAAGATGGTGCACTTTATCCCTTGTAAAAAGACGACGGATGCAGTTAATGTGGCTCAATTATTCTTTCGAGACATATACCGTTTGCCTGGCTTGCCATCTTCTATTGTTTCTGATCGAGACACTAGGTTTTTGAGTCATTTTTGGCGTAGCTTGTGGAAAATGGTGAACACTCAGCTTAACTTTAGTAGTGCTTATCATCCTCACACAGATGGGCAAACAGAAGTTGTCAATCGGTCCCTTGGTAATATTTTGCGGTGTTTGGTGGGTGATCAGGTGAAGGGCTGGGATCAGAAACTATGTCAAGCTGAGTTTGCTCATAATCATGCAGTGAACCGAAGTATTGGATTTAGTCCATTTCAAGTGGTCTATTCTGCTCAACCTCGGGGACCACTTGATTTGATGTCGCTTCCTATTTCTGGTGTTGTTCCAAAGAAAGTGAAGGATTTTGTTGAAGGTTTACATGATGTTCATAAGATTGTTCATGAAAACTTGATTCGAGCCAAATCCAAGTACAAGCAAGATGCAGATAAAAAACGTAGGCAAGTTGATTTTTGAGGAGGGTGACTTTGTTTGGGCTATTTTGACTAAGGATCGTTTTTTCAGTTGGTGAGTACAACAAGCTATCAGCCAAAAAGATTGGACCCGTGGAGATTGTGCAGAAGATCAATTCCACTACTTATCGTTTGAAGCTGCCAAGTCACATTCGATGCTCTGATGTTTTCAATGTGAAACATTTACTTCCTTTTCATGGGGATTCTTCTGATGATGATCCTGTTACACATTCGAGGTCGTATTTTGTCTACCCAGGAGGGGATGATGCAGGCCCTAGTGTGGAGGATCGGGCACTTGCGTTCCTAGAGGCCCACGATCGTGTGACTAAAGGGGCTTCACGGAAACGGCCATAACTTTGGCTACGGATCTCCGGTTTGGGCCTACGACCAGTCAAATCGAAGCTTGAAGCAAGGAGCACGTCTAGATAAGTCGCGTTTGGTAACCAAAATCTCTTGTTGGGAGAGCGTCTAGTACGGGTACTACTCATCACATTATGACCTTAATAAAACAAATTTGCTTTAAGGTAATTCAGTACTTCAGGATGTCAATTTAAAAGACAACTGTGTACTTACAATTTTCCCATTACTTTCATATTGTGACAGTTCCTAGGGAAAACTTTATGATTCCTTAGTTTATCTAGACGTCTAGATAAGTCTACGGATCTCCGGTTTGTGTTTGGCCCATGTCTCTTTAGGGTTTCTTTTAAAATTTTGCTTCTTATTTAAGTCTTTCTGATGTAATCTGGATGGTCATTGATCAGTTTAAAGAACTTTCATTTTTCTCTCAAAATCTCGTGTGTGTTTACCGAATTTTGAAGGCAATCCCACGGTATTCATAAAATCAACGTGGTTCGGGCAAGATTAACCTGGGTATTCTTCTAGAATCAACAGTTTTGATCTTTGGTCATTTGTTCGATGCATCAGCCGACCATAGTGTGCTCCCACAGTTCTTGTTCCAACTTTTGAACTTTGCCCCTTGGGCAGTTTTCTTCCAGCATTAACTCTTTTAGGTTCTCCCAACCTATTGAGTTACCCACTGATATGGTCAGTGACTTAACATGGCTGTTCCACCATGTCAGGGCTCTGTCGGAGAAGGTGCATGCATCAAACTTTACTTTGCTCCCTTCTGAGCACGAACAGATTTCGAAGACCGAATCTGTTTTCTCAAACCATCGCATCAGATCGATGACTCCACTATTTCCATTAAAGTAATTGGGTTTGTAGTTCATGAATTCCTTGTACGAACACTCCCTTGGGTGTCCGTGAGAATCTCCGGGGTTGGCTAAGTGGGTACCGCTAACAGATCCGAAGGTAGCACTTTCGCCGAAGTGAGCTAGAGCAGTTTCCACTGCGGCTGATATAGCTGCTTGGAGAGCAGTAGGATCGAATTATGGCATGGGAGTTGGAGTTATCGGAGTAGTGCGTCTGTTTGATCTGTGAGGAGGCATATTTGCTAAAAGAATACAAAGATGAGATGGAATAAGTCTATAGCAGTGGATATAAGCCGAAAGCTGAAAGACGAGGTTATCCTAGTTCTGAATGTATCTAGTTTTGGAAACAATTCATAAAGGAAGTCTATACAAAATAAACTTTATGAATTAGAAATGGCTATCCTCGAATGAATATTTGTGACCTGAATAACTGTTATCAGTTGCATGTAGAGAAAATAATCCTAACACATAGGGTGAGCAGTGTTTCCACTAACTCATTAAGTTAAACAAGATTATTATCTATTAGTGTGACGCATAAGACGTTTTGGTTACTTCGGCTGACCCTTCTTTGAAAACTTCTCATGAACCTGCTCTTGTTCCTCCTTGACTCTTCTGTTGACTGCTATGAGGAAGTGGTTACATCTATCTGGGTTTGTCGTGCGAGAATGGAAGTGTCTAGAGAATCTATGAGATTTAAGTGAGACATTATGGGGTGATACTTACAGAGTCCTCCTATAATTGCACAATATATACAAATTGTATATAATATAAGATTAAATAGACCTTCGAATAAGTGATCCTACTCGAAAACCACAACCAAACAAGGAACAGGTAGTGAAGCGTAGATCACAAATTCTAAGTCTATAGAATCTCAATTATATAAAACCTTGGAAGTATACATTGCAAGATTATAGACCTATCCGTAAGGGTCTTTTAAGTTATCACATAAGTTGTTTATATAGTGCGTAAAATACTCTTATATTATTTTAATGTAATGTACTTGGTATATAAAACCTTGGAAGTATACATTGCAAGATCTAGAATTCCCTTGAATAGAGTTAAGTAAGTTTTAAGACTGTTGCAACACCACATCACTCCCAGACACATGTCGGTCACATCTCGAATGAATATAGTTGATCAGGCTATATTGATCCTAGATATGATTACATAACTGTCCAGGTTTGACCGCAATGTTCAACCTTTAAGTGCTTTTGTTCTGTTCTTCTTGTGATACTTGTTCTAGTATGTATATATGTATAAGTACGTATGTATACTTTTATAAGGTATCGTTATATATTTAAAATATATTATTATGCAGAGCACTTCGGCCCTATTGTATTTATAGTTGTATATCTTTTATCGGTTGATATACTTAGTTCACTATAAACAATGCTCAGATACCAATCTGTCACACCCCAAAACCAGAACGGCGGAAACGTTCGGGGGTGGAGAACGTCATGTATAGTATCATAAGACATGCATCATAGTAATCAAAGTAATAAACAACCATTTCATTAGAAAGAAAGTGTTTACAAAGTATGTGATTCACATAACATAGACTACAAAGTAAATAACAAAAAGACATGAAGCTATTATGCTCCATCTTCTGAATCCCAGTGTGCGTACCTGCCTACCGGTCTCCTGAGAATACAAGTTATTTTGAAATAGTAGATCAGCATTTAAGCTGGAGAGTTCATAAGATTTTAGTGATGTAAGTAAGTTGTAAGAAAGTTATAGTAAGTTGTAAGTTCTGTTTAGAAAATTTAGCCTGTTCCTCCAGAAAATCCTATATTTCCTGCTTTGATGAAAGATAAGTAAAAATGACTCTAGAATCCTTTCTATGAGTACTAAATGGATACAAGTTATATAAAACCCAGAGTAAACACACAATCGGTTGTGTGTATCTACCCTAAGCCCACAACCAAACAAGGAACAGGAAATGAGGCAGAAGGCACACATCCCATTGTTTGTTAGATCATCGTTGTATATAACCGTGGTGTATTCACTTGGTACTCACGGAGTTAACTGTAATAGTTCATTTATATTTTATGAAAAGATTCTTTAAGAAAACCCTTATTTCTTTTAGTAAAAATGGTACCCACAATGGTTCCTTCTATAATCACTTAGTTTATACTAGCTATACATAATCTAATATCGAACAGATAGTTAATTGCGTAAATCTGCCCTAAGCCCACAACCAAACAAGGAACAGGAAATGAGGCGGAAAGCACACATCTAACTACCTATCGGGTATTAATTATATATAAACCTGATGTATAAACTAAGGCATTATAGGATTAACCACCTAAGGTCCTTTAAGTTATACTGGTTTAATAAAATGGATTAAACCCTTACTGGTAAGTTTCTAGATTTGTATACCAAATGTTCTATTTGAAAAGTATGTTTTGCACTAGAAAACGGTGCATTGAATTAGTGTCCTATGACCTGAGACATACCTGGTACCCCTTATGATTACTTGGTGTATACGGAACATTAATATAGCTAAGATCGAATAGATAGTAGGCTGGGTGAATCTACTCTAAGCCCACAACCAAACAAGGAACATGAAATGAAGCGAAAAGCACACATCCTACTAACTATCGGATCCAATTAATATATATTCCTGATGTATAAACTAAGGAATCATAAAGTTAGCATTATAGGCCCATTTCTACTGAATGTACTAGACTCGACTGTTCTATTTGTCGTTTGAAAAGACTTAAGTTTTCCCTAGGTTATAACTATCTTAAATTGACATCCTGAAGTACTGTCACAAAATTAGTGAAAGTAATGGGAAAATTGTAAGTACACAGTTGTCTTTTAAATTGACATCCTGAAGTACTGAATTACCTTAAAGCAAATTTGTTTTATTAAGGTCATAATGTGATGAGTAGTACCCGTACTAGACGCTCTCCCAACAAGAGATTTTGGTTACCAAACGCGACTTCAGCAAACAGATTCCCGAGCCGTGAAGTAGTCTCACATTAAAGTTATCTGATCATGTATACCCAATTTACTATCACCTTTTGTTTAGAGCAATGAGTTAGTGATTATTGGTATACTTAGATCCGGTTTTGTTCTTCTGCTATAGCATTTAGTATGTTCTTTCTGTTATCGTGTATCGTATGTTCCCCCCTGTTTCCCTTTATAGTATGTTCTCTATGTTATCGTGTATTGTATCTACCTCCCTGATTCTCGTTATAGTATGTTCTAGTATCTAGTATGAACTGAACCCCTAAACTATACCTATTATAGTTTACTAGTATGTTTCCTTTGAACTGTTACTGAAAAGACTCATTTATCTACTAAGTTATGATTGTACTTTAAAAATGGAGTTTTATAAAATATAAAGTAACATAGCTTAAAAAGAGTTTTTGAAATGTTTTGATCACTAATAAAAACATAAGCAATCCTTTGAAAGATGTTTATAACAAACATTTACACAATTATCATTGTGTTCAACTTGTATTCCCCCCCCCCCTTAAAAGCATTTAAAACAGTTTAAAAGAATGATTATAGGGGTATGAACTCACCTTATGTGGGTCATTCAAATGAATATGCGCGTAAGGATGACAAGTTCCACGAATGAAGTCCCAAGACACAAATGAGTCCTCAATGACATATAATGGCATATATTTGCATGAATAGAGTGTTTAGAAGCAACAACATGCAGGGAAACACCTTTAGAGACTAGGAAAGACTTGGACCAAGTGTTAGAATCACATGTGATTCATCTAAGGGGAGTGTACGACCACTAAATGGAGTGTGCGGCCATGGGTGTACGGCCATGGAGTGTACGGCCATACACTCATGGTAACAAGTGCACAAAAGTTTGATTGAATGATAGGGGTGTTTTGAGGGGTGTATGGCCACACATGGGTGTACGGCCGTACACACCTTTTGATCTTGAGTTTTGGTCGTTTTTAGGGTGTTAATCAAGTGTTACTAACATGTATTAAGCATATCGAAGAAGTACTTACGATTTGGAGGCTCAAGAGGGCTCACAATCACTAAGAACAAGTGTGTGTTCTTGGTGAAGTGGATGAAGATTTGAAGATCTACCCAAAAGATGATTTGCATGGATGAAATCAAAGGGTGTTACTAGGTTAAGAAGAATAACAACTAATCAAAACGGAAGAAAGGCTTACATTCTTGAAGATCGGGGTGAAAAGCTTGATGATAGTTGAGAGAAAACTCATGTTCTTCACTTGGAAACTGAAGAAATGACTTAGGAATTAAGGAATATCACACTTATGGAGGGGGTGTACGGCCAACATGGGTGTATGGTCGTACACTCATGTGTACGGTCGTACACTCATGTGTACGGTCGTACACTCCCTCAAATGGAGTGTTCAGCTCGATTTCAATGCGAAGAACTTATGCAACTCAATCCTATACTCAATGATTGAATGTACTGAGCTTAGAACCCTTAAACAGACTCTAAACAATGCTAACTGATTGCAGAAACGGGTCTGACACTCGGTTGGATTAAATGGCTGAACTTACAAGGCAAAGATTTTCGGGTTGTCACACAACAGCATGTGGCTGTATCGGGTCCGTATCAACCCTGAGTCCATATACATAAGCATACATACATACATTCCGTAACGACTCTATATAACAGCTTATAGTTGTGTCGGGTGTATATCAACCCATGTGTCTGTATCAACCCACATACATAAGCATACATACATGTAAGCGCGAGTCACAAAGATTATAAGTGCATGCAGACATATCAATCAATATCACAAAGACAACCATCATCCTACAAACATAATCCAATAAGCTAGCATTGTTGTCATCAACCCACAAGTAGCGTGAAGAGACTCACCTAAACTATTCAATAGAAGTCCAACATCTACCTAAACAACAAAACATCAAACCCAAGCTTCCTAGGCCAAACCGAAACAAATACTTAGCCAAATGATCAATTCTACTTAAGTTTGACCAAAAGTCAAACTGTTCAAAGAGTCAACGGTGAAAGTCAAAGTCAAAATGTCAAAGGAGGTCAATGCGGACTAACCGCATACGTCCTGCGTACTCGGTCACTACGTTGGGCGTAATCGTGACTCACCCAAACCCCCGGTTCTGACCCAACAGACGCAACATACCTCTTGGTATGCCCAACGTACTCCACCTGGGTCCAAATCTTCTCATTAAGTGCTTATTCCTTAAAGACCATTAATTCCAAATTAAGATCTAGAACCAAAACATGGTTCTAAGTCATAAAGTTTCCACCTTTATGATTTTTTTGTGGATAGAAGAGGTCCAAAACCTAAAACCATAACTTCATTACCCATTAAGACAATAGAACACTTCCATGGAACGGATAGAAAGGACCAAGATCACATTTTTATGGCTCCGAATTGCTCCATAGTGGATAAAGTTTCCAACTTTATCAATTAGAATAGTCCAAACAACCAAGATCTAGTATTTTAAGTTCCAAAGGGACTAAAAGTGCATCTTTCACTCCCAATCCATTAAGTCCAAGTTCCCAACCTTCATATCTGAATCAATATGATGTTTAGATGGATAATGTTTCCAACTTTATCCATAACAAGGTCACAAACTTTCAAGATCTAAACATTATGCACTAAAGTGACCAAGAAGATCATAACATCCAAAACTAGCTAGATCTACCAAATACATCATCAAGATTCAAGCTTTATACCTCCAAAAGAAAGATCAAGGTGAAGAAGGTCTTGATCTACAAGCTCTAATGCCACCAACACTTCTCCAATTAGCTTCTTCTTCTCCAAGATGCACCAAGAACACTAAATAGCACTAAAATACTCAAGGATCCCACAAATGGGGATAGGGTATTGAAACTATGGTTAGAGAGGATGGAGGCAGAAAGAAATAAGGGTTTGTGGGAAGTTACGGAGCTTAAATATGGCTGAAAACCCCAAAATTAGGGTTTGGGTTCTGATCTCATACGCCTGGTATGCCCAATGTACTCCTGGTACAGCGTACCATGTTGAAATTCAGAAGCAGCCACTGCCTAGTATGCCCAGCGTACAAGGCTTAACCCAAAACCTTCATCACTTCTACCGTTCATAACTTCTTCGTTTCAACTTTGTTTTTGGCATTCTTTATACGTACAGAAAGGTATTGACGATTCCCACAACCCTACCTAATTATTTTTTTACTTAAAACACATCGAAACAAAATCCTCAATTCAGAAAATAAGTCTAAAACATCACTTTTCCCATTTTCCACATTGATTCCAAGACACAAACCAAGGCTTTGATCACTTATCCAACATTATCATCACCCACTAAGCTCTAAACCCCATTCCCTTGAGGCCCAAGGCCTTTAACCGATCCATTTATTGTCTACAATTTCGGAATAAGAAACTTCTTGAAACAGGATGTTACAACTTTCCCCCACTTAAACTGGATTTCATCCTCGAAATCCGTCTTAGTTAGGCTCTCTGAAAACAACGCCAACATATTCCATAAGCTTCTTCTAACCGCTTCGAAATCAATGCATCTTATAAATAAAACTCGAAAGACCACTTGGAAACCCATAACTGCCAAAAAACGACCCAAAAACTTGAAAATACTCAACCGCAACAACTATCTTTCTTTCCATAACTAAAAACCCAACTTCCAGTGAGAACCAATCAATCTGGAAACTCCCAAAACCACAACCACAAACCACTTCCATCAATATACTTCCCAAAACCGAGAGCCCATCAGTGTACCCTTCAGAAACCGTACCCTAAGTCTGATGATCATTCATTCGTCGTACCTACCCCTAGTATCCTGAGTAGGAACACCACTAAATCATGTACAAATAAATACTGAAAACATGTCGATTGTGAATTTCAACCAACCCAAATCCAAAAGTTCTGCCTAAAAACCATACATATACACTTGACTTCCTGACAAGCCATCACCTACCCACAGCTCCCATGAGCATAATGATGGTCAATACAAGAATCTCGCGTTTCATCCAAGTCCCTCATTAGCTCAGGTGTACATCCGCCTGAAACTCGAAACAACGAAATTCATGACTTTAAATTTCAAAACTGATACCCAACGTCGGTAACCAAACTCCTAATGAATAGCCAGAAAGCTAACGAGATTCATAATGCAAGCATTCAACAAGAGACTTTTAATGTACAATTAATACTCCCAACAATCTTTTATTATCCATACGATCCAAACCAACTGGTCATTGAGTCTGTCGACTCCCAACAATGCACTAACACCCAAACATGCCAACAAGACTAACGATCCGAGACCTAAGAGTCTCAATGAAAGGACTATCGGGTTCCACCTATATGAATCATACATCCACTGGTCCACGATACATCATGACACCCTCTAAATACTAGAACCATAAGCTCACGGTATTACACTGACCAGCACCAACTTGCAGGAACCCAATCAATAACCCCTTCAATGATAACTAAACACAACACATGCCATAACCTATTATCAAACACAATTCCTTTCACTGAACATGTTGTTATCAATGCAAAATCAGACGAAAACATGGTCGCACACAACTAGACAATAGATAGGTGGTCGTACTCTTGTTCCAATTCAAACGAAATGAACCAAATAAGAACCATGTCAATAATCCGAATCAAGTGCTTTCATGCCATCACTCACAGTCCATATACACTACCTCGTGACCATAATCGAGGAACTACTACAATGTACACCCCAAGGGGAGATACATAACCAACCTTAGATCTACTACATTCCTTCTTCCTGAAAACCATACCCAAAGGGTGAGGTAACAACAAATCTAACGAAATGACAAACCTCAATCATTTTCAGAAACATCCTTATGAATGACCGATACAAGATCCCACATATCGATTGAAACTGAACATATCCCACTAATATGTAACTAGCTTGATAAAACACCCAAAATTATCCAGATTTGTTGTCAAAACCCGGCTCAGATCAATATGAATACCAACCCTGACATGCCCTAAAATTGGATCCTAAGTTGATCTAGTGTTACACCTGAAAAACTAAGGACACCGCCCCGACACCCGAACTCCCAATAATCAAGGAGAACCGCTAAACCCGGGCCAACTATGAACAATACTTTTATAACCAACATTTGAGGGTACCCTACCCAAGAACCAAAAGGAAAAATGTACACATTTTGACGATAGGTTGATGCATCCCTTGAACTTCCTGTGATACAGCTCAAAACTTTTGAAAAACGTCAGCCCTTGACGATGAACAAAATGGCCCACGATTGAGAATGCATTGAAAACTAATCCACTGATCCAATACACTACTAAACAAAGCGCATAAGGAACTACTCATACCAAACTCTGAAGTTGAATGAAACCTCATTAACTACTCATCCTAGACTATAGATAGAAATCTTTAAAATGAGCTACCAAATCCCATAACAATAGATACTTAATTTGAGTGACCCAACCACCTCATAACCTAATCATCGGCGATCTCGAAAGAACCACTGGATACAACAAGCTCCTTGTCCAACGACCTTCTGCCGTGAAGATAAATCAGTCATTCCTGAGCACATGTATCTGATGGCACCTTGCCTTGTACCCCGTTTCACTAAATCTTGGACAAAAGTCTCACATACCCGAACGACAGATATATGTGACATATTTCTCTTAAACCATAAAATCTAATAAATCGATGATCCTCCAATTAGAATACCCAGTCCCCCCCCCCCCTTTGGGTTCGAACTACCACCAACTGACATTGCAACAGACCAAAACTCAACCGGCTAAACCCGATACATAGCACCCCTAACCCTAGGGATGTATAAAACAACACAAGATCATCTTCCAGATAACGACAATGCCAAATCAAAGAGATTTCGAATCTCAGATGGGGATCTCGAAAACTTCCCAATCATAACCTCCTATAACCTCAAGAATCCCACGGAGATGCACAAGCAACAACTTTGACAGTCTCTTAATAGAACTGATTTTCTGTCTAGAAACAAATGAGCTACCACACAAGTCGTGTACAAAAGTTGTCATTCCCGATTCACTTCCCTGATCACTTGAAATAATCAACTAGAACTTGAACTAATTATATTCAAGGAAGCAGACCCTTGATCTCAACTCAAGGAAAACCTACCACAAGAATCCTCTTGTGCATTACCATATTCCCATACTTTGAAAATCACATGTCTTCTCTCTCTTTCCTTCGAACACGGAAAGCTGGAAGAACGTAACCCGGTCGTAGATAGTGACATCCCAATCCATCTACCAATCACTCAGCTTCCGGTTTCCATCCTTAGGGATGTCAAAAACTTCCTTGGGACCTCGCCCCCGTGGAACCCCGATTCCGTACGAGATTAATTTTTTAAAACATTTAGGGGTGGGGCGGGAGTGATTTTAAACCCCGTTTTATTTACGGGACCGGGGGCGGGAGTGGGTATTTTCGTCTCCTACTCCTGCAGGGGCGCCGTTTGTATATTTATATTATATATATATATATATATATATATATATATATATATATATATATATATAGACAATAACAATACATTATCTAATTTTAGGGTTCCTTGACTTTCTTCCACCTCCTAACATACGACGATACGATAGTGAATTGGTCGTATATTTTTTGACATGTCGTACTTTTTTTGTAATGTTGTGTTTGTCGTATTTTATAATTGTATGTTTGTTGGATTTGTCGTTTTTTGATGTTGTATTTTAATTTTTTAGTTGTTTAAGAACAAGATTTTAAGCTTTTAAAGTTATGAAAAATAGTTTTTTTAGCCCACAATATTACATTTTTTTTTAACAAAAAAAGTCAATTTTAAGCATATAAAACGGGGGAACGGGGGTGGGATCGGGGGTGATGAAGGTATTCTGAGGCGGGATCGAGGGCTATGTAAACGGGGGATTCGGGGGCGGAGGTGGGGGCAGTGTTTTCCGCTCTCGTTTGGTCTCGTTGACATCCCCACCCATCCTTGAGCCAACCTTCACAATCGCTTCCTTATTAAGTGACGCGGGCCCTAGTCTGGAGGATCGGGTCCTTATGTTCCTAGAGGCCCATGATCGAGTGATTAAAGGGGCTTCACGTAAATGGCCGTAACTTTGGCTACATGACTCCGTCTTGGGCCTACGACCAGTCAAAACGATGCTTGGAACAAGGAGAACGTCAAGATAAGTGCTCGAAGGGGACTTACCCATTTTTTAGTCCAAAAATCGCTTTCTAAATGGAGTTATAGACAATTTTGTGGTTTTTTCATTATTTTTGGGTTTTGTTTTTTGGTTTGTGTTTTGGCCCAAAGTTGTTCTGAGGCCCATTTTTAAAATTTTCTCCTTATTTATGTGTAACTGATGTAATTTGGATGATCATTGATCATTTTACAAACTTTCAGTTTTCTCCCAAAATTTTGTGTGTGTTAGTGTTGGATTTTTATTAAAAAATTAGTTTGAAAAACATAAAATTTAAGCAACGGAAGACTTGATAATTTGAATAACATAAAACAAGTTTATAACCCACCAAGTATCTTCTTGCAAAGTTTGGAAAGAAAACAAGAACCAAAGAAGAAGGTGGAGAAAAATTACGACCTTTGTAGTTCTTTAGATCCTATTGGGAGGCTTGGAAGTTAATGGAGAATGATGAACTTTAGAGACACCAACAATATATAAGCTTGACGTAGAATGCTAGTTCTTTTGTATAAAACTCTTAAGATTCTTAAGCTTTATGTTCTTATCAAAATAAGAACATAAAGAGAGTAGGATGAAGAGAACAAATTTTGAATTTTTGCATGGCTTAACACAAGAGAATGAAATCCTCACTTCATATAGAAAATCTTTTGTCCATAAGTTCTTAACACTATAAGAACCCATGCCCCTAAATCCTATGCCATCCCTATGATTCAAGCCATGCCTTTCTTTTGAATAAATTAATCAAAAGACCATCACTCATTATTTTAATCATATTGTCCATGCTTGTCTTTTTTTAGAGGAGTGTTCTTTTCATTAAACAAATGAAGAGCCCATACTCTCTTTTGTCTAGCCATATTTCGAAATTATAAAGGAAAAAGAAGACAAAATCCTTTTATATTTTAAAACCAAGTTTATAAAATATAAACTTTAACTTTTTGTTAAAAGACGAAATAATTTATCTAGTCCAAAATGTTGTGCATGACTTATTAATTAATACAGTATGAAAAGCAATTAGATTTGTAGGACAACAAGGATTATGTTCTTGATGAATAGTGGAGTTGATGCATGGAGTGGGCTAGTGGTTATGGAGCTTGAGGAAGATGCACTTTCATTGGATATTTTGAACACTTTTAAGGCCAAGAACACTTGCAGAACATCATCCTTTCATCTCTAAATTTTGCTACATGTTTAGAAGAAAATGGTGAATTTTCGAGCATGCGGAGATTATTGATCGGGCGAGTACGTGAGCTATGGATGATTTCGGGGAAGCAAAATTAGGCTTAAATTGATGAAAACATGAAGGATATTGGGCTATAAGCTTAGTGGACTTGTTCTGGACTAGTGGGCTAAGTCATTAGAAGCTCAAATCACAAAAGAACCCAATTCAACACGCTGGCTACCCGCGCAAAAGCATGCGGGTCGCGCAAGGCCCTGCATGGGCATTTCCGGGAATTCTTGTTTTGAGCCATATACGGAACGTTCGTGTGCCACTTTTCTACACTTCTTTACATCAGATTTTGGTGCATTTTCTCTAGAGATTTTGAAGACTTTGAACGCCAACAACACTTGAAGAACATCATCTTTTCATCTCTAAATTTTGCTACATGTTTGGTACATTTTATATTAGTCTTAGTTTCTTGAGTTTAGCCATGCTAGGCTAAAGTATTATTGGTTGACTTTGGTGAAATCCTTTGAATGTTTGTTGAATGTTTAAGACTCCATGAACTTGTTCTTGAATCTTTATGAGAATGATTTGTGTTTTAACATCTTATTACCACTTCTCTGTTTTTATTCATATGTTTAAATATGCTTGTCGTGATTAGTTGGCTAATTTCTTGATTAAGTAAAGGATCCTCAATTAGCATGCAACAAATGATTCTTATTTTGGTTGTAGTTCACATAATCATAAAAACATTTTCTCCAACATGGAAGTGAAAGCATTTGATTCCTCTTGGATTTGGTGACTTTTTGATTCTTAATGCTAGTTGACTTTCACTAATTACGTGCTTAATGGAAATTGCGACTTTAACTATGGAAATTGTTATGAGCTTCTCCAACCATTATAACAACTAAGAAAAGTCTAGATAATCTCAAGCTTATTGGATTACTATAGCCAAATTAAAGATTTAAAACAAGTATTGCACCGTTGGATTCTAATGATATGTTCATCAAATGTACAAGTTAGGAAACCTTAAGTCAACCATCTTTCTCTTATTAATTTTACATCAAACCCTTGTTTTTGTTGAAATTGTCTATTTAAATCTTAGTTTAATTCTAGTTTATTTCACGTATTTCAAAATACCAAAACCCCCATTTTTACTTTTATCGTCATTTTACAAGTATCTTTACAAAAATATTTTCATAGAGCTATAAAATTTAAGCAATCTTCACGGATTCGACCCCTTTACTACTATAAACTATTCTATTGAACAAGATTTAGGTTTATTTAATTTGTTGGCCTCGACAACGACCAAATTTTGGCGTCGTTTCAAGCCATGCCTTTCTTTTGAATAAATTAATCAAAAGACCATCACTCCTTATATTAATCATATTGGCCATGCTTGTCTTTTTTTAGAGGAGTGTTCTTTTCATTAAAGAAATAAAGAGCCCATACTCTCTTTTGTCTAGCCATATTTCGAAATTATAAAGGCAAAAAAAGACAAAATTCTTTTATATTTTATAAACCAAGTTTATAAAATATAAACTCTAACTTTTTGGTAAAAGAAAAAATAATTTATCTAGTCCAAAATGTTGTGGATGACTTATTAATTCATACCAGATGAATTACATGATGTTACTTGCTAATGAAATATTATTATCTCGTAGAAATAAATAATTTCCAATTTGATTATAATAGTTTACAGTATATTTATTAAAACCAATTTCTAATATATAATCATTTATATCAACTTTTTGTTAGTGTGACCCATTAGTGTCATATGTTAATTTGCAATATCACTTTAATATGATTCTTGAGCATACTAGATCTTTCAATCTCCCACTTGTGCAAGATTCATATTAGACTAATATAGACAGTAGTGAACGTCTAACTACATTTCACTGCCCTCGATAGTTTCGTTTTATTTACTTCTTTTTATAGTTTTTATTAGTGTATTTCATTCATAACGTAGCTAATCCACATGCGTATTTTCCTTCTTGTTATTTTATGACTATTTTTGGTACTTTCTAGTTTCGTGAGTTTTATTGCAGATTTCAAGGAGACCATCATAGCGGGAATGTTATGGAAGAATGGAAAGCAATTAGATATGGAGGACAACAAGGATTATGGGCTTGATGACCAGTGGAGTTGATGTATAGAGTGGGCTAGTGGTTTTGGAGCTTGAGGAAGATGCACTTTCTCTGGATATTTTGAAGACTTTGAAGGCCAAGAACACTTGAAGAACATCATCTTTTCATCTCTAAATTTTTCTACATGTTTGGTACATTTTACTTTAGTTTTAGTTACTTGAGTTTAGCCATGCTAGGCTAAACTAATCTTGGTTGACTTTGGTGAAATCCTTTAAATGTTTGTTGAATGTTTAAGACTCCATAAACTTGTTCTTGAACATTTATGAGAATGTTTTGTGTTTTAACATCTTATTACTACTTTTATGTTTTTATTCATGAGTTCAAATGTGTTTGTCATGATTAGTTGGCTAATTTCTTGATTAACTAAAGGATCCTCAAATTAGCAAGATACAAATGATTTTTATGTTGGTTGTACTTCACACAATCATAAAAACATTTTCTCCAACATGGAAGTGAAATCATTTGATTCCTCTTGGATTTGGCGACTTTTTGGTTCTTAATGCTAGTTGACTTTCACTAATTACGTGGTTAATGGAAATTGTGACTTTGACTAAGGAAATTGTTATGAGCTTCTCTAACCATTTTAACAACTAAGAAAAGTCTAGGTAATCTCAAGCTTCTTGGATTACTATAGCCAAATTAAAGATTTAAAACAAGTATTGCACCATTGGATTCTAATGATATGTTCATCAAATGTACAAGTGAGGAAACTTTAAGTCAACCATCTTTATCTGATTAATTTTAGATCAAACCCTTGTTTTTGTTGAAATTGGCTATTTAAATATTATTTTAATTCTAGTTTATTTCAAGTATTTCAAAAGACCAAAACCCCCATTTTTAATTTTATCTTCATTTTACAAGTATTTTTACAAATAGATTTTCATAGAGTTATAAAATTGAACCAATCTCCACGGATTCAACCCTTTTACTATTATACACTATTTTAGTGTACAAGACATAGGGTTATTTATTTTGTTGGCGTCGACAACCATTGGCGCCATTTCAAGCCATTCCTTTCTTTTGAATAAATTAATCAAAAGACCATCACTCCTTATTTTAATCATATTGTCCATGCTTGTATTTTTTTAGAGGAGTGTTCTTTTCATTAAAAAAATGAAGAGCCCATACTCTCTTTTGTCTAGCCATATTTCGAAATTATAAAGGCAAAAGAAGACAAAATCCTTTTATATTTTATAAACCAAGTTTATAAAATATAAACTTTAACTTTTTCGTAAAAGATAAAATAAATTATCTACTCCAAAAGTTTGTGCATGTCTTATTAATTCATACGATATGAATTACACGATGTTACTTGCTAATGAAAAAGTATTATTTCGTAGAAATAAGTAATTTCCAATTTGATTATAAGAGTTTACTGAATATTTATTAAAACCAATTTCTAATATATAATCAATTATATCAACTTGTTGTTACTGTTACCCATTAGTATCGTATGTTAATTAACAATATCACTATAATATGATTCTTGAGCATACTAGCTCTTTCAATCTCCTATTTGTAAGATAGACAGTGGTGAACGTCTGACTACATTTCACTGTCCCTGATAGTTTCATTTTATTTACTTCTTTTTATAGTTTTTTTTGTGTTTTTCATTCATAACTTAGCTAATCCTCATGCATATTTTCCTTTTTGTTATTTTCTGACTATTTTAGGTACTTTCTAGTTTCGTGAGCTTTATTGCAGATTTCAAGGAGACTAGCAGAGCGAGAATGTTCAGTACGTATGGAAAGCAGTTATATTTGAAGGACAACAAGGATTATGGGATTAATGACTAGTGGAGTTGATGGAAGGAGTGGGCTAGTGGTTATGGAGCTTGAGTAAGATGCACTATCATTGGAGATTTTGAACACTTTGAAGGCCAAGAACACTTGAAGAACATCATCTTTTCATCTTTAAATTTTGCTACATGTTTGGTGCATTTTACTTTAGTTTTTGTTTCTTGACTTTAGCCATGCTAGGATAAACTAATCTTGGTTGACTTTGGTTAAATCCTTTGAATGTGTGTTGAATTTTTAAGACTCCATGAACTTGTTCTTGAATCTTTATGAGAATGTTTTGTGTTTTAAATCTTATTACTACTTCTATGTTTTTATTCATGAGTTTAGATGTGTTTGTCATGATTAGTTGGCTAATTTCTTGATTAAGTAAAGGATCCTCAATTTAGCAAGAGGGCCCCACAGATATCGCTTTTTCCCATTTAGGGCAAAAGAAATGGATAAACTTCGACTCTTTTGCTTGTACTATTTACTCATCAAATCACACACAACAATACGTTTAGTAACATCAAATTACTAATGCGTTTACGTATTATCAATGCACAAATGATTCGTAAACAACAACTCACATGTCTCCGTTGCAAGAATATAATATATTACCGTCTCAAAATTACTCGTGATAAAATCCATGAAGTAAATCTCTGAGTGTGTGTTAATCCAATACTCAAATCTCTATTTCAGAAGTACTCGTGAATGTTGCAGCAAACCATTGCTATGTCTAAACCCTTAGACAATCTACAATCCAATTCACGATAGTCTTAACTCACTACTTACTTCAAAAGTATGATCGATTGTGGATGCTTTGAATAATCAAATTATTCGGGAAGTAAAACATGTGAAGTGAAACACAATAATAACCTAATTAATTATGGTCTCAAAACTATTAATTATAAATAAAACACTTATTATTTAATCACCATATTAATTAGACTTTATTAATTGTATAATGTTTCGATTAATCAACTAACCACTTGAATTAAACATTAGTCATGCCATGTTATAAACATGTGTACTATGTTTCTCTATGGTCCTTCCTTTGTGAACAGACCAATTGGACATAATTCTAATGAAACTCATGTCACAATTCCAAATCCATATTACAAGTGTAAGAATTTTCAAAATTCTTGTCACCACTAAATGTGTTAGAATCTAACCTTTCATGCAATGATCCTTTTGTGATGACGTGGCCTAGAAGTCATAAAGACTTTGCCAACAATGTCACAAAATGCTCCAATGAAACTTTGTGACTTCAAAAAATTTCATGGTAATGAAGTATCAAATTCAAGGTAACTCCTTGAACACCTTCTTTTCATTAAGGTTTCTAACTCACATTCAGATTCTAATCACCAACTCCGATTATGGAAACTTTTCCATATTTCCATGAGACAATTAATTCTGATCAAGATTTATCCTAATCTAAAAACATGTTAGTATGGTCCGTTCAAATGTTATACTTCCAACTGTCCATAAGCAACTAATCTTCAGCGAACCTCAGATTATCCTTTAACAGTTGTTCAACAACTCTAGTCACATCCAGTTCCAGTCCTTTTCTATTCTTAGTTCCCTAGGCATTTGGAAAAATTAGAACAAGCGAATACTACAACATATGTGATCAATCCTATATCTGAAGCATATGAGATTCGATACATATTGTCTTACATAAAGACATGGTACTTAATCAGTTTCTTCTATAATATTTCCATATATAGAATTTCATATGTTGAATCACTTCAACATGATATTCATATATGTTCATGACTAAGTTCCATTAAAATCCTTTAATCTAAACTTTTAGATTTGAAATGAAGTATAAGTGCTCTCTCCCCTATAACTTTCTATAGCGAAACAATTTTTCAAACTCTGCAACTTGCAACTTGCAAATTTGAAAGCTTTGTTTCCTATAAATAGTATTGCCAACTTGCAATACTTACCATAATTATTACGCTCCCACTAGCTTCGACATGTACCCAATAATCAACTGGACTTTTAGAAATCAATACTGTTGACTTCCTTACTGCAGTGCATATTTCCGATACGTGATGCTTTGATAAGTTTTTGTCACACCCCAAACCAGACGGCGGAAACGTCCGGGGGTGGAGGACTTCATTTGTAATATCCCAACACATGCATTATAATAATCAGAGTACAAACAACCACTGTATTTAAAAAGTACAAATATTTACATGTGTTTCATCCTTGTATACTAAAACTAAATAGTTTTACAAAAGAAGAAAACAAAACATAAATAGCTCCATCTTCTCAAAAGCTCGGGGTGTACCTGTCTACTGGTTCCCTGAGAATACAAGTAATTTGAAAAGAGAGTATCAACATAAAGTTGAGTGAGTGCATAAGTATTTATGTTTGAAAGAATGTTTTCTGTTTCTTGAATATGTAAATTGTTTCCAGAAAATCCTATATTTTCTGTTGTATAAGAAATGTAGTTCCTGTTACATAAAACTATTATTGTAAATTGTAAATAAGTTTAGTTTATTATACACTAACGTATTATTAATATCTTTATATGAGTTATTATAACCATACTGACTAGATGGCCTGACCCAACGCTATGAGTGCGCTGAAAACATGTTGATAACAATTTGTCACTCACAGGCATGTATGCCTGACTGTAGCTAGCAGTCTGAGTGCGGGGTTGTCATACCCAATATAGATCTATACAGACATTATTTCGATCCCCGGCTGGAGATTCTGGTTATAATGTCAGGACTTTACTATATTGTTTAAATGAATTAAAAAACCTATACTACTTGACTCATAAAAACATATAAACATTACATGTATAATGGTTATGAAGAATCCAAATCATTCTGAAATAAATGATTGATAGTATGTTCTTGAATTAGTATTCTTAACATGTATCTGAACGAATATATACTCTTGATTAGTTTTGAATCAAACCTTTGTTCTTATAAAACAATGTATTCTAATATGCCTGAATCGTGAATTAATGTTTTGTGAATCTTAAATTATACCTATTATAATTTATATGTACTTTCTGAATTGATTAGGAGTATTCATGAATGTAACCCCTTGCTCAACATGTTACAAAGGGTAATTGAAACTTAACGAACAAAATTTTATACTTGTATACATATACTAATATATATATATATATATATATGTATATATATATATATATATATATATATATATATATATATATATAAGTAAAATTTAAATGACACTCGGACAAATAACTGATAGTTGTAATCCCACATCCAAACAAGGAAAAGGAACCAAAGTGAGTTATCAGTCCTAAGCCTTTTAAATCTTATTTATATAAATATATGTGTACTAGTATGATTTTTGGGGAAAAATATAAGTTTATAAAAACATTTAAAAGAAGTTTGATATTTTAAAATCCATTTGGTGACTTGATGTCATTTTGAAACTATCATTTAAAACCATTTGATTTGATAATAACTGAAATCCATTTTGATAATATATTTGAAAATCACTTGTTTATAACACAAAAACTTTGTGTTAGACTTGTATTCCCCCCCCCCCCCCCCTTAAACAACAAAAACTATGAAAATACAGGGGTATGAACTCACCTGTAGTAAGTTATTCAAATGTACGACCGGTGTAGGATGCTAAGTGTCAAGTAAAACCTTGAGCACACAAACGGATCCTAATAGTATATAATCACACATATATGAAAATAAATAGAGTTTATACATCTAAATATGCTAAGAAACCATCTTAGGGACTAGGAATCACATGGACTAAGTGTTAGAATCACATGTGATTCATCTAAGGAGTGTTTAGTGCTCAACC
Source organism: Lactuca virosa (assembly GCF_052849685.1). Classification (NCBI taxonomy): domain Eukaryota; kingdom Viridiplantae; phylum Streptophyta; class Magnoliopsida; order Asterales; family Asteraceae; genus Lactuca; species Lactuca virosa. The sequence continues at coordinate 143,805,986 of NC_136429.1, read as the reverse complement.
ATGGAGTGTACGGCCATGGGTGTACGGTCGTACACTCATGGTGAAATATGCTCAAGAGGGTGTCTAAACCATAGGGAAGCTTGTGGGTCTATTGTTCATCAAGGTTATGTACTAGTTTCTCAATTTGGAATCCCTTTAGGGGTGTTTTGAGGTGTGTACGGCCACCCCAGGTGTGTACGACCGTACACCCTTGATGATCTTGAGTCAGATGTCCTCTTAAGGCTTTGAATCCAGTGTTTAACATGTCTTACTAGATGATTGAAGGAATACTCACAGTTTTGAGGGCTTCAAAGGAGTTCAAGACTCAAGAACAAGTGTGTGTTATTGGTGAAATGGATGAAGATTTGAAGATCTAATCAAAAGACATGTTTTCATGGATGAAAACATGGATCTTCACTAGATAAAGCCATGTATCAACAATTAAATGGAAGGAATACTTACTTATTTGAAGATCAAGGTGTAAATCTTGATGAACTTTGAGAGAGAATCGGATTTTCTTGAGGTGGAAGTGTGAAAAGTGTGAGGAAACGAAGGAATATATATATATATATATATATATATATATATATATATATATATATATATATATATATATATATATATACTTTTGGGTTCACGGCCACACTAAGGTGTACGGCCGTACACCCATGTGTATGGTTGTACACTCATGTGTACGGCTATACACATGTGTACGACCGTACACTCCTTTAGATGGAGTCTTTGGCCCGAATGCTATATGATTATTTAAGTTATCTCATTCTTAAACTCAAGTCATTAATGTATTAGACTTAGAACATTCAAACAGACCCTGAACAATTCTAAAAGATAGCAGAAACGAGTCTAACTGTGATTGAATTTGAAAGACTGTACAAGATAGAAATTTGGGTTGTCACATTATCCAACCCGTTAGAGAGAATTTTCTTCCCGAAATTAGAGTTTAAGAAAGTAAGTAATTACAAATAACTAAGCAAAAAGATGAGGATATTTCAGTTTCATTTGATCCTCGCGCTCCCAAGTGAATTCAGGTCCCCGCTTGGCATTCCAGCGAACCTTCACTATAGGAATACAGTTTTTGCTTTGTTTTCTTGACCTCTCGGTTCATGATTTCTACTGGTTCTTCCATGAAGTTGAGGCTCTCGTTAATCTCGATTTCGTCGAGTGGGATAACAAGAGTCTCGTCGGACAGACACTTTTTCAAGTTCGAGACGTGGAAAACAGGATGTATGTTACTTAGTTCTTGAAGTAGTCGGAGTTTGTAAGCTACTGGACCGATTCTAGTGAGAATCTTGAATGGTACTATGTATCTTGGATTCAACTTGTCACGCTTTCCAAAGCGTATCATGCCCTTCCAAGGTGATACCTTCAACATGACGCGGTCGCCACCCTGGAACTCCAAAGGTTTTCTTCTTTTGTCAGCGTAGGTTTTCTGTCTATCTCTGGAAGCTTTAAGTCGCTCCCGGATTTGTACGATTTTCTCCATGGTTTCGTGAATGATTTCCGGACCAGTGAAAGTATCGTCGGGAACATGACTTCTAGCTAGCTGCGTATCACCCACTTCAGCCCATCATAGAGGTGATCTGCACTTGGCGCCATAGAGAGCTTCGAAAGGAGCAACCTTTATGCTAGTGTGATAACTATTGTTGTAAGAGAATTCGACAAGGGGTAAATGATTATCCCATGCCTTACCAAAGTCTATCACGCAAGCTCGCAACATATCTTCTAAAGTTTGAATCGTCCTCTCACTCTGTCTGTCAGTTTGTGGATGGTAGGTTGTACTCATGTCCAACCTAGTTCCCAAAGAGTTTTGTAAAGACTGCCAGAAACGAGAAGTGAACCTACTATCTCGGTCAGAAATAATAGATATTGGCACACCATGCAGTCTAATGATTTCTTTGAGGTAGGTTCTTGTTAGCTTCTCCATCTTGTCCGTCTCTTTGATTGGTAAGAAGTGTGCGGATTTGGTTAATCTATCGATGATTACCCAAATAGTATCATAACCACCCGATGTCTTTGGTAACCTGGTTTTGAAATCCATTGTAATCCGCTCCCACTTCCATTCAGGTATTTCAGGTTGTTGCAATAAACCTAAAGGTTTCTGGTATTCTACCTTGACTTTGGCACAAGTAAGGCACTTACCCATAAAGGTAGCAATTTCGGCCTTCATGTTTGGCCACCAGTATAGTTTATTGAGGTCCAAATACATATTGTCTGAACCTGGATGAATGGAGTATCGGGTTTTGTGTGCTTCATTCATGACTACGTCTCTATAACCACCGAACTTTGGTGTCCAGATCCGGTTCATGAAACAATAGACTCCATCATCCCTGACTCTGAAGTTTTATCCATTCCTCTCAAGGCTTCACCTATCACGTTTTCAGGTTTTAAGGCCTTGAGTTGAGTCTCTCTACTCTGTGTGGACAGATGTGAATAGATTGTCATGGTCAACGACTTTACTCGGCGTCCTGAGTATTCTTTTCTACTAAGGGCGTCAGCTACTACGTTAGCTTTACCAGGGTGATAAAGTATCTCACAATCGTAGTCGTTTAGTAGCTCCACCCATCGTCGTTGTCTCATGTTCAACTCTTTTTGATTGAAGATATGCTGGAGACTTTTATGGTCTGTGAATATTGTGCACTTCGTGCCATATAAATAATATCTCCAGCTCTTCAAAGCAAATACTACTACTCCTAGTTCAAGGTCATGAGTTGTATAATTGACTTCATGTGTCTTTAGCTGTCTTGAGGCATGGGATATAACCTATCCTCTTTGGATAAGAACACTTCCAAGTCCTTGATTAGAAGCATCACAGTACACTATGAAATCCTCTGTCCCTTCAGGAAGAGACAGGATTGGTGCACTACACAAAGCTCGCTTCAGCGTTTGGAACGCTGTTTCTTGCTTTTCTCCCTAGCTAAAAGTTACACTCTTTTGCGTCAGGGTGGTAAGAGGTTTAGCTATTCGAGATAAATTCTGGATGAACCTGTGATAATAGCCAACAAAACCTAAGAACTGACGGATTTCTGTAGGTGTTTTGGGTGCTGACCAGTTTACAATTGCCTTTATTTTGGAAGGGTCAACGTGTATTTCCTCTGAACTGACCACGTGACCTAGGAATTCCACCTTCTTGATTCAAAATTCACACTTTGTAAACTTCACATAGAGTTTCTCTGTCCTAAGAGTTTGCAATACTTGACGAAGATGTTGGCCATGTTCCTCTTCACTTCTTGAGTAGATAAAGATATCGCCAATGAAGACTATGACGAATTTGTCCATAAATGGACGACACACTCTGTTCATTAGATCCATGAACACAGCAGGTGCATTCGTCAATCCGAATGGCATCACTACGAAATCATAATGACAATAATGAGTTCTAAACTCGGTTTTGGGAATATCATTCTCCAAAATCCGTAACTGGTGATACCCGGATCTTAAGTCTATTTTGCAGAAGTAGCTCGCACCTTGAAGTTGGTCGAACAGATCGTCAATGCGAGGCAGAGGGTATCGATTCTTAATGGTAAGTTTATTCAGTTCACGGTAGTCTATGCACATACGGAATGATCCATCCTTCTTCTTCACGAACAAAACCGGTGCTCCCCAGGTTGAGAAGCTTGGTCTTATGAAACCTTTGCTAATGAGTTCGTTAAGCTGGCTGGATAATTCCTGCATTTCAGAAGGTGCAAGATGATAGGGAGATTTGGCTACAGGGGTAGCCCCTGGGATTAAGTCGATTTGGAACTCGACTTGTCGTTCAGGAGGCACTCCAGGAAGATCATCGGGAAAAACGTCGAGAAAGTTGCAAACTTCAGGAATTTTCGCGATATCTTTCACTTCTTGCTTTTTGTCTACCACGTGAGCTAAGAAAGCACAGTACTCTTTGCGAAGGTACTTATGTGCCTTGATGCAAGAAATGATCTGAAGGTTCGTTCTGGGTTTGTCACCATAAATAACAAGAGTTTCGTTAGTTGGCAAGTTCAGACGAATGGCTCTTTCATAACATAGGATGTCAGCATGGTTAGGACACAACCAATCCATACCTATTATGACGTAGAAACTTTTGATAGAGACTGGCATAAGGTCTATTGGGAACGAAAAGTTATTCAAGGTAAGAGTACATCCTATGTATATATCGTTGGTGGATTCGGATTTCCCGTTAGCCATTTCGACTGTGGATGTTTCTTTTAATGGTTGGGTGTTTTGATTTAGTAATTGCTTGAAATTATGGCTCACAAAACTCTTCTCAGCACCACAATCAAATAGAATGCATACATAAGTGTTGTTGGGAAGGAACGTACCCATGACTATGGCAGGGTTTGCTACTGCTTCTTCATGACCCAAGGCTAAAATTCTCCCAACCCCACCGACATTTCCAGCCTTAGGACAGTCTTTCTTGAAATGTCCCACTTCACCACAATTGTAGCACGCTTGTCCTACTCCAGCAGCAGGTACTTGGTTAAGTGGTTGGGGTGGTGCTCTACAGAATCGGGCAGTATGCCTTTTTCTGTTGCAGTTACGACACTGCATTTCCCTGCAATTTCCATTATGGTGAAAATTGCACTTGTTGCACTTGGGAAGATTACCAGCATAAGGCTTAGCTGGTACTGGGTTAACAGGAACAGCAACAGGTACAATAGAAGCATTAACTGTAACTAGCTGTTGTTTCTTTGAGGAATCCTGTGAAAACTTGCCCTTCCTCTTGTTCCGACCCTTATTCTTGCTGTTGTTGTTGTCATTGTTGTTGTTGTTGTTTCCCTTCGTTTTTTCTGGTGCAACAACCACTGAGTTTTGACGGGCTCCGTGGTCGATAAGAGATTGTGCCAGCTCTTTGGCACTGTCAAAAGTAACAGGCCCAGAAGCTAAAACACTTGACTGAATTTGGGGCGACAGTCCCCAAATATATCTCTCTATCTTCTTGCTCTCCAAAGCAACCATATCCGGGAATAGAATTGCCAGATCACAGAATCTACTAGTATAGGTTGATATATCAGAACCAACCATTGTGAGACCCAAAGCTCCTAGACGAGTTTCTAAACTTCTCCTCGCAGATAGTATTCCCACATAAGCATGGCTTTAAAGTTCTCCCGGCTTATCGAATTAGCCACTACCAGAGTAAGTGACTTAACTTGGCCATTCTACCACGTTAAAGCTCTTTCTGAAAAGGTACAAGCAGCAAATTTGACCTTGCTGCTTTCAGGACAGGAACAGATTTCGAAAATTGCTTCTGTCTTTTCTATCCACTGCCTTAATGCTATAACTCCTCCGGTTCCATTAAAGGTCTTGGGTTTGGCATTGGAAAAATCTTTATAAGTGCACTCTCGCGAATGCCCATGACTTTCGCCATGGTTAGAAGGATTTGCACCAGCTCCCGAGCCACTAGCACTAGGAGTATTGAAATGAGACATGGCAGCAGCTACAGCCGCCGTGACCGCCGCTTGGAACATAGCGGGGTCGAACTGAGGAGGTGGTGGCGGAGGTGGTACCGGTGCTTCATTAACATTTTTACGTCTTGGATTTCTACAAGGAGGCATCTTTTTCTATAAAAGTCAAAAGATACAATATGGTAAGATATCAAGAGTGAATATGAATTTTGATATCTTTGAACAAAAACATAAAGTTCATCACGAATCTTGTAATGAATTGGAAATAGAAGTCTACGACAAGTACAACTTGTAACAGAATGATGTGAAATTGAATGGTTATTTTTCAAAGACTATGAAAATGCATGTCGATTAAATTGGCATACTGAGTACATAAAGTCTGGAAAACTTGACCCTAAACAAGTCTACAATACACCAAATTCTGGGAAAATATCGACATCATACAGACCTACCGAAAATAAAATTTTCGTGGTCTTACTGAAAAACATGAAAAATAACGCTAGAACCTATCCGTAGACTTAACTATAACCAAAAGAGTGAATAGGAAATGAGTAGAGCATCTTCTACTGACGACGGGTATCTCTTGGATGAAACCTCAATTCAGCCAGTTGACGCTCCACAACAAGAAGATGTATTTCATACACTGTCAGACGTGCTCGGAGTTCTATGACTTCAACTCGAGTTTCAGCTAATTCTTGCAGTAAATACTCATTGTCCCTCGTAGCTCTCTCATGAGTATATTCAAGACGACTAATGTGAACTGTATTAACTCTCGCATTGGCATCAAATTCCCTGATTTGGTTGATGGCTGTTCTACCCTGAATTTCATTTCGAGCAACCCTGCAGACTAGAATCTGCAGGACTCTGTCTGCTGAGCCTCATTCGCTCAGGTTGTAGAAGCTTCTATCTCCGTTGTATGGCATAGGTTGACCCTGCTCTTGACTCCATGTTTCTAAGCTTTCTACCCACAGAGGCGTCGGGCCTTGGAAAGCCTGACGTGGGTTAGGATTTTGGGCTACTGGTGTTGGATTATGGCTTCTGATTCGGAATCATTTTCTTGAGGAAAATTTTCTACAAAATCATCATCTAAGGGAATTTCGTGATTTTCTTCTGGCTCTGCATCTTGTTCTTGACCGGGGAAGTAAGGGTCTCCAGGTAAGTGAAATCCAACCATTGTTATCTAAGCGAGAATAGGGATAAGAGATATAGAATATAGTTAGTAACGATTGATTAAGGATATAAGTTTCTACGAGAGGGATCTACAGTTAACAAATAATGTATTCTGTATAACTTGTTCTAGGTCTTACTATAACTATAAAGTGTATACTAATTACATATAACTTGGGTATAATCGACCTTTGACTAAATGACCTGGCTCTAAATCCACAACCAAACAAGGATCGGGAAATGAAGCTAGATCACATATTCTAAGTCTATATAACTTTAATTATATATAATTGTAATATAACCTTAATCTGTATAGTTTTACCCTTAATTGTTCTATTGTTTTCACATGTTTGTTATTAGTATGTAGTGCCTAAAATACTCCTATAGTATTTTAATCTTTATGTTATGTTCTAGAGTTCTTCTGAATATATATGACTGGTAAGTTTTAGACATGTCACAACACCACTGTCACTCCCAAACACATGTTGGTCATATCTCAAATCAATATAGTTGATCAGGCTATATTAATCCCAGATATGATTACACAACTGCCCAGGTTTGACTGTAATGTTCAACATCCAAATACTTTTAAGTTCTTATGATTCTGATACTGTACTTGTAGATATGAGTGTTAGTATACTTCTTGTAAAAATACTTAAATTTTTAGAAGGTATACTTGTAGTCAGAGCTCTTAGCCCCAAATGTATTTATAGTTCGTATATCTTGTATGGATTGATATACTAAGTTCACTATAAACAATGCTCTGATACCAGTCTGTCACACCGCCAAACCAGACGGCGGAAACGTCCGGGGGTGGAGGACTTCATTTGTAGTATCACAACACATGCATTATAGTAATCAGAGTACAAACAGCCACTATATTTAAAAAGTATAAATATTTACATGTGTTTCATCATTCTATACTGAAACTAAATAGTTGTACAAAAGAAGAAAACAAAACATAAATAGCTCCATCTTCTCAAAAGCTCGGGGTGTACCTGTCTACTGGTTCCCTGAGAATACAAGTAATTTGAAAAGAGAGTATCAACATAAAGTTGAGTGAGTGCATAAGTATTTATGTTTGAAAGAATGTTTTCTGTTTCTTGAATATGTAAAATGTTTCCAGAAAATCCTATATTTTCTGCTGTATAAGAAAAGTAGTTCCTGTTACATTAAACTATTATGGTAAATTTCAATGTAATACTGTAAATCGTATCTTGTAAACTAGAACTTTGAAAATGTACATAAGTTTAGTTTATTATACACTAACGTATTATTAATATATTTATATGAGTTATTATAACCATACTGACTAGATGGTCTGACCCAACGCTATGAGTGCGCTGAAAGCATGTTGATAACAATTTGTCACTCACAGGCATGTATGCCTGACTGTAGCTAGCAGTCTGAGTGCGGGGTTGTCAATCCCAATATAGATCTATACACAGATTATTTCGATCCCCCGCTGGAGATTCTGGTTATAATGTCAGGACTTTACTATATTGTTTAAATGAATTAAACAACCTGTACTACTTGACTCATAAAAACATATAAACATTACATGTATAATGGTTATCAAAAATCCAAATCATTCTGAATAAATGATTGATAGTATGTTCTTGAATTAGTATTATTAGCATGTATCTGAAAGAATATATACTCTTGATTAGTTTTGAATCAAACCTTTGTTCTTATAAAACAATGTATTCTAATCTTCTTGAATCGCGAATTAATATTTTGTGAATCTTAAATTATACCTATTATAATTTATATGTACTTTCTAATTTGATAAGGAGTATTCATTAATGTAACCCCTTGCTCAACATGTTACATAGGGTAATTGAAACTTAATGAACAAACTTTTAGACTTGTTTACATATACTAATATATATATATATATATATATATATATATATATATATACATATATATATATATATATATATATATATATATATACATATATATATATATATATATAAAAGTAAAATTTAAATGACACTCTAACAAATAACTGATACTTGTAATCCCACATCCAAACAAGGAAAAGGAACCAGAGTGAGTTATCAGTCCTAAGCCTTTTAAATATTATTTATATAAATATATGTGTACTAGTATGATTTTTGGGGAAAAATATAAGTTTATAAAAACATTTAAAAGAAGTTTGATATTTTAAAATCCATTTGGTGACTTGATTTCATTTTGAAACTATCATTTAAAACCATTTGATTTGATAATAACTGAAATCCATTTTGATAAGATATTTGAAAATCAGTTGTTCATAACACAAAAACTTTGTGTTAGACTTGTATTCCCCCCCCCCCCCCCTTAAACAGTAAAAACTATGAAAATACGGGGGGTATGAAGTCACCTGTAGTAAGTTATTCAAATGTACGACCGGTGTAGGATGCTAAGTGTCAAGTAAAACCTTTAGCACAAACGGATCCTAATAGTATATAATCAGACATATATGAATATAATTACTGTTTATACATCTAAATATGCTAAGAAACCATCTTAGGGACTAGGAATCACATAGACTAAGTGTTAGAATCACATGTGATTCATCTAATGAGTGTTTAGTGTCCAACCATGGAGTGTACGACCATGGGTGTACGGCTAGGGAGTGTACGGCCGTACACTCATGGTGAAATATGCTCAAGAGGGTGTTTGAACCACGGGGAAGCTTGTGGGTCTATTGTTCATCAAGGTTATGTACTAGTCTCTCAATTTGGAGGCCCTTTAGGGGTGTTTTGAGGTGTGTACGGCCACCCCAAGTGTGTATGGTCGTACACCCTTGATGATCTTGAGTCAGATGTCGTTTTAAGGCTTTGAATCCTGTGTTTAACATGTCTTACTAGATGATTGAAGGATTACTTACACTTTTGAGGGCTTCAAAGTAGTTCAAGACTCAAGAACAAGTGTGTGTTCTTGGTGAAATGGATGAAGATTTGAAGATCTAATCAAAAGAAAAGTTTTCATGGATGAAAACATGGATCTTCACTAGATAAAGCCATGTATCAAAAATTAAATGGAAGGAATACTTACTTATTTGAAGATCAAGGTGTAAATCTTGATGAACTTTGAGAGAGAATCGGATTTTCTTGAAGTGGAAGTGTGAAAAGTGTGAGGAAATGAAGGAAAAATCTATATATACGTTTGGGTTCACGGCCACACTTGGGTGTACGGCCGTACACCCATGTGTACGGTTGTACACTCATGTGTACAACTGTACACATGTGTACGGCCGTACACTCCTTTAGATGGAGTGTTTGGCCCGAATGCTATACGATTATTTAAGTTATCTCATTCTTAAACTCAAGACTTGAATGTATTAGACTTAGAACATTCAAACAAACCCTGAACAATACTAAAAGCTAGCATAAACGAGTCTGACTGTGATTGAACTTGAAAGACTGTACAAGATAGAAATTTCGGGTTGTCACAGTTTTCAACCAGACTTCTCACGCTCATACACCTTTCATTAGATAGCATATGTGTGTGTTTAAACCTATTTAGAACTTATAGTGATAAGTCCTGAATGTATAAACTATTAATTGCCATTTCTCACAATTCGAACTATGAAAAGGGATGTCGTAATCATATACGAATTAGAGAATGCAATTATCACACCTGCTAACCACGATATCATTAAGATTCAAATCTGATAGCAGAAGCGTTTCCTCATAATCGTTTTCAAGAATTAGAGCAAAAACTTTTGCCACCTAGATTTTATGGTGTATGTGTTCCTATCCATGTGAATATATGAATTCCATCCTACAATCACAAGATAAAGTTGAGGACAAATCAAAATCAAAATTTTGTTTTTCCTTTAATGGATTGTACTTTGTTTATTCTTAATTGCTTGCCATCTGGTAGCACAAGGGCCTACCATGTCTTCCATGTTGTTTAAGCAGCTCACATCCATCGACCAATGTACTATCATTGACCAATGTGATCTGCCTTTTGCATTCAAATGAGAACTTATAGAACTCACATGAATAGTCAAGTTTACTGGAAGTTGCACAGAAACAAGAATGTGTCAACTTAACACGATAGGTTATCGACCTCAGGTCGTGTGCTATTGATAACTAAAAGGTTTATTCTTGATTGACTCTTGAAACTCTTCGAGACCAATAAGACTCCCACTCAATTCTTGACATATAAGTTTCTCTCTCAAGGAACAATCCTTGACAAGCAAAAAATAAATATTCAAAAGTTAATGAGGATTCTTATCAAGAAAACACTTCATGCAATTGGTCTCAGTTTATCCTTTGTTTTAAACAAAACAACACTACTACCAATTCCAAATGTGCTAGAGTAAGAAAACATTTCTACTCCACATTTTATGATGTGTTATAAACCTACTTAGTTTGAAATAAGTTTCAAGAGTATGACTCTAAAACTTGATTTGATACGAAGTATGACTCATCTCTCGATTAAATTATTTAAACAATATCTGATTCCTCTTCTTAGTCATACAAATGCACTTAGAGGATCAATTATGACATGGCTCCATAATCATTAAGACGATCATAAAACATGATGCTAAAGTATTCTGCTTTACTTTCAGATTGGAGAAACCTTTTTCTTTCTGCCTAACAGGTTCTTCTTATTCGTTCTGCCACTCTTTGAAACTTTTCAAAGAATCAAAATTACACTTAATCTTATAAGTGTAACATTATTTACTGAACCATCAGTAAATCATGACGAATAAACTTATCGTCCTTTGCGGTGGATCTGACCAGTCCACATCAATGCGTACTAGATCCTTTAGTCTTTCACTTGTCTCACACAAACATGTGAACAAGGAATTAATGATAATCTCCCAACGATCAAGATTCTCACACATCACAAAATTTGAATTGTATGATTCCAAGTTTCTCTCTAATTGAAACTTGGGTGATGAGATAAAACGCAAATGAATCACCAATTTTCAAATCCATATCTAACAAAGAATCAAATCCATATCTAACATTGCTAATAATGGAAATATAACCACCAATTTTCATAAATACCACTGCAAGGAAACATAAAGTAAATAAGAAAAAACGCAAAATGTACTTTATTGATAATGTGCGGAAAAAATTATCCTTACCATGCAAATACATATGAAAACTATGTTTCTAGATATTTCATAAGCAATCTATTAATCTATCCTAACTCCTAAGCAGCAGCTTCAAAAATCTGATCCGCGAACCATACGATCGAAATCCTTCTCTCACGATCAGATTTAGCTTACTCTTCTTAAGCTTCCTTCTTTCTATTAGATTCCGCAAAACATCAAAATATGATTATCACATCATGTAATAAGAATCTAAGAATTGGAACTTAATGGAGTCAGATAATGGATGTACCTGAAGTAGTGTCATACAACTTGACTTTCTTATCTCTACGATCTTTCAGGTATATAGGGCAGCTTCTGCAGGGGCACACTGCCCGTTTCGCATCAAAAACTAAATATAATACTATGATCCAATATCTAATAATGTATAAAATTCTATTTATTTTCAATCATAATTCTTTATAAACTATTATTTTTTATGTTTTCGTGATTGCATCATCTTATTTTTTTTAATCTTATAATAATTTTTGAATCATTTATATTAAAAAAATGCAAATAATATTTAAAATCGTATTTTTTGTTTTATATCATGCAAAATAATATACAATCCAAACTCATAATATAAAAAGATATTTCATGTATTTGGATTTTTTATCATAAAATATCTTCTAATATCATATAATCATACCAACCTTGTCAGTAAATTTTAGAGATATATGCCACATGCATAACCAATGTCTTGTTGTAGTGAATATAAATGGAATTGCTTGTTAAAGCACAAGTCTTGATTAGTGACAAAAGAGCCACATTTGGTTCTTTTCTAAATGTTCTTTTAAAAGCACACAAGATCCATTTGTAAGATTCAATAGACTCACTACAGACCAAGCCTACTCAAAAAAATAACACAAGAGCCATTAGTCCTCGCGGTTCTTACCAATTGTTGGGTTTGTGTCGGATCCGGACCCCATATATATATATATATATATATATATATATATATATATATATATATATATATATATATATATATATATATATATATAAGGTCAATTGAGAAAATAAAAAATATTGAGAATGGGGAAATCATTCTCAGCCACTTATTTATTTTTTCCGCAAAAACCTCAATCCTACCGACGGAAATAGGAAAGGAATACACGTGTGTTTACAACAAAACATGTTTCCTTAAACTATGTTAATCATTACCTTAATATATACAAAAACATAATTGTTTTTTTTTTTTTAACTTTAAAGGAGCTATTTTATTGAAAATTGATTTTAAATATTTTAAAATTCATAATTTTTTATTCTCTATAAATAGACATTGATATTGATATAGTTTTAAGATAAAATAAAAATTTTATTTTTTTTATAGTTTCAGCTGTCGTTATTTATAAGTTAATAAAAATGCATCAGATTTTTAGTATAGTACATTCATTATTCACTTATGAATAAAAAATACGATTAAATTTTTTACAATTTAATTATCATTCATATATGAATATAACATATAATAAACTTTTTACAGTTTACATCAAATCTCGTAAGATGTTATTTTCACATATGAATAAAACGTGTATTATCTTTCTTCATAAGTTATATTCATATACAAAGAACACATTTATCATAATTTGTTACAGTTCATTTGTTATTCGTATATGAAGAAGTAGTTCAAATTTTCAAAACACTTCGTCTTTTTTTAACATACTACTTATTCATATATGAATAAAAAATTATCTGTAAAAAAAATCTGATAAATGTTTTATTCATATATGAATACAAAATATGATGACAACTAATACACGTTTTATTCATATAGAAACATGTGACGGTGGTATAAGTGACGGAGGTAGCAGTGGTAGAGTCGGTTAGTGTCAAAGGTGGTGATAGTGGTGGTGACGGTGGTGGTTGTGGTGGTGGGGATGGTGGCAGAGGAGAAAGGAACGGGCGACGCTACATAATCATTTATGATTATAACAGGTCTGTCACGCCGGTATGCCGGAGGGTTAAAGCGGCAGATGTGAAATACGTAGCTGAGGCTGAATCTCAATATCTCTATTTTTTTATTAATCTCAACGGAACCTACCTATATATATATATATATATATATATATATATATATATATATATATATATATATATATATATATATATATATATATATATATATATATATATATATATATATATATATATATATATACAGAGAGAGAGAGAGAGAGAGAGAGAGATAAGATCGGATGATGACTCTTTTTAAAGTGAGGAGTCGTGACGACACCTTAAAAAAATTGAAATTTAAAAAAAAAAATACATATCATAAAATCGAGCAAAGTAGTACATCGGAGAGAAAAAAAATTAAAAAAAAAAATTGGATCATTAAAATTGAAGCATGGATCATTTTAATGATCCATGATCCAACTTTTATGATCCATGATTAAATTTTACTGATTCAAAAAAAAAATTCCAATTTTTTTTCCCGAATATATAGTACTATGCTCGATTTTATAATTTGTATTTTTTTTAGATTTTTTTCAATTTTTTTAAGGTGTATTCACGAGTCCTCACATTAAAAAGAGTATTCATCGGAACCGGACCCCATATATATATATATATATATATATATATATATATATATATATATATATATATATATATATATATATATATATATATAAGTTCAATTGAGAAAATAAAAAGGGTTGAGAATGGAGAAATCATTCTCAGCCACTTATTTATTTTTTCCGCAAAAACCTCAATCGTACCTGCGGAAATGGGAAAAGAATACACGTGTGTTTTACAACAAAACATGTTTCCTATAACTATGTTAATCATTACCTTAATATATATACAAAAACATAGTTTTTTTTGTTTTTTGAATTTTATAGGAGCTATTTTTTCAAAAATTGATTTTAAATATATTAAAATTCATAATTTTTTATTCTCTATAAATAACAACCATATTGATATATTGTTTTAAGATAAAATAAAATTTTTATTTTTTTTATAGTTTCAGCTGTCGTTATTAATAAGTGAATAAAAATGCATCAGATACATTTTTACTACAGTACATTCATTATTCACTTACGAATAAAAAATATGATCAATTTTTTTTACAGTTTAAGTATCATTCATATATGAATATAACATATAATAAACTTTTTACAGTTTACATCAACTCTCGTCACATGTTATATTCACATATGAATAAAACGTGTATTAGCTTTCATCACAAGTTATATTCATATACGAAGAACACATTTATCATAATTTGTTATAGTTCATTTGTTATTCATATATGAAGAAGTAGTTCAAATTTTCAAAACACTTCGTCTTTTTTAACATACTACTTATTCATATATAAATAACAAATTAACTGTAAAAAAAATCTAATAAATGTTTTATTTATATATGAATATAAAATATGATGACAACTAATACACGTTTTATTCATATAGAAATATAACATCTGACGAAAGATGATATAAAAAAATATATTTTAGATAACAAAACTTTATTACGTGTTATATTAAGATATGAATGATACTTAAACTGTAAAAAAAAAATTAAACATACGTTTTATTCATAAGTGAATAACGAATGTACTGTACTAAAAATCTCATGCATTTTTTCTTCACTTATGAATAACGATAGCTGAAACTCTAAAAAAATAAATTTTTTTATTTTATCTCAAAACTATATCAATATGGATGTCGATTTATAGAGAATAAATATTTATGAATTTTGATATATATTTAAAATAATTTTTTGATAAAAATAGTTTTCAAAAAATTAAAAAAATAAAAAAAGTATGTCTTTGTGTATATTAAGGTAATCATTATCATAATTTAAGGAAATATGTTTTGTTGTAAAACACATGTGTATCTGTTACCTATTTCCGTCGGTACGCCTATGTGTTTTGCGGCAAAATAAATGTGTGGTTGAGAATGATTCCCTCATTTTCAATCTTTTTTTCTCAATTGAACCTTCCTATATATATATATATATATATATATATATATATATATATATATATATATATATATATATATATATATATATATATATATATATATATATATATATATATATATATAGAGAGAGAGAGAGAGAGAGAAAGAGCTAGGTTCAAATATTGATTGACATCTATTGTGCGGACGTGTGGACAGTGTTATTCTGTGAGAATGACAAAGAAATTATGTTGTTTGATAATGTGACAACCTGTAATATCTATCTCTAAGTCATCTCGATAATTGAAAGTCGGATTTGTTTCTGTTACCTTTTAGCCCTGTTACGGGTCTGTTTGAGAGTTTCTGAGCCTAATGTAATGTATGAATGGATGCTAGGATGAGTTAGCTCGAGATCGGGAGGCTAGATTCGAACCAGAAAATCACTCACAAGGTGTTCATGGCCGCAAACCTGTTCACGTCCGTGAACCCTCCCCATATATATATATATATATATATATATATATATATATATATATATATATATATATATATATATATATATATATATATATATATGAGTGACCTCATTTACTCCTCATTTCTCCTCCTCCCAACCATGAACACCCCCATTCTCTCTCAAGAAGCTTCGACCGTCAACCCTCCAAAGCTCCAAAAACGTAAGTGTTTCATCCTTAAACTTGTTAGACTTGAAAGACTACTAGATCCTAGCCTTGATTCTTCATGATTCATCACTATCTTAATAGCCTTGAAGAGTTCACGGCCGTGAACCCTTCATAGGGCCGTGAACCCTTCATAGATGGGACGTAAACCCTTCATAGATTCAAAGCTCCGTGAACCACTCATGAGGCCGTGAACCTCATGAGGCCGTGAACCCTATACGGCAACAAACGCATCCATGGGTGGCCGTAAACCCCTTCCAAGCTTCCATTTGTGAGCCTAACACTTCAAGTAGGGTGTTTCCTACAATCTTAGGTTGTTTCCTATACCCGTTAGTATTTATAACCACTAATTGAATACACATACATGTTAATATGTGTTTAATAGGATTGTACTGTGCTCGGGACTTCACTTAGCATACCAAGCATCCTATCTTTGTCATTCATCCGAGTCATTCACAGCCAGGTGAGTTCATACCCCTATATTTTCGAGCTTTTAATGTTTTAAGGGGGGGGATACAAGTAACAGCACAAGTAATCTTGTGTTTGAAAATATTATTTGGTTTAATATATTTTCCTAGCATTAGTATACATCAAACGTAGAACTTACTCAACGTGTTAAACTTTGTTACTACTAGACTTGAAATCAGTTTCACAAAAACATGTTAGGATACAAACATTGCAAATACAGTTTTCAGAACAAAGGAAACAAACTTATGAATTATGAAATGAAAGATATTATTTTATAAGGATTCATGTTAATAACAAATAGGGGTTTTCATAGTATTATTTGTGGATTCGTTGAGAGAACTACAGTGTGAGACACGTCTTGTAACTAGAGTTTCCTGGAAGGAGAGCGTGAGTTTGTGTATAGATCTATACGGGACTGACAATCCCGCAACCTGACTATTAGCTACAGCCAACCGGGGTTGACAAAAGTCTTTTCAGTTTTCGACGTCCGAAGTACGTCGTATTAGTATTCGTCCATCAGTATGGTTATAAGAACTCACAGGGGAAACAACGACTCGTTCACGTAATAATATACTTAACAAACAGTCAACAGGGTTAGTAACTATGTTATGACTTAGTATGTACATTAGGGTAATATGAAATTAACATCCGACATGCAGTGGGATGTTTGATCTCCGCCTCATTTCCTGTTCCTTGTTTGGTTGTGGGGTTAGGGCAGAATCACCCAATCGACTGTCTGTTCGATCAAGATTTCTATAACTCGTATGTACTAAGTGATCACAGGAGGGTATTAACAACACTTTCAGTATACAGAACAACACGTTTTCAACTAGTTTTATTTATGTAATAAGACTACTATACATTACTGGTGGTAGCCAGGGTTTTCAAATAGAACAATGTTTAAACAACATAAGTGTGGTAGACACTTGTACTCTACGATTTGGAACAGATAATTCAATAACTTAAACTTAGGGAAAATATAGGATTTTCCAGGATAAAGATTAGTACTCTACAAACAATTGATTTATTAGTCAACTAACGAATATTCATTATTAATTCTATAATTCCTTAGTTTATGCATCCGAGTTACGTATGAAGAATACCCGATAGACTGTGGAATGTGTGGTTTCTGCCTCATTCCGTGTTCCTTGTTTGGTTGTGGGTTTAGGGCAGATCTACACAATTAACTGTCCATTCGATATTGGTTTATACGCAACTAGTATGAGCTAAGTAGTTATAGAAAGAATGGGTTGAATCATGCTTTATATAAGAAAATATTGGATTTTATTGAGGAATACTTTCAACATATATCAAAGGACCAATACAGTTAACTTTGTAAGTATCTAGTGAATACTTTAGGATTATGTACATAAGGATCCGGCAACCAGTGTGTCACACCCCCGAGACCAGACAGCGGAAACGTCTGGAGGCGGGTGAGTTCATTGTGCAGTATCATAACAATTGAATACAAATGAAACAGAGAAATCCAAACATCATACATTGAGATAAAAAACTTACATTGTTTACATATTGTATTTTTCCTTCGAATTACACAAAAGAGGCATAAGCAGAAAAATCCAAACTACAGCTAATATTCTTGCATCCACGCCCCTTGTTACCTGCTTACTAGATCCATGAGAATACAAGTCGTTTTGAAAAGCGTCAACTAAAAAGTTGGTGAGTTCATAAGCATTTTTGTATAAAATCATTTACACTTGTTTAGAATCGTTCTCATTATACTTTCAGAAAATCTGATATTTTCTATGCAATATTTTTAAAGTCTTGCCTTGAAAATCATGGATATATGTGTGCATGTCATTACTTTTATTCATCCTTATAAGGAGTGATTTTGAAAAGTAGTGTGATTTTTAAAAGCGAGCTGTGTACGAGAATAGTTCTTTTGAATAGTAATAGTCAACCGTTTCCAGAAAAATCCCTTATTTTCAAAAAGAGAATATGGTTCAAAATCTTGTTCCTCTTATCGAGTAAAATTGAGTGTGCGTTCTAGTTTATCGTTATCGAAATCGTAGAAAATCGTTTTCTCCAGAAAATCCAATATTTTCTGCTATAAAATATTCGTAAGTTCTAGTTCCAACTATGTATATGTGTGGGTTAGTTTATCGTTTTCAAAATCGTTTACAAACGTTTTCCATAGGGTCCTACGCTTTTTAATTTGTAAAATAGCAGTATTACGACTCTATACTTGTTAGGAGAAAGAATCAACATGGCAATTGTGGACGTTCTACGCGATGAGAAAGGATAGTCAACGCAACAAATGCGGACCATCACTTATCACGTGGAGGACAGTCAACACAACGTGCCAAAATTTATTTATGAGGTTTTCCTTACATAAATTTCTAGTTAATATAACATATTCTAGTGAGTCGTTATAACCATACTAATCTGACGGAGTGCCCGTTTTGGCGTTTCTCAGGCGCCCTAGTTTTGCAAAAAGACATTTGTCACCCTAGACTGGCATGTCTAGCTGTAGCGAACAACGAAGGTGCGGGGTGTCAACCCCGTATAGATCTATACACAAATTCCCGATGTCCCTCCAGGAGACTTTGGCTATAACTCCTTACAGGACTTTAGACGTACACTAATATTTTTATATTTAGGTACTTCTGAGATTTGTCTGACTAGAATATTAACAACCTTTTGAGCAATCGTTAGAGATCCATTATTTGTTAGATAAATAATGAAATTCATACTCATTGAATAGAAATATCGTTCTCGTTCCATATCGTTGATTGTGCTCGTTAACTGGGTGCTCGTGTT
The DNA here is from genome assembly GCF_052849685.1 of Lactuca virosa. Lineage (NCBI taxonomy): Eukaryota > Viridiplantae > Streptophyta > Magnoliopsida > Asterales > Asteraceae > Lactuca > Lactuca virosa. The sequence goes on along the minus strand of NC_136429.1, from coordinate 143,786,506 downwards.
CGTTCCTTTTCGTTTATTGAAAAATAAGTCATTTTAGTCAAGAGAAAAAGTGTCAAGTTATAATTTGTATAAATTTATAACTGCCGGTTGTGACACGCTTATTCTGTTTTATGACATATAGTACATTACTTATGTTCTTGGAGGTTTTACGACAGTAGTTTATGACATGAAAAGATTTCTGTCATAAAGGCTCTATTTGTATATATTATTGAGGCAAAATTTTATATCGAATGTTTACAAAATATTCCCTGATAGTTTGCAAATAGTCACAAAGTTTCCAATTTCGAAAATTACTAGAAATAGTGTCAACTTATCAAGGTCCCTTTTTATAACTTTTATCTCTAGACATGAAAGCATAGATAAAGGGGTTAAGTTGGACACACCCAATAGTTGGGAGGCTCTTTTGTACACATAGTATCCTCTGTTCTTTATGAAGTTGTGAAATCTTACGTTCATGGGAATATTACTAAAATAATTCTTTAATAATATTTCACACACACATACAAACATACGTATAAATGCAATTATTCAAGTATTTAGGCAAGATTTGACTTGTACTCTCCCCCAAAAACATTAAAACATTGAAAAAGGTGGGTTGTGAAGCTCACCTTGGTTATCTTTGTTGGGTGATTTGAAGAGTGATGAGGAAGTTTCCAAGCTCCAAAACTCGGAAGATTCTTAAAACTTTAGAGGATTCTAAGAATAATTTTTGTGTGTAAATTTAGTGAAATCTTAGAATAATGGGAAGAATAATTGTTTAAAGAGGATAAAATACTCACCAAAGAAATTTGGGAATGTCCCTTGAATGGATGAACTTGAAGCTTGAAGGTGTTGAGAGTGTTCTTGGGAGTTTGCTAAACGTGAATGAGAGAAGTGGGACTTGGAGAGGAAAGGAGTTCATGTATCTAAAGGAAAGGATAAGGGTGACTTGACATTTGCATGGAAAGCTGGTGGGTAAAGCTTATTTTCTTATGGATAATGTGTGTTTGTCTAGGATTTGCATGGGAAATGAGGAATTAGCATCACATCATAAAGTCAAACGCCTTTATCCTCTAAAAATCTCTTTAAAATCTTGGGTATTATTTTATATAAATATGTTTAAAATAATTGATTTTGGCATAAAATAGGGGTTTAAGGGGTCTAAGATATGAAAAATATGAGTTTGGTGCGATTTCCGACGTCAAAATGCCTTAAAATGATGAAATGGTCCAGAAATGGCACAAATCTGAAGTCAAAAGGCGAGGTCCGGAGTAAGGATGAAATTTCCGGAGTCATTTATCACATTCCGGAGCAAGAGAGTGTAATTCTGAAGCCACTTGATCAGGTCCGGAGGGCTCTTCTCGGTTTCCGAAGTCAGGAGACGGATCAGTGGTCCGGGCCGACCAGGTGTTTCCGAACCGAAACGGGTGAGGCTAAATCTTCCGGAGCCAAGAAGGTGCTGAGATGCGAAATTGTTCGGATCCGAATGCTTCCTATATGAGAGGTCCGAAGCAAGGCTTCACCCTTCCGGAGCAGGTGAGATCCGAAGCAAGGAGGGGAGTTCCGAAAATGCACTCCTCTTGGTTCCTTAGAAGGTGTCCGGACCAAGAGGGTGTCGGACCAAGAGTATTCCGGACCAAAAGGTTCAGGACCAAGAGGGTTCCGGACCAAGAGGGTGCTATTGGGTTGTCTCTTTCGGTTTTGAGCTGTTTTCGACTGAGGAAGGTACTTAGAGAGATTTGAGAGAGATTTGGGATATGTGTAGAGATTTGGGAGAGATTTCACATACTTGGAGAGATTTAGGAGAGATTTCACATACTTGGAGAGATTTAGGAGGGATTCGATATACTTCGAGATATTTCACATACTTGGAGAGATTTGGGAGAGATTTCAAATAATTGGAGAGATTTGGGAGAGATTTCACATACTTGGAGAGATATGGGAGAGATTTCACATACTTGGAGAGATTTAGGAGGGATTCGATATACTTGGAGAGATTTCACATACTTGGAGAGATTTGGGAGAGATTTCATATACTTAAAGATTTTTGGGAGAGATTCGATATACTTGGAGAGATTTCATTCTAACAATACATATCTCATTAGGAACTCATATTGTACACTTAAATGTGTTAGCACAAGTCTCACAATAGTCCTTGCTTACCTGAGGACGAAATTTCCTAACCAAAAATGCTAGTTGTGATATCATCCCCCCGTTAGAGAGAATTTTGTCCCGAAATTCTTTCGAAAGATAGGGTCACCAATATGGGAATAGATGAAGGTACTTTTGATGTATCTAGTCTTCGCGTTCCCAAGTGAGTTTCGGCTCACGTCTAGCGTTCTCTCGAACCTTCACAATCGGGATGCGGCTTTGTTTTGTGTACTTAACCTTCCCGTTCATTGACTTGATAGGCTGATCAATTATTAGTAGGTTCTAGTTCCCTTTGGTCTTGTTTAATGGAACCAGGAGGGTTTTGTCCGATAGAAACCTCCTAGGTTCGACACATGGAATACAGGGTGTACGTCACTAAACTCGGAGGGTAGTTGGAGTTTGTAGGATATCGGATCGATCTTTGCGAGGATCTCGAATGATTTGATACATCGGGGATTTAGTTTACTTTTCCTTTTGACTCGAGTCACTCTTCCCTGAGAGGAGTTATTAAATAATACCCTGATTCTCTACTTAGGATTTCAAGGTTTTAAGATGCTATCTGCATAGTTCTTTTGCCGGGGTTACGATGTTTGGTGTTGTGTTTGGGTTTGGACCATCCTTTCCGTGGTTTCTCGAATAATCTTGGGTCTAGTGAGTGTGTTATTGGGCGTTTGTCATCTTGTCGGCTGGGTATCTCCCATCTCAGCCTTACAGAGGATGATCTACACCTCTGGCCATACAAGGCCTCGAGGGGTGCAACTCCTATGTTCGAGTGGTAGCTGTTGTTATATGAATACTTGTTTAGAAGCAAGTGGGTATCCCAAACCTTGTCAGTGTCCATTATAGATGATCCTCTTCGGGATGTGGGTTCTTGTTTACCTTGACCTCGTCAGGTGGGATTTTTAGAGTTTTGGTGGTCTGACACTTATGAGCGCTGAGCACATGGAAGGTGAAATGTCCAAAACTAGTTCCTTATGTTAATCGGAGACTATGGGTTATCAGGCCCTTTCTTGGCGAGGCCTTTTGAATGGTCTTCTGGTGTCCTAGAAATAGGGTTTTCTGCGCCCCAAGGGTTGGTACATGGTCACCAAGGTTGAGTTTGTGTGATGTAGTTGACCTTATGAGTCTTAGATTATATTGGAAGTTTTCTTCCTATAGTTTTCCCGAGCTAATGGTAGGTCGGCCTCTGCCATTCCTTGTTGTTGGTTAAACATGTCTCCGATTCGGGGTAGGGAGTATCGATTCTTAAGGATGGGCTTGTTTGGCTTATTGGTAGTCGGTGGTGCCTATGGTAGTTTAGTATTTCTTCCTTATGAGTTAGATAGGTGCTTCCTGTGGTTAGGGACTGGGTCTGATTTCCCCTTTATTTATTATGCCGATCTTGTGATCAGACACCATCTGTTCTTGTGATCGTGCTAAGTGGTATCGGGTGTTTGGTTATTGGAGTGGTTCCAGGAATCGAGGTGATTCTATCCCTGTTTAGCACATGGTTGGGGTTTCCAAAGGGATTTTGTGAATCTTTGGAGGAAGGTTGGAAGCCTTTCGGATTCCCTTGATGCTTTTTGCTTCTTGATTTTCCCTTTTTATTGGGGCTAGGGAAACGTGTGTGTTATTTCTTACACCATGACTTAGGTGTCTGGTTACTAGGGATTCGTCGTTATTGGCTGAAAGAGTTTAGCTATCTGATTGAGTAAGACGAAAGTCTGTTTGCAGAGCTTGAGGTTTGTATGGTGAGGATCAAGTCTGTCCGTGCCAATTGATGACATTGGACTCCTTGTTGGTACGTCGATTTGAGGAGTATTGGTTGCCAGGAACGACAGGGTGTTCTATGTTCATGCTCTTATTGTTGCTAGTTTTGTTTTCGTTGTTACCATTGGGTCTATCTTATTTCTGCTTGTTAGGTGTTCCAATGTTCATGTTCTTATCGTTGCTAGTTTCGTTTTCGTTGTTACCATTGGGTCTATCTCGTTTCCGCTTGTTAAGTGTTCTAGTGTTCGTGTTCTTATCGTTTCTAGTTTCGTTTTCGTTGTTACCATTAGGTCTATCTCGTTTCTGCTTTTTAGGTGTTATGGCGACACAAGGGTGCTGCTATAAGGCAAGGGAATTCGAATTCCAAATTCCGCTAGGTTTTTTTATGATAGATGGATGTGATCTAACCACACATACTTAGGATGTTTATAAGGTACTGACTGTGGGTTCTGTCCTAATCAACATCCAGGCCAGGGACAGGAAAATGATGCGGGATCGCACACTCTTAGATTATGGAATCCTAACTATATATGATACTAACGATCATATGGGACCATCATGGTCCATTCGTAAGGATTCCTAGCTTCCCGTGATTTATAGGATTTTGCTCTAACGAGAAAATAGTTTTTGGATTATGTTTTTAATTGACAAAAACTTTTTGGTGATAATTCGATGCTTAAGTTTATCGTGGAATGTACCAAAAGCTGCGGTAGGGTTCCCTGTCGTCTCCTCCTGTCTAGTTGTCGACTCCTTCGTTAGTCATCTCTGTTGGACAATCTCTCTTGAAATGTCCTGCTGCACCGCACTTGCGACAAGCTAGACTCACTTCTGGGTTGTGGGATGGAGTGACGTATGGGGTCGGGGCCCTACAGTAGCGGGAGGTGTGCCCCATCTTGTTGCACCTTTTGCAACAAAATGTCTGGCAGTCTCCCCAATGATGGTATTTGCACTTGTTACAGGGTGGATTGTTCCTAAGGTATGATTGTCTCGATGGGGGAGGAGTAGGGTTAGTGGGGGTAGGGACTAATTCCACTTGTTGTCTTTTAGTACGCCTCTGAGTTGAACTGCCTCCTTTTTCATTTCCAAACTTTCGTTTCACGAGCTTAGGCTTAGGTTTTAGGGTGCATTGGTGAGTCGTCCTTCATTGGTTTTCTTGGTTATTATTAGGATGGAATTTACAGGTACTGTTTCTATTTTCGTTCATGATGTTGGCATTGAAGTATGCCATGACAGCTGCCGCGACAGCTGTTACGGTGGCTTGGAATGTGGTGGAGTCTATTTGTAGGACCGGTGCATCGTCAGGGTACTGGTTATCTCCATGGTAGGACATGACCCTGTTGCACACGAAAATTGAGCTCGTAAGTACTTGTAGCTAGTTTCAAGGGAGTTTACTCGTATAATCGTGTCAACCTACATCCCCATGATGCAGTTATGATAGAGAGTGGAAACATATATTGCATGACGTTAAGTCTGTCAAAATAGCACATAGTTAGCAACATCGTTAATGGACTTGTTTGTATGGATTCTTGGAGGGCGTACTCCGCGTGATTTATTACTACTGGTTGCGATTAAAGGCATTATGAACCTAAGGCAAGTGGCGCGGTGATTCTCTTTTATCGCCATGGCGCACAAGCTGCTTGGCCTTTTTACTCCTATCATGAGTGCTCTTTTTGGTGTTCTTTACACCGCTAAGGCTGCCCTAGCCTTGATTACAATGAGTTGTGGTCTCTAGATGACCACCTCCTCTTTCAAGGAGTGTAGATGGTCTACATAGTTTTTTGGTTCTACTTGTGGGTTTCGCAAGGCATTTGGAATGGTGTTCTTGTTACTTGTGGGGGATCGGATGTACATTGTCGCACACTGGGCTTTGCTTACAGTCTCCATTACTCCATGACAGAGATTTGGAAGTCGAGAGTCAATTCGGGTTACTCATGGCCCATACGGAGGTGATGCTTGATTTGTGAGGGTGTTGGCTATCGGAGTTTGGTGCACGTCGATTCTGGATCGTGGTGTCCTTCGTGAAGGTGCGCCCTAAATTGGATAGGAGCCAATTTATTAACTTGTTTTTGCATGGGTATCATTTGGTTTCTAGGTATGTCTATTCCAGGAGTACCTATATGGGGTGTTTATGTATCTGGGAAGAGAAAGGTGAGAGGGTCTTCTGCCAATAGGAATAAGCTTGCTATGAGTTCCCTCGGCGCTTTCATCCTTGTTTGGCCCTTAGTCGAAATCCTTCCTTTCACAATTCATCTCTTGGTATTCCTTAGGATCCACTTCTGGGTTTTCCTCATGGAATTCTTTAGGTCTCTCCTTTCCCCATTCGTAATTTACCGTGACAGGGTAGTAGAAGTTTTGGCGAGGAGTTTCGAGAATCGAGGTACGAGACATACGGGGAAAGTTTAGGTGTGGGAGGGGTTTATAGTATCCTAAAATACTCCTATAGTATTTTAAACTTGATGTTCGATTCTAGTATCCTATTGTACTCATAGTTGGTAGGTTTTAGGTTTGTTGCAACACCACCATCACTCCCAAGCACATGTTGGTCATATTTCAAATAAATATAGTTGATCAGGCTATATTTATCCCAGATATGATTACATAATGCTCTGATACCAATCTGTCACACCCCTGGACCAGACGGCGGAAACATCTGGAGGCGGGTGATTTCATTGTGCAGTATCATAACAATTGAATATAAATGAAACAGAGCAATCCAAACATCATACATTGAGATAACAAACTTACATTGTTTACATATTGTATTTGTCCTTCGAATTACACAAAAGACGCATAAGCAGAAAAATCCAAACTATAGCTAATATTCTTGCATCCGCGCCCCTTGTTACCTGCTTACTAGATCCCTGAGAATACAAGTCGTTTTGAAAAGCGTCAACTAAAAAGTTGGTGAGTTCATAAGTATTTTTCTATAAAATCATTTACACTTGTTTAGAATCGTTCTCATTGTACTTTCAGAAAATCCGATATTTTCTATGAAATCGTTTGAAGTCCTGCCTTGAAAATCATGGATATAAATGTGCATGTCCTTACTTTTATTCATCCTTATAAGGACTGATTTTGAAAAGTAGTGTGATTTGTAAAAGCGAGCTGTGTACCAGAATAGTTCTTTTGAATAATAATAGTCAACCGTTTCCAGAAATATCCCTTATTTTCAAAAAGAGAATATGGTTGAACATCTTGTTCTTCTTATCGAGTAAAATTGAGTGTGTGTTCTAGTTTATTGTTATCGAAATCGTAGAAAATCGTTTTCTCCAGAAAATCCTATATTTTCTGCTATAAAATATTCGTAAGTTCTAGTTCCAACTATGTATATGTGTGGGTTAGTTTATCGTTTTCAAAATGGTTTACAAACGTTTTCCATAGGGTCCTATGCTTTTTAATTTGTAAAATAGCAGTATTACGACTCTATACCTGTTAGGAGAAAGAATCAACATGGCAATTGTGGACGTTCTACGCGATGAAAAAGGACAGTCAACGCAACAAATGTAGACCATCATTTATCACGTGTAGGACAGTCAACACAACGTGCCAAAATTTATTTATGAGGTTTTCCTTACATAAATTTCTAGTTAATATAACATATTCTTGTGAGTCGTTATAACCATACTAATCTGAGGGAGTGCCCGTTTTGGCGTTTCTCAGGCGCCCTAGTTTTGCAAAAAGACATTTGTCACCCTAGACTGGCCTGTCTAGCTGTAGCGAACAACGAAGGTGCGGGGTGTCAACCCCGTATAGATCTATACATAAATTCCCGCTCTCCCTCCAGGAGACTCTGACTATAACTCCTTACAGGACTTTAGACGTACACTAATATTTTTATATTTAGGTACTTTTGAGATTTGTCTGACTAGAATATTAACAACCTTTTGAGCAATCGTTAGAGATCCATTATTTGTTAGATAAATAATGAAATTCATACTCATTGAATAGAAATATCGTTCTCGTTCCATATCGTTGATTGTGCTCGTTAACTGGGTGCTAGTGTTCGTTCCTTTTCTTTTATTGAAAAATAAGTCATTTTAGTCAAGAGAAAAAGTGTCAAGTTATAATTTGTATAAATTTATAACTACCGGTTGTGACACGCATTTTCTGCTTTATGACATATAGTACATTACTTATGTTGTTGGAGGTTTTACGACAGCAGTTTATGACATGCAAATATTTCTGTCATAAAGGCTCTACTTGTATATATTATTGACGCAAAATTTTATATCGAATGTTTATAAAATACTCCCGGATAGTTTGCAAATAGTCACAAAGTTTCCAATTTCGAAAAAGTGTCAACTTATCAAGGTCCCTTTTTATAACTTTTATCTCTAGACATGAAAGCATAGATAAAGGGGTTAAGTTGGACACACCCAATAGTTGGGAGGCTCTTTTGTACACAAAGAATCCTCTGTTCTTTATGAAGTTGTGAAATCTTACGTTCAAGAGAATATTACTAACATAATAATTTAATAATATTTCACACACACATACAAACATACGTATAAATGCAATTATTCAAGTATTTAGGCAAGATTTGACTTGTACTCCCCCAAAAACATTAAAACATTGAAAAAGGTGGGGTATGAAGCTCACCTTGGTTATCTTTGCTGGGTGATTTGAAGAGTGATGAGGAAGTTTCCAAGCTCCAAAACTTGGAAGATTCTTAAAACTTTAGAGGATTCTAAGAATAATTTTTGTGTGTAAATATAGTGAAATCTTAGAATAATGGGAAGAATAATTGTTTAAAGAGGATAAAATACTCACCAAAGAAATCTGGGAATTTCCCTTGAATGGATGAACTTGAAGCTTGAAGGTGTTGAGAGTGTTCTTGGGAGTTTGCTAAATGTGAATGAGAGAAGTGGGACTTGGAGAGGAAAGGAGTTCACGTATCTAAAGGGAAGGATAAGGGTGACTTGACATTTGCATGGAAAGCTGGTTGGTAAAGCTTATTTTCATATGGATAATGTGTGTTTATCTAAAATTTGCATGGGAAATGAGGAATTAGTATCACATCATAAAGTCAAACCCCTTTATCCTCTAAAAATCTCTTTAAAATCTTGGGTATTATTTTATATAAATATGTTTAAAATAATTGATTTTGGCATAAAATAGGGGTTTAAGGGGTCTAAGATATGAAAAATATGAGTTTGGTGCGATTTTCGACGTCAAAATGCCTTAAAATGATGAAATGGTCCGGAAATGGCACAAATCCGAAGTCAAAAGGCGAGGTCCGGAGTCAGTATGAAATTTCCGGAGTCATTTATCACATTCTGGAGCAAGAAAGTGTAATTCTGAAGCCACTTGCTCAGGTCCGGAGGGCTCTTCTCGGATTCCGAAGTCAGGAGACGGATCAGTGGTCCAGGCCGACCAGGTGTTTCTGAACCGAAGCGGGCGAGGCTAGATCTTCCGGAGCCAAGAAGGTGCTGAGATGCGAAATTATCCGAATCCGGATGCTTCCTATATGTGAGGTCCGAAGCAAGGCTTCACCCTTCCAGAGTAGGTGAGATCCGAAGCAAGGAGGAGAGTTCCGAAAATGCATTCCTCTTGGTTCCTTAGAAGGTGTCCGGACAAAGAGGGTTCCGGACCAGGAGGGTTCCGGACCAGGAGGATTCCGGACCAAGAGGGTTCCGGACCAAAAGGTTCCGGACCAAGAGGGTTCCGGACCAAGAGGGTTCCGGACCAAGAGGGTCCTATTGGGTTTTCTCTTTCAGTTTTGAGCTGTTTTCGAATGAGGAAGGTACTTAAAGAGATTTGAGAGAGATTTGGGATACGTGGAGAGATTTGGGAGAGATTTCACATACTTGGAGAGATTTGGGAGGATTTCACAAACTTGGAGAGATTTGGGAGAGATTTCACATACTTGGAGGGATTTGGGAGAGATTTCACATACTTGGAGAGATTTGGGAGATATTTCACATACTTGGAGATATTTAGGAGGGATTCGATATATTTGGAGAGATTTCACATACTTGGAGAGATTTGGGGGAGATTTCATATACTTGGAGAGTTTTGGGAGAGATTCGATATACTTGGAGATATTTCATTCTAACACTACATGGCTCATTAGGAACTCATATTGTACACTTAAATGTGTTAGCACAAGTCTCACAATAGTCCTTGCTTACCTGAGGACGGAATTTCCTAACCAAAAATGCTAGTTGTGATACCGTGGAATGTGTGGCCTCCGCCTCATTTCCTGTTCCTTGTTTGGTTGTGGGCTTGGGTCAGAACCACACAATCGATTGTTTGTTCGATCTGGATTGTATATGATTTGTATACACTAAGTACTCGCAGGAAGAACTAGTAAGAATCATTTTCACTTAACATTCATTACATCATGAAATATAAGGTTTTCTGGAGAAACATAACGCACTTTTCGAAAGAACAAAGAATAGTTTTCCAAAACAAAATGCTTATGAACTCACTATCTTTATGCTGCTACTCTTTCAAAACCTACTTGTATTCTCAGGACACTAGTAGACATGTACACGCACCGGGTTCAAGTAGCTTCGAGTCTTTACTTGTTATTTACTTTTGAAGTCAATATTATATGAATCAAATGTAATGTAAACATTATAATATTAATGCAATGGTTGTTGTTGCTTTGATTACTATTATTCAATTGTTGTGATACTATACATGACGTCATCCGCCCCCGAACGTTTCCGTCGTTCCAGTTTGGGGGTGTGACAGATTGGTATCAGAGCATTGTTTATAGTGAACTTAGTATATCAACCAGTAAAAGCTATACAACTATAAATACAATGGGGCCGAAGTGCTCTGACTAAAAGTACACTTTTAAAATATATGTATTTTACGAGAAGTATACTAATAAGCATACATACTAAGAACAAGTATCACAATGAGAATAAATAGGAACATAACAAACAAAAGTATTTAGATGTTAGACACTACAGTCAAACCTATGTAGTTATGTAATCATATCTGCGATAAATATAACCTGATCAACTATATTTATTTGAGATACGAACAACATGTGTTTGGGAGTGATGGTGGTGTTGCAACGAGCCTAAAACTTACCTAACTCCATATAAAAAAGTTCCCTAGAACAAAACATAAAGATAAAATACTATAGGAGTATTTTAGGCACTATAACAAACTTACATGAGAACTAAAAGACCTTTAATGGCAGATCTATAGTTGCGAAGTGCATGCTTCCAGGGTTATATATAATTGAGATCTTATAGACTTAGAATTGGTGATTTTCGCTCTACTACCTGTTCCTTGTTTGGTTGTGGTATAGAGTAGGATCACCTATTCGAAGGTCTATTTGATCTTGGTTATATACAGCTTGCATGCACTGCTTGACTATAGGAGGACCCAATTTGGATCATCAATAACTACAAAAGAAATGTTCTACTTAATCTCATAAGATTCTTTAGACATTCCTATTCTCGCGCAAACAACCTAGATATAGATAGCCACTCCACTACAACCACCAACAGAGTAGTCAATGAGGAATAAGAGAGGGTTCATAAAGTGGATTCCGAGAAGAGATCATACGAGGAGACAAATCTTCCATCAGGAGGTGATGGAGATTTGTGGTAGAACCCGAAGCATGATCTATAGTGAATAGGAAAACCATAAGAAAGTTCAGAGACAACAAATCCCCACAGCTAAATTCAGGACCATCATAACTAGGACAGGAAACCCCTCCCGAGGTGCGCAAGGTGGTAGAGCACCATATACGTCATACTAATAATTAATTAACTAATATGATCTAGTGAGTTAGTGATTACACTGCTCACACTATGTGTCAGGCTTATCGCCTTTATCGTATCAGCTAGTAACAGTAAACCAGATCCCATAACTTCATTAAGAGGGTAGTCACTATAAAATTCATAAGTCTATGTTGCATAGACCTCTGTTATGAATTGCCTCGAAAGTCAGAACATGATACATTCAGAACTGAGACAACTTTGATTTAGATAACACTCGACTTGTAACCACTAAGGACTTACCCTCATTTCGTCTTTTAAACCTTATGGCAGAAAGATGCCACCGAAGGAGTCGAACAAAAACAAGAACAACGCACCACCACCACCTCCTCAGTATGACCCGGTTTTCTTTCGGGCGGCAGTAACAGCCGCAGTGACAACTGTCATGACTCAAATCAACGCAAGTGGTACCGATGGATCGGGTAGTGGTACCAACAACTTTTACCACGGACACACAAAGGAGTGCCCGTACAAAGACTTTTACCAAGGACACACAAAGGCGAACCTAAAAACTTCGATGGAAGTGGAGGAGTCATCGCTCTAATGCGATGGTTTGAGAAGACATAATCGATTTTTGAGTTATGCGCATGCCCAGAAGGGAGCAAAGTGAAGTTTGTTGCCTGCACCTTCTCTGAAAGAGCCCTTACATGGTGGAATAGCCATGTCAAGTCATTGGCTCTTCCAATAGAAAACGCAATGGGCTGGGAAAATCTAAAGGAGATGATGCTGGAAGACTACTGCCCAAGGGGAGAAATACAGAAACTAGAGCATGAGCTGTGGAATCTTACCATGGCAGGCTCAGACATAGATGCCTACACCGATAGATTCAGCGATTTAGCTGCACTATGCTCTGGGATGATTACCCCAGAGCGCATGAAGGTAGAGAGACACATTTGGGGACTACCTTTTCCAATCCAAGGAAACGTAATAGCAGCGAAAACTCTTACGTTTGACAGTGCCAAATGTCTGGCTCGAACATTGGTGGACTACGGGATCCGCCAAGGCATAACGGACCCCATTCCTGAGTCAACGAAAGGAGGTGATTGTGACAATCCGAAATTTCTATCTTGTACAACACTTAAACTCAATCAAGGTCATACTTGTTCCTGCTATCTTCTAGCACTATTTAGGGTCTGTTTGAGCATTCTAAACCTAGTACATCCAAAGAATGAGTGATAGGAAGTGTCTGTTGAAGTTCAAAACCATCAAGCAAGCCATAAACCCCTTTCATGTGGAGTTTACGGCCAAGACACATGAGTTTATGGCCGTAAACTCATGGTGGCCGTAAACTCTTGGCTATATATGTGAAACTTGGCTTTTTCCAACAAATTTACCATTTCCAAGCCAAGAAATCGGGTTTTGCTCTCAACTATCATCAAGGATCTTCATTTTCTTCCAAAAATGTAAGTGATTTATCCCTTGATTAGTTACTACATCTTCTTATCTAGCATAACCCATTGATTCCATCCATTAACATCATCTTTTGGGTTAGATATTCAAGAACACCAAGAACACTAAGAACACGCTAGTGTTTTGGTCCAAAAATCAACCTTTCTAGCTTCTATATAGTAAGTATTACTTCCCTATACTTGATATCTACTAAGAACTCATGCTTAGCACCTTGAAATCATCCAATATCCATGATCAAAGAGAGTTTATGGCCAAGAGCATCTCCCTTAGCCGTAAACCCTTATTAAAGGTGCAATTGTGGTCATAACTCTTCCTAGGGCTTGGACTTAAGGCTAGAACACTTCCTTGTGGTTTGTAAGACCTTAAAACACCGTTTGGACACAATTCTTCATGACTTTATGGTCGTAAACTCATGAGGCCGTGAACACATGGTCGTAAACTCTTGTGACCGTGAACACATGGCCGTAAACATCATGGTGTGGCCTTAAACTCCTTAGATGCAATCCTTTGTGATTATAACACTTCTATATAAGTGTTTCCTAGTTCCTAAGGTATTTCCCTTACATGATTAGTTGTATAAACACTAATTATATACATATATGTGTCATTATATGCTTATTAGGATCCGTGTGTGTGCTCAAGTCTTCACATGACACCTAGCATCCTATACCACTCTTTCATCCAAACCACTCACTACAAGTGAGTTCATACCCCTTAAATTATCTTTTAAGTGATTTTAAATGCTTTTATGGGGGGGAATACAAGTTGAACTATTATAGTTATTATATCAATCACATGTGATTAATAACTATCAAACAAGTGGATTTCTTACATTTCAAACTGTGTTATCAATCAAACTGCTTCAAATCTTTTTATAAACTCTTTTACATGTTACATACTTTCTATTAAATTCTTTTAAACTTATACTTTGTCAAATCATGTCTATATGAATATAGTTATATAAGTAGGATTGAAAGGACTTAGGACTGATAACTCGCCTTATTTCCTGTTTCTTGTTTGGTTGTGGACTTAGGGTATCGGTTGTTTGTCCGAAGGTCGTTTGAATCTTAGTTATATATTATGTATATGTATATAGATATAAAATTTCTTCATTCAGTTCAATACCTTTGGGTAGCAAAGGTATACAAACATGTTCATTCATACAAACAACACTACTACTAAACTATAATGGCTATAGTTTAGGAAGTCACTAATACTATTACTAGAACAACGAAACATACAACGAGTCAGTTCATACATGAGTCAATACATACTATAACGAGAAACAATACTCACTATAAAGAGAAACAGATAGAGAATACTATAACGAGAAACAATACTCACTATAAAGAGAAACAGATAGAGCATACTATAATGAGAATCAATACATACTACACACTATACACTAGAGAACATACTAGATACTAGACAGAGAGAAGAATACTATAACATTAATGTGAGATACTACTTCATGACTCGACATATACTGGTGTGTCACGTTTTGTACCCAGAGTCTCTTGGAGGGAGAGCGTGAATTTGTGTATAGATCTATACAGGACTGACCCTCCTACACCTTGCTGCTAGCTACAGTGGGACCTGCAGGTCTGCGGGTGACGAATGTCATATCATTTCGACGTCTCGAACGTCGTGTTTTACTGATCAATCGAGTATGGTTACAACTATAGCACATTTTACCTTAATTAACTAACAAGTTTAAAGGTAGTTAGTACATTAGTAGTTACCTAGATAAAACTACAGTATATCTTTCTTTTTCCCAATTCATTCACATTGTGATCTTCTCACATAAACGGTAATGAGAAACTATATTTTGGTAATGATAGTCATACTTTGGGAAAACTCATACTTTTACAAAAGAACAAACATAGAGAACAGTTGGGTCTTGGTAGAAGACTGCTTTAGTAGAAAATATAGGATTTTCTAGGATGGTTTCAAACATTTACATAAAATACTTACAAACTTTTACATCAATCATTTACAATTACATTCTTCAAACTTATACAAACAAGGACACTAAAATACTTATGAACTCACCAGCTTTAATGCTGATCTACGCTTTCAAAATAACTTGTATTCTCAGGTCGCTAGTAGACAGGTACAGATGACCATGTTTTGAGAAGATGGAGCACATTCAAGACTCATCTTTTATTTTGATTATTCATTTTGGTGTCTTATAAACTTTAGAACACACTTGTATCAAAATTATTACTATTAATGCAATGGATGATGTTGTTGCTTGTTTACTATTATGCATTGTTGTGATACTGTACATGACGTCCTCCGCCCCCGAACGTTTCCGCCGTTCCGGTTTTGGGGTGTGACAGATTGGTATCAGGGCATTGTTTATAGTGAATTGAGTATATCAACCCATGAAAGATATACAACTATAAACACAACGGGATTAAAATACTCTGACCAACAGTTTATACTTTTAAATAATAAAATATTTAACTAAAAGAATACATCCCTGCATTCGTACTAAAATCAGTGTCACTAGGACAGAACAAAAGTATTACGATTGTTGGAGAGCACAAGTAGTCTTGTGGACATATAATCAGATCTGGGAGTGATATAGCCTGATCAACTATATCTTCCCGAGAAGTGATTAGCATGTGCCCAGGAATGTTTGTGAAGTTGCAGCAAGTCTAAAAACTTACCAACACTACTACAATGAAAACATTAGAACAAAACATAAACTTAAAATACTATAGGAGTATTTTGTGTTACTATAATTACTTATGTGCAAACTAAAAAGGTCTTTATTAGTATGTCAATAGTTGCGGAGTGGTTACGCTAAGGTTACATGTGACTAGGGTGTTATAGACTTAGAATTTGTGATCTTTGTTTTACTTCATGTTCCTTGTTTGGTTGTGGACTTAGAGTTAGGGTCACTTATTCGAAGGTCTATCCTGTTTTGTTACATATGACTGGTATATACTACGCAAATGTTGGAGTAACTAATAAGGATCATCTTATAATTCTCTTAATTAGTACGTCTATTAATTATTTCTTTTACCCCTTTTCTCGCTTAGATTAGATGGCTGGATTCCATATCCCCGGAGATCCGTACTTTCCCAACCAAGGCGACGGAGGATGGCTTGATGTTGAGCCTGAAGAGGAACCTGCAATTCCACTGGATGAGGACCTTGCTGAGAACTTCCCGGACGATTCTGACTCCGAGCCAGAAGTTAACGATCAACCCCTGGTAGCTCTAAACCCAAATCTAAACCCACGTCCGACTTTTCAAGGCCCGACGCCTCTGTGGGTGGAAACACTGGAGACCTGGAGTCAGGAACAGGGCCAACCTATCCCATTTAATGGAGACCGAAGTTTCTACAATGTGAGCGAAGGAGGCTCAGCGGACAGGGTTCTACCTATCTTGGTCCGCAGGGTTGCTCGTAACGAAATCCAGGGAAGGAAAGCTCTCCAACGCATTGCGGAACTTAATGCCAATACAGGGATCAACATTGTCCGCATTCGTCGGCTGGAAGATGCTTGTGAGAAATCTGAAAGAGACCGTGAGTCTCTACTTCAAGCACTAGCTGAGACTAGGGCTGAAGTCATAGAGCATCGCGTGTGCCAGCGAGTGTACGAGCGACGCCTTCTTGAAATGGAGCGTCTGATGGATGATCTAAGGGTTCGCCCAAGGGGTTCCCGCCGTCAGTAGGGGATGCTCTGCTCATCTCTTTTCTTTTGAATTAAGATTTAGCCTTCATATCTATGCTCTAAGTAGCACTTTTACCTATAAATTCCTGTTACTGTAAGACCTTGAACTTTTGGTCGATAGGTATTTATTCTGTCAAAATTTTCTCATCTTGGGTTCATATAAGACCTACTTTTAGGTCGTTTTTCCCGAACTAATTGCAGCTGTAATACCAGTATTATTGACAGATATAAATCTTGTGAAAATTATTATCCAAATGCTTTCATCTTCCTAGTACTAGACTTAAATCCAATCATACATTCATCCGTGTTGTTGGGCTATGGAGATTTAGTCCATGAGTCACTCTCGTCATACTCTCTATTAAATTCTTATCAAATGTCTTGATCTTTGTTATATTATAGCTACGAGATGCCTCCACGCTGAGTAACGAGGCACACTGCTCGGAATCAAACTCCACCTCCTCCTCCTCAATACAACCCAACAGCTATCCAAGATTCTGTGAATGCGGCTGTTACTGCAGCTCTAGCTCAATTCAACTCAACCGGTACAAGCGGGAGTGGAACTAATGTGCCTCCCACCCCATTTGAAACTCCAGTGCGCTCTAGAGAGTGCTCATATAAGGATTTCACCAGCTGCAAACCCAGGGCCTTCAATGGAACTGGCGGAATCATTGCCCTCTCTCAATGGTTCGAGAAGACGGAGTCGATCTTTGAAATCTGCTCCTGTCCGGAGGGGAGCAAGGTAAAATTTGCCAGGTTTAGTCTCCTACACTTCCAGGTTTAGCGATCTGGTAGCGCTATGTCCGGGAATGGTCCCTTCTAAGGCCAAGAAGGTGGAGAGGTACATCTGGGGGCTGGTACCTCCATTTCAGGGGAATGTCCTAGCTTCCAACCCCACTACCTTCGATAGTGCCAAGCGATTGGCACAAAGGCTCATTGACCATGGGGTCCAAACCCCGTCAGCAACAACAACCCTAGCCATCTCATAACCCTCCAAAGCCGCCAACAACAAGCGGAAATTTTGGGATGACAAGAAGAAGCAAAACGCTGCCAAAAAGCAGCATGCCGTAGCTGTTCATGCTGCGATAGCACCTGCCACTGCTGCACCAGTAAAGCAGTACGCGGGAAACTTGCCGAAGTGCAACAAGTGCAGCTTCTACCACAACGGACCCTGCCGTGAAATGCAGTGCTCTAACTGCAACAGGAAGGGGCACACTGCCCGTTTCTGCAAGGCTCCGGCAAAGCCAATTACCCAAGTCCCCGACGCTGGTGTGGGCCAGGCTTGCTACGGTTGTGGCGAGGAGGGCCACTACAAGAGGAACTGCCCGAAGGCAGAGAATGTCGGCGGAGTGGGAAGAGTTTTGGCTATAGGCCACGAGGAAGCGGTTTCCGACCCAACAGTGGTCACTGGCACGCCTCTCCTCGATAACTCATATGCATGCATACTATTTGATAGTGGAGCGGAGAGGAGTTTCGTGAACCAGAAATTTGCTCACTTACTTAAGAATAAATCACATGCACTTAAAGAACCGTTCACAGTAGAAATGGCTAACGGAAAGACAGAGAGTACTAGCTCTATATACATAGGTTGTTCACTAACACTAGATAGCCATTCATTTCCAATCGACCTCATGCCGGTCTCAATCAAAAGTTTCGACGTCATAATCGGCATGGATTGGTTGAGTTCTCATTGTGCCGACATCATGTGTTACGAAAACGCTGTTCGCATTAATCTGCCGTCTAGCGAAACCCTAGTAATCTACGGCGACAAACCCAACACGAACATTCGCCTCATCTCGAGCATTCAAGCTCAGAAATTCTTGCGAAAGGAATGTCGCACATTCCTTGCTCATGTTGTCGATGTGAGCCAAGAGACAAAAGATATTAAGAACATTCCAGTAGTACGCGATTTTCCCGACATCTTTCCAGAAGAATTCCCAGGATTACCTCCGCAACTTCAAGTCGAGTTCAAAATCGACTTAGTTCCAGGGGCTACCCCCATAGCCAAATCGCCCTATCGTCTAGCACCAGCTGAGATGCAGGAGCTATCCATTCAACTTAACGAATTGCTCATCAAGGGCTTTATCAGACCAAGCTTCTCACCCTGGGGAGCACCGGTCTTGTTCGTCAAGAAGAAAGACGGATCGTTCCATATGTGCATCGACTACAGAAACTTAACAAGTTAACCGACAAGAATCGTTACCCTCTGCCTCGCATAGACGATTTGTTCGACCAACTGCAAGGGGCGAATTGCTTCTCAAAGATTGACCTGAGATCCGGGTATCACCAATTATGAGTGTTAGGAGAGGATGTTCCGAAGACAGCCTTCCGAACTCGTTATGGACACTACGAGTTTGAAGTGATTCCGTTCGGATTGACCAATGCGCCCACAGTATTCATGGATTTAATGAATCGGGTGTGCCGTCCTTACTTGGATCAGTTCGTCATTGTCTTCATCGATGACCTACTTATCTACTCTAGTAGTAAGGAGGAGCATAGTCAGCATCTGTGTCAGGTCTTGGAAACACTACGATCCGAGAAACTCTATGCGAAGTTCTCGAAATGCGAATTTTGGATCCGAAGAGTCGAATTCTTAGGGCACGTGGTTAGCGAAGAGGGAATATACGTGGACCCTTCCAAAATTAAAGCCATTGAGAACTGGTCAGCACCAAAGACACCTACAAAAATTCGTCAATTTCTAGGCCTCGCTGGCTACTAACACAGGTTCATTTAGAACTTCGCACGGATTGCAAAACCTCTTACAACATTGACCCAGAAGGGCGTGGCCTTTGACTGGGAAGAGAAACAAGAGAAAGTGTTCCAAACGCTAAAGTGAGCCTTATGCACCGCACCGATACTATCCCTCCCTGAAGGGATAGAAGACTTCGTGGTCTGTTGCGATGCGTCCAATCAAGGGCTCGGCTGTGTTCTGATGAAACGAGGTAAGGTCATCGCCTATGCCTCAAGACAGCTGAAGACACACGAGGTCAACTACACCACACACGATCTTGAGTTAGGAGCAGTGGTGTTTGCTCTGAAGATCTGGAGACACTACCTGTATGGTACAAAAAGCACTATCTTTACATACCACAAAAGCCTACAACATATATGCGACCAGAAGGAGCTCAACATGAGACAACGACGATGGGTCGAGCTACTCAGTGATTACGAATGCGAAATTCGTTATCATCCGGGCAAAGCCAACGTAGTAGCTGACGCCCTGAGTCGGAAAGAATACTCTGGTCGTAGAGTCAAATCATTGACTATGACTATCCATTCACACTTGTCCACATAAATTAAGGAAGCTCAGCTCGAAGCTTTAAACCCTGGAAATGTGGCGAGTGAATCCCTGAGAGGGATGGATAAGAACTTGGTGGTCAAGGGTGGCAGAGCCTTATATCTCGTGGATCGGATCTGGACACCGAAACACGGTGGTTTAAGAGACTTGATCATGACCGAAGCTCACGACACTCGATATTACGTCCACCCAGGTTCAGATAAGATATATCTGGATCTTGAAAAGTTATACTGGTGGCCTAACATGAAAGCAGAGATTGCTACCTTCGTGAGTAAATGCCTTACTTGCGCCAAGGTTAAGGTCGAATACCAGAAACCATCAGGTTTACTTTAGCAACCGAGGATACCTGGATGGAAGTGGGAGTGGATCACGATCGACTTCATAACCAAAATGCCCAAGACAACGGGTGGTCTTGATACCATTTGGGTGATCGTAGACAGGTTAACAAAGTCCGCACACTTCCTGCCTATCAAAGAGTCTGACAAGATGGAGAAACTAACAAGAACATACATCAGGGAGATCGTACGACTGCATGGTGTTCCCATATCCATTATATCTGATAGGGATAGTAGATTCAGTTCGAGGTTCTGGCAGTCGCTACAAAGTTCCCTAGGAACTAGGTTGGACATGAGTATAGCCTACCATCCGCAAACCGACGGACAAAGTGAGAGGAGTATTCAGACGTTGGAGGATATGTTGCGAGCCTGCGTGATAGACTTTGGGAAGGCATGGGATACTCACTTACCCCTTGTCGAGTTTTCCTAGAATAATAGTTATCGCACGAGCATAAAGGCTGCTCCATTTGAAGCCCTCTATGGCCGTAAGTGCAGATCCCCTCTGTGTTGCGCTGAGGTGGGCGACACGCAGTTAGCTAAAGGACAAGTTCCTGACAACACTCTCACAGGTCCGGAAATCATTCGGGAAACGACAGAGAAGATCGTTCAGATTCGTGAACGATTGAAAGCCTCTAGAGACCGACAGAAAAGCTACGTAGACAAGAGAAGGAAACCGTTGGAATTCCTTGTGGGCGACCGTGTTCTATTGAAGGTCTCACCCTGGAAGGGCTTAATACATTTCGGAAAGTGTAGGAAGCTAAATCCAAGATACGTAGGGCCTTTCAAGATTCTCGCCAGAATCGGCTCTGTAGCTTACAAACTCAAACTACCTCGCGAACTCAGTAACGTACATTCTACGTTCCACGTCTCGAACTTGAAAAAGTGTCTGTCCGACGAGACTCTTGTAATCCCACTCGACGAGATTGAGATCAATGATAGCCTCAACTTCGTGGAAGAACCTGTAGAGATCATGGACCGAGAGGTCAAGCAAACGAAGCAAAGCCGTATCCCGATAGTGAAGGTTCGCTGGAACGCCAAACGAGGACCTGAATTCACTTGGGAGCGCGAGGATCAAATGAAACTGAAATATCCTGATCTTTTCGTTTAGTTATTTGTAATAGCTTATTTGTTAAGCTCTAATTTCGGGACGAAATTCTCTTTAACGGGGGGAGTGATGTGACAACCCGAAATTTCTATCTTGTACAACACTTAAACTCAATCAAAGTCAGACTTGTTCCTGCTATCTTCTAGCACTATTTAGGGTCTGTTTGACCATTCTAAACCTAGTACATCCAAAGAATGAGTGATACGAAGTGTCTGTTGAAGTTCAAAACCATCAAGGAAGCCATAAACCCCTTTCATGTGGAGTTTACGGCCAAGACACATGAGTTTATGGCCGTAAACTCATGGTGGCCGTAAAATCTTGGCTATATATGTGAAACTTGGCCTTTTTCCAAGACTTTTACCATTTCCAAGCCAAGAAATCGGGTTTTGCTCTCAACTATCATCAAGGATCTTCATTTTCTTCCAAAAATGTAAGTGATTTATCCCTTGATTAATTACTACATCTTCTTATCTAGCATAACCCATTGATTCCATCCATTAACATCATCTTTTGGGTTAGATCTTCAAGAACACCAAGAACACGCTAGTGTTTTGGTCCAAAAATCAACCTTTCTAGCTTCTATATCGTAAGTATTACTTTCCTATACTTGATATCTACTAAGAACTCATGCTTAGCACCTTGAAATCATCCAATATCCATGATCAAAGAGAGTTTACGGCCAAGAGCATCTCCCTTGGCCGTAAACCCTTATTAAAGGTGCAATTGTGGTCATAACTCTTCCTAGGGCTTGGACTTAAGGCTAGAACACTTCCTTGTGGTTTGTAAGACCTTAAAACACCGTTTGGGCACAAATCATCATGAGTTTACGGTCGTAAACTCATGAGGTCGTGAACACATAGTCGTGAACTCTTGTGACCGTGAACACATGGCCGTAAACACCATAGTGTGGCTTTAAACTCCTTAGATGCAATCCTTTGTGATTATAACACTTCTATATAAGTGTTTCCTAGTTCCTAAGGTGTTTCCCTTACATGATTAGTTGTATAAACACTAATTATATACATATATGTGTCATTATATGCTTATTAGGATCTGTGTGTGTGCTCAAGTCTTCAGTCGACACCTAGCATCCTATACCACTCTTTCATCCAAACCAATCACTAGAGGTGAGTTCATACCCCTTAACTTATCTTTTAAATGATTTTAAATGCTTTTATGGGGGGGAATACAAGTTGAACTATTATAGTTATTATATCAATCACATGTGATTAATAATTATCAAACAAGTGGATTTCTTACATTTCAAACTGTGTTATCAATCAAACTGCTTCAAATCGTTTTATAAACTCTTTTACATGTTAAATACTTTCTATTAAACTCTTTTAAACTTATACTTTGACAAATCATGTCAATATGAATATACTTATATAAATAGGATTGAAAGGACTTAGGACTGATAACTCGCCTTATTTCCTGTTCCTTGTTTGGTTGTGGACTTAGGGTATCAGTTGTTTGTCCGAAGGTCGTTTGAATCTTAGTTATATATTATGTATATGTATATAGATATAAAAGTTCTTCATTCAGTTCAATACCTTTGGGTAGCAAAGGTATACAAACATGTTCATTCATACAAACAACACTGCTAGTAAACTATAATAGGTATAGTTTAGGAAGTCACTAATACTATTACTAAAACAACGAAACATACAACGAGTCAGTTCATACATGAGTCAATACATACTATAATGAGAAACAATACTCACTATAAAGAGAAACAGATAGAGAATACTATAACGAGAAACAATACTCACTATAAAGAGAAACAGATAGAGCATACTATAACGAGAATCAATACATACTACACACTATACACTAGAGAGCATACTACATACTAGACAGAGAGAACATACACTACACTAGTACATACTGTACAAATACAAGAATACTATAACATTAATGTGAGATACTACTTCATGACTCGGCATATACTGTTGTGTCACGTTTTGTACCCAGATTCTCCTGGAGGGAGAGCGTGAATTTGTGTACAGATCTATACGGGACTGAGCCTCCTACACCTTGCTGGTACCTACAGTGGGACCTGTAGGTCTGCAGGTGATGAATGTCATATCATTTCGATGTCTGGAACGTCGTGTTTTACTGGTCAATCGAGTATGGTTACAATCATATCACATTTTACCTTAATTAACTAACAATTTTAAAGGTAGTTAGTACATTAGTAGTTACCTAGATAAAACTACAGTACATCTTTCTTTTTCCCAATTCATTCACATTGTGATCTTCTCACATAAACGGTAATGAGAAACTATATTTTTGGTAATGATAGTCATACTTTGGGAAAACTCATACTTTTACAAAAGAACAAACATAGAGAATAGTTGGGTCTTGGTAGAAAACTGCTTTAGTAGAAAATATAGGATTTTCTAGGAAGGTTTCAAACATTTACATCAAATACTTACAAACTTTTACATCAAACATTTACAATTACATTCTTCAAACTTATACAAACAAGGACACTAAAATACTTATGAACTCACCAGCTTTAATGCTGATCTACGCTTTCAAAATAACTTGTATTCTCAGGTCGCCAGTAGACAGGTACCGATAACCAGGTTTTGAGAAGATGGAGCACATTCAAGACTCATCTTTTATTTTGATTATTCATTTTGGTGTCTTATAAACTTCAGATCACACTTGTATCAAAATTATTACTATTAATGCAATGGATGATGTTGTTGCTTGTTTACTATTATGCATTGTTGTGATACTGTACATGACGTCCTCCGCCCCCGAACGTTTCCGCCGTTCCGGTTTTGGGGTGTGACAGTGATGATGAACAAAAGTCCGAGAGCGGGAAGAAGAGGCAATCAACACAAGAACCCTCCGAGGGACAACAGACAGGTGCAGCCTATGCTGCCACGACACCAACCACAGTAGCACCCGACAGTCGTTATGCTGGAACCCTCCCTAAATATAGTAAGTGTAACTTCCATCATACCGGAAGGTGTCGGAAGTTGTATTGCAAGAACTGCCTCAGAAGGGGACACACCATCCGTTTCTGTAGGGCACCGGCACAACCAATCTCTCAGGTCCCATTTGAGGAAGTAAGTCAGACCTGCTACGAATGTCGTGAAACGGGACACTACAGGAGAGATTGTCCATTAGCCAGAAATCCTGGTGAACAAGGAAGAGTGCTAATGATCACTGCAGGAGAGTCTACCCTGGAACCATTTGAGAACCGCGGTACGTTTCCCAACTAGATCCTAACTATAAGAATTTCTTCCACGTATAAACAAGCACATCGTTTACGTAGAAACTAAATACTCTTTATGGTAAGCTATAATGACTTGGTGTAAACATTAGGGCCATATATATTTAAGAACCAATAGACTTAGAGTGCGTGATTCCGCCTTATTTCCTGTTCCTTGTCTGGTTGTGGATTTAGGGCAGAGTCACTCAATCGACTGTCTTGTCAATCTTAATTATATATGACTTGTAGATACCAAGCGATTATAGAGAGACTGGATAGGGATCATAATATAAAGTATCATTCACTAGAAAAATATGTCTGCTAGTACACTTAATACAATACAAAACATTCGCAGTAGTAATAACAAGGTCAAAACAGAAAGCACTAGAATCGTACACACAGGTGCACTGATGTTATAACACGACGACTCTTTCCGAACTAACTCAACACGTGATCCGACGATGTCATCCCGCCTAGTCTAACTGAGTCCATGCGATGCCAAACCTATGTATCATCGAGGAGACCCTTTACCTTAAACCGAACGAATAAAAAAACTCTTGTCACTCATAATGATAAACTAGATGCGAACCTCGGAATCATCTCTCACTTCAAACCTCCGAAGTACTCATGCGAGGAGTACGGTATCCTCCTGTAAACTTCCTTAAGTATTTTTAGCAGACCACTTGGGAGATACCAATTGTGCAGCCAGTCAAGTTCAAGCTTAGAGGCTAGGGACGAATACGGTTATCCTATCAACGTTTCGTGTATGCGCAAGGGTGGTATATAATTAAGATTCTACGGGCTTAGGATGTGTGTTTCCGCCCTATCTCCTGTTCCTTGCCTGGTTGTGGACCTGGGGCAGAGCCACCCATCCGACCGCCTTATCAATCTTAATTATATATGACTTGTGTACGCAAGTCGATGATAGATGAACCAGGTATAAGTCCTACCATGAACTTCAGGACAAAAGCTACTCAGGACTACGAATGGACATCCTACCAGTTGGATGAACATAGTCAAGCAAGTCAACCCACACACTATCCACAGATCAGAACAACAGATCCAACAACGAAGATTCGCTGAAACGCCCAGCGAGGATCTGAATTCACTGAAGAACGCAAGGATTAAATGGAAACCCATGTACCCTACCGATCCTAAATAAGTATCTGTTCGATGAGACACTTGTGATACCCCTCGATGAGATCGAACTAGACGAGAGCATACACTTCGTCGAGGAACCCATAGAAATCATGGATAGGGAAGTCAAACGAACAAAACAAAGTTGCATACCGATAGTGAAGGTCTGCTGGAACGCCAAGCGGGGACCTGAATTCACTTGGGAGCATGGAGATTCGATGAAACAGAAGTATACTCGTCTATTTCCGAGTCCATGATTCGTATTCTATGTTTAAATTTCGGGACGAAATTCCCTCTAACGGGGGGATGATGTGACAACCCGGAATCTCTATCTCTAAGTTATTTCGATCATTGAAAGTCGGATTTGTTTCTGTTACCTTTTAGCCTTGTTATAGTATGTTTGAGAGTTTCTGAGCCTAGTGTAATGTATGAATGGATGCTAGGATGAGTTATCACGAGATCGGGAGGCTAGATTCGAACCATAAAATCACTCACAAGGTGTTCACGGCCGCAAACCTGTTCATGGCCGTGAACCCTCCCCCTATGTATATATATATATATGAGTGACCTCATTTTCTCCTCATTTCACCTCCTCCCAACCGTGAACACCCCATTCTCTCTGAAGAAGCTTCGACTGCGAACCCTCCAAAGCTACAAAAACATAAGTGTTTCATCCTTAAACTTGTTATACTTGAAAGACAACTCGATCATAGCCTTAATTCTTCATGATTCATCACCATCTTCATAGCCTTGAAGAGTTCACGACCGTGAATCATTCATAGGGCCGTGAATCCTTCATAGATGGGCCGTGAACCCTTCATAGATTCAAAGGGTCGTCAACCTCATGAGGTCGTGAACCCTATACGGCCGCAAACCCATCCATTGGTGGCTGTAAACCCCTTCCAAGCTTCCATTTTTGATCCTAACACTTCAATTAGGGTGTTTCCTACAATCTTAGGTGGTTTCCTATACTCGTTAGTATTTATAACCACTAACTGAATACAAATACATGTTAATATGTGCTTAACATACTGTGCTCGAGACTTCACTTAGCATACCAAGCATCCTATCTTTGTCATTCATCCGAGTCATTCATAGTCAGGTGAGTTCATAACCCTATATTTTCCGAGCTTTTAATGTTTTAAGGGAGGGGGATACAAGTAACAACACAAGTAATCTTGTGTTTGCAAATATTATTTGGTTTAATATATTTTCCTATCATTAGTATACATCGAACGTAGAACTTACTAAACATGTTAAACTTTGTTACTACTAGACTTGAAATTAGTTTTACAAAAACATGTTAGGATACAAACATTGCAAATATAGTTTTCAGAACAAAGGAAACAAACTTATGAATTATGAAATGAAAGATATTATTTTATAAGGATTCATGTTAATAACAAAAAGGGGTTTTCATAGTATTATTCGTGGAATCGTTGAGAGAACTATAGTGTGAGACACATCTTGTAACTAGAGTCTCCTGGAGGGAGAGCGTGAGTTTATGTATAGATCTATACGGGACTGACAATCCCGCACCCTGACTATTAGCTACAGTCAACCGGGGGTGACAAACGTCTTTTCAGTTTTCGACATCCGAAGTACGTCGTATTAGTATTCGTCCATCGGTATGGTTATAAGAACTCACTGGGGAAACAACGACTCGTTCACGTAATAATATACTTAAAAAACAGTCAACATGGTTAGTAACTATGTGATGACTTAGTATGTACATTAGGGTAATATGAAATTAACATCCGACATGCAATGGGATGTGTCATCTCCGCCTTATTTCCCGTTCCTTGTTTGGTTGTGGGCTTAGGGCAGAATCACCCAATCCACTGTCTGTTCGATATAGATTTCTATAACTCGTATGTACTAAGTGATCACAGGAGGGTATTAAAAACACTTTCAGTATACAGAACAACACGTATTCAACTAGTTTTATTTATGTAATAAGACTACTATACATTACTGTTGGTAGCCAGGGTTTTCAAACAGAACAATGTTTAAACAACATAAATATGGTAGACACTTGTACTCTACGATTTGGAACATACAATTCAATAACTTACACTTAGGGAAAATATAGGATTTTCTAGGATAAACATCAGTACTCTACAAACAATTGGTTTATTATTCAACTAACGAATGTTCATTATTAATTCTATAATTCCTTACTTTATGCATCCGGGTTACGTGTGAAGAATACCCGATAGACTGTGGAATGTGTGGTTTCCGCCTCATTCCCTGTTCCTTGTTTGGTTGTGGGTTTAGGGCAGATCTACACAATTAACTGTTCATTCGATATTGGTTTATACGTAACTAGTATGAGCTATGTAGTTATAGAAAGAATGGGTTTAATCATGTTTTACATAAGAAAATATTGGATTTTCTTGAGGAATACTTTCAACAGATATCAAAGGACCAATACAGTTAACTTTGTAAGTATCTAGTGAATACTTCATGATTATGTACATAAGGATCCGACAACCAGTGAAATGTGTGGCCTCCGCCTCATTTCCTGTTCCTTGTTTGGTTGTGGGCTTGAGGCAGAACCACACAATCGATTGTTTGTTCGATCTGGATTTTATATGATTTGTATACACTAAGTACTCGCAGGAAGAACTAGTAAGAATCATTTTTACTTAACATTCAGTACATCTGAAAATATAAGGTTTTCTGGAGAAACATAACGCACTTTGCGAAAGAACAAAGAATAGTTTTCCAAAAGAAAATGCTTATGAACTCACCAGCTTTATGCTGATACTCTTTCAAAACCTACTTGTATTCTCAGGACAGTAGTAGACAGGTACACGCATCGGGTTCAAGGAGATGGAGCATAGTAGCTTCGAGTCTTTACTTGTTATTTACTTTTGAAGTCAGTATTATATGAATCAAATGTAATGTAAACATTATACTATTAATGCAATGGTTGTTGTTGCTTTGATTACTATTATTCAATTGTTGTGATACTATATATGATGTCCTCCGCCCCCGAACGTTTCCGCCGTTCCGGTTTGGGGGTGTGACAGATAATGTTAATACGTTCAATCTTAAATAACTATTGTCATTATCACGCATTTTCACTAATTAAATCGTCTATAAGGTTATTATAGACTTTTTTGTATTATTTTCATTCTATCAGGATGTTATCAGAATGTTTGTTGAGTCGTATTCTGTAAGAATGAAAATTAATGAAAAATGATCCGTGAGAACAAAAATGAATAAGATCTAGTGAGAATGCAGGAAAATGACAATAGTTGTGTGAGGTTTAACGTATTCACATTAGTAAACAACATATTCGCTTAGTAAGTTTGATAGAATTGCACTGTCCTCACGTCCGCACAATAGTTGTTCATCCACATTATAACCTAGCCCTATATATATATATATATATATATATATATATATATATATATATATATATATATATATATACATATATATATATATATATATATATATATATATATATATATATATATATATATATATATATATATATATATATATATATACGGTTTACTTGAGATTAAAAAAAATAGAGATCTTGAGATTCAATCTCCGCCACATAATTCTCATTTGCTGCTCTAACTCTCCAGCGTACCGACAGTAGCGGGGTACGCCTAATAAAAAATGATTACATGGCAGAGAAGTATAAGCATATATGATTATACATATTTATACGTATATGCCTAATCATAAATGATTATATACAATTTGAGTAATCATATATGATTATGACAGTTGGTGGCAGAAGAGGTGGTGGTGGCAGAGGTGGCGGTGGTATAAGTGACGGAGGTAGCAGTGGTGGGGTCGGTTGGTGTGAAAGGTGGTGATAGTGGTTGTGGTGGTGGTGGTTGTGGTGGTGGGGATGGTGGCAGAGAAGAAAGAAACGGGCGGCGCTAGATAATCATTTATGATTATAACAGACTTGTCGCACCGGTACGCCGGAAGGGTTAAAGCGGTAGATGTGAAATACGTAGTTGAGGCTGAATCTCAAAATCTCTATTTTTTTATTAATCTCAACGGAACCTACCTATATATATATATATATATATATATATATATATATATATATATATATATATATATATATATATAGAGAGAGAGAGAGAGAGAGAGAGAGAGAGAGAAAGAGAGAGAGAGAAAGAGAGAGAGATACGATCGGATGATGACTCTTTTTTAAAGTGAGGACTCGTGATAACACCTTAAAAAAATTGAAATTTTTGTAAAAAAAATACAAATCATAAAATCGAGCATAGTAGTACATCGGAGAGAAAAAAAATTTGAAAAAAAAAATCGGATCATTAAAATTGAAGCATGGATCATTTTAATGATACATGATTCAACTTTTATGATCCATGATTCAATTTTAATGATTTACAAAAAAAAAAATTCCAATTTTTTTTCCTGAATGTAGTACTATGCTCGATTTTATTATTTGTATTTTTTTTAGATTTTTTGTCAAATTTTTTAAAGTGTCCTCACGACTTCTGACTTTAAAAAGAGTCTTCATCGGAACCGAACCCTATATATATATATATATATATATATATATATATATATATATATATATATATATATATATATATATATATAGGAAAACAAAAAAACCCTAAAAAACCCTAAAAATCATAAAAATGCATAAAAAAAAATACTTAGAGATCACAAAACTTTTTTTTTTATTTTTTTATAGAAAAATCGCAGCTTTTAGTATAAAATTGCTGAAAAAAAAATAATAAATCAATTTTATTTTTTATTTTTTATTTTTTTTTTATAAAAAAAATTGGTTTTTTTTCTAAAAAAAATTTCAGCGAGTTTATACTAAAAGCTGCGATTTTTTCATAAAAAAATTCAAAATTTTTTTTTTATGATCTTTAAGTATTTTTTTAGACATTTTTTGTTTTCCATAGAACCTAACCACATATATATATATATATATATATATATATATATATATATATATATATATATATATATATATATATATATATATATATGGAAGGGTTATATAGAAAACAAAAAATTCCAAAAAATAATACAAATGCATAAAAAAAATACATAGAGATCACAAATCTTTTTTTACCAAAAAATCGCTGGTTTTTATACAAATTCGCTGAAAAAATAAATAAAAAATACATTTTTTTTGGGATTTTTTTCAAAGTAATTTTGAGTGAATTTATTGAAAAAGTTGCAATTTTTGAATATATAAAGTCAAAAAAACATATTTCTGATCTCTAAATATTTTCTTATGGGAAAGACTTCCAAAAAAACATATTTCTGATCTCTAAATATTTCTGATCTCTAAACCTAAACATATATATATATATATATATATATATATATATATATATATATATATATATATATATATATATATATGAGAAAGACTTCCAAGTCAAGATCTTGACTAATGTGAAAATGATGGAGGTAACGCGGCTTTCTTTGTTTTCAATCACTTCATATCGCAAACCTTTAAAGCAAAAAGAAGAAAAGAATATATTTTGTGTTAATCTTAATTTGATCAGTAAAATTGAAACGCTTTAATGAAAATATTTAAAATTTGTTAGGATAACTATTTATGGAAATATATTACGAAATTTGTAAATTAATTTGGTGCTTTTGAAACTGAGTTTCGGATAACATAATTAGAGAGTAAGACAAAACTAATTGTCGTTTATTTGATTTAAACATTTGAGTACCTCATATGACTTTTAATATGAAAAATTAAATAATTTTTTTGTACACGTTCACTTGCATCACATACACAAGTGATGTAACGTCCGTGTTTCGAGGATAAACATTGACGCGATGATGTAATAGTTGGGGTTAACAAATGTAACATATTTCAAAGTAATAAATGAATTATTTGAGTATTATGTGAATTATATGAATTTATGTGTTTTATACTTGTTTATAATGATATAATAAATTAAGAATAAAAATGAGCGTCAAAAATAAAATGTTAGATAAACCCGATATCTATGAAGAAAGTTGTAGTGGTCGTGACAAGGATCCCGGAGATATAAAGAACGCCAAAATCCGAGTTATAACAAGAAGTTATGGTCTGCCGAAATTTCACAACAAAACCATATTTTAGACACAAGCACTAGTTTATTTCATGAAAGATGTCTAAAATGCTTTTATGTGCTAAATAATTTATATTATAGCTATGAAGATGCCTTATATGCTATTATTTGATCTGATCTATGGTCTGTTGCCGACTGGATCTGGAAACTTTATGTGTTGAGATTTCTAAACGTTTAATTACGGTATTAGAACTGGCATGTAACTTTTCGGAATGATAAGGAGATTTATACGTTTATCATAAATAAATCTTTTCAATCTTGATTCTCGTCACTACACACCGAACGTCTGATTTTGGTGTATAGATCGACATGGTGAGCACTCAAAGCGAATTCGGAAGTAGTAACCCGCAGCCTGAGCCACAAGTGTTTGAGCGTGCACCAGAAGTAGCGGTTGCACCTGAGCCAATCACGATGGCAGGAGTACAGGAAATGGTGCGAATGATGTTGGATCAACAGATGGAAGAGACAAGGCGTTTACTTCAACAAAGTAAGGACGAACTTACTATGCCAGTACGCCAGGCACTAATTCTTTAGGCGACCATCTGGGTTGCTAAGTCTATTGAAGAAATGATCAACGACAGGACCACTAACAAGGTTGAAGTTGGCAAGAAGAGGAAATTTGAGGGGTCTTCAAGGTCCAACAAGAGTAACATGTTTTCAAAGTCTGGCAAAAGAGGAGGTAAAGAAAAATGGTGCGGGAAGCGCAAAAATAAACAATCTGGAAGGGAGGTGACTTGCTTCAAATGTGGAAAGTCTGGGCATTACACCAATGAGTGTACGTTTACCAAGAGGATGTGTTACAGATGTAGTGAAGAAGGACATATTTCTAGGGACTGCCCGAAGAAAATTGAAGCAGCAAGGCCAAGTGCACCGCCAACGCCAAGGGCATTTCCAAACATCCTTCACGAAGAAGGTGACAACGCAAGGAATCATGAGTAAGGATTTCATATCCGAAGATCGAGATATGAAGTAGTCGTAGTAGCATGTGGTGTAGCCTATTAGAGGCATAGTATGGGTTGAACTTTAACATTTATGTAATCATTTCAAGAATTAAAATAAACCCTGGTTTTGTTATCTGATGTGTTAAATGATTATATGAAATTCTTGAATGGTGACTTGGAAAACTACGAGACAATACTTGGGACGAGTATGAGTAGGTGTGAATGGTAGTAGAGGCCTATACTACCGGAAGCACAGGACTCGCACTTGGATCAGGGAAAGTCACACGGTTACCAATACACTTGTAATTGATTATGTTTTGTTCATATCCGTCGTTACCATCGTTTCGGTAATAACTAAGAAGATGATTGTTAATCTGACCCTAGTGGTCATATCAAATCGAGTCCGACTAAGATGAGTATGTTACGTGGTTCAAAGAACCAAGATCCATGTATCATCTGACTTAAGCCAGAAGATTTAAGTGAAAGATAATTGAAGCGATCAATAGACGTATCACAACCATTGTTAAGGTAAGAAGCTTGTAGGTAGAAGTGTTACATGCTAGAATGTGATTAGATCACATTAGAACATGAAGGAAGGTATATTTCGTTTTGGAACGTGACACTAAAATAAAAACTTGAGTCTAAGCAGTGCATCGTACGATGAGAGGTCATTAGAACGTGACCCATCAGTCTATTATAGTAGTCGAAGGAAAGAACTTATCTTAAGTTTGTTAAGAAGAAGGAGGAGTCTCCAATAAGGATCGAGATTGTGACTTGAAGGTCATGATTGAAAGTCCAACATGGAATAGAGAGCGGGTGCAAGATCGAGCACCATCTGCAGACAAGAATTCCAAAAGTTAGATACTCATTCGAAGGAACATAATAGTTACGGCTATTACCTAGGATGAAGAGATAACGTATGAAGTCATTATACAAGCCATGTCTTGTTAATGATTCTGGGACAAAGTTGAAGACTTCGTAGTCTATGACGATGCATCGGGAGTTGGGTTGATTTGTGTTCTGACCCAAAGAGATAAGGAGATAGCGTATGCATCTCGACAACTGAAAGAGCACGAAAAGAACTACCCCACTCATGATCTGGAGTTTGCAGCGGTAGTATTCACATCAAAGGTATGGAGGCATTATCTCTATGGCACAAAGTGCAAACTTTTCACTGATCATAAGAGTCTCCAATATCTCTTTGATAAAAAAAGGTTTGAATATGAGGCAATGATGCTGGCTAGAGTTACTCAAGAATTATGACTGTGAGATAGTTTACCACCCTGGTAAAGAAACAAAGTGCAAACTTTTCACTAATCATAAGAGTCTCCAATATCTCTTTGATAAAAAAGGATTGAATATGAGGCAATGATGCTGGCTAGAGTTACTCAAGAATTACGACTGTGAGATACTTTACCACCCTGGTAAAGAAAATGTTGTAATGATGCTCTAAGTCGAAAAGAAAACCTTGAAGGAAAAAGGCCAAGAACGTTAAGAATAGAAGTATTCTTAACGATTGTGGAAAACATAAAGAAAGCTCAAGAAGAAGCTTCAGAGAAAAATGACCGAAAGGAAGAACGTTTAGGTAAAACGTTGGTGTTCGGTACGAATAATCAAGGATTGAAGGTATTCCAAGATAGGATTTGGGTACCTAAGACAGGAGGAGTAAGAGATATTCTGATGGAAGAAGCTCACAAGACCATGTACTTGATTCATCCCGGCTACTCAAAAGTGTATAGGGATCTCAAACCCCACTCCCGGTGGTCGACGATGAAGCTCGATGTTGCAAAGTATGTGGCCGAGTGTGTAACCTGTGTGAGAGTTAAGGCACAACAGCAAAAACCATATGGGAGTTTAGAACCTTTACATGTACCCATGGGTAAATGGGAAGACATCACCATGGATTTTGTCACTAAACTAACCAGAACGAAGGACAGTCACGACATGATTTGAGTGGTCGTTGATCGATTCACTAAGAATGCACACTTCATAGCAGGCAATGAAAGATGGTCTATGGATAAGCTTGCAAATGATTATGTGAAGGAAGTAGTAAGACTTCACGGTGTTCCTTTAATGATTGTATCAGATCGTGATAGTCGTTTCACATCAAGGTTTTGGAGGAGTCTACAAGAGGAATTGGATACGAAGTTGTGTTTAAGTACAACTTACCATCCGCAGAACGATGGTCAGTGCAAAAGAACGATTCAAACGCTAGAAGATATGCTAAGAGCATGTACCCTAGAATTCCAAGGTAAATGGGATGAGCACTTACCGCTAGTAGAATTTCCCTACAACAATAGTTACCATTCGAGCATCAATATGGCACTTTACCCAGATTTGTACGGACAGAAGTGTCGTACGCCGTCTTGTTGGCTTGAGGCCAGATAAAAGCAGCTTATGGGCCCCGAGATAGTCCATCACACTGCTGAGAAGCTAAACGTGATTAGGGAAAGGGTGTTAGCAGCTCAAGATCGTCAAAAGAGCTATGCTGACAAGAAAAGACGACCGATGACATTCAAAGTTGGAGATTTGGTTTTGCTTAATGTCTCACCATGTAAGGGACTTATAAGATTCGGAAAAAGAGGAAAATTGAGTCCAAGGTTCATTGGACCGTTCAAAGGTCTTCAGAGGATTGGGAACCAAGCTTACAAGCTAGAACTACCAGAAGAACTAGATGGTATTCATAACACTTTCCATGTATGTTATTTGAGGAAGTTCAGGAGAGAAGTTCTCGACATAATTCCGATTTCTGAGTTAAGGATGGACAAAAATAAGAGGCTAATTGAAGAGTCGAAGGCGATTGTTGACCGTAAGACTAAGAAGTCACAACGCAAGATGGTCGACTTACTGCTTGTGTGATAGAAACATACGAATGGGCCAAAGCTCACCTGGGAAACGGAGAGTGACATGATGAGTCGTTATCCGCATTTTTTTGCTGATGCATGATTCCGGGACGGAATCATCCTAAGGGGAGAGAATTGTAACGGCCGTGTTTTGAGACTAAGCATTGATGCGATGATGTTATAGTTAGGGTCAACAAATGTAACATATTCTGAAGTAATAAAGGAATTATTTGAGTTTTATGTGAATTATGTGAATTTATGTGCTTTATACTTGTATATAATGATACAATAACTTAAGAATAAAAATGAACGTCAAAAACAAAATGTTAGATAAACCCGATATCTATGAAGAAAGTTGTAGTGGTCGTGACAAGGATTTCGGAGATATAAAGAACGCCGAAATCCAAGTTATAACGAAGAAGTTATGGTTTGTCAAAGTTTCACAACAAAACCGACACGACACTGTGCGACGTAAAAAGTGAGTTTACGATACAATGCTTTTTAGCCTTAGCGATCTAAACGAAAGTCGTAGTGTACGTTAAACCGAGAGCGTGCGTAAAAATAACGTCCAAATCTGACTTCGTATGAGGAAGTTATGATTTTTCTAAGTGTCAGCTTAGCAGTATGCAGCCCGCAGTTCGAATAGTAGATCAAACGATGTGCAAGGCCTTGGCCACGACGTGGTGGCGGCTGGGGTTCAAAGCCCTAGATCCCAGGATTAGTGCCCTATTTAAAGGCACTAACTCCTAGTGTTGGTTTATTTAGTTGCCTCCACACTTAGAGGTCGTATTCCACCTAAACCATAGCCTCTTTGTGTGTATTTTGAGTTTGTAAGCCCATTTTGTGAAGGTTGAAGGAAGAATGAGTCTCTCTTGTTGCTTGTGTGCTTGATTCTGTCACACCCCCAAACCGAAACGGCAGAAACATTCGGGGGCGGAGGACGTCATGTACAGTATCACAACAATTGAATAATAGTAATCAAAGCAACAACAATCGTTGTATTAATAGTATAATGTTTACATTACATTTGAATTATACACGATTGACTCCAAAAGTAAATAACAAGTAAAGACTCAAAACTACAATGCTCCGTCTTCTTGAACCCAGTGCGTGTACCTGTCTACTAATGTCCTGAGAGTACAAGTAGGTTTTGAAAGAGTATCAGCATAAAGCTGGTAAGTTCATAAGCATTTTGTTTTGGAAAAACTGTTCTTTGTTCGTTTGAAAAGTGCGTTATCTTTCTCCAGAAAACCTTATATTTTCTGATGTAATTAATGTATAAACCTTAAGTAAAAATGATTCTTACCAGTTCCTCCTGCGAATACTTAGTGTATACAAATCATATACAATCCAGATCGAACAAACAATCGATTGTGTGGTTCTGCCCCAAGCCCACAACCAAACAAGGAACAGGAAGTGAGGCGGAGGCTACACATTCCACTGGTTGTTGGATCCTTATGTACATAATCCCGAATTATTCACTAGATACTTACAAAGTTAATTGTGTTGGTCCTTTGATATCTGTTGAAAGTGTTCCTTAAGAAAATCCATTATTTTCTTATTGAATGCATGATTAACCAATTCTTTTTATAACTACTTAGCTTATACTAGCTATGTATAAACCAATATCGAACAGACGATTGATTGTGTAGATCTGCCCTAAGTCCACAACCAAACAAGGAACAGGAAATGAGGCGGAAACCACACATTCCATGGCTTGTCGGATATTCTTCACGCATAGCCTGGATGCATAAACTAAGGAATTACATAATTATTAGTGAATGTTCATTAGTGAAATTAATAACCATTTATTTGTAGAATACTAATGTTTACCCTGGAAAATCCTATATTTTACCTAAGTGTAAGTTATTGAATTATCTGTTCCAAACCAAATAGTATAAGCATCTACCATACTTATGTTGTTAAGCATTGTTCTGTTTGAAAACCAATATGAATACATTTGTATGAATACTCTTGTATGAAAACCTTTGTATGAAAACCTTTGTATGAATACAGTAGTGTGAATACTCTTGTATGAAAACCTTTCTATGAATACCGTAGTGTGAATACCGTAGTGTGAATACCGTAGTGTTAATACCGTAATGTGAATACCCTCCTGCGATCACTTAGTACATACGAGTTATAGAAATCTGGATCGAACAGACAGTCGATTGGGTGATTCTGCCCTAAGCCCACAACCAAACAAGGAACAGGAAATGAGGCGGAGATCACACATCCCACTGCAAGTTGGATGTTAATTTCATATTAACCTAGTGTATATACTAAGTAATCACATAGTTACTAACCCTAGTGTTTGTTCGTTAGGTATATTATTACGTTAACGAGTCATTGTTTCACTTGTGGATTCTTATAACCATACTATGGACGATCAACATTACGACGTACTCGGACGTACGTCGTGAAAAATGACGTTTGTCACCCTAGGTTGACTGTAGCTAATAGTCAGGGTGCGGTATTGTCACTCACATATAGATCTATACACAAACTCATGTTCTCCCTTCCAGTAGACTCTGGTTACAAGGCGTCTCACACTGCTGGCTCTCTCAACGAATCCACGAATAATACTATGAAAACCCTTTTTGTTATGAATCCTTATAAAATATTATCTTTTATTTCTTAATTCATAAGTTTGTTTCCTCTGTTCTGAAAACTGTGTTTGTAATGTTTGTATTTTAACATGTTTTGTAAAACTGATTTCAAATCTAATAGTGACGATGTTTACCATGTATGCAAGTTCTGTGTTCAATGTATACTAGTGATAGGAAAATATAATAAATCAAATTATATTTTTAAACACAACGTCACTTATGCTTTTACTTGTATCCTCCCCTGAAAACATTGAAAACTTTGGAAAAATACAGGGGTATGAACTCACTGTTAATTGTGTGCAAGCGTCGAATCAATGAACTGGAAACGAAGACCCTCGAGTCGTTGTACGTGGCACCTAACGGAATCCTAATAACAATTTAATACATATATTTATCTAAATTAGCGATTTCATTAATTAAAGTGTTGGAAAACACTTGCTTTCGGTTAAGAAATGTTACCGGGACATGAGTGAATCGAGGAAAGCGGTTTTCAGTCTAATGTACCACTTAAGGAGTGTGTACGGTCGTGAACCGTGTACGGCCGTAGACTGCCTTGAAGGGGTGTACGGCCTTTGAAGGTGTACGGCCGTGGATGAGTGTGCGCTCAACGATCTTGAAGGTGTACGATCGTACACTCAAGAACAAGAGTGCTGGAATCGATGAAAAACGTGTCCTAGATGCTCCGAAATGAACCCCAATGGTGTTTTTCGATCTTTTACGGAAGAATAAAGGTGCTTTAAGAGTGTACGGTCGAGAGTCTAGAGAGAGAAGTAGAGGTTGTTCGGCTAGAAAAGTGTAAATGAGGGGTAGGGTCTCATATTTATAGGGGTTTTTATGGTCGGTGGTGGGGTCCACCCGACATGGGTTGTAAAGAGTGTACGACCGTACACGGGTGTACGGCCATGAACCCATGTCCGGCAGTGAATGTTGTTTTGATCGAAGGAAAACTCGAAATTTCGCGTAGTTGTGGTCCCGACTCATATATGAAGCTCAATTATATAACAAAATGACTTTCCAAACCAAAGGAATTCGACGAGACTCAATAAAATCCAAATTTTATTAACAGAATTTGGATAACGGAAATGAAAAAAGGTTCGGGTTGTCACAGATTCCATCTTATATATATCATATTCATCACATTTATGATCATTTAGAGGAGTAAGTTTTCTATCTTGCTCATTACTTCTCCATATCTATTAATATGGCATTTTCTGACATTTTTGGTCCAAATCTTCTTATTCTTGGATTTTGAGTGAACTCCAGATACCTTGAGTGCATTCTATGGCTTTTGGACCATGGTAGTGGTTAGAATGATGGATTTCATGACATAGTTTGGTGTCCATGCTTTTGGTGCATCCATTAACAATAAAGGTTTAGAGATCTTGACTTATGGGGATAACTTAAGGGATAAAGTTAGAAACTTTATCCATTAGGACCTTTGGAAGGATCAAATTTTATATTTTGAGCTGTAGAGAATAAGGGTTAAGAGCTTAATCCATTAAGTTGAGATAACCAGTTGCCAAGACGTGGCAAGTTGCTTCCACGACGTGGTGACCAACTTCACTGTGACTTTTTCGATATGTAGCAACCACGACATGGCCATGGTGTTGGCTACGACATGGTGACTTGACCATTTCCTTTTTGACCAGGTTGACTTTTTGGTCAACTTGTCAGATTTAGATTATAGATTACGGATTTGCCTCTAATTGACGTATAGGTGGTTCGTAGTGTCAGTCTTTACCTCTGTGTAAGTTGTGGTGATTATATGTCGTCTGTCAGGTGAGTTTTCTCAGTATACTTTGTACTGCAGTATTTATCCTTTGTGCGTTAGGATATTGATATGTTGTACTGATCTGGTAGACTAGTTAATCTGTTATGATTACATGTGTTTGCTTCTTATTGTATTTTCATATGCCGATATATTGTGTTTGGGTTGACGTGATCCTACTCTGTGTTGTAGACCAAGAAACATGGGCGGTCCAGTTCATATTGTAGGCCCAAGGAGAGTAGTCCAATTGATACTGTAGGCTCAGGAGAGCGGTCCATCTATAGGTTGTAGGCTCGGGAGGCGGTCTAGCTCGGTGTTGTAGGCCTGGTGTGCATGCATTATATGTCTATTATTGTGTGGGTTAGTTTGGGGAACTCACCAAGCTTTGGATTATAGTTATGTATATAAATATTTGAGGTACTTCTGAGGATCGGGGAAAAGCTAAGGTGTGACTGTACACATCATCGAGTGGTTGTTATGTTTTGAGAGAAACTAATATTTTGATACTCTGGTTTTATGATATGATTTTGAAACAAAATTTTTGGTGGCTTATGTTATATGGAAACATGGTTTATTCTCTTTTAAAAATGGAAAAACTTTTAATATTGTTTTTGGCAAGTTACAAGTTGGTATCAGAGCCCAGTTTGAGGGATATGGATGAACATTCGTGTGATTCCACACTCAAACTATGGATATGGATCAAGATTTTTCCTAACCATTTTAAAAATAACTGAAAAAGGAGGATATGATGTGTACAATCAGTTGAAGCTCAAGAGAAAGTTATCACCCAAAATATCCTTGCTTGTTATATGAATATATGTTGTTATGTTAAATTATAGAACTGCATGCTAGTACATTGGATAAGGAATCTTTAGGAATTGCATGATAGAATTATCTGGTTTTTATCGTACATGGTAACCTAAGGGATTGCTTGTTTATGGTATATGAAAGTGACATTATTGCAATTAGATGCTAAGAGTATGCATCATGATTATATGTAATTGGGATTTTATAGTCTTAGAATTCTTGATTTATCCTTACTTCCTATTCGTTGTTTGGTTGTGGGCATAGGATAGAATCAAATATTTAACTTTCTATCGAATCTGACATTATGTATGATCAACATACGCAAGATAACTTATGTGTTAGTGAAGGTTTCATGATATGAGAGCTTCTCTATTAGAGTCCTAAAATAAATGAGGATTTATTATTCACTTTTAAGAGTAGGTGTGCGTAGAGGGTATGTGTACCCCTAATTGTTTTGGTCCCAATCGCCCATGACTTTTGTGGCAACTATGGAGACAACTATGGGTAGGTGTGGAAGGTAGTATGGGCCCGTACTACTAGAAGCACAAGACCTATACACGTTTCATGGACGTCACGGATTCCAGGAAGTGAGTAGTAAGATAGTAGTGTGTTATGATATGATGTGATTTTTGACATGTTACTGGTTTAGTTTTAGTATGCTGGTGACGAGAGATTCCTATTTGGGTGTTGATGATGAGAAGAGGCCAGGATTGAGTGATGACGAGATCCAAGATTTAATTACTAATCACGTGACTTTTCCAGTCAGGGAGGCGATTGCAAAGGTGTTCCGGTATATCACGACCATGCTGATTGAGATGTTTGACGAGATATATGCTTCCGTCCTGATGTTGCTATTGCCGCAACCATTGCAGTTGTCGCCGCTGCATAACTTCAAGGAAGAGGGTTGATAGATGCCATTTTATACATCTTTTAGGGTAGTTTTATTAGCATTTTGCATCATTTTATTCTTTTTTCATGTGCATTAGTTTAAATAATGTTCAACTCATGTATTTAATTCCCATACTTCTCATGTTTTGGTGTCTATTTCAGGTGATTTGAAGTGGAACGGTAGTTTGATAGTCTTTGGGGCATATCTGGATGTCACACCCCTAAACCGGAATGGTGGAAACGTTCGAGGGCGAGGACATCATGTACAGTATCACAACAGTTGTATAATAGTATTCAAAGCAACAACAACCATCGTATTAATAATATAAAGTGTACATTATGTTCAAAACATTTCATGATTTACATTAAAACTATAGCAAAAGATAACACGTAATGCTACTATTCTCCGTCTTCGCAACACCTGAGAGGGTACCCATGTACTAATGTTCCTGAGAATATAAGTGGTTTGAAAAGGCGTCAAAATTAAAGTTATTGAGTTCATAAGTATTTATGTTATAAAAAGTATATTCTTTGTTCTTTGGAAAAGTTTGCATGTTCCTCTAGAAAATCCTATATTTTCTTAATGAGTAATATGACAGTACCCGTTCCTTCTGCGATCATTTAGTGAATACAAATTATATATAATACAGATTGAATAGACAGTTGAATGTGTGGATCTGCCCTAAGCCCACAACCAAACAACGAACAGGAAGTAAGGCGGAAGTCATACATTCCACTGCCCATCGGATCTTTATTATATATAACTCTAACGTATTCACCAAGTAATCACAAAATTAACATTAATGATTCTTTTTAATATGATGAATGTGTTTCCTTCATAAAATCCTATATTTTCTTTTGTAGAATGGTAACCACAATAGTTCTTTCTATACTCACTTAGTTTATACTAGCTATATATAATCTAATATCGAACAGACAGTTGGATGTGTGAATCTGCCCTAATTCCAAAACCAAACAAGGAACATGAAGTAAGGCGGAAATCACACATTCCACTGCCTATCAGATATTATTTATATATAACTCTGATGTATAAACTAAGTAATTATAGAATTAACCATTAAAGGTCCTTTATATTATACTAGTTTGTAAATAAGTGTTGAACCTTTTGTAAATATGTTCCTAGTTCCACTTACTCTATTGTAAAACATTGTTTTCAGTAATAATTGTTATTGTTTTCAGAAAGTTAAATTGAAAACTGTTTACCTTTGAAATAACGATGTTTATCATAGAAAATCCTATATTTTCTATAAAACCGATTTGTAGTCATAATCGTTCCAAGACCGAAAAGCACAAGTATAATTACCATACTTAGTTTAATGATATCTAGTTTTATTTATAAGAAAAACTAACTGAAGATGTGTTTGCCCTGAAAACTCGATGTGACGATACTACCCTCCTATGATCACTTATTACACACGAGTTGTATATAACCGAGATCGAACAGACAGTTAAATGGGTGAATCTTCCCTAAGCCCATAACCAAACAAGGAACATGAAGTAAGGCGGAAGTCACACATTCCACTGTGTACATGACTTCAATTTTATCTAACCCTATTGTATATACTGAGTAATCAAATAGTTAATATCCCTTGAGATTGTTTAAGAAAAAGTATATTACCACGCAAATATATCGATGTTTTCTCCTTGTGATTTCTTATAGCCATACTAATTGACACGACTTGAATCGGTCGTCGATATCATTTATGACGTTTGTCACCCGTAGACCTACCGGTCCAACTGTAGCTAACAGTCGAGGTGAGATATTTGTCGGTCCTATATAGATCTATACACAAACTCACGCTCTCCCTCCAGGAGACTCTGGTTCATAAGGCTAGAGTTCCCTTGGTACTTAGATAAGTAGACGAAGACGTGTCT
The DNA here is from genome assembly GCF_052849685.1 of Lactuca virosa. NCBI lineage: Eukaryota > Viridiplantae > Streptophyta > Magnoliopsida > Asterales > Asteraceae > Lactuca > Lactuca virosa. Next base: position 143,742,840 of record NC_136429.1, on the reverse strand, counting down.
CACAATAGTCTTCAACGAATTTATAAATAATAATACGAAAACCATTTTATAAATAACAGGTAATTTTGTAAAAAGATCCCTTTGTTCCATAAACTATACTTATTATAGTTTATAAGTTTATTTCCATGTTTTAACCTGGACTTTGTAAAATAGTTCATATGATCCATAAACTATACCTATTATAGTTTATAAGTTTATTTCCATGTTTTAACAAGTTTCACGTTTAAATACATAATAATGGTAAGAAAAACATAAAAAGTAAATTATATTTTAAAACACAAAATTTCTTGTGTTTTAATTGTATTTCCCACTAAACACATTGAAAAAGCTCGTAAAAATATGGGGGGTATGAACTCACCTTATGTGTGGTAACAATTTTGAATACAGAATAGAAACAGTGACCTTCGGGCTAGATTATGGGAAGGACGTCGTGTTCCTAATAGTTTTAAACACACAATAATGTGTGAATATTATGATCTTAATAACACAAGGGTTTTCATAAACACTAAATAATATGTATAATACTTACCAAAAGATCTTAAAGATGAAGATTGAAGGATGAAGTTTTTAAGTATAACTCCCTGGAAGCTTTGTCTAATTCTTGAGAATGAAAGAAATGTGGTTTGCTATTTGAGAGAGAATGAGAATGTTTTCGTTTACGGCTTGTATGAAATGAGAGAAATAGTTCTAAGTTATGACTTATATGTGAAGGAACATATGAGGCGGTGAATGTGAAGTTGATGGAGATAATCACATTGGGAAGCTAAATTAGATAAGAATTGAGGATATTTAGGAGTGTTTAGGGATGAATTATGTCCTAGAAAGTGTGTTTTCGGACCTTAGCTTTTCTAGAATAAGGTGTTTACAGATCCACACCTTTGAGTTTTCGCCCCAAATAGCCTTGGTTTGTGTTCACGGTCATACTTTGGCCGTGAACTCTATTGCAAATCAATTCCTAGGCCGTGAACACCAATTGATCTTTACATTTCCAACTGTGAACTACTCTTGTGAATTAAACATAGGCCGTAAACTTCATTAGATATTTAATTCAAACCGTGAATTACATCTTGGAAACATTCTTGGACCGTGAACTACTTGAGGCTTCATTCTTTGGACCGTGAACTCCCCCTTCTAGAAGTCTAGGGCCGTGAACTCCTTTCCCTTAACTACTCTAGGCTGTGAACTCCTTTTGTTTTTGAGTTCTTGGCCGTGAACACACCTATGGTGTGTTATTTCATGACTAAACCTTAATCTTTTGCTCAATGTTGAATTATACTATCTTAATTTAGTTTAGGTTTCAATCCATACTTCTTTGTTAGTTCTATAAACAAGCCCTAGGGTTATAGAAGACACCATGCAACAAGGTTTGCAATATAGTTTACACTAGTACTTGGTTAGGGTTTAGACCATGCTAGACCTAAAATTTGGAGTTGTGACATCATCCCCCCGTTAGAGGGAATTTCGTCCCGAAATTCAACTCCTAAGTGGTTACTCATGAACTAGGGACAGAGGTGGGTACTTCTGTTCTATATGATCTTCTTGTTCCCAAGTGAATCTTGATCCTCACCTGCCATTCCAGCGAATCTTCACAGTTGGGTCTGCTGTTCTGATCAGTGGAGGGTGTGTGGGTTTGGCTGACTTGTCTATGTCTATCCAACTGGTAGGATGTCCACTCGTAGTTCTGGGCAGATTTTGTCCCGAAGTTCATGGTAGGAGTCATACCTACTCATCTATCACCACTTCATGCATAGAAGTGGTATATAATTAATATTGATAAGACGATCGGATGGGTGACTCTGCCCCAAGTCCACAACCAGACAAGGAACAGGAGATAGGGCAGAAGCACACATCCTAGGTCCATAGAATCTTAATTTTATAGCACTCTCGCTTATACACTTAACAGTGATAGGTTAACCGTATTTGTCCCTAGCCTCTGTGCTTGAACTTGACTTGCTACATATGTGGTATTCCAAAAAGGTCTGCTAGGAATACTTCGGGAAGGTTACGGAAGGATATTATAATCCTCGCATGAGTACATCGGAGGTTTTGAAGCGAGAGACGATTCTGAGGTTCGTATCTAGTTTGTCGTTACGAGTGACGGAAGTTTCGTTAGTCGGTCGGTTAAGGCGACGGGTTTTTATGTGGAACAGGAAATTGGTATGGTGAGGACCAAGACAATCCGTTTTTAAGGACGACATCAGAACTTTTTATCGTAACGGCTGTTAAGTAGATTAGGAAGAAGTGTTTGTTAGATGGTAGTACTTTTTATGTTTATGTCTTTAGTGTTCTTTGTTTTATCCTTGTTATTACTACTGCGAATATTTGTATTGTATTTAGCGAGTACTAGTAGTACGAGTGTCCTGATAATTAAAAATAATTAACTTTCATAATATAATCCCTACCAGGTCCTTCTATAATCGCTTGGTGTATACAAGTCATGTATAATTAAGATTGGAAAGACAGTCGACTGAGTGACTCTACCTAAATCCACAACTAGACAAGGAATAGGAAATAAGGCGGAATCACTCACTCTAAGCCTACAAATTTTATTTATAAATGACCCTAATGTATACACTAAGTCATCATAGCTCACCTGTAAGGGTCCTTAATTTTTATATAAATGTTGTGATTTTGTTCGAACGAGAGAGTAATTTATAATTACTATTTAATTGGCTCCAGTTTTAGTAAAAATTAAAGCTTTAAATATTTTTATTGGGAAAAACGTACCGCTGTTCACAGGGGTTCCGGGACACTCTCTCCTGCGGTAATCATTAGCACTCTTCCATCTCCGACAACATTCCTTGTTATTGGACAACCCCTCTTGAAGTGTCCAGTTTCACTGCACTCATAACATGCTGAGTTTACTCCACTACCATGGACTTCGTTGAGGGGTTGTGCCGGTGCTCTACAGAAACGGGCGGTGTGCCCCTTTTTGTTGCAATTTCTGCAGTGTAATTATCGGCATGCTCCATAATGATGGAAATTGCACTTGTTGCATTTTGGGCGATTCCCAGCATACTGCCTCGCTGGCGTTGGTGTGGAAGGTGTTGTGGCAGTATGAACAACAACAATCTGTTGTTGCTTCGAGGGCTCTTGAGTTGGTTGTCCCTTTTTCTTATTCACAGACTTTCGCTTATGGTCGTTTCTAGTTGTATTTTATCTATTTATATATGCACATATAAATTTCTCGTTTTGTGGTATGATTCTCAATGTTTCGACCTGCGTCCCTATGATGCATTCATGGTAATGAGTAGAAATAGATATCGTACAAAGGTTAAGTTCACTCATCCTATTATTACTCTCGTCCAAGCATGTTTAACTTGTGGAATTCTAATGTGATTCTGTGCATTAGTGCTGGTATGATCGCACCCTATAAGTATATGGGAAGGTATCTTTCTACCATAAGGTTTAAAATATGGGAAGGTGATAAGTTTTTAGTATTAGCTATAACTCATGTGTAACACTAGTCAAAAATAGGTCGATAACAATCACATGTGATTATACCAATCATGTAATGTGATTTTGTTAAACTAGTAATGTGATAAACTTACTATGTAGTTCATGATAAATTCTAATACAAATATGAACTTTCATACATATTTTATGATACAACTCAAAGTATACGTCCATACGGTTCCAAAAATATAGAGAACGTCTAAATCTGACTTCGCATTAAGAAGTTAGGATAAACTCTAACACTATAAAATCTCTATAACAAGAGGAATATAAAATAGACTTAGAATTAGCTATTAGATTCTAAAGAAAGTTATAGTACCTGGAATTACCTACGCGTGGATATAAAGAACGTCAAAAACGGAGTTCGTATGCAAAAGTTATGACCTTCCGAAGTTACAGCTGTCTGAGAGCATGACACGTGTTAGAAACCCTAATCTGTCTGGACTCACGACGTGAGCATAAAAAATCACGACGTGAGGAGTAAAACCGCCACATTTTGAAGCTAGAAGTCTACAGAAAGATAACCCAAAAGCTCACGACGTGAGCAAGGTTTTCTCACGACGTGAGGACGCTGCAGGACACTATTCGATGCTAGAAATCACGCGTTAAAGCTACGGGATGAATCTTGCCATAGCTCACGACGTGAATCTATCATTCTCACGTCGTGAGGGCCAAAAATCAGCCTATAAATAGAGGCTTCGACCTCAGCCATTCCTCACACCTAATCTCTGCTCTCTCTCTCTCTCGTTTGCTGAAGCCGTTTCGCTTCCCGAGCCTGGTGATCGCGAACCGTTGAACGTTTTCAGTTAGATTCCGTCAAAGTACGATATTAAGGTGAGTTTCACGGCCCCACTTTTAAATGTTTTCGGGGGAAAAAGCATGCGAAATATTTTATTTAAGTTAATATTATGTCTATATGATAGTATGTTCGTATAAACATAAATAGTTATATTAACCGGGATATAGTTGTTTTGAATATGATATTTTGAAAACATACAACTATCGTAAATTTGTTAGCATAATATTATACTAATGTAGACCCTGAGTTATACTTGGGAGTTCTATATATATGTTATGTGCGACATAGTTCTAGAGTTATACTCGGAAGTTCTATATTTTAATTGATAGGTTTGTTGTTATTGTTGGTTTTATGTTAAGATAAAACCTGGTATGTTATATGTTGTTATTCTTAGTTTTATGTTAAGATAAAACTTGGTATGTTATATATTGTTATTGTTGGTTTTATGTTCAGATAAAGTTGGGTTTTACTTCAAGTTATAGTTGTTGTACCGCCTAAAGTATTATGAACTTAGGAGTAATGTTTAAAAGCATAGTCTAGTAACTTAGGGTTTCAGACACAAATATGCTTTGTTGTTAGAGTTATAGGAAGCCGACAAAGTCCACATGAGCTACCTCATTCATCAACTAAGATTGGGAATCTTAGTGGAAATCCTCTGACCTATAACCGTTAATCCCGTGTGAACGAGGAAGTTGTGTATGGATCTATGTGGGTTAACGCCCCATCAGTGGTTGTTGGGTACAACCCAAACGGTTTTACGATGTACTATAGATCTATACAGGTTGACAACCCCACCCGTGTTTGCTAGCTCCAACCCAACAATATTCGGGTGACGAACTTGCCTAATTTACTACCTTCCGACGTCGATGAAGCGTTCAGAAACAATCGCAAGGTGTGATCCTTGTACTACCGCATGGTGTGATCCTTGTACTACCGCATGGTGCGATCCTTGTACTACCGCAAGGTGTGATCCGTGTACTACCGCAAGGTTTGATCCTTGTACTACCGCAATGTGTGATCCTTGTACTACCACAAGGTGTGATCCTTGTAATAATAATAAGAGGTATAAAACTAAGTCATACAGTCGCAGCTACAGACTCATGGTAGCACAACTTTAGAAGCATTATACTTTGTCGATATACAAGTATGAATGTTAAGTATAAGTTTCTAAAAGACGTATACTCTAAGTATAAGAATCTAGTAGGTATATTACTTGTATATTAAGTAGACCACTATACCTATTCTACTTACTCGTATAGAATTAAAATAGATTTATACGTAGCGGTTTTACTCGTATAGAATTGAAATAAGATTTATACGTAGCAACCTTAGTTTGTATGGGATTACAAACATTTGTATAAGACTTATAGGTATACTACTTATTTGGTAAGTAAACCATTATACCTAGTATATATATATACTAAATGTTGGAGAGTCAAAACGATACTTTCAAAACTATACTTTTCAATTGAGAAAAAGTACTATTTCTACTTAGAGTCAAAACATGTGAACTCGCCAACTTTATGTTGACGTATTTTAAATTGCATGTGTTTTCAGGAAGTTCATAACTATGATACGAGAAATGACGTTACACCGCCCGGTGTTTCCGCCGACGGCCGGGGTGTGACATCATGTGTCGATTGAACTATGTTATCTTGGTTCAGCTCGTATCATGTTCTGAATTTTATGGAGTCTTATAAACAATTCATAATAGAAGTCTATATAGAATAAACTTAAGAATTTTTAATAGTTATCATCCTTACACGAAATTCTTTGACTTGATGTACTAGTATTTGTTGTTACAAATGAAGTAATAAACTCAACATGTAATGTGAGTAGTGTAATCACTAACTCACTAAGTTATATTAGTTTATAAATTATTAGTTTGACGTATAAGGTACTCTGTAGTTTGCTCCTGATAAAGTAAGGTTCGTTAATGATCTCTCTAGTGCTTTTCACTTCGTTCGGTCCTTTCTCGGATTTCTCCTCATGAACCCTATTTTGGTTCTTCCTCAACTCCTCTGATTGTTATTGTAATAGAGTGGTTTCATCTACTTATGTTTTTTGTGTGAGAATGGGAATGTCTAAAGAATCTACGAGATTAATAAAACATTTCTATTAAAATAAGTTTTTACAAGGATGATCCTTACCGAGTCTTTCTATAATCACATAATGTATACAGATTACATATAACAAAGATCTAATAGACCTTCGAATAAGTTATCCTACTCTAAGACCACAACCAAACAAGGAACAGGAAGTAGAGTGAAAATCACAAATTCTAAGTCTACAAAATCTCACTTATATATAACCTTAACATATACACTTAGTAATTATAGACCTACCAGTAAAGGTCTTTTAGTTTTCACATAAGTTAGTTATTTATAGTATCTAAAATACTCCTATAGTATTTTTATTGCATGTTTGATTCTAGAGGTTCTTGGTATACGAAGTTGATAAGTTTTTAGACTTTTTGTTATTGTATAGTATTATAAAATACACCTATAGTATTTTAAACTTTATGTTTGGTTCTAGTATTCCTTTGTATATAGGGTTGGTAAGTTTTAGACTTGCTGTAACACCACTATCACTCCCAAACACATGTTGGTCGTATCTCAAATAAATATAGTTGATTAGGCTATATTTATCCCAGATATGATTACATAACTGTCTAGGTTTGACTGTAGTGTCCAACATCTAAATACTTTTGCTTTGTTCCTCTTGTGATACTTGTTCCAGTATATATATGTGTTAGAACAAAGTTCTATTAGGATCGAGAGATTCTATGCAGGCAAACAATTAAGGACGTAATTATGAACACAAGAATGGCTTTAAAGATTTCATATGATTAATGCTTTAACACCTCAGAAGAGCTCGATTAAGAACTTCGACTGTAGAGGTGCTTAGGGTTACAAAACAATAATAATGATAATCAAGAACGTGTCTAATGCATACATGCATGCACTATTTAAAGTCTAACCCTACTAGATAATCACGGATGGACAGGCCCAATTCGGATATACAAAACAAGCTCATGACGCAACACAATAATAAGACTCAACAATTTCCCCCTTTGCGTCAATGGAGCCGAAAGCTCACTTCGGTTGAGCTGCAGAAGACTTCTTGATTGTCTTGAACACCTTCGGTATAATGGCCAATCGATGATGACGAAAAGTAATGTACCACCGAAGCATGTCCGTGAAGTTCTTCTTATCTGCCTCAAAGTTCTGCTTGCACCAATGGGTGATATTGATAATGTGCTCTAAGCAGTCTGTTGAAAACATATGTTTATCAACAAGAGCGAACAGAAAACGATTGGCTTCGCCTCTTGTAAACATTACAGTAAGATGTGTAGAATCGATTTGGACCATCCTCATTTTGTTCACATCTCCTGGTTTCGCTGTTGGCTTGACTGTCGGTTTCTTATTCATTACTTTCGCTATATCCTGATCCATAGCAGCAACCTCATGGATGTAAGAGGTCAACATCCTCTTCAAAAGATCCAGTATCGGCTCATATTCTTTCGGATTAGTGAGCAGAATGTTAAACAATAGGATCCAGTCATGAGGATTTAAATGTGGAAGGTCTGTCAGGGAAATAATCGACACCGAGTTTGCTGATCCTCGTGTGATTTTGAAATTAACATTTATGAACTTCCCAACAGGCGAAGGTTTTAGTACCTTGACAGTAACTATCTTCTGTGCACTCCATGTCAAGTACTGCGGTTGACGAAACTTCAGATAAAAGTCGATAAGCTCACGATCAACTTTTGGATGAGGGAAAGGAACTTCAACAGTCGAATCAAAACAATGAAACGTGAATGCCTTTCGTGTTATCGGCATGTCGAACTGTGAGTCCTTAGAATTGTCACAATCAAAAGAAGCGACAGGTTCCAGCCAGTAGACGCTTGGAAACTCTATTGCCTCATTGATGAGTGTCTCTTTTGTCCAGAGAGGAAACAAGGCCTTCTTGCAGTTTAAGGCTTCTTCTTCCTCCTTGTTCCTCCTTTCCCTTTCCTCAGCCTCCCTCGCAACCCTTAAGGTTTCATCCAATTCTCTATCCCTCTTCTTTCTTTTTAGAGCCTCAGCAATAGTCTCTTCTTCTTCGTCATCACTGTCATCATCAATCCCCTTCTGTTTATCTTTATCACCAGAACCCGAAGCTTCATTACCCTTCGGTTCGGTTGTAATTGTGACCTTCGGTTTAGCAGATTCAGTTTTCACAGTAACCTTCGGTTGAGCACCTTCTCCCCCTTGTTTTGGAGGTATGAATCTCTCCGAAACACCCTTCATTTCATGTAACATTGCAAGGACAGGAAGAAGTTTTGAAGTCAGATGATTCCTTATAGTGAGAGTAAGGATATGATCATGAGCACCAAGAAGGTTGGTAAGCATATCCTTGACATCCCCAGCATAGCTACGAAAGACAGCTCTCTCAGTCTTCAACAAAGAAATTTCCTTTTTAGTGTGAGCGAGCTGCACCTTCTGAACTTCAATAGTGGAGGCTTGGCGGGCAAGATCTTCCTTTAACGCACTCTCCTTTGCTAAATCAGCTTGGAGAGATTCAAGCCGAGAATTCACAGAACTGATAAGTGAAGTGTTCTCTGTTTGCATTGAAGAACGAAAAGCCTCAAACTTAGTCTGCTCCTCTTGAAGGGACTTGGATAATGAATCCACGGAGGCATTCACCTTGGCTGCATTGGAATCAGCATGCGCTTTGAGTGAGTCAAGAAAGATCTGAGTACTGTGAACAATTTCTGCAACGTCAGTAGTGGCCTTCTTGCAAGAAGAAGTAGAAGCGTCAACAGCCTTTGTTGATTTGTCAATAGCCCCAGTATATTGCTCAAGAGCAGTGTCCATAAAAGCTTTGAGCACATCATTGTATGAATTGTTGTCATCAAGCAATTTATCAAGTTTCTCATCAATGCTCTGCAGTTGTTGTCGCGTGACTGGAGCTTCATCATCATCATCGGTAGGAAGCCGATAGGGACTGTAGTAGGTCGAGTCAAACTCATCATTAGCACCACCAAGAGTTGCACCAGAATCGGTTGAAGTTGAGGGTGAATGTAGTTTAGAAGTAACAGGAGGTTCGGTCTCAATATTCGCCCCCGCATTAGATACGTTGACGTTTACTGTCGGTTCTGGGATAGTGGTGGTAGTTGATTGGGAAATAATAGGAGGTGGAAAGGGAGTTGTAGAAATAGGAGTGGTACTAACTGGTGGTGGTGGTGGTAGAGAAGTTGTTGTTTGAGATGTGGTAGGTGGTGGAATAGGAGCAACCAAAATTGGAACTGTCTGTTTCGGTGATGAGGGTGGTGTTGGAAGTTTGTCATGAAGAGGTTCGGTTGGAGTTGGGGATCGGGGAGGTGTGTTACCTCTCAGTGATTCATGATGAATTTCCTCTTCTTCATCCTCCTCATCTTTTTCTGAACTGGCAGGAGAGGGACTCTTGGATTTCTTCGCCATCATCTTAATCTTCTTTGGCTTAGAAGAATCCCCTTTCTCAGACTTTCGCTTCCTTGACTTAGCAGGCGTAGACTTATCATCATCGGTTGTTCGTTTCTTGGTAGTAGCCCTTTTTCCTCGGTTTCCAGGCTTCTCCACAGCATCCAAGGCAGCCTGTTGTTAAGGAGATAAGACTCTCGGTTCCTTGGGAGGAATCTTGCGATAATCAGTCATGAACTTACTCTCGGCTGAGACACACCTGTACATCGTCTCAGGTATGGAGCCATTGTGAGGAAACTTTGCAGGATCAGAAATAATAATTTTCTTGGTGTGAAACGTAGCCACATACGCGACTAGGGCATCCTTCATTACCGGAATCTGCAAAGTATCAATCGCCCTTCGTGTAATGAGAGTCCAGAATCGTCCACACGAAATTTCAGAGTGCCTCGTCGAAGTGTTAAGGCTTTGCACCACCTGTGACCAGATAATCGACCCATAGTCGAGATTTATACCATTGTAAAGACCGTATAGAAGGGTCAGAAAACCCTTGCTGGTACCATCAGACCCACCACTCCTCTCCGCCAAACTCTTGATGAGAAGAGTAAGCAATCCATTCCATTGGGGGTGGTAAGCATGACTTCTTAACCTTCGTAACCGTGGTAAGCACATCAGTGTAACCCATCTCGTAGAGCATCGAGAACAGTTGAGTAATGGTGATGGAGTCCAGTGAGATCACAGACGAATCCACAACAAGTTGCAATAGTGTAAACCTGCGATAGGAGGGACATTGGGACGGATTCCACCTGTGTTAGGGCTAGAACCAGATGTGAATACTTTAAACACTCAACCACTTGTAGCATATACGAATCGTACAGAAAAGGGTTAAGTTCAATGATCATGTTCTGGTTTGGCTTGATCGAGAGCAATGTGGACGAAGCAGTTTGATCGTGAGCTGATGAAGAAGTCGCCATTGTTGAGTTAAGGAAGAAGACGAACAGTTGTATATCGCCATGTATATAGAGAGAGTTTGTTGCAGGTAAAAGAGACAAATGTAATTAGAAACCCTTTATATACCGTTGCCAGGAGAGAGAAAGAATCGTCATGATAATGATGAGGTCACTGAAACGTTGCCTGAAAAAGCGCGATGTGACAGGGTGGTTTCTCCCAGGTATACGTCAGCATGCGTGGGTTTAGGGGCCGTTCAAATTCACGCGCCCAAAAGCTTATCCTCAATTCGTCGTTCGAAATTCAGCTTCGCTCCAAAATTTAGGATAACCCCTGTTGCTCCAAAAGATATGCAAAAATCGAACCAACAGCAACCAGAAAGTTGGAAAATAAAAAGTTTCTTGCAATTGGGTGACAAAAGATAAAGAAATAAAGCAAAATGTGTATTGAATGTGAGTGATGTCTATTAGAAGACATAAAGCAGATGATTCCGGGCAAGAATCGCTTCCTTCAAAGTCAAGAGAGACTTGAAGTGCTTGTGTGGTTTCCCGAGAAAATACGATCGAGTGTTTATAAAGAAACACCGAAAGGCTTCTTTTAATTTATAGGCCAAGGGTTTCTTATCTTCAACCGAACGTTGATTCTAAACATAAGACCGAACGTTGGAAGAAGTACTTGTGAGACCGATGTGGTCTGTTGAACAAGTAGGTTGGATATAATTTAGTGACTAAAGATATGATTAAAACCTCAAAAAAAAACTCGATCTTTTTGGGTAGAAGTGCCTTGGTGTTAGACAATTTCATAAAAGATCACTCAAAAATAAGAAAAGGAGATTTCATTAGGTAACCAGTACGATCTTGAATATAATAATTCATCGGCAATTCATTATTGGTGTTGGATTGTGGGTTTCACTCAGCACGTGGTGTACGTATCTAAGATCACAAACACAGATTTTATGCAACCATAAACCTCAGTGGTAAAGACCGAGATTCTCAAGGGTTACAGTGGTGAACCGAAAATTGATGGAGAATGTAAGGAGGGTGGTTAAAGAACCGAAAGTACCTCTGCTGTATTAACATGACAAAGCAGAAAACTCTTAACTCATTTGAGAAGAGTAAGGTAGCTCTTGACTTGAGGTGATTGTTACAGCCTGATTGGGAAGAAACGATAGGTATAGATCGAATCATTAAGGCCTTGCTCTTAGTCATAGAGGCTTCGGTCAACATGCAGTCGCATGCTTCTAGGGACCCTTAACTAGTTCAGATGGAAAGAATCATACCTGCCTTAGCTCCAAATTTTGTTGTACTGGTATACTTGGGACCTAATTAGAAGAACAAGCAAACAAACACACCACACAAACAAAACAAACAAGCCAAAAAAAAATAAAAAAATAAAAAAAATATTGAGAAAAATATTCTTGAAGTTTTGAGATTTTCTGAAAAATAACAAAAACAGAGAAAGAAAATATTTTTCTATTTTTGAAGTTTTCTGAAATTTTTTTTTTTTTGGATTTTTGAGGTTTTCTGAAAAATAATAAAAGCAGAAAATAGACTTAAAAGAATAAACAAAATGTACAACCGAAACCTTATCTTAAAAGAATGAAGCGAAATAAGCCGAGCGTTCGGTTCATTTCGGTTCCTTAAAATTCCGGAGCCGAAATAGACCGAGCGTTCGGTTCATTTCGGTTCCCGAAAATTATGGAGCCGAAATAGACCGAGCGTTTGGTTCATTTCGGTTCCCGAAAAATCCGGAACCGAAATAGATCGAGCGTTCGCTCTATTTCGCTTGTCTAATTTTTAGTGAGAGATTTGAGGATTCGGTACCGACTCTGCTTCCATAATTCCCAAGCCTTGTAAAATTTTATTGAAGCTTGCTTCAGGTAAGGCTTTAGTGAATATGTCAGCCAGTTGATCAGAGGACCGAACTAAATGTACTTCCACGTTCCCATCTTCTACATGGTCCTTGATGAAATGATATCTAAGTGCAATATGCTTAGTCTTTGAGTGTTGCACTGGATTGTGACATATTCTTATCGCACTTTCTGAGTCACAATAGAGAGGAATCTTCTTCATACTTAGCCCATTGTCTCTTAGTTGACTTTGCATCCATATTACTTGAGAAGTACAAGATGCTGTAGCTATATACTCAGCTTCAGCTGTTGAAAGTGACACACATGTTTGCTTCTTGGACTGCCAGCTAACAAGTTTACCGTCAAGGAATTGGCATCCACCAGTTGCGCTCTTTCGGTCCAGACCACATCCTCCAAGATCAGCATCAGAAAAAGCTTAAATAAAGAATCCAGATCTAGCAGGGTACCAGAGACCGAGAGACGAGGTTCGCTTCAGGTAACGGAAAATATTTTTCACTGCCACCATGTGAGGTTCTCTTGGATTTGCTTGAAACCTGCCACCATGTGAGGTTCTCTTGGATACATAAGGGACCCTATCATTTGACGATATAGTGTTATGTCAACAACAGGTTTTTCCAGAGATGGCGTTAACTTAGTGCCAAATGCCATAGGAACCTTCACTTTCGAATCTCCCGTCATTTCGAATTTTGCCAGCAAGTTCTTTGTGTAGGCCTCCTGGTTGATAAAGATACCTTCTGGTCCCTGTCTAATATTCAAACCAAGGAAAAAATTAATAGGACCCATTGCGCTCATTTCAAATGTAGTCTCCATCAACTTCCTGAATTCAGCCGTTAAGCTAGGATTCGTGGAGCCGAAGATGATGTCATCGACATAAATCTGAACTATCATTAGATGGTCGCCTTCTTTCTTTCGAAAGAAGGCTGGGTCAAGCGAATTTCAGAAAGCGAGTTAAAGTTTCATACCAGGCCCTCGGTGCTTGCTTCAAACCATATACAGCTTTATCCGGCACATAGCAATGATCACGAAATTTCTCGTTCACGAACCCGGGAGGATGCTCAACTTACACTGTTTCTTCTAGTTCTCCATTCAAGAAAGCGCATTTTACGTCCATTTGGAAAACTTCGAAGTTTTTATGAGCAGCATATGCCAGAAAAATTCTAACAGATTCCAACCTTGCTACAGGAGCGAAGGTTTCCTCATAGTCTATCCCTTCCTCTTGGCAATATCATTTCACCACCAACCAAGCCTTGTTGCGAATGACGTTCCCCTCTTTGTCCAATTTATTCCTGAAGACCCATTTTAATCCAACCACTGAAGCATCCTTTGGTGTGGGAATTAGCCTCAAAACTCGATTTCATTCGAACTCATGGAGTTCATCTTGCATTGCTTGTACCCAATCAGAATGATCAAGTGCAACATTAACTGTTTTCGGTTCGACTTTGGAGACAAACGAAATAAACATACAGAATTCAACATTAGAGAATAATGCAGTTTGTTTCGCTTTCAATTGAGAACGTGTGAGAACTCGCTCAGATGATTCACCAATGATTTGTGCTTTGGGAGGATCCTTGGTCCATTTCACTAAAGGAGGATAATTTGGGTCATAGGTTGGATCCAACTCTGCATTTACTTCCTCTTCAAGTTCTGATTGATCACCTTCGTCAGTTGTATTCTCTTTCTCCCCCTCGACTGGCGAAGTGTAACTTGTGTCAGGATCAGAGTTTTCATCCTCTGTGGGAGTCGGATTCTCCCCCTCGATTGGACTATTATTGGGTGGGTTTGGAGTTGTATGCTCCCCCTCGCCTGGACCTTTATGAGTTGGGGATGGAATTGGATTCTCCCCCTCGAAAGACATTTCGGTTGTCTTTGGTGCTGATGAACTCTCCCCCTTGAACATTGAGCTGTTGTTTGGAGGGTCAGTTGAGGGTTGACCACCTGTCGGTTTAGGAGGTTCACTTTCCATTTCTTTGGCAGCTTCATCTATGATCTTTTTGAGATTGTCGATTTTCTTGTCTGCTGCTTTCGCCTCTGAGTGTACAGCTTTCTCTGGTTCATCAAATAGCCGAATGTACTCTTCAAACAAGTTGGATATTGGAACCGAGACTTGTCCTGATTCAGGAAATATTCCCCCTAAGGCACTTTCGCTCCTTTGAACTTTCTTCATGTAATTATCGTCAAAGGTTACATAATATGTTTCTTCATTTTGTTTAGAGCGTTTATTCAAAACTCTGTATGCCTTTGAAGTGAGTGAATAACCAAGAAAAATTCCCTCATCTGCTTTGACGTCAAACTTGTTTCGGTTCTCTTTTGAATTAAAGATGAAACACCTTAAACCGAACACGTGGAAAAATTTGACGTTGGGCTTTCGATTGTTCAGAATCTCATATGGAGTTATTGAGAATCTTTTGTTGAGCAAGGATCGGTACTGAGTGTAGCACGCGGTTGCAACTACATCAGCCCAGAAGTATAGCGGAAGAGAAGCTAAGCTTAGCATGGTTCTGGCTGCCTCACATAAGGAACGATTTCGTCTTTCAACGATCCCAGTCTGTTGTGGTGTATAAGGGGTCGAAAAGTTGTGAGATATACCCTTGTCAGCCAGAAAATCCTCAAAATCTTTATTCTTGAATTCCAAGCCATTATCGCTTCTGATATTCCTCACCAGCTTTCGCAGCTGCACTTCTACTTGCTTGATGAACGTCTTCAACTTGGGAGTGGCGTCTGATTTCTGTTTAAGAAAGAAAACCCAGGTGAAGCATGAAAAATCATCTACTATGACAAGAATGAACTTACTACCACCGAAGCTTTCGATAGCCGAAGGTCCACATAAGTCAATGTGCAGAAGTTCAAGAGCTTCAACTATCTTTGTATTGATGCGTGTAGGATGGCTCTTTCTGCTTTGTTTGCCCATTTCACACGTTGCACACAGATGTTCTTTGTCAAACTTGAGAAGAGGAAGGCCTCGAACGTGATCACCAAGCACCAACTTATTAATGTATTTGAAGTTCAGGTGCGATAGGCATCGATGCCACAACCAGATTTCATCTGTGTTCGCCTTTGACAGCAGGCATATTGCTGGTTTTCCTCGAATTGTATTGAGATTTAAAGGATACATCTCTCCCTTGCGTTCAGACTTCAACAGAACCTTTTTAGATTGCTTCTCAAATATTTCTGACCCCTCATCATCAAATGAAACCTTCAATCCTGTTCCCACAACTAATTGTGATACACTGATGAGGTTATGCTGCAATCCTTCCACATACGCTACTTTTCGAATCGAGAAGTCTCTGTTGGTTATCATACCATATCCTTTGATTGTGCCATACGAGTTATTACCATACTTCACACATCCACCATCCTTTAGGGACCGAAACTCCCTTAGCTCTTCCTTGCTTCCTGTCATGTGACGCGAGCAGCCACTATCTATATACCATTCGCCATCAAACTGCTCGTCACTGATCACCTGCAAATTCAAGCAGATTTAGGAATCCAAAGTTTCTTGGGTCCTAGTGAGTCTTTCACAGAAAAAGGAATTGCAGTAGAAATATCAACCAAATAAGTTCTTTTTATTAGAGTGGATTGATCTTTTATTTTAATGGTGTACACCTTGATTTTAGTTTTATCTTGTTTAAATTTTGGTGTATTTGATGGTGTGTTGTTAGATGGTTTTGGTGTTTCCTTTTGAATCCTAGGGTTAGCTGACTTTTTCTTATTATTGGAATCAAAATTAGAATCAAGCTTTCCCTTTCCTTTGATGTCCATCACTGAATTTGATTTTCTTTGGGAGTTGGAAGGACCGAAACTAGACTTGGGACCGAAACTTGACTTTCGGTTCTAAGCGCTGGTGTTGGAACCGAAAGTAGATGTTTGGTTTTTAGACTTGACGTTTGGACCAAAACTAGACGTTCGGTTCTGCACGCTAGTTTTGGAACCGAAAGTAGACGTTCGGTTCTGAGATTTGGAATAGTAGGAATTTGGACTGAAATTTTCTTTTCCTTTTAGTTTTTCCTTTCCTTTGTCAATTGATTCTTTCTTAGGAGGTACATAGTTGGGATTTTGAGACTGCCAATAACGTTTACGCTCATTCAGATTTTTCATGTATCTCTGATTTCTTTGGCGTTTCTGTTCAGCTAACTCCTTCTGAGATTTGTGGATATTGAAGCTAGCCTTTGGCTTTTCCTTTTGAGTTTCGGTTGTCTTAGTTGGAACATTCGGTGTTCTTTTTGGTTCTTCAGGGATCTCTTTCGTTCCACTTGTACTTGGTTTGTCGAAACTCGAGGGTTTGTTGATAGGTTCAGCAACATGTCTTCCTTTTACCCTCCATGAGGTTTGCTCAGATAAGCCTATGGTTTCGTCTGCATTATTAATAGGGGCTGACCAGAAGTAATCGTCACACCCTTCAGCATTGTCTTTGTCGACCAAGATTTTTAACTCTGCCGTTTGATTTGTAGTGACCCCTGTAACAGCATAGACCTGATTCGGTACAGTTTGAACCTTTTGATAAACCATAGCTTTTTCTTTGTGTTTCTGTGACTTGTCTTTTGACAGGCGAGCGTATTCAACCGAATTTTCAGATATGAGTGGTTTCTCATTCTCGATTTCGCTCTTCATAAACTCAGAGCAATCAACTACGTCTTCTACTGAGATTCCGCTCATCTCACTATCCTCATCAAATTAAGACGTATTTTCTATGTTCATTTTATTTTCTGAAATTAATTTTGCGTTCGACGAATCAAATGATTGAATGGTTTCAGACATAATTTTTAACCTATCATTTTCATCTAAAAGATTTTTGAGCATACATTTATGTTCCTTAGAGTCGATGAAGGTTTCTATTTTTTCCAGTCCGATTTTGTAAGCGATGGATGTCTCTTCTGAGGACACTATTGATTCACATTTAGCAATGACCTAATCCTCCTTAAATTCAAGGAAGGGTAAGATCATCTTATGAATCTTTTTCCCTATTTCACAATTTAAGTGCAATTGAGGAATATTAGTATATAAGCGCTTAGCAATTAAACAAAAAACATTCCTTTGTTTTAAAAACTTTAAATTGTCTCGTTGCAAATAAATACTTTCATCCCTAGCCCTATTTAACTCCGCCTCCTTCAACTCAATCCACATCCTTCTCTCCTCACTCTTTGAAGACACCTTGCTGAGTTGGTCAGTTAGGTTAGAATTTGCTAAGCGAGTTTTCATGAGACTACCACTTAAGTTAGAGAATTTAAATTTTAATTCATTTAATTCTTCTTCATAATCTGTTACTGGAACTTTAAGTGATTCAAGGATGGATTGTACCTTTTTGATCAGCCGATCACAGTCGTTGATCTTCTCGCTCACGGGCTTGGCTGCAAAGCATTTTTCCTCAGTTAGGTTCAGCTCCTTACTTGCACTTTCGGTTGATCCACCAGTTGTGACCATCAAACATCTTCCAGCCGAACTTGCATCCTTTGCCATATAAGCTCCACCATGAGTGGGCTTTCTCACCTCTTCATCCTCAGAATCGGTTGACCAGACTTCAACTCCACCGAACTCATCTTCATCTGCATTTTCCTGCACAATCAAGGCATTCATAGAACTGTTAGATGCCTTCTTTTTCTTGATCTCTTGTAACTTTCGCATGTAGTACGCCTCATCGTCTTCACCATCTCTTTTCTCAGCCATCTTCCTCAGCCTGCAATCTTTGGCAAAGTGGTTCTTGCCGTGACAGTAATTGCAGTCGAACCTAGAGTCTCCTGCAAGCTTGCTCTCCTTCTTGTCATCATCCTTTTGAGAAGTAATTTTCGGTTCATCTTTCACCTTCTCAGAACTATAACTTCCCTTCCAGTTTTGGTTCTTATTGACAGGAAATTTTCTTCGTGCAAACTTCTTTGGATTGGTGACCATCATAGCATATTCTTCGCTTGTAAGGTCACACTCAGATATATCCGACTCCTCTTCTTCTTTTGCAATACTTTTTCCTTTTGAGACAAGGGCCAACGATCCCACACCCGAAACTACCTTCGCCTCCTTGGTTACCACACTCTCATGGGACTTCAGTATTCCCACAAGTTTCGCTAGTGAGTAAGATTTAAACTGTTCATGTGCTTTCACTGTTGAAACCACAGCCATCCATTCTGGTCTCAAACCATTCATGAATGTTACTTTTTGTTCGATCAACTTCCTTTCTATACCATGCTTGATCATCTTGCTTAGGAGATGATTGAAGCGATCGAAGGTTTGTATCAGTTTCTCTTCTGGTTTCTGTTCGAAAACTCCAAATTCTGAGAGCAGCAAGGTTTGAATAGAGTGTTCTAGATCTTCATCGGTTGAGTAAAGTTCTTTCAACCTATCCCAGATTTCTTTGGCCGTCGTGCATGAACCAACTAACCGAAAAGTGTCAGATTGCAAGGAGAATCTGATCATTCTCATGGCCTTCACATTACACAGCAACTTGTCCTTCTCATCCTGTGACATCTTGTCTACGTCCGCCACCAGCTTGTTATATTCTTTTTGGGTCTTAACAGTCGTGTTCGTTCCAGAATGAACAAACGGCCCAAGCGTGATGGCTTCCCATATGAGATAACCATTATCTTCAGATCCGACCACATAATCTTGAAAGTGATGCGCCCATACCTCATAGTCTTGTGTGTAAAAAATGGGAATCCTGGTAGTGGATCCAATGCTGTTAGAGATGTTGATGGGATTTGTTTGAGAATCTTCGTGAGACATGGTGAGCCGATAGAATCAGACATGTAAACTTGAGATTAGGGTTTTATCAGAAACAAGAGTTACCGTCGACAGGAAGAAGACGGCTTCTTTATATTTGATAAAAGCGGAAACCCTAAAGAATTCTTAACACATAAGGAATGTTTATTGATCACACAGTCTCCTGCTCTGATACCAATTGTTAGAACAAAGTTCTATGAGGATCGATAGATTCTATGCAGGCAAACAATTAAGGACGTAATTATGAACACAAGAATGGCTTTAAAGATTTCGTATGATTAATGATTTAACACCTCAGAAGAGCTCGATTAAGAACTTCGACTATAGAGGTGCTTAGGGTTACAAAACAATAATAATGATAATCAAGAACGTGTCTAATGCATACATGCATGCACTATTTATTGTCTAACCCTACTAGATAATCACGGACGGACAGGCCCAATCCGGATATACAAAACAAGCCCATGACGCAACACAATAATAAGACTCAACAATATGCATGTATGTATACTTTCATAAAATATTAATATATTTTAAAAGTATAATTCTTGGTCAGAGTGTTTTAGTCATATTATATTTATACTTGTATATCTTTTATAGGTTGATATACTTACTTTACAATAAACAATGCTCTGATACCAATCTGTCACACCCCTAAACCGGAACGGCAGAAATGTTCGGGAGCGGAGGACGTCATGTACAGTATCACAACAATTGTATAATAGTAATCAAATCAAGAACAGCCATCGTATTATTAATATAAAGTTTACATTATGTTCAAAACATTTCATGATTTACATTAAAACTGTAGAAAAAGATAAGACGTAATACTACTATGCTCCGTCTTCGCAACACTTGAGAGGGTACCTGTCTAGTAACGTTCCTGAGAATACAAGTGGTTTGAAACAGTGTCAAAATTGAAGTTGGTGAGTTCATAAGTATTTTTTGTTATAAAAGGTATACTCTCTGTTCTTTGGAAAAGTTCGCATGTTCCTATAGAAAATCCTATATTTTCTTAATGAGTAATATGACAGTACCCGTTCCTTCTGCGATCATTTAGTGAATACAAATTATATATAATACAGATCGAATACACAGTTGAATGTGTGGATCTGTCTTAAGCGCACAACCAAACAAGGAACATAAGTAAGGCGGAAGTCACACATTCCACTGCCCATCGGATCTTTATTATATATAACTCTAACGTATTCACCAAGTAATCACAGAATTAACATTAATGATTCTTTTTAATATTATGAATGTGTTTCCTTCATAAAATCCTATATTTTCTTAGTAGAAAGGTAACCACAATAGTTCCTTCTATAATCACTTAGTTTATACTAGCTATATATCTCTAATATCGAACTGACAGTTGAATGTGTGAATCTGCCCTAAGCCCACAACCAAACAAGGAACAGGAAGTAAGGTGGAAGTCACACATTCCACTGCCTATCGAATATTATTTATATATAACTCTGATGTATAAACTAAGGAATTATAGATTTAACCATTAAAGGTCCTTTATATTATACAAGTTTGTAAATAAATGTTGAACCTTTTGTAAATATGTTCCTAGTTCCACTTACTCTATTGTAAAACATTGTTTTCAGTAATAATTGTTATTGTTTTCAGAAAGTTAAATCGAAAACTGTTTACCTTTAAAATTACGATATTTATCATAGAAAATCCTATATTTTCTATAAAACCAATTTGTAGTCTTAATCGTTCCATGACCGAAAAGCACAAGTATAATTACCATACTTAGTTTAATGATATCTAGTTTTATTTATAAGAAAAACTAACTGAAGATGTGTTTGCCCTGAAAACTCGATGCGACGATACTTGTGACAACCAGGAAAATTTTTGGTTTTAGACCCATTTTGCTATCTTTTGGCATTGTTTGGAGTCTATTTGGGTGTTCTAAGCATTGTACATTCAAGGATGGAGTGTTAGGAAGTGTTTGCTTGAGTTATAAGTATAAAAATCAAGCTATAAACCCTTCATGTGGAGTTTTTCGGCCACCACATATTAGTTTTCGGTCAAAACTCATGTGGACCGAAAACTCATCCCATAAGCATGAGTATTCTTCATTTTATTCATTATTCTAAATTCCAAATCAAGAAAATTTCCATTCTCTCTCAAGTATCATAAGATCTTCTTGCAAATTCTCGAAAATGTAAGTGTTTCTTTCCCCTTGATTTGTTATTAGATCTTCCTAACTAGTAACACCCTTCGATTTCATCCATTAACTTCATCTTTTGGGTTTGATCTTCAAGACCACCAAGAACACCAAGAACACATACTAGTGTTTTGGTCCAAAAATCAACTCTACTAGCCTATAAATCGTAAGTATTGCTTCCCTATACTTGTTATCTAGTTGAAATTCTTGATTTAGGGCCTTGAAATCATCATTTATCCAAGAACAAAAGGTGTTTTCGGTCTAGTACATCTCCTTAGACCGAAAACCCTTATGAAGGGTGCAATATGACTTTAAACCTTTCCTAGAGCTTAGTCATGAATCTAGAACACTTAATTTATTGTTGAAAGCCCTTGGAAATCACCTTATGCATCAAAGACCATGGGTTTTCGGTCAAAACCATTTGGACCGAAAACCATTTGGACCGAAAACCATATGGACCGAAAACCATATGGACCGAAAACTCCAAGAAACATACCACTTGGACTGAAAACTCTCTTAAGTGGCTTTACAACCCTCTTATGCAATCCTAAGTGATTATAACATTACCATTTAAGGATTTCTTAGTCCTTAAGGTGTTATTCTTTACCTGATTAGTTGAATAAACACTAATTGGATACATATATGTGTCATTATATGTTAAATAGGATCCGTGGGTATGTTCAAGTCTTCACTTAACACTTAGCATCCTATACCATCCGTTCATCCAAACCACTCACTACAGATTAGTTCATACCCCGTAATGAATCTTTTAACTGTTTTAAATGTTTTAAGGGGAGGAATACAAGTTGAACACAATGATAATTGTGTAAATGTTTGTTATAAACATCTTTCAAAATGTTACTTATGTCATTTATAAGTTGTCAAAACATTTCAAAAACTCTTTTAAAGTTATGTTACTTTATAGTTATACAAAACTCTGTTTTTAAATTACAAGCATAACGTAGTAGATAAATGAGTCTTTTCAATAACAGTCCAAGTAGAACATTAGTAAACTATAATAGGTATAGTTTAGGAGAATGCTATTCATTACTTCTAGTACAATGAAGCACACAAAGAGTCCGTTCATACAACACAGTGAAGAGAAACAAACAATACCATACAGAGAGAACACACAGTTATGAGAAACAAACAATACCATACAGAGAGAATACACAATTATAAGAAACAAACAGAACGTACAATATACGGTACAAAACAAACAAGTTAGGTTGATATAGCATGAGAACACACACATGATCTAATTATACCAATTGATCACTAACTGATTGTTTTAAACAAAAGGTGATAGTTATATTAGGTATACATGATCATATAGCAAATGTGAATTACACGGCTTGCAAGAATTTGCAGAGGTCGCGTTTGGTTGCCTTAATCTATAGACAGGGAGAACGTATAGTAGGGGTTCTAGCCTTCACATTATGACCATAATAAAACAAACATGTTTTTAGGTCATCAGTACATCCGCATGTCATTATAAACGACAAATGTGTACTTACATTTCCCATTACTTTCATAAAGTGACAGTAGCACTTGAAAGTAAACTCAAACTATTTTCGAGTTAAGATAGTTATAAACTAGGGAAAACATACATTTTTACAAACGACAAACAAAACAGTGGAGTCTAGCACATATCGGCAGATGCCTTGGTAGAAGGCTACGTTTAACAGATGATACCTTGGTAGAAGGCTACGTTTAAAATAAAGCATCGTAATGCTAGTCTTATGATTCCTTAATGTATACATCATAGGATATATATATACCAATAGGGTCCGACAGGTAATAGGATGTGTGCTCTCTGCTTCATTTCCTGTTCCTTGTTTGGTTGTGCGCTTGGAACGAATTCGCCCAATCTATTTTCTATCCGATTCTATATATATGTATGCTTAGTATACATTAAGTCATCATACGGGTACCAGGTATGGGTCAGGTTATAGGACACAGAGTCAAAGCACAGTTTTTCTAGTACAAAACATACTTTCCAAAATCAGTACTTTTGGTATACAAAACTAGAAACTTCTCAGTAAAGGGTTTAATCCATTTTATTAAACCAGTACAATTTAAAGGAGCTTAGGTGAGTAACTCTATAATACCTTAGTTTATGCATCATGTTTATATATAAAACTAATACCCAATAGGTAGTTGGATGTGTGCTTTCCGCCTTACTTCCTGTTCCTTGTTTAGTTGTGGGCTTAGGGCAGATTCACTCAATTAACTTTCTATCCGATATTAGATTATATATATCAGTATAAACTAAGCTATTATAAAAGTAGTCACTGTGGTCACCATTTTATTATAAGAAATATGGGTTTTCTTAAAGAACTTTTTCATTAGATATAAAGGAACCATTACAATTAACTCCATGAGTAATAAGTGACTACACCAGGGTTATATAGGACGATGATCTAACAACCAATGGGATGTGTGCTATCTGCCTTAATTTCTATTCCTCGTTTGGTTGTGAGCTTGGGGCAGATGTGCACAATCGATTATTTGTTTACTCTGAGTCTTATATAACGTGTACCCACTTAGTACCCATAGAAAGGGTTGTAGTGACATTTTACTTAAATATCCATCAAAGTAGGAAATGTAGGATTTTCTAGAGGAACAGGCAAACTTTTCAAAACAGAACTTACAACTTACAACATTTTACAACTACATGTTTCAAATACACTTTCAACACCATTTTACATCTACATTTTCAACAACAGTTTACAACTTACTCACATCACTAAACTCTTATGAACTCAACAGCTTAATTGTTGATCAACTCTTTCAAATAACTTGTATTCTCAGGAGACTATTTGACAGGTGCTCGTGCTGGGGATTCAGAAGATGAAGCATTGTAGCTTCAAGTCTTGTTTTGTTATTTGTGTATGAATTCTATGTTTTGTGAACACACACATTGTAAACACTTTCTTTCTAAATGAAATGGTTGTTCATTACTTGCTTACCATATACATATCTCATGATACTAAACATGACGTCCTCCACTCCTGAACGATTCTGCCGTTCCGGTTTTGGGGTGTGGCAATACTACCCTCCTATGATCACTTATTGCATACGAGTTGTATGTAACCGAGATCAAACAGACAGTTAAATGGGTGAATCTGCCCTAATCCCACAACCAAACAAGGAATAGGAAGTAAGGCGGAAGTCACACATTCCACTGTCTACCTGACTTACATTTTATCTAACCCTATTGTATATACTGAGTAATCACATAGTTAATATCCCTTGATATTGTTTAAGAAAAAGTATAATACTACGTAAATATATCGATGTTTTCTCCTTGTGAGTTCTTATAACCCAACTAATTGATACGACTTGAATCGGATGTCGATATCGTTTACGACGTTTGTCACCCGTAGACCTGCCGGTCGAACTGTAGCTAACAGTCGAGGTGAGGGATTGTCGGTCCCATATAGATCTATACCCAAACTCATGCTCTTCCTCCAGGAGTGTGACAACCCGAAATTTCTTTTCTGTACAACCATTCACTTCAATAGAAGTCAGAACTGTTTCTGCTAACTTTCAAGCTTTTAGGAATCAGTTTGAGTGTTTTAAAGTTAGTACTTCAAGAGATAACTGGAGAGAGGATGCCCTAGGATTTATTGTGCAACAATAAAGTCCCAAAACTTCAAGAGTTTGGAGTTTACGGCCCAAATGGTATTAGGGCCGTAAACCCTAATGACTATATAAGTGGCACTTAGTTAATTTTAAGTTCTTTTCACACTTTCAAGTCTAGAACCATTTCTCTCTCAAGTATCATCCAAAGTTTCTTCCAAATCTTCAAGAAAGTAAGTGTTTTCTTCCTTGTTTAGTTGATCTCTTGCTTAATCTAGTGATCTTACATGATTTCATCCGTGAAATCATTCCATTTGTGTAGATCTTCAAGTGTTCTTAGTTTCACCAAGAACACCAAGAACACACACTAGTGTTCTTGGACTTTTAACACCCTTTCAAGCTCCTTTATTGTAAGTACTCTTACCCTAGCGTGTTATAAGGCTTGTTACACTTCTTTATCATCTAGAAAACGCAAAGAACACAAGATCAAAGGGAGTTTACGGCCGTAAACTCCCAAGACCGTAAACCCCATTTTGGTGGCCATTAGGGCTATAAACCCTATAGGGTGCAAGGCAAGTGACCCAGAACCCATCCTTGAAGTTCTTAGGACCTTAAACATAAAAAAGACCATGAACCATTAGAGTTTACGGCCGTAAACACATGGAGAAATGGTCTATGGGCCGTAAACTCCCTAAAGGGGTGAAATGATGCCACAATCACTTCCTAAGGCTTAGACTTGAAGAAGGAATGCTTCGTTATGACTTTTAGGACTTCAAAACACAAAATGGTGGACTTACCATGAGTTTACGGCCATAAACTCATGGGTTTACGACCGTAAACTCCAAGGATGATGGTCACAAAACCGTAAACTCCAAAAGAGTGTCCCCTTGAAGCCTAAACTCAAATACAAGGTCCTACAACCCTTAGATGCAATCCTTAGTACTTATAACACCCGAATCAAGGTGTTTCCTAGTCCCGGAAGGTGTTTCCTTTCATATAGTTGTTTATAAACACTATATTCATGTCAATATGTGTCCTCATATGTCATTTAGGACTTATTGTGTCTCGGGACTTCATTCGTGGAGCTTCTCATCCTTACCCGCATACCCGTTTGACTCACCCACATCATGTGAGTTCATACCCCGAAATGAATCTTTTATACTGTTTTAACTGTTTAAGGGGGGGAATACAAGTTGAACACAATGATAATTGTGTAAATGTTTGTTATAAACATCTTTCAAAATGTTACTTATGTTATTTATAAGTTTTCAAAACATTTCAAAAACTCTTGCAAAGTTATGTTACTTTTTAGTTATACAAAACTTTGTTTTTAAATTACAAGCATAACTTGGTAGATAAACGAGTCTTTTCAGTAACAGTCCAAGTGGAACATTAGTAAACTATAATAGGTATAGTTTAGGAGAATGCTATTCATTACTTCTAGTACAATGAAGCACATAAAGAGTCAGTTCTTACATGAATCATACAATACCATACAGAACATAAAGTGAAGAGAATCAAACAATACCATACAGAGAGAACGTACAAGATACAATACAAAACAAACAAGTTAGGTTGCTATAGCATGACAACACACATACAGGATCTAATTATACCAATGAATCACTAACTTATTGTTTTAAACAAAAGGTGATAGTTATATTGGGTATACATGATCATATACTTTAATGTGAATTACATGGCTTGCAAGAATTTGCAGAGGTCGTGTTTTGTTTCCCCTAATATCTTGATAGGGAGAGCGTATAGTAAGGGTTCTAGCCTTCACATTATAACCGTAATAAAACAAATATGTTTTTAGGTTATTAGTACATCCGCATGTCATTATAAACGACAACGGTGTACCTACACTTCCCTTTCTTTTATAAAGTGACGGTACCACTTGAAAGTCCAATTCAAACTATTTTCGAGTAAAGATAGTTATAAACTAGGGAAAATATACATTCTTACAAATGACAAACGGAACAGTCGAGTCTAGCACATAACAGAAGATGCCTTGGTAGAAGGATACGATTAAAAGATAGGACCATAATGCTAGCCTTATGATTCCTTAATGTATACACCACAGGATATATTTATACTAATAGGGTCTGACAGGTAATAGGATGTGTGCTCTCCGCTTCATTTCCTGTTCCTTGTTTGGTTGTGGGCTTGGAACGAATTCACCCAATCTATTTTCTATTCGATTCTATATATATGTATGCTTAGTATACATTAAGTCATCATAAGGGTACCAGGTATGGGTCAGGTTATAGGACACAGAATCAAAGCACAGTCTTTCTAGTACAAAACATACTTTCAGTACTTTTGGTATACAAAACTCGAAACTTCCCAGTAAAGGGTTTAATCCATTTCATTAAACCAGTACAATTTGAAAGACCTTAGGTGAGTAACTCTATAACACCTTAGTTTATACATCATGTTGATATATAAAACTAATACCCAGTAGGTAGTTGGATGAGTGCTTTCCGCCTTACTTCCTGTTCCTTGTTTGGTTGTGGGCTTAGGGCAGATTCGCTCAATTAACTTTCTATCCGATATTAGATTATATATAGCAGTATAAACTAAGCTATTATAAAAGTAGTCACTGTGGTCGCTATTTTACTATAAGAAATAAAGTTTTTCTTAAATAACTTCTTCATTAGATATAAAGGAAACATTACAATTAACTCCATGAGTAACAAGTAATTACGCCAGGGTTATATATGACGATGATCTAACAACCAATGGAATGTGTGCTATCCGCCTTAATTTCTGTTCCTCGTTTGGTTGTGAGCTTGAGGCAGATGCGCACAATCGATTATTTGTTTACTCTAAGTCTTATATAACTTGTACCCACTTAGTACCCATAGAATCGGTTGTAGTGTCATTTTACTTAAACTTCCATCAAAGTAGGAAATATATGATTTTCTAGAGGAACATGCGAACTTTTCAAAAACATAACTTACAACTTACACCATTTTTACATATACATTTTCAACAACACCTTACAACTTACTCACATCACTAAAATCTTATGAACTCACCACCTTAATTGCTGATCAACTCTTTCAAATAACTTGTATTCTCAGGAGACTATTAGACAGGTGCTCGTGTTGGGGATTCAGAAGATGGAGCATTGTAGCTTCAAGTCTTGTTTTGTTATTTGTGTATGAATTCCATGTTTTGTGAACACACACATTGTAAACAATTTCTTTCGAAATGAGATGGTTGTTCATTACTTGCTTACCACATACATATCTCGTGATACTAAACATGACGTCCTCCACCCCCGAACGGTTCCGCCGTTCCGGTTTTGGGGTGTGACAGATTGGTATCAGAGCATTGTTTATAGTGAACCAAGTATATCAACCGATAAAAGATATACAACTATAAATACAATGGGGCTTAAGTGCTCTGGATAATGATATATTTTTAGAGTATAACTACAAGTTATAAAAATATTCTTGTTGGGTTTTGAGCATTCTAACACTTCCTAAGTGTACATGCAACCCTAATAACCTTGGATCTATGTTTGTCTAATTATCATGCAAAGTTGAATTCCAAGGTTATATTCCTATCTAGCATACATGGGGAACAAATTTTAACTTGCATGAAAGATAGAATAACTTACCTTGTTGTTGCTTATGATCCTTGAAACCTTGTGAGCCTAGCACCCCAAGTGTGATCCCTCAAATGCTTCACACAACACCAAATGCTTTTGGAATGACTTTAGAGAGAATACACACTTCTAAAATCGGCCTAGCCCTCTTGTTTCTTATGTGTTTCCGATTTTGGTGGAGAATGGGTTTCTTATATAGTGTTGACACATCTAGGGTTACACCATGTAAACCCTAATGTGTCATGACTCTTCATTTCCATGACCCATGGGTTTGTAACTCCCATGGAGCATCCATGGAGCATCCTATGGGTGGAACCCAACTTGATAATCCATCGAGCCTCTTAGCCCGCTATATAAGATATGGAAGATTTACATAATCTACCCATATATTTAATTAGTTATCTTTTGATCACTTAATTAATTCTAAATTAATTCTTGATCAAACTAATTAAATAATATTATTAATATATTAGAACTTATAATATATTAATAAACTATAAGTGTTATTTCTCTCATTTTAGTTTATCCAATTGCATGGTGCCACGCAACCCAAATGGACCATGCCGGGTCGGGTCAAGTACATACCAGAAATAGTTATGGACTTAGACACCTTATCCAACAGTCTCCCACTTGGATAAGTCTAATAACTATAACCGCAATACTTCAGGAACCGATCGGCAATCGTAGCTCTTTCAAGGTCTCTCGGAACTGAGCAGATGATGATACGCCATTTAAGATAAGTGATCATATAATGCTCTGTTCTAGATATCAGCCGGACAAATACATGGAACAATGTCTTACTTATTATCCAGCAGTTTGTTTCCCGATTTCCGATTTGTTTGACAAAGAACTTAATTGAACACATCAACTTAGTTCTGACCGGGCCCGGTACATAGGTCAAAACAAAATCATCGAGGGGCCCAAATATCAGCTTCTAATCCAAGAAGGAACAGATAAACTTCGACTCATATGTTTGTTCTACCACTCATTGAATTATACACAAAAGCACGTTTTATAACATCGAGTTACCAATGTGTTAACGCACAATCAATGCATAACCAACTCATAAGTAACAAATCATATCTCTAGGTTTGAAGACTTATATGATATTACCGTCTCACGATCACTCGAGATAAATTCCATGAAGTGATTCCAATGAGTGTGGGTTGAGTCCAATGCTCAGAACTAATGAGCACTCATGAGTGTTGTAGCCATGTCCAACAACTTAGACCTCTGCAACCAATCATGACAGTCTTGATTCTTACCTACTTCCGACATATGACCGACTGTGGAGGTTCGAATAATATGATATACCAAACATAATTATTCTGGAAGTCAAAACATGCAAAAGAAATATAGTAAACGATCAACAAGAGATAGCAACACTTTACTCATAAATAAAACACCTTTTATTCATCATCTAATGTCAATTACACTTTACAAATTTCAAGGTTATCTAACTACTAAATCTAATATCATCCTTCAGCCCTATGCTCCGAGCATGCTGGAGATGCTTAACCCGAGTCAGTCCCTTCGTGAGGGGATCTGCTGGATTCTCATCCGATGATACCCTCTTTGCCACGAGGAGTCCTTCTATTCGATGTCTGATGAAATGGTATTTTATGTCGATGTGTATGGATCTCCCATGATCCCTTGGTTCCTTGGCTAAGGCAACTGCACTTTCAGTATCACAGAAAATTTCCATTGGCTCTTTAATAGCTGGTACAACTCCAAGGTCTCCAATGAAGTTCTTCAGCCATATCGCCTCTTTTGCTGCCTCGCTAGCTGCTATATACTCTGATTCGCAAGTTGAATCAGCCACTGTCTCTTGCTTGGAACTCTTCCAAGAAATTGCTCCTCCATTTAAGGTAAAGACCCAGCCTGACTGAGAGCGGAAATTATCCCTATCAGTCTGAAAACTAGCATCACTATACCCTACAACTCTCAAGTCTTCACTCCCACCGAGGGTAAGGACCCAGTCCTTAGTCCTCCGTAGGTACTTGAGGATATTCTTTACCGCAGTTCAGTGTGCCTTGCGAGGGTTCCCCTGATACCTGCTAAACATGCTCAAAGCAAAGGCTACATCAGGTCGAGTACACGTCATAGCATACATGATTGATCCTACAGCCGAAGCATAAGGTATTCGACTCATTTCTTACTCAATCTGGCATTACTCTGGATGGGTAACTCTCCTTTCTTGGAGTCCTGCATGTCGAATCTCTTCAACACCTTATCCAAGTAAGTACTCTGACTAAGTCCAATTAGTCTTTTACTCCGGTCTCTCAAGATCCTTATCCCTAGAATATAGGCAGCTTCTCCTAGGTCCTTCATAGAGAAACACTTCCCAAGCCAGGACTTAACTTCCTGTAGAGTTGGGATGTCATTTCCTATGAGTAGTATGTCATCCACATACAATACCAAAAAGCTAACTATACTCCCACTAGCCTTGACATATACACAAGATTCATCTTCACTCCTAGAAAAGCCAAATTCCTTGACTTTCTCATCAAAGCAAAGATTCCATCTGCGAGGTGCTTGCTTTAACCCATAAATGGATTTCTCAAGCTTACACACTCTATTAGGGTACTCTGTGTTGACAAAACCCTCTGGCTGACTCATGTCAACATCCTCAGCCAACTTTCCATTAAGGAAAGCGGTTTTGACATCCATTTGCCATATTTCATAGTCATGAAATGCGGCTATAGCTAACAGAACCCTAATAGACTTAATCTTGGCCACTGGAGAAAAGGTCTCATCATAATCAACTCCCGGAGTTTGTAAGAAACCCTTTGCAACCAGTCGTGCCTTATATGTCTGTACATTACCATCCATATCAGTCTTCTTCTTGAAGATCCATTTGCACCCTATAGTCTTACAACCTGGTACATTCTCAACCAAGTTCCAAAC
Organism: Lactuca virosa; assembly: GCF_052849685.1. Classification (NCBI taxonomy): domain Eukaryota; kingdom Viridiplantae; phylum Streptophyta; class Magnoliopsida; order Asterales; family Asteraceae; genus Lactuca; species Lactuca virosa. The sequence continues at coordinate 143,711,331 of NC_136429.1, read as the reverse complement.
TTGATTGTCATACATGGACTGTATCTCGCTGTCCATTGCCTCTTTCCACTTGGCTGACTCAGGGCCTGCCATGGCTTCCGCGTAACTGTTAGGTTCATCCAGACCTATCAGTGTCTCATTACTGATAAGTGTATCACCTTCCGCAGTAACATGGAATCCATAGTATTGCTCAAGTGCATTCCTAACCCTTGTGGAACGCCTCAGAGGTACAGACTTGTCAATTGGCTCAACAGGAGTTTCCTCCTCAAGTTGAGTGCCAGGGTTTGAAGTTCCTTCACCACTTGACTCTTGAATTTCTTCAAGGTCAACTTGCCTCCCACTGTCTCCTTGGCTTATGAACTCTCTCTCTCGAAAGAAAGCCCTCCTAGCTACAAAGACCACATTCTCACTAGGTCTGTAGAAGAGGTAACCAAAGGATTTATGTGGGTAGCCGATGAAAATACACCTCTCACTTCGAGGTTCGAGCATATCATGAGTCTCGCGTCTCACGAAAGCCTCGTAACCCTAAATCTTAATGTGGTCTAGTTTGGATACTTTACCAGTCCACATCTCATGAGGAGTTTTGGCAACTTTCTTTGTGGGAACTAGATTAAGGATATGGGCGGCAGTCTCTAAGGCATACCCCCAAAATGAGATTGGTAGTGAAGCTCGACTCATCATGGAACGAACCATATCCAACAAGGTTCGATTACGCCTCTAAGCTACACCATTCAACTGCGGTGTCCTGGGAGGTGTCAATTGTGAGACAATGCCACATTCCCTAAGATAGTCGAGGAACTCTGAACTAAGATACTCACCACCTCGATCGGATCGAAGCATCTTAATGTTCCTGCCCAATTGATTCTCGACTTCCTGTTTAAACTCTTTAAACCTCTCAAAAGTCTCTGACTTATGCTTGATTAAGTAGACATATCCATATCTACTGTAATCATCAGTAAAAGTCAAATAATAACGATTAGCATCCCTTGTGGCATGTTTGAAGGGCCCACACACATCCGTGTGTATAAGATCCAACAAACCTTCACCCCTCTTACAAGAACCTGTGAAGGGTGACTTTGTCATTTTTCCAAGTAAGCATGATTCGCAACTATCATCTGACTTTAGGTCAAATGACTCCAATACTCCATCCTTTTGGAGTTGGCCTATGCGTTTCTTGCTTATATGTCCAAGACGACAATGCCATAATGATGCTTTATCCAAGTTATTATCATTAACAGAATCAATACACAATACATTATTTCCTAAGTTATCAACCACAGATACAGTTTCATACACACCATCACAAGGTAACACTTTAAAATAAAGAACATTATTAAAGAAAGCATTAATCGAACCAACTTCATTATCAAATGAAAAGGTGAAACCTTGTTTATACAATGCATGAAAGGAAATAATATTTCTTGCCATTTCTGGCGAATAACAACATTTATTCAAATCTAAACTAAACCCACTACTTAGCGATAAAGTATAAACTCCAATCTTGGTGATAGGTAAAGCTTTCCTATTCCCCATGATTAAGTTTATTCTTCCATGCTCCACATTCTCACTTCTTCTTAGTCCCTGCAAATCAGAACAGATATGAATACCACAACCGGTATCAAGGACCCAAGAGTTAGAATGGGGTGAGTTATTAGATAAGATAGTGTAAATACCTGCATGGTTGGGTTTAACTTTCCCATCCTTCACATCTTGCTGGTACTTTGGGCAGTTCCACTTCCAATGTGACTTTTCATGGCAATAGAAGCATTCAGCCTCTTTAGGGTCAGAAGAAGGAGTGACAAAACCTTTCTTGGTTCCACTTGAAGAAGAGCCATCAAGGGTCCTAGCCTTGGTACCCTTCGAAGAGCTCTTCCTCTTCTTCCCTCTACCTTTCCCCATTGCCAAAACCGGGGCGGAGTTTGGAGTAGGAGTGTTAACAACCGACTTACCCTTAAGACCTGTTTCTGCGGTCTTGAGGAATCTCTGAAGTTTGCTGAGTGTGACCTCTTCCTTATTCATGTGATATGTCATGCGGAATTGATCATAGCAAGATGGTAAGGAGTGCAAAATGATATCTATTGCAAGCTCCTCAGGGAAGTTCACATTAAGCTTCAGCAACCGATCCACATACCTTTGCATTTTCTGCATGTGGCTCGTGACGGATTCCCCGTCCTTCATCATGGTTGTTATGATAGAGCATATGATTTCATACCTCTCTTGTCGTGCACTTTGATGGTATCTTTCCATCAGATCTTGGTGCATTTCAAAAGGGTAGAAGTCCTCATAGGACTTTTGGAGTTCCGCTGTCATGGTGGCCAACATGATGCATGCCACTTTTGTAGCATCCCTTTCATGTGCCCGGAAGTCAGCGATCTCCTGGGGAGTTGCAGTGGTCTCATCAATCTCCTTAAGCTCCTTGTCAAGGACATATTCTTTGTCCTCGTAGCGGGTAATCATCCTGATGTTTCTGATCCATTCATTGAAGTTGGATCCATCAAAAGTGACTTTCCCACACAAGTTCATAAGGGTAAAGGAGCCATTAGGATTAGAGCCAGAAGCAGCATTGTTTGAAGACATCTGAAAGAAGAGAACAAGATTAGTTTAGATATTAAGAGAGTCCTTAATAAAACACCCAAATGTAATATTAAGGCTAGGATCCAATCACAATATATTATAACTTAGAAGAGGTATGCCGTAATCCAAGCTATAACATATTTGAAAGGTAGGTGAATCACGATTCACCAATTTCCACTATGAAAAACGAAATATAGATATTAGGTTTTTAATTGGTTCTTAGAAATTCCTAGATTCTCTTGAGATTCAATGAATTTTTTTTCAAAGGCGTGTTTCAATCTCGAGTGTGCCCTCCAAGTTTTGTGATTGGGATACCGAGGATCACAAAACGAGGTGTGAAGTAACCATGCAAATCACTTGGTACCCTTAAAGTTTATCACTCAATCGCTATGCCGGTAAACCACACACGCTCCACCGATACTATGATAAACCTTAAGTCACCCTTTACCTACCTTGTTAAGTCCAAGTTAGTGTGCCGGTTAACCACACACGCTCCACCAACGACTTAAACAAAGTGTAAAGTGTAATTTCATGGATTAGCACCTTATTCACATTTTTCCTAAAGTAACTAAAATTGGGAATTTAATAAAAGCATTTAGTTACTTTATAATATTCATCATACTTTTAATGAGAATTTATAAGTCCTTGTCCTACCCGTTCGGCTAATGACCCTCCACCGATCAAGGAAGCGGTGGGTGAGAGTGGACACCCATTAAGTTGCCATTTTATAGGCAACAACCTTATACCCCCCTTATAGACCGGCTTCGTGAATGAGGCGTACTAGCGGTAAAACGACTTGATCTTATACATATATATATTAGTAACTTATAATATTATAACGTATAAGGGTTGAATTTTAACTTTTAAAATTCTAAGGGTTGGAACTAAAGTTTTAATCAAGACTTTACTTGTTCCAAAACTTGAGGGCAAGTTTTGTAAACTTCAAAAACTTTTCATTTCTTATAACTTATGAATTAATTGAGTAATAAAAATGAAGACTCTTCATTTTTATAACTCTTGTGTTCTTTTAATGGCTTTAATAAAAGTGAGACTTTTGGTTTTCCATAACTTGAGGACAAGTTATGGACTCCATTAAAACACATTATGATCATGAATTAAACTACCATGAAGGTTACAAACAATTCCTATGATCATCTAATCTTCATAAGTTCAAGAACATGAATATGAACACTTTCAAGAATCAAAAATTACACTTATAAAAAAACTTGTAATTTTAATAATTCCCATTATAAATGGATTAGCATAAACATTACACCATCTAAAACAAGCTTTAAAACATCAATACAGTTTAGGGTAATGTTTCTAGTCCATTTCCAGCAACAAATGTGCAAACATTTTTATACGAGCAGAAAACAGAAAAACGATTTTTTTTTCAAGCTGTTTGCACACAAAAAAAAACAACAACAAACGAACCTGTCTCTGATACCACTGTTGGGTTTTGAGCATTCTAACACTTCCTAAGTGTACATGCAACCCTAATAACCTTGGATCTATGTTTGTCTAATTATCATGCAAAGTTGAATTCCAAGGTTATATTCTTATCTAGCATACATGGGGAACAAATTTTAACTTGCATGAAAGATAGAATAACTTACCTTGTTGTTGCTTATGATCCTTGAAACCTTGTGAGTCTAGCACCCCAAGTGTGATGCCTCAAATGCTTCATACAACACCAAATGCTTTTGGAATGACTTTAGAGAGAATACACACTTCTAAAATCGGCCTAGCCCTCTTGTTTCTTATGTGTTTCCGATTTTGGTGGAGAATGGGTTTCTTATATAGTGTTGACACATCTAGGGTTACACCATGTAAACCCTAATGTGTCATGACTCTTCATTTCCATGACCCATGGGTTTGTAACTCCCATGGAGCATCCATGGAGCATCCTATGGGTGGAACCCAACTTGATAATCCATGGAGCCTCTTAGCCCGCTATATAAGATATGGAAGATTTACATAATCTACCCATATATTTAATTAGTTATCTTTTGATCACTTAATTAATTCTAAATTAATTCTTGATCAAACTAATTAAATAATATTATTAATATATTAGAACTTATAATATATTAATAAACTATAAGTGTTATTTCTCTCATTTTAGTTTATCCAATTGCATGGTGCCACGCAACCCAAATGGACCATGCCGGGTCGGGTCAAGTACATACCAGAAATAGTTATGGACTTAGACACCTTATCCAACAATTCCGACTTGCTTATACATGTGCATAATAGAACTAGTGTCACGAGGAGAACAAAACTAAAAGTATTTAAAGGTTGGGCACTGTCGTCAACCTGAACACTTATGTAATCATAGCTAGGATCAATATAGCCTGATCAACTATATTCATTCAAGATGTGACCGACATGTGTTCGGGAATGATGTGGTGTTGCAACAGTGTTAAAACTTACCTGAGCACCAGAACAAGTACATTACGTTAGAATGCTATAGGAGTATTTTAGTCCATATAAATAACCATGTGATAACTTAAAAGACCCTTACGGATAGGTCTATAATCTTGCAAGGTATATTCCTAAAGTTTTATATATATATATATATATATATATATATATATATATATATATATATATATATATATATATATATATATATGTATATAATCAAGATCTTATAGACTTAGAATCTGTGGTCTACGCTTCGCTATCCATTCCTCTTAAGGGTGTAGTTTTGGAGTAGTATCACTTATTCGAAGGTCGACTTAATCTTCAATTATATACAAACTTGTGTACCTTGTACAATTATAGGAAGACTCCGTAAGGATCACCCCATAAAAGTTACCTTAAAGCTCATAGATTCTTTAGTCACTTTCATTCCCGCACGACAAGCCCAGATAGATGTAACCACTTCCTCATAGTAGACAACAGAAGAGTCCAGGAGGAACAAGAACAAGTACATGAGATGTTTTCAAAGAGGGATCAACCGAAGTAACCAAAAACGTCTTACACGTCACACTAATAAATAATAATCTTGTTAAATGAGCGAGTGAAAACACTGCTCACATTATATGTTAAGGATTATTTTCTTACATGCAGCTGGTAACAGTTATTCAGGAAAATAGATATTCATTCGAGGATAGTTCTTTCAAGTTCATAGAGTTTATTAGGTATAGACTCTTTTATGAATTGTTTCTAGAACCCGGTGGAAGTCAGGACCCGATACATCCAGAACTAGGATAACCTTGTCTTTTCAGCTTTTGGCTTGTGTCCCTTGCTTTAGACTTATTCTGTCTCATCTTTGTGTTCTTTTAGCAAAGATGCGTCCTCGCAGATCTATCAGGCGTACTACTCCGATAACTCCAATACCGCCTCCTTCGCATATCGATATGGCAGCTATAAACGTTGCAGTGGCTGCGGCTGTGGCAACATCCATGGCTCAATATCACCCCATCAGTACCAGCGGAGGTGAAATGCCTACTGATTCTACTCGAGGTGAGGTCCTCGTGCGCTCGAGAGAGTTCTCCTACAAGGACTTCACCAAATGCCAGCCATTGTCCTTTGATGGGACTGAAGGAGTCATTGCCCTCATGCAATGGTTCGAGAAAACAGAGTCGATATTCGAAATATGTTTATGCCCAGAAGGAAGCCAGGTGAAGTTTGCTGCCTGCACCTTCTCTGGCAAGGCCCTAACATGGCGGAACAGCCATGTTAAGTCACTGACCCTATCAGTGGCTAATTCAATAGGCTGGGAAAACCTAAAAGAGTTAATGCGGGAGGAATACTGCCCGTTAGCCGAAATTCAAAAATTGGAACAAGAACTGTGGGATCTCACTATGGTCGGCTCAGACATAGTGACCTACACTGACCGGTTCAGCGAACTAGCAGCTCTATGCCCCGAGATGATTACCTCGGGAGCAAGAAGATAGAAAGATACATTTGGGGTCTGACTGCTCCGACCCAAGGAAATGTGTTGTCTTCTAGCCCAGCCACATTCGATAGTGCTAAACGCCCGGATCAACGACTCATCGACCACGGAGTCTGCCATGGTGTAAAAGTCCCTATTCCCGAGCCGCCAAGGGAAGAGGACTATAATCCAAAGTCGGGGAACAAGAGAAAGAAGAAGCAAACAACAGGACACCCCGAAAGAGCAACGAGCGAATACTATGTACGCCGCTACGACGCCTATTGCTTCAGCCCCTGCCAGTCGATATGCTGGAAACCTTTCGAAGTGTGGAAAGTGCAACTTTCACCACACCGGAGTATGCCGGGAAATGTAGTGTCTGAACTGCCACGGAAAGGGACACACAGTCTGTTTCTGCAGGGCACCGGCTCAACCGATCTCCCAAGTCCTCGGAGCTGAAGAAAACCAAGCCTGCCATGGCTGTGGTGAGACTGGACACCGTCAGAGGGACTACCCAATAATAAGGAACTCAGGAGCGGATGGACGCATTCTGATGATCACCGCAGGAGAATCTACCCCGGAGTCGTCGACGAGTAGCGGTACGTTTTTCGAAGTAGTAATTACTTTTAAAATTTTTATTTATATTCTTATAAGATTAAAATTTAGGGGGATAACACTTAAAAGTAACTATAACAGCTCACAGGTCGAAATAGGTCACATTATTCAAGAGAACTAAAAGATCCGTTTAGAGAAGCTATTATGGCTTACCATATACACCAAGGTTGTGCACAACTAAGATGCTGTAGACTAGGAGTGAGTGACTCCGCTTAGGTCCCCATCCTTTAATTGGTTGGGGGATTTGAGGCAGAGTTACTCAGTCGACTGCCTGGTTCATCTTAAATATTCATAACTTGTATATGGCAGGCGATGGTAGTGGTACCAACGAGGATTATGTAATAAAGTATCCCCACCAGTAGAAAGGCACTTTTATTCGTATGTATGCGCACATAGCGATACGATACATAGGAGTGTTAAATTCAAAGAGAAAACAGGAAACACGGGAACATTACAAAGAGTACATTGTCGAACATACTAGGAGTACAGTAGCGAACATACAAGGGATACATCGTCGTATATCAGACGTTTCTTCCGTTTCACCAAAACTTTGTTCGTTAAAGAGTCCGTTGCTTTCAGTCGTCATGAGTTGGCGTGGTCCTCACCATACTAAGTTCATATGTTTCTATCGCCTCGATCGGCAAGTTCTCGAAAATTTCGTCTTTCGTATCGAAAGTCCGACCTAAACCTAAATTTTATCTTTCGTATTCTAAAACCCGAAGTACTCGTGCGAAGAGTACTTTGCCCTCCAAAGCCTTATCGTCAGATATCCGCAGACCGTCACGAAATACCCCTCGTCCAGCAGACCAAGTTCGAGCACAGAGGCTAAGGACGAATACATCCCACCTATTACTATTCAGTGTATACACGAGGGTGGTATATGATTATGATTACGCAGATTTAGTATGTGTGTTTCCGCCCAATCTCCTGTTCCTTGTTTGGTTGTGGTCCTGGGGCAGAGTCGCACATCCGACCGTCTTACTAACCCTAATTATATACGACTTGTATACATCCTATCATGAACAGAAGGGCAAAGATGCCAAGTCTACGAGTGGGTATTCTGCCAATCAGAAGAGAGCAACCCCAGAAGTAATGCTAAGAAAGCTAATTTCGGGATGAAATTCCTTCTAACGGGGGGATGATGTGACAACCCGAAATTTCTTTTTTGTACAACCATTCACTTCAATAGAAGTCAGAACTGTTTCTGCTAACTTTGAAGCTTTTAGGAGTCAGTTTGAGTGTTTTAAAGTTAGTACTTCAAGAGATAACTGGAGAGAGGATGCCCTAGGATTTATTGTGCAACAATAAAGTCCCAAAACTTCAAGAGTTTGGAGTTTACGGCCCAAATGGTATTAGGGCCGTAAACCCTAATGACTATATAAGTGGCACTTAGTTAATTTTAAGTTCTTTTCACACTTTCAAGTCTAGAACCATTTCTCTCTCAAGTATCATCCAAAGTTTCTTCCAAATCTTCAAGAAAGTAAGTGTTTTCTTCCTTATTTAGTTGATCTCTTGCTTAATCTAGTGATCTTACATGATTTCATCCGTGAAATCATTCCATTTGTGTAGATCTTCAAGTGTTCTTAGTTTCACCAAGAACACCAAGAACACACACTAGTGTTCTTGGACTTTTAACACCCTTTCAAGCTCCTTTATTGTAAGTACTCTTACCCTAGCATGTTATAAGGTTTGTTACACTTCTTTATCATCTAGAAAACGCAAAGAACACAAGAACAAAGGGAGTTTACGGCCGTAAACTCCCAAGACCGTAAACCCCATTTTTTTGGCCATTAGGGCTATAAACCCTATAGGATGCAAGGCAAGTGACCCAGAACCCATCCTTGAAGTGCTTAGGACCTTAAACATCAAAAAAACCATGAACCATTAGAGTTTACGGCCGTAAAGACATGGAGAAATGGTCCATGGGCCGTAAACTCCCTAAAGGGGTGAAATGATGCCACAATCACTTCCTAAGGCTTAGACTTGAAGAAGGAATGCTTCATTATGACTTTTAGGACTTCAAAACACAAAATGGTGGACTTACCATGAGTTTACCGCTGTAAACTCATGGGTTTACGACCATAAACTCCAAGGGTGATGGTCACAAAACCGTAAACTCCAAAAAAGTGTCCCCTTGAACCCTAAACTCAAATACAAGGTCCTACAACCCTTAGATGCAATCCTTAGTACTTATAACACCCGAATCAAGGTGTTTCCTAGTCCCGGAAGGTGTTTCCTTTCATATAGTTGTTTATAAACACTATATTCATGTCAATATGTGTCCTCATATGTCATTTAGGACTTATTGTATCTCGGGACTTCATTCAAGGAGCTTCTCATCCTTACCCGCATACCCGTTTGACTCACCCACATCATGTGAGTTCATACCCCGAAATGAATCTTTTATACTGTTTTAACTGTTTAAGGGGGGGAATACAAGTTGAACACTATGATAATTGTGTAAATGTTTGTTATAAACATCTTTCAAAATGTTACTTATGTTATTTATAAGTTTTCAAAACATTTCAAAAACTCTTGTAAAGTTATGTTACTTTTTAGTTATACAAAACTTTGTTTTTAAAGTACAAGCATAACTTGGTAGATAAACGAGTCTTTTCAGTAACACTCCAAGTGGAACATTAGTAAACTATAATAGGTATAGTTTAGGAGAATGCTATTCATTACTTCTAGTACAATGAAGCACATAAAGAGTCAGTTCTTACATGAATCAAACAATACCATACAGAACATAAAGTGAAGAGAATCAAAGAATACCATACAGAGAGAACGTACAAGATACAATACAAAACAAACAAGTTAGGTTGCTATAGCATGACAACACACATACAGGATCTAATTATACCAATGAATAACTAACTTATTGTTTTAAACAAAAGGTGATAGTTATATTGGGTATACATGATCATATACTTTAATGTGAATTACATGGCTTGCAAGAATTTGCAGAGGTCGTGTTTAGTTTCCCCTAATATCTTGACAGGGAGAGTGTATAGTAAGGGTTCTAGCCTTCACATTATAACCGTAATAAAACAAATATGTTTTTAGGTTATTAGTACATCCGCATGTCATTATAAACGACAACTGTGTACCTACACTTCCCTTTCTTTCATAAAGTGACGGTACCACTTGAAAGTCCAATTCAAACTATTTTCGAGTAAAGATAGTTATAAACTAGGGAAATATACATTCTTACAAACGACAAACGGAACAGTCGAGTCTAGCACATAACAGAAGATGCCTTGGTAGAAGGATACGATTAAAAGATAGGACCATAATGCTTGCCTTATGATTCCTTAATGTATACACCACAGGATATATATATATATACTAATAGGGTCCGACAGGTAATAGGATGTGTGCTCTCCGCTTCATTTCCTGTTCCTTGTTTGGTTGTGGGCTTGGAACGAATTCACCCAATCTATTTTCTATCCGATTCTATATATATGTATGCTTAGTATACATTAAGTCATCATAAGGGTACCAGGTATGGGTCAGGTTATAGGACACAGAATCAAAGCACAGTCTTTCTAGTACAAAACATACTTTCAGTACTTTTGGTATACAAAACTAGAAACTTCCCAGTAAAGGGTTTAATCCATTTCATTAAACCAGTACAATTTGAAAGACCTTAGGTGAGTAACTCTATAACACCTTAGTTTATACATCATGTTTATATATAAAACTAATACCCAGTAGGTAGTTGGATGAGTGCTTTCCGCCTTACTTCCTGTTCCTTGTTTGGTTGTGGGCTTAGGGCAGATTCTCTCAATTAACTTTCTATCCGATATTAGATTATATATAGCAGTATAAACTAAGCTATTATAAAAGTAGTCACTGTGGTCACTATTTTACTATAAGAAATAAGGGTTTTCTTAAAGAACTTCTTCATTAGATATAAAGGAAACATTACAATTAACTCCATGAGTAACAAGTGATTACGCCAGGGTTATATATGACGATGATCGAACAACCAATGGAATGTGTGCTATCCGCCTTAATTTCTGTTCCTCGTTTGGTTGTGAGCTTGAGGCAGATGCGCACAATCGATTTGTTTGTTTACTCTGAGTCTTATATAACTTGTACCCACTTAGTACCCATAGAATGGGTTGTAGTGTCATTTTACTTAAACTTCCATCAAAGTAGGAAATATATGATTTTCTAGAGGAACAGGCGAACTTTTCAAAACAGAACTTACAACTTACACCATTTTTACATATACATTTTCAACAACACCTTATAACTTACTCACATCACTAAAATCTTATCAACTCACCAGCTTAATTGCTGATCAACTCTTTCAAATAACTTGTATTCTCAGGAGACTATTAGACAGGTGCTCGTGCTGGGGATTCAGAAGATGGAGCATTGTAGCTTCAAGTCTTGTTTTGTTATTTGTGTATGAATTCCATGTTTTGTGAACACACACATTGTAAACAATTTCTTTCGAAATGAAATGGTTGTTCATTACTTCCTTACCATATACATATCTCGTGATACTAAACATGACGTCCTCCACCCCCGAAAGATTCCGCCGTTCCGGTTTTGGGGTGTGACAAGGAGACTCTGGTTCATAAGGCTAGACATCCCTTGTGTCATACCCCCAAACCGAAATGGCGGAAACGTTCGGGGGCGGAGGACGTCATGTAAAGTATCACAACAATTGAATAATAGTAATCAAAGCAACAACAACCATTGTATTAATAGTATAGTGTTTACATTACATTGAATCATACACGATTGACTTCAAAAGTAAATACAAGTAAAGACTCGAAGCTACTATGCTCCATCTTCTTGGATCGGGGCGTGTACCTGTCTACTAAAGTCTTGAGAATACAAGTAGGTTTTGGAAGAGTACCAGCATAAAGCTGGTGAGTTCATAAGCATTTTGTTTTGAAAAAACTATTCTTTGTTCTTTTGTAAAGCGCATTATCTTTCTCTAGAAAACCTTATATTTTCTGATATAATGAATGTATAAACCTTTAAGTAAAAATGATTCTTACCAGTTCCTCCTGCGAGTACTTAGTGTATACAAATCATATACAATCCAGATCGAACAAGCAATCGATTGTGTGGTTCTGCCCCAAGTCCAAAACCAAACAAGGAACAGGAAGTAAGGCGGAAGCCACACATTCCACTGATTGTCGAATCCTCTTGTACATAATCCTGAAGAATTCACTAGATACTTACAAAGTTAACTGAATTGGTCCTTTGATATCTGTTGAAATTGTTCCTCAGGAAAATCCCATATTTTCTTATGAAAAGCTTGATTAAACCCATTCCTTCTATGACTTCTTAGTTCATACTAGTCACGCATAAACCAATATCGAATAGACAGGCAACTGTGTGGATCTGCCCTAAACCCACAACCAAACAAGGAACAGGGAATGAGGAGGAAACCACACATTTCACTGTCTATCGGGTATTCTTCATACGTAACCCGGATGCATTAACTAAGGAGTCATGGAATTAAAATGAATATTCGTTGGTTGAATAATAAACCATCTGTTTATAAAATACTGATGTTTACCCTGGAAAATCCTATATTTTCCCTAAGTGTAAGTTATTGAATTATCCGTTCAAAATCGAAAAGTACAAGTATCTGATGGGTTTTGAGCATTCTAACACTCCTATGGTGTACATGCAACCCTATAAACCTTGGATCTATGTTTGACTAAGATACATGCAAATAATTATTTTTCCAAGGTTCTTATCCTAACTAGCATGGCATGGGATACTTGAATCAAATAAAACTAGTAGAATGACTTACCTTGTAGTAGTAGTTGATTGCTTGGAGTTTGAGAGCCTAGCACCAATAATGTGGATGCCTCAAATGGAAGTCACAAATCACCACACACTTGGAAACTTGAGAGAATAGTCACAAACTTCTTGAAATCGGCCCTCTTGGTTTACACACATCAACTAGTGCAATTTCAAGAACCAAAACCTCCTTTATATAGTGTGGTGGATTAGGGTTACATCCATGTAAACCCTAATACCCATGTCTTTTCATTTCCATGAGATCCATGGGTTAAAGCTCCATGGAGTATCCATGGACTTTCCATGCAAGCCTAGCCCATTCCAAATAAGCATTAGCCCACACTATATAAATACAAGAGCCCATATTTAATTAGTCATACTTTTGATCTCTAAATTAATTCTAAATTAATTATAGATCAATACTAATTAAATAATATGATTTTATATTAATATATTAGGACTTATAATATATTAATAAATCATAACCTATACTATTCTCAAACGATTATCCATAAATTGTTCGGGTGAAGTGCAACCCAAATGGACCATGCCGGGTCGGGTCAAGTAGTTACCAAATATAGTTATGGATTTAGACACTATATCCAACAGTCTCCCACTTGGATAAGTCTAATAACTATAGTTGCAAGTATGACTTCAGGAACCGATCAGCAATCATAGATCTTTAAACTCTGTTGAACTATGAAGCGCCATTTTAGATAAGTGATCATATAATCCTCTGTTCTAGATATCAGCCGGACAAATACATGGAACATGGTCTTACTTATTGTCCAGCATTTGTTTCCTGATTTCCGATTTGTTTGACATAGAACTTAACTGAACACATCAATTTAGTTCTGACCGGGCCCGGTACATAGGTCAAAACAAAATCATCGAGGGGCCCAGATATCGCTTCTAATCCTAGAAGGAACAGATAAACTTCGACTCATATGTTTGCTCTACTACTTGTTGAACTACACACAAAGGCACGAGTTATAACATCGAGTTACCAATGCGTTTTCGTGCAATCAATGCATAACCAACTCATAGGCAACAAATCATATCTCTAGGTTTGAAGACTTATATGATATTACCGTCTCACGATCACTCGAGATAAATTCCATGAAGTGATACAAGTGAGCGTGGGTTGAATCCAATACTCAGAACTTATGAGCACTCATGAGTGCTGTAGCCCCGCTTTGTCTAACATCTTAGACCTCTACAAGCCAATCCATGATAGTCTTCATTCATATCTACTTCCAACATATGACCGACTGTGGAGAGTTTGAATAATATGATATAAACAATAACATAATTATTCTGGAAGTCAAAACATGCAAAAAGAAATAATAGTAAACGATTGACAAGAGATAGCAACACTTTACTCATAAATAACAGCTTTTATTTTATCATCAAATGTCAATTACATTTTACAAATTTCAAGATTATCTAACTACTAAAACTAATATCATCCTTCAGCCCTATGCTTCGAGCATGCTCGAGATGCTTAGCCCGAGTCAGTCCCTTCGTGAGGGGATCTGCTGGGTTCTCATCTGATGATATCCTCTTTGCCACGAGGATTCCTTCTTCTATTCGATGTCTAATGAAGTGATATTTTCTGTCAATGTGTCTGGATCTCCCATGATCTCTTGGTTCCTTGGCTAAGGCAACCGCACTATTGCTGTCACAAAAAATCTCCATTGGCTCCTTTATAGCTGGTACAACTCCAAGGTCTCTGATGAAGTTCTTTAGCCATATAGCCTCCTTTGCTGCCTCGCTTGCTGCTATATACTCTGATTCACAAGTGGAATCAGCCCCTCCGTTTAGAGTAAAGACCCAGCCCGACTGAGAGTGGAAATTATCCCTGTCAGTCTGAAAGCTAGCATCACTGTACCTTACAACTCTCAAGTCCTCACTGCCACCTAGGGTAAGGACCCAGTCATTAGTCCTCCGTAGGTACTTGAGGATATTCTTTACCGCAGTCCAGTGTGCCTTTCCAGGGTTCCCCTGATACCTGCTAACCATGCTCAAAGCAAAGGCTACATCAGGCCGAGTACACGTCATAGCATACATGATCGATCCTACAGCTGAAGCATAAGGTATTCGACTCATTTCTGCTATCTCAGCCTCAGTACGAGGGCTTTGTGTCTTACTCAATCTGGCGTTGCTCTGGATGGGTAACTCTCGTTTCTTGGAGTTATGCATGTTGAACCTTTTCAACACTTTGTCCACATAGGTGCTTTGACTAAGTCCAATTTGTCTTTTACTCTTGTTTCTCAAAATCCTTATCCCTAGGATATAGGCAGCTTCTCCAAGGTCCTTCATAGCGAAACACTTCCGAAGCCAGGACTTTACTTCCTGCAGGGTTGGGATGTCATTTCCTATGAGTAGTATGCCATCCACATATAGTACCAAAAAGCTGACCATACTCCCACTAGCCTTGATATAGACACAAGATTCATCTTCACTCCTTGAAAAGCCAAATTCTTTGATTTTCTCATCAAAGCAAAGATTCCATCTGCGAGGTGCCTGTTTTAATCCATAAATGGATTTCTCGAGCTTACACACTCTACTTGGGTACTCTATACTGACAAACCCCTCTGGCTGAACCATGTAAACATCTTCAGCCAACTTTCCATTAAGGAAAGCGGTTTTGACATCCATTTGCCATATTTCATAATCATGAAATGCAGCAATGGCTAACAGAACCCTAATATACTTAATCTTGGCCACTGGTGAAAAGGTCTCATCATAATCAACTCCCGGAGTTTGAGAATAACCCTTTGCAACCAGTCGTGCCTTATAAGTGTGTACATTACCATCCATGTCGGTCTTCTTCTTGAAGATCCATTTGCACCCAACTATCTTACGATCAGGTACATTGTCAACTAAGTTCCAAACTTGATTGTCATACATGGACTGAATCTCGCTATCCATAGCCTCTTTCCATTTAGCAGCCTCAGGGCCTGCCATGACTTCCGTGTAGCTGTTAGGCTCATCCAGATTTACCAGTGTGTTATCACTGATAAGTGTCTCGCCTTCTGCAGTTATATGAAAACCATAATAATGCTCAGGTGCATTCCTAACTCTGGTGGAACGCCTCAGAGGTATAGATTCTTCAGTCGGCTCAACAGGAGTTTTCTCCTCAGGTTGAGGGCTAGGGTTTGAGGTTCCTTCACCACTTGCTCTTGAATTTCCTCAAGGTCAATTTGCCTCCCACTGTCTCCTTGGCTCATGAATTCTCTCTCTCGAAAGAATCCTCTTCTTGCTACAAAGACCACATTATCACTGGGTCTGTAGAAGATGTAACCAAAGGATTTCTGGGGGTAGCCGATGAAAATACACCTTTCGCTTCTGGGTTCGAGCTTATCGTGAGTCTCGCGTCTCACAAAAGCCTCGCAACCCCAAATCTTGATGTGGTCTAGATTGGGAACTTTTCCAGTCCACACCTCGTGAGGTGTTTTGGCAACCTTCTTTGTAGGGACTAGATTAAGGATATGGGCGGCAGTCTCTAAGGCATACCCCCAAAATGAGATTGGTAGCGAAGCTCGACTCATCATGGAACGAACCATGTCCAACAAGGTCCGATTGCGCCTCTCAGCTACACCATTCAACTGTGGTGTCCTAGGAGGTGTCAATTGTGAGACAATCCCACATTCCTTAAGATAGTCAAGGAACTCAATACTAAGATACTCACCACCACGATCGGATCGAAGCATCTTAATGTTCCTGCCCAACTGATTATCCACTTCTTGCTTAAACTCTTTGAATTTCTCAAAGGTTTCTGACTTATGCTTGATTAGGTAGACATATCCATATCTACTAAAATCATCAGTAAAAGTCACATAGAACCGATTAGCATCTCTTGTGGCGGTTCTGAAGGGTCCACACACATCCGTGTGTATGAGGTCCAACAAACCTTCACCCCTAGCACAAGTGCCAGTAAAAGGTGACTTTGTCATTTTACCAAGCAAACAAGATTCACAACTATCATCTGACTTTAGGTCAAATGACTCCAAGACTCCATCCTTTTGGAGTTGGCCTATATGTTTCTTGCTTACATGTCCAAGACGACAATGCCATAAGGATGCTTTATCTAAGCTAGTGGAAGAGTTAATACACAATACATTATTTCCTAGATTATCTACAACAGATACAGTTTCATACACGTCATCACAAGGTAATGCTTTAAAATAAAGAACATTATTAAAGAAAGCATCAATACTACCATTATTATTATCAAAATAAAAGGTAAAACCTTGTTCATACAATGCATGAAAGGAAATAACATTTCTTGCCATTTCTGGCGAATAATAACATTTATTCAAATCTAATGTAAACCCACTATTTAGCACTAAGGAATAAACTCCTATCTTGGTGACAGGTGAAGCTTTCCTGTTTCCCATGATAAAGTTTATCTTTCCCTGCTCCACATTCTCACTTCTTTTTAGTCCCTGCAAATCACAACATATGTGAATACCACAACCTGTATCAAGGACCCAAGACTTAGAATGAGGTGAGTTATTAGACAATATAGTGTATATACCTGCATGGTTGGGTTTTACTTTTCCATCCTTCAAATCTTGTTGGTACTTTGGGTTGTTTCGCTTCCAGTGCGACTTTTCATGGCAATAGAAGCATTCAGCCTCATTAGGGTTAGCAGAAGGAGTGACAAAACCTTTCTTGGTTTTGCTTGAAGAGGAGCCTTCAAGGGTCATACCCTTGGTACCCTTAGAAGGATTCTTTCTCTTCTTCCCTTTGCCATGCCCGATTGCCAAGACATTGGCCGCAGTTGGAGTAGGAGTACGAGTAGTAACAACCGACTTACCCTTTAGACCACTTTCGGCGGTCTTCAAGAGTCCTTGAAGTTTGCTGAGGGTGACTTCTTCCTTGTTCATGTGATATGTCATGCGGAATTGATCATAACACGATGGCAAGGAGTGCAAAATGATGTCTATTGCTAACTCCTCCGGGAAGTTCACATTCAACTTCAGTAAACGGTCCACATACCTTTGCATTTTCTGCATGTGGCCCGTGATGGGTTCACCATCCTTCATTCGGGTTGTTATCATGGAGGAGATTATTTCATATCACTCTTGACGAGCACTTTGATGGTAGCGGTCCATCAAGTCCTCGTGCATCTCAAAAGGATAATAGTCCTCATAGGACTTTTGGAGCTCGGCTGTCATGGTGGCCATCATGATGCATGCCACTTTTGTAGCATCTCTTTCATGTACCTCATATTCAGCAAGCTCTTCAGGAGTAGCAGTTGGATCGGGTACCTTCAGCTCCTTGTCGAGAACATATTCTTTGTTCTCATACCGAGTGACCATCCTGATGTTTCTGATCCAATCTGTAAAGTTGGACCCATCAAAGATGACTCTCCCACAAAGATTCATGAGAGAGAAGGAGCTAGTAGGGTTTGAGCCAGAAGCATTGTTATTGGAAAACATCTGAAAGGAAGAGGGAATAGATTAGATTAGATATAGAGATAGTCCTTAACAAAATACCCAAATGTAATATTAAGGCTAGGACCCAACACAATATTTTATAACTTAGAAGAGGGATGCCGTAATCTAAGCTCTAAGATATTTGAAGGTAGGTGAATGACGATTCACCAATTTCCACCATGAAAAATGAAATATTTAATTAGGTTTTAATTGGTTTAGAAACTCCTAGATTCTTTGAGATTCATTGAACTTTCTTCAATGCCATGTTTCAATCTCGAGTGTGCCCTTCAAGTTTTGTGACTGGGATGCCGAGGATCACAAAACAAGGTGTGAAGTAATCATGCAAATTACTTGGTACCCTTAATGTATTACCCCTCAATCGATGTGTCGGTTAACCACACACGCTCCATCGATACTATGATAAACATTAAGTCACCCTTTACCTATCTTGTTAAGTTCAAGTTAGTGTGCCGGTTAACCACACACGCTCCACTAACGACTTAAACAAAGTGTAAAGTGTAATTTCATGGATTAGCACCTTATTCACATTTTCCTAAAATAACTAAGATTGGGAATTCAATAAAGTTTAGTTACTTTAGTATTATCATTATACTTTTAATGAGAATTTATAAGTCCTTGTCCTACCCGTTCGGCTAACGACCCTCCACCGATCAAGGAAGCGGTGGGTGAGAGTGGACACCCATTAAGT
Organism: Lactuca virosa; assembly: GCF_052849685.1. Lineage (NCBI taxonomy): Eukaryota > Viridiplantae > Streptophyta > Magnoliopsida > Asterales > Asteraceae > Lactuca > Lactuca virosa. The sequence goes on along the minus strand of NC_136429.1, from coordinate 143,692,349 downwards.
TGCCATTTTATAGGCAACAACCTTATACCCTCCTTATAGACCGACTTCGTGAATGAGGCGTACTAGCGGTAAGACGACTTGATCTTATACATATATAAATATTATTAAACTTATAATATTATAAAGTATAAGGGTTGAATTTTAACTTTTAAAATTCTAGGGGTTGGAACTAAAGTTTTTAATATGACTTTACATGTTCCAAAACTTGAGGGCAAGTTTTGTAAACTTTCAAAACTTTTCATTTCTCATAACTTATGAGTTAATGGTTATTAAAAATGAAGACTATTCATTTTTTGTAACCTATGTGTTCTTTTAATGGTTATTTATAAATGTGACTTTTGGTTATCCATAACTTAAGAACTAGTTATGGACTCCATTAAAACACATAAAGATCAAGAATTAATCTAATCAATTATTAGCACATAATTTCTATGATCTTCTAAACTCATATGTTTATGAATGTTCATATCAAAAATTTCAAGAATCGTATGTACATATACAAAACTTGAAATTTTGATACGAGCTTTTGAACAAAACTTCGATTTTCAAGTTTTTTTTTTTTGCATCAAGTATCAAATAAACAAACCAGACTCTGATACCACTGATGGGTTTTGAGCATTCTAACACTCCTATGGTGTACATGCAACCCTAGAAACCGTGGATCTTTGTTTGACTAAGATACATGCAAATAATTATTTTTCCAAGGTTCTTATCCTAACTAGCATGCCATGGGATACTTGAATCAAATAAAACTAGTAGAATTACTTACCTTGTAGTAGTAGTTGATTGCTTGGAGTTTGAGAGCCTAGCACCAATAATGTGGATGCCTCAAATGGAAGTCACAAATCACCACAAAATTGGAAACTTGAGAGAATAGTCACAAACTTCTTGAAATCGGCCCTCTTGGTTTACACACATCAACTAGTGCAATTTCAAGAACCAAAGCCTCCTTTATATAGTGTGGTGGATTAGGGTTACATCCATGTAAACCCTAATACCCATGTCTTTTCATTTCCATGAGATCCATTGGTTAAAGCTCCATGGAGTATCCATGGACTTTCCATGCAAGCCTAGCCCATTCCAAATAAGCATTAGCCCACACTATATAAATACAAGAGCCCATATTTAATTAGTCATACTTTTGATCTCTAAATTAATTCTAAATTAATTATAGATCAATACTAATTAAATAATATGATTTTAGATTAATATATTAGGACTTATAATATATTAATAAATCATAACTTATACTATTCTCAAACGATTATCCATAAATTGTTCGGGTGAAGTGCAACCCAAATGGACCATTCCGGGTCGGGTCAAGTACATACCAAATATAGTTATGGACTTAGACACTATATCCAACAGTATCTACCATACTTATAATGTTTAAGCATTGTTCTTTTTGAAAACCTTGGCTACCTCCAGTGATGTATATTAGTCTTATTACATAAATAAAAATAGTTGAAAAGGTGGTGATCTGAATCCTGAAAGTGTTGTTAATACCCTCCTGTGATCACTTAGTACATACGAGTCATAGAAATTTAGATCGAACAAACAGTCGATTGGGTGATTCTGCCCTAAGCCCACAACCAAACAAGGAACAGGAAATGAGGCGGAAATCACACATCCCACTGCAAGTCGGATGTTAATTTCATATTACCCTGATGTACATACTAAGTCATCCCATAGTTACTAACCCTGATGACTGATTGATAAGTACAATATATTTGGACGAGTCCTTGTTTCACCTGCAGATTCTTATAACCATACTATGGACGATCAACAATACGACATCCCCGGACGTACGTCGATAAAAATGACGTCTATCACCCTCGGTTGACTATAGCTAATAGTCAGGGTGCAGGATTGTCACTCCCGTATAGATCTATACACAAACTCACGCTCTCCTTCCAGTAGACTCTGGTTACAAGGCGTCTCACACTGTAGTTCTCTCAACGAATCCACAAATAATACCATGAAAACCCTTTTTAACATGAATCCTTATAAAATATTATCTTTTATTTCATAATTCATAAGTTCATTTCCTTAGTTTTGAAAATTGCTTTTGCAAGGTTTGTATCCTAACAGGTTTTGGTAAAACTGATTTCTATATTCGATGTATATTAATGATGGAAATCTATTAAACAAAATAATATTTTTAAACACAAGATTACTTGTGCTTTTACTTGTATTCCCCCACTGAAAACATTAAAACTCAGAAAATGTAGGGGTATGAACTCACCTTATGTGTTAGATTCGATTGAAGGTTCGCGTAAGGATGAGAAGTTCCACGAATGAATTCCCGAGACACAACGAGTCCTAAATGACATATAATGGCATATATAGGCATGTAACTAGTGTTTTGGACAACTAACATGCAAGGAAACACCCTTAGGGACTAGGAAACACTTGAAACTAAGTGTTACAATCACATGTGATTGACTAAAAGGGGTCTACGCGCATACAGAAGAGTGTACGGCCAGGGTAGTATGGTCAAGGTGTGCGTATGACCATGAGTGTACGGTCGTACACCCATAGAAGGAACATGCAAAATGGGTGACTTGATCCAAGGGGAAGCTATAGGGTCTATTGCTCAACAAGAATTTGAACTAGGTTCTCACTTTGGAGGCCCTTTTGGGGTGTTTTGAGGTGTGTACGACCATACAAGGGTGTATGGCCGTACACTCCTTTTGTTCCAGCTAAAAGGTCGATTCTAAGGTGTTAAACAAGAGTTCTTAACGTGTACTAAGCATAGGGAAAGGATAGTTACGTTTTGGAGGCTCAAAAGGGTGTTCACAGCCACCAAGAACAAGTGTGTGTTCTTGGTGAAAGATGAAGATCATGAAGATGTAACATAAAAAAGATGTTTTCATGGATGAATCAAGAGATGTTTACAACACCAAGGAAGATATCAAGAAGGGTAGAAGGATCACTTACGATTTTTGGAGGATTTGGATGAAGAACTTGATGATAGTTGAGAGAGAAATTCGATTTCTAGACTTGGGAGTTGAAGAAATGGCTAGAAATGAAGGGATCCTCTACTTATGGGGGAGAGTGTACGGTCAACATGGGTGTACGGCCATACACTCATGTGTACGGCCATACACTCCCTTGGATGGAGTGTTCGGCTCGATTTCAACGCGAAGAACTTTAGCTGACCCTTCCCTGAGCCCATAGCTTGATTGTACTGAGTTTTGAACCCTTAAACAGACTCTAAACAATGTTAAAAGATAGCAGAAATGGGTCTGACACTCGGTTGAACTGAATGGCTGGACTTATAAGGCAAAAAATTTCGGGTTGTCACGTCATCCCCCCGTTAGAGGGAATTTCGTCCCGAAATTCAGACAATGAATATGAATCATGAACATGGAAATAGATGTAGGGTATCACAAGTGTCTCATCGGATAGAAGTGTCTCATCGGATAGACACCTCTCTAGGATCGGTGGGGTAGTTGGGTTTCATAAATCCCTCGCGTTCTCCAGTGAGTTCATGTGACAACCCGAAATTTCCATTCGTACAAACTCTACTGTCAAGCACTTCAAATTGGAGTCAAACACTTTCTGCTAAATTTTAGCCGGTTTAAAATCCGTTTGAGTGTTTTAAAGCTTAGTGCTTTAGTAGATAACTGGAGAGAGGATACCCTAGGGTTTATTGTGCATCAATAAAGTCCCAAAACTCCAAAAGTTTGGAGTTTACGGCCCAAACATGGAGTTTACGGCCGTAAACCCCAAGGAGTATAAATATGACACTTAGTCATTTTTATCACTTTTTCCACCTTTAAGCTCAAGAACACTCCCTTTTCTCTCTCAAGTATCATAACACATTTCTTCAAATCCTCCAAAAATGTAAGTGTTTCTTCCTTTGATTTGTTGATACAACACTTTATCTAGCGTTTATACACGATTTCATCCATGGAAATCTCCTCTTTTCTTAGATCTTCAAGTGTTCTTCAAAACACCAAGAACACCAAGAACACACACTAGTATTCTTGGCCCTTAAACACTCTAATAAGCTCCATATAAGTAAGTACACTCCTCCTAACTAGTTCTTTACCTAGTATACTTGTTAAACCATTGAAAAACCTCAAAACCCCCAAGAACACATGGGTTTACAGTCAAGGGATATCCTTGAACCGTAAACACCATCTAGTGGTGTTTAAGTGCCACTAACACCTTCTAGGGCTTGGATATTGGACAAGAACATTGCATGCATGAGCTAGAAACCCCAAATCGCGAAATGGTTGGAGTGACCATGAGTTTACGGCTGTAAACTCATGGGTTTACGACCGTAAACTCCCAAGGGTGGTCCAAGGACCGTAAACTCCAAAGATGAGCCATTTTGAGCCCTAGTCCCTTCCTAAGCCTTTGATACAAACCTAGAACACTTCCTTGAGGAGTATAAGACCTTAAAACACACAATACCACAAATTACCATAAGTTTACGGCCGTAAACTCATGGGGGAAATGACCATGGGCCATAAACTCATGTGTTGTTACCATTTGGGAAGTAAACTCCAATGTGAGGCCATACTCTCTTTAAATGCAACCCTTTAGTACTCCTAGCACTTTAAACAAAGTGTTTCCATGTATTAGGGTGTCTTTACATGATTAATTAGTTGTTAAATGACTAATTAGATACATTTATGTATCACTACATGTTAAATAGGATATGTGTGTGTGTGTTCAACTCCTCACTTGACACCTAGCATCCTATCCGACACTTCCATCCAAACCACTCAGTGTAGGTGAGTTCATACCCCTTAACTAACCTTTTAAATGTTTTTAAATGCTTTTATGGGGGGAATACAAGTTGAATCATGATAGTTATCATATCAATCACCTGTGATTAATAACTATCAAACTATGGATTTACTACACTCGTAGCTGTTTTATCAAGCAAACTACTTCAAAATGATTTCTCGAATGCTTTTACACGTTAAACTCTTTATCAAAATTGTTTACTAAACTACACCTTTCCTTTCAAATTCTGTTATATCTATGCTTCAAATAAAGGTTTTCATGTATTTCAAACTATGTTCCAAATAAGGGATTTCTTATACTTTAAACTGTTTATATCAAACAAACTGCTTCTAAATCGTTTTATAAATTGACATCAAGTCATCAATTCTTATTATTAAGCTTTTTTGAATGTTTTACAAAACTTCTTTTAAACTTTTATATTATCAATTGCATGCCTCTATATGTATAGTTATATAATTAATGTTTACAGGACTTAGGACTGCTAACCCGCCTTATTTCATGTTCCTTGTTTGGTTGTGGACTTAGGGTATCCTGTTATTTGTCCGAAGGTCGTCTAAATATTAGTTATATATTATGTATACATATATAGACATAAAAGTTCTATCAGTCAGTTCAGTACCTTTGGGTAGCAAAGGCATCCTTCCATTTATTCATATACATATATTACTAGTAACTATAATGGGTATAGTTAGGAGATACTATTTACTATTTCTAGTACAAGGAATCACACAAGAGTCAGTTCATTCATGAGTCTATACAAATATACGAATACTATAAATAGAATGTGACATACTACTTCTCGATACGACACTTCATTGTGGTATCACCTTGTAACCAGAGTCTCCTAGAGGGAGAGCGGGCATTGTGTGTATAGATCTATACGGGACAAACACTCCCACATCCCGACTGCTAGCTACAGTCCGAGCCGATAAGGCTCAGGGGTGACAAAATGTCACCTCACAATATATGACCTGGAGGGTCATCAGTTATTCAGCCGTCGATCAGCATGGTTACATACGAGTTCACATTCAAACCTTTAATTATCCAATTAAGAATATAAGGCCAAATAGACTTTTCAAAGCATATCGTTCATTGATCCCACCTGGGGTCCGCTTTTCATTCATTTAGGCTTTTCGAGGCGTATTGTTCATTCGATACCACCTGGAGTCTACACTTCATTCATTTAGGCTTTTCGAGGCGTATTGTTCATTCGATACCACCTGGAGTCTACACTTCATTCATTTAGGCTTTTCGAGGCGTGTCATTCATTCGATACCGCCTGGAGTCTACACTTCATTCATTTAGGCTTTTCCAGGCGTATTGTTCATTCGATACCACCTGGAGTCTATGTTTTATTCACTTTATAGTCAGCAGTGTCACTGCTGAGGTAAAATATAATTTTCCCTATTACAGTTACTTTGTGATTTTATCACATACACGTTTATGTATAGCTATATTTAGATAATAATAGTTATACTAGGGGAAAAACCTTCATTTTTGCAGAGGTGTAAACCCTCAAAACAGTCGGGTCTTGATAGAAGATTGCTTTTTATACTAGTAGGAAATATGGGATTTTCTAGAGTTTTCATTCTTATACAAAGTTTTCATAAAACAATTACAAGTCTTTTCTTTACAGTTTTACAAAGCAATGACACTAAAATACTTATGTTCTCACCAGCTTTAAAGTTGATACTCGCTTTCAAAATAACTTGTATTCTCAGGTCACCAGTAGACGGGTACGATGACCAGGTTTTGAGAAGACGGAGCGGTCAAGACTCGTCTTTTATTTTGATTTCTTATTATCATGTCGTATACTATGAAAGAACACACATGTATTAAAATTCTACTATTAATGCAATGGATGATGTTGTTGCTTATTTACTACTTTACACTGTTGTGATACTTACATGACGTCCTCCGCCCCAGAACGTTTCCGCCGTTCTTGGTTTTGGGGTGTGACAGTTCATATCCTCGCTAGGTGTTTCAGTGGATCATCACTACTGTATTTGTTGTTCTGATCTGTGGAGGGTGTGTAGGTTTAGCTTGCTCAACCATGTTCATCAATATGGTAGAATGCCCTTTTTGAGGTCCTGAGCAGCCTTTGTCCTGAAGGTCGTGGTAGGACTCATACCTGGTTCATCTATCATTGTCCCGTGTATACAAGTTGTATATAATTAATATTAACAAGACGGTTGGATGGGTGGTTCTGTCCTAGGTCCACAACCAGACAAGGAATAGGAGATAGGGCGGAAACACACATCCTAGGTCAGTAGAATCTTAATTATATACCACCCTCGCGTGTACACTTAACATTGATAGGCTAACCGTATATGTACCTAGCCTCTCTTCTTGAACTTGACTTGCTGTGCGAGTGGTATTTCCAAAATGATCTGCTGAGGGTGCTTAAGGAACGTTACGGGTGGATACCATACTCCTCGCATGAGTATTTTCGGGGGTTGAAGCGAGATGAAATTTCGAGGTTCGCATCTAGTTTGAGTAACGTGAGTTTTGATATTCGGTCGGTTTAAGGCAAGGGTCTCCTCGGTGACACCTAGGTTCGGCATCGCGTGGACTCAGGTAGAGTAGGTGGGATGACATCGTCGGATCGCGTGCTAGGTTAGTTCGGAAAGAGCGTTTCGTTAGAATATCGGTGCATCTGAGTGCATGTTTCTGGCGCTTTCTGTTTTGATCCTGATATTACTACTGCGATGGTTTTGTATTGCCTTACGTTTGAATTATCTGAAAGATTGTTCTAGTGACTGATACTTGATATTATGGTCCCTGTCCAGCCCCTCTATAATCGCTTTATGTCTACAATTCATATATAATTAAAGAGTGATAGGACAGTCGACTGAGTGACTCTGCCCTAAATCCACAACCAGACAAGGAACAGGAAATAAGGTGGAATCACGCACTCTAAGTCTATTGGTTCTTAATTATATATGGCCCTAATGTCTACACCTAATCATTATAGCTTACCAGAAAGAGTATTTAGTTTCTATATAAACTATATGCTTAGATTAGACGAGGAAGAAACTATTATAATTAGGATTTGGTTAGGAAACGTACCGCTGTTCTCATGTGGTTCCGGGGTAGACTCTCCTGTAGTGATCATTAGCACCCGTTCTTCTACATCGGGGTTTCTGGCCAGTGGACAATCTCTCCTGTAGTGTCCTGCTTCTCCGTGTTCGTAGCAGGTCTGACTTGTTTCCTCAAATAGGACTTGAGAGATTGGTCGTGTCGGTGCTCTACAGAAGCGGATGGTGTGTCCTCTTCGGAGGCAGTACTTGCAATACAAATTCCGACACCTTCCGGTATGATGGAAGTTACACTTATTGCATTTAGGGAGGGTTCCAGCATAACGACTGCCTGGTGTTGAAGTGGTTGGTGTCCTGGCAGCATAGGCCGCACCTGTCTGTTGTCCCTCGGAGGGTTCTGGTGTTGATTGTCTCTTATTCTTATCCATCTCGGACCTTTGATTATCATCACTTCCTTTGGTTGACCCTTGAACGGGGTCTATTATGCCTTGGCGGATTCCATAGTCCACCAAGGTTCGAGCCAGGCATTTGGCACTGTCAAACGTAAGAGGCTTTG